>NC_080673.1:180575215-181825215 GCF_030445035.2 Dasypus novemcinctus
TTAATATGCCAACTGAGCAACAAACAGGTGCCCAGTTTAGTCAAGCAAACACTGGACTAATTATAATACAATGATGATTCATGGACTTCATCAGTGGTTGATTGCATAGATGGTTGTTTATAATCAACTAAGGAGATTGCTGTCAGCAATGAGTGATGTCTCATCCAATCAGTTAAAGGCCTTAAAAGGAAAAGTGAGTTCAGCATTCAGAGAGGATTCTCATCTGTACTTCAGACAGAAGTCTGGGAAGTCATCAAGGACCTTCATTGGAGCCTCTGGTTTGCAGCCTGCCCTACAGAATTTGGTGTTGTGCATCCCCATGGTGACATGAGATAATTTTATAAAATCTCATTCTATTTACAGATATTTCTCTCTGTTCTGTTTTCCTAGAGAATCTTGACTGACGCAGTGCTGGAAAAACTGAATATCCATATGCAAAATGATGAATGCAAACTCCTATCTTAAACTGAATGTAAAAATTAACTTAAAAATGGACCAAAGACTGAAATAGGAGTGTTCAAGCTACAAAAGTCTTATGAAAAAACATAAAGAATCATCTTCAGGACCTTGTGTAAACCAACGGTTTCTTAAACTTTACACCAAGATCATGAGCACTGAAAGGAATATAGATAATTGGAACTTCATCAAAATTAAAATAAAACGTTTATGCATCACAGGCATCATCACGATTATAAAAAGACAATGTACAGAATGGGAGAAAATATTTGAAAATCACATTTCTAATTAGGTGTCACATTTGTAATTTATAAAGAATCCTACAAATCAACAACAAAAAGAAAAACAACCAGGTTAAAAAAGGTGCAAAAGTCTTTAAAAGATAGTTATCCAAAGAAAATATACAAATGACCAATAAGCACATGATAAGATACAAAACACCATTAGCCATTAGAGAAATGCAAATCAAAACCCTGATGGATAGTATTTCACAACAATTAGAATAACTGTTATTAAACTAACAGAAAAAAAATGTTAGAGAGGATGTGGAAAAATAGAAACACTATTTGATGGGAATGTAAAATGGTAGAGCTCCTGTGGAAAACAGTAAAATAATCCAGAATCAAAGAACAAATACCATAAGATCTCACACATATGAAATAATTAAAATATTCAAATTCACAGGGTCAGAAACTAGAATACAGTTTACCAGGGACTGGGTAGGTGTAGGGCCATTAGTGCTTAATGCTTAATCAATACAGAGTTTCTTTTTGGGGTGATGGAAATGTTTTGGTAATTGGTGAGAGTGATAGTAGCACATTGTTGTGAGTGTAATTAATACCAAAAGACAGTGTATTTGAAAGAGGTTAAGAAGGGAAATGTTGGCTTGTATATATATAACTGGAATAAAAAATTGAAAGAAAATAAAACATATAGAATTGTACAGCATGAACAATGCACCCAAATGGAAACTATGGGCTACATATAGTTAATAGCATAACTATAATATTTTTTCATCAATTGTAACAAATGTACCACACTAGTACACAGTGTTAACAATAGAGGAAACTGTATGTGGGGTGTTTATATGTGAACTCTGTACTTTCTGCAAGATTTTTCTCTAAACCTACAACTTCTCCATTAAAATGAAGGAATGAAATTCTGATACACACAACAACATTGTAGAGCTTTGAAAACATTATTCTAGATGAAATAAGCCTGTCACAAAAGGGCAAATATTGTATGGTTCTACTTATGTAAAACTAAGCCAAATCCATAAAGACACAAAAGAGGTTAAAGGTTTCCAGGGACTTGGAGAGGAGAAATGGGGAGTTATTATTTAATGGGTAGAATGTTTCTATTTTGTGTGATGAAAAAATGTTGGAAAGAGATAGTTGCGATAATTCATAGTATTGCAAATGTAATTAATGCGACTATTTGTATACTGAAAAAATGTTTAATACAGAAAATTTTATGTTGCATATATTTTATAACAATAATTATTTAAAAATGAAGGAAGAACCTAAAGTTAAATCAATTAAATTAAATTAAATTAAATTAAATTAAAATAAGACTTTTGGGTGAAGTGTAGCAAAATACAACATATTCTAGCTATTAGAACTTTATTACTAAGTTTCCACTTTTCCTAGGAATATTGTAAGAACCTGAGCTAAAGAAACTAAATGAAAATTTTATTTAAAGATGCAAAACATAGGTTATGGACTTTTTGAATATTCCAGACAATGTCAAAGCACACAAAAATAAATCTAAGAATTAATTATTCTTCCTGTATTTGTTTTCTCAAACCCCTCTAAATTTACTTACTTTTGGCAGACTAATATTTTCTCTTTTCCTTGAAGTTACATTTGGATGGGCTCTTCTTCTTTCATGGCTTAAATTTAAATCTTCTTTTTTTTTTTAAGAATGAAAGAAAATTACAACAATTCCATGATCTACCTCATAAACCCTAAACATATTGAATTCATTTTGTGCATTATGGGAAGGATGTTGAAAAACTGGAATTCTTGTGCAAATTAGTACAACTTGGAAAGCTTTCATAGTATCTATTAAAGTTGAACATATACACACTCTGTGATGCAGGCATTACATTCATGAGAACATAACCAACAGAAATATATACTTATATGAACTAAAAGAAAAGTACAATGTATTTATGCATATTCATAATCACCCCAAACTGGAAACAACCCAAATGCCAAACAACTCTAAAATGAACAATCCTATTGTGATATTTTAATCAATAAAACAAGTACAAAGAAAATTTTAAAACTTCTGCTACACGTCACATGAATCTTTCAAATGTAATTTTCAATGAAAGAAATCAGGCACAAAAGTGTGATTTCATTTACATAAAATTCAAAGTACTTAAATTAATTTACTGTATTGAAAGGCAGAAAGTGGTTATTACAATTGAGACACAAGGTGATTGTAGTGGCTGGGAAGGAAAATAAAGATGAAAGAAAAAGTATGGGATCTGTATTAGTCAGCCATAGGGGTGCTGATGCAAAGTACCAGAAACCTGTTGGCTTTTATAAAAGGTATTTACTTGGAGTAGACACTTACAGTCACAAAGCCATAAAGAGTCCAACTCAAGGTATCATAAGAGGTACTTTTTCACCCAAAGTCATTTGCCACATTTTGAAGCACTATGATAGGCAATATCTGGGAGGGTTCAGCCTTCATTCTTCCTCTTAAGGCTTACTGGTCCCAGCTTCTTCCAATCTCAACTGTAATCTGACATAAGACATGTCTCCTTCCCTGGGCTCATTTCTTTCCAGGCTCAGCTGCTCTGCCCTCTTCACAAGGTCAGCCATAGACTATCAGGCTCATCTTTCTTCTTGAGGCCTCTGCCATGTCTTCCTCTGTGTTCTTCTCTGTGTACCTACTTCCATTCGATTTATCAGTCTACCAACAGGGTGGGAACTGAACATTGAGTCACCTTCTAATAGCATGGCTAAATCAAAGTCCTAATCTTAACATAATTTAATCAGACATCTCAGCTTAATCAAATACAATCAAGGGGTTATCACACCCAGAGGAACAGACCAGTTTAAAAACATAATATCTCTTTTTGGAATTCATAAATAATATCAAACTGCTACACTCTACACTCCGAATTCCAAAAAGACATTAAAATATTCCGAATAAAAACTTTAAATCACTAAAAATGTAAGTATAAAATCATATTGCAATCAGTTTAAAGAAATACAGTTTTCTTGGGGCAAAGTGCTATCTGGTTGTAGACCTCTGAACCTTACAAAACAATTTATCTGTTTCCACTCTACAAAGGGACAGACAAAGGATAAACATTTGCACCCCTTGTCAACTCAGCAACCATAACATCACATTAAACCATACTTGGTCTCCAAGTAAAAACAATAACAGGCATACATATATATGTATGTGTGTGTGTGTATATATATATATATCCATCTAATAATGTTCAACTCTTCTGTCTACAATTAGAAATGCATTAATTCCCTACAGAATAGGGTGCAAGTCCTTGGATAATAGTCATTCTTACACTTGACATCCTTATATATTATGACATGAATCGATTACAAGTTTTCATATGATAAGGGAAAAAGTCGGGGAAGAAAACAAATTCATTTTTTGTACATATATAGTCATAATCATAATGAAATAAAGAAGAAAGATTCATGACTATTATGGTCCTCATTTCTGAAATTGGTCACATGATCAAAGTTCATATTCATCACTACCTTCTTTCACTACCCGCTCCATGTTGCCTTTACCCTCAGCAAGCCCTTTAGCTGAATATGGTTCTTTACCTGGTGGGGTGAACCTAACTTTCATTTCTGAAATTCTGGCCATTATTAGACCTGCTTGAGTTGAATTGTTACAATTTTAATCACAGGGAATTGCAGTACTAGGAGATGCCCTAGAAGATCTCTTGTATTCCAGGCTAACTCTTCTTTACCCTTATTATGTAGATGCTGTTCTATTTCTCCTTGAAAGTCAGGATCAATTACCCCAGCCAGTACAGTAATTCCCTTATTTGACTGTTGATTCTCAGGTAAGAGGGGCCCAAAGTGGCCAGGTGGCAGTCTTAACTTCCAGTTCATTGTTATGTTCTCTGGTGGCAGCACTCCTCTTTTTGGAACTAAGACCTGTAGACCAGTAGAACTTAAGGTTGCAAGGACAGGAAGCAAAAACCTTCCTAGTAGGTCACTAGGAGTAATAATAGTAAATGGTGCCACTCCCATTTGCACTGCTTGATTCCAGGGCCCATGAATCCTGGTTATGGAAGAAACAGCACCATAGAGTGGATGTTGATTTAGAACATACACAGGCTCCTGGAGAAAACTGCCCCAGCTCCACAAGATATTGCCACCTAGTTGGCACTGTAAATGAGTCTTTAAAAGGCCATTACACTTTCTGTCAATCCAGCTGCTTCAGGGTGATGGGGAACATGGTAAGTCCAGTGAATTCCATGAGTATGTGCCCATTCTTGCACATCATTTGCTGTGAAATGGGTTCCTTTTTTAGAAGCAATGCTGTGTGGAATGCTATGGTGATAGATAAAAAATGTGGTAAATTCATGGATGGTAGTTTTGGAAGAAGCATTACATGCAAGAAATGCAAAACCATATCTTGCATCTAAGCCCCCTCTCAATATAGAGGTGGAGTGGACATAACCATCTCAGGGTCCACAGGATGGAAGAATAGAGTATAGATTAGAGTGGACTTACCAATATTCTATTCTGGAACTATTGTGATTAATAATGGAAGAAAATGTAGCATTGATTTGGAGAAAGTGGCCACGGTAGCTGCTGAGGGTAGGGAGAGGGAAGAAGAGATATGATGTGGGGGCATTTTCAAGGTTTGGAGTTGTCCTGGGTAGTACTGCAGGGACAAATGGGACATTGTATGTCCTGCCATGGCCCACTGGGTGGACTGGGGGAAAGTATAAACTATAAAGTAAACCATTATCCATGTGATGCAGCAGTTTTCAAAAAATGTATTCACTGAATGCAATGAATGTCCCATGATGATGAAAGAGGTTGTTGATGTGGAAAGAGTGGGGCGAGGGGGATGTGGGGTATATGGGGACCTCATATTTTTTAATGTAACCTTAAAAATAAATAAATAAAGATAAAAAATAAAAATATAAATATAAAACAAATTGCTTCCTCTTCAATGGTGGATGTGGTCTAATGTAACCAACCTGCCACCAGGTAGCAGACTGATCGCCTTGGGGAATAGTGCTGTATTGGGGATTGAGTTTGGGTCTCTGTTGCTGGCAGATAGGGCACTCAACAGTGGCTGAAGCCAAGTCAGGCTTAGAGAGGTGAGGTCCATATTGCTGAGCCCATGCATAACTTCCATTCCTACCTCCATGCCCACTTTGTTCATTAGCCCACTGGGCAATGACAGAAGTGATTGGGAAAAGAGGCTGAGCATTAGCCACAGAGCAAGTCCTCTTATTCTCTTGATTATTAAAATTTTCCTCTGCTGAATTCACCCCCTGGTGAGCATTCATGTGGGACACAAATATTTTCATGTTTTTTGCCGTCTCAAAAAGGTTTATCCACATACCTCTTTCCCAGGCCCCTTTGTCACCAGTTTTCCAAGCTTGCTCTTTCCAATTCCCTGACCATTCAGCCAAACCATTGGCAAAAGTCTATGAATCAGTGTACAAAAAAATATCTGGCCATTTGTTATTCCCAGAGTACTGAACAACCAGGTGCATTCTCAAAATTCTGCCCACTGTCTTTCTGGGATGTCCCAAAAAAGGATGGCTGTGTTGCAGCTATACACTTTTAAGAGGTACCTGCATATCATGCAGAACAATCTGTAAACAAGGCCCAGATTTTCTCATCCTCAGTCAACTGATTGTAAGGGACTCCCCAAGAACACAAAACTATGGTCTGGGAAAGAGAAAGTAACATGGCAGAGGTGGTAACCATGGGCGTTTGGGCTACTTCCTCATGTAACTTACTTGTGCTTTCAGGACCTGCTCAAGCCCTATCTCCTATACACTACTTCCACTGTATTATGGAGCGCTGCTGCGCATGCCCAAAATTTTTGTTTCATGGGTCAGAAAATACCAAGCTCATGATAGGCAACTCAGGTCTCATGTAACTTGGCCCATGGTTAAGTGTTCAGTCTCTGCTAAGGCCCAGTAACAGGCCAAAAGCTGTTTCTCAAAAGGAGAGTAGTTATCTGCAGAAGAAAGCAGGGCTTTGCTCCAAAATCCTAAGGATCTGCATTGTGATTCTCCTATAGGGGTCTGCCAAAGGCTCCAGACAGCATCTCTATTTGCCACTGAAACTTCCAGCCCCAGTGGATCTGCTGGATCATGTGGCCTAAATGGTAGTACATCTTGCACAGCAGCCTGGACCTGTCACAGAGCCTCTTCTTATTTTGGTCTCTAATCAAAACTAGCAGCTCTTCTGGTCACTAGGTAAATGAGCCAGAGAAGCACACCCAAATGAGGAATGTGTTGTCTCCAAAATCCAAAGAGACCAATTAAGTGTTGTGCCTCTTTTTTGGTCATAGGAGGGGCCAGATGGAACAGCTTATTCTTCACTTTAGAAGGGATATCTCAACATGCCCCACACCACTGGATACCTAGAAATTTCACTGAGGTGGAAGGACCTTGTATTTTTGTTGGATTTATTCCCATTCTCTCTCATGCAAATGCTTTACCAATAAGTCAAGTATTTGTTACTTCTTGAACACTAGATTCTATCAATATGATATCATCAGTATAATGGACTAGTGTGATGTCTTGTGGAGGGAGGGACAATCAAGATCTTTGCAGACAATATTATGACATAGGGCTGGAGAGTTGATATACCCCTGAGGTAGGACAGTGAAGGTATACTGCTGGTCTTGCCAGCTGAAAGTAAATGTTTCTCATGGTCCTTACTACTGGCAATTGAGATTAAAAAAACATTGGCCAGATCAACAGCTGCATACGAGGTACCTAGGGATATGTTGATTTGCTCAAACAATGATACCACATCTGGGACAACTGCTGCAATTGGAGTCACCACCTGATTAAGTTTATGATAATCTACTATCATCCTCAAAGATCCATCTGTTTTCTGCACAGGTCAAAGAAGAGAGTTGAATGGGGATGTGGTGGAAATCACCACCCCTGCATCCTTCAGATCCTTGATGGTGGCACTAATCTCTGCATTGCCACCAGGAATCTGGTCTTGCTTTTGATTTACTATTTTTCTAGGTAGGGGCAAATCTAACAGCTTATATTTGGCCTTTCCAACCATAATAGCCTTCACTCCACAAGTGAGGGATCCAATGTGGGGATTCTGCTAGTTACTGAGTATGTTTATTCCAATTATACACTTTGGAATTGGGGAAAAAAAAAACATAGAATGGGGCCGGGGACCCACTGGAACCGCACAAAATGGAACCGAGCTAAAACTCCATCAATCACCTAACCTCCATAAGACCCTACCCTCACTGCTGGACCACAGTGATATTTTGTGTCTCCCAGAATTAATGTCACTTCTGAGTCAGTGTCTAATAATACCCAAAATGTCTGATCATTTCCTTCTCCCCAGTGCACAGTTACTCTGGTAAAAAACCATGAATCTCCTTGGGAAAAGGTGGGATGAAGATTAATAGTATACATTTTTGGCAGCTTAACAGGATCATTCCCCAAGGGAATCTGACCTTCTCCTCATTCAAGGAGTTCTGGTCTGTAAACTGTCTCAAGTCTGGGGTTTATTAAGGAGCTGTAATTCTCTGTGTTCATAATTTGAGTTAGGGATTTGTTCAATTGACCTAGAACTCTTCTGCTTTTACAGATCCATAAGAAATTTAGTATGTTGTGCATCTATTTCACTTCTAGTTACTCCATAATATATTAGGCAATGCCATTAACTCTATGCAACTCATGCTATTTTGATTACTCCTTTGAATCTCCCTTTCATTGTGGTAGCCTTGCCCACCTTGTCTTAGGAAATTAAGTGCCAATACTTGACTTTTACCAGACTGACATCCTATCATCCCCATAATGTTTAAGGATTCTAATTCCATTATAGTCCTCTCTACAGTAATATCTGGACTATAGAGAAGAGCAACCATAGACCTCTTCAGAAAAGATGGAGTTAGTTTTACAAATTTATTCCCACAGACTTGGTTAAAGGTATGTCCTCTGGACACACCTGGGGTGGGTAGGCAGGCCTCAAATATAAATACATTCTATCATTCCAATATTTCTAAGCCTTTGATTTCCCTCTTCTACTGTACACCAGAGCAAATTGGACATCTCAAGCTCAGATATGCTAGGCAGTCTTTTTGTCTATGTTTTAGTCAGCCACCCAAAGAAATCGTTAGACCTTTTTCTTTTTTTAAATTTTATTTTATTTATTCATTTTTTAAAAAAATATTACATTCAAAAAATATGAGCTCCGCATTCACCCCCACTGCCCCCACCCCACCACTCCCCCCATAGTAACACTCTCCCCCTCAAGCTATAGTGTTGAATTCAGAATTCCTGCTTAGTGGGCTCATATCAATAAATTCAGCATGATCTAACTTTGTATCCCTCCACCATTATCCCATACCCTTAGTATCCATGCCCATGCATATTCCCCTGATTTCTGTCTATAGAACTTGGAAACCTCATGCAGTTCTTTCAGAGAATACTGTACTTCCTCATGGGTCACACTTTGTATTTCATCTCTGGGGACTTGTCATGATTTAAGTCTGGTAATAGGACTCGAAGACAAGAGGGGTGATGGGGGTGGGTAAAGGAGAAGGATTAGAAATGCCTTGCAAGCTACTGACCACAGGACATTCATTTGCATTTTCTTCTGGTAAAACAGGATTAATCTCTTCAGGCAGGGATTGGAAGGCAGCAGATTCCTCAAGGCAGACTGTAGACTGGATAGTGCTTGCTGGATTGGGCCTGGTACCTGCCTCAGGACTGGAAGGAGGTCCAGACTCCCTGGGGCAGGCTGGAGGTTGGGTGACACAAGGTTGACAATGTGTGGTCTCCACAAGGCAGGCCATCACACGTTTATTTGCTAATTTCTAGCAGAATTTAGGGTTCCAATGTCCCCACCAATATTCTCTTATCGCATATGTCTCCATCCCAATCCTTGTGGTTTCACTCTTTTCCAATCAATATTATAACTTGAACCACAGATACCCTGTGGGGTTGATATTTTAGTTTCCTCTGTAATTCTGCTACTTGTACAATGAGAATCTGTGCTTGGTTTTCAGGTATCTGAAACCTGTGGTTGCAAGAAACAAGATTTTTTTTTTCAGGGCACACATGGAAACTTTCACATCATTCATGCAGCATTTATATTGCAAATTTGAAGCCTTTAGCTTATCTCTTTCTTTTACAACTGTATCCAGAGTATCTAGGAGGAGCCAGCCAACATACTTATAACTTTTGACTTCAAAAAACTCTGTTAAGGTGTTGAAAACACTCTCACCCAAATTCTTGCCTCTTATAAGTGTGAAATTAGCAGAATCCAGTGATGATATTTTGCATATCTCCAATGTCAATCCATGCCATGGACTGTTAGTGGCCTCATCATTATTGGAAAGGTAGTCATTAGTACCCTTGAGTCCAATTAGAGTAAAGAGTCAATTACAAATCTCCTGAGCCACCTCAGACATCCCATGTTTAAGATTCTGTTCCTCAAGAACCACACCTGTATCAAGCTGTATTATTCAGGGTTCTCTAGGGAAAGAGAATCAACAGGAGATATATGTAAATAGTATGAGATTTTACAGTTGTCTGTCACATGGGTATGCACAGATCCAGGTTCTGCAGGCAGGCTGCAAACCAGATACTCTGATGAAAGGCCAATGAAGGTCCCTGATGTGTTTCCAGGAGAGGTTGGCAGTACAAAGATGAGCTGGGAAATTCTCTCTGAATGCTGAAGTCACTTCCCCTTTTAAGACATTCAACTGATTGGATAGAATGTCACTCATTGCTAATGGCAATCTCCCTAGTTGATTGTAGATGTAATCAACCATCTATATAGTAAACTCACTGATGACTAAAGCTAATAAATATCCTCATATTACAATTATCCTATTGCTTGCTTGACCAAACAACTGGGCACAATTAGCTGCTTGAGTTGACACTTTAGCCTAACTATCAGAGAGAGAAAATGAAAAAAAAAAAAGAAAAGAAATTAAAAGATAGAAAATATTAAAAACCTGTTTGAAACTTTAATAATGACTTCAAGTATATACAATTATCCCTCATAAAAGATGGTATTATATTTAAAATAGACATTCTATTTGCTACATAAAAATCTTTCTTATTTTTTTTTTGAAACATCACTCCATTTATTTCTATCTTGAATACTAAGTGGACAATTAGATTTTTTTCAAAATGTTTTTTCATAATACTTTATATTTTATATTTCCCAACTTTGTCCTACAGTATGCAATGACTTCAACTCATGGTAATCTATTAAATGAATATTTTAACCAATCCAGAAGAATAAATATTTGTTTTGCCAGCATTTTCACTGTATCACCATACTATTACATCTATTAAAAAATCCTTGGAGAACAAGTGCAGTTCAGTGGTTGAGTACCTGCTTTTTTTTCTTCTTTATTTTCTTTTAAAAGTTACATTAAAAAATACGAGGTCCCCATATACCCATCACACCCCCATACCCCACTCCTCCCACATCAACAACCTCTTTCATCATTGTGGCACATTCACTGCACCTGACGAATACATTTTAGAGTACTACTGCACCACATGGACAGTGGTCTACATTGTAGTCTACACTCTCCCCCATTCCACTCAGTGGGCCATGGCAGGACACACAATGTCCAACATCTGTCCCTGCAGCACCACCCAGGACAACTCCAACCCCTGAAACTGTGACCCACATCATATCTCTTCCTCCCTCTCCCTACCATCAGCAGCTACCATGGTCATTTTCTCTATCAATATTACAGTTTCTTCCCTTACTAATCACAATTGTTCCCCAGCAGAACACCAGTAAGTCCACTCTAACCTATACTCTATTACTCCATCCTATGGACCCTGGGATGGTTAAGTCCAGTGTCCCTCTACATCAAGAGGGTACTTAGATTCCACATGGATGATGGAGGCAATTCTCCTGCTTGCAGTTATAGGCACTCTTGGCTCCCTGATGTGGTGGTTGATCTTCTTCACCTCCTTGTTAGCTGGCCAGGGTAAGTCCAAAGAGTCTTTCTTAATATATTTGAATCAGACATTCTAAGATCTTTGAATAATTTTCTGATTTAGAAATTATTCATCTGCACTTGAAATGAAAGTGTAGGCTTTTGGAAATTGAAATAAATCTGACTGCATCTCAAACTAACCATTATTTTTGTATGTTTTGTAAGCTATTTTAAACATTTACTTTATATATTCCTCACTTATTTTAGCAAGAAAAAGTTATATATTTGGTCAATTTGAAATTTCAAATATCACCTCTTGAATCAAGAAGTACCTAAACAATTGTCTTGTTTAGTCTTAATTTTTTACTTTATTTCAGCTTAACTTGGAAACAAATTCACATTGTATTTCTGAAAATAAAAATACTTAAATAACATGTAGATTTCACTTCTAAACACCATACCAAAAAAGCTTTGAAATTAACTAAGAACAAGAATCTGTTAAATGCAATTCTAGTGTCAAAAACAGTGATACCTGATTCAGTTGTATTCTAAGGATTTTTTTTTCTAGTTGGAAATTAGCTTGCCTAGATTCAAACGTCAAATTGTCTCTCTATGATTTGATTGTATAAATTTCACTTGTTGTTGTTATTATTATTCTTTTACCTTGGTTATTTTAGGGTCTTTCCTATTAATTTGCTTGTTTAATTTGGTGCTCAAATAAGGATTTGAGTAGAGATTATACTCATAAATTGGGATTCTTAATATCTGTGGTTTCCCTGCCTTTAGATATTCCCCTCTCCACCAAATTCCAAACTCTCCCCTGGCCTTGGCCTTCTTTTACTCTGGTATTTTAAACCCTTAAAGTTTCTCTGAACATGGCCCTTCAAGCAATGAAGATTGACTGTCACTGTGGGCCCTAAGGGGAGGGAGAAAGAGGTATTGAATAGATGGAACCAATGAAGCTGTGTGGGCAATAGAAGTGTTCCATAAGATTATGCAAGGATGGATATAAGACATGTTAAATTACACCAAAAATATATAGGGGCTGATAGGCTAAAATGTAAATCATTATGTAAAAGATAAGATAACTAAAAATTTAGAAAATTGTATAGTCTAAAATATAAACCACAATGTAAACCCAAATGTTACCTTGTTTGAAAGCTATTGTCTCAATATCTGTCCATCAGTTTCAGTAAATATAGTATGAACATGTAAAAAGATTATTGCTGTGGAAGGGAAAAGAGTTTTATGTTGGATATGTGGGAGTACTCTATATTGTATATATGAATTACTCTGATCTAAAACTTTTGTGAAGATAAGCTTAATAATTAGAAGAAAAATAGGAAGTAGACACTGAGGAAAAGATGGAAGTAGTTGCCTTGCCAATTTGCATACAGGACAACATTTATTGCAGTGATGGAAGGCAAAACATCAAAAACAAAGCTTTTGCATTTTTTAAATTTTTTGATACCCCAATTTATTTTTACCTTAATTTTTCTAAATTAATATATATTCTATATCTAACCTTTAAACTCATCACTATATTTTATTTTACTATTAATAGAACCTGGCAATGTATTGGGCTTCACTTTTGAAGAAGTTTTGGATCACAGAGAGGTTCAACAATGGCAGGGGAGGAATACTGGTGTGGGATGTTATTGACAGGGGACACATGGTTGGCAGGGAGTTCTACAGGGCATATATCCAGGGTACATAAAAATGTTCGGATATTTTCATAGTGGATACAATTAAAAACAACAACTGAGGGAGTGCTGAGTTCCTAGCCAGGGGAGCTCTATCACAGTCCCTAAAGGAACAGCAACAATCCCCCAAGTGCAATGGCAAAGACCGAAAAAGAATGAAGGTCCAACAATGAGCCCTTGAAACTAATGACTATGCTTGTGAGCCTGTGCACCTGAAATAAGAACAAGGTCTAGAGCTTCAGGGTGTCTAAGAGTTAGCCTCCGTGTTGCTCAAATATGGCCAGTCTTGAAGCCAAACTCGGCATGTAAATGTGTTGCCTTCCTTCCAGTGTGGGACATGACTCCCAGGGATAAGCCTCCCTGGCACCGAGGGATTACTACCAAGTACCAGCTGATGATGTAACTAGAAAATGACCTTGAATAAAAGGGTCAACTCGGACCAGCAGAATATCTCAATCTACATATAATACCAGGAGCTAAAAATGCTTTTTGACCTGAATAAAAGGGGGAAATGGAAAAGACAAATGAGTTTATATGGCTATGAGTCTCCACAAAGAGCTGGGAGGTTATCAGAGGGCTTGCCCTTATGCACATCTGAGCAGAGTCCCAGAGACAGATAAAGTATATACAACCCCAGGAATTGGTTTTCCTGAGGGCTACAGAGAACCACAGGTTCTATGGTCATGGCAGATGGAGTTCAGAGCCATGTCAGTTGGCCCTACTTTGGAGTTTGTATTTCTGTGTGATGGAGCTGGACTCAGATGTGATCTTTGTCCACAAGTCTCTCCTGTTACTTTTACCGGAACTATAGTTGGTGCTGCGGTTTAATGTATACACAGGGGACCTGAATCTCTGGACTGACAATTTGATACCCAGGCCCTAAGCCTCAACAAACTTGCAACCCATACACTCTGGTTTATTGGATTTACTCCACTCAGCTAACACGGAGGTGAAGAAGGTCAACCATCACACCAAGGAACCAAGAGTGCCTACAACTGAAAGCAGAATTGCATCCAGCATCCATGTGGAATCTAAGCCCCCTCTTGATATAGATGTGGAGTGGACACAACCATTCTAAAGTGCACAAGATGGAGGAATATAGTATGGATTAGAGTGGATTTACTGATATTCTATTCATGAACTATTGTGATTAGTAATCAAAGAAAATGTTGCATTGGTGTGGAGAAAGTGGCCATGGTGACTGCTGGGGGTAGGAAGTGGGAGGAAGAGATATGATGTGGGGACATTTTCGGGCATTGGAGTTGTCCTGAGTGGTGCTGCAGGGACAGTTATTGGACATTGTATGTCCTCCCATGGCTCACTGGGTAGACTGTGGGAGAGTGTGGGCTATGATGTGGACCATTGACCATGAGGTGCAGCGGTGCTCAGAGATGTATTCACCAAATGCAATGAATGTCTCATGATGATGGAGGAGGTTGTTGTTATGGGGGGAGGAGTGGGCTGAGGGGGTGGGGGGATATATGGGGACCTCATATTTTTTGGATGTAACATTAAAAAAATAAATAAAGACAAAAAAAAAAAATTAACCTTACTGTCACCTGTGCTGCAAGCAGCTAAAGAAGCAGCACATAACAGATTCCATACCATATAACTTTCTCTTTCAAGAGTTAAAATCCTTTCTGATCATTTCCTTATCTCTTGTGGTTCCCTGAGGTCTCCCTGACGATTGCATAGTTTAGCTGTCAATGGGAGATTTAGGCAGAGATTATGCTCAATTTGGGAGTACAAAATTCTCTCACTGTTGGATCCCCCCTTCTAATTTCAAGTTTCCCTTCCAACCCTCAACTCTGATTTATGACAATTTGAGCCAGTAACTCTGAAGTTATTTTCTGACATCTTTTATCTGGGTAGTCATTGGGATTAGGGAATACTCTCAAACCGGAAAACCATAAAGTCATAACTCTTAACTTTTTTATTTACAATTTGTTTAATGAAAACTCCTTTCTGTCTTCTCTGCTTTTGGATGCTTTCCAAGGCTTCTTAATAATTATTACTGGAAATGCTTCATCCAGTTTTCATAACAGATTTCTGAAGGAGGGTTTGTGTCACTATTTCAGTTTGCTTCCATTACTGGAAGCTTTCCTCACCATCATTTTGAAAAAATATTTTCCTTGAATAGCAATTTTTACATCATATTACTTTTATCCAGCATTCTAAATTATTCCATTATTTTCTTGACCCCTTTTTCATGAGAATTATTAAATAACTTAAAAACTCAATTCCTTGAAATAATAAACATTTGATTAGTTCTCAGAATGTTGTGGAATGACTGGGTTTGGGTGGATATTCTTCTGTTTTACTTGATTTCTGTTTAGACTGTGTCATCTGTGGCAATTATATTTGAGCATCCTAAATAGTTCATTCATTTGGGTGGCAGATTATTTTGGCTGTTGCCTGGGAGCTCAGTTGTAGTGACTAAAAGTGGCTTTTCCAGATAGTTTGGGATTCTCACAGTATAGAAAGGAAGAATCCTAAATGTGAGTATTCCATGGGGAAAAAAAGAAGTGTCTTTCCATTTACAGGTTGGGCACCCAGAATTAATACTACATCACTTTTGCTACATTTTAGTCAAGAGTTCACAGGACCAGCCAAGATTCAAGGGGAGGGTGAAGAAATTCCACCTCTTCATGGGGAAAATGGCAAGTAATTTGCTGGCATTTTTACTCCAACACAAATGTATTGCTATTTTTTTTTTTCTGCCTGCTTTCATTAGCTCTTCCTTAACTTTGATTTTCAATAGTTTGACTATGATGTGCCTGGATGGGTTATTTTTGTATATATCCTGTTTAAATTTCATTGCTATTCTGAGATTTATGAGTTGATGATATTTGAATTAAAAAAAACCCGGTAACTCTATCTCCAGCTATTTTTTTTCTGCTCCTTCATTTCTTTCCACTTATTTTGTGACTGTAATTGTATGTATCCTAAATTACTTGATATTGTCCATAGAATACTTAATCTCTGTTCACTTTTCCAGTGCTTTTTCCTTTCTTTTCTTTGTATTAAATAATTCTATTTATCTATTTTCAAGTTTATTGGCACTTTTATCTGCCATTCCCAACCTATTGATAAACCCAGTATTTTTATGTCAGATGTTACACGTTTCAGTTCTAGAATTCCCATTTAGTTTTTTTATACTTTCTATTTTTCTGCAGAAATTTCCTATGTCTTCATCCTTTGCTACTATATTTTCCTTTAAGTTCTTGAACAAATGTACAATAATTGCTTTAAAATTATTTTCTGGTAATTGCAAAGAGTAGATCATCACAGTGTCAAGTTTTATTAACTTTTCTTTCTTTTAACTATAGGTAATATATTCCTGTTATTTGTTTGTTATGAGAATGTCTAGAAGTTTTATTTTATACATGATGGGTCAATTATGTCCTTTTCTTTTAAGTTACTGAGCTTTGTTCTGACAAACAGTCAAGTTACAGGTGGTATGGTATCTTTTGATGTGGTAGGAGTAAATTTATTCTCTGTTAGTTTAAGTTAACTTAGAGTTTGAACTTAGTACTAGGGTATGGTCTTACTTCAGGTTTTTCTCTTGATCTCTAAGACATGGCCCTACCAGGGTCTCAGCTAAACAGCCAAGGTGCTTAGTAAGATAGCTCCATTCTGGTTGTAATGGAATCAGTTTTGTGTCTTCCAGCATTGAACATATTCTGTAACCAGTGATTTCTGATAAACCCTTAACATCTAGCCTTGAATATGTTCCTTTTAACCTTTGCACAAGAAGTCATGGTGGATGAGTTCTGCAGGCTACCCACTGAATATGTCCCTCTCTTCAATTTACTTCTCCCACAAATCTGTCCACTTTATCAGCTTAGAACTGTTTCTCAGCTTCTTGAGAGCACAGTTCTCCTTGGGATCCACATCCCTGTTCCTTATTACTAAAGTGTTCCAAGACAGGAACTTGTGGATATTGTGAGGAGGATCATGGTGCTCATTTGCTGTGTTTGCCTTCTTTCAAGTTTCAGAATCCTGCACTGCTTATTTTTTAATGACCACATTTATTGTCTAGGTTTGTCCAGATTTGTCCAGTTTGAAAAGTTTTGCAATTGGGAAGGCCAGTCTGTTACCATTTACACCTTCATGGTTAGAAGCAGAGAAGACCAATGTTTTATTTTCAAATTAACATTTTAAAAAATAATACAATTTAGCATAAAACTAGAGAATGGTTTCTGGGTATTCAAGGTAAATATTTTCTTTTCAGATCTCACTTTCTTCTCCCCACTCACCTTTTCAAAGGGAATATTTGCATAAGCCCTAGAAATCTGACCCTGTACAAACAGCCATCTGGCATAATGTTCTGAAAATAAGATGTGTAGGTAATATACCTGTAACTTATCAGCTATGTGGTGACATTTTAAACACGTTGCTCTTCTTTCTGTAAACCTAACCAATAGTAATATCTTATTGGAGATTATTTACCTCCCTCCATTCTATATGATATTTCTTCATTTTTCTATAACTGTGCCTCTGCATAAGAGATCCTAACCCCTAAGCCATTTTATGAATGTTTGCCATGATGAATGCTAATAAATAATCCTAATAATAGCAGCAAACACAAGTTGTTTTCTCAGACAGCTTTTGTCTCCTTAAAAATCTTGTATCTTATCATTCTCTCCTTTATTGCCATTAGCAGACATACTCTTTCCTAATTATATGACCTGCAATGACAGGAAGAATAACTTGCTATTCCTTGGATTTGTTCAGCAGATACCAGTCAGCACCATCCCAAAATACTTAATAATCTTTAGATTAAATTTTCTTGTTACTTTTCCTTTAAGCAGTACAAGGCACCTGGACAGAAGTGATTTGGACTACATTATAAAACTCTTTGGATTAAGAAATACTCTGATTGGTTCATAGATTAATGTAAAAGGTAGATTAATTTTTGTGAACTATTAGTTCAGCTGAGGCAGCTGCACAAACTTTAAACTGCTAACATCATCATATTCTAGTACTCAGAAGTATGGTTTCCCTAAGAATGAAGATATCCAAAAGAGAAACTAATAAGGCATATCTAAGCAGGGTGTTTGGTAATCATGAGATAACACTCTGGAGGGATTAAAAGCATGAGGCTGCATTTCTGTCAAATTATTAACTTATGATAACCTCGTCCTTCTTGTCACACCTGACTGCATAATTCCTATCCAATTAAAAGTGACATTTTCTGGTGATGTTAGCAATTTATGTGCACACTTTTCTTTTTTAGTTTAGAACTGCCTTGGAAGACTGTTCACTGAAAACTAGAGGTCTTTGTTCCTCCAGTGCTCTCATATTTGGTAAAGAAAAATTGTCTGGAATGTATTGGGGAGGTACGTTTCTAAAGAACATCATCAATTATGATACTTTGATTTCCTAAATATCCTTGTTTTGTCGATGTTCCAAAATTCACTAAAAATTTTTCATTTTCTTTCCCTCTTACTAATGATGATGACATGAATATAATTTGAAGCATAGAGTTTCTCCTTCTCTCAAATTATTTCTCCAGAATTAATTCCTTGGCATGTTATTTCAAGACCAAAATATATGACTTTTGATTTGTGTAACCATACTGCTTTCTGAAATAATGGATCTGGCTCTACCAGCAGCACAATGAACTTAATCTATTTCTATTGCTGCCTTCAACTTCAGAACAGTATTAAGCCATCATTGATATACCCTTACATCATTGTCATTGATATTAGATTAATACCAACCATTGATGACTATTTCTTATAGTTGTGTCTTCCCTCCTGCTACTTAACTTCTAATGGGGTGACCCAGGTGGTATGTTTTTCTGTCTTACAGCATTTCTAAGCGAATAGTTCTTTTTTTTGTTTTAGTCTCGTGCAGCACTTATTTCTGGGAATGATTGTGGTAATAGGCCCATTCATGGTTCATTTTCAAAACCCCTTCAGTTAGGGACCTCAATCATGTTTGCCACTTATTTCAGAATGAATTATGTCCACCGAAGGCATATTCAGTTCCTAACACCTTGTCCTCTGGTGTGGACCTGCTGTAAATAGGATCTCTTGAAGATGTTACTTCAGTTAAGGCGTGGCCCAAATAAATCAAGATTACTGGAGTATTTATAGCAGAAAGAAATTTAATCAAAGAAAGGGTTAAAGCCACAGGAAGAATCCAGAAGCCAAAGTAAATCCAGAGGAGAAAACAGAAGACATTTCCATATGTATTCCATGTGATGGAAAACCTAAGGAACAAGGATTGTTACCAGTCATCTCCAGTATGCCACAGGGTTCAGGTAGAAAGCATTGCCTTGCTGATGCCTTGATTTTAGATTTATCCTAGCCACAAAGATATCACCCAATAAATTCACATTCTTTAAGCCAATCCATTACATTGGATTTGTTTTAGCAGCCAAGAAGCCAATACACTCCTCTCTTTATTTATAACCCTTTAATGTTATTCTGCATGCAAAAAACAAAAAAATGGCTTATCTGCAACAGTAATCACCAGGACTGCCCAGACAATAGAATTGTGTTGATAATATAATCTTCCAGGCTCTCAATGACCAATTGGAATGTGACTAAATTGGACATGTTTGTAAATCATTAAATATATATATATATACCAAAAGACTATACTAGATGGTATTTAATGATTTTAAAATATCCAAAGTTTCACTAACAAAGATAATTTACTAATGAGAAGGAAATACAAGCCAAAAGAGAAATTTGAAAATGATAAGATTAAAAAGATTTTAAGTGCCTTGATAAATGTTTCCATGTAATCAAAATCAGCAAAAATTTACTGAAAAACAATATAAATAAATTTTATAATTTTTATGTGAACAATTTTAAGGATATGGATATGCATTTAAAATCCTAATTTTAGCCAAATATCTATAAATAAATTACATGTAATTATTCATTTTTATCACCAAATAATGAAATTTTTAAGTATGCATTATATAAGAAATACCCGCCAGTTTTTTTAAATGATGTAGAATAATGACAGATAATTTCAATATTCAGTTAATATGCATTTAACAGCACGTAATCTTTGTTTATTAAAACGAATACATTTTCAAACCCATTTATTTCTCAACGTAACTTGCGCCTGACATTATTCAAAACATGAATGTGTAAAAACATTCTAAGTATTATCTTATTTTGGCATTATAGTATTCAACCCCATAAAGGTGACTAATCTGAAAGAACCATGATATTGAACTGATTCTAGGAAAATTATAATCTATCATACCTAAATTTATGATGTGATCACTGGAGTATCAATTTCATCACATCAACTGCCATTTCGTTAGGTGAATTGTAACTTTCACGTATGTGTATGTGTGTGCATGTGTGCATATGCTTGTCTGTAAAATTATTTCTTAAGTGTATGTTGGTTGAATGAAAATGCAGCATTATTGATAATGCTTTATCTGTAGTTTATTATGCTTACAAAGGTGCTATGTCCTTATCAAGATTATTGACATTCATTAAGAGATGTTCATTTTTATACATTTATCTATCTTTAATCAGCATTTTTTCAACTTTAGACATTATATCCTATTTCTTGCTAACAAGTGATTTTGTAAACTGGTCACATATTTACTATTCATTGCCATAATTAACCTATACAATGCATTACTATTATCAAAAGCTATATTAAATTATTATTATCATACCATCAGTAGGATTGGAAAAAATAGAGATTGAAATTGACGGATGACATTATGGTTAAAATTAGATCACTTTGATTGTAACACTTTTTTTCCTAATTGTAAAATATATCTAGTAAACTTCAAAGAGAGACATAATGTAGACATGCAAAAAGGGATCTATCAAATGATTGAATGCGATGGTTTGCTCGGTCGGTAGAGGTGGGGTCTGGCTGCGGACGAGGGGTCGGTCCAGCTCAGGACGAGGGGTCGGTCCCGCTTGGGACGAGGGGTTGGTCCCACTTGGGACAAGGGGTCGGTCCGGCAGCAGACAAGGGGTCGGTCTCAAAGGGGTTGCGCGGTTCAGCTGACGGGGTCGCCGGGCGAAGCCGGCGACGAAGGAGTCGCCCGGAGAAGCAGGCGACGAACTGGGGACAAGGGAGGCCAGGCCCTTGTCGGGGGCTCTCAGGACTGGAGGGCGCACAGCAGAAAAACTACCGCGGAGACAAGGTAAACACGCAAGTCCACTTTATTGAGGGAGAGGCAACTGTTTTATAGGGGCTGGGGAAGGCTGATTGGTCGAAGCCACGCCCTGTTCTGATTGGTTGCCAGCGAAAGGTCAGTGGGCGGTACTGGATGGGGGAGGGGTGGTGGTTAGGGATTGGCTGTCGCTGTTGCTGGGGGAAGGGGCAGGGTTTAGGGATTGGTGGCTGCTGTTGCTGGGGTGGAGGGCAGACTTGAGTTTCCCGCCCACGCCTGGCTGTTGCTGCTGTCGGGGGAGGGGAAAAGGGCAGACTGGATTTTTCTGCCCACGCCTGGCTGTTGCTGCTGTCGGGGGAGGGGAAAAGGGCAGACTGGAATTTTCCACCCTGCGCCTGCGCAGGGAGAAAGAAGAAGAAGGGTGCCGCCCCACAGGCCTCGTGTGGCGCCATCCGGGAGGAGGGGCGGCCGCGGAAGCATGGCTGCCGAGAAGGGGAGACCCGAGGGCACTCTGCGCCCATGCCGAGCTCCCTTCAGGGGTGGCGGTGGGCTCGACCAACCACCCTATTATGGGGGCAGTGGTTTGGAATAGACCTACCGCGGCCGCCGCCCCTCGCCAGGCCAGCAAACCACACTTCAGCCCGAGGGGTGACCGCAATTGAATACCATTAAATGTAAATATCAAGATAGGATAGACAGAGGAGTGGAGGATGACCAATAGGACAGAATGAGCTCATTTTAGCTATAAACTAAGAAGAACAAAATGATGTCATAAGAGGTAGAAAGAATGGGAAGGGATAAAAATGTCAAAAATGTTGAAAATGGGAGAAGTCACATGTGGTTCATAGTAGTATCATCTTCAAGGTCCTGAGAGCTACACAGGACAAAAAAATTCATGGTTTTCCTGGAAATGTCTTTAAGGCAGGGACATTTCTCAAAGGAGCATTGAGAGAATATATGAGTGTGCCTATGGTACTTTATTTCTTCCTATTTATTCCATTGGATATATTGTTTTTTAAATTCTGCATGTTAATTTATTGAATTTAATGCAAGCACTAGAAGACTATTTTCTTGAAAACATTTAATATGTAAATAGGGTAACTTTCCTCTCTTTTTGCAAACACATTCCTCCCTATAAACTCACATTGTCCAGCCTCCCCAGTCATCCGTTACACACCATCCTAACATACTCAGCGAAATGTCCTTGCCTAAAAAAATGAAAAAGTAACTGTCAAATCCCCTGAAAGGAGTAACAGGATAACTTTGACCAAACCAAGCATCAGAAGAAGCCTGCAGGGTTATGGTCCCATGGTCATGTGGTCACATTATTAATGATAGATGCTGATAAATTGAGGCAGCTCTAATCAAAGGTCTGCATACCATGCTGGCTATCATTGAATTTTTGTTTGGGTTCCCACAGTTGGTTTTGATTGGGACAGATGATTCATATGACAGACATGCAAACATATGGTTTCATTAGAAGCGGTAAATATAGTTTGTCAAGCTGCTATGACAAATACTACAAAATGGGCTCGCTTAAACAATAGAAATATACTGGTTCACTGTATTGAGGTTAAAAGAAGTTTAAAATCAAGACATAAGCAAAATATATTTTCTTCTCAGTGTCTGTAGCCTTTAGTACTGGCAGCTGGCAATCTTTGAGGTTCCCTGGCTGTCTCCCATCAAGTAGTGATGCCTTCTTTTTCCTTTTCTTCTAGTTTCCACTGGCTTCCCTTGTGGTCTTCTCCAATTTTGGTTTCCAGTTTCTTCTCTTGATAATTTCTTCAGGAATATGGTTTTAAACCTACCTTCATTCATTTAGGTCACACCTTAATTAAAAATAACATCTTGAAGAGGTCTTATATTCAATGGACTCACACAGTGTGACAGTTTTAAGTTCTTTTATGAATCCCCAAAAGAAAAAGATTATGTTTATGAATTAATCCATTCCCATGGTGTGAGGCCCTTGTGATTGGACTATGTCAGTGAGACATGACACAGGTTGGGTCTCCACCCTCTTGCTGGGCCTTAAATAAATGGAGACACAGAGGAAGAGACACAAAGGAAAAGGGAGCGTTCCTGTTTTGGCCCAGTCATGTGAGAGACAGAGGACTTCAGGTTCACCTATAGCTGCAGAAAGCAGGAAAGCCCTGAGAGGCTGAGAGAGGTTCTGGAGACCTGAAGCAGCAGAACACAGAGGCATGGAAAGAGGCCTCCATGAGGCTGGGCACAAGAAGCAACTCAAGGCCAAGGAGATGAGCCCTGCCATATGCCTGAGCTTCATGTGGCAGGACACCAGGTTCAGCAGTAGCTGACTTTAGTGAGAAAGCATCTCTGATGGTGGCTTGGTTTGGACATTTCATAACCTTGGAACTGTAAGCCTTTTACCCCAGATAAAATTCCAATTGTTAAAACCATTTCTGATACTTTGCATCACCAGCCCTTTGGAAAGCTAAGACACAGAGGGAAGAGAATTAAGATTAAGAACATGTCTACGTTGGGGTGTATAATTGAATCTACCATGATAATCAGAAGCTCCAAATATAGAGTCACAAGTTTCAGGCTATCATCCTAAATTTGCCATTAACTAGCTATGTGATTTTAAACAGATGATGTATAAAATTTAAAACTATATCTTCACTTGCCGGGAAATGATGTTATTCCTATCATTTCAAGTCTTCATCATCCAAGTTTTCCAACAAAAATATAATTCCCTGTAACCATCTTTCATGTCCTGTATTCCTGTTCACATACTCTTAGAAGATTTATCTTAGCTCAACCCTCTGTCAGCAGCTTTCCTTCCCTTTTCCATATTACTCTATAAAAGGCATCCTCCAAGTTATTCAGTTTTTCCAGAATAGTTCTTCTATTTGCTCACTTTTTGTAAAAAGAATAAATTGAGGGTACTCATTCTCTGCATCCTTCCTTACTTAGAAATAGGTCAGTCTCCAATACTCCTTAATTTGGCAACGAAAGATACAGTTTACATTCCTCTCAATCCCCAAGACTGTTTCATGACTATTATTGGTTTACCTCTTTTATAAACCCATGGTCTTATGTAACTCATACCAATTTCACTACAGCAATCATTTTCTCTCCTCATGTATTCATCTATTAATCTTCAGTACGCTGCTTCTCAGTCATGGAAAACTTGAATTATGCACTCGACCCTCTCCTCCCCTGACCTGTCTACTCTCCTGCAATGAACCCATTTGTTCCCAAGATTTACTTCTCTACTTTATACACATATGCATGCACACACACACACACACGTCTTACTCAATTTTTTTCCTGTATATCTTAACTTGTAGGCCCCCAAAATTATTCCAATTCAATGACTCCAAAACAATAAATTTCATTTTTAACTTCACTCACCCTCACAAATGATCTATCTGCTGGTGCTCATAAATTTCAATCTTGACGAATGGCATCACCATCCACTCAGCTGCCTATATCATAAACCTAGAATGCATCTTTGATTCATTTGGCAGGTTACTAGTTTTGCCTAAAATCCCCTCTCTCACTTTTTCATAGTAATATAGTTATAGCTAAGAACCTGACCATACAGCTAGAAATTCTACTTCTCAAGCAATAATGGTTAACTTTTTTATATCAACATAGCTAAATCACAGAGTCCAGTTGTTTGTTCAAATGCTGACATAGATTTGCTGTGTAAGTGTTTTGTAGATGTGACTAACATCTAAAAATAATTGACTTTAAGTAATGTCCTGGATAATGTGGATTTTATCCAATTAGTTGAAGGACCTTAAGAACAAAGAACTGAGGTTTCCAGAAGAAGAAATGCTATCTCAAGACTACACAATCTACTCCTCTCTGTGCTGGCCTCATCTAAGGATTTTGGACTCAAGACTGTAGCATCACTCTTCTTGGAATTTCTAGCCCTCCATATAGAATTTCCAGTTGTCATTCCTTACAATTTCTTGACCTAATTTCTTGAAATAAATCTCTTAAAGTTTATGTATATGTGAATGTATCCTGTTTCATCTGTTTCCCTGAAGAACCCTGAATAATACGCCAGTCTTTCTTGCAACTAACTCACTTCCAAGTGATCGAGTTCTAGAGATTGTAATCTAAGTAGAAATGATGTACAAAATCTGCCTCTTTTCTGTAAATTTTGTTTGTTTTGCATTTTTTCTCCCCTTTCTGCAAGCGGAACACTGACATGTACACAACCCAATTTCAAACATACAGGTAATGACCACTACCTTGAAAAGGATGATGGAAGAAGTAGAACAGGGATCGCAGAAAGACTTCATGGGATAGGGCCACCCCGTCAACCTGGGACAGCCTCAACATAGCATGGCACAGAAATAAACATGTAATTTAAGCCTATGTATTTTGTAATCTCTTGGTTACAGCAACTTGGACTTTGCCCTAATTAATACATTCATTCTTTTCTTTAAAATTTTCATTGTATTTTTTGAAAATACATAGATCACAAAAAAAGTTACATTAAAAAGTATAAAAGTTTCCAATGTACTCCACACCCCAGCCCAACTCCTCCCACATCAACAACCTCATTCATCATTGTGGCACATTCATTGCCTTTGGTGAATACATTTTGGAGCACTGCTGCACTGCATGGATTATAGTTTACATTGTAGTTTATACTCTCTCCCACTCTTAATGAATCTTGCCTGTCAGTTCTGAGTCTCATTATTTCTTGCCTCATCAAATGGAATAATCCTGTTGCAGATAAACATCCTCATTACCCCCCACCTAGAATATTTCAATGGATCACATTCGAACAATTTGTGTAAGTTATTTTTCTTTTAATATGTGAGGACCCAGGTCCCCCTAAGTCCTCAGCATGTAGCTGCCTGTGTGACCTAGGCATAAGTTAAAGGTTAACAAAACTCCCCAGAGGGGAGGGAATGTATAGATGTTATAAACCACAATCTTCCCAAAGCAGTAAATGTCCTTCCTACAAGCATAGTGAAGACGTCACCACACCCCACGTGTATGCTTCCCATGATCCTAGCAGGAACTCTGTTCTCGTACTCTATGGCATGTCCTTGTTCTGAAAACCCTTATATCACCCCTCATTTTCTTATCTTTTTGTGGGGCACTAACTTCATTCATTTTTTATCAGCCACCTAAAGTTTATGCCTGACTAAATGCCAGGTGTGTTCTTTGGTCTTGTGGCCACACCAACTCGTGTACTTCAGGATTTAGGTTATAATATATGTCTAAATAATATTTCCACATGGTCCTCATTACTTCCAGAATAAAGTTCAAACTCCTTGACAAGAAATGCAAGGTCTTGCATAATGTGTCCTGAACTTGCCTTTCCAACATTTTATACTCTGAAGTCTTATCACAAAAAAATCAAATTTTAGCCCAAATGATCAGTCCTCTCATTCATTTATGCATTTATGAACATTATTTCTCTGTAACTTTCTGCATGAAGAAATATAATTTAACCTTTAAGAATCAGCTTAAGTATATCCTACTTTTTAACCTTCCAAATGCTCCAGTCAGAATGATTTTGTTTTCTTCTATATGCTTCATCATCTTGATTTATCATCACATTGTGTTTTAGTTCACTGCATTTTAGTTTATTGATTGTCTGTATCTAAACATGGTAAATTCTTTGACAGGGCCATGTGTCTAAGATATTACTTGGGTCATGGTAGGTGTTTTAACTGCCCTGAACTCATGTATGAAAATGTAGGCACATAGAAGCCTATCCAGGGCCACAAGAAGGACAGATACTGCATGATCTCATTGCTTGAAAACAATTAGAATAAGCGAATTCATAGCATCAGAATCTAGAATGTAGATTACCAGGGGATGGTGTGGGGATATGGAATGGGAACTTAAGGCTTAACATTTATAGGGTTCCTATGTGGAATGATGGAAATGTTTTGGTAATGGATGGCAGTGATGGTTGCACAACATTGTGAACAGAAGTAACAGCACTGAAATATGTATCTGAATATGATAAGAAGGGGGAATGTTTGATTGCATATATGGTAACTAAATAAAATTTTTAAAAAATCCACAGAACTGTACTACACAGTGAATCCTAAGTTACCTCAGGGACTTTAATCAATAGTACAATTATGAAAATAAGCTATCATCAATGTAACAAATATTCTACACCAGTGCATGAGGCTGATGGTGGAGTGGTATATGGAAATCCTGTATTTCATGCATATTGTTCTGTTGACCTACAACTTCTCTAATAAAGGGGAAAATATGAATGATGTGATTAAACTGCAGATAAATCAAGCTTGTGAATTATCAACCACATTAATTAAAATCAGAATATTTAAAAATATGTAGAAAGGAACTCATAGTAGAGACTACTTGAAATTTATCATTATATATTAGAGGAGATAATTAGTAACAAAATTGGGGCCAGTGCTCTGTATGCTTCATCTTTGAAGAACAAGAACCATTTTCATCTAATATAGTAAATAAATTAGCATTTACTACAACATGCAATGAGCCATAGAATCAGAAATGAAATCAGGAACTTTATTTTGTGCTTTATTCACTTCAGGCATCTTAATGCTAATTAAATTTTAAGTTAATACTTAAAAAGTGATAGCACATGATTTCCACAGAGTATAGGAAAAAGGCCATTTAGTGTGTGAATAACATAAAGCATTTTCAATGTATTAGATTTTAAAATTAATTTTACTGAAGAGAGAAAACATTTTCCTTTTGTAATTTATGGTTTAAGTTTACTTTTATAAAAAATTAGACTATGCTTTAATGTTTTATGGAATAATAATTATTCTTTCCTTATCAACTTCAATGAAGGCTATAAAATACTTGAATTCTATTCAGGAAGAAATATACGCAGAATCTAAATGAAAAATTAAATTATTCTTCCCATTTAAGAATGGAGAATGATGGGAATAATCATGTAAATTTTTTGTGGCTTCCAAAGGATCACACATAAATTAGAAATAAACTGTTCTAGGTACCCTCTATTTATATAATATATAGCAATAGAATGTTATTCTCTACTTAAATAGAGATATAGAGAGTTTTCTATGTATATATTACATTGGATCTGGAGCTAAGCATAGAATTTGGATTATGAGTTCTAAATAATCTCTACTTTGTTTTTTATTCCCCCATACCAATTAGCTCAATAAATAATATAATGATCACTATTTTTAGAGTATTTACTCTGTCTCAGGAAATTAATCATGCACTTCACATAGGTAAATTGCTAATCTTAGGGAAACAAACTTAGAATTCAACAGTGATTCATATCACGAGGGTCAAACAGAGAACATATTTCCTCAAATAAAGACAAAGAAGTAAGAATATCAGAGACAAAGGAAGGATACAATAGGACAAAGAGGAAGACTAAGATACAAACTCACTGGGAAAACTTGAGACCAACTCTTTTAATTGAATCACAAAAAACGTGGTGCATGATACTTTATCATATACTGATCCAAAGACATTTAACATATGATGGCTTGCTTAGTATCCCTTGGCCCCAATGTCATTCAAAATGGTAACCTGGAAAGGTAATGTTTTTTCAGAATCACAAAAAGTGTATCAAAGTAAAATGTGTTTGAAAAAGAAAAATTACTTCATTAACATCGATGAATGCATTAGTAAATAATAAACATAATTTAAAAAGCAAGGAAAATGACATGTACAGAAGTCTTACCAATATCATAAACTAGTGCATAACCTTGTATGATGTAAATACAATCAGGAGGGATGAAATGTAAACAGTCACATCCCAGCACATGAAACATAATACAAATCTGAAGTAACTGAAATACTGAAAGTCTCATTTTAAAGCATAAGACAGCACAAATCTTAAAATTCTCACAATTTTTACATGAAAATTAAATTCAGCATTCCATAACATATTTATATGGAGACTCTTTCATGTGAAAGTTAATTTTAAGAGGAAACATGAAATGGGTGACAGAAAGTTGAAACTACCTGAAGATATAGAGTATGTACCAGATCAGATGCTTTGACTGCAATAATCAAATACCTAATTAAAATTGAATTAAATAATGGCAAAAAATTAATTTTGTCACATAACAAGAACTCTGAGGTTTAAGTGGGTTGTTTCAGGCACTCAAATGATGGCATCAATGGCATTGTTCATTTTATCCTATCACCCAACCATTCTAAGGCTTAACAATTATCTATTGAAAGAAGAAGAACATTTACTCAATTTTTCTTTTTATCAGAGAGAAAACTAATTTCTATAGTCCCTCAGCAGCCATTTGCTTAAGTGTCTTTGTACAGGTATGGAAAAAATGCCTATGACATAAAACCAAAAAAGGCTGAATAAATGAGTGTCTGGCACTTTCAAGCTCTGTGTCAAGAAGTGGGTGTGTGTGATGCTGGTTGTTTTTTTTTTTTTTTTTTTTTGGGGGGGGAGCATATAATAGAGTAAAACACAAGTGTGTTTTCTTAGTTTGCCAGACTGCTATGAAAACTATCATACAATACTTTGGCTTAACCCAGAGAAATTTGAGGCTCATGGTTTTGAGCTTAAAATGAAGTGCAAAATCAAGATAACAATAAGACATACTTTCCACAGGAATCTGTATATTCTGGTTCTGGTTGCTGGGAACCCTTGGGGTTCCTTGGCTTGTACATGTGCCTCAAGTGATGTGGTGATGTCATCTCTTTTCTGCATTTCCGATTTCTGCTCACTTCTGGCTTCTTTCAGTATGGTCTTTTCTTAATTTCCCTTTATAAAGCCCCAAGTAATCCAGATTAAAAACACCTATTTTCAGTTGAGCCACACCTTGACTAAAAATATTTTCAAGAGGTCTTGTTCGCAATGATTTCACACCCACAGAAATGTGATTTCAGGTTAAAAACATGTCCAAATTGGGGTACAAAATTCAATCTAACACAGCTACCTTCAAGAATTACCAAATGCTAATTTAGATTCTAGGTCAGCAAGCCATGCATAGAGTACCGAAAAAAAAAAAAAATCCAGAAATCAGTAACCATGTAATTTGGAGAAAAAGAAAACACCACTAACCAAGAACATACCTAGGTTCAAAAATCTAAGTTATATGTCAGCAATAGAGGTCTAAAATTTAGGGTGCATAAAAAAGTAGAAATAGGGAAATCTGAAAAGATTAGGAAGCACAGGCATGTAAAATAAGGCACTAGCAACAAACGCATGTAGTAGTGAATATTGTGCTAGGGCATAGAGAGTAAAGTAACTTGACTTCCTATGTTTCCTGCCAAGAAATATTGTCAAACTGTCTTTATCTATGGATGGTTCTTTCAAGAACCAACAATGAAATAGTTATGTTTGAAGAATGACAATTGTGATTTTAGATGATGTTCTCTTAGTGTCTAAGAAAGGGCCAGAAAGAGAAGTATACAATGTATGATTTACACAACTTCACTTACCTTTCCACATCCAAGATACTTTATCTGCTAGTCAAATATGAATTACTGCAGAGTATCTATCTTTTTCATTAGCCTGGTATAAAAGAATTCTCACTATCTAACACTTTTCTATCTTGGTAGCTTCATACACCACCAATCCATCTTGCACACTTTTTCCAGGTCACATCAAAGTAAAAGTAGTTTGGAAAACTTTCCCCCATGACTTTTCATAAATCCCTGCCATCACTGGTAACATACCTTGTCTGGAATGTGATTCTACAGTATTTCCAAATTCTTCCTCTTATATTTCTATGGAAAACTTAATATGTCTTTCAAATATTAGGTTAGTAGTTCACTCTTCTTAGGAGTCTTCTGCTGCAATTTAGATTTTCCTCTCCTGTGCTGCATCATATCCTGTGCATATTTTCTACAATGTGCATATTTCTACAACGACATTCTATTATATATGTCTCCTCCCCTAGATTATAGGCTTATCAATGAACATTTTTATCTGAAGTTTTATCCTTATTATCTTAAAAATTTTATCTTGTAATAAAAGAAATAATAAGTAGATGACAGAAAGTGATTATAGGTAGATTTTAAATACACAGGGATTTCTCCCTTGTCCAATCTGTGACACTCAAATAAAAAGACTGGTGATAAATGTCAAACTAACTGAAAACGTTAGAAGAAATTAAATGTCTGTTTTATTTACTGAAGCTTCTTTGGAATCTTATTATTTGCATATTCTTTTAGCCATCTCTCAGAAAGCCAAAAACTATTTTTCCCCACTAGTTGAATATAATTTTTCAGTTGCTACATAACTTCCCATAAACTGTGCTAAAAGTGCCAAACCTCAGAAAAATAAGTTAGGTCCTGCTGCTTCTGGTAATAAAATGATCTAGTTTACTTCAGAGCATACAATCATTTTGGAACTGACTAATTTTTAATTCTTAAAAAGTTGAAATATTACCTGGTTGTGGAATGCTTAAGTAAGTTAAGATGGGAGAAATGTGAATTAGATCGAATTCCAGAGATTTAATGTATAACTTTGAAATAAAATGAATAGCATTGGTGTACATTTAGGCTCTTGTATAAAACTCCTTACTTCACTCATTTTCACACGCTAGCCAAAGCTATATACTGAAGAAGGTCAAAACTTAACTGTAGAATAATGCCCTTCAAGGTGCATATTACAATACAGTGGCCCAATGTCGTGAGGGTTAAAGTTAGAGTACTTCACAGAGCTTCACAAAGGAAAATAACAAAGCATAAAACATGCCCTGTAGTGGGTTGGAGCTTTTAAAAATACCAGCCCTGCTAAACTCTGTTTCTTAATATATAAATGAGCATTACCTACAACATTCATGGCCTAATGAGATCAGCAGCATTAAAAAAAAAACAAAAAGAAACTTTAAGCAAATAAAAATGTAATGTAGGAAAGAAATAAAATTTATAAACATGAGTTTATATATTTTAATGTATTCCAATTTAAGTATTAAGCAAAAATTTTCCCAAAGTATAGCAATTATTAAAGGGTAATTCTTAATTTAGATTCTCTTTATTTCTTACTTTGACAAGTGTGATAATTGCCTTTATATACTTGACATACAGTGCATGCTTAACATTGTTTAAAGAGTAAATAAATGAATATGTGATTGATTGGAAAACTCCCTTTCTTCCTCTTCCTTGAAATTTGTAGTTCTCCTCAACAAGAATGCTGCACGTCACTTCTTCACATAAAAAGACCATTATATCCATCAGTGTGCTCTTTAACCTCTAATTTTTTTTAAATTGTCTCTTATATTTAGAGAACATGTTGCATTTTTAAGCATGTATTGTTGTGACATTTAAAATACTGCCTTTCCTGATATATGATCAAGCTCTTGAAAATATAGCTTATTTGCCTTTCAGCAATGTATGATCTGTATTTAGTCCATTGCATTTATCCACAAGAGGGTCAAATATTTCACTAAACATTGATTGAATAAATAATAATAATATACATTGCTGAACCCTGTGGATGAATCTAAAAAAGACATAGATGGTCCTTACATTCAAAAGCATTAAAATCTACTGAGAAAGAAACCATGAAAATGATAAAGCCAACTTGCATTTATAAATAATTTAGAAAATTACTTGTTCATGAATAAACAAAGCATATTTTCTCTCCATTAATGTTGTTTAATGATTTAGACATGTGGAAAATCTTCAGATATTTCGATTAGTGTTATAATTGTAAAATGGTACCACAGCATAAAAGAAGGAACAGATTTTTTTTTTCTTGAGTAGATTTAGAGAATATATGACCTTTCAGCTAGTTAAATGTGATAGAATTTCATCAGCAAAAAAGGAAGACAGAAAATCCAGAGGAAATATCAGGAGCAGAGATTCAAAGTACCGGGCTAGAAAGTATGAATCTGGAAGAACAGAGAGGGGTGTGGAATGGCCGATCAATGAACTTTTTTTTTCTTTTGAAGTACTGGGTCTGGGAATTGAACCCTCAACCTCTTATTTGGGAATATGAACTCAACCATTGCACCACATTGGCTCCCCTGAGTTGGTTTTTTCGTGTGTTTGCTTGTTGTTGGTTTTTGTTTTGTTTTGTTTTGTTTTAAGGAGGCATCTGGGACAGAACCAAGACCTCCTGTGTGGGAAGCAGGCACTCAACTTGAGCCACATCCGCTCTCCAGAGCCATAAACTTTTGTGGGAAGTTGAGGGTGGTAGTGAAGTAAAGTTTCCAAAGTTGAGTTAATTTATTTGTTTTGAATTGAGATAAAATATGCATAATAAAAAATCATTTTAACAATTTTAAGTGAACAATTATTTGACTTTATGTACATTGAAAATACCATGTAACTTTCACCACTATATATTTCCAGACTATTTTCTTTATCCAAAAATAATTTGTACTTATTTAACAAAAACTCCCTATTCACTATTTCTGCCACCCCTGGAATTCACTATTCTGCCTCCTGTCTTTATTAATTTGTTTGTTCTAAATAATTGATATAAGAGAAATACTATAAAACAAAAATTACAAATCAATAGCTTAACTTCACACCTTAAGAAACAAGAAGAGTAAATGAAACAAAATTAGTTGAAAAAAGGAAAGAGTTAAAATTAGAGCAGAGATAAATGATGCTATATATTCAAGGAAATTATTAGGCATTCTAAGGAATTGGAAATTTGACCAGCAATAATAAGAATATTAATTTTAAAACAGATAATACCGATAAAATATCAGTACACTCTACTATGGATGTGACAGCCTAGAAAGGGAGAAAAACTAGTGGACAGGTCTACAGGAAAGAAGTGATCACCACAACTAGGTGGGGAAACATGTTTTGGTGGTGCAAAACTTGAAATATAGCAGCTAGTAGTGACAGCTGGGACACTGGAGGGGGCAACTTACAGCTGGGTGAGAGTGCAAAATTTCAAGGTGCTGTAGATTTAGAAAAGCCCACACAAAATTTTCTAGGTTTTACTTTCAAGAACCCTGCCAGTTCTCATGGTTTGTGAGAAGCCCAGAAAGAGACTTTCTTGTGTCTAGCAGAGAATATGTAAAGGAGCCAATATGAAATATTACCATAACATTCTCCATAACTAAGTCCTACTCACAAAAGATAAACACTTTACTAGAGTCTTATCCAGAGGGAATAGGATTTTCCTAATTCTAATCCCCACTGTCCTTCTTATCTCATCTAAAGTAGAAGAAGGTAAGAAACACTTGTGAAGGTCACAGCTGAGGGATGAAGGCCATTAAGAGAATGAGTTTTAATCATAAGATTCAAGAATATTTTCCCTAAACTACACCTTACCATCAGTAGATAGTTAGGTTAATGTGTCAACCTAGCCATGTAACAGTGCCAAGTTGTTTGATCAAGCAAGCACTGGGTTAATTGTAATACAAGAGCATTATGTGGACTCTAATCTCAGTAAATTCATTTCATAGATGGCTAGTTATGTCACAAATAGCGGAGGAGATTGCCTTAGGTAATGTGTGACTTTTTTTCCATCAATTGGAGGTCTTAAAAGGGGAAGTGATTTCAGTATTTGGAGAGAGAATTCCCAAATGTTCTTCAGAGAGCAAGTGTCTCCTGGGGAACTCATCAAAGAACTTCATCAGAACTCTGGTTTTGCAGCCTGCCTTGCAGAATTTTGATTTGTTTATTCCCACAGTTACATGAGACAATTTTATTAAATCTCATACAATTTATGGCTATCTCCTGTCAGTTCTGTCTCTCTAGAGAACCATGACTAATACAACTTGGTACTGGGAGAAATAGGATCTTGAGAAATAGGATCTTAAAAATGGGATTTCTGAATTGGATTTGGGATTTTTGCAATTGGCCCTCTACTCTGACTAGATTTAAGGGCACTAATGACTGTGTTTACAAAATTCAAGAGACCTCTGACAGTCCATGGAGTGAGTTGGTAATGGAGATACATAAAATTCACCACTGGATATGACTACTTCCATGCTTATAAGAAGAAAGGACCTGGGTAAGAGTTTTTTTTATATTTTAACATAGTTTTGAGGAGTTAAAAGTTACAGTGATGTTTCCTGGCTGTTCCTAAATATCCTGGATACAGTTACAAAAGAAAGGGACGAACTGAAGGCTTCAAATTTGCAGCTTAAGTGCTGCATGATTGATGTGAATATTTCCATGTGTGATCTGAAAGAAAATCTTCTTTCATGCAGCCACATACTTGAGATCTCTGAAAATAAGAATCAACATCTTATTTAACAAGTAACAGAGTTACACCAGAAACTAAATTCTCAAACTTGCAGGGTGTCTGCTGTTAGAGTGAAGGTGTTGATTGGAAAGGAGAGGTACCCTGATGATTGGGATGGACCCATATGGGTTGATGATGATAACGGTGGGGACATTGAAACCCTAAATTCTGCTGAGACTTTGCCAGATAACCTGTAATGGTCTTCCCTGAGGAGACCACAAAATATCAAAGCTTTTGTCACCCAACCTGCCACATGACCCAAGGAGTCCAGACCTCCTCCCTTCCCTGAGAAAGGTACCACCCAACATCAAACCTGCAATACACAATGTCTAGCTTGCTTTAAGTAGTCTCTACCTCCTTCTTGACCTGAAGAAACCATCATGCAAACTTCACCCTGCTATGACGAGTCTGCCATCCAACCCAGACCTGAAGAGATTAATCCTGTCTCACCAGAGAAAACTTCAAGGGAACACTGTGAGGCAAATGGCTTGTGAAACACTTCTAATTCATCTCTTTACCTACCCCAACCACTCTTCTTCTCTTCCAGGCCTATAAATAGACTAACATCATTACAACAATTCCCAAAAGGGAAGTACAAAGTGTGTCCCATGAGGAAGTATAGTATACTCTAAAAGAACTGCATGAGTTTCCTGATATATATAGACAGAGATCAGGGAAATTTGTGTGGGAATGGATACTAGAAGTATGAGATAATGGTGGAAGAAATATACAGTTAGGCCAGGCTGAATATATTGATATGGACTCACTAAGCAGATATTCTTGTATCTAGTGTATAATTGAAAAAGAAATACTCAGTATCTGGAAGAATCACCACATTGGACTCTGACTTGTGGACTGAGGGCTATTATGGTAGGAAAGGCCGAGTGGTAGCCACTAGAAGTACCCTAACCTAGCAAAATAATAAATCAAATGCAATACTGGATTCCTGAATTGAATGAGGAGATCAATGCCACCTTTAAGGATTTGATGGATACAGAGGTAGTGATTTACACAGCATCCCCATTCCACTCTCCTATTTGACCTGTGCAGAAAACAGAAGAATCTTGGGAATGACAGTAAATTGTCATAAACTTAACCAGGTGGCGACTCCAATTGCAGTTGCTGTTCCAGACGCTTGAGCAAATCAATACATCCCCTGGCACCTGATATGCAGGTATTGATCTAGCAAATGTTCTTTTCCAAAATTGCCATTAGTAAAGACCACCAGAAACCAGTTTACTTCCACATGGCAAGGCCACCAATATACCTTCACAGTCCTGCCTCAGGAGTATATCAACTCTCTTCCCTATACCACAATACTGTCAGTAGGAATCTGTGTCGTCACTCCCTCTCATAAGACATCTCATTGGTCCATTCTATTGATGATATCATACTGATTGGGCCTAGTGAGCGAAAAGTAGCAATTGCTATAGACTTATTGGTAAGGTATTTGCATGAGGAAGGATTGGAGAGAAATGCAACGAAAATGCAAGGGCCATCTCATGTTAGTGAAAGTACAAGGTGTCCAGTGGTGTGCAGCAGTTTGAGATATATCTTCTAAATTGAAGGATAAACTATGGCATCTGACCACTCCTAGGAAAAAAGGGAAGCATTATGCTTCATTGGTCTCTTTGGGTTTTGGAGACAACATGTTCCTCATTTGAGTATGCTACTCTGGTCTATTTACAGAAATGCTGCTAGTTTTGAGGGGGGACCAGAACAAGAAGAGCCTCTGTGAGAGGTCCAACCTTCTGTGAAAGCAGCATTGCCTCTTGAAGCCATATGATCAAGAATATCCAGGGTGGCAGACTTGGTCCAGAGGTTAGGGTGTCTGCCTACCACATGGGAGGTCCGTGGTTCAAACCCCTGGCCTCCTTGACCAGTGTGGAGCTGGCCCATGTGCAGTGCTGATGCACAAGGAGTGCCCTGCCATGCAGGGGTGTCCCCCGCATAGGGGAGCCCCACACGCAAGGAATGCGCCCCATAAGGAGAGCCGCCCAGTGCAAAAGAAAGTGCAACCTGCCCAGGAATGGTGCTGCACACACGGAGAGCTGACACAACAAGATGATGCAACAAAAAAAGGAACACAGATTCCCGTGCCGCTGACAACAACAGAAGCAGACAAAGAAGATGCAGCAAATAGACACAGAGAACAGACAAACAGGGTGGGGGGCAGAAGGCTAGAGAAATAAATAAATACATCTTTTTTAAAAAAAAAGAATAGTATAAGAATGTACATTTAAACAAAAAAGAATATCCAATTGTGTTGGAAGTGTCAGCGGCAAATAGAGACACTATCTGGAGCCTTTGGCAGACTCCTATAGGAGGAAAACACTGTCATCCCCTGCAGATAACTGGTCTCCTTTTTAAAGACCACTTTTGGCTTTCTACTGGGTCTTCATAAAAAAATGAACACTTAAGCATGGGCCACTAAGTTACCGTGAGCTCTGAGTTACCTATCATAAGCTGGGTTTTTCTGACCCACCAAGCCATAAAGTTGGACATGCACAGCAGCACTCATCATAATGTGGAAAATGTATATATGAGATAGGGTTTGAGTGGGTCCTGGACACAAAAGTTACTTGAGGAAGTGGCCCAAATGCCTGCAGTCACTATTTCTGCAACATTACCTTCTATTTTCCATCCCAAAGCTAAGGACTCTTGGGGATTTTTTGGCAATCAGTTGAATGAGGAAGAGAAAACTTGGGCCTGGTTTACAGAGGGTTCTGCATGATATGCAGGTACCACCCAAAAGTGGACAGCTACAGCACTTCAGCCCCTTTCTGGGACATCCCTGAAGGATAGTGGTGAGGTCAAATCCTCCCAGTGGGCAAAACTTCAATCAGTACACCTGGTTGTTCATTTTGATTGGAAGAAGAAATGGCCAGAGGTGCATTTGTATGCATTGATTCATGGGTTGTTGTCAGTAGTTTGGCTGGATTGTCAGGTATTTGGAAGGAACATGATAGGAACATTGGTGACAAAGAGGTCTGGGGAAAAGGTATGTATATAACCTTTCTGAGTGGGCTGAAAACATGAAAATATGCATGTCCCGGGTGAATTCTCACAAGTGACTTCAGCAGAGAAAGATATTAATAATCAAGTGGATAAAATGATCTACTCTATGGCTAGCACTCAGCTTCTTTCCCCAGTCACTCCTGTCGCTGCCAAATGGGCTCACGAGCAAAGTGGCCATGGTGGTAGGGATGGAGATTATGCATGGGCTGAGCAACATGGACTTCATCTCACCAAGACTGACTTAGCCATAGCCACTGCTGAGTGCCCAATCTGCTAGCAGCAGAGACCCATACTCAGTCTCCTATATGGCACCACTCCCCTAGGTGATAAGCCTGCTATATAGTGGCAGGTTGATTATATTGGAACATTCCATAATGAAATGGGCAGTGATCTTTTCTAACTGGAATAGACACCGAGTCCATATATGGGTTTGCCTTCCTTGCATGCAATCCTTCTTCAGAAACTACCATCTGTGGACTTAAGAATATCTTATCCACAACCATGGTATTACACACACCATTGCTTCAGATCAAGGAACCAACTTCACAGGAAATAATGTGCAGGAAAGGACACATACTAATGGAATTCACTGATCATGCCCTGTTCCCCATCATCCTGAAGCAGTTGGATTGATAGAGCAATGGAATGGACTTTTGAAGACTCAATTATGGCACAAACTGGGTGGCCATACTTTGTAGGGCTGGGGCATTGTTTTTCAGGAGACTGTGTATTCTCTAAATCAGCATCCATTCTATGATTCTATTTCTCCCATAGCCAGGATTCATGGGTCCAGGAATCAACAGGTAGAAATGAGAGTGGCACTACTCACTATTACCCCTAGTGTTACACTAGGAAAAATTTTCTTCCTCTCCTTATAACCTTAAGCTCTGCTGGTCTACAGTTCTTAGTTCTAAAAGGAGTACTTCCATCTGGGAACACAACAATGATTCCATTGTACTGAAAGTTAAGAGTGCCACCTGGCAGCTTTGGGCTCATTGTGCCTCTGAATCAAAAGGCAAAGAAAGGAATTACTGTACTGGCTGGGGTGATTGATCCTATCAAGGGAAAATAGGACTACATCTACACACTGGAGAAAAGAAGAGTTTGCTTGGAATACAGGAGACCCCCTAGGCATCTCTAAGTACTATCATACCCTGTGACTAAAGTCAATGGAAAATTGGAACAACCCCTTCCAGGCAGGACTTACAATGCCCAGAAACTTCTGATATGAAAGTTTGGGTCATCCCAACATGCAAAGAACCAGGGCCAATTGAAGTGCTTTGAGAATAAAGGGAACTTGGATTGGGTAGTGGAAGGAGGTAGTTAATGTAATGAAGACAATAATGGTCACAAATATTTTTTCCTTGTTTTGTTATTACTATGTTTGTATACGTACATAAAATCAGTATCTTTGTTTAATTCCCTAACCTTTCCACTTATCATATGACAAAATTTGTATTAGTTTCATGTCGTAGTATTTAAGGATGTCCAGTTTAAGAGTGGATATCACTCAAGGACTTGCCCCCTATTCTGGATGGTTTTAGTGTCGTATTAGTCAGGGTTCTCTAGGGAAACAGAATCAACTGGAAATATGTGTCAATAGTATGAAATTTTACAAGAGAATCTCACATGACTTTGGAGATGCACAAGTTCAGGTTCTGCAGGCAGGCTACAAACCAGGGGTTCTAATGAAAGTCCAATGAAGGTCCTTGATGAGTTTCCAGGAGATGCTGGCTGTCCAAAGATGACCTAAGAAATTCTTTCCAAGTGCTGAAATCACTTCCCCTTTTAAGGCATTCAACTGATTGGATAAAGCACAAATCATTGCTGGAGGCAATCTCCCTGGTTGTTGCAGATGTAATCAGCCATCCATGCAGTAAATGCACCAATGACTAAAGCCCATAAATGTCCTTGTATTACAAACAGCCCAGTGCTTTCTTGAACAAACAACCTGGCATAATTACCTGGCCAAGTTAACACATTAGTTTAACCATCACAAGTGCATTCCCAGCTGTACACAGGATAGTTGAGTATTGTTATGCAGAAATATATTTACATATCTCTGTTATTGTTTTTATTTAGAGACAATGTATGGTTTAAGGTGATGTGTATGGCTTCCAAGTTGACCAGGGGTGAATTGTGATGGTCAGGCTGTGTCATCTCAACCAGGTAATGGTGCCCAGTTGTTTGATCAGGCAAGCACTAGGCTAATTGTAATATAAGGATATTTCATGGACTTTAATCATCAATGAGTTGGCTGCATAGATGGCTGGTTCTATACATAATCATCTGTGGAGATTGCTGTCAGCAATGAGTGACATCTCTTCTAATCAGTTGAAAGTCTTAAAGAGTGAAAAGACTTCAGCTTTCAGTAAAAGAATTTCCATCTCTACTTCAGACAGCCAGTTTCTACTGGGGAACTCATCAAGGACCTTAATCCAAGCTTCTGGTTTTGCAGCATGCCTTGTGGAATTTGACTTTGTGCATCCCCATGCTCATGTGAGACAATTTTATAAAATCACATACTATTTACAGATATCTCCTGTTGGTCCTGTATGCCTCAACAAGGTAAAGGCCATCTTAAACACCTATGGGAAACATCACACTTAATGGGAAGAAACTCATTGTTTTCCCACTAATATTTGGAACCAGACAAGTATTCTGCTTCTCATCACCTCTTTTAAACACTGTTCTGAAAATTCTAGCTAGTGCAATAAGACATACGGAGGGTGAGCTTCCCTAGCACCAAAGGATTAAGAGCAAGTCCCAACCAGTGATGCCTTTAGAAAAAACCTTGCCCAAAGGAATAAACGTTAAATACAAAAGATCTTTATAGCTAAGAGGTTTCACAGTAAATGGGGGGTCATTCCAGAGGTTACATTTATGCAGTCTCAGGCAAATCTCACTAACTGACACAGTAAAGAAAGCCTCAAACAGGGGTATTCTTGAGGGCTTTAGAGACATCTGGGCAATGTTGGAAAGGTACACATCCCCATAAAATCAACATCCCATCAATGGGCCTTACCTTGGTATATATGATAACCCATTTCCCCAATGTAACAGAGTTAGACTCATTTATAGCTTCCCTACACATAAGTCTTCTACCCCTTTTATTGTAATCTGTAAGTAGCACTGCACTCATTAAATATATATACCAGAGACTTAAATTGGTCTATTCCTATGCTGGTTGAGCCCTCAATCTCAGCAGAGTTATGGCCAACACCTACTCTCCAGATCATCAGACTTGCCCAGGAAAACAAACAAAATGTTAATGATGGGCAACTCTCATCCCAAAATACAGAGTATCTACAACTGCAAGCAAAACAGTTCCTTCCATCTGTTCCATAAGATCTAAGCTCCTTCACAATCTGGAAGAGCAGGCATCACCCTCCCAGAGTCCTCAAGGTTTAGGAATGAACAAACATAAGGAGTGAATGTAACCATGGACCAAAGTCAACTTATAATTATTATAGTAACAGAGTAACTTGTTACAGTGATATAAAGGCACTGGTTATCAGGGCTTCTTAGGAGATATTGAAGGAAGAATACATAGAAATTAGGATATTTTTAGGGCATTGGAATTGTTCTGCATGGTACTACAATGATGGTTATGGGTCATGATACATTTTATCAAAACCTATAAAATTATACAGTGCAAAGTATAAACCATAACATAGTCTTTAGACCATGGTTAGTAGCAAAGCTTCAATATCTGTTCACAAATTACAAATATCTTACAAATGTAAGATGTTAATAATAGAGGGAAATGTGAGAAAGGGAGGGGAATAGTAATGGAAATTCCCTTACCTTGATGTAACTTCTCTGTAATCTAAAACTTCTTTAAAAATAAAGTTTATTATATGAAAAAAAAGAAAAAAGAAAAAAAAGGAAAAAAAGAAAAAATGTATACAGGCTGAAGAGGAATAAATAAAACTGTCTTTGTTTGCAGATGACATTATTTTCTACATAGAAAGTCCTAATAATAAACAAAAAATCCTCTATTACTGATACACGAATATAGCAACTTTGAAGAATATAAGGGTAACGTATCAGTTAATCACTTTCTTACATACCAGCAATAAAAATTATATTTTGAAATTAAAAACTCTGATACTACTTTTAATAACAGGAAAAATAAAATAGTTTTTAATCTACCAAAATATGTACAGGATATTTACAAGGAAAATTGATGAAAGAATCAAATAATCTATACAAATGTAAAACTATTCCATGTTCATAGATCAGAAGAGTCAACAATGCTAAGATGCCAAATTCTTCTCAATCTGACCTATAGATGCAAAGCAATATCAAGCAAAGCCCACTGAGCTATTTTACAGGTATTAACAAAAAGTTTCTGTATATGGAAAGATGAAAGGTTCGGAATAGTCAGCATAATGCTGAAGAACAATAAAAATGGAGGAAACACACTACCCAATTTAAATAATTTCTATTAAACTACACTAATCAAGACAGTGTGGTATTGCTTAAAGAAAGGACACATAGGTCAATAAAACAGAATAGAAAGCCCAGAAAAATACAGACAGAAATATAAACAATGGATTAACGACAAAGGAGCAAAGGAAATTCGATGCAGAAACGATAGCCTTTAAAACAAAATGGTGGCGGCAGACTTGGCCCAGTCCTTAGGGCATCCATCTACCACATGGGAGGTCTGCGGTTCAAACCCCGGGCCTCCTTGACCTGTGCGCAGCTGGCCCATGCGCAGTGCTGATGTGCAAGGAGTGCCCTGCCACCCAGGCGTGTCCCCCATGTAGGGGATCCCCACGTGCAAGGAGTGTGCCCCATAAGGAGAGCTGCCCAGCGTGAAAGAAAGTGCAGCCTGCCCAGGAATGGTGCTGCATACACAGAGAACTGACACAACAAGATGATGCAACAAAAAAAGAAACACAGATTTCCGCACAGCTGACAACAACAGAAGAGGACAAAGAAGACGCAGCAAATAGACACAGAAAACAGACAATCAGGGTGGGGGGAGGGGAGAAGAGGAGAGAAATAAATAAATAAATAAAATCTTTAAAAAAATAAATAAATAAAATAAAACAAAATGGTGCTACAATGACAGGACATACAGAAGCAAAAAAAGAAAAAGAAAAAGAAAAAGGAATCAAGGAATATAAACAAAGTAGCTATAAATAACTTCATAAAAATTGGTGAAAATAATTGCTTTAACCTAAATGTAAAATGTAAAATTATAAAACCTTTAGAAGATACCATAGGGGAAAACACTATATGGACTTAGATTTAATGGTGAGTTGTAAACACCTTTGTCAAAGCAAAATTCATAAAAGAAAAAAAATGATAAGCTAGACCTTGTAAAAATTAAGAACTTCTGCTGCATATAAATCACTGATATCAGAATGAAAAGACAAGCCATATATCTCATAAAAATGTATGTCCAAAACATACAAAGATGTTATAAAACTCCAACAATAGGAAAACAGCTCAAATGGAAATGGACAAATATTTGAACTGACACCTCACAAAGGAATATATCAGACATATAAATAAATGTGCTATATATAAATTTTCTTTAGGGAATTGCAAGTCAAAACTACAATGAGATAACACAGCAAACCTATTAGAATGGACACAATTTTTTCTAAAGAAGATAAAGCCAAATGCTTACGAGGATATGGAACAAAACAAACTCTCATTCATTACTAATGGGAATGCAAAATCTCACAGCCACTTTAGAAGGTATTTAGACAGTTTCTTACAAAGGTACACAAAGTTTTACCATAAAATCTAGCAATTATGCTCCTAGGTGTTTCCCCAATTGATTTAAAAACTTATGTCCACATAAAAACCTGCACATGAATATTTATAACAGCTTTTTTCATATTAAACAAAAATGGTAAACAACCAGGTTATCCTTCAAAATTCAAGTGCATAAATAAACTATATAATAGAACATTACTCAGCAATAGGAAGAAATGAACTCTCAAGTCACTAAAACATGGAAGAAACTTAAATGCATATTACTGTATGAAAGAATCCAGACTGAAAAAGCTATATTTCATACGATTCCATTGTATGTCATTTTGGAAAACGCTAAACTGTGGAGAGTAAAAAGCCCATTGGTGGCCAGGAAGACAGGAAGGAGTTGGGTTGACTAGATGAAACAGATAATTTATTAGACCAATGAAACTAATCCGTGTAATACTATAATCATAGATACCTAACACTATGCATCTATTGAAACTCATACAACTGACAGTACAGAGTCAACCTGAATGCATGCAAAATTTTAAAAATCATTTAGTTGGTCAGGGGATTTCAGACTGTGGTGAAAGAATCTAACTATATTGCAAATGTAAAAATCAAATAAACTTCACTAAAAGTAGTTGTGGGAAGAAGTGCTGACTTAATATCTCTGGAAATGATCGGAGATGGCAAGATTAACAGCAAAAGAAACTGCACCTGCACACTGTACTCTTGTTGATAAAGTCATTTCTCAAAAAAGTATGGACTAACAATAATGATCCTACCATACATTTATACTGAAATTGACCAATCAAGTAAATGGATGGTAGACAGTGGGAGTCAGATTTCTCACTTTTGGATTTGTAGTTGATAAATAAGCAAGGGGAATATGCTGAAATATTTCATGTGGTAATGAGTTGGAATTGGAGACATCAGAATGAATTCGTATTTAACTTAGTATAGACACAGATGGTTACATATAGAAAATCTAAAGATATGTGTTTATATATGGGTTACTATGTACACATATATTTCCTGCTCGTTCAGCTGGGAGAGCCAGAAATAATGACATGCAGTAGCAATGAACATCCAGATCTTTGTTTCTAATACAATTCCCCAATAAAAGGAACCAGGGCTCCTTAAATAAATGTCTGATTTAGGGGTGGGACAAGGAAAATACAAGCTGACCTTGCAGCATCTTGCAATGCCATACAGTAATGAAGTGCTAACAAAATGATGGTATGTCAAAGGCAATTTAAGCAACAAATTAAAGAAATACTGGATTATAATCCAAAGTATAAAATAAATACCCACAAGTTCATACTGATGTAAATAAGTGACTGACTGAATAAATAAATGGGAGAGAGAACCCAAATCTCTCCTGCAGAAGAATTCCAAATAGTATATGTAAATAGTGTGCATTAGAGGAGGGGTAGAATACTTCCCCACTTCTTTTCAAGTGTTGGCAGCATACAGTAACTTCCTTCCAAAGTTACAGTTTACAAAGAGGAATAAAAGAGTAATTTATAGAGGAGAAACCTAAGAAACATTATATTATTCATTAGATCAAGACCATCATGAACATGAAAAGCATGACAGAATGCAATATTATATGATATAATAAAAATGGGAATTTGCTTCTGTGATTTTTGTCTCCAAACCCCATAACTCCAGCATAGCCTTGAGAAAAGAGGAAACCAATTCCAAAAGAAAAAAAATACTCTACATAATACCTGACCAGTATACTCCTCAAAACGGCAAGAACGTAAAAACAAGGAAAGTCTGAGAAACTGTCAACAAAATGTTAGCCTGGATGAGATTTTGTTAATAAAACTGATTTTTAGATAAATGTAAGGAAATCTGAATAAAGAATGGACTTTGGTAATGATAATGTATCAATATTAATTCGTTAATTTAACAAATAGGATATATTCATGTAAAATGTAAATTATAGGGGAAAGCAAATGAGAATGTTAGCTTGGGGATTTCCTGGGATCTTTTAGATGAAGTACATCTAACTTTTTATTGATTTTTATATTTTTAGAATGTTTTCATTTTTCCAAAAGGAAAATGCCCGTAACTCTTTATACACCCCTTTTTTTGTCCCTTAGAATTTTCCATTCTTGAAAAAATATTATAGTATTACTGTTAACTATCATCTACAAAATATACCTGTTGTAGCTTTCCCGTGTACCATCATATTCTTAATACTTTGTAAAAGTAGAACAATCTTCATCCACATGGAAATCCCTATGTTATACATTCCCTAGATTACTCTCTAGCTTCATTTCAATTGACAGTTATTTACACAGACTACCCATTTCGTTTTAACAGATTAATTTTTTCTCTCTTAGCTTTACTCTAATATTTCACTTGTGATATTTAAAACCAATTCATTCATGTCTACCTTTAGTTTTGCAGTTAAGAATCTGGTTCCTAGCCTAGGATTCTACACAGTCACACAATACCTGAAACTCGTAACATTATAATCTTACTTACAAGCCAGGGTATATAGGATGGAAATGAGGTAGACTAGACCCTTCTTATGACACATTCAAAAGATTTGCTTCCTAGGAAGGAATATTTATGAGAAAACTCTAGTGAGTTTACCCTTGACTGATGAAAGATTAATTCTTTGGCCCTCTAAAAGTACCTGAATGAGATGAGCCAACCAAGCATCATCAATGCTTGCACAAAATGATCAATACATTTGTTGCCTTTTCAGAAGCATTCTTGTTTAAAATTTCAAATCGTTTAAACTCTGTGGTTTAAACACTATATTCAAAACAAAAAAAAACCAAAACTATTCTTAATTTCAAGTAGACAAGCATAAAATATTATGCTCTTTATTATTCTGTATTATACTGTTTTTCATTATTGTTTTTTAACCTGTATAAAGCCCTCTCTGTGCAGCATTTATCATCCAGGAAGCCATAAACATTAAACAGCCAATTTCAATGCATGAACATAAAGAGCACATGCTACCTAAGGAAATTGGGTCCTTGAAGAAGGGAAAAAAAAAAGTCCTTAGAATCATATCAGATAGGTTACCTCTGCTAAGAAATTCATTAATAATTATAATAAAATTAAGATCAGCTTTTAAATCTTTACACATTATTTTTAGGCTTTGGTTTTAAGTCAATGTATACCTGCCCTTTTGAAATTAGACATATGTTTGCAAAGGAAATGATTCATCATTACGTATAGTTTGCATGATTCAATGTAAAAAGAGACAAAATTAACTACGAAATTATTAAGTCGAGTGTGGGGTTAAATATTTAATAAAATCTTCTAAAATAAAAAATGAAATATGTAACTTCTTGATACTGATTAGAGAATGAAGAAATTTTATTGAATCCAATAGAGATCAGATAAAAGAATGAAGAAAATTTGAAGTAAGTGGTAAAATGAACAATAATAAGTTAAATTAAATAGACAATCAGAACAGAAGGACAAAGATTGTATTATAAAAATTTAATGAAATCAAACCAGCTGCTCTTTTCAAAATATAGAACTAAATATTTCTATAGGGAGCAATTGAAAATAGGAGAGAAAAATAACTTCTCAACAAATATTACTCAAAAGAATATTTGATTGGATACATAATTATTAAAATAAATTCTCAGATAAGAAGCCTAATTAGTGAAAAATAGGCTCATTACTTAATGATAAATTTAATCAGTAGATAAAGTAGAGGGGCAATCCAATTAGAAGGAAAATCAGAGCAAATATTCATAAGAACTAGTATTGAAGTGGGGAGTTGAAAAAACAGGGAGAGTGTGGCAGACCCGACCCATGAATTTTCTGTGGGATGTGGAAGAAGAGGTAGGGAATAGAGCTTCAAAGGTTGACTGGTAATATAAATTGAATAATATTTATTAACTTTTCAAGGAATTAAAAATATTCTTGTACTTACTCATATAATCATTTAATTTGAAATAGCAAACTATTTTGTTAGGTATTTTTTGTGGGCTTTTTGAGGGTATTTTTTTATCAAATCAATTTTATTAATACATATTATTAAAGCATAAATCCATCCAAAGAGTACATTCGATGGTATTTGGTATAATCACACATTTGTGCATTCATTGATTCAATCATTCTTAGAGCACTACCATTATTTCAACAACAATAATAATAAACATAAACAAATAAAACTCATCACCTCTCAATCTCTCTATTCTTCCCCTGCTATACATAGCTACTATTCTTTTTCCTTCTCCCTAGCATATTTATATTTTGTAAAAACTGTCTTATGTATGCAATATCATTCATGTTTGTGTTTTACATAAGATTTTACTATTCATATTCATGTTTTACATGAGATTTTACTGTCTTTACAGTCCCATGTTACAGTTTTTAGCTTCTTTTCTAGTCATATATATATAATATTAGACTTTCCCTTCCAACCACAGTCATATACATACGATAATTCTGCTAGTTACAAACAGCAGGATATGCGTTCACCCTTCTATTCATTTCCAAAGATTTACAAACAACATTTTATCAGTTCTGCACATATTAACCCTCATGATTTGGCAATAATGAATCATGCCACTATGAACATTGGTGTGCAGATGTCTGTTCGTGTCTCTGCTCTCAGTTCTCCCCGGTAATGTTATTGGCAGGTCACGTGACAAGGCTATATTCAACTTCCTAAGGAACTGCCAAAGAGTCCTCCACAGTGGCTGCACCATTCTACATTCCCACTAACAGTGAATAAGCATTCCTATCTCTCCACATCCACTCCAACATTTACAGTTTGCTGAGTTTTTAGTAGCAGCCAGTCTTAACAGGTGGGAAATGATACCGCGTTGAAATTTTGATTTGCATTTCCCTAACTGCTAGTGACATTAACATTTTTTTTATGTGTTTATTTGCCATTTGTATTTTTCCTTTGGACAATTGTCTTTTCAAGTCTTTTGCCCATTTTATATTTGGGTAGTTTGTCTTTTTATTGTTGAGTTGTGTAATCTCTTTGTATATCATGGATATTAAATCCTTATTGGATATGTGATTGTAAAATATTTTCTCCCATTGAGTTGGCTGCCCTTTCACCCTTTTGACAAAGTCCTTTGGGGGACAAATGTGTTTAAGTTTGAGGGATTCCCATTTGTCTTTTTTTTTTCTTTTGTTGCTCATGCTTTGGATGTAAGGTTCAAGAAACTATTGCCTACCACAAGATCTAGAAGATATTTTCCTACATTTTCTTCTAAGAGTTTTATGGTTGTCACCTTTACATGTAGGTTCTTGAGTGATTTTGAGTTTATTTTTGTATAAGGTGTGAGATAGGGGTCTTCTTTCTTTCTTTTGGATGTGGCTATCCAGTTCTCCCAGTACCATTTGTTGAATAGACTGGTCTGGCCCAGGTGGGAGGACTTGAAAGCCTTGTTAAAAATCACTTGACTATAGATGTGAGGTTTCTTGATTTGGCTCTGTTGGTTGATGTGTCTGTCTTTATGACAGTACCACACTGTTTTTACCACTGTAGCTAAGTAATATGCTTTCAAGTCCAGAAGTGAGAGTTCTCCAACTGCATTCTTATTTTTTAAGATCTTTTTGGCTATTCAGTGTCCCTTACCCTTCCAAATAAATTTGATCATTGGTTTTTCCATTTCTGCAAAAAAGACATTTGGGATTTTTATTGGGATTGCATTGAATCCGTAAATCAGTTCAGGCAGAATTGACATCTTAACAATATTCTGTCTTCTAATCCATTCACATGAAATGTCCTTCCATTTATTTAAGTCTTCTTCAATTTCTTTTAGCAATGTTTTGCGATTTTCTAAGTACAGGTTCTGTATGTCCTTGGTTAAGATTATTCCTAAATATTTGATTGTTTAGGTGCTATTAAAATGTTTTTTTTTCTGACTTCCTCCTCAGATTGCACATCAGTAGTGTATAGAAATGCTTTAAGTATTAAGAATTTATTAATTAAAGTATTAAGCTAGTATCTAGTAGCTTTGCTGTGGAAATTTCAAGAGATTCTAGATATAGGATCATATCATCAGCTAATAGTGAAAGTTTTACTTCTTCCTTTCCTATTTGGGTGCCTTTTATTTCTTTATCTATCCTAATTGTTCTAGCTAGAAACTCTAGCACAATATTGAATAGCAACTGTGACAGTGGACATCCTTGTTTTGTTCAGGATGTCAGCAGGAAAGTTTTTCATTCTCACAATTATAACTATAGGTTTCTCATTTGCACTTTACCATATTGAGAAAGCTTCCTTCTATTTCATTTTCTGGAGTGTTTTTTTAATAAAGAAAGGGTGCTGTATTTTCCAAATACCTTTTCTGCATCAATTGAGAGGCTCATGTGATTTTTTCTTCTTCAATTTTATTAATGTGGATTATTACATTAACTGATTTTCTTGTGCTAAACCACCCTCACGTAATTGGCATAAAACCTACTTGATCTTTTTAAAAAAAATTTTTTTGTCTTTATTTATTTTTCTAATATTACATTAAAAAAATATGAGGTCCCCATATACCCCCCACCCCCCAAACCCCCTCCTCCCCCCATAGCAACAATCTCCTCCACCATCATGAGACATACATTGCATTTGGTGAATACATCTCTGAGCACTGCTGCACCTCATGGTCGATGGTCCACATCATAGCCCACACTCTCCCACGTTCCATCCAGTGGGCCATGGGAGGACATACAATGTCCGATAACTGTCCCTGCAGCATCTAATGATACAGATGCAAAATCCTAAATGAAACATTTGCAAACCGATACCCCAGGTATTGGAAAACCTACTTGATCTTGGTGAATGATTCTTTCAAAATGCTTTTGGACTCGGTTTGCAAATGTTTCATTTAAGATTTTTGCATCTATATCATTAGAGTTATTGGTCTGTAATTTTCTTTTTTTGTATTATCTTTATCTGGTTTTGGTATTAGGGTGATTTTGACTTCAGGGAATGATTTTGGTAGTCTTCTCTCCTGTTCAATTTTTTGGAAGACTGGAGTTAGAATGTCATTGTATGATTGGTAAAATTCACCTGTGAAGCCATCTGGTCCTGGGTGTTTCATCTTTGGGAGGTTTTTGATGACATTTCAATCTCTTCTCTTGTGATTGGCTTGTTGAGCTCTTCTGTTTCTTCTAGGGTCAGTGTAGTTGGTTCATGTGTTTCTAGGAATTTGTCCATCTCATCTACATTGTCTAGTTTTGGGGGGATAAGTTTATTCACAATATCCTCTTATGATCTTTCTTATTTCTGAGGGGTCACTGGTAAGGTCCCCATTTCATTTCTGGTTTCATATATTTGTACCTTCTCTCCTTTTTTCTTTATGTAGCTAGGCTGTGTCTAGTTTGTTGATCTTCTTGAAGATTCGATTTTTGTTTTTGTTGGTTCTCTCTGCTATTTATTTGTCCTCGGTTTCATTTATTTCTGCTCTGATCTTTACTATTTCTTTCCTTGGTTTTGTTTGGGATTAGTTTGCTGTACTTTTTATAGTTTCTACAGGTGTGCAGTTAGATCTTCAATTTTAGTTCTTTTTCTTTTTTTAATGCTAGCATTGAGGATTGTAAATTTCCTTCTCAGCATTGCCTTTGAAGTCTCTCATACATTTTTATAAGTTGTGTTCTCTTTTTCCCTCATCTCAAGATATTTGCTGAATTTTCTTGCAGTTTCTAATTTGACCCACTGATTATTTAAGCGTGTATTGTTTAATCTCCATATATTTTGAAGTTTCCCTTTTTCCATCTATTATTGATTTCCAGCTTCATTCTGTTATGATCAGAGAAATTATTTTCTATAATTACAATATTTTAAATTTATTGAGATTTGTCTTGTGACACAACATATGGTCTATCTTGGAGAAGGATCCAAGGAACTCTTGAAAAAAAAAAGATATCTTGTGCTTATGGAATGCAATGCTCTATAGATATCTCTTAGGTTTCATTCATTTATCATATTATTTATGCTCTCTCTCCTTTTACTTTATTCAGCCTTTGTACAGATGTTCTATCCAATACTTAGAGTGATGTATTCAAGTGATCTATATCTTCCTTCAGTTTTGCCAGTGTATGCCTCATGTATCTTGGGGCTCTCAGGTTAGGTGCATATATATTTAGTATATTATTTCTTCTTGGTGAATTGCCCTTTTTGTTAATATGTAATGACCTTCACCAGTTATAACAGTTTTGCATTTGAAATCTACTTTGTCCAGTATCAATATTACTACTCCAGCTATTTTTTCGTAACTATTTGGATAGAATATCATTTTTCAACCTTTCATTTTCAAATCTGTTGTGTTCTTACATCTGAGGTGGGTCTCTTGTGTACAACATATAGATGGCTTATTATTTTTTATCCATTCATCAATTCTATCAGTAATTGGGGAGTTCAATATATTAACATCCAGTGTTATCACTATAAAGGCACTACTTACTTCATCCATTTTGCCCTTTGACACTCTGCTGTCCTATAGTTCTATCTGTCTTCTCACCTTTATTTTACCTTTCCTAAAAATCTTCAGGTCTAAACTCTTCTACAAATCTCTTGCCCTTGTTTTTCCCTTCAGGTTGTAGTCCTCCCTATAGTATCACTTGTATTTCTGCACTTTTGCTAACATATTCTATCAGTTTTTGCTTGTCTGTGAAGACTTTGAACTCACTCTCATCTTTGAAGAACAATTTTGCCAGATACAGAATCCTTGATTGGCAGTTTTTCTCTTTCAGTACCTTCAATACATCATACCACTTTCTTCTCACCTCCATGGTATCTGATGAAAGGTTGGTACTTAATCTTATTGAGTTTTCCTTGTATGTGATGCTGCTTTTCTCTTGCTGCTTTCAGAATCCTCCCTTTATCTCTGATATTTGTCATTATGAATAACTGGTGTCTCTGGGTAGGTCAATTCATATTTATCATGTTTGGGGTGGGTTGTCCTTCTTGGGTATTGATATTTATGTCTTTCATAAGAGTTGGAAAGTTTTTGGTCATTAGTTCCTCAAATATTCTTTCTACTCTTTTTCCATTTTCTTATATTTCTGGAACACCAATAATGTGAATGTTTGTGTATTTCACATTGTCATTCAATTTCCTGAGACTCTGTTCTGTTTTTTCCATTCTCTTCTTTTTCTATTCTCCTGTCTTTTGCAATTCAGATGTTGTCTTTGAAATTGCTAATTCTGTCTTTGAACAGTTCAAGTCTGCTCTTATATGCTTCTTATGTATTTTTTTAATATATATAATGTATTTATTTCTCCCCACCCCTTCATTGTTTGCACTTGCTGTGTGCTATGTCTTTAGGAGGCACCAGGAACTGAACCTGGGACCTTCGATGTGGGGTGGAGACATCTAATCACTTGAGTCACCACTGTTCCTTGCTTTGTTATATCTCTCATTATGTTTTTCTTCATGTGTCTCTTGTTACATCACCTTATTGTGTCAACTTGCCACAGCTGCCCATCATACCAGCTTCCTGACTTCTTTAGGAGGCATGGGAACTGAACTATAGCCCTCCCATGTGATAGGTGGGAGCTCTGTCAAATGAGCCACATCACCATCCCCCTCTATTGTATTTTTAATCTCACCCATCAAGTCCTTCATTCCCATTACTTTTCTTTGCAGATTTTAAATTGCTTTGCTCACCCAGTGTCTTCTTAATTTTTTTTAAAAAAATTTTGTCATATTTTCTTTAAATTCTTTGAAGTGATTTAGGAGTGTTGTGTGATTATCACTGATTAATTGTCTTAAATCCTGAATCTTTTTAGGATATTTGGTTTGCTCCTTTAGCTAGGTCCTCTCTTCCTGTCTCCTAATACAATTTGTAATTTATTGCTGTTATCTAGGCATCTGACTATGTTGGTGAATTTACTCTGATGGCCAATTTCTCTCTCTGCCTACTGGTCTTTTTAAGCTTCTCTTTGATATTTGGTTCAACTTTTTCTAAGTCTGTAAACTTGACCAGCTTATGTTATCAAAGTTGAGCCAGAGATTCACTAATGAGACACAGATTTTCTCCCATGGATTAGGAGACAGTACCGTCAACTTTTTACCCATGCAATTTCCAGGATGGCCAGCAGATGGCACTAGTCTGTGTACCTTTACACAGAGGTGCTTCAGTCTTGACTTTCCTGTGTGTGGTGCCTGCATTGATTCTCCAGATCAGGGATTCTAAGCAGGCTCTATTGGCCAAATACACTAAATTAAACCACCCCCCCAACCTCCCCTCCCTTTTCCCATGAAACAGCTAAAAGTGGGGAAGATTTCTACTCCCCTCTCAGCTGGCTGCAGTGAGCCAGGGGTTTTACACCAGCTTAATACCTTTGGGGTAGCAGATGGGACCGCTTCCCAGCTGCCATGAGGGTTTTATAACTCATGTTTATTGTTTTAGCTTGTCTCTCTATCCTTCAGTCTCCTGGAAGTTGTGTAGCACTGTCTTGGTTTGCAGACGCTGAAAGCAGGTCTCTCATACAGATTTTGGCTCTTTCTCCATTATTATTTTTGTGAGAGCATTGAGCTCTGCCTATTAGTCTGATGCCATCTTCCCACAATTCCCCCTTTTTAATTTTTTAAATCTTTATTTAATTGTCTTTTTAAAAAAAGATACATAGATCACAAAAATGTTACATTAAAAATATAAGAGGTTCCCATATACCTCACATCCCACCCACCCCATTCCTCCCACATCAACAACCTCTTTCATCAGTGTGGCACATTCATTGCATTTGGTGAATACATTTTGGAGCACTGCTGCACTGCATGGATTATAGTTTACATTGCAGTTTACACTCTCCCCCAGTCCATTCAGTGGGTTATCAGATGCCCTGCATCTGTCCCTGCAATATCACTTAGGACAACTCCATGTCCCAAAATGCCCTCACATCACACCTCTTCTTCCCTCTCCCTACCCTCAGCAACTTCCATGGTCACTGTCTCCATATCAATATATATATTCTTAACGATTAATATACAGTTCTTTCTATCAAGCACCTGACCATCCTGTGGGAGGACAAATTGGCAAATCATTTGTTATGATACAAGTTGTGAGATGCACATATAACGAGTGATAATAAAAGACATAACAAACAGTAATCTGTTAAAGTCTTTCAAACAGAGAATTTAAATATAGCCTATTGGCTACTCCACTGATTAATAACTGAGAAGCCAATGAGTTTTAGTGAGATAGCCTTGCTATTAAAAGCATTAAAATTCCTCTTCCATAACAAGTCTGGAAGGACAACAAAGAGAGATGGTGTTACTGGACCCCAGAAACCAGGGCCACCTGGAAACATGTAGAACTATACAAGTGGGATGGCCTGATTATATTTGGAGCCATTAAGGAAATAACTAGAGTTACAGAGGCAAGAGGCACAGCCTATGCCAGAATCAATGGGTGAGACAGAATAAAAATGAAGTAAATCCTGCTTCCCCTTGTTCTCATTGGATTGATCTACTAGGAAGCCATTTTCTAAGGTATATTTTGAAATGTCATTCTCTAGTTTGCAGACCACAGCCAAAGGAAAATAGAAAACAAATACAAAAAGAAAAGGCAAATTCTGGCCCCAGAAGTCTTACATAGAGGATATGTAAATAATAAGTTAGATGACCAGAAATATTTCTTTAAATATGTGAATAAACTATCTTCCAAATGAGAAATTGGGACTAGTTATAACAGTTAGATGAATGATAAAGTCTTTGAGAATATAATTCACTTTGAGTCAACATGAAATAATTCAGAAGGGAAAAAAGGAAAATAAAACTGACTATGAAGTAAATACAAAACCTATACTGTGTTTTGGGATGAGAAAACACAATTTTTAAAATGTTGACATCTTCACAGTCATATTTGATGCACTTCCAAAACAAATTGACAGCAAAATTCTTTGGAGGAGCTTGATAAACTAATTCTATAAGCTAAATGGGCTCAAATAGACAATTAACTCAAGAAGAAGAGCAATAGAGTAGCGTGTGGGGTGTTACTGGCACAGGGACAGTAAAATAAAAGATCAATAGGTTATAATGACAAGACTAAAATAGCCTAAAATTTATTTAGCTATTCAATATATGAAAGAGATAGCATTATACGTAAGTGAAGAAATTATCGAATATTTTGCTGGGACAATTAATTCCATATTGGAAACAAGTTAAATTGATGCACTGCCTCATATCTTACACAAAAATCAATTCCACTGGTTTATACCTTAAATGAGAGAAGCAAATATCACAACTTAGAGAAAACATGAAGGAATATTTTATGATAATTTATATAGATGGTATTTTTAAACTGTAAGTGAATTGTGCAAGGCACAAAACAAAATATTGATAAATAATGCTGTATTATATTTTAACATATTATATCAGTGATCTTTCGCTGAATCTACCTCAACAACACTTAGTAACTTACAAATACAAATATGTATTCTTACTCATGAGCCTTTAGATCAGCTAAGAACTTTTGCTGATCTAGACATGCTCAGTTCATCTGGCCTAAGAATACCCATGCATCTGTGGTCAACTAATGCATCAACAGGGAATTGGCTGACTACCAGCTGGGACATGGTGTTGACTGGGCCATGAGTCTCTCAAAATCCAATAGGCAAGCAGGAGAGTGTTCACATGTCAATGTCAGTGTTCTAATGGTGAGATTAGACTCATGCAAGGCCCCTTGACACTGAGGCTCAGAACTATTACAATGTTTCTTTTACCATATTATTTTAGCCAAAATAAGCCACAAAACCTTCCACATTCAAGAGGCAGAGGAATGGGTTTCATCTGTTGAAGCAAAAAGCTAAAAAGTTCATAATATGTTACTGTAGAAAAAGCAAACATTTAAGCAATATACAGAAAATATTTGTAATAAACTAGGAAAGAAATTATTGTGTAGTTACAGAATCTAATAATTGAGTTTGGGCAGAAGAACGTATAAATTGAACAATAAATTGTAGAAAGAGCACAGAAGAGCATCCTGAAATATCTTTGAAGGAATGGAAGGAGGAGATGGCCATCTTCAGAGAAGACTCAAAGTAGAGCGCTCCACTCCCTGAAAGCCGGTGCCCATCCTCCACTGGAGGCACAAGCCGCCTCAGGATCTATTCTGCAGCTGGAATTGAAAGCTCCACTTCCCAAACACGGGGCAGGAACAGACAGTTGGGCACCAACTTCAGCTATTGATGAGTAAATTCAGTGAACTGAAGTATAATCCTGAGAACAGCTAAAGTTTGAGCCTGTCCAAGCCAGAAAACAGCCAGGAGCTGCCATCTTAACTCCATTCCTGGAACAAGAGAAAGCAGGGTGGAATGAAAACCATAGTGCCGGTAGGGACCAGCTTCTTTCCATCCAGGTCAGATTGCAGCTGTAGTCTAGGTCCCAGCCCCACCTCCAACAGGAAGGAAGCTGCAGGGACCTGCACCAGCCTCTCTGAGAAATTGACAGCCAAGCCATGGAGGCCAATGATTGTCCTACTCTGGTGTCATGAGCTGCCCCAAAAACTATTCTGTGGCTGGAATTGGAAACTTCATTTCCTAAAAACAGGGGAGGAGGAGATGGGTGGCTGCTGATTTTGGCTACGGATTGGTAGACTTGGCTGGCTAAGATATAACCTGGAAACAGGATGTGAATCTGCCCAAGTCAGAAAGAGACTTGTGACTGTCATTTTGACTCTACTGCTAGTCTGAAGGAAGCCAGGAGTGAAAATCACAGTGATGGTAGGAACTAGTTTCTTTCACCCAGATCAGCCTATAGCCCTAGACTAGGCTTCAGCCCCACCTCTGGCAGGAAGGAGGCTGGTGGACCCTACACCAGCCTATCCAAGTAACTGCAGGACTGCAGGTACCTTTGCTGCCACAAACTGAAAATCAGAAGTCTCCCAGGGTAACTGTGGTCATCTGGGACCCACACTGCATAGATTGCTGCCTACACCTACAGCTCTGTCCTCACCCCAGGCAGGGAAGAAGGGGGCATGAAGCTTCATTCATCTCTCTGGGCATCTGCAGTCTAGTCCTGCAAGCCTAGGATTATTCCACACAGCTGTGACTCTGTCTCTACTCCTGGCAAAGGGAAGCTTCACTAGGCCCTGGCAGATGAGGGTAACATGAGCCTCCATGGCTTATAGCACCAATTACAACCTTGGCTCCTACTGTACAATCAGCAAGGTAGAAGGGCAGGAAGCCCAAAACTAAAGAGAAAAGCCGCACCCAGAATAAATACTCTAGGAAGCCAGATGCCAAGAAACCAACAAAAAATTACAATCTACACAAAGAAACCAGAAGCTATGGTCCAGTTAAAGGAACAAGATAAGCCTCCAGATGACATAAAGGAGTTGAGACAACTAATCATAGATGTTCAAAGAAATCTCCTTAATAAATTCAATGAGAATGGCTAAAGAGATTAAGGATATTAAGAAGACACTGGATAAGCACAAAGAAGAATTTGAAAGTGTACATAGAAAAATAGCAGATCTTATGGGAATGAAAGGTGCCATAAATGAAATTTTTAAAACATTGGAATCATATAAAAGCAGATTTGAGGAGGCAGAAGAAAGGATTGGTGAGCTTGAAGAAATGGCCTCTGAAAGTAAACATAGAAAAGAACTGATGAAGAAAAGAATGGAAAAAATTGAACAAGGTCTCAGGGAATCAAATGACAACAAAAGCCGTACAAATATACATGTCAAGTATGTCCCAGAAGGAGAAGGGAAGCAAAAAGGGGCAGAAGGAATATCTGAAGAAAGAATGGTAGAAAATTTCCCCACCCAATTGCAGGACATAGATATCTGTGTCTGAGAAGAACAACATACTCCCATCTGAAAAAATCAGTATGAACCAACACTGAGACACATACTCATCAGAATGTCAAAGCCAAACACAAAGAAAAATTCTGAGAACAGCAAGAGAAAAGCAATGCATAACATATAAGGGACTCAATAAGATTAAGAGCTAATTTCTCACCAGAAACCATGGAAGCAAGAAAACAGTGGTCTAATATATTTAAGATGCTACAAGAGAAAAATGTTCAGCCAAGAATCTTATATCCAGCAAGATTTTACTTTCAAAAATGAAGGTGAGATTACAATATGCACAGATAAATACAAACTGAGAGAATTTCTAAGCAAGAGACCAGATTTTCCTGAAATACTAAAGGATGTGCTAGAGCCTGAAAAGGAAAGACAGGAGAGAGGCCTGGAAGAGAGTCTAGAAATGAAGATCATATCAATAAAAGTAACTAAAAATGTCCAAAGAGTGGTGAAAATAAAACATGACACATAACACTCAAGTAGTCAAGAATAAATTTAACCAGCGATGTAAAGCACTTGTATTCAGAAAACTGGAACTCAAAGTTAAAAGAAATCAAGAAAGCCCTAAATAACTGGGAGAACACTCCATGCTCATGGATTGGAAGATTAAATATCATTAAAGTGTCAATTCTACTCAAATTGATATACAGATTTAATGCAATCCTGATAAAAATTCCAGCAGCATTCAAAAAAAATTGAAAACACGATCATCAAATTTATTTGGAAGGGTAAAGGATCCTGAATAGCCAGAAAAATCATAAAAGGGAAAAGCAAACCCTCATCTCCAGATTTGAAATCATATTACCTAGCAGCTATAGTGGTAAAAACAGCATGGTACCGGCATAAAGACAGACACATAGACCAATGGAACCAAATTTATGGTTCAGAAACAGACCCTCACATGTATGGTCAAGTGATTTTTTACTAAACTCTCAAAGCCACACAGCTCATTCAACAACTGGTGCTGAAAGAATTGGATATCCATAGCCAAAAGAAGGAAAGAAGACCCCTGTCTCACACCTTATTCAAAAATTAACTCAAAATGGATCAAAAACCTAAAAATAAAAATAAGAACCATAAAACTTGCAGAAGAATTTGTAGAAAAATATCTTCAGGATATGGTGATAGTTGATGGATTTTTAAAGGAGGTAAGAGGAGGACTAAGATGGACTACAGATGTTTAATGTATATGGAAGTTTTAATTAGCTTTACTGTAAAAGTGTGGAAATGAATAGAGTGGACGGTAACACATAATGAGTAACAGGTAGTTTATAAACTGGGATGTGGCTGAAAATGATAGTCTAGATATGTAAATGCCAACTGATAAAATGCTGGAGAATAATCTAGGAACTGAGTAGCACAGGAAACCACGAGATAGATGAGAATTGTGGTTGATGGTAATTCAAGAGTGTCCTTTGTGAGCTAGAACAAATGTACATTACTACTGCATGGTGTAGGGAATGTGGAGAAGCATGGGAAAAATACTGGACCATAGGTCCATAGCTGGAGTGACCTATGGACTGTGGTTAGCAGTAGTATATAATATTCTTGCATCTATGTGAAAGAGGTACTGTGTTGATAATGACGCAGTATGGAAAATGTAAGCTATATATATACATTACAGACATGGTAAAAATCAGATGTTATTATCTTATGTATAGCAAATATTCCACCACAGTGTGGTGTGTGGATGAAGGAGTATTGTTTGGGAATTCTGCACATGTGCATGATTGTTTGATAAAGTTACAACTTCTGCCATAAAAATATATTTAAAAAAAAATAATAAAGTGGGCTGGAGAAAACATACCAAATGTAAGATAAGAACTATGATTAGTAGTAAGATTTTGACAATATTCTTTCATAATTTGTAACAAATGTCTCATGACAATGCAAGGTGTTGGTGGAGGGTTGATACTCTCAGGAGTATTTAATATCATAATTTATACTTTGTACACTCCAACATTAATTTTTAGATTAGTTTTGTTGTAGAATTTGAGAGAAGTTCAATTGTTTGAGTATAGAGAGGCCAGGACTCAGGAATGATTTTGAGAAGGAAAAATGGTTTATTGATGGCCGGCTGGACTCGGGAGCTTTCTGTTTGAATCCCGAGCTCTGAACAAGATTTTCAAACGTCTTTTATACAGAGAGGAAAGGCCAAATGGTCCCTTTGTTTCAGTTCTCAATAGGCTTCAATTAGCATATATATCTTCCACATCTTAGGTAAGCTTTTAGCATGGACTCCAGATATTCTAGATAAGCTTTTAGCATATTTAGTTTTTGCATTTCCCTTAAATACTTAAAGTTTATAGCCCTTGCATTCTTAAACTGTTTCCTGGGACTGGAGCCATTGCCATTGTCCCTAAGGGCAGGACTGCAGCCTCTTACTGTTCCACACCCACAGCCTTCAGCTTAGGTTATCTCTGAAGACACAAAGAGCCTTCCACCCATAGCCCACATCAGTTTGAATTTAACCAACTCCATATTCACCAAACATATACTCTCCATGTCATTTCCCATCCCTGATAACCTTTAATCTACATTCTATCTCTGTAGATTTGCTAATTCTTGACATCTTTTATAAGTGACACCAAATACAATACTTGTACTTATGTGCCTTGCTTATTTTCACTGAGCATACTGTTTTCAAGGTTCTTGCATGTTGTAATAAATCCAGAGGCTTGAATTAAGAGTGGGACAGATTGGCATGCCTTGCAGATTTCAAGATGCCTCTTTCCCCAGCCACTTCACTGTTTTCTCCATGGGTCCATAAATGATGACAGGGAAAGAAGCTATGCATGGCTCAATAAAGCGGAGTTCCCTTTACTGGAGCTTATCAGGCTTAATAACTGTCATGGTATTAGAGCAGCACTGCTTCTAATCAATGAGAACATTTCACAGCAAAGAAAATGCAGCAATGCACTCATGACCACTGAGTTAACCAGTTTGTTCTCATATCTCACAACCAAACAGAAAGTTGAAATGGCTTACTTAAAACTCATTTATAGTGACATTTATGAGATAACACCCTGAATGGATAGCGTTCTGTCTGGCAATTTGCAGAATATGGCTTTTACTAGAGACCATTATATGCTGCTATACTGCCTGCTGCCAGACTTTATCAGTCCAAGAATTAAGGAGTTGAAGTGGTTGTGGGTCTTCTACATAATTTACCCATTAACCCCTGGCAGAATCTTTGCTTCCCATCCGAGTATCTTTGATCTCTGATATTTTAAAGGTATAAGTTTCAGAAAGTATTTACAATACCACTAAGGTACAAAAAACAATAGTTCCATTGAATTGGGAGGCAAGACTGCCACCTGGATATTTTCAGTTCTGAATATCTCTGAAGCAAAAGAAAAAAAAAGGAGATACACTCCAAGCTGGAAAAATAGATTATGATTACCTTGGGGAAGTAGATTTGCTGCTATAAAATGGGAGTTAGAAGGATTCCACCTGGAATCCAAATGAGTCTCCACAGCATCTTTTATTACCATGTTCAATATACAAGTTCATGGAAAATGCCAGCAATTAAACAATAGACAGTTCTATTAAGGTACCAGACATTCGAGAATTAAACTTTGGATAATCCCACTAGATAAAAACCCCAACCAATTGAGATTCTGGACGAGGGCAAAGGAAATATAGAAGAGTAGTGGGAGAAGTAAATCATCAATATCATGATGACCTTGTGACTAATTACAGAAGTGAAGACTGTAGCAGCTTTGCTTATTTTCTTTTTGCTCATTATTTATATGTGTATATTAACTATTTTCACCACTTTTCTTCTTCCTTCTGTTACTATTTCATACAAGTTTCTTAATATTAACTTCACAATTAATCTTTAGGTAACAGTTATTTGGTGGAAATGTGGATAAATTTGAATAGAAATTAATAAAACTGGCGACAGGTACCATGGCAGTGCTCCTGTGTCTTTATTCGCAGGACAAGGTGACCACTTCACAAATATGAAGGATACTTTCGTTTTATTGGGTGGATACATAAGAGTTGTTCTGTTATTGTATGAAATTTCAAATATGTACAGAAGTGTACCCAAGCCAACAATAGGGAGAAAGGACTCTCCTTCCTTCTTCCAGTATGGTTTATTGGCACAGCAGCAAGAGGACCTGTGTGTGTGTGTGTGCTTTCAAGGTTCAGCCTTGGTCTGTGCCCAAGTTTCTCACTAACACAGGCAGCCTAAATTCAGCACCAGGCATTTCCTTCTACCACGAAGCAACCAGCTTCTCAGGCATTTCAGCTGCAGCTTGTGCATTCTAATGTTTAAGTATAGCCTAAATCTTCCAGCAAACTTCTTTTCCACCAAAAGTTTACAGCATTTGTGGCAGCCATGCTTTCATCTACTCAGTGGTGTGAATAGCAGCTTTAGGGGGGTGGATCCTTTTCTAATTTCCTAAGTTCCTCCCTGGTTTAAACCCACTCAGCCCAAGGAATAGCAGGGGCTTCTTCAGACAGTACTTCTATACCTCATAGAGTTCTTTTTTATCTTCTCAGTGCTATTGACCTTTTGCTACCCTCAAAGTCTGTATATTCAAATTTCCCTGTTCAAATCATTCGTGTAGTTTCTATCTCAATGCTATCTGTAATTTTAGATCCCTTCCATGAGATCTTGAGTAGTATAAGAAGAGGAATTTTACCTTCCTCTACCAGGAGTTAATATAGATCTGGGCTAGAAGTAGCTGTTCCTTGGTTCTTATGGAACTGAATACACTTGGATTGGCATTAGAAACTCATGCATGAATTCATTCCAAATATGTATCTTTTATTGTACCAATTTCGGTGAAGGTGGTCATGTGAAGATAGACCCCTGGATTGAGACTGATATGTTATTTTGCTTTGCTTTTTATGTTTTCATGTCAAATTAAAGAGATCCATCAACTTCCATAATATTTTTAATGATTTTCTTTGTTCAGAAAAATACATATTCCTAATATATCTATAAAAATTGAAAGGGAAACTACAAAAAAGAGAAAGAAAAGAAGACAAAAGAAGTGAGGAAAAAGAGAAAAGTGAAGAAGGATATTTAAATGTGTGTGTGCATGCATGTATGAGGGTATATGAAAGAGAGAAAATGAGAAAGACCACTAAATATTGAAAAAGAGGTTATAGTATGTGCTGTAGAATAAAGGATGTATATTTGTACAAAGCCACAGGGTTCTCAGTGTGAAAACAGGTACAACTTCACTTTTTCTATTGGATTTCCACAAAAGCTTGATAAATATACCTTAAGTACTCTTTCAGTTTTCAAGAGTTAAAGTTTTCAACACATATTGCAGTTCCAGAATAAATGCTCTGACCCCTGCTTAAATACAAGTAAACTTTCAAAAATGATAAAAAGGAAAGAAACAAGTTCAAGCACCTTCTGCTAGTGTGGATAAATTCCTCTCAGCTATACAATGATCTTTCTCAAGGATATTGTGTGTGTGTGGATTGGCTTAAAAAAAGTTTTTTAAAGAAGCATTGGATTATATAAATGTTACATAAAAAATATAGGGGATTCCCATATGCCTCAACCCCTTCCCTTCCCACACTTTCCAACATTAACAACATCTTTCTTTAGTGTGGTACACTTGTTACAATTGATGAACACATATTGTGGCATTGCTACTAAGCATGGAATGTTGTTTACAGTTTACACTTTGCCCCACACAATTTTATAAATTTGGATAAAATGTATAATGGCCCCTATCCTTCATTGTAATGTCATGTAGAACAATTCCATTGTCCTGAAAATTCCCCCATGTTACACCGATTTTTCCCTCTCCCTTCAGAACTTCTGGTGGTCACTGCCTTTATGTCAGTGATATAAATTCTTCCATTGCTGGAATAATAATGTCTATAATGGTATAACAGTAAGTCTACTTTAGTCCATTGTTCATTTCCCAATCTTGGGGATTTGGGGATGGTGATGCCCACTATGTTTCTAAGTGAGAGGAAGCTTAGATCTCATGGGACAGATGGATGGAACTCTCTTGCTTTCAGTTGCAGACATTCTCTGTTCCCTGGGGTAGGTGTTGTCCATCCTCCTCCCCTTGTTATTTGTCCTGGCTGAGTCCAATGAACTGGAGAGTATACGTTTAAACTCTGCTGAGATTCAGGGCTCAACATGCATACGAACAAACCTAAAATTTCATCTCTGGGACATATGTTTAATATGCATAGTGCTATTATGGGTTCAAATAAAAAGAGCAGAAGAGCCATGTGTAGGGAACCTATAAATCAATCTAACTCTGTTACACTGGGAGCATAAATTCCAAAATAAGACCCACTGACAAGGTGCTGAACTCCTGAGATTGTGTTTTTATTGTTTGTTAAAAATATTCGCTGTGCCATCTTTATAAAAGTAAATTTCGTACAATGATTTTTGTACAAGAATAAAAATAAATGAGAAAATATTTCTTTATTAAAGTTCTGCTTGCTTAATAAAAATCCAGGATGATTTACACTTCTAGCCAGAATGCTTTTTGTGACAAACTAATTTCACTTCTGAAAAAGTGGAACTGATTATAGTAATGCAGCTTTAGAGATGAGCTTGACATTCACATTGCTCTAATTGAAGACAGCTAAATATTTTTTAATTGTATTAGAGAAGTTGTGAGTTGACAACTAAATATTAACAATATAATTAATCCTAAACTGTGAAATACTCTCTCAGACGATCACACATTTGTGAGATTTCAAATTTTCCAAAGAACCTTTGAAAAAAGCATCCCTACTCTTCTGTCAGTCTTTCCCAGAACAATAAAAGAGTAATTTAATTTTGTTAGTAAGGTGTTTATTTCTATTTGTTTTCTAGTAAATCATTATAATAAGAACTGTATTCCTGAGTCAAACTCAATTCAGCAAGGGGATAGCAAGTGTCACTATACTTGATGGTATAAAAGACAAAAGCTGAGCAAGCAAGGTATTAGATTGTATTTGGGCTATTGCAATAGAGAGAATATCCCATATCTGAAGATTGGAACATCTCAACAGGGTGGTTTTTCTGTAGACTTTTATAGAGAGAATGAGATAAGTGATAGGTTGGATAATTTTAAATTGAGATTGTTTTTTTTTTTTTGTTCAGTCAAGGCAAGTGTCAGTTGGTCAGCTGAAGAGGAAAAGCTTATTTCAGTGTTTGGCTAGGTTTAGGAGGATGAAGAGCTCTGATCTCAACTAATCATTCATGAAAAATAGAGTGGAAAGTTGGAGGGTTTTAGTCTGCCCTTGTCAGCTTGCTCAGGCAAAAAGTTAAACTTTGTGTTTGGCCTTTTCAGTGATAAATAAGAGATTCAGTTATCTGAAAGTCTCATGGAAGTCCTGAAAAACAGTGGATAGCAAGTCTTATCTACGTCATATGGGAAAGGGTAGTTTTGTGTGTGTGTGTGTGTGTGTGTGTGTGGTAAGACATTTCCTAGAAGGCAAAAGGCTAGGGGTTGAGGGATTTAGAAACCAAAAGGCTAGTGGTTTTCTGAACCACTGCTGCTTTCTGGGAACATAGGTCTATTACTCCTTTCCTTTTGTTCAAAGAAGGAATAAGGTTGAAAACAGGGCAATAGAAGATGTCAAAATCTATACTATTGTCAATCCAGTTTCCATCTCCATATACAAAGTTATTTGCTCAGATTTGGCCTCCGTGCAAGTAGGTTGAAGGTGGGCTTATTCTCAGGTGTGCTGAATCATGATACATCATTGAAACATTTGTTGAGACTGCATGGTAACATTTAGGACTCTGAACATAATGCAAAAAACAACTGCAAGACAAAAGATTACAAGCAAGAGAAAGAATAGTAATCCTTACAGTATACTGGAAAGCCAGGACCTTATATTTCCAATTCCCATAAAAAATATGTCCTATAAGCCATTCAGATCAATTTTAGAGAGGCAAGGAGCATCTTCCTTGAGTTTAATAACTTACTGTTCTACTTGGCCAGTTGTGTTTAACAAAGTACAAGACACATCCTTGACTAGCTAGGAGCAAGTGACAGGCCATACCATTTTCTATTAACACCCATGGCCAGTGTTTAATCTTATATACTGTACTTCTAAGAGAGAATCAGGATCATTGATTACTTCTGCAAAGTGTAAGGTAGTATTTGAACCACATATTCTGATTATATCATTTCCACAAAGAATATAATGACCTTCATAAGTACATATAAAAAGAGATCTCTCCTAAATACATTGTAGTTGCCTCATTTTGGAAAGATTGTTCAACTCTCCAGAGGGACATATATGCAACAAGTAGACTGGTGGTTTTAAATATATTTGGAAGCCCCAGACAAGCATCTCAAAGACACAAGAAAGAATAGTGGGGAGAGGCAGGTGTGGCTTGCCGAACACACAAAAAGTAGTATCCTTGGGGAGCACAGGCAAAGTTTGTGATTTCTAAATTATTAAAAATGGTTAGGGTTCATCTCAAAGAATAGCATCATTGTGCAGAATTGAACAAAGTCTATCAGGTTGATTGAAAAGTAATGAGGAGAAAATGGTGGTTATCAAAGATAAAGGTGTTCATATCTTTTTTCTAACACCTAACAGTGAGGAAGTGGTGTCAGAGAGTTTGGAGATTTCAAGGGAAGCATTAATTATGTCAGGAGTTAAGGTCTAGTTAGTACATGCCAAGGGAGTGGAGATGATTATGTAGAGGAATTTAAATACCAATATGTGCCATTAATGAAAAGTTTCTCTGATAAGTGCTGAGAATTATAACAATTAGATGGTGGTCTTGGGGTCAGAAAGTGAATGACATTTCAGTGAGACTGGAAGGAGTAGAAAGAGCTTGAGAAAGTTGAATAAGGAAGTTTTGTCTGCTCCTTTTAGTTAATATAGTAGGAATATAAAGGAAAGAGTTGTCAGAGAGAACAATGTGAAGAAAGTTACCAGAGGTGTGCAGTAGGGTCAGTAATCAATAAAAAAAGGAGTTTGTCAGAGTAGACAAGGAAGAAATGTGACAGTGGTTGTGTAGGAAATTCTGGAGGATCCTTTTCTGAGTGGAACTGACCACTTTGTGATGTTACTTGATTCTTACATGGCTCTTGGGAAACCCATCTACTTTATTTTATTGTCTGCTTATGGGGCTCTCCAAAACGCCTCAGTTTAAGGTCTCTGGTTTGGGTGGATTTCCATTCCAAGCAACACTTGAATTTTTTCAAATGTGAATCATAAACTCAAGGTTGTACTCCTTGTAGATCTGCAACAGTATTGTTGGTTAGGAAGCCAGCATTAGGTCCTTTGTACCTGGAACGAAAATTCATCTTTTGGTGTTGTCTTTTCCAGGAGACCAGGTTTTCCATCTGAAGATAATGTAAGGGCTGTGCTTGTATGTCTAAAGGAAAGGCAGAATTGAGTTATTAGTGATAAGTATGAGTGTATTTAATAATACTGATGATATTTTGGGAATTTCTTAAGATCCTTTAGGGATAAGGGATTCTCATTAGTCTGCAGGTAATTATTTCATAAGAGGATATTCAATATTGACAGGAAGGGGAGGATTGAAGTATCATCAGGACTGAAGGCAATAGTTGGGCAAAGGCATGTTGAAATTCTCAGAGCCTTGGCTAATTTGTATTTAGGAGCACATTTGCCTTATTCTGTTTTTCCATAAAATTGAATATGTTAAGGACAATGCAGTTTTTATGAAAGTGCAAGTATTGGTTGAATCTCCTGAATAACCTTACAGGTGAGTTCCTTTATTGCTGAAGAGGAAACAAAGGGGATTCCCTAAAAAAAAAAAAGACAATTCCCTATTGTCTGTAGACCATTTTCAGGAAAAGGCTTCTAACAACTATGAAAATATGCAGAATATGGTCAGAACATATTTGTATCCATGAGACTTTGGGAGTTGAGTAAAATCTATTTGCTAGTGGAAAAAGGATCAGAAGGATTTGGCTCTGGTTATTATCCCACCTGATATATAATATACCATGAATATATCAAGGACATAACTAGAATATAGGAAGAATACATGAAAATTATAAAAATATTCAGCAAATCTGGAGTAGGACCTAAAGAGCTGTATATAAATAAAGTACCATAGATGTGGTGATTTGAAGCTTCTGTGAACCCCAGAAAATTATGTTCTTAAATTAATCCGTTCCTGTGAGTGTGATACCTATTGTAGGTGGGACCTTTCGATTAGAGTCAGTTAAAGGCCATTTGATTAGATTACTTCCATAAGGCATATCCCAGGGTGGGTCTTAATTCTCTTACTAGAATTCTTTATTTGATAAATGGAATAAAGGTAGAGAGAAAAGACCTAGGAGCTCAGAAAAGAACCCACTAAATGTGAGAGACAAAGCTCTAAGAGCAAGAAAATGAAGTCAAGGAATAATTCTTCCTTGCTTCTTCATAGCTCCTAGCATTTTCTGGAAATCTGTGAGTTTCAATCTCTTGCTTAGTTGTCACATGGCCTTCTCCCCTGTGTCTGTCTGTGTGTATCCAATTCTACTCTTATAAGAAAACTAGTCATTATAACTAATTTTAACTAATAATATCTTTTAAGATCCTATTTTCAAGTAAGGTCACACTCACAGGACTTGGGTGAAAACTTGAACATAATTTTTTGGGGACATAGTTCAACCCATAATACTCAAATTTTGGCCACATCACTCCAATTTCTACCTCTGTGGCCACATTGTCTCATCTTTCACTGCATATAACAAATGTCTCTCTGCCTCTCTCTTTAAAAGTCCTTTTAATTAGATGTAGCATCCACCCAGGAAAACCAGTATAATCTTCCATGTCAAGAAGCACAATTCAGTTACATCTGCAAAGATCTTTTATTCCTTGTAAGATGTTTAAAAGTTCCTGAAACTAGTTAGGACCCATATCTTTGGGTGGCCATTATTTAGTCAACCACATTCACTAGAGTGATGAAGTATATAATTGGTAAGTGTTTTTGAAGGTGATTGAAAAATAGTTTGAGAGTTTCTCATAGTACCAAATTTAACAAAATCCAGCAACAAAACCAAGCAAAAATAACATTCAAAGAATTAAATCAAATCTGTATTGTGTGTATTAATTCCCTTTGGACTGCCTTTACAAGGTACAACAAACTTGACTTAAAACAATGGGCTTTTATTGTCTCACAGATCTGGAGGCTAGACATCCAAAATCAGAGTATTGTTATGGAATGCTCCCTCTGAAACTAGTAGTTTCCTAGTGTTGTATTTTTTGTAAGCAGTACTTGGCAATTATTGGCTTGTAGCTGTAACACTTCAATATCCGACTCTGTAATCACCTGTCCTTTCTCTTTGTCGTCCATGTCTCTTACCATCTTCTTATTAATGACATGACTTAAATTTGTCACTCCATTGTTGTCTTAAACATCTTTATTGTCACATAATTTTGAAGGGAAGAGGTCCAAAATTGAGGCTTTCCCCAGGGTTAGTAGCATTTTGGTCATGACAGTCCTCCATCACATGGCTATCTCTTTCTTTCCTCTTTGGCTTCTTTTGACTTTGGTCTTCTACTACTTCTGGCTTCTCCTACCCAGTCATCAAAATTTTCTCTATCAGGTCTTCAGTCATACGGGTTAAGGCCCATGCTGAATCACAACTTGGCCACAATTTATATTGATAATGACATCTTCAAAATGTCTTATTTACACATGGGTTTGTACCCATAGAACCATGAGTTAAGACTTGAACATGCATTTTTGGGGGACAGGGGGCATGAGTCAATCACCAACAGGGCACCAGTTATATTGGATTAAGTGTCCACCCTACTCTTGTATGATCTCATAACTAATTCTCTGCAATGACCCTGTTTCTAGAAAAGGTCACATTAACAGATAATACACAAAGGACTTCATATATATATATATATTTTTTTTTTTTTGAGGGGGGGATGCAATTCAACCCATAACACATTGCTACCATGGACAAATATCCATAATACAGGAACTAGGAGGTAGACTCTCTGTGGTATCCCCCAATCATCAGCTAGAGAGAAGCACAATGGGCTCATGAGCCCTTAGTACCTGGCTGGAGAAGGCAGAGGTCTGGACATGGTATTCAGTCCCATGAGTCATGGCAACATACTGTTAAAAACAAAAGCCAAATAAGGTAGGAAATGTGTTTTACTCAGTTTATTGCAAAAGGAAGAGTACCCCAGATCCAAGGTTGGGTGATTTTGTGTTATGCTTTTTTATGGCAGATTAAAGAAGTTAGAAGTGGGGAAAATTATGGTTGGTATTGATTATGTAATTAGAAGTCTCAGTCAGTCATCTGTACAGGAAAGCTTATTTCTGTTTCTAGTTAGTTTAGGGGATAAAATGCTCTCATCTAAGCTAATCAATCATTTATGGATCAAACTCAGGAAGTTGGAGAGCCCATGAATGGCTTTGTACACAGGTTCAGGCAAAAAGGTAAAGGTCAAAGATAAACCAGAGGACTGTTTTAGTCTGCCAGAGACTGCCCATGCAAAAATATCAGAAATCAGTTGGCTTTTTAAAAGGGGATTTATTTGGGGTAAATGCCAATAGTTCTGAGGCTGTGAAAATGTGTAAATCAAGGCATCATCAGAAACGCTTTCTCACCAGATTCAACTACTGATAATCCTGGCATCCTGCAACATGGTGTTGAAAGTTGATGAGTCTACTGGTCTCTGGTTTCTCCTGGAGCTCACCTGTGGTGATCAGGCATCTCTCCCTGCGCCTCATCTTGAGCTGCGCAGGGTTTCTCTGTCTTTCTGCAGCTGTAGGGGAACCTAGAGTCCTCTCACTCACATGGCAGGATAAAAATTTGGTGGCTGTCTTTTTCCTGTGTCTCTTTATTCTCAGTTCTCAGTTTGTATAGGATCCCAGCAAGAAGGTGAAAATTTAACTTGGGTCATGTCTCCCTAATATATTCTTTTTTTTTTTCTCCTCTCTTCTCACTTTATTATTTTTTGTCTTTATTTTTTAATGTTAAATTAAAAAAATTTGAGGTCCCCATATACCCCCCAACCCCCTCACCCCACTCCTCCCATAACAACAATCTCCTCCATCATCATGGGACATTCATTGTGTTTGATGATCACTAATATATTCTAATACAAAGAGATCTAATCAAGATCCCTCAACTGAGTCTAACCAAATAGCCACACACACAATAGGCTTCCATGCACAGGATTGGTTCAACTTATGAACATAATTTTCTGGGGTCCACAAATGACTCAAACCAGGGCATGGTCATCTATATGTAGTATGGGTGTCATGAGAAAGACTGACCAGAGAGTTTTATCTACCTTATATATGGAAGGATTTTTTTTGTGGTAAATCATTTTCCAGAAAGCAAAAGGGTATAAAGGGCATTCAGAAAACAAAATATTTTGGGGGAGAAGAGTCTTAATGACACAGTTTTCCAGTTGCATAGGATTCATGTATAGTTCAACACTATCATTGTTCACTATAGCCACAAAATTCAAAGTTCTTTCCAACTGTGACAAAGGGAATCTTGAAGCATAGAAAGCTCACTAGTTTTCAGTAAAATTCAGCAAATAAGGTAAAAAATATAAACAAATAAATATATATAAATAGTTTCTAACAACATTTTAACTAGAGCAAGAAATTTCCAGCATCTAATGGATGTTTATGCAATGATGATAATGCCAGAAATAAACAAAATACCACATAAATGCTATAGTTGCACATATATTATCTCAAATATTCATACAAAAACTTCACAAAATAGGTGTACTTACTCCTTTTTTATGAATGATTCATTTCAGTTAAAAAAAATAAGAAACCGGCCTGATTTTACTGAGTTGGTTGATATTGAAATCTTCCTTTCAGATTTATTTTTCAGTTTTCCTTTCTGAATGACTTGAACTTTTTGACTTATAGAGCTTATACTCCAGATTTTTTCTACAGCCTATTTCAGAGTTTCTTTGTACCCCTAGAATATACATTGTAAAACTACTACTGCTCAAATGAAAACCAAGTTTTTTTCTTCATCAAATCTGTTGAAGAACATAAGTTATTCCAAGAAACTCATTCTCAGTCTTGCACAAAATATGTCACAAAAGTTAGTATTAATAGCAGCACTTCAGATATTTTTTCAGTTATTACTTATTTTTCACTTTTTTGATACTGCATTCTGAAAGTAATTACAGTGTGTCATTTTTAATCTTCTGATTTTTTCTCACTTATAATGATTCACCACACTACAATTTAATTTTTATTGCTTGAAGGAAAAGTTATAGAAGTCTCTCAAACTGACAACTGAAAGTTATAAAATTGCTTTCACTTTTTTCTATGGCAGATTGGTTATTATGAAACTACCCTTCCTTTTCAAAAGTATGAAAACTCTGTAAGCTTCCACACCCCCAGCAAACCCACAACTTTTGGGGGACCTCATAGTGCAACAAAGTTAACCAAGATTTAGGGGGCGAACATGCTAAGGAGAAAGGAAAATTGCACAAAAAGCAGAAAGCTAAAGATTGTGGCAGTTTCATTGCAATTGGGAATATCAAAAATTCTAACAAGAAAACCAGCGAGAATATGGAAAGCCAAAGTAAAAGAAACTGAGAACTACAGAAGAATTATGAAAATATTCTGCATGAATTTTCCACTCAAAACATTTGTGTGAAGTTTGAAATAATGAACAAAAATAATGTGTAAAGATATTACAAGTCTAAGTGGAGATTGTGGTAGTCTCACATTGTTGGGGAAACATGAGTTGGTGTTCACAGACTTCAAAGAAGGCTGTGTGGCAAACATTTAAGTTTTTAGTTCAAACATCTAAATCATGTCACATGCCCAAGCTCTACCGGAGTATTGAGAGAACAGTGGATCATCACAGGAGGAAGGTAAGAGCAAACAGTGCCTGCACAATTTTTCATACACAATATCTAGCATTCATTATATAATTACTAACCACATTAGGTAACAAAATAAATAACTGAAAACCAGAAGGGAAAAAGCAGAAACAGACCCCTTCAGTTGTTCAAGGTATTGGGATTGTTGGACTCATATTATAAAGTGACTGTGACAAATATGTTCAAATTACAAAAAAAAAAAAAAGAGAGAGAGAGAGAGGATTTCATCAGGGAATCTTTAAAAGAGGGAAATATAACCCATGGAAATGAAAATTAAGTAACTGATGTTAAGAATTATATTAACAGAAGATTGGACATGGTAGAACATTTTTTTTTATTAGCTTAAAAAGAAGACAAAAATAGAAAAAAGAAAAGTAAAGAACTGCTAGGAGAATAATCCCAAAGCTTCAAAATTATAAAACAAAATTTGACAAAACTGAAAAAAATTAAATAAAAGGGCAAATCTACAATCACAGTGGACAGATTTAAAGTACCTCTTTCAGTAACTGTTCTAGTTTCCTAGGGTGCTTAAGCAAATACCATGAAATATTAAATCTAAACAAGGGGAATTTATTTGCTCATGGTTTTGAGGGCATGAATATACCCAAATCAATGTATCATAAGGCAATGCTTTCTTACCAAAAGTCATTCTCCGCCGGCCTCCTCTGGCACATGGTAAGGCACATGATGACATCTGCCTGTCCCTCCCTTCTCTTCCAGTTTTCTTTGATTGCCCCATTCTTTCTTCCCTGGCTTTTTTTCTCTGTCTGAATTTCATTTTCTTATAAAGGAGTCCAGTAAAAGGATGAAGGTCTATCCTGACTGAGGTGGGACACACCTTAACTGAAGTAACCTTATCAAAATGTGCTCCTTAGAATGTGTTTATACCCAGAGAAATGAATTAGATTTAAGAACACGTAAATATTGATATAGATATGCCATACTTTCCTTCAGTGTTGGGAGCATTCTCTAGACTAAAGCCACTTTACCCATTCCAATATACCTAATATAAAAAGTAAAAGATGTGTCAGGCATTGCCTTGGATATGGAACAAATGGAACATTGTTAACTCTCATGATGGAAATATGAATTGGAATAACATATTTTAAAATGGTCTAGGATTATCTCTTAGTAGGGTGACTATATACCCACTTTTTTACACAGCAATTAAATCTCTATTTGTAAACTTAAAAATATATTATATATGCACCACTTACAGGGCACACTAAGCAAAACTATTATAAGAAAAATCTAGAAATAACATAAATATTCATAAATATATGATGGATATAAATTTTGGTATATGAATACTGTCTCATGCCAAATGGCAAAAGAAAATCATGAACTACTGTTACATACAATGAAATGTCTGCATCTCAGACAGCTTTAAAAGTTTAGTAGAAGGGGTTGGACATACGTATATATGCCATATGTTTCTATTTATATCTAGCTTTAAAATTGAAAAGAAAAATCAAAGTTGGTAGAAATCAGAAAAGCATGTTTAAGAGGAAGTAATAATTTTGATGGTGCTCATGGTAGGCATGTAGTTAGCTAGCAGTATTCTATATCTGATCTGGGTTGTGGGTACATGAATATATCATTCGGAAAAACCTCATCAAGGTATATACTTTTTATCTGTGTATGTCACAGTATTCTAATTACTGCCAATTGTGATCATAGAGTATAATTTGTGTAACTTCAATCCCTTAAATTTATTGAGATACATTTTATGGTACACAATATGAGCTATATACATGAATGATCCATGTACTTGGAATGTAAATTCTGCTGTCACTGGATAGAATGTTTCATATATGTTAGTTATATAAGTTGGCTGATAGAGTTCCCATTTTAAATATATTTACTGATTTTCTCTCAAGCTGTTCTACCAATTACTAACAGAGGAATACTGAAAGCTCCAAATAAAATTCTTTAATTTTCTTTCTCCTTTCCATTCTATCACTTTTTGCTTAATGTATTTTGGATTCTGTTGTTAGCTACATAAACATTTATAGTTACTATGTCTTCATGATATATTGTCTGTTTTATCACTGTGAAAAACAGTTTTTTCTTTCTTTAAATTTTTTCCTAAAGTCTGCTTTTTCTTACATTAATATAGCAATGCTAGCTCTGTTTACCATGTGCATTTTTTTCTACCCTTTTACTTCCAACCCATTGTGTCCTTGAATCTAAAACATATCTCCTTTAGAAAGTAGTATAGGACGGCGGACTTGGCCCAGTGATCAGGGCCTCGGCCTACCACATGGGGGGAGGTCTACCGTTCAAACCCCCGGCCTCCTTGACCCGTGTGCAGCAGGCCCATGCATGGTGCTGATGCGCGCAAGGAGTGCCGTGTCACACAGGGGTGTCTCCCGCATAGTGGAGCCCCATGCACAAGGAGTGGGCCCCGTAAGGAGAGCCACCCAGCGTGAAAGAAAGTGCAGGCTGCCCAGGAATGGTGCCACACACACACGGAGAGCTGACACAAGATGACGCAATGAAAGAAACACAGATTCCCACTCCACTGACAATGGAAGCAGACAAAGAAGATGCAGCAAATAGACAGAGAACAGACAACGGGGGCCGGGGGGAGAGGGGGTATAAAAAAATAAATAAATCTTTAAAAAGTAGTATATAGGGAAACGGACTTTGGCCCAGTGGTTAGGGCGTCCGTCTACCATATGGGAGGTCCGCGGTTCAAACCCCGGACCTCCTTGACCCGTGTGGAGCTGGCCATGCGCAGTGCTGATGCGCGCAAGGAGTGCCGTGCCACGCAAGGGTGTCCCCCGCGTGCGGGAGCCCCACGCGCAAGGAGTGCGCCCGTGAGGAAAGCCGCCCAGCGTGAAAAGAAAGAGCAGCCTGCCCAGGAATGGCGCCGCCCACACTTCCCGTGCCGCTGACGACAACAGAAGCGGACAAAGAAACAAGACGCAGCAAATAGACACCGAGAACAGACAACCATGGGAGGGGGGGAAATTAAATAAATAAATAAATCTTAAAAAAAAAAAAAAAGTAGTATATAGTTGGATCTTGCTGTTTTAATCTAATGTGATAATCTTTGACTTTAGATTGGTATGTTTAATCAATTAATATTTGTTGAAATTATTGAGATGATTGGATTTATCCCTGCCATTTTTTTCCTATGTCTAATGCTTTTTGTTCCTCTTTTTCTCCTTGCTGTCTACATTTATATTAAATATATTATCATTAATCAGTGTGCCCATTTCTTCTAATCTCCTTAGAGTAGCAGACTAGCTGGTACATATACTATTCATGATATTGGCAAGATTTGCCTAAGGTCTTGCCCAAATATATAAGTATATACCAACACTCTGCTTCTGTCATGTCTGGTAATATTCTATTTGACTAACAGTTACAAAGCTAAGCCCTAAATTAACAGACGTGGGACACATTCTGATTCTGATTATATGAAATACAAAGTCTCATGTAAAAGTGTATGGATACATAGATGACTGAATAATTGCAATCAATAGTGTAATTTTCTAGAGTTAGTATGATAGTTTTGTTGGAAAGAAAGAGAAGTGGGAAGATTGGTGAAAGGTGCATTTAATAAAAAAGTAGAATCCCTATATGTTTACCTTAAAAATATATTTTCTATATTTCAAAAAATAATTACTGGGCAATTGGTATATGTATATTTGCTTACTATAAAATTCTGTTCATTTTAGATCTACTTAAAAGCAAACATTAAAAAACATCTTGCTTTTTCTTCTGAAATCTGATGGCACCTTTTCTTTCTTATGGAAAGAAACTTTGTAACTCATATCAAGTTAATTTTTAATCTTAAGTGTATATAAGCTCCTAAATTGAGATGATTTTCTCTGTTGACTTAAAATTCTGTAGTGTACTATGATATAGGAAATGCTTAATAAATTTTCAGTTACTGTTTTAGTTTTTCTGACTGCTCAAAGCATAGACCATGAAATGGTTCATGTTAAACAATGGGCATTTATTCTCTCATGGTTTTGAGACTGGAAAAATGTCCAAGTCATGGCATCATCAAGGTGATGCTGTCTTCCTGAGGACTACTGCTGGAGGTACTGGAATCTCTGTGATATGACAAGGCACATGGTGGCTTCTCTTCTTTCTCCCTTCTCTTCTGGTTTTCATTGATTTCAGCTTCTTGCTTCTGTGGCTCTCTCTCTCTGTCTATATTTCATTCTCTTACAAAGAAATCCAGTGATAGGATTAAGACCCATCTTGATTGAGGTGGGATGCATCTTAACTGAAGTAATCATATCACATAATCCTACTTAACAAATGTGTTTCCAACCACAAGAATATTTAGAACATATTTTACTCGGGTACATACAGCTTCAAACCATCATAAAAGTAATAAAATATCCAATCATTCAGCATGTCAATTGCATTTCAAATCTCAATAATTTAGGATTCCAATAAGGTAATGATGATTGTGCCCACAACACTTCATTGATACAACCACTACTTCCAAAAGTGCAGTATAATCAAGTCATACCATGCAACATAGGAAGTCCCATAGAGACATTTGAGCAAAGACCTAAAAGATGGTTGGGAATGGAACAGCTATATTGAGAAAGAATATCCCAGAAAGAAGAAACAATATGTGCAAATTTTCCAAGTTGGGAACAGTTCTATGATATTGTAGGCATAGCAATAAGGTAAATATGACTGAAGCCTAGATAGTAAAAGGCAGAGTAGCAAAAGGTGAAGATACAAGTCATGATACAAGTCATGAATAGCATTGTTCATTAATGCAATAATTTAGCATTTCTTCTGTTTGGATTAGGAAGTCATTAAAAGGTACTGATTGTAGGAGTGACATGATATGACACATTTAGCAACATCACTTTTTCTGCTTTGTTGGGAATAAACTCTAGAGGAATAAAGTGTGGACATTTTGGTGATCATCCAAGCAAGATGATAAGTAATGGTAGAAGCAGTGTTCCACTCTATTGAGAACTGAGAAAATTTAGATTATATTGAAATATAGGTAGAGCTGATAGGAATTATCCAGATAAAATGTGATCTTGAGAAATGAAAGAGGGTCAGGATGATGCTAAGTTTGGTGTATTTCTGCGTGTGTGTTTCTAAGCAACTAAAAATAGTGTACATATTTTTGGTGGGACAATGATGTTAATGCTGGTCATGCAGAGTTTTAGCATGTACCTATTCAAGTAGTGCTGTCAAGGGAGTTTTCAAATGAAGCTGTTAACTGGAGGTGGAATTTCAAGTGCCTTCAGTATATAGCCATAGATGATAAGTGCATTTACAAGAAGACTAGGTGAAGTAAACAAGGTAATGAATATAACATGAAGAAGAAAAATTACTGGAGCATTTCAGTACTTAGAGTTTGGAAGATAAGGAGAAATTCACAAAGAAGATGAAGGAACAACTGAAGTAGAAGGACTATCAGAGAGTGTAGCACAAGTAAAGAAAATATATCAAGTAACAGAAAGTCATCACATATATCAAAAGTTTAAGAAGACTAATAATAGAACATTGTATTTTATAGCATGGAAGCAATTGGTGACTTAAGCATCAACTTTTTTATTGGACTGAGGCTGAGATGTAGGGTGAAAACCCAGATAACATGGAGTTTAAGAGAGAATGAGAGGAAACAATTAGGGGTAGAAAGTATAGATAAATCTAGAAGTTCTAAAAAAGTAAAATATAGACCTAGGCTGCTACTGGAAGGAAGAATTTATTTTAATATAGAAAAATATTACATCAAGTTTATATATGGATTGTGTGAATGAAACACTATAGAAGGGGAAAATAGGATAATGTAGGAGGAAGGGGGAGAGAAAGAGAGAAAGAGATAGAGAGAAATTATTACAGTATCATCTTTGAGCAGATAAGCAGAGAAGGGCTTAGTGCCCAAGAGAAGAAATTGACCCCAGAATCAAGCACGGACAGTTAATTTATAGTAATAGTTGAGAAATAAAAGCATGGACCTAGATGAAGAAGGGTAAGGAGGTGTTATGGTATACGATTGAGATTTTCTTTAAATTTTGTTTCAGTTTCAAATGATACCCAAGACAAGGTCATCAGCTGAGAGTGAAATAAAGGAAATGGTGATTGATATTTGAGGAAAGAAGAAAAACTGTACAAAATATTTTCCTGGAAAATTGAAAAATGAATGGACTAAAGAGGTGTTTTGACATCTGGACAGGACTAACAGCCCTCTTGGGATAAATAGTCATGTATTTGAAATATGTGCTTTTCTTCAGATGGGCCAGTTGCCTGAGTATAGAGTGGGCTGAGGGTGGATTTGCCAAGGTTATAGTTTGCCTATCCAGTTGAATGAATTAAGAGAAGATAAAGATAGTTAAAGCAAGGTGGCAATTCTAATTCTGGACTATAGAATCCAAGCTTATTAGAAGGAACATGAAGACATGAGGGTTTTCATGTGACAAAGAGAAGCTAATAGAAGGAATTGATCTGAATGGAGGCAAAGAATTTTAGGAGGTGGGATATTGAAAAGTGAAGATTAGAAAACAGGATAGTTGAAAGAGTTGCCGTATTGTTAAGGATATTCATTTAATTAACATATGATGACTGTCTTCTATGGGTAGACATGGTAAATATTATTTGACTTCTATCCAGTAAGACCAAGAACAATGGGGTTGTAACTATGTTATAACTTCTAGCATAGAGAACATAGGATGTGAGCAAAAGGCTGCATCTTCCTGGGATAAAAGAAATTCGAATTGTATTTAAAAAGAAAAAGTGAAGCTTGATAGATGTTTACCTAATTAGAATAGGTACAGCTGGAGGCCTGGAAATATGATTCAGAAGCAACAATGTGCTGGCAAATGGGCTCCTGGAAGAAGGTTGGGTGGGACAGGTAGTCATGGAAATCACTGATAGGATTAAATCATTAGTTTGTGAAATACTTAGAGCAATGCACTATATAGCAACTATTTATTTAATGCAACAAAGTATTTATTTCTTGTAAATACTCCTACCAGGGTCAATTCAAGGTACAAATGTCAAGTCACTGATTTTAGAGTTGAAATGAGATTCTTAATTTATCTCTCCTGGGCTCGTCTGATTTGGCTCAAAGACACTAATTCTGCCTTTTAACAAAAGTGCAAATAAGTGGGTGAATTTAACAATTTTCTCCCTATTGTCTTTATTCAAGATTCTCAAGAAAATATTCTAGTCATGACTAAATGTATTTCATGTATTAAGTTTTGAGAAGACTAGTCATAATATAAAATACAGAAGTAAAAAAAAGTGCATATCAGATATGATGAAGTTTAATTTTAATCATTCAGCTTTCCAATTATATACAAATACAAAGTAAAAGATAATTACAGACATATTAAGAGAAATTATCAGGGATTAGCATGTGGAAGGTGACTTACAACAGAGAGGTTACAAATTAATCAAACAGGAAGGATAATTAAGGGAGAAGGTTATTTAAATTAGAAAGGAGAAAATTTTAAGAGTTTTTCAATGTCTAGCACAATCTTTTATAGGCTGCTTATACATTAAATGCTATTTTTAATGATAGTTTCTTAAATTTGTATTATCATGCAAAATTAACATAACACTTTCACATATTTTTTATCCCTTAAGCAGACCTATCATTTTTTGTTTTCCTAGAATAGTGTAAAAAGATGTGCAACTATAAGAGTTATTATACACACAAACATGACATGACGATATTAAAATCAAGTCTAAAAAACAGACCAGTTACACTCATTGTTGTAATTTGGCACAGGGCTGCTGATGAAAAGTACCAAAAATATGTTTGTTTTTATAAAGGAAATTTATTTGGGGTAAAAGCTTACAATTCCAAGGCCATGGAATGTCCAGATCAGAGCACCAGAAGAGGTGCTTTCTCACCAAAGTCACTGTCGATTCTGTTGTCCAGGCACGTGGCAAAGCAAGAAGGCCACTGATTTCTGTGGAGGTCTCAGTCTTCCTCTCTAGGCTCACAGTCTCTTCTTGAGCTGCTATGTGAGCCCAGTATCTTTGAACCTTCTTGAGTACTCTCTCTCATGTCACAGAATTAAATATACTGGCTACCCTTTCCTCTGTCTGTATGTGTATCTGTTTATATCAGACCTAGCAAAGGAGTAGAGACTCAGCCTGAGTCATACTTCACTGATAAAGTCCAGTCCAAACATTTTAGGGTCTTATCAAGTAATCTAATCAAAGCTTCCTCAACTGAATTTATTGTAATCAAAAGGTATCATAACCAGAGGTACAGGTTAGTTTACAAGCATAATCTTTCTCTTGTGGAGATTCACAAAATTAATCTCAAACTGCCTCATTTAGGAATATAGATATGGGAATCTGAAAGTATTAGCATAATATTTCACCCCATATTAAATAAGTAACATAAAACATTATTTAGTGTTTAACTCAGATATGTAGGGATCATACAATATAAATCTATCTATTAATATACTACTACAAAAAACAACAGATTGCAGTGGAAATGTGTATTGGTCCATTGACTACATTGCCTGAATTTTTATCCTTGTTCTGCCATATATATTCAAAATTCATTTTTCCCTTCTCACTCTTGTCCTTTGTGAGGGTATACTTACTTCCTGCTTTGACATTGGTCTTGACCACATGGCTGGCTTTGCCAATGTAATGCAGGTGCCAATTCTATCTGTGGCTCTTAGAGGCAGGGCAAATTGGCACCAGTTCTTTGAAAGGAACCAGTCTTCTTCCATGAGAACAGCATGCCCATGGAAGTGTTCATCTACCTGTGTCCCCAAACAAGAAACTGGTGGAAAAGGTCTGAACCAAACCAAATGCTTAGAGTGCAGCTGGCCAAGGCTAGCCCAGTCAAAGCAGACAAACTGCAGTCAACTTGCAAAGCCATGAACATGAAATTAATGCCTGTTAGTTTAAGCCTCTGATAACATTTAAATGATTTGGTATACTGTACTATTTACAATAATCAACAAATAAAATAACTCTGTGAACTTGGATGTGTTATGTCACATTTATACTTATTTCCTCTTTTGCAAAAAAACAGTACCAATATCAGAGAGTGTCAGTAGGATTAAATGATTTGGTACATATAAAATACTTAGAGTAGTGTACTACATAGCAAGTATTCAATACATTTAATATTATTATTAGAAATTATAATATTTCATGCAAAGCTAAAATTTAAGATAACATTTCTAATATGAGTTTTAAGTAGAACAATAATATTACTTCTTCAACATTTTGAAAAATATCTTTTTATTGTGAATTATCAAAGTTAAATTTTGCTTAAAATTATGCATTAAATAAGATAGGTTATAGAGTATATAGACCATCCGTGCATTAAATTTAATTCAGTGTTGAATTCCCAGAAAAATTATTGTCTGTATGTTACATGTTTTCCTTTAAGTAGAAATAAGAAATGTATACTTTTTTCATTTTATTTTAGCTGTTATAAAATCTAAAAAAAGCTAAATATACTCTTCACTTTAGTAATAAAAACATCCAGCTATATATTACATCTGTTTCTCCTCCCAGTATTTTTCTTAATTTTAAGTACTCTAATTTTCAAATAACATTTATAATATTTGTATAAGTGTTTTAAATATTAAATGTTTTATAAATGTAATGTTTTAGATGTGGCTGATGCGTAATTCTTAGGGGATATTTTAGAGCTGTATTCTGTTTAAGTGACAGAAGCAATCCATTGTAAGGGAAAAGGGTATCAGGAATAACTGAATTCTATCATTGGCTCCATAAATATACCATCATTCATCCTGAGCTATATTATTTAATGTTTCTGGGATTTTTCTCTCATTGTAAATTGATAATAATAATTACTATTTTCTAAGCCACCCAAATCATTGAAAGGATCAAATGAGATCATGAGCCAGAAAACACTTTGAAAATTATAAACCAATAAAAATGTTTAAGTGATTATTATTTGGCTAAATTTGAGACCAAAGGATAAGTTATTTAAATTTATAAATTTCTATTTCCTTACAGATATCTGTATTACTGATAAAGTTCCAGAATTGTCTTTCCTTATGAGCCAATGATTTGTTTAATTATACAGCCAGCAACAAACTTTTAATTACATCTTTTCTCAAGATGATATAAAACTTCCCTAACTCCCCAAACAGCACAAAATAAATTGTAGTAATATTTTATAATCAATAGTTCATTTTTAGTTGAGTGAATAAATGTGAGCCTTATAAATCCCAGAATACTTTATCAGAATTAAACTTATGTATTTATGTTGGTTTCAAGTTGAAGGTAAATGAAAGCCTATACACAGTAGAAAACTAATAGAGTTATTTCTAATTAAATGTATTATTGACCAGTAACTATAAATTGATACTTAAAATGTAGACTAGTTCAAAACCTATCCAAGTAAAATATTATGTGGATCAACCTGAGTTTAACTCCACAAAATATCTCTTATTTTTTGGCTCTTTAAACTTCCTTTGTGGCAGGATTTACAAGTTCAAACATCAACAGGGTCCAGACAAATAAAATAAATGAGTGAAATCAACAGGGTAGAGAACTTGGTAAGTGGGAGAATATGTGATTCAATATTTCAGGACTGTTTTTCAATATAAAACATTTTTTTAAATTGTTCCATGTTAAACCTCTTGACTATTAAATGTTGACAACAAATTTGGTTATTTTTTTTATATTGCCCCCTTGTGGCTTTTTCCGTGCTTTCTGTTCTCTGTGTCCTTTCGTTGTGTGTTCTTCTGTGTCTGTATTTATTTATTTTATTTCCCACCCCCCTTGTGGCTTGCTTGCTCTCTGCCCTCTGTCCATTCACTGCATGCTCTTCTGTATTGTTGCTTGCCTCCCTTTTTTGTTGTGTCACCTTGCTGAGTCGGCTCTCCGTGGTGTCTGCAGGTGGGCGGCTCTCCGCAGCATGTGGGCAAGCCTGCCTTCACAAGAAGGCCCTGGGACATGAACCCAGGGCCTCCCATATGGTAGCCCAAATGATTGAGCCACAGCTGCTTCCACAAATCTGGTTCTTTTTTGAATCACTAAGCAGCCCAACAAAATCAGTTCTACAATGCACCAATTTTCATCTTATATACTATACTGTCCAAATAACATAGCAGGACATTATATTTTGCTTTCTGTTTGCTCTTCTTCTCCATTATCTTCATTCCTTTACCTCAAATCTAGCTGTACTATCCAGTAATCTAGCCCTAGATAGAAAATATACTCATTCTACATCTTGTGTATTAGGTCATGGTGAACACCAAAAAAATAGATTAAAAGTCAGTGTTGCATTTTTTAAAATACTTTTTGAAGTGTTAAACTGGGTGCACAAATAAGAGGCCAATTTTATAGGTGGGGGCATACAGAAGAGAAAGACCTGTGTCTGACATTTTATAATGAATGAAAAATAGCTAATGGTCATGCTCATTCATTTATTTAATGCAATTTGTTAAAGACTTACCATATGGCAACAATGTGCTAAATATTGGTGTGGCAATTTGATATTAGATATGAATTCCAAAAGAGATATTTGGTTATGCTTATAAACTGGTCTGTTCCTCTGAGCATGAAATCCTTTGATTGTATTAAATTCAAAGATTACATTTACTTGATTAAATTAAGATTAGGGTTTTGAGTCAGCCATGTCAGTAGGGCATTGAGTCCCCACTCCCTTTATGGGTGGACATTCACACAGAAAAAGACATGCAGTGAAAGAGATACAGCTTATTAGACAGGGCAGAGGGCTTGGGAAGAAAGATGAGTCTGAGAGTCTAGAGCTGACCTTGTAAAGGAAACAGAGCAGCCAAGTCTGGAAAAAAAGAAGCCCTGCGGAGAGAGATGAGCCTTATGCAGGCCTACACTGAGATAAGAAGACGCTTAACCACATAACCTTAACAGGAAGAAGGAAGGTTGAATTCTCCTAGTCACTGCCCACCATCTTGCTTCAACATGTGGCCAAAGACTTTGGGTTAAGAAACTGCCTTTTATGGTATCTTCAATTGACCTCTTTAGGGCCTTGTGACTGTAAGCTTCTATATGAAATAAATGCCCTTTATAAAAGCCAACAGAGTTCTGGTACTTTCCATCAACACCTCTTTGGTTGACTAATACAATTAATACAGATTTTCCTTTCATTGATTTTATTATCCAAAAAAACGAAATACAATAGACAAAAAAATTTGCAAATATCAATTTACTTGGGGTTCTGAAAGCTACATAGGTAAAGTACAAGGGTTCTTACCTAAATCAGGGGACAAAGAAAACAAACATAAAAAATTGGACCTGCAGTTTACATGGAAATTAGTTAGGTGAATAAAAGAACATAACTAGACAGAGGGAAAATTATGAATAAATTGTTTGCATTTTGCCCTAATTGCTCTATCATTCTTTCCATGATAGAAAGATAGATAGATGGATAGATAGGTTGCTAGATAGACATAAGAAGATAAATATACATACATACACACAATGTTTGTACATAGAATAAAAACATAATTTTTGAGCATTTATTTTCTATTGTATTTTTTGAAGATACATAAATTACAAAAAATATTACATTAAAAAATACAAGAGGTTCCCACATACCCAACACCCACATCAAATCTCTTCTTCCTTCTCCCTGCCCTCAGCAACTACTGTGGTCACTGTCTCCACATCAATGACACAATTAATTCTATGGTAGAATACCAGTAAGTCCATTCTAATCCATATTTTATTTCTCCATCCTGTGGACCCTGGGATAGTGATGTCCACTCCATCCCTATATCAAGAAGGAGCTTAGATCCCACATGGTTGATGGATGCATTTCTCCTGCTTGGAGTTGTAGGCACTCTCAGTTCCCAGGTGTGGTGGTTGACCATCTTCACCTCCCTGTTAGCTGCCCTGGGTTAGTCCAATGAACCAGAGCTTGGGAGTTGCAACTCTGTTGAGGCTCAGGGCCCAGCTGGAACATTGCCAGTCCAGAGATTCAAGTCTCCTGGATATACACCAATCCCAACGCCAACCACAGTTTCAGTAAAAGTGACAGAAGAGGCATGTGTAGAAAGGTTACATCTGAGTACAACTTCATCACACTCAGGAACACAAAATCCAAAGTAGGGCCCACTGACAAGAAACTGAGCTCCAGAGCCATCTGCCATGATCAAAGAACCTATGTGTCTCTATAGCCCTCAAGAGCACCAGTACCTGGGGTTGTATCTACTTTGACTGCCTCTGGGATCCTGCTGAGGTGTGTTTAGGTGTAACCCCTCTGATGAGTTCCTGACTCTTTTTTGAGGAGTCTTAGCCATATAATCTCATTTGTCTTTACCATTTCCCTCTCTTATTCAAGGTCTTTTTCTAGTTGCATAACCAGTTAGTGATTGGTAGTAATTCCTCGGCACCAGGGAGGCTCATCCCTGGGAGTCATGTCCCACAGTGGGGAGAAGGTAATGCATTTAAATGCTGCGTCTGGCTTAGAGAGTGGCCACATTGAGCAACATGGAGGCTCTCAGGAGGTAATTCTTAGACACCCTTCCACTCTAGACCTAGGTCAAATCTCAGGCACATAGGCTCAAATGGCTAAAAAGCACATGAAATTATGCTCAAAATCACTAGCTATTAGGGAAATGCAAATCAAAATGACAAAGAGATACCAGATACTATCTTACTCCCATAAGACTGGTGGCTATCAAAAAAGCAGAAGACTACAAGTGTTGGAGTGGATGTGGAGAAATGGGAACACTCATCCCTGCTGGTGGGGATGCAGAACAATCCAGCTATTCTGGAGGACAGTTTGGCAGTTTCTCAAAAAACTAGCTTATAGATTTGCCATATGACCCAGAAATTCCACTGCTGGGTATATACCCAGAAGAACAGGAACACAAACCAATATATGCACACCAATGTTCATAGCAGCATTATTCACTATTGCCAAAAGTTGGAATCAACCCAAATGCCCATTAATAGATGAATGGATAAATAAAATATGATATATACATATAATGGAACACTACTCAGATGTAAGAAGGAATACAGTATAAACACATGGGATAACATGGATGAATCTTGAGGACCTTATGTTGAGTGAAGCAAGCCAGGCATTGAAGGACAAATACTACATGACCTCTCTGATATGAATTAAGTAAATCAAGCTATCTCAGAGAGCTAGAGACTGGATGATAGGCTTACAGGATATTGAGGGGAGAGGAAGTTTGTATGCTAATGCCTACATGGGTGAAATGTATGATAAAGTGGGGGTAAGTATTTGTACAGGGAAGGGACAAGATGGGGGCATAGAGATACTGTGTGAAGCTTTGCAGGCTTGATGAGGGCTAGGATTGGGAGAATGGGTCAGATGACCCAAGGAATTGGGGGGAGGGTTGGGGGGAACAGTGGACCATTGTAGATGGTAAGGTATGTGGTTGAAACTATAATGTTGAGAAAACTCTTTAGAAAATATAATAAGGATTACCTGTTTAAGGTGCTAAAGCAGGGGTGGGGGGTGCATCTGGCACAGGGGCAGGCTTCTAGGGAGTGTGTAAGTGCTCATCTTATCACAATGTGTTATATCTTTGGGTGGAGACCCATACAATGAGTGGGAAGGTGTACCCACATCCTGGGGAGGACTGATACTCTCAAAAACTTGTAATTTTTAACTTTTGAGAATAAGTTGGAAAAACCATTCCCTTTTAACCCTAAAATAATTCAATTTGCCATTTGCCTTTGAAGAAATGGTAAATCCTTTTATTATATGTAGATCCTATTGTCAGTTAAGGGTTGATTCCATTAGAAAACTCAATCGTAATGAAATAGTTTCAGTTTCTTTTAAGTAGACAGCGAATACTTCCTTCTAAACAGATTCTGAGCTTTTAAAATTTGTTTCACTCATGCTTAATTTGGCAGCCCTTGATAAGCGACCTGACCTTATCGTGTGTTTTCAAAGCATATAATCTGTGTTCACTCATATTTTATCAGTTAATTCAGGACTTCATTACATGTGAATGTCTCCCTGGAGCCTTGTAAGTTAGTTTTATTAAGTTCAAGTACCCCAAAAAAGACATGAAAACAAACAAAACTGACTCTTGGTTAAGTACTTATCTTGCCTGTTGGGAACAGAAGCACATAGGCATATTCAAGAACATCTTTCTTAGCCAAGAGGATTCAATATGCTGAGCATATCAGCATGTTTTAGAGGAACAGAGCATTGGTGAGCAAATTATGAAGAGCTCAGTTAAGACAGATTCTGCTGTATTTCGATATGCCTTAAGTTAAAATATTTAAGGTATGTGTGCATAATGTTCATATTTTTTCTATTTTTATATATTTCAAGTTAAAATATTTTAAGGTGGGTATGCATCTCTTTTTCTTTTCTTTTCTTTTTCTTTTTTTTTTTAGGATACATTGTTTGGATTATTATTTGACTATGTAACTAACTACCAGTCCAAATAGAGTTAAAGAAGAGGACTTCGGCTGTGGTTGGAGGAAGGTTTTATTTTCATTCTTACAGACTAAAATGAAGATCGTAAGAATGCTTTTGGGTATCAACTAGCCTTGGGATCTATGTTGCTCAATGCCTTGGTTAATTCGAAGTAAGTGACAACATCTAATTTGATAATCTGGCATTATGTTTCAGCCTACTGCTATGATTTCAGCTATAAATCTTTCTCTGCTTAGGGTGTTGAATATTTGGGAAACTAATCAGTTCAAGTCTCTCAAATTCATATGAGAAGCAGGATGAGATGAAGGATAACACTCCCTGTGGCCACTGTGCTGTCAGGGCCTGAATTCAATCTGCCCAGGTGGAATGTATCTCAGCCCTCCTTGATACAGTGATCCCTGAGGTCTCTAACAAGAACCATAAATTAGAGGAGGAGAATGGTTGGAAATGAAATTGAATATGGGCCCTGTCTCTGAATTAGAAGACCAAATATCCTTAGTTTATTCCAAATTAAATTTTCTCAAAGTTAAGCTATTCTTTATGAGAATAATTTATGGATTTGTGCCACTCTAAAATGCAAAAGAAATTTTTAAAATGTGTTGTGATTTGGAGAAAGGAAATAAAAAATGTAGAGACAGAATCATTTTAGCACAGGTATATTTAAATGCAGAGAGACTGAGTTTCTGTTACATGATTTTAATGATATTTGTATTGCCCAATAATGGATTTGGTATTTATAATTAATAAAAAAAATAAAGTTCATTGGGATTTAGTTCTGCCTTGGAAGTAAGATAGCTTAATTTCTACTTACATTATTATTTCTTTTCAGAAAGCTAATATTTGATGTTCCCTTGGTTTGATTCTGTTTTCTTATCCTTTGGACTTTTTCTAATTTGAAGAGACCTTTTTCAGGGTTATGACATATGCTGTAGATAAAAAGTTTGGCTACCAAAGAAATTAGTGTGTTATATTAAAATTCATTTTTCACTAAGAAGATTTGATCCATCTTACATTTGTACTTGAAAATTATCTTTCCTATTAGTCTGAGACTTTGAGAGTGGAGAATGAAAAAGTTTATGACAGAATTCTGGCCCTTTGTAGTGTCCATTTAGAATTTCTAGCTAATATTTGAAAAGTCTTATAAAATAAACTTGAGATATTTCTGCACATTAGTCACTTGCTTGATGTAATCAAAACTGTACCATTTCCTTCAATATTCTTATGTATTTATTTTCCCATTGGTACCATGAAGTGGGAAGAACATATATCATTTCCCAAATGTCCAAATGGAAAATTTCTCTTTGAACAAGGCCATACTGCAAGGAAAGTTCCAAACCAGTTCTCAAATGCAGGTTCTGACCCTAAGTTTACTCCTTATCTATCACTCAGCTGCACCTCCCTAAACAACCATTTCCAGGTTCAAAGATTCAAATAACAACCGTACATTGAAAGAAATTCTGAAAGATGCTAAAAATGGAGATTTGTGTTATAATATGTGGGGTAAGTTGCTAAAAATGAAAATCTGTGTTATAGTATGTGGGATAGGTTGATTAGTGAGCTTTTTTTTTTATTGATTTATTTTTTATTTATTTCCCTCCCCTTCCCCCCAGCCCAGTTGTCTGTGTCCATTCACTGTGTGTTCTTCTGTGACAGCTTCTATCCTTATCAGTGGCACTGGGAATCTGTGTTTCTTTTTGTTGCATCATCTTGCTGTATCAGCTCTCCGTGCGTGCAGCACCATTCTTGGGCAGGCTGCACTTTCTTTCAGGCTGAGCAGCTCTCATTCCGGGGTGCACTCCTTGCCCGTGGGACTCTACTACACAGGGGACACCCCTGCATGTCATGGCACTCCTTGCACACATCAGCACTGCGCATGGGCCAGCTCCACATGGGTCAAGGAGGCCCGGGGTTCGAACCACAGACCTCCCATGTGGTAGGCGAACTCCCTACCCATTGGGCCAAGTTTGCTCTGCTTAGTGAGATTTGTTCAGACAAGTTGGAAAAAAGAGTTTTCATAAGGATCAAAAGGTACAAAGAAAACAACATCATAACAATGGCTGACATTGATTGACTCTTCACTATGACAGGCACTGCAGAAGCCATTCTCAAGCATATTTACATCGTAAACTGCTTACTAAATATAAGATAAATATATAATGTTGCTTTAGGTTGAACACATTTATATAAACATCTGATTATAGAAATAGGTACATTTCGCCAACCTTCAAAGTACGCCAATTATGTCTTCCTTTTATTTGTTGCAATAAGTCACATGTTTGTTTATGGTTACTTCTCTTCAAAGATAAGTTTATTTTTTGTTAGTAAAATTTTTAATCCACTTTCAGACTACAAAAGTGCTGTTATTTTAAGTGAATGGGACTCCGCATGATTTCTTAAAAACTAGTCAAAAGTCTTAATATGGATCAAATTAAAGGACAATGTGATGTCAAATAGATTTCAAACAGTTCAAATTGATTATAATAATGTTAAGCGTTCTAATTATTGAGGGCAAATGGTGAAGAACAAAAGCCAACTCTCCCATTAAATAAAACCTATGTAAGAAAGAAATCTTCTTCTGGAAGAAAATAAGGCTCACCCGATTGTGGAGAAAAATATAATTTATTTTCAATCTTGTAAGAAGGGGTGCACAACCAGAAAATGTGACTGGCACCTTGAACAAAGGAAAATTACACTATTTATACCCCTAAGCCTAACACACAAGCCCTTCTTCTGTTTCTCTATAGATTGGATACAATAGAGGTTACAGCCTATCTGAGAAGTCTAACTTTCCCAAGGAAGTCTCCCTGTTTTTAATTAGCTATTTCCCCCATCACATTCTAACCATTTTGGCTTTTGCCTGCTCCTTTTGCCAAATAAGGTATGGAATTTAGTGCTGAATTGGTATTGACTTAACTCTTTCTTGTGCATCTTTTTTACCGAGTGTAGGACTGGCTTAAGCTGGTTTCTTTTGTTCCTGCTTAACCTAGGAATAGGAGACTGAGACAGTAGGCTGCCAGGTTACATTAATTAATATTTTCTTCCTCCCTCCTTTATATTATCTTTATGTGAAAACTAAACTGATTCCCATCTCTTATTCTTATACCTACATATTTAAAGCAAAACAATTATGGAACCTCATCAACCTTCTCCACCCCCCTTTTTCACCCTTTTTTTCTCAGCAATATTTTAATTTCCTACTTTGGTGAAGAGTTTTGTATTAAAAGAAAACTTTAAAAAGCCATTCACATGAATAACTAGCATACCTTCACAAAGGTATTCCTTATATATATCTGTTACTTAATTTCCACATGCAGAAGTTTATTCCAGTGATTTTTATAAAAGTGGCTGCAATTTAATATCACCTGGAGAGATTTTATAAATTGCTGCTCTCAGGACCCACCCTAGTACAATTTAAAGAGAATCTCTGTGGGTGGTACTGAAGGAAACATAGTTTAGAAGTTCCCCAGGTGATTCCAAAATGGAGGGACCACTGGGCTACCAAAAAATCAATTTTCATCTGGGAAGAAATAATTATTAGATATAAGAATGCTAACCTGGGAAACATACTTTGGCCCAGTGGTTAGGGCGTTCGTCCACCACATGGGAGGTCCGCGGTTCAAGCCCCGGCCCTCCTTGACCCGTGTGGAGCTGGCCCATGCGCAGTGCTGATGCGCGCAAGGAGTGCTGTGCCACACAGGGGTGTCCCCTGCGTAGGTGAGCCCCACGCACAAGGAGTGCACCCATAAGGAGAGCCGCCCAGCGTGAAGGAGGGAGCAGCCTGCCGAGGAATGGCGCCGTCCACACTTCCCATGCCTTCTGACGACAACATAAGCGAACAGAGAAACAAGACGCAGCAAAAAGACACAGAAAACAGGCAACCAGGGGAGGGGGGGAATTAAATAAATAAAAATAAATCTTAAAAAAAAAAAAAAAAAGAGAATGCTAACCTATCTTCTGAAATGACTTCTCCAAAAAGAAAATATGAGGCATTTTCCCTAAAAGAGACCAATAATTTCTCTTTGTAAAGAAAAAAATGTGGGATTCCCTCTAGTTTTTGCTTTAATTTCCTCTTTAACAAGCACCTTTTTATGAGAAACATTGTTACTTAAAAAAGGAAAAGAAGAAAAGAAAGGAATGAACAAATACTCCTAGGTTAGCAGTCAGAAAACATGAGTTCTATATCTCTTTGCTTGGATAAATTACAATTATTTAAAGTTATTTCATTGTGTGTTTTTCTTTCCTTATGATGTTTTGTTAAGATTGAAGGATCCTGAAGATTCTAAAGCATTGTAGAAGATGTGGTATAATTACCAAATTATCTAATTATGCCATTGAAATCTCTATCAGGGCTTGAGTAAATTTGATGAAAGCTAATAAAAATTAGTGAAGAGAAACCAAATGATGTAAGAATATAAGCCTGAAAAATGCCAGATCCTTTCATTGCTGTTCCCTCTAGCCTAGCATATAACAAAAGTTTAGTGCATATGAGGATGTGGAGAAGTTTGTGCCCTGATAGATTGCAGATAAGATGGAAAATGATGTAGCCACTTCACAAAACAATTTGGCAGTTCCTCAAAATGGTCAAGATAAAGTTAGCATATAACTCAGCAATGCCACATGTAGTTACTCTCTTAGTTTGCCAGACTCCTTACCACAAACTGCATTTTGCTTAGCAGTAGGAATTTATTTGTGCAGGGTTTCAAGGCTAGTTTATCCAAAATCAAGACTTCAGCAAGGCTTGTTTTCTCCAGGACTCCATAGCATCCTAGTGATAGTTTGCTGCGATCCTTGGGGTTCCTTGACTTCCATCTCTGTTTCCTGTCACAAAGACATCTGTATTAGTCAGAGTTCTCTAGGGAAACAGAATCAGCAAGAGATACCCGCCAATAGTAAGTGATTTTATAAGAGTCTGTCACGTGACTGTGGGGATGCACAAGTCCAGGTTCCACAGGCAGGCTGCAACCAGGGGCTCCAATGAAAGTCCAGTGAAGGTTCTTGAAGAGTTCTGGGAGACTTTGGATGTCCAAACACGAGCTGGGAAATCCTTACTCAATGCTGGAATCACTTCCCCTTTTAAGGCATTCAGCTAATTGGGTAAAGTGTCACTCATTGCTGAAGCAATCTCCCTGATTGATGTAACTGTAATCAGCTATCTATGATTTACCACTGCAGTAAAGTAAACAGTGACGGAAGTCCATAAATGCCCTTGTATTACAGTTAGCCCAGTGCTTGCTTGACCAAACAACTGGGCACCGTTACCTCGCCAAGTTGACACTTCAGCGTCACAGCATCTTACTCTGCTTGCATTTTCTATTCCAGTTTCCCCTGACTTCAGGCTTCTGTTTCTCTCTGTGGCTTTCTCCCTATAAGGCAAAAGGTACACAAATTGAAGTTCCCTCTGACTCAGTTGCACTACACCTAAATTGATCCTGAGAGACCCTATTCAAAATTGAGTGCATACCTTGACTCACCTTAACATATTCAAAGATACTATTGACAAATGGTTTCACACCCACAGAAATGTGGATTAAATTTAAGAATATGTCTTGCTAGGTAACAATTCAATCTACCACATGTATATACACAAAATAAATAAAAACATGATCACACAAAGATTTCCACAAGGATGTTCATAGTAGTATTATTCATAATAGTAAAAATGTGGAATAACCCAAATGCCCATCAACTGATGAATAAAATATCCATAAAGTGGAATGCATACAATGGACTGCTATTCAGCAATGAAAAGGAATGGACTACTGATACAGACTACAAAACGGATGAACCTTGAACACATTAGGCTAAGTAAAGGGAACCAGTTATTAATGTCCAAAAGAGGCAGCTCTATAGAGACAGAAAGTAGATTAGTATTATTTAGGACTGGGGATGGGGTAGGGAGTTATGAGGAGTGATTGCTAATAGACCATGTCTCTCCATTTAAGGGTGATGTAAATGTCCTAAAATTAGATTGTGGTGGTTGCACAGCTCCTCAAATATACTAAAAACAGCTAATTGTATACTTTGATTGAACTATACGGCATATGAAATATATCTCAATAAAGCTGTTTTTATGAAAGCTTTATATATGATGGTAGACCGATAGACTGAATTCCTCACCTTCTTTCTATTCCCATGGCAACTCCCCTACTAAAATTGACTAGCATTTCTCCTTAGGCTGGAGTAACATTCTCTAAATTTTGTTCTGTTATGCTGTATTTTGCTCCCTACAAGGAGAAAAAAATTGTGAAATGAAATAACTCACTGTATTTTGTAAGGTACACTTACTACTATAACTAATAGATTGCCCCCCTCCTCCAGTATCACAGCCATGACAGTTTATTTCTTGTCACGAAATAGCCATGAACAGGCAAACTGGTCAGCAGACAGCTCTCCTCGCTGCAGTAATTCAGGCCCAGGCTGCCAGATATTTTGCTATCTTCAACTTCCATCTTCACCTTCAAAGATCACCGTTTGACTTGCTAGTGGTGAGAAGGGGACAGGTTGTGGGTTCGAATGTGTTTGTATTAGGACTGGTGTCAGAGCTTCCACTCTTGTTCCTCGGCTACAACTCAGCAACAAAGAATGCTAATGCAAGGGAGCCTGGGGAATTTGGCATAGCTCTGTGCCCAGGAAGAAGAGGAAATGTAGATTTGGTGATGGGCTAGAAATGTCTTCCAATTTCTAATATCATTGCACTAAATAGAAAATTTATAATCATGGTATTAAAAGACATAAATCAAGAGTTAATTACTATGGCTAAGAGATATATAATGGAGTCTGGATGTCACTCTGGAGGTTACTCTTATGCAGATCTTAGCCAAATTTTACAAACTGCCAGTGTATTCAAAGCCTCAAGTAACAATGTTCCTCAAAACCCGAAGGACATCAGGAAACCAATAAAGAAACCACAAGATAAAAAACTCAGTTAACTATCTGAATTGAAGGACAATTAGAGTACAACAACTATCCACTACCTGCTTGGAAATGCCAAGATGGGACATGATTTGGGTTGCTACCTGAATCTGTGCTCCCTGAATTGCAGTTCTAAGACCCCAAATAGATACCTTTGTTGCCTTGCAGCTTAGTTTGTTAAATCTTTGTTGAAAAGGGGTGACACCTGAGAGAGATAGAAATAGAAGGCCGAGGTGAGAGGTATCAGATATCTGTTTTTCAAAAAGTGTCTGCTCACCCTTGAGGGCAGAGGCCTTGCCCATTAGTAGAATCAACTGGTATAGAAATCAGGGTGATTCTTTGCTGGTGGGAAAATCTCTCTTACATGCCATTCCAAGGGACTAAGGTAGCTACTGAGAGGTGACATTTTTAAGAAATAGTCCTTCACTGTAGCGAAAGTTGTACAGAATTGTTCAAGAAATTTGACAACCTACTCTTCCCCTCCCCATTCTTTGAATACTCCTCTTACTAACAGTTGATCTAGGAAATTCCAACCCATTATTTTTCACATTTTTAAATAAGAGTATTAGTTAAAAGAAAATAATAAATGCAACATTTATCTAAAGATCCTATAAGAAATGTGTGAGAAATAACAGCTAAGCTTCATTTTAAAGCTTAGAAAATCACAAAGAATTATGTCATCAAAAGAAAACAAATATTGTAGCACAATTTTAGAAATTTGGAGTATTAAGGACATTAAAGATAAGTTGCTTAAGCATATTTAAGAATAAAATGGTAAATATTAAGAAAGTTAATATTATTGATTAGAATGAAGAGGAAAAGTATAAGCTAATTTGTTGTTTTCCTGTTTTTGTTCTTGCTTATTTAAGGAAGCCAGTAGAATTTGTCTAAAAAGGGAGATTTTTAGGTATATTATAAAGAAGTATATGCACAAAGGTAACCAGTAAAATAACAATACAAATATGCCTAGATACTATAATTGTTAAACATATGAAAAATATTTAGTATCGTTCATAATAAGAGGCCCAGAAATTCAAACTTCTTTAAGATACTTTTCATGAACTCTCAAATGAGCCAAAATCTAAAATTAACTGCATGCTCTGTCAGCAGGGCTATTGGAAAACAGCCTCCTTTCCCCATTGTTTCTGAGACTGAAAAAAATTTATAACTGCTATGGAAGACAATCTGATAATATCTGTAAGAATTACAGATAAATTTACCTTTAAACCAACAACTCCATTTCTGGGACTTAACACATTGATCTACTTGCATACATACAAGATGTTGCATAATAATTCTATATACACTAATGGTTATAATAAAAAAGATTGGAAATAAACCACATGTCTATTTATAAGGAACTAGTTAAATAAACTGGAATAACCACACAATAGCATGCAATGCATGTATTTAATATTACTCTGCCAAAGGGTGCTGATGCAAAGTACTAGAAATCGTTGGCTTTTATGAAGGGGGTTTATTTGTGGTAAAAGCATATAGTTCCATGGCCATACAAAGTTCAACTCAAGGCACCATAAGAGATGATTTCTCACTAAAGTCAGTTGCCATGTGTGGAAGCAAGATGGCCACCTATCTCTGAGTGGTCTCTGCCTTCCTCTCCAGGCTCACCCTTACCCCTTGAGCTACTGGTTCAGCTTCTTGAGGTTTCATCCTTAAATGATCCTTTAGTCCTCTTTCTCTTGGCATAAGGCTTCTTCTTAGCTATTCTGTTCCCTTCCATATCTATCAGGCAAACGGCTCATCTCTCCCTGGGGCCCCAGCTATTTGAGCCTTCTCCTTTCCATCACATGGCAGGGTCAAAAATGACAGAGCTCTCTCTTACTGTGTGTCTATCTATGGGAGTCTGTTTATATCAGACCAAGCAAGGGGGCGGGGCACAACCTGAGTCATACCTTACTGACATATTCAAAAAAGCCCTAAAACAATCTTAACAGGTAACCTTAAATAAAGGCCCCTAGACTGAATATAATGCAATCAAAGGATAATATACTTAGAGGAAGAGATTAGTCTACAAATGTAATTTTTCTATATAATCTCAAACTGCCACAACCAATATGAAAATATTTCCAGGAAATATTGCTAATATTGAAGACAAGTAAAAACAAGTTATATAGAGGCAGGAAGAACAAGATTTTTCTATGTATTCATTTTTTAATCTTTGGATTTTAAAATGGTTGAATGTAAGTTTCATGCAAATAAGACACATTTGTTTGTAAGTGATATGTTTACTTACAAATGGCCAGTATATGCCATACGTGCAGCAATAAATCATACAAGCAAGGCCCTGTTGGGAGGGTGCTAAAATTCTAGTCAGCAAAAGCTTTTGGTCTCATATAAATGAGTTTTTATGGCTAAGAGATTTCGAAGTGAGGTGGGAGGTCATTCTAGAGACTATGTTTATGAACTTCTCAACAGGATCTCATCAACTCTCACAGGAAATAGTGGAGCTCCAGACACTACAGGCAGAACAAACAGCTCAGGAGTTTGGCACCCTGCCAGTGGGCCTTACTTTGTAATTTAGGCTCCCCAGTGACAGAGTTGGACCCATTTGTGATTTCCCTACACAGAGCTCTTCTGCCTCTTCTATTTGAAACTATAGTTCGTGTTATACTTGAAAAGTGCCAGTCCAAGAGACTTAAATCTTTGGTCCATGCATGTGCCAGTTGAGCCCTGAGTCTAAGCAGAGTTGTAACACCTACTCTCCAGTTCACTGTACTCACCCAGGATAACTAGAAAGTTGATGATGATGGACAACACCCATCCTAAGGAATAGAGAGAGTCTGCAACTGCAAGCAAGATAGTTCCAACCATCTGCCCCTTGGGATATAAGCCCCCTCTCAATTAAGCCCCCTCTCAATTGGAGGCAGAGTGGGCATCACCATCCCCAAATCCTCAGGATTGGAGAATGAACAATAGACTAAAGTAGACTTACCATTATTCTACTATAGACTTATTGTCATTCTAGCAATGGAAGAACTTGTATTATTGATATAAAGGCAGTGGCCACCAAAAGCTCTGAAGGGAAGGAGACTGAAAAATGTTCATAATGTGGGGGAATTTTCAGGACATTGGAATTGTCCTGTATGATGTTGTAATGATGGATACAGGCCATTACATATTTTGTTATAACTCACAAAACTGCATGGGACAGAGTGTAAACTATGATGTAAACTATAATCCAGAGTTAATAGCAATGTTTTATTATGTGTTCATCAATTGTAACAGATGCACCACACTAATGAAGGATGTTGTTAATGTGGGAAAGTGTGGGAGGGAGGGAATGGGACATATGGGAATCCCCTATATTTTCTGTGTAACATTTATGTAATCTAAGGTTTCTTTAAAAAAATAAATAAAAATAATTTTTAAAAAAATGGCTCAACTAGCATACTTCTAAATTCCCAAAGAATGTATGTTCCAAAGATCTTGTACTGAGATGCCTGTCTAATTTTAAATTAAAACATACATGACTATAAATAATCTGACAATCTCTTTCAAGCACTGGAGACTTTACAGCAATATTTTGAGAGATTTGTTTTCTCAAGAAGAAAGGCTATGGAAGATTCCATTCTATGCTACTATGAGGTTAAGTAAAATTTAATAGAAAATTTGAAAGGTACTAGCTGACAATTAAAAATACGTGTATGTGTGTATGTATGTATATATATATATATGTATGAAGAAAACTCACACGTAAGCATCTACTGAATTCTCAAATTCTTGAGACAATTTGAATCGCAGGTTTGATTTTAATTAAATCAGAACTATTAATATTATTTCTAAAACAGCAATTACAGAGCAAAATTACTATACAGGACTTTAGCGTCATATGTGTTGAGTAGCAAATGCTCTAAGCTGGCATAATCCATAGTGGAAAACATTAAACTTACTCATTGTGCAGAGAACCCTGCAGCTTATTTGATTAGATGAAAAGACAGCATTCTTGCTTGTCCTTTAAGGAAATCAACAGAATGTTTATGATTGGATGTATTTTTGTATTTTAACTAGGAAATATATCTTAAAATATGTACACAGAAAATATGTACACAGAAAAACAAAATAGTCACAAAATGCTCAATAGGAATTGGAATATCCCTCAGTTAAGAATAGAATTTTACCAGTATCTTAGATGATTCACGGTTATGCCCGTGCTTCCTTTTTCCCTGCTCCGGAGATTTCTATTATCCAGAATGTTCATTGACCCTTCCCTTGATTTAAATTTGTTCAAATGCATTTATGTGTATACATACACACACACACACACACACACACAAATATGTATTATTTAGTTTTCTCTGTTTATAAATAATATATCAATTAACTCTCATTTTATGTTCTGTATTTTTATTCATTTGTCCATATTTATGCTTGGCACGCAACTTGCATTATTTTTAATATGCATTTTCAAATGCTGTATAATATTCCATTTTATCAACAAACCATGGAACTTTTACATTATATTATAGATAAACATTTGGAATGTGTCCATATTTGTGTTGTTATTAATCATTCTGATATAAAATGGTTTTTACACTTAGGAATGGACTCAGTAGATCCTAGGTTATCTTTTATCTCTACTAATATTATTTGCTACTTTGCCTATTTTTCTTATTTTAGTGCAGTCCCTCAAGGTTTCTTAGCATTTAATTTGTAAATTTACTTTTCTGATTAATGAAAAGATCATTCATTAATAGCAATATAAAGAAAATTTCAAACAAATGCTGAGATTATTCAACACTGATGCATCTACTAAAAAGGAAACCAAAGACATAATGAATATGATTCAAGCTGTAACTGTGTAACATGGTGAAACCTCACGTAAAATATGAATATGGGTAATATTGCATATATAAGACTTTTTACAAAAATATAAGTACAAATAAACTAGAGAGACGGAAACAGAATAGCAACTATGTATGGCAGGGAAAGCATAGAGAGGTTGAGAGATGATGAGTTTTGTTCGTTTGTTTGGTTTTTGTTTTATTATTATTATTATTATTATTATTATTACTGGATAATGAAAATGCTCTAAAAATGACTGGAGTGATGAATGCACAGCTATGTGATTATACTAAATACCTTTGATTGTACATTTTGGATAGATTTATGCTTTATTAATATGTATCAGTAAAATTGACTTGTTAACACAAAATAGATGCAACCACAAAAATGGAGGAAAGAAAAGCACCAAGAAGATGAAAAAGAAATGAATTTTTATAAAACAAAACAATGATGATATTTAATTATGAGGTTAAACTATATTTAGACTTTAAAATCATAAAAATAATCATATAAAATGTAGAAAATATTAATGGAATTAAATTTTCTAAATCTCTGGCATTATAAGAGGAGTGCACAGAGAAATAATTTGTATTAGACTTTGATATGACAAGGATACATGCTCAAATATGAATGGCAAATTTTTCAGTAGAACATTTTATGATGTTATAAATGTTCTATATTTGCACTGTTCAATACAGTAGCCAGTATATGTAGCTATTGAGTACTTAAAATTTGGCTGACTAGTTTAACTGAGGAAATTACTTTTTAATTTTATTTAATTTTAACACATTTAAATTTAATCAATTACATGTAGCTAGTGTCTATCATATTGGAAAGCAGAGCTCTAGGGTAGTGATCAAAAGAATAAAGAAAGTTAACCCATTAGTTAATAGAGAAAAATTGACTCAAAAGGATATTTTTAATCCAAAATACAGGATAGGAAATAGAATATAAAACACTGAGTCAAAGTGAAAGTGGAAAACAAACTAATATATATAAACAGAAACATAACATTAATTACTTTAAAGATTACTGAACACTCCAAGCAAGATATTTATTTGCCAGAATGTGTGAGAAAATAATACCCAACTACATAACAATATCTTAGTTAAAACAGATACCAGGTAAACAAGTAGGGATGTATATTAATGATAGACAGATGATGGGTGGATGATTAGACACTGATATCTTAGACTATCAATTCTTTACTTTTATGCAATCAATACAAGAGTTTATATAAACAAAGGAAAAAATAATAAAACTAAAAAAAGAGACATATCCACAATGACATTTGGAGAATTTAACATACCAATTTCTTGTTTCATCTCTTGACTTACCACCTGGCTAAGGTGGTGTTTGTCAGGTTTCTCCACTTCAAATTTACCTTTCTCCATTCTTACTCTACTCTTTGGAAGGAAGTCACTATGCACAAACTGTTCCCACTTTGGCTGTTGATCATTCATTCAAGTTGGATCTTGTCTCTGTTTGACATATCCCCATCACCGTGGGTTTTGTTCTGTTTGTTTTTTGGCACTTCCTTACTTTCTGACACTATAAGATGTTCCAGGCTCAATTTGTGTATTCCCTTCCCAGATATAGGAGCAGCCTTTCTTTACAAGGAGTCCTGGTTCCTTTTATTGAGGAATGGTATATTAAATAACAAAATCCTGGTGCTAGGTATATTTAAAACTTTCCATTTCTCTTTACACATTTCGCTTTTATTTCTTTATCTCTATTAGAAGAGTAATCTTAAAGTCTAAATCCAATAACTGAATCAAGTTTAGTTTTATTTTTGCTTACTATCATTTCAGTATTGTTCCATATAAGGACATCTTTCTTATTTCTGAAAGTGATTTGATCATTAACTTTGGAATTTTAGTTAAAATGAATTTTTTTTAGAGGAGTTTGCGAGCTCTCCTGTCAGTTACACATGGACTGCACCACCTTGGCACCACTTTAAATTAAAATATCTTTTTCTGGTTTCTATGACAATCAGAGAAGTTTGAGTTTTCACTGCGAAGGCATGAGAAGCCTGTGATTATGAGCTCTCTAAGGAAATACATAACTTTTCCTCCACTTACTTTGAGACAGGCAAGTCACCCAATATTGCATTCTTCACAGCATGATATATTTCTATATCACCATTACATTGTACTGTAGCCTTTGAGTTTTCCATGAAAATCTCCACATTGGTTGGATCTGAGGTTTTACCTCTTTTCTACAAACCCTATATTCAGGGCATACATTCTTTGACTAAAATTTGACAGAAACTTTAGTGGTAAAACCATCTTTAGCACGACCTATCTCAAAAAATTTCTAAACTCGCTCTGTCTTTTTTTTATTCTGAATTTCATAACAGTATTGTAGCTTTGGTTGGGAGGGATATCAGGCTTCCCTATTGAATCATAATATCAGAAAATATAGAGAAAAATATTCTCTCTGACATTTTAGCCAATATAACTACTTCTTCTTAGCATATCTAGATTTTGCATTTCATTAAGGTACAGAAAATAATTTATTTTTTTTATTTTATGCCTCTGATTTATTACTACTAAAATAAAAATATTTATTTTGAGAAGAATATTAAAGGTAAATCTCAAATTTTCCATTTTCTAATAAATATACTGTGAGAATGAGAATAGTTCAACTAAAATGATGTCAAACTATTTCTTAAGACTTCTATAAATGTAATGACTAGTGTTTGTTTCTTCTTCAAAAGGAAAGCAGAGAAACTAAACTGGGAAATAAGATCTACATCTACTATACTGTGATCTAGTGAAGAAAGGCTGGTTTACTTATCAGAAAAAGAAAATGACTTTTTTTTCTTTGTTCTTGTTTTTGTTGTTGTTGTTGTGATTTGCATTTTTCCATGGAAATGGAAATAAAAGTGGAAAAGAACTCTTAAAGCAAAACCTAAGTGTAATACCTTATAAAAGAAAGATCTGCAGCGAAAAAAACAGCAATTTATTGAGGGCCTGAAATCACAATAATTGGCATTGCCTATGTTTAAAACTTGTGCCTTAAATCTTTCCCAAGGACGTGGCCTATACCACTATTATTTCTAGGAGTAAATTATTTTAAATAGATTATCCTCATTATATTTTCACAAATGGAAATAAAAGTGGAAAAGAACTCTTAAAGCAAAACCTAAGTGTAATACCTTATAAAAGAAAGATCTGCAGCGAAAAAAGCAGCAATTTATTGAGGGCCTGAAATCACAATAATTTTTCACTATCTAGCTTTGTGACCTTACACACATTTAAATGCCCTCTATGATCTCAATTTCCTTATAATGTAAACTATGGAATTAATCTTTGATTAACACTTAGCATGGCAGTTTGCACATGAAATAGTCCATATTATGGAAAATATAGAGAACATGGAGTTTAAAAGTAAAAACTTCTTATATCCAGGCTTTTGTCTTAAAAACTTTGGTTTTCTCAACATTAAGTGGGGAAAACTTTGTAACAAGGCTATGGTAAGAGTTATGTAAAATGCTCATTATGCATTGCAGTCTTAACAGAAAAGTGGTTCTTTATAAGACTGAATCAAATAAGTTTATGGGCTAAAGCTAAGTAGGTTGAAGACAATCTTCCAAACAGATGAATGGTATATAATTTCACTGGAAATGTATAACATTTCCCCAAAAATGTTTATGATTGTATTTTATTTTTGAGTAGAGTTTCATATGCTGGGTCACTTTTCTTATTGTTTCCACTGTCCAAAAAGATAGACAGCCATTGGCCGTATTATTATGTGAACCCCACATGTAATTCTGTAAGGGGGGTGATGTTTAATTTTGTCTTTGATTAAAGTTCTCTAAATTAATTTTGTAATATGGGAGCTGCTTTTTTTTCTACAAGTTTTATGTAAAGAAAACAAGATAAGGAAAACTCTTTTCAAATTTTACTCATAAGAAAGATATGATGTCAAGCATTATTCCATCTAAATTCCTACCTGCATCAAGGTGTACAATAGCAAAGAAGGAGGTGTGCAAGATGGGGATATGAGGTATGTATCTTTGCCAGTGTAATTTTAACATTTTAAATGAAAGATTATTAAAAAACAATTTTTTTGGAGAAAAGGTCCTTCTTAAATTTTGGTTTATTGCCAGCACAATAGTTATACATCTACTTGGCACTGTAACAAACTGAATTGAACATTCCAAAAAAAAAGTTATATGAAATGGCATAAGTATAATATCTAGCACTGTTCTTAATATAAATATTTAATAAGTGTTGCTACTTTTTCCTCCACATTTTTTCCTTCCCTTCCCCCAAACTCTTTCCTCAAGGACAAGGTAACTCAAACCCAAAGAGGCTGTTAATTTGCCTAGAATCAGGAACTAATTGGTTACAGGTTCGGCATTTGTATTATAGACTCTTCACTCTTCCCAAACCACAAGATGTTATAAACCATCTTGACAGTAATTATATATTATCCTGAATATGCTTCTGTTTGTTTACTTATTACTGCACTTTGAATAGATTCTTTGTTGAAAGTTTCCATTTCTTCCAGCACAACATACTTTACTAAGTTTGTACGGAGTTTGTGGAACTGAAAAAGTTTGTGTTTTCTTTTTTGATTATAGAACAAAAAAGAAGAAGGAAGTTTGTCAAAAGTGGAAATGGGGTTTTGATTTCACATTTTTCAAGGTAGCTAAACTTAATTTTACCTTCCTAGTTTTAAGATATGGAAGATTAGAAATCACACTCTAAGTTCATTTTTAAATTTCAGCTATTAATTTTAAATAAAATTAGAATTAAAAAGTGATATTGTTTCTTTAAATGTCTGAGGTTTAACACTTTGCTGCAGTTTTTAATATCATTCTATTACAATTCAGGGCCAGTTTATTTTTAATTCCCTAGAGAAGCATCTCTCTCAGCATATCTAAGTTTATAATGAATGTCAAAAAGAATATCAATTTTAATATGTAGGAATTTGATTTATAAGCAACTGTTTAGAAACATATCTATTCAGCAAAATGAGATATGCTTCTCTGTTTAAATACATAACTTACTCAAATAGTAAAAAAAAACATGTATTTATATGCAGTCATCTAATTATTTTTCAAAATATACTAGGTGAGAATGTTTATGAATTTCTTATTCAAACTATATAGGTAAGTAATTGGAAAAATGCTTACACACATTGGCCAAAGTGAAGAATTAATATAGTCTGAAGATATGTCAGGCTATAAAAGCATTCTATAGCTTATGCTGTATTGTTAATGAAAATTAGTTTCACCTTTTATTGTCTGGATATGTAGTACATTTCCAAATCACAAAAAGGAGATATGCAATAATTATATATCCATGTAATATTAAGCCTGTTCAAGTTCACAGTCAATTCTGAACTTGAAAAGAGAGAATAACAGAAAAGGGAGTGTAAAAAAAAATGGAACAGATTCTCAGGGAATTAAATGACAATGCAAAATACACAAATATACATTTTATAGGTGTTCCAGAAGAAGATAATGGAAAAGGGGCAGGAAAAAATATTTGAGGAAATAATAACCATAAACTTTCCAACCCTTCTGAAAAACATAAATATCAATAGTCAAGAAGGACAAAGTACCCCAAACAGAATAAATCCAAACACACCTACTCCTGGACACCTACTCTTCAGAATGTCAAATGCCAGATATAGAGAGAGGATTCTGAAAGCAGCAAGTAAAAAGCAATATCATGTACAAGGGAGGCTCAATAAGACTGAGTGCCGATCTCTCATTAGAATCCATGGAAGCAAGTAAGCAGTGGTGAGATGTATTAAAGGTTCTGAAAGAGATAAACTGACAGCCAAGAATTCTTTATCCAGAAAAACTGTCCTTCAAAAATGAGGGTGAGTGTAAAGTCTTCACAGATGAACTAAAACTGAGAAAGTTTGTTACCAAAAGACCAGATTAACAAGAGATCTGCAGCCTGAAAGGAAAAGATAAAGGGGAAAGACTTGGAAATGAGGGTGGAATTGAAGGATATTAGTAAGGGTAACTAAAAGGGTAAAAAGACAGACAATAGTAAATTACAATGGAAAGTCAAAGGCTAAAAGGGATTAAGTCACTAATTCCTTGACATAATAATACTGAATGTTAATGGATTGAACTCCCCAATCAAAAGACATAGACTGACAGAATGAATTAAAAAGTATGAGCCATCTCTAAGCTGGTTATAAAAGATTCACCTTAGACATAAGGGCACAATCAGGCTGAAAGTAAAGGATGTAATAAGATCCTCCATGCAAATAGTAAAAATATCTGGAGTAGTGATACTATTATTGAACAGGATAGATTTTAATTGCAAAACTATTTTAAGAGATGAAGTAGGTCATTATATATTACTAAATAGGACAATTCACCAAGAAGAAATAACGATCACAAATATTTATGCACTTAACATGGGTGCCCCCAAAATACAGGAGACACACACTGGCAAAACTGAAGAAATAAATGGACATTTCTACAATAGTAGTTGGAAAGTTTAATACATCATTCTCAGCATTGGATAGAGCATAAATAAACAGAGAACTTGAGAACAGAGCAGAGGATAAATAAACAGAGAACTTGAATAATATGACAAATGAACTACATCTAACAGATGTTTATAGAGCATTATTCCCCAAAAGAGCAGAATATACATTCTTCTTAGGTGCTTTTGGATCCTTCTCCAAGGTAGATCATATGTTGTGTCATAAGACAGTTCTCAATAAATTTAAAAGACTGAAATTATACAAGCACTTGTTCTGATCATAATGGAATGAAGCTAGAAATTAATAACAGATGGAAAAGGGGAAAATTCACAGATATGGAGGTTAAAACCCACTTTTAAATAATCAGTGGGTCAAAGAAGAAACAGCAAGGTAAATCACTAAATTTCTCAAGATGAATGAAAAGAAGAATATAACATATAGAAACCTATGGGACAGAGTGAAGGCAGTGCTGAAAGGAAAATTTATGGGCCTTAATTCTTACATTAAAAAAGAAAAGTTAAACTTGAAGCTCTAAGTACACACCTGAGAGAATTAGAAAAGTTCAGCAAACTAATTCCAAAGCAATCAAAAGGAAAGAAATATATATTAGAGCAGAAACAGATGAAATTGAGAACAAGAAAAACAATAGAATCAGCAAAACCAAAAACTGGTTCTATGAGAAAACCAACACAATTAGCAAACCCTTAGCCAGACTGATGAAGCAAAAAGGAAAAAGATGCAAATAAATAAAGTCAGAAATGAGTGAGGGACATTATCAGTCATCAAAAATTCCCAAAGATGAAAACCCCTGGACTAAATGACTTCAAAGGTGAGCTCTACCAAGGAATCAAAGATCTAATACCAATATTGCTCAGTCTTCCAAAATATTAAACAGGAGGGAATGCTACCAAATTGATTCTATGAAGCCAACATCACCCTTTTACCAAAACCACACAAAGATACTACAAAAAAAAAAGAAAGAAAATTACAGAACAATTTATCTAATAAATATCGATGTAAAAGCCCTTAACAAAATAATTGCTATCTGAATCCAAAAGCACATTAAAAGAATTATACACCACAATCAAGTGGGTTTTATCTCAAGTATCAAGGGTGGTTCAACACAAGAAAATCAAATAGAATAATGCCACATTAATAATTTGAAGAAGAAAAAACACATGGTCATCAGAATTGATGCAGAAAAGGCGTTTGGCAAAATACAACTTTATTTCTTCATAAAAACACTCTGAAAGATAGGAATAGAAGGAAATTTTCTCATCATGGTTAAGTGCATGTGCTAAAAACCCACAACTAATATTGAACTCAACAGTGAAAGACTGAAAGCATTCCCCCTGAGATTGGGAACAAGACATGGATGCCCAATGTCATAAATGTTATTTGATATTTGCTAAAAATCTAGCTAGAGCAATTAAGCTAGATAAATTAAAAGCAGCCACATAGGAAAGGAAGAAGTAAAAATTTCTATATTTGTTGATTATATGGTCCCAGATCAAGAAAATCCTGAAAAATCTACAACAAAGCTACGAAAAAAATAGATGAGTTATCAAAGTGGCACGTTTCAAGATCAACATGCAAAAATATGTAGTGTTTATATACACTGCTAATGAGCAATCTGAGGAGGAAGTTAGAAAAAAATTCCATTTATAATAACGGAATAGAAGAACCAAATATTTAAGAATAAACTTAACCAAAGACATAAACTTCCTGTATTTTGAATACTACAAAACATTGCTAAAAGAAACCAAAGAAGACTTAAATACATGCAAGGGCATTCCATGTTCACAGACTGAATGGATAAATGCCAGTAAGATACCAATTCTACCTAAACACTGATTTACAGATTCAACACAGTATCAATAAAAATCCCAAGAGCCTTTTGTTACAGAAATGGAATTGTCAATTATCAAGGTTATTTGGAAGAGTAAGGTACCCCAAAAATTCAAAAATTCTTAGAAAACAATGAATTTGGAGGACTCTAACTTCCTAATTTTAAAGTCTATTGCCTAGCTACAGTGGTAACAATAACATGGTACTGGCATTAAGACAGACATATTTAACAATGGAATCAAATTGAGAATTCAGAAATAGACCCTCATGGCTATGGTCAAGTGATATTGACAAGGCTATCAAACCCACCCCTTTAGGACGTAACAGTCTATTCAATAAATGGTGTTGGGAAAACTGGATATCCATAGCTAAAAGAAGGTAGGAGAATCCCTAGCTCATACCTTATAGACAAATCAACTCATTTGATCAAAGATTTGATCAATCAAGCTTGATCAAGCTTGATCAATCAAACTCCCAGAAGAAAATATAGGGAAGCATCTTCAGGACCTTGGGTTAGGCAATTGTTTCTTAGACTTTATACCTAAAGCACAAGCAAGAACAACAAAAAAGATAAATCACATCTCACCAAAATGAAACTTTTGCACTTTAAAGGATGTTATCCTGAAAGTAAAATGACACCCTGCAGAAAAGGGGAAAATGTTTTGAGACCACATATTTGGTAAAGATTTGATATCCAGAATATATTTTAAAAGTGTTTCAACTTTAAGAAAACAACTCACTTAAAAAGGGTAAGAAGACTTGAATAGACATGGCTCCAAAGAGAACATACAAATGAACATACAAATGAAAAAATGCTCAACATCATTAGCTGTCAGGGAAACGCAACTCAAAACCACCAGTAGATACTTTTTCATATCCTGTAGAAAGGCTCCTATTTTTAAAATAAGCATAAATTGCAAATGTTGGAGAAGATGTAGAAAAATAGGAATAGTCATTCTCATTGTTATATGGAAACAATAAATTTTTAAGAAACTCAAGAAGTACACTGTACAAATAGTGAACCCTAAGTTAAACCTTGGACTTTAATTTATAGCACAATTATAAAAATGTAGTATCATCATTTGCAGCAAATATTCCATATCAATGCAAGGTACTGATGGTGAAGTGATGTATGGAAATACTATATTTTACACATGAATGTTCTGTAAGCACACAGCTTCTCTAATAAAGAAAAAAATATATTCTCAAAAAAAAAAGCCTATGTAGTCCATGCAAAATAGAAACTGCCATCATTTTTCAATTTCTCCTTTTCAGGACTATAGCCATTCAATTTCTAGACTTGGATGTGTCTTTCAGTGCTCAATATATATGTGTTTTGAGTTCTTTTTATTTAGGTTAATGTAGCAGCTTGATATGGTTATGAATTCCAAAAATAGATATTGGATTATGCTTGTAATCTGATCTGTAAGTGGGCATGATTGAGTTATGATTAGGGTGTTGTGTCCCCACCCCTTGGTGGGTGGGGACTCACAGATAAAAGGCATAGCAAAGAATAGTTGGGGGTTTCTGATATTGGAGTTTGATGCTGAAGATTTAAGCTGAAGCCTCGGGAAGTCAGCATGCAGAGGAAAGAGAAGCCAGCCCCAGGAAGAAAGGAACCTTGAACACAGAGAAAAGCAAGTCCCAGTAATGTAGGAACCCAGGAAGCCTAAACCCTCCAGACATCAGCAGCCATCTTGCTCCAAATAGACTTCAGTGAGGGAAGTAACTTATGCTTTATGGCCTGGTATTTTAAGCTCCTACCCCAAATAAATACCCTTTATAAAAAATCAACCAATTTCTGGTATTTTGCATCAGAATACAAATACTATTTGCATTTGGCTGAATACAGCTAGTTTATTGCAATCCAATTTTAAAAATCCTTGACTATAGTACAGTATCAGTGCTTCAGGGCTTGGGTGTTTGCAAGCCCTATAAAGAACTGAAACAATAGCTCACTGTCATCTGGGATGCAAATGGCATCAAGTGCTTTGTATACTTATCCTTTCATTTCAAGAATCCCCCAACATCTAACCAAGTTTCTCTGTATTTTGAGATGCACATTTGAATTTAAGAATGGTATTTAGTAGGACTGGTGCAGCAAAATCCAGCCAACATGAAATTCATCAACCTGAAATCTCTATTAATAATCACATCTCCAGATTTACTATGCACATTCAGTAAAGTCAAAACTTGATATCAACCAAAGCTCTCATTAAGAGGAGCACAACCTATTTGAATAGCAATGTCAAAAAAGTGTGATGTTAAGCTGACAAAAAAACAGATCACTTGCTTAAAGCAACAATTCTGCTTACATCAACAATTACCAAACATAGAAATGAATGAATGAATAGAAATTAGTGCTAATGGAAGTAGAATGATGAATATGTTTCTGTATGTTTTAGATGAAGCTTATAATTTTTCAGTTACATATTCAGCATTGCATTCAAAGGATTGAGGAATGATCTTTTAAAAATTCCTAAAATTGCTCCTGGTTGATTATAATTCATAATCATGCTCACCCCTCCAAAGACAACTTTTGAGGCTAAGATTTTATGATGGACATTAACTGCTGATTCTTTAAAACAAATATTTTGCCTCAGAAATTTAAAAATAAATCAGCTGAAGTCATCAGAATATTAATATAAGAGAAAATAGAATCAATCTTCTTAAATACTATTTTTGTTATTGTTGTTCTTTTGCCTGTGAACTGATTAAAGAAATATTCTATTTTTCCTAAATCTCAAGAAGCAGGCACTGAGAACAGCAGAAATGTCCTTTTAACTCTCTTCTATAGAATTCAGGAATGGGGAATGCTCGTTCTGCATGTTAAGTGATTAATGAAGTTTGGATTAGCTCTGATTTGTAGTAGAGCTTTTGGCTGGGATCGTTTGTCAGCACTAAAGTTGCCTACAATATTTAATAAAGGAATTAAATCATTCCAGGAGTTTGCAGAAGGCTTATAGAACATTCCAGACAGTATTGAAAATTAAAAATACCCAAATAATATATCTGCTGATAGAGTCAAAACCATTTGGCAAAAAATATTGTGCATATTGACTACATTAAACTAATAGCAATCCATTTTGGTTCAATGAAGTTACAGCAATAAAAGATATTCATGACTCACATCATGAACCATTTAGAAAGGTGTCTCAATATAGAAGTAAAGTTATGAATTCTTTATATAGAAACAGCACCAGCTGCAAATATGGCTGCTATTGTCAACAAAAAAGCCTGACATTCACAAACACGTTCTGAACCACAAGGATTTTCAATGGGCCTTTGACTCAGGCATTGCTCTGAAGTGAAAAGGGGTATATATTGTATATATCCTCCATCTAATATATCTTTTGAATTGAAAAATAATACATGCTTACTTCAGGCAAATTGAAAAAAATATGTAATAAATATAGAGGAAGAAAAATAAAAATGCCCCTTACTACTACTTTCTAGAGAAAACCCTTAAAAATGATGATCATATATATTATTTCAAGCTATTTTCTATGCCTCGTAATTTCTAAATTGTACTTAGAATATATATACAATTTTGTTTTAAGTTTTTCCTGTTAATATTTTCATTTTTGTAAAATATTCTTTAATACCTGATTTTCATGCCTTCCCATAATGTCCATTTTTTTCTTCAGTTTTTAAAAACTCTATTTCAGTTTCTTAAACTGCTATCTGAGGTATGACACACAATAGGTACAAATTTGTCAGACAATTGCACAAATTACTTTTCAGTGAAATTAACTCAGAAAAATATGGAACACCACGAATTTGCATGTCATCCTTGCACAGGGGCCATGGTAATCCTCTCTGTATTGTTGCAGTTTTAGTATCTGTGCTGCTGAAGCCAGCACCATAATGCATTTTTTTAAGTTAAAACAAAATATATTTCTCATTCTCTGACAAGTTGAGAGCTTTGAGGTTTTTCCAAGTTTTGTTATTACACATATTAAAATGTGTACATTTTTGTAACTAAAATGACAGTATTGATTTTTATAATGAAGCAGACATAAGTATAAGAAATGAAGATTAGTTTAGTTTTCACATAAAGGAAGAAAATATTGATTAATGTAACCTGCCTCAGTCTCCCAGTCCCGGGTTAAGCAGGAAAAGGAAACCAGCTAAGCCAGTCCTAGAGGCAGTAAAAAAGATGCCCAAGAAAGAGCTAAGTCAATACCAATTCAGCACTAAATTCCATTCCTTATTTGGCAAAGGGGAGCAGGTAAGAACTAAAATGGTTGGAATGTGATGGGAGAAGCGGTTAATCACATACTTTTGCGCAGGAAAGTTAAATCTTCTCAGATAGGCTGTAACTTCTGAAGTATCCAATCTATGGAGAAACAGAGGAAGGACTTGCATGCTAGGCTTAGGGGTATAAATTGTGTCATTTTTCTTTATTTGGGGCGCCAGCCACATTTTCTGGTTGTGTGCCCCTTCTTGCAAAATTGAGAATAAATTATTTTCTTCTCCACAATCAAGTGAGCCTTATTTTCTTCCAAAAGAAGATTTCTTTCTAACGTAGGACTGATCTTGTTCTTACTCTAGCGTTAACATTCCTATTTAACTAGCACAAGTTCTTCAACTTTCTACACCCAATGTGAAGCATATAGGTAATGATAATAAATTGGGCGTGGAAGTCTATGTTATGACAAAAATAAACCCTGAAATCTCAATACTTTGAATGTTTATTTCATTTCACACAAAATTTAAGGCAGTTCTCCTTGGTAGGACAGCATTCTGAGTTGGCTCTCTTCTAAGTAGAACCATGAATTCTTCTTCCTTCTTCTGACTATACTCGAAGAACTTTGTTTTCCAGCCTCCATGGGTGGAGGAGAAAGGGCAAAGAAGACTGTAGAAGTTGTTTTATATCCAAGTCAAGCAGTCACATAAGTCATTCCCCACTATATCCAATTGGCCACAACTCAGTCATATTGTTTCCACCTAATTGAAAGAACGGCTTAGAAATGTAGTTATTCTGTGTGCCCTGAAGGAAAATGGAATTATCTCTTTCACAGATACAGTCCTTGCAAGGTAATTGAGAGGAATGCATGAGATAATATATAGCATGCAGTCAAATAAATGTCTTTACCAAGATGAGAACCAACATTCAGTTTTTATTGCGTTGAGTAAGAAGTTTATTGTTGTTACTGATGCACATAGCCTAAAATAGGGAAGTGCTAGAGTGGAGTCCTTATTGGTTGATGAATCCAAAAACTGAAGTGCAAATTTGAATGGCACTTGGGCATATGATAAAACATTTGTTTTGGATATTGTTGACAGACTTGAAAGAACTCAGATTTTAACTCATTATATTACTGAACTATAAAAAATATATTCATTTAGTGTTAAGGACAAAGGAATTATTACATTTTTCATGTTATTTCATTTACTTTGTAAATGGCATTTTAATGCTTGCAAACTATTCTAGAGCATGGAAATTCAAATTTTATAATTAAATATTGCTAGGCCAAACACTCTTTTTGTTCCCCTACAAAACTCCTTTTCTTAATTAGGGTTAGTTCCTCGGAATAATTTACAAATGTGAAATTACTGGATATGTTTATTCAGTTATTCACTTCTTTTCTAACACATAATCCTGCATTCTTCAATATTCGGGTTGGGAAATGAGATATTGAACTCAATGAAACTTTATTTTTTCCAGCAGAAAAAACAAAATATCAATGAAAACTTATTCAAAATGTGCATCATTAATTATGTGAGTATTGACTATGCTTGAATTACTATTCCAACCAGTGGGAAATCAAAGAAATATAAAGCATTATCTCCATATTTGAGGAATGCAGTCATTTATTCAGAAAAACAGGCTTTGAAATTCAATTAAATTTGTTTTTAGTATCAACATCATTGCTGACTAGCTGTGTGATCTTGGGTAAGTTATTTAAACTCTTTGGTATGTTTTCTCATCTTAAAATTGGAAGTAATTTAATCCTTCTTAAATTAAGTGAAATAATATGCATAATTGGTTCAACCACCATATGGTATTCATAGAGTTATTATTACATGCCAGTGACTCAGTGAATCGGAGTATTATTTATTATTATTATTATTATTGAGAATCTACATGCTGGTATTGCTCAGACACAAATAAAAACTTGTACCATGTAGCACATGGCTAAGCCCCACAAAATTATGTAAGAATGGCACGAGAATACAGAGAAAGTAATGCTCACAAGAGCTGATGTACCTGAGAAAGACTTCGTGCTCACTATAGGGAAAAAACTAGTGAAGTGAGCAAAAATTCAGAGTTATGTTTAGACACTAATATATGGACAAGTTAGAATGGAACAAAATATAGAGGAAGTCTGGTAGGTGAGTAGAGAGATACATTTGAAGACGTTGATTGCTGGGCATTACTTCAGAAAAAGGGGGAGATTGCAGCGGTTTGGTGGCCTCCAAAGTCCTATATCTTTAAATACAGAACTATGGTCTGTATACTTGGAAACGTTAGCTTTCAGCATACTTACTCATCCCAAATACTGATTATGATTTCTAGCTCACAGTCACTGTCATGATTGAATATGAAAGTGCCCAGCATGCTATCTGGCGCAGACCAGACTCTTAATAAAACTTAAATGCCTAGAAGACAGATCCAGGTCCTGATATACTGGTAGCATTTTACTTCTCTCTGTGGGTGGGTGAAGGGGACTTACACTTTATAGACCCTAACACTCCCCGGACTTGGATAGGGTGGGAGGAGCATTGAGTCATTCATCTCACTGCACCATCCCACCTCCTTCTCCGGCCAGATTTTGTGTGAACCTAAGAAAGATGATACCACTGAGGGAAGACTTGGTGGGAGGAATTGAGAACTGTAAATGCTAGTTCAATGCCAGCTATTTCTAAAAAATTATAGCAATGCCTAGACCTTTGTAATACCTGATATTCAGGGGTGTCCACTTACTTTGTACACACAGTAGGTTTTTTTTTTGTTTGTGCTTGTGTTTTCCTTTTTTTATTGAAGAATTTGTGAGATTTCAGAATAATCATGCATATTAAGCAGAATTCCCATATATCACCCCACCACCAACCCCTTGCATTGTTATGGAATATTTGTTACAAATTATGAAAGAACATCATCAAAATATTATTAACTATAGTCCATAGTTTAAATTTGGTGTATTTTTCCATAAACCACCCTCTTATTAACACTATTCATTAGTATTGGATATTATAGTTCATGAGAGAATGGTCTCATATTTGTACAGTTTGTATTAAAAGAGTAGTGAGTAATATCCTTTTCATTATTCTAGGTGTGGCATCATTAATGAGCTAATCTCACCAAACCCTCTGGACACTTGACAAAACAAGGTGAGATAGCACTTATCTGAATTTTGACAGTCATATAGTGAAAGCACGGAAGGCAAACTGTCATTTGTCTTATTAAATCATTTTCAGTATTGTACATTGCTACCTGAGAGTACCACTATCTGAATGGATGTAGCTTCTTCAAGGTGGTGCAATGAGAAATTTCTGAATGTTTCTTCAGAGCTATTTCCCTGTGTCCTCGCTTTGTCCGATTTTTTTTTCTTTTTTAAAACTAGGCTAGGCTTATCTGACTGCATTTGACAGTCTATAGTCAGGAGAAGAATTTCAAATGAATTTTCAGACAGGAGGTCAGTCCATGAAGTAACTTACTGGAAAAGCTGGTGACATAAACCTGCAGGGTATGAATGAAAGCAATCTTGTACCACTGAGCCAGCAGATGCCACCTAATCAATTACGATGACTTTTGGTATAACCTTTGTGTAAAGAAGTTTACATTTTTTGTCATTGTAATCTTCTTTCATTCTGTGGTGTGCTGGAAGCGCACGGGATGATCAATTTAGCTAAGTACATGGAGAAAATAGTTGAAGGGGTAGGATAGGGATTCTGAGAATTGAATTTAATATTTGCACTTTGGTGCCAAACTTAAACCTTTGAGTAGAAATTTTTAAAACATTTATTTTTGTTTGGGTTAAAGTATAATTATAAATATTCTAGTAAAATCTAGTGATTCATTGACTGGGAACTTATGAAAAGAAAGTTTAAGAAGATAGGCCGCTATTAACTAAAGCCACTAATTAGTGTTTTTAATAAATAAATAATATTTAATTTAAAATTAGTAGCAGCTGCTACCTCTGTATATAATTATGCTATGCAAGAATCCACAAAACATCCGTGACATAGAATAATAAATATTTATTGTTGCTCATGAGTCAATGACTTGAATGTAGAGTTCTGGTTATCTACAAAGGGCTTGGATGATCTGGGTTGGACCTCTCATATAACTACAGTCACTTGATGTATTGGTGAGGGCTGACCAGTCTTAAGACTGCCTCAGTTAATTTGCCTTTTCTCTGTTGCCCATGGTCTCTCTTCCTCCAACAGATTACTTGTGGCTTGTACATATGCAGTGACAGGTCTGAGAGAGAAAGTAGAAGATTAAAAGTCCTCCTATTCTCTGGTTCATTAGATTTACCTAGGTCAGCTAACAGGGAGGTGAGGATGGTCAATCACCACACCAGGGAAACAAAAGTGCCTGCAACTACAAGCAGGATAATTGCATCCATCAGCCATGCGGGATCTAAGCCCCCTCCTGATTTAGAGGTAGAGTGGACATCACCATCCCAGGGTCCACAGGAAGGAGAAATAAAATATGGATTAGAGTGGACTTACTGGTATTCTAGTTTTGAATTACTGTGACTCTAGCAATGGAAGAAACTGAATCCTTGATGTGGAGACAGTGGCCACAGGAGTTGCTGAGGGCATGGAGAGGGAAGAAGAGGTGTGATTATGGGAGCTTTTTCAGGACTTGGAGTGGTCCTGAATGATATTGCAGGGACCGATGCAGGACATTATTTATCCTGCCATAACCTACTGAATGGACTGGGAGAGAGTGTAAACAACAATGTAAACTATAATCCATGCAGTGTAGCAGTGCTCCAAAATGTATCCATCAAATGCAACGAGCGTGCCACAATGATGAAAGAGGTGTGAAAGAGGTTATTGATGTGGGAAGAGTGGGGGAGTTATGGAGTATATGGGAATCTCATATATTTTTTTAATGTAACATTTTTTGTGATCTGTGTATCTTTAAAAAAAGACCATAAAAAATTGAAAGAATATCATAAAAAATAAAATAAAATTTTTTAAAAGTCTGCTTCTGGCATAAGATCTCTCACACTGTCATCTTCACTGCATTTTATTGTCCAAAGCACACCATAAGATTAGTTCATATTCCAGAAGTGAAAAATATTATTCACTTCTTGTTGGGAGAAACTTTAAGGTCTCATTTCAAAGGGTATGGATATGGGGGAGGTAGTAAAGTTTTAAAGTAAGTTTTCCCAAAAAAAAACTCCATATAACTACACCATCTTTACTGAAAGGTTTGTAGTAAAAAGAGAAATATCTCTATTACTCTACTTCAATAAGTATTTTCTTACCTATTGTAGTATTCAAGGCATCCTATATGATGTTATGTTGGATTAGAATAACCCAATTAGGATAACAATATTTACACATAAAGACCAATAGCTCAAAGAAGAGGAGAATGCACACAGGCCATTGAGGGCGCCAAAAATGTTTAAGAGGATGTTCACTTGTGTAGAATTTAGGATATATTAAAATGGGTCAACACATTCCAGATACTTGCAAAGCAAAACTTGTTCTAGTGGTAATGAAAGAAAAATGGGACTATTAATTGTGTCTATGTCATAGAAACAAAAATATGCCACTCCTCTCACCCCCAACCATGAGAAAACATCCCTGCATGCTTGTAAGCAAAAAATGGAGCTGTAGTTATAACTATTGCTAAGGATATCAGTTTCAGACCCAAGGTAGCTTTTCTCTATTAAATATGGGTCCTGTAAAGCTAAGCAGAAGGCCAGCACAGAAAAAGAATTATGATGATGGGACTTGAAAGCCCTTGGAAAATCTTTCATAGGTCCTCTCAAATGACTGTGGTGATCAACTATATCAGTCATTTCAGAAAATTTCCAATAGCATACAGGTGATTTAGGAACCCGCAGGACTCCTTTTCAAGTTATGTTTTTGGAAGGTTAAGGGAGATAATTCCAGGCTATGGAGCACAGAGGAGCTCCATCATTGGACTAATTCTCAAACACATTGCAAAGCAGTAGGTAGAGAGTTTCTTGTCATTCACTGATGTTAGCTGAATTCTATGATTCTTACCAAATGACTGTTCAAGTCCTTCTGTTCAAATCCTGGATATATTTGGAATTGCCTGCTTATCAATTATTCTGTCTCATGTTTCATCCTGTATCCCTGAAAGAAATCAAATATTTTAAGAAAACTGACTGAAAAATAAAATAGAGCTATGCAAATGGGGAGATTAAAACTTGCCATACAGTTACTGGTATAAGAAAAAGGAGAGGAACAGAGGGCAAAGATATAGGTAAATCTCTTCTTCCTGGCCCATGGTCCCCCAAATTAGTTATTGGCTAAATAATAGGTTTCTAAAACAAGAAATAGAAGTAAAGGGAACACATGTACCTACTGACAAGTACATGCAGCTAAAGATAGGCTAAGTAGTGATGATTTAAAATTCAAACCTCACTATTCCTTGTATTATTCAGAAAATTTCGATGAAAATAGTTTTGCCACCATTATTGGATATTTTTTATTTTTCTTTTCTTGGATGCAGTGTTCTGGAAAGTGTGGAACTCTCCCCCTCCACATTCTGAGGTATTCATTTATTTACTGCACTACATGTTTTAGATGTATTTCACGTGTTTTCTCAAAAGAGGCCTTTTTCTGTTCCAGGATCCCACATTGCCTTTATTTGCCATGTTTCTTTAGTCTCCACAGATCTGAGACAATCCCTCAGTCTTCCTCTCTCAGGACCTTGATGCTTACAAAGAGTCAGATATTTTGAAGAATATCCCTGAATTTATATTTGCCTAATGTCTTCTGATTATTAGACTGAGGCTATGAATTTGGGGGAAGGATTCTATGCACATGATGCTATATATTTTCAGTGTATTATTTCAAATAGTCTATGATGTTAATACTTTTTGTTACTGGTGATATTAACTTTGATCACTAGACTAAGGTGGTATCTCCAGGTTTTGTTGCTGTAAGATTTGAAGTGTTTTCTTTTTAGTTAATAAATATTACAGGGGAGAGACTTCAAAACTATGCAATCATATTAAATTTTCTCCCACTAATTTTAGCATGTATTGATGGATTTGTCATGTAGCAGTTACTACTTTGCTTCTTTAATAGTGGTTTTCTATCTTCTTCATTCCTTCTACATTTATTATTTTGAGTCTTCTGTAAGGAAGATTTATTCTTCACCCATGTATTAAAATATTCAATCAATTACTTATATCAGTATCAATTTATATAGAGTTATTCTGTTTCCTGAGTTATGATCCATTACTCTCATTGTTTATTTTGTTACTCAAATTGTTTCATCTTGGACTAGTGGAAGCACTTTCCATTTACACTGTGTCCTTTTAACTTGCTCCCATTCTTTATGTACATATGTATGCACAGTGTACGTAGTAGGTAGGTAGATAGGTAGGTAGGTAAGTACTTTCTCACTTTCTGCCATCACAAGAAACTCCAGGCTCATTTGGTATTGTTCATGTGTCAGCCCTAGAATCAACCACTTCTCCATGCAGGCTTGATTCTTTTTGTGGTGTTTAGAAACTAAGATTTTCCCTTTTGGTGTTTTCATTACTACCAGAATATCATTGTTTCTAGTTTTTCTCAGTGGACAGTGATATATATATATATATGTGTGTGTGTATATATATGTATATATATATGTGTGTGTGTGTATACATATATGTATATATATGTGTGTGTGTATATGTATGTGTGTGTGTGTGTGTATATATAGATATATATATATATATATGGTCTTGTTTTGCCAGGCTTCTATGACAAATACCACACAATGGGTTAGCTTAAACAATGGGAAAATATTGGCTCATAGTTCTGAGGCTAAAGAAAGTCCAAATCAAGATATCAACAAGGCTTACTTTCTCCCAAAGTCTGTAGCATGGCTACCGGCCACACTTGGGGTCCTTGGCTTGTATCTCTGTTTCTTATCCCATTGTGATGTCCTATCCTTTCACTAGATCTTCCAGTTTCTTCTTTTGTGTCCTTCTCTTTATAAGGCCTCTAGTATATGTATTAAGATCCACCCTCACTCAGTTGAGCCGCACCTTTAAAAATAACATACCCTGTTATATTTACAATGGGTTAACACCCACAAGAATGCTGTTTAAGATTAAGAACATGTCTAAATTGAGATATATATTTCAATTTACTGCAGACACACACACACGCACATATACATACACACCCATACACACATATGTATATAAACTAACCCCTGTGTATATACACTTACCCATATTTATTTCTGTATATATTCATCTAAACGTGAGCTCATATTGATACCTCCAACTCCAGTCCAGCATCAGAGGAGTCATTCTAGCATTCCCTTTCCCTTAATTGTAATTTTTTTCTCCAACTGTGAAATATTTGATCCTAATTATAAACAATGTATCTACTTATAAATTATCCAATGAGTAGTTTCAGAATTATAAATACTCCTATGAGAAACAACTTTACCAATTACTGTACAGTGACTACGTGCAATTTTTTTTGCCTTTAGCTTTATAATAGCCAATCAAAACCCTATTTTACAGAATTACTTGGTTGAACTCTTTTTTTTTTTTTCCCCTTCCCTTCAGGGTGGTTATGTTATTCTTTTGCAATAAAGTTAGATGCCATAGTTTACTTTCTGTCTTAGATTCCCCTCTCCCTATATTCCAGTCGATTTTTAAAAATTGTGTTTTCAGCACTCTTCATATACATGCACTTTATATAGAATATAGCATACAATTGTTCCTTGATTTTTTATGTAATTTTATAATCTCAGTCTTTTAACTGGTGTGTTAGAGTATTTATAAATAATGTAATTATTGATGAATTTCGTATTAAATTCTAACAATTCACAAGATGTTTTCTATTTTTTCCACCAGTTTTGGGTTTTTTATTTTCCTACCTCCTCTTTGGATAGTTGATTTTTTTATGATTCCATTTCATTTTCTCTATTGCCTTATAATGTTTGCCTTTTTTCCACTTTGTAGTAATTCCCTAGTTTTACATTGTGCAGTTTACCTTCTTATAGTATTATTCTATTTCTTGTATAGTTTAAGAACCTTAAGAAACTAAAATACCCAATTCCTCCATCTCATCCTTTGTGCTATTTTCATAATACATTTTTCTTTCCCATATGATATCAACATATAATATATTACTACTATTTGTACTTTTGATATTCAGTTATATTTTATAGCAATTAAAAAAAGGATAAAGATTATGGTGGGCAGAATTCTAAGATTACCTGCAAAATCCCCATCCCCTTGTGTATACAAACTACACAGTCCCACCCCTTGTATGTGGGAAACACCTAGAAATAGAGATATAGGGGCTCTCATGATTACACATTGATTGTAGATGTAATTAAAATTCCTAATCATTTGACTTTGCATCAAAAGGGAGATTAGTCTAGGTGGGCCTGACTTAATCAGGTGAGGTCTTTAAAAGCACATGAAATATCTGAGAGATCCTGCTTAAAACCTGGTAGAAACAAGCAGCCCCGCTGTGAACTGGATATGGAGGGATCTACATCACAAAGATCTGAGAGTGGGCTCTAATAGCTGAGAGTAGTTCCCTGCTGACAACCAGCAAGAAAGCAGAAACTTCAATCCTACATCAGCAAGTTACTGAATTCTGCCAGAAATTGCTGAGGCTGGAGGGTGATCTTGAATTTCAGGTGACATTACAGGCTTGATCTTGTGAGATTCTGAGAGAGAACACAGCTTTGTTGAACCCAGACTACTAACCTCCAGAACTGTCAGATACTAAATGGGCTGTGTTTTAAGCCACTGATTTTGTGATAATTTGTTATCCACCAAAAGAATACTAATAAAATAATTGTATTTTATCTTCATTTATTGCGGTCACCCCTCGGGCTGAAGTGTGGTTTGCTGGCCTGGCGGGGGAGCAGCCGCAGTAAGCTAGGGTGGCTGGTCGGACTCACCGCCACCCCTGAAGGGAGCTCGGCATGGGCGCAGAGTGCCCTTGGGTCTCCCTTTCTCGGCAGCCATGCTTCCGCGCCCGCCCCTCCTCCCAGATAGCGCTGCACGATGCCTTCTTTCTCCCTGCGCAGGCGCAGGGTGGAAAATTCCAGTCTGCCTTTTTCCCCTCCCCCGACAGCAGCAACAGCCAGGCGTGGGCGGGAAACTCAAGTCTGCCCTCCACCCCAGCAACAGCAGCCACCAATCCCTAAGCCCTGCCCCTTCCCCCAGCAATAGCGACAGCCAATCCCTAACCACCACCCCTCCCCCGTCCAGTACCGCCCACTGACCTTTCTCTGGCAACCAATCAGAACAGGGCATGGCTTCAACCAATCAGCCTTCCCCAGCCCCTATAAAACTGTTGTCTCTCCCTCAATAAAGTTGGACCTGCGTGTTTACCTTGTCTCCGCGGTAGTTCCTCTGCCGTGCGCCCTCCAGTCCTGAGAGCCCCCGACAAGGGCCTGGCCTCCCTTGTCCCCAGTTCGTCGCCTGCTTCTCCGGGCGACCCCCTCGTCGCCGGCTTCGCCGGACGACCCCGTCAGCTGAACCGCGCGACCCCTGTGAGACCGACCCCTCGTCTGCTGCCGGACCGACCCCTCATCCCAAGCGGGACCGACCCCTCGTCCACAGCCAGACCCCACCTCTACCGACCGAGCAAGCCATCGCAATTTATTCCATTAACATTATTCTTTATTTCTGCATATAGATATATTTTCTGTCTGGGATCATATTCCTTCTACTTGAAGAATTTCTTTAGCATTTCTTTTAGAATACATCTGCTGGCAGTAAAATACTTTTGTTTGTTTTACTTCTTCACTTTTGAAATATATTTTTGCTAGGTATATAATGCTGAGATGAAATAGTTTTTTTTTTTTTTCTTTCAGCACTTTAAAAACACAATCCAATTTCTTCTAGCTTACATAATATCTTAAAAATTTGCACTTTATTTGTGATTGCATCAGTATGATATGCCCAATGTGTGTGTGTGAGAGTGGAGGTGGGCAGGAGGGAGAAAGAGAGAGAGATTTATCTTTCATTAATGTTTTGTGAGATTTTTGGATCTAAGGTTTGGAGCCTGGTTATTTATTTTTAAAATTTACCCCCATTAATTTTTCAAATAATTTTCCTACCACCTTCTCTCTTCTTCTTCTGGGATTCCTTATTATCTTTACTGAGCTATTTGTTATTTTCTCAGAGTGTTTGATACTCTGCTCTGTGTTTTGTTTATTTATTGTCTGTGTTCTTTGTGTTTCAGTTTGGATCATTTCTATTGATCCATCTTCAAGTTAACTAATTCTTTCCTTGCCTCTATCAGTTCTATTAGTGAACCCATCAAAGGGATTCTTAATCTGCTCCTCTGTTTTTCATTTCTACCACATTTTTCTTATATTTTTATCTTCTCTACTGAAATTACCAAGCTGACCTTGCATGTTCTGTACTTTTTCCAATGGAGACTTTCATATATTAATTGTACTTATTTTGAATTCTTCTAAGATGTCTCCAAACTCTGTCAAATGTGAATCTGGTTCAATGGTTGTTTTGTTTCTTGGGAGTGCCTTATCACATGCTTTGTAATTTTTTTTATTAAAAGAGATATTGAGGGAAGTGGCTGTGGCTCAGTAAATTGGGCTCCTGTCTACCATACAGGAGGCCCTGGGTTCATGCCCTATACTTAATACTGAAGGCAAGCTGGCCTGTGCTTGCAGAAAGCTGACAGCTTGCACCTGCGGAGAGCTGACAGCCCATACCCACTGAGAGCTGGCACAGCAAGATGATGCAGCAAAGAGGGACAAGCAGACACAGAAGAATGCATGGCAAATGGACACAGAAAGCAGACAGCAAGCAAGCTGTCTAAAAAAAAGAGACATTTATGTAGGATAGTATACACTGTGGTATATGTTTATATGACTAGACATAGGGTATGCCTTTCCTTATACTAAGCTTATAGCGTGTGATTTAGGTTAATCAAATGAGAAGTTTAACTGAGTTTGAGGGTTTTGTGTTGATTTATTACCCTCACCGCACCACAGGTTTAAAGCCAAATTCCTTTAACAATATCCTGAAATAGCTTTAGTTTGGGGTAGCAGGGGTGGGTCAGGAGAAGCTGATTTGGTTTGTCAAATATATTTTTGTTTTATTTCTGACCCACCCTCAGTTGCAGGACTCACCTTTGAGCTGAACTTCAGAGGGAATTTTATTGCTATGTTTGATAGTCAGGTGGTAAAGGGTAAGGTTTTCTCTGTTACTGAAAGCCTTAGGCTTGTGCAAGTGGGGAGTTATTGGGTTTCAAGGGTAAGGTCTTGTCCACACTCCCACCATAGTTCAGAGCCCAGTGTATATTCATGACCCTTTCCCAGGGGTAGAGATCTGTTGTTTCCCTAATCAGACATGGATTTTAATCAGTGCCTCCCAGGTGACAGTGTTTGTGGTCCCAAAGGCATTTCAAGCCCTCCTTGCCAGGGCTGCTCATCTCCTCCCCCAGGTCTGCACCACTAGGGAGATTTTTTTTCAGGACTCTCCCTCTTTTTTTTTTTTTTTTTTTAATTTTTTTTATTTTTTATTGACTTTGTAATAATATTACATTAAAAATATATATGTGAGGTCCCATTCAACCCCATCCCCCCACCCCCCTCTCCCCCCCCCAACAACACTCGTTCCCATCATCATGACACATCCATTGGATTTGGTAAGTACATCTTTGGGCACCTCTGCACCTCATATACATAGGTTCACATCATAGCCCATACTCTCCTCCATTCCATCCAGTGACTCTCCCTCTTTCGACAGTGCTTACTTGGCCATCCACAAGAGTTGGCAATCACACTCCTTGCCAGCGGCCTGTTGCATAGTGCCCAGGTAAGCCAGTTCTCATACCTTGCTTCTTTCAGTTCATATCTTTCTCTCCTTAGATTTTGGGCCAGTTTCCCTGAGTATGTCAAGAAAAGAAAGAAAAATTGTGAACTTGCTCTTTCTTAAGCTTTATTTTTATTTTTATTTTTATTTTTATTTTATTTTTTTAAAAGATTTATTTTTATTTATTTAATTCCCCTCCCCTCCCCCGGTTGTCTGTTTTCTGTGTCTTTTTGCTGCGTCTCGTTTCTTTGTCCGCTTCTGTTGTCGTCAGCGGCACGGGAAGTGTGGGCGGCGCCATTCCCTCGCAGGCTGCTCCCTCCTTCGCGCTGGGCGGCTCTCCTCACGGGAGCACTCCTTGCGCGTGGGGCTCCCCTATGCGGGGGACACCCCTGTGTGGCACGGCACTCCTTGCGCGCATCAGCGCTGCTTATGGGCCAGCTCCACACGGGTCAAGGAGGCCCGGGGCTTGAACCGAGGACCTCCCATGTGGTAGACGGATGCCCTAACCACTGGGCCAAAGTCCGTTTCCCCTGTTTAAGTTTGGGAGGAATGCTCTTTTTACTCAGGTTATTCCTTTCAATTTTTAAATATATATATTTTTTAATTAGAGAAGTTGTGAGCTTAGAAAACAATCATGCATTACATGCAGTATTCCCATACTTGCACCAACACCTCGCATTGTTGTGGAACATTTGTTACAAATTGTGAAGGAATGCCATCAAAATAGTGCTACTAACAGTGGTCTATAATTTACATCTGGAATATTTTTCCACCCCCTTGTTATTAACACCATGTATTATTTGTTATAGTTAATCAGCATAATCAGTGAATGTTCTCGTACTATACTGTTATTTTTAAAAGTAATTTAGATGGCCCATGGCATCATAACACAATAATTTATATTAAAGAGGAAATGAAAGAGTAAGGTTGCATATATTCTCATTCTTACTCTTAAATGAAAGTATTCCAATTTAATTCATCTGGAGATCTGGAGGCCCTAGTATGAGAGAACTCTTTAGGCACACCTGCAGACTTTGATTATTCCAATATATTGCTCAGAGCCCTGTCTGAGTATATAATCAGTCAATTCATTATCAAGGACCATTGTGGACATTGAAGTAGACACACCTCCATGGAAAATAATTTATATTGGCCACATTTTTCCTTGATGGACATGGAGCTGTGTTCCAAAGGGGACATTTTCTCTACCTGTCTGTCTTGTAATACAGATTTTGTGTGATCCAGTTGCTTCTGATATCAGATCCTTTATCCTCCATTCAATATTCCCCTCATGCTGCACCTCTTCACAAAACAGTCAAACAGCACAGCTGGAGTTAATAAACTGAAGGGGATGCCCATTACCAGTTACAGATATTTCTGTTGTTTGGAGCTTTCAGTATTTCATTATCTCTGCATCAGCACCAATAGTCTCACAGTTGAAAATCCATCAGAATAACACAGCTTGAAATGATAAATGAAAGGAATATAACAAACTGCAGCCCTGAACATTAGATTTTCCAGAATTTTTTTTCCCACATGGACATATTTGTTTATTTGTACTCTTTCTTTTTTAGCAGTCATGTTCCACCACTCAAATAGCCCATCTAGGTGGGATGGTAGGAACATGCGTCTCATCATTCTTTCTCATTAAAGACGTTTAAAAGATTCTATGTGAATAAGTCTTTTCACAAGCCTTTCATGCTACTTTACTGGAATTGTAGTTGGTGCTGGGGTTTAAGATATATCTAGGGGATTTGAATCTCTGGACTGACAATATGATAGCCAGGCCCTGAGCCTCAACAAACTTCAGCTCCTACACTCTGATTTATTGGACTTACCCCACTCAGCTAACATGGAGTTGAAGAATGTCAACCACCACACCATGGAGCCTAGAGTGCCTACAACTGAAAGCAGGAGGATTGCATCCAGTATCCATGTGGAATCTAAGCTCCCTCTTAACATAGATGTGGAATGGACACAACCAAGCCAAGGTCCACAGGAAGGAGGAATACAGTAAGGATTAGAGTGGACTTAATGATATTCTATTCATGAAATAATGTGGTTAATAATTGAGAAAATGTGGCATTGGTGTGGAAAAAGTGGCCATGGTGGCTGCTGGGTGCGGGGAATGGGAGGAAGAGATGAGATGTGGAGGCATTTTCGGGACTTGGAGCTGTCCTGGGTGGTGCTCCAGGGACAATTGCTGGACATTGTATGTCCTCCCATGGCCCACTGGATGGAACGTGGGAGAGTGTGGGCTATGGTGTGGAACATGGGGCATGGGGTGCAGCGATGCCCAGAGATGTACTCACCAGATGCAATGGATGTGTCATGATGATGGGGGAGAGTGTTACTGTGGGGGGAGTGGTGGGGTGGGGGTGGTGGGGGTGAATGGGGACCTCATATTTTTTTAATGTAATATTTTTAAAAAATGAATAAAAAATTTAAAAAAACATTAAATGAGTATGCGCATCTGTGTTTGTATGCATGTGTATTACTTGTTTGGGGATCTACTTAGTATTTGAAGGTCGTAACAACTCTTATTTTATATTCTTTTGACTTAACACCAAAATCTCTAAGCACTCTACCACACCAGATCAAGATCATAAATTCTGAATGGATTCCTCTCTCAAGTAGCTGTGTATATCATACCCCCATTAATGCTCTCATTCCCTTCCTTAACCAGATTAATTCCATTGTCTGTTATTATAATTAATCCTTTGCCCAAAATACCAAACACATACCTCTTTATTGCTTCATTATACTCACAAAAATTATATCCTTACAAAATCCACATATCTACCTACTAATCTACATTATCGTGCAGCTGAACATGGCAAAACACTGTGTAATCATGATAACTAGTTTGGATAAATTCACAACCAGCTCAAGTGAGCCCACTAGGCTGGTTACTAATCTGAGTGGGTTTTCTTGGTTCATTCATTAATCTGCTCTCCTAGGTAAATCTGTCATATCTTTTCCTCTTTTGTCAACATTCCAAACCTTAGTTGCCATTATGACTCTCATTTGATTTTTACTTCCTTGCAAAAATTATTGCACTTCCAAAATTTTCAATTCCACTTCCACCTACCAGTGTTTACACCATTGTATACTATCTTCTCTCCTCTTAATATAGATGAATACTCTCTGAGTTTATGTAGAGCCTTTTATGTATACTATATGCCATCCCATCTTACTCGTAATTTTCCCCATTATCCATTAAATCCTCAAATGTTCCTCTCTTCTAGATCATTCCATCCTGACATTTTTCATCTTAAAAAACAAAACAAAACAAATTCTCTGGATCCATTTTACCTACATATTCCACAGTAAATTTTTCAAAAGACTTACCTATTCAAATCCATTATTTATTTTCCCCACTATTGTCATCTAAGTTCACACCAGTAAGTATTTTGACCCATCACTGTACTGAAACTTCTATTGACAGTCATTAAAGACTTTTATATTACGTGGAATGATTGAAATACTACCCTCTTATTCTATGTAGAATTTGATCCAGTTGATAACTCCCTCCTTCTAGAAAGGCTTACTTCACTTATTTTCCTGGATGACATACTTTCTTAGTTTTTTCCTGAGAGGTCACAACTTTGTATTTTTCTCCTCTTTTCCATGAACTCTTAATTTTGGAGGCCCCAAGAATCTCTATCTACACTCAATTCTTTATTGATATTGCACATTGTCATAGTGATAAATATGTGTTGTAGACTCAAAACTTCATATATCCAGCCCAGATATCTTTCCTAACTGTTCAACTCATTATGTGACAACCTACTTGACATCTCTAATTAGTATAGTATAAAACAGATATTGAAAAATTAGCATATTCAACAGTGAGCTCCCAATCTTCTCCTCAAAACTGACTCCCCCTGAAGTTTTCCCCTTCTCAATGAAAGCACATTCTTTTTTCTATTTACTCAGACAAGAAACCTTGAAGTCATATGTTCCAGTTTTCTAAAGACTGCCAATGTAATATACCAGAAATGGTTTGACTTTTATAATGGTAATTTACTAGGCTAAAAACTTACAGTTCTAAGGCTGTGAAAATGTCCAAATCAATGAATCATCAGAGACACTCTCTCACCTCTGGCAATCCTGGACTCCTACCATGTGGCAAGGCACAATGGCGGTGTGTACAGATCTGGTTCTCTGTCATCTTCTCCAGGTCCACTTTCTTCCCAGGTTCAGCGTGCACCATCAAACACCTGTCAGTACTTAGTACCAGTTCCCTTGTCTCTCCTCTCTCCTCTGGGCTTCATTGCTAGTTTTGCATCAGGCTGCTCTGTGGCTTTTCTCTCTCCTGGGTTCCTCTCTGAGCTCCTTGACTCCTTCCCTCTGTCTCTGTGGCTTCTTCTTTGTGTCTGTAGCTTTTTAGCCCTCCATTTAGAAAGGACTCCAGTAAGAGGGTTAAGATCCACCCTGGGTCCCAAAATCTAATCAAAGGCCCTTAACTGAAGTGATCTAACCAAAAGATCCTTTAACTGAATCTAATTAAGTCTCATCTACAATGGGTTTACAGACAAAGGAGTAAGTTCCCTTTAAGAACAGGATTTTCTGGAGACTACAAAAGATTCAAACCAGCATACCATCTATAACTATTTTTCTTTTTTTTTTTCACATCAAAGTGTTTATTTTATAATCTGCATAACTAGTGAGGTCAATCTTATAGAAAAAGAAAAACATTTCAAATTTATCTGAGTTCAGGATATTCTATAGGAACAGAAATATAAATATAGAATCCAATGTGTTTGACCGTAACAATTTTTCTATCAGTCTTCAGCTGTTCATGAGTGGATGTGATTATCCATTGTCTCAAACATAATAAAAATCCAAAAATTTCTCAATCATCTTTCTGCAATTAGCCTAGGTCAAATCACCTTCATGTTTAGCACTGAATCATTGCAACTGCTTCCAAACAGGTCTTCTTATCTCCACCTTATAGGATTTGTCGGGGCTGGGGGCGGGGGAGGGGAGGGCTTTATAATTTAACTTGAATAATTTTGCTCAGGAGTAAGGATATCTATATCTATTCTTTACTCTTCAAAATCAAATCTCATATTTTGGTGCCCTGTGAGATTTGCAAATAAGGTAAAAGTAAGGGGTATCTATCTAAAACGTCAACCAGAATATGAGAAGCAAAGGTATATCCACAATTAATAGTAATTTTCTAAGTACCTTCTATGAATCAATAATGACAAGTGATAAGGTTTAACCACAAACATCATAGTGTCTCTGACTTCAACTGCTTTGATACAGTATAAAAAAAAAAAACAAACAGGAATATACACTATTGTATTTAATTCAGAATTGACACAAAGATATTTCATAATTTCTTGGATTCAGCCTTTTTAACCACCCCATTTTCAAAATGTGAAAAATACGATGAATGATATTTAGCTTTTAGCCTAAAGTAAGACTCTCCTCTCATTACTTGCTATTGTCAAAAAAGACAATATACTCATTTGCCTAACCACCCAATTAGAACTATTCTGCCAAAAACTTAAATAGTAAAATTATGCCCATGAATAGGAAGGTAGAGTGAATTGTCTCTATTCAAATAGAATGTTTAGTATTATGCCATGAAGGAGTTCTGGAGCAGGAATCAAGAGATCTGACTCACCATGTCCTTTGAGAGGAATTGTTTTAGTAGCTCTGTCTCTTTCACTATCATTCCAACAGAAACATTCAGATCAATGCACTAAAGAGAATGGTGTGCTTTTAAGAGAATGATGCACTATGCTAAGATCCTCGGGGATGCAAAGATGATTAGGCCTAGTCCCTGAACTAAATACACTGGGAAAGATGAATGCATACATGGTTAATGATAATGCAAGTAAACATTTTTGGTAACTAATTAACAACACAGAGAAAGTGCCCTAGCATTTAGAGAAATTCTGTCCTGGAGACTTAGGAAGGTTTTTCCCAAACTATCTTCCTAGCCTTGCTTGCAGCTAGATTCCCTCATATATTTGAGTGAGGAGTTATTCAGAATAAAATATCATGAGTAAAAAGCATACACAGAATCCATTGGCTTTGGAGCAGCAGTGGCAGTAGGGGAGTGAGTGCTGTGACCATCAGTGTCTATGCCCATCAGAGGTTGTGTTGAGTCCCCACTGAAATTGTCCCATAGCATGTTTTGGGCTGTTTTTGATTGAGTATCCCTGAGTCTCACTCCTGAAGATTATGTGATCTTTCCAATTTACTTTTCTCCATTGCTCTTCTGCTTAAATGAATGAGAGAGGTTTGTTGCTCACAGCTGATAGTTAAGTCACAGAAACAAAAACAGTATATTCTAGGAGATAAATGAACAGGCTTTGGAACTACAGTTCATGTTTTCATCCTTCCATTTACATTTATTTATTACATAATAATGGGAAAATTTACCTTTATCTCTCTAAGCCTCAGTTCCCCATTTCGTATCATATTTCATAATAACTCCCAATTTTTGCAAACTCATTGTATTAGTTATAATACAAAACCCATGTATTTCACCTGTTACATACTAACCCTCATAATGGTATACCCTTCCCAACCTACCCTTTGCAATTTGGAATATATTTTCAAGGAATTCTCCTTACTGAGAACAGATGAGTTTTTTGTTTTTGTTTTTGTTTTTACCCTTGCAAATATGGATCATTGCCTTAAAAATTAATGGCATACAATAAATATTGCCGTGTATCAGGATTGTCATATTCTTTCAAAGCTAGGATTATCATGATTATAAAGTTCTTTACTGAGAGGAGAAATGTACTAATTTCAATTAATTGTATGCAAATTGACAAAAAAGAAGAAAAACATATAACTATTTTGTCCTTTTATTTTTTTCTTTTTAAAGAAGCTTTAAATTACATATGTTACATTAAAAATATAAGGGATTCCTTCCTGAAAAATCCACAACAAAGCTATTAGAACCAATGGACCAGTTCAGTCAAATGATGGTGATGTAGGCTATGGGTGGAAGGCTCTTTGTCTCTTCAGAGATAACTAAGTTGTTTGACTTGTGGGTGTGAAACGGTAAGAGGCTGCAGTCCTGCTCTTGGGGACCAGCAGGCTCCAGTCCCAGGAAATGTTTAACAAAGCAAGGGCTATAAACTTTAAGTATTTAGGGGAAATGCAAAAACCAAGGCTTATCTAAAATGTCTGGAGTCCTTGCTAAAAGCTTACCTAAGATGTGGAAGAGATATATGCTAATTGAAGCCTATTGAGAACTGAAACAAAGGGACGATTTGGCCTTTCCTCTCTGTATAAAAGACGTTTGAAAATCTTGTTCCGGGCTCGGGATTCAAACAGAAAGCTCCCGAGTCCGGCCGGCCGTCAATAAACCATTTTTCCTTCTCAAAATCATTCCTGAGTCCTGGCCTCTCTATTCTCAAATAATTGAACTTCTCTTAAATTCCACAACATTAATGGCGACCACGAAGGGACAAAAATGAAGGCCAGAGACGGTAGCATTTTGCTGCCCCTTCCAAATCCCCGAGGAAGCCGGGAGGACTCGGGTGAACCCCAAATCTGGGCGCCCCTGGATTAAATTTAATCCAGAAAAGATGTGGGCTCCACCAGAATCTTCCCGACAAAAATCGAGGGCAATGGAAGGTCTGAAGAGAAAGATTCTGGGAACGAAAAAGAACTCCGAACATGGAAGAAGGTAAGACTCCCCGGGTGAGCACAGTCTGGAAGGCCCTAGCTTTAATTGCTAGGAAGGGGAGGCTGATCACCTCCCGAGAGAACCCTAGTAGCCCCAGGAGGCTGGGGGGAAGCCGTTCTCTCTAGGCTTGAGAAAAGGAGGAAAACCGGGGAAAAGCCCTGGTGTTTTGGGTTTGTCTAACTGCATGTTAGAATCTGGTACTGGTCTTATATCCACTAAAGGAGTGGAGTCTCAATTTTAATAGGAAGGGTATTTATAGGTTCGAGTCCTAATATCCTGGAAATTGGTCTAGATTAAGGAAAACAAAACTTGGTTACAGGAAAATGGATCGGCTTTTCTGGTGGAGCTTGGTCTGGGTGTAAAGTTTAAACAGTGGAAAAGTCTAGCTGGAATCTTTTGTTATGGTGCTAATTTGTGAATGAATTTGCTTTATACCAAATGTTAAGTGTTCTGAGGTTTGTGATGGCTGTGGGGGCAGCCGTGGTGAAAATAAATATATAAACTTGTGGGTCAGATTAGTGACCTTTGTGCTTCTGTCTGTGTCAGCTCAATGTTAGTGTTGGAGTTGTGTCCTTACATGAAGTAGAATTACAGCTGAGCTGGAGCCCTCCCTTGCCATTGGCAAGGGGGTGAAATGATTCTGGGGCAAAAGCTGAGGAGTCTAGATGTTTGTGCATGTTCTGGTGTCTTGTCTCTGGTCTGGCCCTTTGCCCTGGCTGGGAGGCCATCTGTGTCCGCGCCAAGCACCCAAGTCTGTTGGGAATGTCCCAGTCAGGGTGGCTGGGTTCCTGGGAGAGTTGCCAAATTTGAGTAGGTTCTGTCTGCCCATTTTGGCTGAAAGCTGGAAAGGGGGGAGCGGCTTGCCCCTTTCCAGTGAGTCCACCCTTCTATTCATAAGCCGCATTCCTGTTTGTTGTGCACCCGACTGCCTGGAAGGGGGGGAAGTGAAGGAGGTGAAAAGCAGAATCAGAATAAATGCAGTAAAGTTCCCTCCTTAGGGTGTCAAAGCCAAAATACGTTTGCATTCTGCTCAGGTTCTTAGAAGGTATTGTAGTAACCTTAAGTAAGAGAATGTGTTCTGTGAAGGTAAACTTTGTATTAAGGGTATAAATAATTATAAAAGTTTTACAAAGCATTGTTTAAGGTATTTAAGTGGCTAATTGCAGAAAGTCATTATTTAACAAAACTGAATTGATAATAATAATAATAAAAGGCAATTTTATAACAAACTTATTCGGCAGCCAATCTCCCCTGCCAACTTGCTTCCAAAAAAACTGTTTCTGGTATTACATGCTACTAAGTATTTAAAGTGAAGAAAAGTTCATTATTTTAACAAACTTGTTTAGTATTAATGGCAATTATATGTTGCAAGAAGTTTGCCTGGTAACTTAGTATGTGGGATATATGGAGTGTGTTTTTATTGTTAAGGCAACAGAAGATGATTTTGTCCTAAGATAAAATGATTGATTATTGGAAAGAGTAGAGTGTGGGACAGAACCTGAATGAATACTGAAAGTGTAGAAGGTTTGTGGAAGGGAAATTTTTATGATTAAATTGAGTAAGATCAATATACAAAGAAAATATTTTATCAATAGCTTCTTGTGCTTTAACCTCATCATATCCTCAATGTTTGAAGAAGAGTCTTACCTCTTTTAAAAGAACATTTTATGTTCTAGAAATCAAATCCTGAAAAGTAGCCTTTTATTTCAAACTAACTGCAAGAGATTTATTCTTTCACTTTAAAGGAAAAATTAAAGTAATGGTTAAGTTCATTTAATATGTTATAAGTTGAATGAAAGGTATTTAAAGGTGTTATAAAATTAATAGGTTTTAAAAAATTAATAAAAACTGTAACTAAGAGTTAAAATCATTTATAAATGCATTTATATTGTAAAACAGTGGAAAGACAATAACTGAGATTATAGCTGGGTGAATTTAGCCTGAAACTATTATTTAAGTGTAAATTCTACACTAACCTTTCCTTTGTTTATGGTTACTTCAAGCCTAACCTCACCCTTTGCCTTTGCCTATGGTTATTTCATAATTGAGAAGAGCTGGGACATCACTGTCTCCTCTTCTGGTATTAGTAACCCTTTCTCTCATGAATTCAAGTGTAAACTAAATAAATGGCTGCCTGATAGAATAAGGTTAAATGGCCACTGGAGTTTTATTATCTCCAAAATCAAAAGGGGGGTGGAGGGGGAGAAGTCTCCTGCCTTGACGGTCAGTGTTCCTAAGAGTGGCAATTCATGAGAGAAAGCAGTCTGTCTCCCTGAGGCTTCAAATAGCCTCAGTAAATATATATAAAATTAATCTTGTTACTTATCCAAAATTCTGCTAATTTCAAAGTAAAATATAAAGTTCCAAAACAAAATGGTGCTAAGGCATTGAGAACATTTTGGTTATTACAATCCATTAAGTAAGAAAGAAAATTCTTGTGGTAAACTGCATGGTCATAGTGCAAATTAAGAAGAGTTTCAAAAGTCTTTGAAAAGTTTAAAGTAACTAAAGTCATGTTGTTGTGCCAAACTATTCATGTCTGCCTATTTGCTCAAATTGTTGAGGTTAAATATGCAGTTATATTTATAAATATTCTTAAAGCCCAAATTGAACTAAGCAGGATGAGAAAGTCATAGAAATCTGATTATGGAAACAATTGGGAAAGGGCCTCCTCTTTGCAAGAGCTTTTAAGGCAAGACTAGGTGTGGCAGATTAAACCTATCTACTAGGCTAGGGAATTAAGAATCAGTTTGCCTGGTAATTTCCCAGTTTAAACCTTTGTCAGCCATAAATTGGAAAAAAAAAAAAAAAAAAAACAAAACAAAGATTAGGTTAATTTTCACAGAAGAAAAATGTTGATGTAACCCAGCGGCCTGCTGCCTCAGTCTCCCACTCCCGGGTTGGACAGCAGTGGAGGAGACCAGTTTAGGCCAGTCCTATGGGCAGTGGAAGGATGCCCAAGAAGGAGCTAACTAAGTCGGTGCCATTTCAGCACTAAATTCTATTCCTTATTTGACAAAGGGGGGGAGCAGGTAAAAACTAAAATGGTTGGAATGTGATAGAAGAAGCAGTTAAATCAAACTTTTGCGTGGGAAAGTTAAATCTCAGATAAGCTGTAACTTCTGAAGTATCCAATCTATGGAAAAACAGGAAGAGCTTGCATGCTAGGCTTAGGGGTATAAATTGTGTCATTTTTCTTTGTTCGGGGCACCAGCCATATCTGGCTCTGCGCCCCTTCTTGCAAGATTGAGAATAAAGTATTTTCTTCTCCACAATCTGGTGAGCCTTATTTTCTTCCAGAAGATTTCTTTCCAACAAAATAAGGTAATTAGTGGCTCTATTAACAAATTTCAGTAAGTAAAGGAAAGTCCATAAAAACTATGGAGAGATCTTTCCTGGGTTATGATTTTAAAAAAATTAAGTAATTGTGTAATGTGTTTTGAAACCTGGAAGTCAGTATGCATGTGTTTTAAAACCTGGTAGTCAGTTATGCTTTTAAATTAATAATTTTCATAACTTAAAGAAAAGAAGTTTTTAGCTTCCTGTAAGGGAAAAAGAGAACATTCCTTGCATAAACTATTATGGTTTCAATTTTATTTAACTTGAGTGTAATCTCCCATAGTTAATTTATAAACTAAATTAACATATGTACAAAATCTTTACAGTAATGAAAATTGTAAGTGAAAATTGTAAGTTCACATTGGTGAAATTAGGCTAAAGGGAAAAGATTGTAGATATGCTCTCTTAAATAGAGAGTAAATTTCTTTCATTGGTAATTGTAATTTAGTAAGTTTATTTAAACATGAGGTGGCTAGTCAATGTGGTTATAGTCAATTATAAAGAGTTTGTAAAACATCTTCCAAACTGAAAATGTTTAAATAGTTCTAGTTGTAGAAGTTATTGTTAACTAAAGAAACTTAGATTGGTATTGGTAGCAGAAATAACTTCATAATAATAAACCTGTCTGAAGGCCACTGCAAAATACACATTTAAGTAAATGGTAATAAAAAGTTGTCTTGATTCTATTGGAAAAATTGTTTTCATTCTAACAATGAAAAATAATATTTTTCCTCTATTACTAAAGTAAAGCACCTACTGTTATCTTCATAGTAAAATTGTGTAAGTAAATAGTCATTTGATATATGTATTGCGTTAAGTTGTTTAAAATATATATAAAACAAGGAATAAACTTTAACATTGTCAAACTCTTGTGCATTCGAACCAGGCCTTGTATACATTACAGGTGGCCTCTCCATGTGAGTTATTGGCTAGGCTGGTCACTGACCCCTCAATTAAAAATATGTGCTATATCAGTCTCTGGTTCTGCTCCTGAAGTCGATGGAAACTATATTGCAGTTTCAAGCTCCTGCAGCCAATAATGACTCGGTACAAGTGTACAATGGATATCGCCTCCAGACTGGCACTGTTCCATGGTGCCAGAGAGCACTATGCACCAGGCTAGTAGAATACTGGAAAATCTCTGGAATACTGGAAGGATGCTGCAACTTGCTCACTGCGTTGAAGAACATGCTGAGTGGAGCCATGATACCAGGAGACTGTAAGTAAAACTTAAACACAATTGGCATTATGGCCTGCTTTCATGGAGAGATAACATGTAAAGTATTACAAACCTGAAACTCAAAACTAATAATGGCAACTCTGAATCCTTATGCATTAAGTAATACATTAGTTAATATTAAGTGCTGTACTTTTATCCTGTACTAAATATATGCCTAATAATTGTAATGTTATCTTTTCTATTTTGGATCAAGTGCAGAAGTATATTAGACATGTTAAATTCCTGGTAAAATCATTTTCTAAACAGTTAATAACATGTCTATAGAATAAGGTGGCAGTCTCAGCCAGTCTCAAGTTAGCAAAAGTGAGGCTTGCTTGCTGATGGTGAGTCACCTATTGAACAAGTCAAAATTGCTAGAAATTGTACAATGAAAACCAAGGTGTAAAAATCTTTATTCTGTAGTTCTGATCACTCCCACAGGTGAAAACTAAGAGTATTTCCAAATTAGTGTTCTAATCCTGCGTGAAGCCAGTTGCCCAAGGAGTGCCAGTTCACCAGGAGCATCTGACAAAGCAAATGAGTGTCGATCATTGAACAGCTTGGAATGTGTCTTCAGACAAAGCTAAGTGTCTGTTGCAATTTCTCTCTAAAGATGGATAACTTAAAAAAGAGCGTATATGCTGTTCCCACCAGCTTTTGGGGAATGCCATCTTTATAGGCATCTAATCTTGTCTATCTCTGTAATCCAATGTGTCCTCTTTTAAAAACGGGTATTCCAAATTTTTAATTAAGTTTGTTTCTTTCAGAGTGAACATCTTATTAACCATATGAAAACTTCATCCAACTTCGTACAGAATGCCAGATCCATCTTCCTCCAGTTAGAATAAATTAAAGAGTTTTTACACCTTATTAGGCAATGACTACAGCCCATGGCCAGCAGGAAGCAGTTACAGAAAAGAGATCGTCTCCCTTCAGCACCCCTTTTAAATTAAAGGTGTAAACTCTTTAAGAGTAAAATAAAAGTAATAGATGGATCTGGAACCTGACTGGAAATCCACGTGAGTGCCAGTGGCAACAGAATAACTGCAGGAGGCCCCTGCCCAAGATTCTGCTGTCCAGAATGAAAAGCTCTAAACTTCTAAAAACAGTCCTGATGCTGTACTAAAGACTGATAAATAATCAAACAAAACAACAAACAGCCATCCACCTCATAGCTCCAACAATAATTATGCCAAAGCTTAGCAAGTTAATCTTTGGCAGAAAGGGGGGAATGATGTGGGCTATGGGTGGAAGGCTCTTTGTCTCTTCAGAGATAACTAAGTTGTTTGACTTGTGGGTGTGAAACGGTAAGAGGCTGCAGTCCTGCTCTTGGGGACCAGCAGGCTCCAGTCCCAGGAAATGTTTAACAAAGCAAGGGCTATAAACTTTAAGTATTTAGGGGAAATGCAAAAACCAAGGCTTATCTAAAATGTCTGGAGTCCTTGCTAAAAGCTTACCTAAGATGTGGAAGAGATATATGCTAATTGAAGCCTATTGAGAACTGAAACAAAGGGACGATTTGGCCTTTCCTCTCTGTATAAAAGACGTTTGAAAATCTTGTTCCGGGCTCGGGATTCAAACAGAAAGCTCCCGAGTCCGGCCGGCCGTCAATAAACCATTTTTCCTTCTCAAAATCATTCCTGAGTCCTGGCCTCTCTATTCTCAAATAATTGAACTTCTCTTAAATTCCACAACAATGGGATACAAGATTAATAAGCAAAAATCAATAGCGTTTCTATACACTACTGATGGGCAATCTCAGGAGGAAATCAGAAAAACATTCCATTTATGATAGCAACTAAAACAATCAAATATTTAGGAATAAATTAATCAAGGACATTAAGAACCTGTATTCAGAAAATTACAAAACATTGCTAAAAGAAACTGTAGAAGTCTTAAATAAATGGAAGGACTTTCCATGTTCATGGACTGGAAGACTAAATATCATTAAGATGTTATCAATTCTACCCAAACTGATTTATAGATTCAATGCAATCCTAATAAAAATCCCAACAGCCTTTTTTGCAGAAATGGAAAAGCCAATTATCAAATTTATTTGGAAGGGTAAGTGTCCCCCAAGAACCAAAGATCTAAAAAAGTGGAATGAAATTGGAGAACTCTCACTTCTGGACTTTAGAACATATTATCTAGCTACAGTGGTAAAAATAGCATGGTAAAATGGTAAAAATGGCATAAAGACAGACACATTGACCAATGGAACTGAATCAAGAACTCAGAAATAGACCCTCACATCTACAGTCAAGTGATTTTTGACAAGACAGGCAGGCCCTCTCAGCTGGGCCAGAACAGTCTACCCAACAGTTGGTGCTGGGAGAACTGGTTATCCACATCCAAAAGAAAGAAAAAAGACACCTATCTCTTACCTTATAAAATAATTAACTCAAAATGGATCAAGGACTTAAATATAAAAGTGACAACCATAAATCTGCTAGAAGAAAATGTAGGTTAACAACTTCAAGATATTAGGCCAGGCAATATTTCTTAGACCTTATACCAAAAGCACAAACAACAAAAGAAAAAATAGATAAATGGGACCTCCTCAAAATTCAACACTTTTGCACCTCAAGGACTTTGTTAAAAGAATTGAAAAGACAGCCAACTCAATGGGAGAAAATATTTGGCAATCACGTATCTGATAAGGGGTTAATATACATGACATAAAAAGAGATCATACAATTCAACAATAAAACACAAACTACTCAATCAAAAATGAGCAAAATACTTGAAAAGACATTTGGCTAAAGAAAAAGTACAAATGGCTAAGAAGCACATGAAAAAAATGTTCAAAATCACTAACGATTACAGAAATGCAAATCAAAACTACAATGAGATATATTTCACACCTATTAGACTGGCCACTATTAAAAAGTCTGAAAGCTGTAAACTTGGAGAGTGTGGAGTGATAGGAATGCTTATTCACTGTTGGTGGGAATGTAGAATGGTACAGCCACTGTGGAGGACTGTTTGGCTGTTCCTGGAAGTTGAATATAGCCTTGCCATGGGACCTGGCAATACCACTGACAGGTACATACCCAGAAGAACTGAGAGCAGTGACACAAATAGATATCTGCACACCAATATTCATAGCGGTGTTATTCACAATACCCAAAAGTTGGAAACAACCCATGTATCCAACAATTGCTGAGTGGATAAACAAATTGTGAGGTATACAATACACATGATGTAATATTAAGCAGCAGTAAGAAATGAAGTCGTGAAACATATGACAACATGGATGAACCTGGAGGACATTGTGTTGAGTGAAGCAAGCCAGACACAAAAGGACAAATATTGTATGATTGCACTATAATGAACTAAACATACTGTGTAAACCCATGGAGTTAATTATAAAATAGGTCACCAGAAAATAGAAGGAGGCTAGAGAATGGATAGCTGAACGTTAATCTGTGCAGAATTGGTGAAAAAGTTGTTTGGAAATCTTTGGAAATGAATAGAAATGGTGAAAGCATATCATGATGATTGTAATGAGCAGTGCTACTGTATGGGTATGACAGTGGTTGAAAAGGAAAGCCTGAGGTCATGTATATTACTAGAAGGTAAACTAAAAACTGTAAGATCAGACTTACAAGGTAGTAAAACAAAAATATGGGTGACATTGCATATATCAGACCCTTTACAAAATGAAATATAAATATACTAGAGTGAAAGAAAAAGAATAACAGCTATGTATGCCAGGCAAGGCAGAGAGAGATTGAGAGGTGATTAGTTTTGTTTGGTTTTTGTTTGGTTATTATTATTATTGGAATAATGAAAGTGCTCTGGGAGTGATTGGGGTGATGAATGCACGAACGTGTTTACACCAAATACCATTGATTGCTGTCTTTGGATGGATTGTGCTTTGTTAATATATATCAATAAAACTGAAAAAAAATTGCTTAAAGAAATATAGGGGATTCCCATATACCCCAGCATCTCCCTCTTCTCTGCTTTCCCCCATTAACTACAACTTTCATTAGTGTGATGCATTTGTTACAATTGATGAACATATATTGAAGCATTGCTGCTAACCATGGTCTATAGTTTACATTATAGTTTATACTTTGTAATCACATAATTTTATAGGTTTTGACAAAATAATGGCATGTATCTGTCACTGCATTGTGGAAAATTATGTGAATGGTGTGGCATATATCCTGGTTTATATTTATGTGGAAGGGCAGGATCACTGATATCAGGATCCTCAAAATATTTTTTTGTGTATCTGAATGAAAGCCACGTCCTCAGATTGAGAAAAATTAAGTGTGCACATATAAAAGAGAAAACATGTATTTAAACATATTTCATATATGTCTAATTTAGTTACCTAAATTTCTTTGGCATGTATGCACATATGTGTGTGCACATACATGTACTATATATACTATAAATTTAATGTGTGCATATGTACATACATTAAATGTAACCATAATTACTTTGTATTAATTTGGTTAATTTATATTCTATTTACAGAACTTTAATTCCTGTTATTCAAGTTCATATTGTTAGGGTTACTTAACTACCTAAATATGATCCTCTATACAAATTAATTTCATGTACCTTGGCAGGAGGTTTCTTCTAATGACTATTTGTAAGATTCCTGCTACCTTGCTACAACATATAGAACAGTTTCAGCATTACATTAACTCATAACTCAATCTAAGTTCTAAGAAAATAAGCAACTTGAGTACTAATATTAAAAAAAAGTAAAGCCAAAAATTTCAAATTCTTGAAAAGGACATCATATTCAATGACTTTGAGAATTCAAACCTATTTCATAGTTTATTGAATAGTCTGAAAAGCTTAACTTAAAATGGTCAATATAAAAACCATGATTGCAGCTTGTTAATCAAAGTAGCAGCATATCGTAGTAAAGATATAAAAGCTGTGGTGAAGGATACAGGTGTTTGATATCAACCACTTAACCCTCCTTCTCCAGTGCTGTAATGAGTTGCCTAGTTCAAAAGGCTTTGGATTGAAATCTACTGTGTTCAGTATCAAGCTATGCCAATTATTAACTTGAAGTTTTTGGGCAAGTGCTTCTTCTTTCTAAACCTTATCTGGAAAACAGCAATACAAGTAATACCTGTTTCATAGGTAAGTACATATGTTCCTCATTACTTCCCCATTCTATATTTGCAAATCCGGCTACTCACTAAAAGTTATTTGTAAGACCAAAACCAATACTCATTGTACTTTTCCAGTCATTTGTGAACATGGGTGACAGCAGCAAAACATTTGAGTCTGTCAGCATGTATATTTCCAGCTGATGTAGAACAAGGCCTTCTTGTTTCAGTTCTCATAATGTCAACAAGTGGCCTTTTTGCAGTGTACTTAGTGCCACAATTTTTCACATTTTTGTGCTTTCTGTTTGTGGTTTTGCTGTTGTGGTTCGCAGGAACAGTGCTGAACTCCTATTATTCCCAAGCACAAGAAGGTTGTAATATAGCTCACAGATAAGTTTTGTTTAGGAATGAATTATAGTGTTATTGGCCATAACTTCAATTTAATGAATCAACAATATACATAAAGTTAAGTATCTTTAAATAGAAACATACATAAAATAATGTATTGATCGGTTGATGAAAATGTTGTGACTGGAGGCTCACAGGAAACTAACCCTCTCTTGCCCATGGGAATAATGGTTCAGTATTCATTAACTGAGTATTTCAGCAACTTTATAGACAATAACTTCGTGAATAATGAGAATCAGTTTTATTTACTGTGGTAATATATTATTGAATCAAATGTATGTATTGGACCTGGAGCTTAGTTATATGGTTATCCTTCATAAACGATAACTATTATTATGAGTAGCATTATTGCTATTATTACAGGAAGAACAAAAGTTCTTCTTAGAGGGACCAAGTATAAATGAGATGCTTTCCATTCAAGTATCATGGTGAAGTTTGCCTCCGTATTTTCCCATGGTGTTCACCTTATCCGGAGTGTCCACCAGATCCGTCCCTCTTAGCAGATAAACTATATTTGTCAAGAATCTACTCAGTCAATTTATATAGTGACCTCTGCTTAGTACACTTAAGTTAGAAGGAACCATTTCAAAAGCTGGATATTTAATGTATTTTTAGTGTCTTTACCCTGCAGGTATTTTTGATGCACTTGCGAAAGAAGTATAGAATTATGGTACTTTTCTAATGTATACTGAGTCTAGCGTGGGTATCAAACATGTTCCAGATACTTGCTAAATATATTTGGATTAATAAACTTTTCTCCTGATTCTCAGGTTTCCTCTCATTAAGCATAATTAGATCTGCAGTGGATAGAAGTCTGCCAGGGAAATATATCTTAACAGATAAAAAGTGAAAGTAGGAGAATTCTCTAGAAAGATCATCAATAGCGATTGGGAAAATTGAAACTCCTTTGCCAGATGATCATTTAGGCTTCTTGAATCATATGCTGTAGCAAGGTATTTTTGTTTTTTGGGTTTTTTTTTTTTACATTATATATTTTTAAATGTTACATTAAAAAATTATGAGGTCCCCATATAGCCCCCATCCCCCTCACCCCACTCCTCCCACATCAACAGTTAGATCACAGTGTCATTGTGACCTAAATGTATTATCTCATTTACTCTTTACAACAATCCTTTGAAAAAAGAAAAATTATTATTACTATTTTTACAAAAGAAGATAAGGTTTATGAGGTTTACTAATTGGTACAATGGCATATACCTAACTCATTGGACAAACTAGAACAAAATGGCAAAACTGGCTAAAATCCAGGTGAAAACTATTAAACCATGCTGCCTTATATGTACATATACCTTATTTCCCCCTCATAGTTCTAAGTAGCTTGAATGCAGAACACAAACCTTTATATATTTTCTTTCCTATAGAAATTAGCCCTTTGTAGCATATTTAGAGAGCACAGTAACTATCTTTTGATTTTGTGTTGCTATTCCTTAACGGCTAGTTGAAAATAACCAACTAGTTATTATCCATGTGGTGCAGCAGTGCTCTAAAATGTGTTCACCAAGTGCGATGAGTGTGCCACAATGATGGGGGAGGTTGTTGGTGTGGGAGGAGTGGGGTGGGGGGATCATGGATATATGGGAACCTCTTATGTATTTTATAATGTAACCTTTTTTGGGATGTATATCTTCAAAAAAATACAATTTATTATAAAAATGATGGGGGTGGAGGGTGGAGAGTGGGTTATATGGGAACCTCTTATGTTTTTTTAATGTAACATTCTATGTGATCTATTTAATTTTTAAAAAGTGTTAAAAAAATAGATGAGCAATCTCAGACAAAAAAATAAAGTATATAATGGTAAGATCAAAACAAACAAACAAAAATTTGTATGTGCATGTATGTGTGAATTCTGTTTACCATGTAATCAGTTTTGCCTTATTGAATACCCACATTGTCTTTACATTTCACTTATTTACTTGTTTAGCCTCTGGTTAATTTTTTCAGACTCTTTCACGTTTATAATTTATCTTCTTTCTTCAGTTTTAAGCTCCTTGGAAAATATAGGCTTAGCTGAAGGAATGAGCCTATGACTCAAACCTTCTTAATATTTTCCTATTCACTGTATGTTCTAATGCTACAATGCAAATGGAAGTATATATACTTGTAGAGTAGAAAGGAACCTTAACACTGAAGAAGACAAACCCTATTTTTATACATACAAACATTTTAATGGTTAAGGCATTTTTAATTGCAAGTCACAGAAAATACTTCTCAAACTTGTCTAAATTAGAGTGAATTTTTCACTCATGCCTAAGTTAGAGTACATTTTTTACTCATTTTACTAGAATGTTCCTATGCAATGATGACTTCACATATAATCAGATCCAAGTGTTCAGATGATGTGGTCAGTGCATTGTGTTTCTCAATATTTCAGCTGTGATGTGCTATTTGATCCACTTTTTAACCTCAGGCAAGTTCTTCCCCAATGGTGGTCAAATTGACAACTTCCTGCATTTTTGGGTACATTTTGATTGTTTAAGCAATCTCTAAGGAGGGAAAGCTCTTTATTACGAAGTGTTCCAATTAATTAATTACCTGGGGTTGGCCCATTTGGATGCACATGATCTTCCTGATCCAAAAATAAGTCAATAGTTTATAGTGTTTTAATTATCTAAGCCTGGGCCACACATATTTTCTTGACATTTTGAAATGGGTTTATCAACATGATAATCCCATGGATTGGAAAAGGGGAAGGTTGTCAAATCCCTGATTCAGACTTGGTGCTCAATGAGTAATAGTGGCATGTGTTGAGGCAATAATGATGAACAGTCTGCTTATAATATGGCAAATATGCTGAAGCAGTATTTTAGACTTCCTGCCTCATAAACCTTCATACAGATGTAACAATATATTATGCCCAAGGACCAGTGCCTCTAATTAACCAGTGCTATCATTATGTTCTTGCTTAATGCCAGTCTGGAAATTATATAGATGCTTAATTTTCTCTTGAGTGATATCACAGAAACTGTGAAATAGATTCAGATGATTCTGACCAATCTCATTCCAACCTCAATGCCCTAAAGAGAGAGATCACTTCTCCAAGGGTATTATAAAGAAAAGAAAGTTTGGGCAAACAGAATTGCTGAGCATAAGAAATTTTTTGAAACATGGGAGGAAATGAGCTGATGTTGATTTTCTTTTATACCAAACAATAGCTGAATTCCCTCACTCTGGTATAGAATTTGGATACCTCAGTAAAGATAAGTTGACCAACTATCACCACTTCTTTCAGGAGTATACGGACAGTCTATTTAAGGAGGTCAAAGAGAAGTTTTTGGGTTGGGTCAGCTACTCAACATTTGAGCAGACAATTGTTCTGTAAGAAGGTGGGTGAAGGACCCCTTCCAAGGCTTTAGATGTCCATCATAGAAGACCCTTCTATGCCTAAGTAAATCTTCAAACATCATGTGGTAGGTTGAATTATGTACCCCAATACACATAAATTCTTTTTCTTAATCCATATCCCTATAGATGTGAACCCATTGTAAATAGGACTTTTGGAGAAGTTATTTTTAGTTATTTAATTAAGGTGTGACAAACTGAACAAGGGTGGCCCTTAATTTGGATTACTGGAGGTCTTATAAAGGGAACCCAGAAGTCAAAGAGGCAAGAAAGGAGAGGACATTGCCATGTAGTAGGTGGCAAAAATAAGCCAAGGGACCCCAAGGATAACCACCAAAACACAAAAATCTTTGAAGAGAACGTATTGCCTTGCTGATGTCTTAATTTTGGTAGTCTTCTAGCCTCAAAACCATGAGCCAATGAATTCCTATTGTTAAAGTCAACCCACTGTGTGGTATTTGTCATAGTACTTGGTAAACTAAGACAGTTTTGGCATCAGAATGTGGAGTGCTACTATTACAAATAGGTAAAAATATGAAAGCAGGGTTGAATTTGGGTAATGGGTAGTCTGAAAGAATTTTCAGAGAAGTCTAGATTGCTTTAAAGAGATTGTCAGTATAAATATGGCGATTAATGTTTTTTCTGGTAAGGGTTCAGAAAAAAGTTTCTATCACTTTAGGGAATATAAAATTCATCATGAGGAGAATGTTTTGTAGGACTATGGAAACTGAAGTTACTTCTGGTAAGAGCTTTGAAGGAAATGAATATGTTCTTAGAATTGGAAAAAAGGTGATCCATTTCATAAATTAGCAAAGAATTGGACAAATTTCTGTTCTGATGTGTGATAGAAGGCAGAATTTTAGGGGATGAACTTAGATAGTACAGGAGTACAGGAGATTTCCAAGCAAAGTCTGGAAGGTAAAGGAACTGGTTTCTCATTGCTGCTTGTAGAAAAATGCAAAAAAAGAGCTAAATTGAATATTGACCTTAAACACAAAGGAACCAGCAACTGATTATATAGAAAGTTCTCATCCTCTCAAGGTAGTGCACTTTGAGACTAGGACCAGAAGCAGCCCTCATAGAATATTCCCTGAGTTCCTGGAATGCAAGACCACAAAGAGTGGTGGTCAGTGCAAGGATGTGGCAGAACAGCTATTTGTTAAAGAGATTATGCATCGATTCATGGATCCAATTAATCATCTCAGAGGAAGTCAGCTTTAGAAATGCAGTTATCCAAGTAAGAATTAAGGAAGATCTTTTTTTCTGATGGTTGAATTCCCTCTAAATTGCACAGAAAACTGATAAGATTTTTGAAAATTTTGCATGAGCTGAAACACTGCCAACCTGAATGAAAAGAGTTGGAGGTCTCACAATAGCAAACTTCAAGACTTAATATGTATCAACAGTAATCAAGAAGATGTGGTATTAGCAAACAATAGGCACTCAGAACAAGGGGACAGAATGGAGAGCCCAGAAGTCACCCATAAAAAAAACAGTGAACTGATCTTTGACAAAGGAGCAAAGACAATTCAGTGGAGAATTGTTTTTAACAAATGGTTCTGGCACAATTTGAATTTTATAGGCCAAAAAATGAACGCAGACATAAATCAACTTTACATGTTTCAAAAAAACTATCTCAAAATTGATCATACACTAAAATGTAAAACACAATGCAATAAAACTTCTCCAATGAAACATTTGAGAAAATCCAGGGTTTGGTGATGAGTTTTCAGAAACACCACCAAAAGCATGAAAACTGGCTTATTCTAATGCTGGAACAGAAAATGTACACAATAAACCTAGAACACCTTTTAGTGCCAGAAAATATGAAAATGTTAAAAAATGCTTCAATGGGAGAATGTCAAAGGGGCACAGGAGCCAACTGAAAGGATATTCAATGGACAATGTTGGAACAATCAAAGCACCAAAATAAATGAAGAGATATTGGATCATAACCTGAAGTATAAAATTCATATCCCTGAGAACTTCCTAATATGATCTACCATATAGAAGAATTCCAAACAAGTTACATAGATACTTCACACTAAAAAAGCGGAGACATAACTCCCTACTTCCTAAGGCTGGGCTCTGCATATTAACTTCGTCCAATAGTGGAGAGAAGTAAGAATAACTTTACAGTGGAGAAATCTGACAAATACCTCCTTAGCCAGGTGATCAAAGTCATTATCAACAGTACTAAATCATGTTGATAGTATATGATTTAAATGATTTGATGAAAGTAGTATTTTATCTCTGTAATCACCCTACCCAAAACCCATAAACCTAATCATGAGGCAAAAAAGAGACAAATTTGAATGGAAGGCATCTTATAATATACCTGTCAGTATTTCTCAAAATTGTCCAGAACATCAAAAACAAGTAATTTTCTGAGAAGATGTCACAGCCAAGAGTGGACAAGGAAGATATGACAAATAAACGCAATGTGGTATCTCAGATGGAATTCTTGAACAGAAGAAGTACATTAGTTATAAACTAAGAAAAACTGAATAAGATATGGACTTTAGTTAATAATGTATCAATATTGGTTCATTAATTGCAACAAATATAGCATCCTAATGTAATAATATGAAAAACTGTGTGTGGGGAGGCATATGGTAACATTGTATTAACTGCTCAATTTTTCTGTAAATCTAAAACTCTTCTAAAAAATAAAGTCTATTATAAAAAATGAATACTGGGGAAGTGGATTTGGCCCAATGGATAGGGCTTCCGCCCACCACATGGGAGGTCCGCCGTTCAAACCCAGGGCCTCCTTGACCCATGTGTAGCTGGCCCATGCACAGTGCTAATGCACACAAGGAATGCTCTGCCACGCAGGGTGTCCCCAGTGCCACGCAAGGTATTCCCAGCATAGGGGAGCCCCACGGGCAAGGAGTGTGCCCCATAAGGAGAGCCGCTCAGCACGAAAGAAAGTGCAGCCTGCCAAGAATGGGGCCACACTGTTAAATGTTGAAAATAATGGAAACGTCTGGCCTGAATTCCTTTGTATTTTACCTTTCTATCACCCTTAAAAACACAGATTGCAATGTGTATCATTGTAGTATCAACTAAAATCAAAATACAAATTTCCTGAAGTGAAAAAATATCCTACAAATCATTCCAAGACCAAATTGCAACTGAGCAACTCTCTAACAAGCAAGAAACACTAGTGATGGTGAAGGAAGCATGGAGATTGTCTCCAATCAATGTCCAGTTAGAAAACAGTGCTGAGAAAGTTACAAACATAAAGCAACAGCAAAAGCAAAATACTCATAAATAAAGCCAGGTTCACCAAATAATTCCACAAAAGGTCTCTTTCCCACTTTTTGGCTTTTTGAGAGGATTTTCCAAGTGAAGATTTCAAAGGATGTAAACATTAAAAACAACAACAACAATAAATCTGCTTAAGTCGTATACAACAATACTAACATAACTTACTCATGGGACCAATTGCCTTGATTGAAAGTTCTTTGAGGGAAAGGTTTCTCTTCTACAAATCACATTTAATCCTCTCTGTTTCCACTTTGGCACTACAGCAGCAGAGGCTCTATCTCTTTTTGCTGATCCTTTTTTTTTTTGTACTGCTCCTCTCTGTGCGGAAAGAGGCCAAAGTGCTCAGGGGCCAGCTGTGGCTTATGGTACAAGGAGATCCTTTTTACTTTTCAGGCTCACTAAATATATTATCAGTCTTGTAGCAGTTTGGTATTTATGAATTCCAAAAATAGATATTAGATTGTTTGTAAATTGGTCTATTCCTCTGGGTACATTAAATTATATTGGATTCAGAAGTTTCACTCTTACCTGATTAAATTATGATTAAGGCTTGGATTGGGCCATGTCTACAGGATGTTGAGTGCCCGCCCCCTTGGTAAGCAGGAACTCACAAAGAAAACAGCATGGTAGAAGAGACAGTTGTGGAGTTTTAATGTTGGAGCACTGGGAAGGAAACACACAGAGAAGCAGATACAAGAGGAAAGAGAAAAGTCTCCATTAGACATAGCAGAGGCCCTGAGAAGAGATGAGCCTTTCTCCTGATAGTGTATAGCTGACCTTGTAGAAAGAGCAGAACAGCTGAGCCCAGAAGAGAAATGAACCCCGGGAGAGAGACAAGACTTATCCCAGCCTACTGCTGATATTGGAGGGAGCTGGGACCACAGAACCTAGAGAGGAAGAGGAAGCCTGAATCCTTGCAGACATTGGCAGCCATCTTGCTCCAACACTTGGCAACAGAGAAGTAACTTATGCTTTATGATGTTGTGACTGTAAACTTCTACACCAAATAAACACCCTTCATAAAAACCAACAGAGTTCTGGGATTTTGCATCAGTACCTCTTTGGCTGACTAAATCAAACTTAAATAAAAATTCTTTACAAATTAAGCTTAACTCCCAATTTGCTACTCCCAATATAGCTCCTGCTAATCAATATGTAAGATTCTAAATCTATGAGTCTTCTTATTCTATTTATTTTATATCAGTGAGATCATATATGTTTTCCTTTTGTGTCTGGCTTATTTTATTCAACACAATGTCTTCAAAGTTCATCCATGTTGTCATATGAACCAGAACATCTGTCCTTTTTATGATGGAAAAATATTCCATTGTAGTATATACCACATTTTGTTTTCCATTTATCTGCTGATGGATACTTCAGTTGCTTCCATCTTTTGGAATAACAACAGTATGAATACTGGTGTGCAAATATCTGTTTGAGTCCCTGCTTTTAATTCTTTTGGGTGTATACTTAGCAATGGGATTTTAGGGTCATATGGTAGTTTGATATTTAGCTTTCTATGAGGAACTGGTAAACTTTCTTCCACAGTGGCTTCAAAGGTAGCCCTTTGTGTTGGGACCTGATATAAGCAATCCACCTACAGAGCCTACAGTCATGAAGACAGGAAGAGCTGAAACTTCTAGTGGATCATTGATATGTGGAATGATAAATGGGGCTAATTCTGAATCCAGGTCTCGGTTTCTGGACCTATGTCTTCCACTTGGGGACAGAGCAAAATCTCGAGGTTTGCAAATTAGTGTGTATACTGCATCCTGGAGAATGGCAATTCCTATTTAGAGTAAGGCCTCTGAGCTAGTGATTCAGTTGGCTTTTAGCAAGACTTCCCATCATCCCAATACTTCTGGATAGTGCAATATGTGATACAGAGAATCCCCATCTATGGACCAACTCACATACCTCCTTCACATATGGCTGGATGCTATACATCAATATTGGGGAGTAGTAACAAAGTTTCCTCCAGTGATCTCAAGACAAAAGACATGAGGCACTGTAATTGTTAGTCCTCTGGGCGTCAGACAGATGGCATTTCCAAAACCAGACATAGTGAAACTGACTGACTCCTGGGAAAGGAGAGTGTGTCTTGGTGAGGTTAGGAACTGAGATGAAGTATTGTTAGTAAAGTACCAGAGTTTTACTGGAAGATGATTGCCTTGGTGATGCTATTTGCTACAACATGAAAAATATTGTGATGTAATGGGTGAAATGTACTAAATGTCCATCACTAATATTTTAAGAAGGAATTACTGAATTAAAATGATAATAGATTTGCGTACTCTGAAGAAAAAAATTTAACTTTCTAAACTCATGAATTAGCTAGTTCCTGGTTTCCTTACCACCTGTGATGGTTAGGATAATGTGTCAATTCAACTAAGTAATTGCCCCCAGTTTGGTCAAGCAAGCACTGGGCTAATTGTAATACAAGAATGTTAATGGACTTTAGTCACCAATGACTTTACTACATAGACAGCTGATTACAGTTACATCAATCAGGGAAGTTGCCATCAGCAATGAATGACCCTTTATCCAATCGGTTGAATGCCTTAAAAGGGGAAGGGATTTTAACATTCAGAGAGAATTTCCCAGCTTGTCTTTGGACAGTCAAAATCTCCTGGAAACTCATCAAGGACCTTCACTGGACTTTCATCGGAGCCCTAGTTTGCAATCTACATGTGGAACCTGGACTTGTGCATCTCCATAGTCATGTAAAAGACTCCTATAAAATCACATACTATTGACAGATATCTCCTGTTGATTCTGTTTCCCTAGAGAACCCTGACTAATACACCACCCTTTTCATAAAACAAATTAACTTTTGCCTTCAAGAGAGAGATTCTTTTTTTGTTCTTAAAAGAGCAAACTCTCATACTAACCAGTTTTTTAAAAAGCATAAATATTTTAAATATATGTGATGGTTATGCTCATATATCAACCTAGTCAGGTAATAGTGCCCCGTAGTTTGGCTAAGCAAACACTGACCTGATTGTTACTGTGTGGACTTTGAGGAGACTTTTTGGATTGAAATCATGCATTTCATGTATGACTTATTACAACTGCAATCAACTGAGGAGATTGCTTTCAACAATGAGAGAAGTATTATCCAATCAGTTGAAACCTTTAAAATGAGAAGTGATGATCTCAGCAGTCAGAAGACAGAATTTCCACAACTACTTCAGCCAAGTCAGCTTCCATTATGGTAAAGACGGCTCTTTCCAATAGACAGGCCTACCTGATCCTGTGCTTCAAAGGCCAAACATGTCTTTTAGTGAGAAGGTGATTTATTATGAGTGCACAGGCAAGGAACGGGGGAATCTGCCCAAAACTAGTTCAAAGTGAGAATGGGAACTAGGGATTTTATAGGGAAAAAAAAAGAAAAGGGGTAGTTAGAAAAAAAAAAGTTTAAAAAAACAAGTAATGCCAGGGGTCTTGTGAGGAGGCTATGTGCAATTTCTCAGTCCTATATTGTCTCAAGCACATCCAACTTGTCCTTAATTTCAGCAGCTAATAAACCAAGTTTAGATATAGTTGTATATGTACAAGGCTTTCATGGCTCCTTTCTCAAACTGCTCAAGGCTATCAAGCATTTTGTCTCTGGGAAAACTTATGTATTTACACCATTCTGTCTGGTATTGCTTGGAGATGTGGTCTTATTTCTGTAAGCAAAACTGAGAAGGTCTGGTTAATATCCTTCAGGGAACTAAGTGTGAGAGTAAAGTTCTAAAATTAGATTACTAGAAAATGAATTCAATTAGTCTGAGAATTTTCAAAGCTGCTTAAGTGAAGAAATTTCAATAAGCATATTTTCCAGCTATCACTTCTCTTGGAATATTCATTATAAACCTTCACTGGAGTTCCCAGCTTGCAGCTTGCCCAGTGGAATCTGGAATAGTGTATCCTTTCAGTCATGTGAGACAATTCTTATAAAAAACTCATAATATTTACAGATGTCTCCTATTGGTTTTGTTTAACCAGAGAACCCTTAATAATATAATATGATACTGCAAATACCTACTAAATCGCTAAACTATATGCAGTAGAGTCCATTTAAGTCATTAAAGCAAATTGATCAGGTAATTTAAAGTCCAAAGATAATTTCAGTTCAATGAGAAAAATTAGGGCATGTCTTTTTTTTTTGTTCCTAAAAGGCTTTTATAGACTAAAGCCAATTTTGCACGTAGAATTAAAATAACAAAATACATTACACTCAGAATTTTGCAGTTAAAACTGAATTCTCAGTAAATGCATTTATAGCATATATTGCAATATTATCAATCTGTTATTCTTTATGGTGATTTGATTGCCAAGGGACAAAATTTCCCTCCTATAGAAGCTATATATTTAGTTTTAATGCAGAAGTCATAGCTGGATTTGAAAAAGGATTTAAAAAAAAAATCCCATTGCAGTGTGAACTGCCAAGTCATAAGGAACAGATGGATGTTAACCAAACTTCAGGTGAGCAGTAATGTAAAACAATCTTAATGGTGCTTATGAACAGAATGAGAATTTATTCTAGACTTTCCACAAGAATCCAAACACATAGGATGTTTTTAACCTTTTCCTTCAACATATTAAATGTTATGTGTATAATTTTTTTAACTTCTAAATTTGCAGGAACACGTTAATTGTACATTCCAAAGATTGCTTTAATGGTCTCAAGGTAATCTTCATGAAAACTGTTATAGGTAACTATAAACACTGCAGTTTTATGGCTATGTTTAATTTTGGTTTTAGTAATTTAAAATGATTTTCAACTCTATATAAACTAAACAAACAAAAATATATTAAAACTTTATCAAATATATAGATGCATATGTACATTATGAAATATATAGATTTCCTTCTTGGAAATTATCAAACAGGAAAGATTCCCATTTCAATTATATTTTAAAGAAAAATCTCTTTCTACAAGGCAATTACATGACAATGATGTTATCCATGTACAAACACATATAAAATTACTAAAATTATTCAATTAGAGGCATCAAATTTAAAATTTTCTAAGTGTTTTCCATTATATCAGAATAACCATATTTATAGATATTATTATCCTTACTCTTATCATCATCTCTATTTTTATCACAGGGAAAGCATTCTCAGAGAGGATTAGTTACAACAAATTTCACAACTGATATTTTATAAGCAAAATCTAGAGCTAGTATTCCAACTTCAAATTCACAATATATTCTTATGGCAAAATAAACAAAATACATATTTTGAATATATGAATAATCATTATCACTGTCCACGCTACAGGACATTTTTTAGGGTTTTTAAACATATATTTGTTTGTTTTGATGGTTTATGGAAAATTAGTGAATGCCATTAATTCTGGGTACCACTTTTAGAATTCTAGAGGTCTGGAAATCCTGGCATATAAATTGTGATTAAAGAAACGGAATGAGTTTGATTTAGAAATGACTTGGGTAGACAGGGAAGCTGTGGATATTTTATAGACTGTCTTAAAGAGATATTACCCCTCTCAAAGAAGCAAAACTTGAACAAATAGGTTAGAAATTACCTAGTAGGCTGTATCTAAAAATGAGAAACTGTCTCATAATTAGAAAAGTCTGACATTGCAGTTGTCTTCCCCAGGAGTTATTTTATAACAGAAAATTTTTAAAGCTAAAAGTGCAGGACCCACAGGTAGAGACTTTATAAAGTAAAATAAAAAATAGGAAGAAAGAAAAGAGAGGATTCTTGTAGTAAATGGAAGAATGGATTTGGGGGATACCATGGAATTTCTCCATGGTAGAATCATAAAATTTTAGGGATGAAAAAAGTTTTTATTAATTCACTTGGGCTCTTCTCATTTAGAGAAGAGTAACTAGGGCACACAAATTAATTCACCTGCTTAATATTATGAAGTAAAATCATCCATAGCATAATAATAAATAAGTCATTGAACAGAAACAAAGGATACAGATTTCTCAAGTAATTTGTTGAACAATTCAATGCTTGCCCAGTTACTTTGATAATACTCAGTAAAACAAGCCTTTATATTGCAGTGCTTTTTGCCAATGCTTTGTGGTTTTTACTGAGAAACTGATGCAACTAAGAAGAAATTGCCTCGATTTATACTATACCCTTGACAAAGATTTATTTTATATTTGCTATGGTTCATTTAGTTAATTCTGTAACACTGACCAAACCTAACAGTAAAGAGGAGGTCTGCCAGTATGACTTAGAATCTAATAAACACAGGAAACATAATGGCAACCATGCAGAAACCAACTCATCAGTTCTTGAAGATTCCTTGGTAGAAAAAACCTATGGGATGTAGCTATGAAGAGGACATAAATATTTTCATTCGTCCATCCTATCATTAATTGCTTATCAAATACTTATTGAACCTCTAATATGTACCAGACAAGACATTTTTCTGTTCCTATTTTTGCACATTTATATTCATTTAGTGAGGTATAAATTTTTTTAATCTCTAATCAGCATTTATTTCAAAGGAAAAATAAGGAATAACGTATGCTACTGGATTTCATAGGAAAAGCCAACTAAACAGTAAATTTTTGATAAACTTAATTAATATTCTAAATATTTTCATACCAGATATGTAAGCAGCAGTTGTCAAGTTCTCAGCATATCCTCAGTTTTTCATATTCGATATATCTATTTAGAGGCATAAAAGAATAAAAGCATATGATTTTGAATGAGGGTAAAATAATAAATCATTAAATCTGTATTCTGTTTGAAGTCCTATATTGAACATTCCCATATTCAATAGTCCTTTTTTTTGAACTTTGTTTTTTATTGAGATTTTTAAAAATTTATTTTGAAATAAGCTTTAGATTATATAAATGTTACATTGAAAATATAAGGCAATTTCCGTATAACCTACCCTCTCTGCCTCCCCTACTTTTCTCTATTAACAACATCATTTATTACTCTAGTACATTTTTTTAAATTGATGAACGCATATTGAAGCATTGCTACTAACCATGGTCTATATACTTTGCACTGCACAATTTTATAGGTTTTGACAAACTGTATAATGGCCTGCAGCCATCATTGCTATGTCATGCAGGACAATTCCAATGTCCCAAAAGTGCCCCACAGTTTACAAGTTCCTCCTTCTCCATTCCCTCAGAACCTCTGGTGGCCACTGCCTCTATATCAATGATCCAAGTTTTTTCACTGCTAGAATAATAATCTCTCCTTTACCCCATCTTTTGTTTTATTCCTCAATCTTGAGGATTTGGGGATGGTGATGCCCACACAATTTCTGATTGAAAGGGGGCTTAAGATCCCATGAGCAATGGGTGAAACTGTCTTATTTTCTGTTGTAGATACTCTCTGTTTTTTGGGATGGGTGTTGTTCATCATCATCCTTTTCTTACTTGTCCTGGGTGAGCCCAATGAACTGGAGAGTAAGTGTTGCAACTCTGCTAAGATTCAGGGCTCAACTGGCATATAAACAGATAGAAGATTTAAGTCTCTGGGTCATATATTTAACAAGTACAGAGCTAATTATAGGTTCAAATTAAAGGGGCAGAACAGTCATGTATAGGGAAGTTATAAATGAGTCTAACTCTGTTACATTGAGGAACATATTATACATTCCAAGGTGTATGCTGAATTTCTGAGATTATCTGCCCTGCCTGTAGTATCTAGATGTCTCTTAAGTCCTCAGGTGCCCCCTTGCTCAAAGAATTACTTACTGTAGCAGTAAATGAGATACTCCTGAGACATGAATAAGCATAACTTTTGGATTGAACTCCCAACTTGTTTTGAAATCTCTTAGCCATAAAACACATTTGTATTTAATATTTCCCCTTTTGGTCAAGGTCTTTTTCCAAATGTATTGTTAGTCACTGTTTGGTAATAATCCCTCAGTGCCATGGAGGCTCATCCCCAGGAGTCATGTTCAACACTGGAGAGAAGGAAATACTCTTGTATGCTGAGTTTGGCTTAAACAGAGGTCACATTTGAGCAAAAAGGAGGTTTCCAGAAGGTAACTCTTAGGCAATATATGTTATTGGGTGTGATGGTTAGACTAATGTGTCAACTCGGCCTGGTAATTGTGCTCAGTTGTATGGTCAAGGAAGCATTGGACTAATTACAATACAAGGACATTAATGGATTTTAGTCCCCAGTGACTTTACTGCGTAGATGGCTGATTACATCTATGATCAACCAGGGAATTTGCCATCAACAACGAGTGATGTTTTATCCAATCACTTGCATGCCTTAAAAGAGGAAGGGATTTCAGCATTCAGAGAGAATTTCCCAGCTCATCTTTGGACAGCCAACATCTCCTGGGAACTTATCAAAGACCTTCTCTGTACTTTCATCAGAGCCCTATTTTGCATGCTGCCTGTGAAAATTGGACTTGTGCAACCGCACGGTCATGTGAGAGACTCATAAAATCTCATACTATTGAGGTGAGATATCGCCTGTTGGTTCTGTTTCCCTAGAGAACACTTATTAATACAGCTTGGAACTGGGAGTGGTTCTTGAGGAACAGAGTCTTAAACATAAGATGTATGAGGTGGTTCTGGGAGTTTTACAATTGACTTTCTACTCTATTTGGACTCAAGACTACTAATGACTCCCTGTCCAATAATGAGAAGGCTGCTAATAATCCATGGAATGAGTTGGCAGTGGAGATACACAAAATATCATCACAGGATTTCCCAACTTCCAAGCTTATAAGAAGCAAGGATCTAGTGAGAATGTTTTCAACACCTTAACAGAGTTTTGTGGAGTCAAAAGTTATAGTGATGTTGACTGGTTCCTCCTAGATACTCTGGATGCAGGTACAAAAGAAAGAGATGAGTTAAGGGCTTCAAATTTGAAGCTTAAACACCACATGAATGATGTGAAAGTTTCTGTGTGTGCTCTAAAAGAAAATCTTGTCTCCTCAGAAAATCTTGTCTCCACAGGCTTGAAATATCTGAGAACCAAACTCATACTCTCATTGTATGAGTAGCAGAATTACAAAGGATACTAAAATCTCAACCCTGAGGGTTTCTGTAGTTAAAGTGAAGGCATTAATTGGAAAGGAGTAGAACCCAGAGGATTGGACTGGAGACATATGGGATGATGATAATATTGGTGGGAGCATTGGAACCCTACATTCTGTTAAGACTTTACCAGATAAACATGCAATGGTTTGGCCTGTGGAGACCACACATTTTCAAACTTTTATCGCCCAAACTCCAGCCTGTCCCAGGCAGTCTGGACCTCAGGACTAATGTGAGTTAGGGCTTTGTTCACTCAACCCAGAACTCTTCTGTTTATACAGAGGTAATTTATTACACTGTCCAGCTGTTTCACTTCCAGGTACCTGTATTAGTCAACCAAAGGGGTGCTGATGCAAAATAACAGAAATGGTTGTTTTTATTTGGGACTTACAGTTAACAGGCCAGAAAGCATAAGTTACTTCCCTTACCAAAATCTATTTCCATGTGTTGGAAAAAGATGGCTCCTGATGTTTGTGAGGTTCAGTCTCCCTTGCTTCCTCTGCGCGCAGCTCCTCTTTCTCCACAAGGTCAGCAGTAGACTTTGAGGCTTGCTAGACTTTGCCTCTCTCCACAAGGTCACCTGTAGACTATCAGGTGAACAGCTCTGTATCTCTTCCTGGGGCTTGCTTCTCTTTCCTCTGCATGCTGAAATACTGGGACTCCAGCTTAAGAATTCAAACTCCAACATCAAAACTCCAACATCAGAAACCCTCATGTCCTTTTGTCATACCTTTTATCTGTGAGTGCCCATCCACCAAGAGGTGGAGCCTCAACATCCTAATGACATGACCCAATCAAGCCCTAATCATAACTCAACCATGCCCAGGTACAGACCAGACTACAAACATAATCCAGTATCTATTTTTGGAATTCATAAACATATCAAACTGCTACACTCCACCCTCTGAATTCCAAGAAGACATTACAATATTCAAAAAAAACTTTAAATCAGTAACAATGCAAGTACTAAATCATATCACAATCAATTTAAAGAAATACAGTTTGTCTTGGGGCAAAGTCCTGTCTGCTATAGACCTCTGAAACTTACAAAATAATTTATCTACTCCCAGTACACAAATGGACAGACAAAGGATAAATATTTTCATTATAATAAGGATAAAGTGGGAGGGAAACATGAATCCAGGTCCTCTACAGTTCAGTAAGCCTGCAGAGCATCCTCCATTTGATTTCAGTCTGAGAGTCATTCTTAACATGATGGTTTCTTCTCCTTGGTGCTTTATGGGAACCCACCCTTTCCACATGCTTGCCCAATGGCCATTTTCTTGGTTCCACCATCACCAAGCATCTGGATGTCAACCAAGCTCCAGACCCCTCCCTCTGAGTGTATTGGGGTGATTGCCACAGCTTATACAATCTTTGGGTTAGAGTCTTAATCCCCCTAGTACAGTGACATGGAGACAACATTCCTCCTAATCTTTGGCATACAGGCTCAACCCTCTCAGAGCAATGAGTTGACCACCTGGCCTTCCCTAACCTTTGGCATATAGGCTCAACCCTCTCAAAGCAATGAGTTGACTACCTGGCCATCCCTAATCTTTGGGGGACAGGTCTTCCCCTCTCAGAACTGTGGGGTGCTGACTTTAACCACCCTAATCCTTGAGGAATGTGCTCCAGCCTCTCTGTACCCTGGGGTGACAAAATTCTCCCAGAATTTCAGACAAGAATATCGTTCCTCTCCAACTGCAGGGGCAAACTCACCCTCTCTGTACACATGGGTGGGGTTCCTCTCTTGGCCTTAGTGATGTCCTAATTCCAGATCTCAGCTTCAATGGTTATTCCCTTGGAGTTATTTCCCCTTCAATCTCTCCTTTCCATGTCCCTTTTATTCCAAGCCGACAGTGGTTTTGTTCATACAACTCTCTCAAAAACCTTGCTGATTTAGCATGCAAGAAGCAGGGGTCCAAATGATCAGACAATAAGAATTCCACAAGTTTTTCCAACATAACTGCATCTTCAAACCTGATTTACAAGTTCTAAGTTTAGTTAAGCCCCCCAATGGGACACTTTCATCTGGTAACTTGATTTCCAGAGGCTTGGAATTTCCAGAATCAGTTTCTGTTTTCTTCATGCCTGGCAGTTCAGTCCTCAGTGTATCTCTCTCTGCTAGCAATTTACTATAAGCTGCAAGCAGAAGTGAAACCACATTCTTTGGGTTCACTTTGAAAATTTCTTTAGCTAAATTCCCAGGCTCACCATTTTCAAATTTTGTCTTCCATAAAACACTAGGAGTTAATCTTGCTAAGTTCTCTGCAATTTAAAAACATGAATCACCTTTCCTCCAGTTTCCAATAATAGTTTCATCATTTACTTCTGAGACATCATAAAAATATCTGCTGAGTGTAGGGAGAGGGAAGAAAAGATATGATGTGTGGGCATTTTCAGGACTTGGAATTGTCCTGTGTGGGTGCAAGGACAGATGTTGGGCATTATAAGTTCTGCATTGGCCCACTGGGTGGACAGGGGGAGAGTGTAAACTACAATGTAAACCATTATCCATGTGGTGCAACAGAGCTCCAAAATGTATTCACCAAATATAATGAATGTCCCACAATGAAGAAAGAGGTTGTTGATGTGGGAGGAGTGATGTGAGGAGGATGGGGGGTATATGGGGACCTCATATTTTTTAGTGTAACATTTTTTTTTTAATTATGGAAAATAAAATAAAATACAAATACAAATAAATTAGAAAGACAGAAACAGAATAGCAATATTGTGCAGCAGGTGAAGCATAGAGATTTTGAAAGGTAATTATTATTAGCGGGTAGAGATTTATTGGTTTGTCTGTTTTTGTTTATTATTATCATTCAAAAAATGAAAATGTTCTAATAATGATTGAAGTGATGAATGCATAACTATGTGGTTATACCAAATACCATTGATTGTACACTTTGCATGGACTGTATGCTTTATTAATATGTATCACTAAAATTTATTTAAAAAGAAAAAAAGTCTCTTTAGCATCCATATTGCTATCAATGGTCTACTCAAAGTGATCTAGGCCTTTTCCATCAAGCATCTCATGATTCCTCTAAAAAATACCCCTTACCCATTTATAAAACCATTCCAGCATTTCAGTAATTGCAAAAGCACTTCCCCACTCCTCAGTACCAAATTCTGTATTAGTCAGCCAAAGGGGTGCTGATGCAAAATACCAGAAATTGGTTGGTTTTTATAAAGTGTATTTATTTGGGGTAGGACCTTACAGTTACCAGGCCAAAAAGCATAAGTTACTTCCCTCACCAAAGTCTATTTCCATGTGTTGGGGCAAGATGGTCATCAGGGTTCAATCTTCCTGGGTTCCTCTGGGCTCAGCTCCTCTTTCTCCACAAGGTCAGCTGTAGACTATCAGGTGAATGGCTCTTTCTCTCTCCTTGGGGTTTCTGCTGTGTCTAAGGAGCCATCTTTATTCCTCTGTGTTCTTCTCCTGGCTCAGGTCCTCTCTTCCCAGGGCTTGCTTCTCTTTCCTCTGTGTGCTGACTTCCTGGCACTCTAGGTTAAGACTTCAGCATCAAACTCCAACATCAAAACTCCAACATCAGAAACCCTCAACTCTGTCCTTTGTCATGCCTTTTATTTGTGAGCCCCCACCCACCAAGGGGTGGGGCCTCAAAACCCTAATGTCATGGTCCAATCAAAGCATTAATCATAACTCAGTCATGCCCAGGTACAGACCAGATTACAAACATAATCTAATATCTATTTTTGGAATTCATAACCATATCAAACTGCTATAGGTGGTGATTCCCACCACATCCCCATTCAACTCTCCTATTAGTGCTGTGAAGAAAACAGATGGATCTTGGAGGATGATATTAGGCTATCAGGAACTAAAGCAGGTGGTGATTCCAATTGCAGCTGCTGCCCCAGATGTGATAACATTGCTTGAGCAAATCAACACATGTAACTGGTATGCAGCTATTGACTTGGCAATAGATTTTTCTCAACTGCCATTAGTATGAAACACCAGAAACAGTTTGCTTACAGCTAGCAAGACCAGCAGTATACCTTCACAGTCCTGTCTCAAGTGTATACCAACTCTCCAGCCCTAAGTCATAATATTGCCCATAGGGAACTTGATTGTCCCTACTTCTCACAAGACATCACATTGACCCATTATATTGATGATAACAAGTTGATAGGACCTAGTGAGCAAGAAGGAGCAAAATCTCTAGACTTATTTGTGAGACATTTGTGTGAGAAAGGGTGGGAGATAAATCCAAGAAAACACAGGCTTTTAACACCTCAGTGAAATTTCTAGGTGTTCAGTGGTGTAGGGCATGTCAAGATATCCCTTCAAAAGTGAAGAATACACTATTGTATGTGGCTCCTTCTGTGACCAAAAGAGAGACACAACACTTAGTTGGTCTCTTCAGATTTTGGAGACAACAATACTTTCTTCATTTGGGTGTGCTCCTCTAACCCATTTAGTAAGTGTCCGGAAAAGCTTCTGGTTTTGATTGGGGAATGGAACAAGAGGAGGTTCTGTGACTGGTCCAGGCTGATGTGCAAGCTATACTCCCCTTGGGTTACATGGTCCAGCAGATCCAATGGTGCTGGAAGTTTCACTGGCAAATAGAGATGCTATCTGGAGCCCTTGGCAGGCCCCTATAGAAGAATCAGAATGCAGACCTTTAAGATTTTGGAGCAAAGCCCTGCCATTCTCTGCAGATAACTACTCCCATTTTGAAAAACAGTGTTTGGCCTATTACTGGGTATTAGTAGAGACTGAATGCTTAACTATGGGTGATCACATTACCGTGAGAACGGAGTTGCCTATCATGAGCTTGGTATTGACTGACCCATGAAACAAAAATGTTGAGTGTGCACAGCAGCACTCCATAATAAAGTGGAAGTGTTGTATATGAGATGGGGCTCAAGTGGGTCCTGAAAGCACAAGTAACATGAGGAAGTAGTCCAAATGCCTATGGTCACAGTCCCTGCCATATTACCTTCTCTTTCCCAGACCATAGCTTTGGCCTCTTGGGGAGTCCCTTACAATTTAACTGAGGATGAGAAAATTTGACCCTCATTTACAGATGGTTTTGCATAATATGTAGGTACCACTCAAAAGTGGACAGCTGCAGCACTGCGGCCCCTTTCTAGTACATCCTGAAGGATAGTGGTAAAGGCAAATTCTCCCAGTGGGCAGAACTTCAAGCAGTGCACCTGGTTGTTCATTTTGCTTAGAAGAAGAAATGACCAGAGAAGTGTTTGTACACTGATTCATGGGCTGTTGCCAATGGTTTGGCTGGATAGCCAGGGAATTGGAAGAAACATGATTGGAAAACTGGTGGCAAAGAGGTCTGTGGAAGATTTAAGTGGATAGACTTTTCTGAGTGGGCAAAAAACATGAAAATATTTGTGTCTCACATGAATGCTCACCAGAGGGTGACTTCTGCAGAGGAAGGTTTTAATAATCAAGTGGATAAGATGACCTGCTCTGTGGCTAATGTTCAGCCTCTTTCCCTAGGCACTCCTGCCATTGACCAATAGCTCATGAACAAAGTGGGCAAGGAGGTAAGGATGGAGGTTATGTATGGGATCAGCAACATGGACTTTCCTCACAAAGGCTGACTTGGTTACAGCCACTGCTAAGTTCCCAATCTGCCAGCAGCAGAAACCCATACTCCACACTCAATATAGCACCATTCCTTGATGTGACCAGTCTGCTACCAGGTAGCAAGTTGACTACATTGGACCACTTCCACCATGGAAGAGGCAGTGATTTGCTTTAACTGGAATATACATATATCCCAGATATAGGTTTGCATTTCTTGCATGCAATGCTTCTTTCAAAACTACCCTCTGTGGACTTTCTGAATGTCTTATATACCACCGTGGCATTCCACACAGCATTATTTCTAATCAAGAACCCCATTTCAGAGCAAATGGTGTGTGGGAATGGCCACATGCCCATGGAATTCACTAATCTTACCATGTTTCCCTTCACCCTGAAGCAGCTTGATTGATAGAATATTGGATAGCTTTTTGAAGACTCAATTATGGAACCAAGTAGGTGACAATACTTTCCAGGGCTGGGACAATGTTCTCCAGGAGGTTGTGTATGCTCTAAATCAGTGTCCATTCTATGGTGCTGTTTCTCCTATAACCAGGATTCATGGGTCCAGGAATCAAGGGATGGAAATGGGAATGCTATCTCTCACTATTACCCCTAGTAATCCACTAGGAAACTTTTTGTTTCCTGTTTCTGCTACCTCAAGCTCTGCTGGTCTACTGTTTTTAGTCCCAAAAGGAGGAGTTCTGCCACCAGGGAACACAACAATGTTTTCATTGACCTGGAAGTTAAGACTGCCACCTGGCCACTTTGGGCTCCTCTTACCTCTGAGTCAATGGGCAAAGAAAGGGATTGCTGTCCTGGCTGGAGTGATAGATCCTGACTATAAAGGGGAAATATAACTGTGTCTACATAATGGGGATAATGAAGAATTTACCTGGAACAAAGAAGATCCTCTAGGATATCACCTAGTACTGCCATGCCCTGTGATTAAAGTCAATGGGAAATTGCAACAACCCAATCCAAGCAGGACTAAAAATGGCCCAGAATTTTCAGGAATGAAATTTTGGCTCTCCCCATTAGGCAAAGAATGATGGCCAGCTGAAATGCTTGCTGAGGTTAACAGGAACATGGAATGGTTAGTGGAAGAATGTAGTGATAAATATGAACTTCAACCATATGACCAATTACAGAAATAAATGAGGACTGTAATAGTCATGACTCTTTTTTCCTTGTTTTATGTGTATGATTGTATATGTACACAAAACAAATTTCTTTGTTTTCTTTCCCAACCTTTGCCCCTATCATATGGCAAGTTGTATTAGTTTCATGACATAATATTTAAGGATGTCAAGATTAAGAGTAAATATTACCCAAGGACTTGAACCCTATTCTGTAGGGAATTAGTGCATTTCAGGTTGTATGTAGGAGAGTTGAACATTGTTAAGCAGAAATGTATAAATATGTACATCTGTTATTGTTTTTACTTAGAGACAAAGTATGGTTTAACATAATGAGTAAGGTTGTTGAGTTGACAAGGGACTGTGATGGTAAGGCTGATGTGTCAACTTGGCAAGGTAATTTGCACAGTTGTTTGGTCAAGAAAGCACTGGGCTAATTGTAATACAAGGACATTTATGGACTTAAGTCACCAGTGATTTTACTGCATAGATAGCTGATTATATCTACATCAATCAGGGAGATTTCTGTCAGCAATAAGTGACGCTTTATCCAGTCAATTGAATGCCTTAAAAGAGGAAGTGATTCCAATATTAAGTGAGAATTTCCCAGATCATCTTTGGACAGCCAATGTCTCCTGGAAACTCATCAAGGACCTTCACTAAATTTTCATCAGAGCCCTGGTTTGCAGACTGCAGTTGGAACCTGGACTTGTGCATCCCCATGTTCACATGAGAGATTCATAAAATTGCACACTATTGACAGATATCTCCTGTTGTTTCTGTTTCCCTAGAGAACCCTGACTGATACACTGGGCTAAGTTTCAATTACACAAGAACAAGATTCATAAGTACAAGCATCAGTAATTAAGGGCCTGGCATATGGGTCTGTCCTTTTTCACTAGGCATTGCCCAGGTACTCACCGGATTTTTGCCACTCTATTAGAGAATTTGGCAGGACTTTCCAGGATGGGAATACAATATTCTCTTGGTTATTGTGCAAATCTCCTCCCACCAAGATTACACCCCATGACCATTTGAATATGTTCGTATGCCACAGAGGCATGCCCCAGGTGTAGCCCACCCCACATCCCCACCAATCACCAATATCTGGCATCAGTGATCCTTCCTTGCCACAGTTGGGACCCTTCTGTAATCCAACCTGCGGTCACCCCTCGGGCTGAAGTGTGGTTTGCTGGCCTGGCAGGGGAGCGGCCGCAGTAGGCCTAATTCCGCTGCCCCCATAATAGGGTGGTTGGTCGGGCCCACCGCCACCCCTGAAGGAAGCTCGGCATGGTCGCCTGCTTCTCCGGGCGACCCCTTCGTCGCCGGCTTCGCCGGGCGACCCCGTCAGCCGAACCGCGCAACCCCTTGTGAGACCGATCCCTCGTCTGCTGCCGGACCGACCTCTCATCCCAGGTGGGACCGACCCCTCGTCCCAAGCGGGACCGACCCCTCGTCCGCAGCCAGACCCCACCTCTACCAACCGAGCAAGCCGCCGCACAACCTCCCCAAAAACAAAGCCAAAAATTCAATATATAAAAATAATAAGAAAATAAAATGATAACCATTTTAAAATTCTCACTATAACAAGAAAGAGTATTGATGGACCTATTTTATGGAAAAGAAAAATGATGGTAAGAAAGATTATATAACGATAATCCTATAATGTATTGTAAATAGAAACACATTTTTTCATACCAAATAAAGAATTTCTTGGAAAAATTAAAAAATCAATAATGATATTGAGAAGAAATTTATTTGAATGACTATAATCTGGTACATCTGAAATAATCTCATACAAACAGAAACAGAAAAAATTAAAGGGGAAATTCTGTCCTTATTATGGAGACATGAAAACTGAAACTTAAGGAGATGATCTAATTATACAAGTCCATACAGTTAAAAAAATCATCGAGTCTGACTTCCAACCTATGATGCATTTGACAAGGTATTAAAGAAAACACTTAAGATTAGGAAATTATTGTCTTGGTTGCAAGCAGATAAAAGAATATAGATTTTTAAACATAGGGATTCATAGCCTTGACACAAGCAGTACTCATAAACACTGTTAAAAGGACTACAAATTAGACAACCACCTTTGGAAAATACTTGGCAATATTTTCTAAATGTGAACATTGACATATCTATGACTCTGTGTTCCTATCCCTAGATATTTACCCAATGGAAATATATATAAACAATCACAGAAATAAATGTACAACAATGTTCCTAGAAGCATGTATTCATAATAGCCAAAAACCAGGAACTACTCAAATGTTCATCAACTATAAAATGGATTAATAGACTGGAATATTCACAAAATGGAACATTATCCAATAATGAACCAACTACTGTATGCAAAAAGAGTGTTGAATTTCAGAAACATAATGGTGAACCAAAAAAGCCAGACACACAATAATACATAAATTGAATTCCATTTGACAAAGTTCAAAATTTAGGAATACTGATCTAGGGTGATATAAGTGAGCACAGTGACTACCTTTGGGAATGGTGGGGGGGTAGGATAACGCCCAATAGAAGGTATAAGGAGGTTATCTAGGGCACTGGTAATGTTCTCTTTCTTGACGTAGGTAAATTGTGAAGTTTACAATTTTCAAAAAATATACTGACATGCATACTTATGATATTTGTGTTTTTCCATGTTTATTTTAATTCAACTGAAAGTTAAAAATAAAAATAGAAAGATAAATGATTGATTATATTAATATATAGATATAAAGATGGATAAGTAATTCAAAAGTTTTCAGATTTGGAAATTATTACTACTTCTATAAATAATATTATGACACATTTGAGTATAAAGAACCAGTAAAATATTTCAGTTGCATAGAATGCATGAGGGAAAAAATGAGATGATAGATGTAACCTTCACATTTAAACTGGATAGCCTAAAGAAAGCTTAATTTTGGAGAGTTATTTGTTCCAATAAAATATACAAAAATCAAGACTAAAGTGTGCTTCAGAAAGAATTTTGGTTATAGTTACTGACACGTGGAACTCATCAGAGAAGCCTACTAAGTTACTGAGGTAAATGTGTTGCAGAAAGAAACCATAACCCCATAAAAATGAGCAAACCAAGAACCCAGATATTGCTTTCTATATACCATTCTCCACCAAAAGAAAACAGAAAGAAAACAAGGTTCTTTGGGAATATGGTTAATTTCAAGTCTGGCACAGGAAGAATCCAATATGATTATAAAATATTCTCTACCATAAACTCCTATCCTGCTCTATATTTGGCCAGAATACTAGCAAAGGAGAACTTAGAGACCACAGCCAAGTACTGCTGAAAGAAAATAGAAAGAAAACAAAAGTTTCTCCCAGAGAAAAAGAACTGGCTCACTTTGGTGTGTTTCCCATTCTTTTCTTTCCAAATGTGATTATTATGGTTATCATGTCCCTACTCCATCGGTATGTATCAGCTGTGTATATTGGAGGTGGGAACAGAGTTATTTCATCCTTCTTTTGGTTCATAGGTCACTGGATTAAGAGGGATAATAAAATTTCACGAATAGAACATGCCAATGGAAAGGGTTGTGAATCACCCATATAGACTTAATATCATACTAGACAGAGTGACTATAGAGAAAGAAGAGAATTATGATCCACATAGCAAAGGAATGACAGGAATACTAACAGATACTTTAGTTCAAATATTTATGGTTTGATATTTTCCAGCCTCCTTTCACTTTGAGACTACATGACTGTGTTTTGGCCCATGAATGAGGGTAGAAATCAGAAAGGCTACTTCAAGACAAAATACCCCATGCAATCCTCTTACTCTCTCCTCTGCTGTGGTTAGAGGATGTCACATGTTCTCAATGGTCTAACTGCAAAGATGAAAGCATCCAAGATCCAAGATCTCTGAGGAGAGCCTTATGGAGTGACTCATAACCACCACCGAACCATGCAGTAAATGAAAGATCAATTTATGTAATGTCAAGCTATACAAATGTGAAGTTTGTATAGCAGCTAACATTAATTACTGTACTATATAAATATTGAGAAGATATAATGATTACTGAGATATAACAATTAAGCAGACATACCCTGCACCCAAAGATATTTTGACTATCAGGAAAGACAAGATACACATGACAGTAATTTATGGATGGCAAAAAGTCCTTTGGTACCTCTATCACTGAGAGAGAAAATCTTATTGCCCTCACTCTGGATCCTGGCCAGCCGCCTTGATTTGCCTCAACAATAGAATGTAGAAGAAGTGACTTTTGATGCTCGTTGTTAGATAGCTTCTGGTCCTACATGAGCATTTTGGAACCCTCAGCCTTGGAGCCCTGAGCTGCTACTTAAGAACTCAAATTTTCCAGAAGCCACTGTGCTGTGAGGAAGCCCAATCTAGCCACTTGAAGAGGCCATGTGGAGAGAGAGAAAAAAAATACATGCTTGGCTTGTCCCCAGATTGTCTTGCTCCTTGGTTTTTGAATCGTCTCAGCTGAGTTAGCAAACATCATGAAAGAGACTAAAGCCATTACTGTCCCATCCTGACAAAATTCTTGTCTCACAAAAGCATGAGACATAAAATGATTGATGTTTAAGGCACTATGCATTGGGATAGTTTATTAGACAGCAATAAATAACTGTAACAGATGTTTTAAATGTGAATATAAATTAGTATAAATATATGTATGTATTGTATGTTTATGGGTGTCTGACACATACCCATGAGATAGAAAGGAAAATAGACTATAGGTAGAAAATAATAAAATTTCATGAAAGATATAAATTCAGTACTAAAAGAATATAAAGACAGAGGAAATTACTTTCAGTGGTAGAATTGTTAAGGAGGAAATCTTGCTAGATTCTAGTCACATTGTGAAAAAGGGCTGAGTCCATCTGGTCCGTCATTCTATCCATCATACCTAGCACCATGCCTTTGGCATGACAGATGCTCATGAATGCTAGTTAAATTAGATGGAATAAATAACCAAGTACTATTGCATTTTAGAAGAATCTTGAAGGAAAGGCTAGATTTTGTCACATGAAGAATGATGGATATGAACAGGGTAGAAAACTCTAGACCAATGATACAGCATGATTACTAGAAAACACACAGCGAAGTACATATATGGAGACACCAAAGAGAAAAAGGAGGAATCTGATTTGGTTGCACATCAGGACGTAAACATAGCGAGAAAATACAGAAAGGATATGCTTTAGTTTGAAAGCACACCCAAATGATTCATATTTCATTTCACAGTCATTGAGAAATCCTATAGTTTCTTTTTTGGTAGATATAGTATCATGATAAGAATAGTTTGTTTGGAAGGTAGCAGAAGAATCTGGGAATCTGAGACAGATTGTTGCACCTTTTATTCATTGTGGGTTTAAAAAGTTTTAAGCAGCTAGGTGAGGAATTTCAGTTATAGACAAGAAGGATGAGTAGCTACTGGGACCAACTGTTGCAGGAATATTCATAGTCCTCTTCATTCAATAAAGTATAAATAAGAGATTTGATAACATCCTTGTCTTCACAAATATACAAATCTAGACAGCTGTGGTAATTCTGAGGGACATATTTAACACAGATATATTTTTACTTATGCAAATACTTAAAATATCATGGAAATGTGTGGGCATTCCCTCAGTACACCATACATAGGTAAAACTGGTAGGATAGTATCTGAATATTATTCTTTGCTTCCAGGGTAATGTGGGCATTTCTGTAGCAACAACAATAAATTGAGAGCTTTACTTATGACTGTGAGTATGCTGCAGGTTTCAACAGTGAGAAGATGACTATTTCTGCTGTTCCCTAAGCTATATTAAGCCCCATATGTAATGAAGAGTGGAGCAATAATTAAATCACTGGAGTGTCACTTTTCTCTCAGTATCATTTCTTCTATGAAAAGACTAGCAAGTAAAGTCAATTCTGAGGCTGCAAGCAGCTTATTATTTTTTCCTTCCAATATTGTTATTTGGAGCATCCAAGATTATAAGTTAACCACTTCATATTTTTCTTAATAAATGAAATATATTATCAAGAAATTCTAGTCTCTAAAACTGGAGAATGAACAAACTGAACTAACATAATCCTCTGATTTTAAAATGGAATCACAGACAGGTGGCCTGATTTTCCCCAACAGGAAAACTGTCATTCTAGGTTGAAGAATGAAAAAGAAGTTGGCAATTTTAGATTAAACATGAAAATATTTTTTTCATTTTAACTATAGTACTATGAGCATGTACTTTTAAAAATTTAGATTCTGAGAGACATATACAAACTGATCATTCCTATTTCAGGATGTCCTTTAAAAACACAAAAATAAAGTATGTAGGGTATAAACACATATCCCAGTGATTGATTTTTTAAAATATTTTAAATGAGTATCACAATTATCATGCTAAGTCATCTTCACATAGTAAAGACCCCTAGAAAAATGTATTTATTTAAGTGAAACACACATTCATATGCATACAGAAACATAAATATCTTCTGAAAGGAAAATTATGTGCCCACAAAGAACACATAACTAATAGATCATTAGTTGGAAGTAGTTAAAAAGGATATCTTCCTTCTTTTTTCTTCTAAAGCAGTTACTTGGTCACCATTTTCATTTTACAGACTTGCTTTGGAATCTTTATTCTAGAATGTCTGCACTTGACAGCCTGTAGTACACAAATGAGTTGGAGTGCATAAACTCCCATGTGCATAATCTATTTTTATGATCATAGCTGCTTAGCTGCTTCCTTAAGGATAAAGATATGTGATATCTACATGGCCCCAGACAAAAATACCTGCACATATATAATACATGAAAAAATAAGAAGCTAAATTATCTTCTCCTACAACTTTTTCTTTCCTTCTCTTTCTTTTTTTACAGCTCCAGGATCTTGACCTCTTATTTCATTTATCTTTTTCTCCATTCCTCTTTTGCTTCTCTGTGTTGTTATGTTTTGCCTTTTTAGTAGAAGAAAAGAGTCCTGGAGGCACTTTGTATTGTTGTGCTTTTTTTGAAAAATCTTTTTTCCTGAAGTGATGGCAGCACTTATTAATCTTTTTCCTCCTCTTGGTCTCAGTGGTTCTCTTTCACTTCCGATCTTTCCATTGAAAACCTGTGGGTGGTAAAAATTATTTCTTTCTTCCAGATGTCTGTGCTCCATTGGGAATTAGCAAAAGTGCGGGGTTTTATGCTTATCTCCCCTGTGCAAAGGGGAAAAATACATCAGTGGAACTGAGTTTGCTCTGAAGAGCCAATATGTGTTGAAGCAACTTTCAAATTCTAGGTCAGCAGAGAACCATAGAGAAAGACTTCTTTATAAAGGAGCCTCATGTTCTGCCTAATTATTCTGAGTTGCAAGAAGGAACTGCTGACAACCCTTCTTGGTTAAAGTACTTAGGTTTAATGAGTTTCAATCCTACAGTCGTGTCGGGGTTTCTAATGTTTTCGAAGCCTGAAACAATTGTGGATGCGATTGTCTCTTTTAAATAATGTCCATTTGGCAAAAATAGGGCACAAATGAACGTCTTACCCATTCTCGAGAATTTTCTATTTCTCTAATTCTGATCGTATAGTGACCATCCTCATGCTTCAAGTTTAAAAGAGCCTTGGTGGACTTATTTTTCCTTGCTAAATTTCTAAAGAGATGGTGGCTTATTTTTATTGATGTTTGTAACAGGAGAAAAATGTAGTGGCTACATTTTGTGTGTACTCAGAGAGGAGCACAGACTTTTTGAGAGCAGAAACTGGTTTAAGCTCCTGCTCTGGCACAAATTGTTACTTTGTTCATGTGATTTCAAATTGCTTCCATATCTGAATAATGGGAAAACTAACAATACTTCCATCCTGAGATTCTTAAATCAGGCTCAATGTTATAATACATGCAAAATACTTATAATTTTGACACATTTTAAACACAATATATATTAGTTGTCAATATATTTCTCATAATCATCATTTATAAAATGTCTTAGTATATTAAAATATAAAAATTCTGTAATTATCTTATCACATGTTGAAATTTAATTTTTAATAAAATTGTGAACCAGGAACCTGCAAAGATAAATAACTATACCAAGATCACACACTTAGTTGGCAGAAAAGTTAGAAGAAAATCTCAGGGCTCCCGTTTTCTTCTCTGGTGATCTTTTTGGAGAATTTAAATAAAATAGTGATATCTCATGCACAGTGAAAATTTAAGTCAAATTGGTCAGAAAATATGTGTTACTAAATTCATTCACCCTAAAAAAAAAGAGTACAGAATATGTCACTAATCATTTTCTTGCAAAAAGTATATTATTAGGAAAGTTAAAGGTGGTGCAAAGTCACAGAGCAAAATAGCCATTTAGTGAACTTTGACTATGAAATGTGTACTCTTTTTTTGACTTTACACATAAATCTGTATATTAAACATAGGAATCGACTTTTAAATTTTTACTCTGATGATAACCAGTTAAACACATGCAAATGACTGGTGAATTACCAATTAGTAACCCACTGATTTCTAAATAATCAGTTGGTTAAAAGACCATTATTTTAATTTTCTTCTAATTTGTTATTGTTGTGTGTGTGTGCAAAATGTGAGTGTGTATATGTCTGCAAAAGGAAATATGAACTCTTTTTTTCTGACAGTATATCTACATAAAATATTTTCTGTTTAGGTACTAGATACTCTGCTAGGGTCTTCCAGGTTCACCAGCAGCCCAGAGGCTGAGAGAGAGAGGGTCCCCAAGGCAAAGAGATGAGTAATAAACACAGTTGCGCTCAGGTAGAAAGTGAGCCTGGGGGAAAAGGCAGAGACAGCCACCATGTTGCTTGCCGCATGGCAGGAGGCCAGGACCACCAACAGCTGAACTATGGGTGAGACAGCATCTGTTAATGATTCCTCGATTTGGGCATATTCACAGCCTTGGAATTGTAATATTTTACTCTAATAAAGTCTCATTACAAAAGTCAACCCATTTCTGATATCCTGCATTGGCAGCTCTTAGCAAACTAAAACACCATGTATTCACTAGTGTATATTACACTAGTGAAACTTTAAAATATCATAACTGAAACTTTAAAAATAAATGTTAAAAGACCTTTAAAAAGATTCTGTGCAATTTAAATATGACCAACTGTAGAAGTTTGATGTAGTTATAAATTCCAAAAATATATATTGGATTATGTTTGTAAACTGATCTTTAACTGGGCATGATTAAATTATGATTAGGGCTTTGATTGGGGCACATCAGTAGAGCATTGAGTCAGTGGGTAGGAATTCACAGATAAAAGACATGGCAATGGACAGGATTGGGGCTTTTAATGTTGGAGATTTTAATCTGAAACATGACATTTTGATGTGAAAATAGACTTTGGTGAGGGAAGTAACTTATGCCTTATGGCCTGGTAACTGTAAGCTCCTACTACAAAAAAAAGCCCTATATAAAAACCAACCAATTTCTGGTATTTTGCATAAGCACCCCTTTGGCTGACTAAGACAGAATTTGGTACTGAGGAGTGGGGAAATGCTTTTGCAATTAATAAAATGCTGGAATGGTGTTACAAATGGGTAAGGGGTATTTTTTGGAGGAATTTTGAGATGCTTGGAAGAAAAGACCTACAGTGCTTTGAAGAGACTGTTGATGGCAATATGGATAATAAAGAGATTTTTATGATGCTTTAGAAATAAATGATGAAGCTATTATTGGAAACTGGGGGAAAGGCTACCCATGTTTTAAAGTTGCTGAGAATTTAGCAAGATTAACTCCTGATGTTTTTCTGGAAGGCAGAATTTGAAAATGGTGAGCCTGGGCATTTAGCTGAAGAAATTTCCAAAGTAAACCTAAAGAATGACCTCATACGGAAGGTTCAACGCGGATCAGCGGAATATCCCTGTCTACATAAAATAACATGACTTTAAAATGCTGTTTGACCTAATGTAAGGGGGAAATGGAAAGGAGAAATGAGTTTATATGGCTACGAGTCTCTACAAAAGAGTCTGGAGGCTGTCAGAAGGATTGCCCTTATGCACAACTGAGCAGAGTCTGAGAGACAGATAAAGCAGATACAACCCCCAGATATCGGTTCCTTCGAGGGCTAAAGAGACCCATGGGAGTTATGGTCATGGCCGATGGGGTTAACTACCAGGTCAGATGGCCCCTCTTTGGAACTGGTGTTTATGTGTGACGAATCTGGACTCAGATGGGATCTCTCTTCATAAGACTTTCATGCTAATGTGCTGGAGGTGCAGTTAGTGTAGGGGTTTAAGATATTTTTAGGGGATTTGAATCTCTGGACTGACAATGTGATAGCCGGGTCCTGAGCCTCAACAGACTCCAGCACCTACAATCTGACTTATTGGGCTCACCACACTCAGCTAAGATGGAGTTGAAGAAGGACAACCACCACACCATGGAGCCTAGAGTGATTACAACTGAAAGTGGGAGGATTGCATCCAGCATCCAGGTGGAATCTGAGCCTCCTCTTGACATAGAGGTGCAATGGACACAACCAATCCAATGTCCACATAGAAAAGGTGGCATTGGATTGAGAAAAGTGGGCATGATGGCTGATGGGTATGGGGAAAGGCAGGAAGAGATGAGAGGTGGAGGCATCTTTGGGACATGGAGCTGCCCTGGATGGTGCTTCAGGGGCAATCACCGGACATTGTAAATCCTCACAGGGCCCACTGGATGGAATGGGGGAGAGTGTGGGCCATGGTGTGAACCGTTGACCATGGGGTGTGGGGGTGCCCAGAGATGTACTTGCCAAATGCAATGGCTGTGTCATGATGATGGGAGGGAGTGTTGCTGGGGGTGGGAGAGGTGGGGTGGGGGTGGTAGGGTTCAATGGGACCTCATATATATATATATTTTAATGTAATATTATTACAAAGTCAATAAAATAAAATAAAAAAAAGAATGTAGCTTGGCTTCTGCTTACAGCTTATAGCAAAATGCTAGAAGAGAGAGATGCACTGAGGACTGAACTGTCAGGCACAAAGAAAATAGAAACTGATTCTGGAAATTCCAAGCCTCTGGAAATCAAGCTCCCAGAAGAAAGTGCCCCATTGGAGGACCTGACTAAACTTGGAACTTGTAAATCAGGTTTGAAGATGCAGTTATCTAGGAAAGACTGTGGAATGTCTTGCTGTCTGATGGCTTGGACCCCTGCTTCCTGCATGCTAAACCAACAAGATTTTTGAGAGAGCTGCATGAACAAAACCACTGTCAGCTTGGAATAAAAAGGACATGGAAAGGAGAGATTGAAAGGGAAATATGTTCAAGAGGAAAACCATGGAATCTGAGGTCTGAAATTAGTATATCACCTTGGGCCAAGAGAGGAACCCCACCTATGTGTACAGAGAGGGTGGGTTTGCCCCAGCAGTTGAAGAGGGTGGATGTTCCTACCTGATGTTCTGGGAGAGTTTTGCCACCCCATGGTATAGAGAGGGTGGAGCACATTCCCCAAGGATTAGTGTGGTTAAGGTCAGCACCCCACAGTTCTGAGTGGGGGAGACCTGTCCCCCAAAGAGTAAGGAAGGCCAGGTGGCCAACTCATGGCTCTGAGAGGGTTGAGCCTGTATGCCAAAGGTTAGGGGGAATGTTGTCTTCACATCACTGTGCTGGGGGAGTTAAGACTCTAACCCAAAGATTGGGTAAGCTGTGGCAATTACCCCGACATTCTTGGAGGGAGAGGTTTAGAGCTCGGCCAATACCCAGATGCTTAACGAAGGTGGAACCAAAAATATGACCATTGGGCAAGGCTGTGGAAAGGATGGGTTCTCATAAGGCACCAAGAAGATGAAACCATCATCTTAAGAATGATTCTCAGACTGAAATCAAATGGAGGAAGTCCTGTAGGTTTAATGAACTGTAGAGAACCCATGACTCATGCCTGCCCCCCCCCCCAATTTATCCTTATTGTAATGAAAATGTTTATCCTTTGTCCATTTGTGTATTGGAAACAGATAAACTATTTTGTAAGTTTCAGAGGTCTATAGCAGACAGGACTTTGCCGCAAGACAAACTGTTTCTTTAAAATGATCGTGATATGATTTAGTACTTGCTACTAATTTAAGTTTATTTCCCAAATATTGTAATATCTTTTTGGAATTCAGAGGGTGGAGTGTAGCAGTTTGCTGTGGTTATGAATTTCAAAAATAGATATTGGGTTATGCCTGTAATCTGGTCTATACCTGGGCATGATTGAGTTATGATTAGGGCTTTGATTGGATCACATCATTAGAGTATTAAATCCCCACCCATTGGTATGTGAGGACTCACAGATAAAAGGCATGGCAAAGGACAGAGTTGAGGGTTCTTAATGCTGGAGTTTTGATGTTGGAGTTTGATGCTGAAATCTTAAGCTGGAGCCGCTGGAAAAGAGACAGAACTGTTCACCTGATAGTCTACAGCCGACCTTGTGAGCTGAGCCCAGAGGAACCCAAAAAGCCTGAACCCTTGCAGATGCCAGCAGCCATCTTGCTCCAACATGTGAAAATAGACTTTGGTGAGGGAAGTAACTTATGCTTTATGGCCTGGTATGTGTAAGCTTGTACTCCAAATAAATATCCTTTATAAAAAGCAACCAATTTTTGGTATTTTGCATCAACAGCCCTTTGGCTGACTAATACACTCATTAATATTGGAGAAACACTTACTAAAGTAGATATTTCTTAGATTTCAAATAAGCAGAATCACCTGGAGAGTTGGTTGAAAATGCATGTTCCTGTATTCCTGAGCCCACCATTTTGAACAAGTGGCCCAGGTGACTCCAAAACAGGTGATGCCCAGAATTTACTTTGGTAGTAATTTGGCAGTCAGAAAGGTTAAGGTCTTCACCGATTTTTTGGTGTGTGAAGGGAGACATTTTTGACATTCTGAAACACTAATTATTCAACTTAATTTGCTGCCATTGTCTTTGGAAAGGAGTTTCTTAGTTTCATTATTTCAAGTTTCTATGAGCTCTTGACTATCTTTTTGTAAATGACTCCCAAATCTCTGCTTTGATCACTTGTCAAATTCTTAGCTTCCTGTATATAACCAAGTAATGGAAGAAACTGCAGCATCAATGTGGAGAAAGTGGCCACGGTAGTTGCTGAGGGTAGGGAGAGGAAAGGAGAGATGTGATGTGGGGGTATTTTCAGGACTTGGATTATCCTAAATTATATTGCAGGGACAGATGCTGGACATTATATATCCTGCCATAACCCACTGAATATACTGGGGGAGAGTGTAAACTATAATATAAACTATTATATCCATGTGGTGCAGCAGTGCTCTAAAATGTATTCACCAGGAAGCGGACTTGTCCCAGTGGATAGGGCGTCCATCTACCACGTGGGAGGTCCGTGGTTCAAACTCCGGGCCTCCTTGTCCCATGTGGAGCTGGCCCATGCTCAGTGCTGATGCACGCAAGGAGTGCTGTGACACACGGGGTGTCCCCCGCATAGGGGAGCCCCACAGGCAAGGAGTGCTCCCCATAAGGAGAGCGACCCAGCATGAAAGAAAGTGCAGCCTGCCTAAGAATGGTGCTGCCCACACAGAGAGCTGACACAACAAGATGACGCAACAAAATGAAACACAGATCCTGTGCCTCTGACAACAACAGAAGCGGACAAAGAAGACACAGCAAATAGACACATAGAACAGACAACTGGGGTGGGGGGGAGGGGAGAGAAATAAATAAATCTTTAAAAATAAATAAATAAATAAAATAAAATAATAAAACAAAATGTATTCACCAAATGCAATGACTGTGCCACAATGATGAAAGAGGTTGTTGATGTGGGAGGAGTGATGGGTGGGGTGTGGGGATATGGGAACCTCATAATTTTTAACGTAACATTTTTTTGTGATCTATGTTTCTTCAAAAAAATACAAAAAAAAAAATACTAGACAAAAAATAAAGAATGAAGCTTCTGTAGGTTGGATTATAGGCCTGCAAGCTCATCATTTTCACTGCACTTTCTGTGTCCTTTAAAGAAAATGCTCTCAGTAATGCAACTGTGAACTCTAGTAGTCATCACATATACCTTTGCCCCCCTTCGCTGTGTTCCCTCCTCACCACTTTCTCTGATTCCTGCTGATTTGATATCCTGTTTCTCAAATTCATTTCCTTCTTTCCATTTCTACTATCATTGTTTTAGCTTAGAAGCCAACATTTCTCCACTGGATAACTTCAAAATCCTAATTGGTCTCCCAAATTCCAGTTTTATCATACTTGAACTCAGCCTTCCTAAAATAGCCAGTGAGCTAAATAATCAAATTCAGCTGTCACTTTTCTCATATAAAACTCTTTAAACTCATCATTGCCCTCAAGATACAGTTGAAGTTTCCTAATAGGACACACTCAGTGTCTATGAGCTTCCATTAGCAATTTTTTTTTTTTAACCACTCAGAGCTGCCCACTTTGTCAACCAGCAGCACCAAAATCTTGTGGTTTTTGCATACACAAGATTAGGTTGTCTTTTAGTTAGTGCCTTTTCTCATACACTTTTCAACCTTAAAATCCCATCCTCACACATTTACTGTATTTTTTCCTTCCTCTAAGAATCACGCTTAGGTTTCAACTCCTCAGAAATCTTTCCTGACTTGGCTGCCTCTCACTACAGTAGATTTTGTTGTACCCCTCCTTAGAGTTTTTAAACCACCTTTGAATAAAATAGCCAAATGGCCACATTCCAGATCGGATCTACATTCTGCCACGCAGTAGCTGAGTTTTGTGACCCATTCCAGCTATGTGATATCCAACAATTTAATTAATCATCTCTTTGTTTAGGTTTCTCATGGAAAGTTCTGGCTAATTGTATCTATCACATATCTGTATTTACAGAGAGGAATCAGTGATACAAGGAATATAAAATATAGTTAACTTTTTTCTTGGTCTTAAATACACCAAGAATTCAATTGCTGGAACTGTTGACATTATCATTTTATACTTATAAATTTATTTGAACCATCTGCTTGGGTTCTTTATCTCTAGATACATTTTATACTGAGAAACAGCCCCTTCTTTCTCTCTCTCTTTGTTTCCATTCTCATTGCCACAAACCCTAGACCCAGATACATTCCCTATAGGATTTTTACATAGAAAACGTTCAATGAAAGTATGTTTACTAAAAATGAGTGAGAATTGTCCCCAAAACTCAAAAAGCCAAATCCATGGGGCAGATGGATGGAACTTTATTGCTTCCATTGGTAGATACTCTGTTTATTAGGATCGGTATTGTCGATCACCATCCTCATGTTAGTTGTTCTGGGTTAGTCCAATAAACTGGAGAGTAGGTATTGCAGCTTTGCAGAGATTCAGGGCTAAATCAGCATGTGGATAGATGGAAGAGTTAAGTCTCTGGGACATAATTAATGAATATAGTACTAATTATGGGTTCAAATAAAAGAAGCATAAGACCCATGTGTAGGGAACTTATAAATGAGTTTAAATATGTAACATTGGGGAATGTATGTTCCAAGATAAGCACACAGACAGGGTGCTGAATTCCTGAGATTGTCTGCCCTGCCTATCATGTTTAAATGTCTCTAGAGTCCTCAGGAACCCCCATGCTTGGTGCACGGCTTACTGTGGCAGTCAATGAGATCCTCCTGAGACGTGCGTAAGTGTAACCTCTGGAATGACCTCTCAACACACCTTGAAATCTCTTAGCCAAAAAACTCATATTTATTTAATATTTCACCATTTGGGACCATCCATCTGCCCCATGGGATCTAAGCCCCTTCTTAATTAGAAACAGAGTGGGCATCACCATCCCTAAATCCTCAAGTTTGAGGAATGAACAAACTAAAGTACAATTATTATTCAAACAATGGAAGAATTTGTAACATTGATATAAAGGCAGTGGTCACCAGAGGTTCCAATAGGAGGGAGAGGGAAGAAGAGGTTTACCTTGGGGCATTTTGGGGACATTGGAATTGTTCTGCTTGACATTGCAGTGATGGCTACAGGCCATTACACAGTTTGTCAAAACCTATAAAATTGTAAGCTGCAAAGTGTAAATTATAATATGAACAATAGACCATAGTTAGTAGCAATGCTTCAATATGTGTTCTTCAATAGTAACAAATGTACCACACTAATGAAAGATGTTGATGGGAAAAAGTGAGGGAGAGGGAGGGATATGGGAATTCCTGCTATATTTTCAATGTAATATTTATGTAATCTAAAACTTCTTTAAAAAATAAAACATTTCCATTAACAAGAAAAGCCAAAACCACTAATGCTGGCAGTCTGAAGATTTCAGATTATCTATAGATTTTAAGTAATTTGAATGAAAAAAATTAAGCAGTACTGATACCCACATTATTATGGTAATTTCAAAGTTCATTTCTCGTAGCCATACCAGAAACAATCCTATGATAATTTTCAGTTACAATGTCTGGTAATTTAACTGGTATTCAAATTAGCCCCCCAAAAGTAGAAAATGTTGCCCTTTTGGATAAATGGTAAAACTGAAGCTCAGATCGGCTAAGAGAGTCTAAACTAATAAATAACAGATCTAGAACTTTAAATTTCTGAATTTCAGGCTCTTACTACTATGCCAGATTACAACTACTACATGAACCCTCACCATTGCTAATTAAGTATAGCTGGGTTTTCATTTCTTAGAAATTGGTATATTTGATATGCAACTTTGAAAACTGATGTTTGAGAAATATCCTTATATTGCCAGTTCTATCATAGCCATGATTTCATGAGTGTGTACCTTCTTATGTCAAATAATAAAAACATGATATGAGAAAAATTGCCAATTTCTGCTTTACACATCTGAAAGAAAACCTTCACGTTGAATATTAAGCAATTTTTCAATGTTGTGAACCTACTACATAACATTTTTAAGTATTTTTACTATTGACAATTCTCAATATACTAGTTTTACCCCTAGAACAAGGGCCACTTCAGGATTATATTCCTTTCTCATCTCACCCATCATCAAGACCCATGTACATTCCACACATGTAAAAATCAAACACCAAAACCAAACGAAACAAAAATTCAACTTAGTTTTATCTGAAAGGTTTGTATTTCATCCAGTCTTTCTAATTTTTCATTAGAAAAAAGGTATGAAAAACCATGAATTCCTTAAAATTTAAACCAGGCTCCCCACCAGGTCAGCCACGGTTTGATATTGCATCTTGAATATGTAATACTTTATCTTACGACAAGTTACTTTCATAATTCACACTCTTCTGAGGATCACAGAAACCCAGCAGCTGATCCTATGCAGCAGAGATCATATTTTTAGATCCCCCAGAGAAACTCATAGCACAACTTCACTAGGAAAATTTCATGAGACCCAAAATTGTCTTATTTTGTAGATAGATGACATTTTATAGAAAGCTTAGAGCATAATCCTAAAAACACTGTAAGTTATATACAACGCAACGATTAGAGGTAGAGACTAAGATAAACGCTTCCACTCAGGAGGTTATGCCCCTTCAGTCAGATAAATATCTTCAGAAATACGTTTCCACATGTTACCAGAACTGACTCCATGAGGTAGAGTTATGACTATCAATCAAAAAATCTCAAAAATCCTTAATTATGTTTACCCACAAAGTTGTTTTAAGACATGATAGAGGAAGAGACTGTTGTTTTCTGTTATATATGTAGTTAACCAAATTTAAGATAATTGATGTATGTTCAGACTTTGGGAGGTTTTGTTTCTTAAAGTTCAGTTAGCTCTTTTCCTGAAGGATTTAGAATTCATTCAATGTTTAACATCATGTGGCATTTACAGATGTGGATTTTTGAACTATTTATTTAAACAATTTTAAATCTTTAAATTTTAAATAATTTTAGAATTATTTTCCTCAAAGTGGTGTTGCATACTTAGAAAGGAAACTAAATCATAGCTTCAAATGATTTGGCAATGACAAGTGAAGGAACTGGGAAGTGAATGCATGATGTTTAGAAGACATTCCTCTGTCTTATGTAGTTTATCACACAGGACATTCATGGTAATAATGCCTTCCATTTAAGTCTTTGTTTTTTGTTGTTTTGGGGGTATGTCTCCAACCTGCAAACTTTAGACCTATATGTCAAGTCAAATGTTCTGACATATGTACTATGTATCAGATGCTTCATTATAACTGAATTTATGAAAACGCAATAGCCTCCACAACTCCCAAAACATCCTTTCAAATTCAAACAGCTTTTTCAAATAATCCTGTTTCATATTGATTTTTTTGCTAGCAAGTTGACAGAGTTTTAGTATAATAAATAAAATACATAACTGACTTTATCTATGTTGTTCATGAATTATGGTAGAAAGGTTTAAGGTTTTAGTAAACATAAAATGCATTAAAATGCTGACATAAAGTCAAATATAAAACAAAGATTGTTAATATAATAAGGATTTCATTATATCACTCTGCCTTTCTGTCATTTTAATGACTCATTATGCAAAGTAAAATGTCACTAATTATTTGTTTCTCATTATAGGATAATTTTGGGGTTACAATTTATAGTTTGTTCTTGAATATTTTTTTACGCAAAAAACTTTTTAAACTTTTGTTGCATTTGAAAATAAGTAATCATTCCATTATTTCTATTTTCATTTTTATAACATGAAATTATAAGGTATGTATAAAAGGAGAAAATCTAACCTTTTTTCTATTTATCCTTTATGATTTCCTGTGGTTGCTGATACAGATTTCTACATGTAAGTTCATTTCTTGAAATATGGTATAATTTTCTTGCATAATTCATAAATTAAACTACTACCATTAGAATTGCTGATTTTTAAAAATGTTTCTGAAATTATCTTCTGTTTTGTCATACCAATGTCTTTGGGAGGATGGATTTACTTATATTACCATTACAATAGTCATAACAAGTTGATTAAACACAGGGAGAAAGTTTCAGCCCAGAATAGAACCTTACTAATTGTATTTGTGTTTTTGTATGTGAATGCTTTGATTTAGTATGGATTTAAAGCCAAGAATCTAAAAAGTAGTTATAACATGACTTATAGAAATGTCACAGCAATTTTGTTTTGCAACAGTCCTGAAGACTCTTAGTTGAGATACAGCAAACATCTGATGAAGATGAAGTTTAGTCTCCATTCTCAATTACCCATTGACCTCTTTGCTGAAACGATCTACAGGATGAATAGAGTCTCTTATCTAATATATATCCCATTGCCACAGAAATCTACTCTGCTTTGTAATTGGTCACACAGACATATTCATGATGGGCAAAGTACTGGAGGTTTATAAATGATGGCCTGGAAACTGAAATTTCAGAGTAGCAACTGATGGAGCAAAATGAAATTCAGAAATTGATATGCTGCCTGTTTAATAATGGAAAGAATTTTAGACATGGGACTTGAAATTAAACTAAAATTATAGACTTCATTAGGCTACAAATAAGTTCAATTTAACCATAGATTTTTTGGGGGAAGTGTAGAATGGACATATTTTAACTATCAGCTTATAGTTACTTGAACCTATTACTCAACTTTTCACAAAAGTTTTGCTGATTTTGCAAAAGTGCTTTACTTTTAATTTATAGGCAGGATAACTAGAATAAAAGAAGTCTTCTTAACCATTTATAAGATCTTTGCAGCATCTCTTAGTAGGATAAGGTAAGGGTTATTACCAATATTTTACCAATAAGAAAAGAAATGCATAGAGAAGTCTTGTTAACTGTCTAAACTTTTAAAAGTTTAGGTTACACACAAAAAGTGAGGCACCAAATCTCTTTACTGAGATAGCTCCATTGTCCACACTAAACTAATGGTTTAGCCTTTTTATTTCTTTAGCATCATGAAACTCATGGTCCCTTTTTCCAATAGATAAACCCAATATGTCCTTATAATTCCTCACTCTTCACCTTAGATGGCTATGGGAAAGTTATGTGATCAAGCTTAGCTAATAAGGTGCTTTTGCCCAGAACTCTGAATTGTGAGTGAGTGACACAAAGATAAATGGGGAATTCTGAGTTTATTCACTTTGGTGGCATCCACCAGTATCTAGGACAAACAATATGCCCTACCCTGATTTCTTTTGTAATGATGCTCTCCATATTCCCTGCTGCCTTTATATATCTCATGTATTTTCTGAGTCTGGTGCTCCAGAGTTCCTAATAATTTTGTGAGCTAGAACATAAAACTCTAATAAATTAAACACCAGCTTTAAGTTAACTGGAATTGATTTTTGTGTTAGGCAGCAAGATCTCAACAAGTGCTACAAGAGAGTAAAAATTTACAACTTCAGGAGTTTTAAGAACAGTGCATCTAGCTACAGGGCGAATTGGTTCCAATTCTAGAATTTTCACTTATTATATGTGTGAAATCACAGCAACTCGTACATGTTATCTTGGAATTTCTTCTACAGTAAAATTAAAGCATTTTGTAGTGAGCTTTGATGTACTTCCCATATCTTATTCTCAATAATTTTATTATTTTTTAATTTGGAGAGAAAGAGACAGAGAAAATATGATATAGAGGAAGTAAGCATGAATTGAGTCCTACACACAACTTCGCCCAACTCACAAACCAGCTTAGTCTTTTATTAGATTATGGTGTCCTTCCCTGTTCAGCCTGTCTATCCAAGTTTATGACAAATCAACTCTTGAATAGCATAACAGATACAGAATAGTTATGTTTTATACAGAATGTCAAAAATTCAAATAAGATCCACAGGTGACCAAGGTATTGATTTTAGAAGACAAGGACTTTAAAATAATTGTGATGATAGGTTTAAGACAATAAAAGAAAAATATCATTTTTCCAATTAATTGCAATCTTTAAAACTAAGTAAATCACATGGAATATCTAAAAGGAAAGCAAAAATCTGCAATTAAAAATAACTCAGTAGATGGGTTTATCTACAGATTTGATGCAGTAGAAGGGCTAGTAACCTGGATATAGGTCAAAAGAAAAGATACAGGCTGTCATATGGAGAGAGAAAAGAATGAAAAGTATAACAGACATTTGGGGTAAAATAAAAGCTGGATAAAGAAAAGTCACCCAAATAGGAAAGGAAGAAGTAAAATCTTTGCTATTGTATATGATATGATCCTATATATAGAAAATCCTTAAACATACAACAAAACTGCTAGAACTAGTAGACCAGTTCAGCAAAATGGCAAGGTACAAGATTAATGCATGAAAATCAATAGTGTTTCTATACACTACTGATAAAGAATCTGAGGAGGAAATCAGCAAAAAATTATGTTTATAAATAGCAGCTAAAACATCAAATATTTAAGAATAAACTTAACCAAGAACATAAAGGACCTATATTTAGAAAATTACAAAACATTGCTAAAAGAAACTGAAGAAGACAAATATGGCAGGATAGTCTGTGTTCATGGAATGGAAGATGAAATATCATTAAGATGTCAATTCTACCTAAACAGATTTACAGATATTAAAAAATCCCAATAAAAATCTCAACATCCTTTTTTGCAGAGATGAAAAGGCCAATTATCAAATTTATTTGGAAGGCTAAGGGGCCCAAAATAGCAAAAATAATCTTAAAGAGAAGAACAGAGTTGGAGTACTCTCACTTCCTAAGTTTAAGTCATCTTATTTAGTAACAGTGGTAAAATAGCATAGTACTGGCATAAAGATAGGCTAGCCAATGGAACTGAATCAAGAACTCAGAAAAAGACCCTCACATCTACAGTCAAGTGATTTTTGACAAAACCTTGAAGTCCTGCCCAGGTGAGCCAAAACAGTCTATTCAACAAATGGTGCTGGGAGAATTGGGTATCCATATCCAAAAGAAAGAAAGAGGATCTCTATCCCACAGTGTAGCAGTTTGATATGGTTATGAATTCCAAAATAGATATTGGATTATGTTTATAATCTGGTCTATACCTGGGTATGATTAAGTTATGATTGGGGCTTTGATTGGGCCACACCATTAAGGTATTGAGTCCCGGTCCCTTGTTGGGAGGGAACTCACAGATAAAAGCATGGCAAAGGACAGAGTTGAGGGTGTTTGATGTTGGAGTTTTGATGTTGGAGTTTGATGCTGAAGTCTTAAGCTGGACCCCCAGGAAGTAAGCTCACAGAGGAAAGAAGCAAGCCTCAGAAATAGAGGAAACCTGAGCCCAGGAAGAAGCAAGCCCTAGAAAGAGAGGAACCCTGAAATGAGAGAGAAGCAAGACCCAGGAAGGGAGGAACCCAGAAACCTGAACCCTCGCAGATGTTGGCAGCCATCTTGCTGCAACATGTGAAAATAGACTTTGATAGGGGAAGTAACTTATGTTTTATGGCCTCGTCTCTGTAGGCTCCTATCCCAAATAAATACCCTTTATAAAAGCCAGTAAATTTCTGGTATTTTATATCAGTACCTCTTTGGCTGATTAATACATATACCTTATACAAAAATTAACTCAAAATGGATCAAGGACATAAATATAAAAGCTACAACCATAAAAATACTACAAGAAAATATAACTCTTAAACCTTACACTCAAAGCACAAGCAACAAAAGAAAAAAACAGATAAATGGGACCTCTTCAAAATTAAACACTTTTGCTCTTCAAAATATTTTATAAGAAAGTAAAAAATGTAGCCTACTCAATGGTTGAAAATATTTAGAAACCACATATCCATTAAGGGTTTAAAGTCCATATTATATAAAAAGATCATACAACTCGATGATAAAAAGAGAAGCAACCCAGCTGAAAACTGGGCAAAAACTTGAACAAACATTTCAACAAAGAGGAAATACAAATGATCAAAAAGCACATAAAAAATGTTCAATATTGCTAGCTGTTAGGAAATTCAGTAAAATTACAATAAAATACCTCTTCACACCTTATAGAAAGGCCATTATTAAAATTACAGAAACTATAAGTGCTGGTAAGTATGTGGAGAAACAGTAACATTCCTTCACTGTTGGTGGGAGTGTGAAATAGGCTCTGTGCCTCTGTGGAAAGCTCTTTGGTAGTACCTCAGGAAGCTAAATAGAAAACTGCTGTATGATCCAGCAATCCTGCTACCAGGAAAATATTCAGAAGAACTGTAAGCAAAGATGTGAACTGACTTTTGCACGCTGATGTTCATCACAACATTATTCACAATCACTAAAGTATGGAACCAGCTCAAATGTCCATCAACTGATGACTGGATAATCAAAATATGGTATATACACACAATAAAATACTATTCAGTTGTAAGAAGAATGAAATAGGAATGTACGTGACAACATGTAAGAATCTAGTGGATATTATGTTTAGTGAAATAAGCCAGACACAAAAGGACAAATATTCCATGGGCTCCCTAATATAATGTAAATACGATGAGTAAACGCATTGAGGTAAACTCTAGAATATAGGTGACTAGTAAACAGCAGGTGGGCTGAGAATGGGGGATGTTGCTCAATATTATAGTGTAAAAATGAACAGAGTTGAGGGTAACACATTATCATGAATATAACTACCACTGCTGATTGATATATGTGATTGTGGCCGAAAGGAAGTAAATGTCAATTGAAAGGGAATCAAAGCATAATGTAGGGAATGTATAGCATAGTGATTTCAGTGATGGATAAAGATTGTAGTTAATAGTATAAATATAAGAATGCTATTATTTTATGAAGTGCTCACAATATGGTGATACATGGGAAAATTTCAACTAATGTAATTTATGAATGATGATTAAGAGTAATATTGAAATATTTTACAGCAATTGCAAGAAGACATTTTGTCAATACTAATAGACAACAATGGGAGAGGGGGGGTAAAAAAAACCTTCCTAAAATTGACTAAGGTGATGAGAGCTCAACTCTGTGATGAAAATGAAAGTCACTGAGTGTACACTTTGGGTGGATTGAAGAAAGCATGGAACTGTATAATACAGGGAATCCCCTGGTAGACAATGGACTGTGGTCAACAGGACAAATGTGAGAAAGTATTCTGAATGATAAAAAGTACTTATTTACTAATATAAGTTGTTAATAATTGAATGGGTCAGAGGGAAATACATCAAATGTTAGATATGGCTATAGTTAGTAATAATATTTTGACAATGCTCTTTCATAGTTTGTAACAAATGATTCACAACAATGCTAGGTGTTGGTGGTGGGGAGTGTGTGGGAGTCTTGTATGATGATATGCACATTTGTTTTGCAAGTTTGCAACTTTTATTATACAATTATTATGTATGTATGTTCATGTATAAATGATATAATCCAATAAAATTTTATTTAAAAAGCAAATGGACTGACTACTGCAACCAGGAGAGAAGATGGTCAGATGTGACTGGAAAAAAATGATGATAGAGAAAGCTTAGAAGTAAAAAGATTTGAAAAAAAAAAAAAGAGTTGGAGTCAGATTTACTCAAATGTCATTAATATGTTATCTTGGTGCTCCTGAGAGGTCTCAAATTGGACTAGTACTAAATTTTGAGAAGTAAGGGTTGGGGACTGAGCCTACTTTCTCTAGATGAGAAGGAACCGCTATTACACTCCCAGGAGAGGTCAACTGTGAAGAACGCTTGCAGCTTGCTACAACCCCTCAGGTAGTCGTCTTTGCTTATCTGATTGAACCAAAGTTGAGAGTTGACATTGCTCCGTCCCTCTTTGTTTTTATCTCCCTGTCCAAACAAAATAATGATATCCAGTTCTGACAATGACAGTGAAAGTAAAGAACGGGAAATCAGTAATAAGAAAGCCTTTTTGCTCACTATTCCAAGTCTCATTCTTTAATTATCTTTACTTCTAATGAAAGTCATTCATTGATCTTTAACAATTTGATGCTTGGGACTTATTTCTCATTTGTTTCAAACCTCTGGGTTTATTTAAGAAGGAGACCAATCATCAATCCCCAATTATCAGTAAAAGAAGGTGTGAAATTTGTCAGGAAAATACCTCATTTTTCATTTTTATTTCAGTTCCCTAAACATACACACATGCATGTACTAAAATAAACATGTAATTTTATACAAATGAAATAAGATTAAATTATTATCAAAAGCAATTTCAATAAGAGGTAAAGTAAACTGCAGAAGGACATTCTGAACAGCATATGTCAGTTCTGGTTAGATATGCTCCCCTGTATTCCCTTGATGTCCTATGGGGGATTCTCCTATGGAAGATTTTAGATGTTAAGTGTATATCTGCAAGTTAAGAATTTGTGTAGGCACAACCTCCAATTAATTAAGTGCTAGCACCTTGTCTTCAACAAGCACATTAGTAAAGATGAGCAAATATAACTTTTGTTTCAAAACATAAAAGGGGGCATTCATATTTTATCCACTCACTAAATCTGAGAATAAATGAGAGCATGGAAAATAATTTTTAAGAAGTTTCCTGACTTTTAGCAAAGTTTTTTTTTCCTTTTTTGGAGATAAATTATTCTTAATGGAAACCATTTGTTGTTTTATTAGTAGCAGAACTTCTAGCATTCTTTCTCCTAATTTCTTTATATTTTTCAATTACTGAGATTACCAATATTCAGTACCTCTTTAGACTTTTACTCCTTGTTTCATTCCAATTGGACTTCATTTTTAGTTTCAACCTTATTTTAAAGTATTGCTTCTTGTTATAACTGATCACTCACATTTAATGATGTACACAGAAATACCTTTATTACTTTTACTTTTTGGATATCTTAACTCGATATGCAATTGCCTGATATTTCATTTGCAGAGATGTGTCACTATTCTGACTTAGAATTACTTTAAAATAACTTTCATCATTAAGCATTAAAATGATCTGTCTTCAAGTATTTTGCCATATTTTTCTTTATTATTTACTTTACTCCCACATTAATGTCATTTGTTGAAATTTTTGCTGTTTTTCTAAACTCCTGTTCTTTGTTTTAAAATTTTCAGTTCAAATTTTGTCTTCTTTATAACTCCCACACATTGTTTATATCTCACCAAAAAATACTTAAAAATAATTTTACTAAATGCTATAAAACTCTTAAAAGCATAGTGATATATTTTGGACAATATGTGCAGAAAATGACCTTAGAAAAAAATCTATTTTAAATCACTCAAGTCCAAAATCTTTAATTAATAAATAAGAAAATTAAATCCCAGAGAAATTAAGCTATTTGCCCAAAGTCACACAGAACTTAGTGTCAAAATTATGATCACAATTTGGATCTCCTAGAAAGGAGACAGAAATTTTGAAAAGGAACCAAACATAACTATGGGAGTTGAAGCCCACAATAAACTGAAACAAAAAGTTTCAAGAAAAGATTGGAGCTGGCAGAAGAAAAGAATCAATGAATTTTTAAGATAAGACTCTTGAAACAAGGCAAGCTGAGGAAGAGAAAGGAAAAAAATATATTGAAAACAAAATTAGCCTAAGACTCCTCTGGGATAACATCAAGTGCACCAATATATGCATTATGGGAGTCAAAGAAGGAAAAGAATGACAGAAAGGGGCAGAAGAAATATTCAAATAAATAAAGACAGAAAACTTACCAAACTTATCAAAACATGAATATGAGCATCCAAGAAGTCTAGAGGACCCCAAACAGGGTAAACATTCAGAAAAATACACAACATCACGTATCAATGACACTTTTTAATGCAACAGACAAGAAGACTAATGACAGCGACAAGGGAAAAGCAATGTGTTATGTACAAGGGAGTATTAATAGTTTGACAGTGTCTCATTAGAAACCATGGAGGCCTCCCATCCAAGTACTAACCAGGCCCAAAAATTAGCTACTATAATAAGAATAAGTTCTCTGTTAATAGTATTCACATTTTTACTTTATTTTATTAGAGTTATGATTTATATATCATAAAATGCACACATCTTAAGTTTTCAGTTTTATGACATCCTTATAGCCACCATCCAAAACAACAAAAATGAGATTTGCATCAGCTCCTTTGTAGTAAATGCCACCATATATAGAGGCAATGATTTTCTGACATCTGACACTAAAGATTAGTTTTGTCAGTTCTTGAAAGTCATATAGATGGGAGCATAACTTATGTGATTTTCTGCTTGTTTTTGACTTCTTATTCTCACCATGGTTTTTGTTTCTTGGATGGTGTGGTGCATTTATGTTACTGTGTATATCCATATTTTTTTCCCTTTTTATGCTGAGTGACATTCTATTGTACAACTTTATCCACTAATTATGAATAAAACTACTAAAACATTCATGTAGACAAAAAAGAAAGAAACCATGGATGCAAGAAGGCAATGAGTTGAAATACTTAAAGTGCTGAAAGGAAACAATTGCCAATTAATACATTTACATCTGGTGAAACTTTCTTTCAACAGTGAGGGAGAGATTAAGAGATTCTGAGATAAACAAAATCTGGGGGAATACATCACTACAGGACCTGCTCTACAAGCAATGCTAAAGGGAGTTACTCAAATGAAATAAAAGGACATTAGACAGTGGTTCAAAGCAGCATAATGAAATAAATACCTGCAGTAAAGGTAAACATTTGAGAAAATTTACATGCCAGTATTACTGTAAATGTATTGTTTGGTATGTAACTCCATATCTTACCTCTTATAGGTGCTAAAATGTAAATTGATAAAAAGTAATGATAAATCTGTGATCTTGAACACACAAAGTACAATGATATCAGTAGTAACAAGCACAAAAATTGTAGGGGTGGGGAACAGTGGGGTAGAGGAAAATTATATGTGTATGGTATTGAAGTTAAATTGGTGGTTTAATCCCCTAGACTGCTTAAAGCAGATTCCATGAAATGGTGTGATGGATGGGAACTGTATATACCCCATACAATCATGTTCTTAAAGTTAATTCATTCTTGTGGCTGTATATTTATTGTAGTTAAGTTTTCATGAGGTTACTTCTAATAAGGCATGGCCCAGTATGAGTCCTAGCCTTCTTACTGGAGATCTTTATAAATGCGATGAATAACAGAGCGGGGAGTGAAGGAGGGAGGGAGAGAAAGCCCCAGAAGAAAGAAGGTGAAAGCAATGAAACCTGGAAGAGAAGGGAGAGACCAGCAGATGTCGCCATGTGCCTTGTCATGTGAGAGAGGAGTACAGGATTACTGGAAGCTGTTTTTCAGAAAGAAATCATCACCTTAATGATGCCTTGATTGGACATTCTCATGGCCTCAAAACTAAATTTGTAAGCTAATAAATCAACATTGTTAAAGCCAATCTATTTTATGGTATCTGTTTTCAACAACCTACCAAAGTAAATTGTTGGCTTAAACAATGAAAATGTATTAGATATAATTTAAAGCCAATAAAATGTCCAAATCAAGGCATCATCAAGATGACACTTTCTTCCCATAAGCTACAGATGATCCTTTGCTCCTCTACCACAGGCACATGTCAGCATCCTCTGTTTTCTCCCTTGTTTTCCAGGTTTCAATGCTTTCAGTTTCTTGCTTCTGTGGCTTTCTCTCTTTATCTTGCTATTTATAAAGGACTCCAGTAATAGGATTAAGATCCATCCTGAGGGAAGCGGAGTTGGCTCAGTGGTTAGGGCATCTGTCTACCACATGGGAGATCTGCGGATCAAACCCCGGGCCTCCTTGACCCATGTGGAGCTGGCCCATGCACAGTGCTGATGCACACAAGGAGTGCCCTGCCATGCAAGAGTGTCCCGGTGTAGGGGAGTCTCACATGCAAGGAGTGCGTCCTGTAAGGAGAGCCACCCAGCACAAAAGAAAGTACAGTCTGCCCAGGAATGGCACCACTAAATGGAGAACTGACACAACAAGATTACACAACAAAAAGAAACACAGATTCCCATGCCGCTGACAACAACAGAAGTGGACAAAGAAGATGCAGCAAATAGACACAGAGAACAGACAACTGGGGCAGGAGGGGGGAAGGGAAGAGAAATAAATTAAATAAATAAATCTTAAAAAAAAAATTCATCCTGAATAAGGTTAGCTGAAGTAGCCTCATCAAAAGCTTCCTCTTACAATGGGTTTATATACACAGCAATGGATTAGATTGAAACATGTGTTTTTTGTTTGTTTGTTTATACATACATAAATATATATATATATATAAAATAGCTTTAATCCCTTCAGTTGGTATCAAAACAAATATGATTGTAATATACTTAGGATGTTAAATTTTATCACCATGGTAACTACAAGGAAAATACATGATAAAATATACCGAGATAGAGAAGACACTCAATATAGTAAAAAAAATCAAGTAAATATAAAGTAGATATTAACAGAAGAATTGAGGTGCAAAAAGGTATCAGAAATAAGAAAACCTAAATGCAAAAATGGCAGAAGAATGTCCTGTATCATCAGTAGTGACTTCTAATATATTTGAATTAAATTCTCCAATTAAAAGACAGAGATTGGCAGAATGGATAAACAAGCATGACCCAATTATACATTGTCTACAAAAGACTCACCTATGGGTGGCGGACTTGGCCCAGTGGTTAGGGCATCCGTCTACCACATGGGAGGTCCGTGGTTCAAACCCTGGGCCTCCTTGACCCACATGCAGCTGGCCCATGCGCAGTGCTGATGTGCGCAAGGAGTGCCGTGCCACGCAGGGGTGTCCCCCATGTAGGGGAGCCCCACGCACAAGGAGTGTGCCCCGTAAGGAGAGCCACCCAGCGCAAAAGAAAGTGCAGCCTGCCCAAGAATGGTGCCGCACACACGGAGAGCTGACACAACAAGATGATGCAACAAAAAGAAACACAGATTCCCGTGCCACTGACAACAACAGAAGCATACAAAGAAGAAGACACAGCAAATAGACACAGAGAACAGACAACCAGGGTGGGGGGAGGAGAGGAGAGAAATAAATAAAAACATCTTAAAAAAAAAAATCACCTAAAAGTCAAAGATACAAAGTAGGTTGAAAGGCAAAGGGTAAGAAAAAATATACCTTGCAAGTAGTAACCAAAAGAGCTGGAGTAGTTACACTAATACCAGATAAAATAGATTATAAGTCAAAAACATTTTATGAGAGACAAAGATGGTCATTATATACTTATAAATCAGTCAGTTAAACAAGAAGATGTAATGATTATAAATATATATGTATCTAAAAAGAAAGTCCTGGTGGCGGACTTGGCTCAGTGGTTAGGGCATCCGTCTACCACATGGGAGGTCCACGGTTCAAACCCCGGGCCTCCTTGACCCATGTGGAACTAGCCCATGTGCAGTGCTGATGCGCTCAAGGAGTGCCGTGCCACACTGAGGTGCCCCCCGTGTAGAGGAGCCCCATGTGCAAGGAGTGTAACCTGTAAGGAGAGTCCCCCAGTGTGAAAGAAAGTGCAGCCTGCCCAGGAATGGTGCTGCCCACACAGAGAGCTGACACAACAAGATGATGCAACAAAAAGAAACACAGATTCCCATGCCACTGACAACAACAGAAGCGGACGAAGTAGAAGATGCAGCAAGTAGACACAGAGAAAAGACAACTGGGGGGGGGGATAAATAAATAAACCTTTAAAAAAAATGAAAACAAATTGAAACAATAAAGGGAATCAACAAAACCAAAATATGGCATTTTGAATAGATCAATAAAATTGACAAATTTTAGCTAGGCTGACAGAGAATAAGAGAAAGGATATTAATAATGAACATCAGAAATAAAATGAGGACATTACTACCAATCCTGTGAAGTAAAAAAATGGCTATAAGAGTTATGTTATGAACAGTTGTAGGCAAATAAATTAGGTAACCAAGATGAAATTGGAAAATTATGAGAAACACACTATCTACATTGATTCAAGAGGATATAGAAAATCTCAACAAACTAATTACATGTAAAGAGATTGAATCAGTAGTCAAAAACATCCCAGAAAAGAAAAGCCTATGTCCATGTGCCAGCTGGGCCTAGAGCCTTAGTGGAGTTGCAACACCTACTCTCCAGTTCATTGCACTCACCCAGAACAACTAACAAGGAGGTGAGGATTGACAGCCACCATACCAAGGAAATGAGAAAGTCTACAACTGCAAGTAAGAGAGTCGCATCAATTGACTGTATGGGATCCATCGGCTGTATGGGATTCTCTCAACTAGAGGTGGAGTGGACATCACCATCCCCAGAATCCTCAGGACTGGGGAATGAACTATAGACTAGAATGGACTTATTGGTATTCTACTATAGACTTATTTTGATTCTAGCAATGGAAGAAATTACAACATTGATGTGGAGGCAGTGGCCACTGGAGGCTTTAGGGGCAGGGAGAGTATAAAACAGGTGTAATAAGGGAGCTTTTTCAGGACTTGGGAAGCATCCGGAATGACACTGCAGTGACTGATATAGACCATTTTATATCTTCCCATAACCTGCAGAATTGTGTGGGAGATAGTGTAAACTGCAATGTGAACTATGGTCCATGCTCAGCAGCAATGCCCCAGGATGCATTTGTCAATTGCAATGAATGTGCCACACTAATGAAAGATGTTGTTTATGTGGGAGGGTGTGAGAAGTATGCAGAGTGGGTCATATGGGAATCCCTTTATTTTTGGTGTAACACTTATGTAATCTAAGTATCTTTTCAAAGATAAAATTTTTTTAATTAAATAAAAGAAAACCCCAGGATAAGATGGCTTCACAGGAATATTGTACAAAATATTTTAAGAAGCCTCGAATCCAATTCTGCTCAAACATTTCCAAAAAACACACCATACTTGAAGAGGAGAAACACACCATACTTTATTCTATGAAACCAACATCACCCATATACTAAAGTCAGATAACACTATCACAAGGAATGAAAATGACACACCATTATCTCTACATGGAAAAATCCTCAAGAAAATACTAGCAAACTGAATCCAGCAATTAAAAGAATTACTCAACATGATCAAGTGTGATTTATCCCTGCTATGCAAGATTAATTCACCATAAGAAAATCAATTAATACATTACACCAAAACAATCAAGGGAAAAAAATACATGATCATCTCAATTGATGCAGAAAAAGTATTTGACAAAATCCAGCACTGCTGCTAGAAAAAAATACTTAAAACACTAGGAATAAAAAGAAACTTCTTCAACATGATAAAGGGCATATATGAAAAGCCCTTTTCAAAGTTGGAAAGGAAGTAAAACTTCCTTATACATGACATATTCCTATATACAGAAAATACTTTTTAAAAAATCAACAATAAAGATCCTGGAGCTAATGAATATGGTAGTAGGGTACAAGATCAATACCCAAAATAAGTTGTGCTTATGTATATAAGCCATGAGTAATCTGAGGAAGGAATCAAGAAAAAAAAAAAAAAAACCTTTTATAGTAGCAACTAAAAGAATCAAATGTGTAGGAATAAATTGTTAAAAGAAATTAACAAATACCTAAATAAATGGAAAGACATTCCATGTTCATGGATTGGAAGACACAATATTGTTAGGATGACTGTTCTACCCAAAGTAATTCATGGATTCAATGAAATCCCAATAACCTTATTTGCATAAATGCAAAAACCATTCATCCAATTTATATAGAGTCATGTTCCACACCAGGGGAAAAGTAGTGTGTTTATTTCCTGAGTTTTGATTAGAGAAATGTCTCATTTGAGTAACAAGGAGGTTTTCAGGAGGCAGCACTTACACAATAGTTACTATTAGGCTAAGTTTCAAGTTTCCAGAAGTAAGGGTCATAAGGGCAAGCATTAATATCGAGGGCTTGGCATTGTCATTTGTTTTTTTTAAATTTTACTCAAGATATTCTTGCTGCTCTATTAGAGAATGTAGCAAGACTCCCCAGGATGGGAGTTTAATATTTTGTTGTTTATTGTGTGGGTCTACAGCCACTGAGATAATGCCCTATGACAGGATGGAATGCATTCATATTCCACAGAGGCGTGTCCTTCCCCATATACCCCCCCACCACAGACACCCTGGACCAGGGACCCTCCTCTACCATAATTGCAAAAGAATATTTACACAATTGTATTCTCAACCCCACAGATTTCCCCTTCCCCAGAGCTTAACTGTTCCTCCCTCTAGCCCCACCCCCATAGTTTCATGGATATCCCAACACACCCCACAACCTTTCGCTCTCACAATTCAGCATGATTGACACCACTCACATCCCAGCACCGACATCACCCCCATCCACTGCAAAACCACCCCCACCCACATTTTGATGGATTCTGCACAGATTGAGCATCAGATCTGCTCTCTATAGCCCCTTTCCAACTTTTGGTAACATATCTTCCAGACTCTACATTTGTGAGTCTGCTCAATATCCTTAGTCCATATCAGTGCAATCATACAGTATTTGTCCTTTAGTGACTGGCTTACTTCATTCAACATAAAGTTTTTGACATTTGTTGCATGTGTCAATACTTCATTCTTTCTTACAGCTGAGTAATAATAAATGTTTAATAATACATATAATAATATTGTACGTATATGCCACATTTTGTTTCTCCAGTCATCCATTGATAGTTGGATTGCGTCCAACATTTGACAAGAGTGAATAATGCCACAATGAATATAGGTATGCATATATCTCTTTGCATCACTGTTTTCAGTTCTTCTACATATATTCCTAGAATTGGGATTGCTAAATCATATGCCAATGCTATAGTTAGCTTCCTCAGGGAATACCAAATCCTTCTCCACAGTGGCTGCACTGATCTACATTCCCACCAGCAGTGATGAGTGTTCCCGTTCCTCCACATCCTCTCCACCACTTCTTTGTTTTGTTTTTTAAATAGCAGCAATTCCAATAAATGTAAGATAATATTTCATTGTAGTTTTTGTTTGTGATTTCCTAATAGCCAGGGATATTAAGCATCTTTTCATGTGCTTTTTAGCCATTTGTATTTCCTCTTTGGAAAAGTGTCTGTTCAAATCTCTTGCCCATTTTTAAATGGGTTGTTTGTCTTTTTATTTTTGACATGTTGGATTTCTTTATATATGCTGGATATTAGACCTATATAGGATAAGTGGGTCCCAAATATTTTCTCCCATTTAGCAGAATGGCTTTAGATTTCTTGACAAACACCTTTGAATCACAATGTATTTTTTAGTTTTTTAGTTTTTTAATTTTTTTTAATGTTACATTCAAAAAATATGAGGTCCCCATTTAGCCCCCACCCCCTTCACCCCACTCCTCTGACATTAACAATGTCTTTCATCAGTGTGGCAAATTCATTGCATTTGGGGAGTACATTTTGGAGCATGCTGCACCACATGGAGGTGGTTTACATTGTAGTTTACACTCTCACCCAGTCTACCCAGTGGGCCATGGCAGGACCTACAAAGTCCAGCAACTGTCCCTGCAGTACCACCCAGGACAACTCCAAGACCTGAAAATGCCCCCACAACATATCTCTTCTTCCTTCTCCCTACCTTCAGTAGCTACCATGTATTATTATAATTTTGAGGAGGTTCCATTTATCTATTTTTCTTTCATTGCTTGCACTTTGGGTATAACATTTATGAAACCATTTCCTACTACAAGATCTTGAGGATGCTTCCCTACATTATCTTCTAGTAGCTTTATGATCTTGACCCTTATATTTAGGTTGTTGATACATCTTGAGTTAATTTTTGTATAGGATGTGAGATACTGATTCTCTCACAGTCTTTTAGATATGGATAACCGATTATCCCAGCACTATTTGTTGAAGAAATTATTTTGTCCCAGTTGAGTGAGCTTCGTGGTCCTAACAAATATCAGTGACTGAATATGCATGGGTCCATATCAGCCCACTCTACTCAGTTCTGTTTGTCAGTATGCCTACTCTTTTGTCAGTACCATGCTGATTTGACCACTGTAGCTTTTTAATATGATTTAAAGACAGGCTGCATGATTCCTCCAATATCATTTTTTCTTTTTCAAGATATTTTTGGATAATCAGGGCCCCTTATCCTTGCAAATAAATTTGATAATTGTTTTTTCCAGTTCAGTAAAAATGTTGTAACTCTTTTTGGGTTGTATGAATTTGTAAATCAATTTGTGTAGGATATATATCTTAATGATATTTAGTCTCCCAATTCATGAACATGGAATATTCTTCCATTATTTAGGTCTTCTTTGATTGCCTTCAATGATGGCATATAGTTTTCTGCATAAAAGTCCTTTACCTCTTTGGTAAGTTTATTCCTAAATATTTGATTCTTTTAGTTGCTATTGTAAAAAGAATTTTTTTCTTGACTCCCTCCTCAGATTGCTCATTATTAGTGTACAGAAATGCTACATATTTTTTCATGTTGATCTTATATCGCACCACTTCACTGAACTTGTTTAACAGTTCTAGAAGATTTGTTGCAGATTTTTTCAGGCCTTCAATTATAGGATCATGTTATCTGCAAATAATGAAAGTTTTACTTCTTTCCAATTTGTATTCCTTTTATTTCTTTTTCTTGCCTAAGTGCTTGAGCAAGATATAACTCCCAAGGATGAGCCTCCCTGGCACTAGGGAAATAATACCAAGCACCAATCCATTACACATTTGGAAAAAGACCTTAACCAAGGTGGGAAAATATTAACTACAGAAATATATTTATGGCTAAAAGATTTTAAAGTGAGTCAGGAGGTCATTCTAAAGTTTACACTTAATGCATGTCTCAGATAGATCTCACCAACTGCCACAATAAACAAAGCCTCAAACAAGGGTGCTGCTGAGAGTTCTAGAGACATCTTGAAACCATTGACTAGTCACACAACCCCTTGAAATCAGAACCTCATTGGTGGACCTTACCTTGGAATACATGGCAGCCTATTTCTCCACTATAACAAAATTAGACTCATTTATGATTTACCTACACATAATTCTTTTACCCCTTTTACCTCAATCTATGATTAGCACTATACCCATTAATATATGTCTGAGAGCCCTAAATCTTTGATCTGTTCATATGCTGTTTGAGCACAGTATCTCAGCAGAGTTGAAGCCAACACCTACTCTCCAGTACATTATCTACATAAGGGGAGAAAATATTTAGAAACCACATATTAAATAAAAGTTTATTATCCTGAATATATAAAGAAACACTTCAGCTTAAGAACAAAAGGACAAACAACTGAATTAAAAATAGGCAAAAGATTTGAAATAACATCTCTTTAAAGAAGATAAACAAATGGCCAGAAATCATGTGAAAAGATTCTCAACATCATTAGCCACCAGGGAAATTCAAATCAAAACTACAAAGAGATACCATTTCAAACCTATTAGAATGGCTGCTAGTGAAAGTAAAAGGGAAATACATGTTGGAGAGGCTGCAATGAAATAGGACACTGATTCATTGCTGATAGCAGTGTTAAGTGATGTAGCCACTGTGGAAGACAATTTGGTTATTCCTTAGAAACCTATGTACAGTATTACCTTATAACCTGACAATCACAATGCTAGATGTATACTGAAAGAATTGAAAACAGGGTCTCAAACAGATTTTCCTACTTGGCAGCTTTATTCATAATTGTCAAAAGATGGAAGCAACCCAAATGTCCATCAACTGATGAATAAATAAATAAAATGTGGTATGTACATATAATGGAATATTTTTAGTGAAAAAATCAATGCATTCCTGATACATGCAACAACATGGATGAACCGTAAAGATGTAATGTTGACGGAAATAAGTCAGACACAAAAGGGCAAATATTGTATGATCTAGTGGTTTTGTAATAATTAGATTAAGCAAATTCATAGAGTTAAAATATAGCATATAGGTTACCCAAAGACAGGATGTTGATAGGGAATAGGAATTAAAGCTTAAAATGTATGGTGTTCCTATTTGGAGTGATGAAAACATTCTGGTAGTGGATGGTAGTGATGGTAGCACAACATTGTGAACACAATTAACAACAATGAAATATATATCTTAATGTGATTTAAAGGTGAAGTATTAGATTGTATATATGGTAACATAATTTTTAAAATTTCATGAAATATACTGAAGACTATAATTAATTGTGCAACTATAAATATGTACTATTATCAATTATAACAAATGTTCCACACCAATGAAGGGTGTTAATAATAGGGTGGTATAAGGGAATCCTGCATGATTTTATGCATTATTTTTCTGCAAGTCCACAAATTCTCTAATAAAAAAAGGAAAAAAATTGTATAGCTCCATATAATATATGAGCTAACTCATGTCTTAATTTTGCTATGTTTATCTATCCTTCACCTTATCAAATATAATTAAACAAAAAGAACACAAATTTTATTTTTTTGAATAAGTTTTTCAGGTAATGAAAATATTGGTAAACATGAAATATGATGACACTGCTCCTTTATCAGAAGAATAAGGCTGAAGTTGTATTGATTCCCATAATGTAAACAGAAAGTTTGATAGTTACAAAAAACAAAAGGTTGTATTTTTCTTCTAAATACAAGATACAAGGAAAATTATAGGTAATGGGATTTTTCTTACTCATAGAGTCAATGTCATTTTTATGTTTTATCTCTTGCTGATGATCACATATCTCTAGCAGAACTCAAAATGGAATAAGCCTTTACCTTTGAAAACTAAAGAAAATAAGATGTGTTGGACTAACAAAGGAATTTAAAAATATTTTTATGTAAATATACCATTTAAAAATGAGAAATGAAGAGACCTAGGGAAGTTTAACAGCTTGCTCAAAGCCCATGCCAGTACAGATCATTTATTCAATGTACCATGTTTAATTAGTATGTAGTATGCCAATGATGATGAAAACCAAGTGTGATAGTTAAGCTAATGTTTCAAATTAGCCAGATAATGGTGCCCAGTTGTTTGACCAAGCAACCACTGGGCTAATTGTAATATTAGGCACTTCATGGATTTTAATCATCAGTGATTTGATTGCATAAATGACTGATTATATCTGCAACCAACTGAGGAAATTGCTATCAGCAATGAGTGACATCTCTTCCAATCACTTAAAGGCTTTTAAAAAGTGATTTCAGCATTCAGAGAGAGAATTTCCATCTTTACCTCAGAGAGCCAGCATCTCCTGAAGAACTCATTGAGGACCTTCATAACAGTCCTTGGCTTAAAGCTTGCCCTATGGAATTTGGGCTTCATTATCCCCAGAGTGACATGAGACAATTTACACTGTCTCACACTGTTTATAGATATCTCCTGTCAGTTTTTCATCCCTAGAGAAACCGTGATAAATACCTCTTAGCACCAAGAGTGGTTCTTGAGAAACAAGATATTAGTTCTCAGTTAGTTCCGAAATTTTTGAAATAGGCTTTTTACTCTAGATTCAAGGACACTAATGACCCAGTAATTAAGAGGCCACTGACAATCCATGGTGTGAGCTGGCAATAGACATACACAAAATATTACCACAGAATATGACCATGTCCATGCTTATAAGAGGCAAGGCTCTGGGTGAGAATGTTTTTAATAACTTAAAAGAATTTTTGAAGCTAAAAGGTGCAATGATGTTGGCTGGCTGTTCCTAAATATGCTGGATAAAAAAGAAAGGAATGAATTAAAGGCTTCAAATTTGCAACAGAAGAACACCATGAGTTATGTGAAAGTGTTATGTGTGCCCTAAAAGAAAATCATATTTCATACAGCCACAGATTTGAGGTCTCTCAAAACCAGACACAAAGTCGCATTGTGTGAGTAGCAGAGTTACAACAGAAGCCAGAATCTCAACCTTGCAGGGTGTCTGCTGTTGAAGTGAGGAAATTGAATGGAAAAGAGTGGAATGCTGAAGATTGAAATGGAGACCTATAAGTTGATGATGATGACAGTGTTGACAATTGAAACCCTAAATTCTGCATAGACTTAGCCAGATAAACATGTAATGGTCTGTCCTGAGGAAAAAACTACCCAACCGCCAGCCTGCCTCAAGAAGTCAGCCAAATGACTTCCAGTCTGCCCAAAGAAGTCAGCCTTCCAACCTTCACATGAAGATCAATCCTGTCTCACCAGATGAAATTGCAATGGAATCCCTGTGGAATTGACTTGCAAAACTCTTCTAATTCTTCTCCTTACCCACCCCATCACCTCCCTTTACTTCCAAACCTATTTCTAGATGTGAGTCACAAGTCTTCAAAAGTGAAGTACACAGAGTGACCCATGAGGAAGTATCCTATACTCCAAAAGAACTTCATGCTGTTTTTAATTTATATAGACAGAAATCAGGGGAATATGTGTGGGGATGGATACTAAGCATGTAGAATAATGGTAGGAGGAATATAAAGTTGGATCCATCTGAATCTATTGATATAGTTCAATTAGGCAGAGATTCTGGATTCAGTGTTGGGACTTGAGGGGTTGTAAAGGGCACAGACAGTTTGTTTGGGTGGCTGACTGGAATATGGACCAAAAGATGACTGACATTGCCTGAGGTCCAGATAGCAGGATACTGTATACTGTAGATGAAGGGATCCAATTGGAATGTAAGAATGGATTTATGATCTAAGACCTGTCACCAACCCCAGAAATGTCCAGAGGACACACATTTCACCAGGACTGTAAAGAATAAATTTGTGAGACTCACTACATCTTCCCTGAAGAGCTGTGTGGGTGCTCTTCTCTGTAAGACAAGGATTACCATGGAACTAATCTCACAGAATTAGGGTTCTTAAACACTGGGGATGATTGGATCCTGGGCCAGCATAAGCCACATGGTAACACTTAATCTCCAAAGATATGGATGTGGATATGACAATGAAAAGCAGACTCAGAGCAGCAATCAAAATTGAGTCACATAGATCTATAGCATTGGCTAATAGATCATGGGTTATCTAGAAGTAAAATAAATAAGTAGTCTACTAAATTCTTCTTATATTTAGAAGAGTTCTAGGGTGAATGAACAAAAGCCTAACTTAAATTACAGAAACACAGAGTCAAGGCCCCTTAATCAATTCCCAGACTTGAGACAGTTTGCAAACACAGAAAGTCTTGAATGAGGAGATGTTTAAGTACCATGAGGATGGATCCCGTTACACTGCCAACAATTTTTACTGTTAATCTTACTCCCAGCCTTCTCTAAAAAGACCTAACACCTTTTACAAGGGTAACTGTGCACTGGGGAAAAGGAGAAGTCCAAATATTTGGGGGACTATTAGACACTGACTCAGAAGTGACATTAATTTCAGGAAACCCAAATAGTTTCTGTAATCTAACAGTCAGAGTAGGGGCCTATGGAGGTCAGGTGATCAGGGTTGCTTTAACTCAGGTGCATCTCACAATAGGTGCAGTGGGTTCACACACCCATTCTTTGGTTATTTCACCAGTTCCAGAAAGCATAAATGAAGTAAACCTACTCAGGAACTGGCAGAATCCCCTCAGTGGATCCTTGACTTGTGGAGTGAGTGTTATGGAAAGAAAGGCCAAGTGGAAGTCACTAGAACTGCCTCTACCTAGCAAAATAATAAATCAAAAGCAATACTGGCTTCTCAGAAGGATTGCAATGAACAGTGCCACTATCAAGGACTTGAGAGATACAGGGTGATTCCCACCACATCCTCATTCAACTTTCCTATTTGGCCTGTGCAGAAAAGAGATGGATTGTAGAGGGTGGAAGTGGGTTATCATACACTAAACAGGTGATGACTCCAACAGGTGATGACTACATTTCCAGATGTGATATCATTGCTTGTGCAAATCAACACATCCCCTGATACCTGGTATACATCTATTGATCTGGCAAATGCTTTTTGTTTTCCTCTCTCTCTCAATTGCCATGAGTAAGGGCCACCAGAAAGAGTCTGTTTTCAGTTGGAAAGCCAAACAATATATTTTCACTATCCTACTATATTTAAACTACCATCCAAGGAGAGGGTAAATCTTCTCTCCAGTCCTACATAATAATATTGTCTGCAGAGAACTTGGTCATCTCTCCTTCCAACAAGACATCACACTGGTCCATTATATTGATGGTATCATGTTGATTGACTCTAGTAAGCAAGAGTAGTACTTACTCTAGACTTATTAGTAGTAAGGAATTTGCATGTCAGAGGATGGGAGATAAATCCAACAAAAATACAAGGGCCTACTATTTCAGTGAAATGTCTAAGGTGCCCAGTGGTACAGGGCATGTTGAGATATTCCTTCTAAAGTGAAGGACGATGTTGCATTTGGCAACTCCTATGATGAAAAAAGACGCGCAAAACTTAGTTGGTCTCTTTGGATTTTGGAAACAACATATTACTCATTTAGATGTGCTATTCTGGTCCATTTACCATTACCAAGTGGCCAGAAATGATGCTTGTTCCAGTGAAGACTGAAACAAGAAGAGGCTTTGTGACAGGTCCAGGCTGCTGTAAAAGTTTTGCCGCCAATTGGGCCAGATGACCCAGCAGATCCAGTGGTGCTGGAAGTGTCAGCACCAAATAGAGATGTCGTGGATCCTTTGGCAGGCCCCTATAAGAGAATCATAATGCAGACCCTTAGGATTTTGGAGGAAAACCTGCCACCTTTGCAGATAATTATTCTCCTTTTTGGAAACTGCTTTTGGCCTGCTACTGGGCCTTAGTATTAACTGAATGTTTAACCACGGGTTACCAGTTATCATCACATCTTAGTTGACTACCAAGAGCTGAGTATTGTCACCCACCAAACCATAAATTTGGGTATGCCCGGAAGCATTCCATCATAAAGTGGAAATGATGTATATGAGATAGGACTGAAACAGGTCCTGAAGGATGAGGGAAATTACATAAAGAATGGCTTAAATGCCGTGGCCATCACTTTTGCCACAGGAACCTTATCTTTCCAGCCCACAGCTATGGCCTCATTTGGAGTATCCTACAATCAGTTGGCTGAGAAGGGAAAACTAGAGACTACTTTACAGATAGTTCTGCACGATATGCAGATACCATCCAAAAGTGGACAGCTGTAGCACTGTAGCCCCTTTCTAGGACATCTCTGAAGGATAGTGGTGAGGAAAATCCTCACAATGGGCAGAACTTTGAGTAGTTCATCTGGTTGTTCATTTTGCTTGGAAGGAGACATGGCTGGAGGTATATTTGTACAGTGATTCATGGGCTCTTGCCAATGGTTTGGCGGGATCGTCAAGGACTTGGAAGAAGCATGGTTGGAGAAATGCGATAAAAAAGTCTGGGGAAGAGGTATACGGATAGACATTTCTGATTGGGCAAAAAAAAAAACAAACAAACATGAAAATATTTGGCTCCCATATGAATGATCACCAGAGGGTAACTTTAGCAGAGGATGATTTTATAATCAGGTGGATAAGATGATTTGTTCTATGTATAGCAATTATCTTCTTTCCCAAGCAGTTCCTTTCACTACCCAAAGTGCTTATGGAAAAGTTGTCATAGTGGTAAGAATGGTGGTTATGCATGGGCTCAGTAACAATGATTTCCCCTCACCAAAGCTGACCTGGCTACAGTCACTGGTGAGTGCCCAGTCTGCCAGCAATAGAGACCCATATTCAGCCCCCAATAAGGCATGATTCCTTCAGGTATCAGACCTACTCCCTGGTACCAAGTTGATTACATTGCAACACTTCTATCATGGAAGGGGCTGCAATTTGTTCTAACTGTAATAGACACTTACCCTAGATATAGGTTGCTTTCCTTGCCCTTAATGCTTTTTCCAAAATTCCATCCAAGGAGAGAAAATGGCATCAAAGTAGGTACACAGAGCCCAGCTCTCTCACAATAAAAAGGAGAAATGGAAAACCTAACCAAGGGAGCTGCTTTGGAAAAATATAGAACTGGAAAATGCTATGCATCATCTAGGGAAAAACTAGACAGATAATGAACCAAAGGAAAATTGGGAGTTACTCATCCCTGTGGCTGGAAATGGAACATATACTCCACCCACAAGACAAATAGCCTCAGTAAAGTTCCTGACTCACTACAACCAACTAAGTGAGAGGGAGTGTTCCTTGGGAGAAAGAGGGGTCTGGAGGAGGGTGTAGAGTGGTTTCTTTTCATTGAGTTTGGCCAGCTGAGACCTCTTTGAATCTCAGAGGGGACTGGGGTGACCAGGGAAAAGGGAGGGGGTATCTGTTGAGGCAGGCTATCACACCCAGCCAAACTAGGACAGAGACAAACTAAGGTAGAGAGGGAGCAGAAACAGGCTCTGTAGCAGTATGGCATTGTTTATGAATTCCAAAAGTAGATATTGGATTGTGTTTGTAAAATGGTCTGTTCCTCTGGACATATTAGATCATATATTCAGAGGTTTCACTTTTACTTTATTAAATCAAGACTAGGACTTTTATCTGACCATGTCATTAGGGTTTGGAGGGTTGAGTACCCACCCTACTGGTGGGGATGAAACAGACTCTCTCACAGAAGTAAATACACGGAGGAAAAGAGACAGCTCATTAGACTGCAGAGGCCCTGGGAAGAGTTGAGCTTGATAGCCTACAGCTGCAGCTGAGCCCAGGAATAAATGAGCTCTGGTGAGAGAGATGAGCCCTCCAGCCTATAGCTGAAATAGGAAGAAGCTGGATCTGTAGAGGCTTAAGAGGGAAAGGAGGGCTGAACATTCACAGAGACTGGCAGATCTTGCTCCAACACATGGCAAAAGAATTTGGTGAGGGAAGTAACTTACTCTTTCATGGCCTTGTGACTGTAAGCTTCCACCCCAAATACCCTTTGTAAAAGCCAACAGAATTTGGCACTGTGCATTATCACCCCTTTAGCTGACTAATCCAGGTGCCTAAAGAGCCCAGCTTGGCAAACCATTAGGAGCCTAACTTGCCTCAGGGAATGGAGGCAGAAGACTCAGATAGCTTTTGGTAAATACAAGGTAAACTATAATCCATGAGGTACAGCAGTGCTCCAAAATGTATTCACCAAATGCAATGAATGTGCCACAGTGATGAAAGAGGTTGTTGATATGGGAGGAGTGGGGTAGGGGAGTTGTGGGATATATGGGAACCTCTTATATTTTTTACTGTAACATTTTTTGTGATCTATGTATCATTTTAAAAAAGACAATTTAATAAAAAATAAAATTAAAAAATAAAATATATGTATAAGATTAGAATCATCACAATTTTAAAAAAAGAAATCTACTTAAGCTGTGGAGCTGGTGTAGCTCTGTGGAAGAATTCCTGCCTTGCATATATGAGGTCCTTGGTGTAATTCCCAGTCTCCTTAGAGAAGTGGTCCAGAGAGTGATCATCTGGATTATCAAGCACCCAGCTGGCACTTTATCACAGAAACCATATACACAGTACTTTTCTTGTTTTGGGCTTTCTTAGTTTTGTTATTTTTCACTTTTATTCAGTTACTTTTTTTTTCTTTTTCTTTATTTCATTCACTAAAACCCAGTAAAGCACCTGCAGAGGGCAAGCTGAAGGGTGACTAATTGATGAGCACCATCAGCCTGAGAAGGTCCTTAGGGACTTAAGAAGGAAGGCTGTTTTTCCTGTTTTTGTTTTGTATTGTTTCTTGTTTGTTGTCTTTCCCTTTTCTTTGTTTCTTTTTATTTTACTTATTTTTTTCTGCCTACTTTTCTTCCTTGCAATTTTTTATCTTCTATTTTATATTTTTCTTTTATTCCATCATTTTTTTCTGTTTGACCATCTATTTTTTTTATTTCTCACTCTCTTTTTCTTCTCTTTTCTTCTTTTCTCACCATTCCAGCCTTTAATTCATTCTATTTTTTCTCTATTTTATTCATTTCATTTTTTCTATTCCACCTTTTTAATTCTTATTCTTTTGTATTTTTTGATTTTTTTACTCATATTATTTATTTTCCTAGCTTGGGTATGATTACTTTTTTACCTTTTTTGATTACTATTACCATTATTCTTTTTCTTTTCTTGTCTCTTTCCTTTCCTCTGGTCCCAATATTTTTATTCTCAAGGGAAAACAGACAACAAATACATGCATTATAGCCATCTCAGAGAGAGAAGAAAAGGGAAAGGGAGCAGGAGTACTAGAGGAAATTGGAGAAAATTCCCCAACTCTTTTGAAGGATATTGATGTACAGGAAGTACAGCATACCCCAAGCATTATAAATCCTACAAGATCTACCCTGAGACACATACTTAACAAATTGTCTGATACTTTAGACAAAGAGAGAATCCTGAAAGAAAAATGAAAAAAGAGGTCTATCACATACAAGGGAAATTCGATAAGATTAAGTACTGATTTCACATCTGAAACCATAGAGGCAAGAAGGCAGTGGTATGACATAGCTAAGTTGCTAAAAGAAGGGAAAAAAAACCTTCCAGACAAGAATTCTTTATCTAGCAAAGCTGGCATTCATCCTGAGGGATATTTCAAAATATTTGCAGATAAACAAAAATAAAGACAGTTTGTCAATAAGAAACTTGACCTTCAAGCATTACTAAACAGAGTTCTGCAGGTTGAAAGGAAAAACAGGAGAGAAAGAGATGAAGGAGAGTGTAAAAAAGAAGATTATTGGTAAGAATAACTAAAAAAATAAAAAGAGATATGAAAACAGTATATGGCATATATAAACCTATAGAAAATATGGCTAATGTAATAACTTGATAGTACTAACATTGAATGTTAATGGATTAAACTCTCCAATCAAGAGATGCAGATTGGGAGATGGATAAGGAAATATGATCAATCTATATGTTGTCTACAAGAAACTCATCTTAGACCCAGACTCGGAAGGAAGTTGGAAGTGAATGGTTGGGAAAAAAAATTTCCATGCAAATAATAACCAAAAAAGGGTGGGAGCAGCTATACTAATATTAGACCAAATAGACTTTAAATACAAAACTATTGTAAGAGACAAAGAAGGACACTATATATTAATAAAAGGAGTAGTGTATCAAGAAGAAAGAGCAATCATAAATATTTATGTACCTAACCAGGATGCCTCAAAATACATGAGGCAAACAAAAGAGAAACTAAGTGGAGAAATTGATCTCTACAATTATAGCCTGGTACTTTAATACACAATTATCACCATTAAGCAGAACATCACAAGTGATCAATAAAGAAACAGAGGCCTTGAATAATAAATTAGAGGATCTAGGCCTAACAGACATATACAGAACATTACTCCCAAATACAGCAGGATACACATTCTTCTCAAACACACATGGATCATTCTTTAGGAAAGACCACATACTAGGTCACAGAACAACACTCAGTGAACTCAGAAAGAATGAAATTTTATAAAGTAATTTCTCTGGCCACAATGGAAATGAAGCTGGAACTCAGTAAGAGACAGAGAACCAGATTAAGTACAAATATTTGGAAGTAAACAACACAGTCTTAGACAATCAGTGCATCAAGGAAGAAATTACAGAAGAAATCAGTAACTACCTTGAAACAAATGAATAGGACAACACAACATATCAAAACTTATGGATGCAGCAAAAGCAGTGCTGAGAGTGAAATTTATAGCCATAAATGACTACATTGAAAAAGAATAAAGAGCTAAAATCAAAGACTAACTGAACACCTGGAAGAATTAGAAAAAGAACAACAAATTAACCTGAAAGCAAGTAGAAAGAAGGAAATAAAGATTAGAACAGAGCTAAAGAAATTGAAAGTAAGGAATCGCTAGAAAAAAATTAACAAAACCAAAAGCTGGTCCTTTGAGAAAACAAATAAAATTAAATAAAACTCTTCACTAGACTAACAAAGAAAAAAAGAGAGAAGATGCAAATACCTAAAATAAGAAACTACTAGGAAAGGGCTATCTCCACTGACCCCACAGAAATAAAGAATATCATAAGAGGATACTTTGAAAAAATTGTATGCCAGCAAGATGGATAACAGATGAAATGGACAAATTCCCAGAAACACACAAACAACCTACATTGATGAAAGAAGAAATTGATGAATTCAAAAACCAATCGCAAGCTATGAGATAGAATTTGTTATCAAAAACTTCCCAACTAAGAAGAGCCCAGGATTAGACAGCTTCACAGATGAATTCCACTAAACATTCCAGAAAGACCTAACATAACTCTTCCAAAAAATAGAAGTGGAGGGAACATTGCCTAACTCATTCTATTATGCCAACATCACCCTTATATCAAAGCCAAACAAAGATGCCACAAGAAAGGAAAACTATAGACCAATCTCTCTAATGAACCTAGATGCTAAAATCCTCAACAAAATACTTGTTAATGGTATATTGTGTTAATGTATAACACATCGAATGAGTTATACATCATGACCAAGTGAGTTTCATCCCTGGTATGCAAGGAAGTTTTAACATAAAAAAATCAATCAATATAATACACAACATTAACAGATCAAAAGAAAAAATATCACATGATCATCTGTATTGATGGAGAAAAAGCATTTGACAAAGTATATCACCCTTTCCTGATAAACACACTTTTTAAATTTTTATTGTATTTTTTGAAGATATATAGATCAAAAAAATGTTACATTAAAAAATACAAGAAGTTCCCACATACGCCACCCCCCACCCTACCCCTACTCTTCCCACATCAACAACCTCCTTCATCATCGTGGCATATTCATTGCATTCAGTGAATACATTTTGGAGCACTGCTGTACCACATGGATTATAGTTTACATTGTACTTTACACTCTCTCCCAATACATTCACTGGGTTATGGCAGGATATATATTATACAGCATCTGTCCCTGCAATATCATTTAGGTCAACTCCAAGTCCCAAAAAATGCACCCACATCACATCTCTTCTTCCCTCTCCCTGCCCTCAACAACTAATGTGGCCACTTTCTCCACTTCAATGCTACAATTTCTTCCATCACTACTCACAATAGTTCTGTAGTAGGATATCAGTAAGTTCACTCCAATCCATATTTCATTCCTCCATCCTATGGACCCTGGGATGGTGATGTCCACTCCACCTCTAAATCAACAAAGGGCTTAGATCCCTCATGGATGATGGATGCAATTCTCCTGCTTGCAGTTGTAGGCATCTCGGTTCCTTGATGCGCTGGCTGACCATCTTCACCTCCCTGTTAGCTGACCTGGGTAAGTCTAATGAACCAGAAAGTAGGAGCTGCAACTACACTGAGGCTCAGGCCCTAGCTGGCTCATGGACAGTCCAGAGATTCAAGTCTCCTGGGTATACTCCAACCCCAGCACCAACCACAGGTTCAGTAAAAGTGACAGAAGAGGCATGTGTAGAGAGGTAACATCTGAGTCCAACTTCATCACACTCAGGAACACAAATTCCAAAGTAGGGCCCACTGACAAGGCACTGAACTCCTGAACTACCTGCCATGATCATAGAAGCTGTGTGTCTCCATAGCCCTCAGGAGAACTAGTACCTGGGGTTGTATCTACTTTGGCTGTCTCTGGGATCTGCTGAGGTATGTGTAGGTGTTGAACCTACTGATGACCTCCTGACTCATTTTTGAAGAGTCTTAGCCATATAATCCCATTTGTATTTACTATTTCCCCCTTTTATTCAAGGTCTTTTTCTAGTTGCATCACCAGTTAGTGATTGGTAGTAATCCCTTAGCGCTAGGGAGGCTCACCCCCAGGAGTCATGTCCCACACTGGGGGAAAAGTAATGTATTTACATGCTGGGTTTGGCATAGAGAGTGACCACATTTAAGCAACATGGAGGCTCTCAGGAGGCAACTCTTAGGTACTCTGCAGTTCTAGGCCTAGTTCAAATTTCATAAGCATAGTCATCAGTATCAAGGGCTCATCATTGGATCATCCTTCTTCACTGGTCTTTGCCTTTGCATTTGGGGGATTGTTGCTGTTCCATTGGGGAATGTGACAGAACTTCCCTGACTAGGGACTCAGCACTCCCTGAGTTGTTGTTTGTAACTGTAACTACTATGAAAATACACAATGAATATCTGAATATTTTTATATACCCTATATACATGCTCTGGAGAACCATGTACCCCCATGTACCCCCATCAATAACACCCCACACCAGCATTCTTTCCCTGGCATAGTTGAAAGCTTCTGTGGTCCAAAACTTCTTCAAAAATGAAGCCTAATACATTTCCAAATTCAATTAACAGGAAAATGGAATAGTAATGATAGGTTTAAAGATTAGAAATAAAATACATACTAATTTAGAAAAAACAAAATAAAGTAAAAATAAATTGGATATTAAAAATGAAAAATATCGTAAAACTTTGTTTTGACGTTTTGCCTTTCATCACTATAATAGGTGTTGCCCTGCATGTACAGTGGCAAGGCAATTTCTTTTCTTCCTTAGTGTCTACATCCTTTTTTTTTCTAATTTTTAATTTTGTCTTCAGAAAAGTTTTAGATCACAGTAAAGTCACATATACAGTATAGGGGACTCCCATATATCCAATGAAAGTGTTCCACAAGATCATGCAAAGATGGATATAGGACATGTTAAATTTCACGAAAAATGTATAAGTCTATAGGCTAAAATGTAAACCATAATGTAAGTCATAATGTAACTAAAATTTTAGAAAATTATACAGTCTAAAATATAAACCATAATGTAAACAAAAATGGAGCCATGTTTGATAACTATGTTTCAATATCCGTACATCATCTGCAGTATATTTAACATGAACATGTAAAAAGATCGTTGCTGGGGAAGGGGGAAAAATGGGTTATCCTGAAATGGGTTTATGTATAATAATTAATAATACAAACTTTCACAAAAGCACTGGAATGGCATCTTTTTCTGGTACGGATGTAGATGCAGCAAACCTCAGGGAAACATTCAATAACTTGAAATATCAAGTCAACAATAGAAATTATCTTACATGTGAAGAAATTATGGAATTGTTACGCAATGTTTCTAAAGAAGATCATAGCAAAAGAAGCAGTTGTTTTTGTGTGTGTGTGTGTGATTCTAAGCCATGGTGAGGAAGGAATGATTTTTGGAACAGATGGACCTCTTGACCTGAAAAAATTAACAAGTTTCTTCATAGGGGATAATTGTGGAAGTCTAACTGGGAAACCCAAACTTTTCATTATCCAGGCCTGCAAAGGTACAGAGTTGGACTGTGGCATTGAGGCACTTGGTTACTATTCCTGGTGAAATTCAAAGGATGGATCCTGGTTTATCCAGTCACTTTGTGCTATGCTAAAACTCTATGCTTACCAGCTTGAACTTATACACATCCTTACTCGGGTTAATCAAAAAGTAGCAATAGAATTTGAGTCCTACTCTCTTTACTCTTTTTTTCATGAAAAGAAGCAGATTCCATGTATTGTGTCCATGCTCACAACGGAACTGTATTTTTAGCACTAAAGAAATGGTTATTTTTTTTTTAGTTTGTATGTCAAGTGTGAAAATGTTTGATATGGTATTTTCCTCTGTCATTTAAATCTAGCCTAAGACTTCAGAATTACTTTGAAACAGACCTTTTTCATGCAATATCATCACTGTGAAACTACCTCAGACTGAAAATCTGGTAGTTGAAACTGAACTTAATTAGGTAAGCAAACTGAGTTGACTCTTTTAAGCCTAAATGCAACATTAATAGAGGAGTAGAGTTACAAATAATAAGGTGCTAGAAGGCCACTGGCATAAGCACCCTCATTTATCTCACTAGCTACTAGGGAAATGCAAATCAAAACAACAATGAGATATCATTTTACACCCATTGCACTGGTGGGTATTAAAAAAATCAGAGGACTACAAATGTTGGAGAGGATACGGATGAAAGGGAACACTTACCCACTGCTAGTGGGGATGTAGAATGGTGCAGTCATTGTGGCAGTTAGTTTGGCAGTTCCCCATGAAGCTAACTATGGAACTGCCCTATGACCAAGCATTCCAATGCTGAGTATATATCCAGAATAATTGAAAACAGGGACATAAACAGATATATGCACACTAATATTCATAGTGGCATTATTCCCTATTCCCTATTGCCAAGCAACACAAATGTCCATCAACAGATGAATGGATAAACAAATTGTGGTACATACATACAATGGAATATTACTCAGCTGTAAGAAGGATTGCAATATTAGCATGTGGGACAACATAGATGAATCTTGAGGACCTTATGTTGAGTGAAGCAACTAGTCACTAAAGGATAAACATTACAGAGCAAGTTACAGCATTCATTCTTATGAAATAAGCAAATTGAGCAGACTCACAGACCTAGAGTCTGAAAGATAGGTTATCAGGAGACAGACAGGGAGTAGAGGGTGGTGATCTGATGCTCAATATGGGCAAGGTCTGTAGGGAAGTGTTGGAGAGTGGATGGGAGTGAGAGTGATACAGAGAAGTGTTTGGGTTCAATGGCGCTGGAATATGAGGTGGAATAGAGTGGGGATGTTGGCTTGGACTATTGGTGGAACTCGGGGGAGGGATAGAGGAAGAAGCAGATGAACCCTGGGGATGTGTAGGTCTGTGGTTAAAACTACAATGATGGCAAGTGGAGGTTATTGGTGCAGGGTGTAAAGGGTGAGGGGGAATATGGAGGATAGAGCACACCTGTGACATGCTTCTATGGAATGTGTATGTGTTCACCTTGCCATAGTGTGTTATCAGTGGGTGGAGACCCACACAATAAAGAGGAAAATATTGAACTCTCATACTCAGGTCATGCTATGTTCTCAGATAGAGGGGCAAGAGTTTCTCAAAAACATAAGCAGTGCCTAATAAAAGAAAGACCAATATGGTAAGCCCTCAATGTTATTGCAAGTGACTATGAATCTTTTTCTTCAAAAAGTGAGACTTAGTGGTTACCATAGGTCCTGAGAGAAGGGTAGAGAAGAATAGAATAGATGGAACATAGGGCATTTTGGGAATGTTGGAATTGTTCTGCATGATCTTGCAATAATTTTTAATTTCATGAAAATTTATAAAAGTGTACAGTCTAAATTGTAAATCATAATGTAAACCACTGACCATGATTAGTAGCAATTCTTCAATATTTGTACATCAATTTTAACAAATGTATCATTCACATGTAAAATGTTATTAATAAGGAAGAGGGGAAAGGAGAGGGCATTGGGTATATGGGAATCCCCTATATTCTTTACATGACTTTTCAGTAACCTAAAACTTCTCTGGAGTCTAAAAAAAGAAATAAGACACTGGGGGAATAAATGGAAGAAAATGTCACTGTATAGACAAGACAACAGATCTTACAGTGATGAAAGACATAATGTCTAAAATTTTTCTTGTTATTACAAATTATTTTTTAATTTTTTTGTATTTTATATGTTATTTTTAAACCTATCCTTTTTTTTTATTGGCTTCATCTTTGGAAAGGTTTTGGATTGTAGAAGGGTCATAGGTGTGGCAGAGGAGTATCACTGGTGTGAGGTTTTGGTGATGGGGAATGAATTGGAGAAGTTTCATCTGGCACTTACCTCTAAGGCATATGAATGTGCTCAGGTGGTCATGGGGCATTGTCAAGGTGGATGGAGATCCACACAATAACTGAAAAAATATAAAATTCTCATCCTCAGGAGTACTGCTACATTCTTTAATGGGACAGCAAGAATCCCCCAAGAACAAGAGTGGTGCCTAGCGAAGGAGGACAGACCATTGCGCCAGGTCCTTGATATTGATGTTTGTACTTATGAACATTTTCTTCTGAAATTGAAACAACCTACAATTATATGTCACCTAAGAGTTACCTAATGAGGGCCTCCTTTTTGCTCAATCGTGGCCTTACTCTAAGCCGAACTCAGCAAATAAGTGAACTACTGTCCCTGCAGCATGGTATTTCTCGCAGAGATGAGGCTCCCTGGCACCAAAAGATTATTACCAAGCACCAACTAGCAATGCACCTGGAAAAAGACCTTGACCATAAGGTGAAAAATGCTAAATACAAATGCATTTTTATAGCTAAGGTATTTCAAAGTAAGTTGGGAGATCATTCCAGAGGTTATGCTTATGTATGTCTCAGTATGATCTCATTGAATGCCACAATAAATAGTGCCTCAAATAGTGGAGCTTCCAAGGGCTCTAGAGACATCCAGACCCTATAGGCAAGACAGACAACTAAGGAGTTTGGCACCATGCTAATGCACCTTACTTTCGAATTTATGCTCCCTAGTGTGACAGAGATTAATTCATTTGTGGTTTCCTTGCACATGGCTCTTCTGCCCCTTCAATTTGAATTTATAGGTAGCAGTATATTTGATAGGTGAATATCCAAGAGACTTAAATCTTTGGTCAATCCATGTGCCAGTTGGGCCCTGAATCTCAGCAGAGTTACAACACCTACTCTTCATTAATTGGACTCACCCAGGACAATTAACAAGGTTATGATGATAGAAAATACCCATCCCAAGGAACAGAGAGAGTCTGCAACTGCAAGTAAGTTAGATCCAGTCATTTGATTCATAAGATTTAAGTTCCCTCTCAATTAGACGCAGAGTGGGCATCACCAAACCCAAATCCTGAGGATTGGGGAATGAACAATACTAAACTAGATTTACCAGTATTCTACCTTAGAATTATTGTCATTCTAGCAATGGAAGAATTTGTATCATTAATATAAAGTTAGTGACTACCAGATGCTCTGAGGGGAGGGAGAGCAAAAAATAGGAGTTATAAGGGGGCATTTTCAGGACAATGAAACTGCCCTGCATGATTTTTCAATGATGGCTACAGGCCATTATATATTTTGTCATAACTTATAAAATTGTGTGGGAAAGACTGTAAACTATAATCCATGTGTAGTGACAGTGCTTCAATATGTGTTCATCAACTCTAACAAATGTACCACACTAATGAAGGATGTTGTTAATGTGGGAAAGTGTGGAATGGGGAGGGAGTTGGGCATATTGGAATCCCTTTATTTTTATGTAATATTTATGTAATCTACAGATTCCTTAATTAATTTTTTTAAAAAGTACCATCCATGGACTTACTGCATGTCGTATCCAAAACCATGGTATTCCACACAGCATTGTTTCTGATTATGGAAACACTTCTCAACAAATGTTGTATGGGAATGGGCACATGCTCATGAAATTCACTGGTATTTTCATGTTCCCCATCATTCTGATGCAACTGGTTTAATAGAAAGGTGGAAGGGTCTTTTGAAGACTCAATTACAGTGCCAACTAGGTGGCAATACCTTGCAGGGCTGGGGCAATGTTTACCAGAATGCTGTGTATGCTTTAAATCAGCATCCACTCTACAGTGCTGTTTCTCCCATAGCCAGGATTCACAGGTACAGGAATTAAGGGATGAAAATGGAGTAACACCACTCACTATTCCCCCTAGTGATCCACTAGGAACATTTTTGGTTCCTGTCCCTGAAACATTTAGCTCTGTTTGTCCACAGGTCTTAGTTCCAAAAAGAAGAGTACTGCAACCCAGAAACAAAACAATTATTCCATTGAACTGGAAGTTAAAACTACCACTTTGGGCTCTTCATGCCTCTAAATCAACATGCAGAGAAAGATATTACTATACATGCTGGGGTGATTAATCCTGACTGTCAAGGGGAAATAAGTGCAAATGTCTTATGGAAATAAAGAGTTTGCCTTGAATACAGGAGATCCCCTAGGATGTATCTTAGTACTGCCATGTCCTGTGATTGGAGGCAATGAAAAACAAACAACCGAATCCAGGCAGGACTAATAATGGCCTAGAAACGCCAGGAATGTAGTTTTTGGCCAACACCCCCTCCCCCAGGCAAAGACGCATGGCCAGCTAAGGTGCTTGCTGAGAGTAAAGGGAACATTGAATGGGTAGTGGAAGAAGGTATTTATAAATATGACCACATGATCCTTATTTTTATTAATATTTTTGTATATGTACATAAAACAAATAGTTTTGTTTTCTTATTGTTTCCCTTTATCATAAGATATAAAGTTGTATTAGTTTCATGTTGTGTATTTAAGGATGTCCAGTTTAAGAATGACGAATACCCAAGTACTTGCACCCTATTCTGGAGGGATTTATTGCATTTCCAATTGTATGCAGGACAGCTGAGTACTGTTAGGTGAAATCTGTACATGTGTATATTGTTTTTATTTGGAAATTTAGTGTGGTTTAAGGTGAGGTGTATGGCTGCCAAGTTGACAAAGGGTAGCTCTGATTGTTAGGCTACTACATCAACTCAGCCAGGTAATGGTGTCCAGTTGTTTGGTAAAGAAAGCACTGGGTTAATTGTAATAAAAGTGCATTTCATGGACTTTAATTATCAGTCATTTGATTTTATATATGGCTGATAACATCTATAATCAACTGAGGAGATTGCCATAAGCAATAAGTGACTTCTCATCTGGTCAATCGAAGGCCTTAAAAGGAAAAGTGATTTATGCCTTCAGAGAGAGAATTTCTCTCTCTTTCAGACAATCAGCATGTCCTGGTGAACTCATCCAGGACCTTCATCACAATCCTTTGATTGCAGTCTAGGCTAAAGAATTCAAACTTGTGAATCCCCTTGGTTATTGAGACAACTTTATAAAATATTTTTCTATTTACAAAGATCTCCCATTTGTTCTGTTTCCCTAGGAACGCTGACTAATACTTCAAGTTTTATATCCCTACTCTATTTCAGCTTCCAAGAGAAAACTCTTCAAAGCCATTGTCTACAATCATATAATTTTTAAAATCATATTTTATCTCAAAAGGAAAGTTCATACTTTACATCGGGTACAAACAAATAAGGAAGTTATATTTAATGAAAACAAGCAGGAGAAATCAAAGGAGAGGCAAGACTTTTGTCTAAGGACCTAGAGTAAAATAATTCACTGTCAAAAGAATATTGAGCTTATATTGTTTTACTTGTCCCAATATATCCCTTGGACTGATAAAACTGCCACCACAGAATTGTTAGAAATGTAGACCCTTAGGCCCCAACCCAGGTTTTTAGATTCAAAATCTCCATTTTAAGAAGATTCCCAGTGTTTTGTAGGTATGATACATTTGAGAAGTACTAATCCATGTCACCTCCTGTCAAAATGACTCTCATTAATGAATTAGAAAAGCAGAAAAAGTCCAACCCAATACCTCATTTCAACACTAAATGTAATATTTTCTCCTAATCACTTGCCTAGACATTTACAGTTTCATTTTCTGTTCCTGTGTAATTTGAAATTATTTAGGGAATGAGGGCTTTTATGGATTGAATTATATCCCCCACAAAGTCATGTTCAATTCTTTATGCCATATCCTGTGGATTTGAGCCCATTTCTAAAGATCTTTGGTAATGTTTTTAGTTAAGGTAAGGCCAAACTGAACTAGGGGGGCCTTAATCCTATGTAACTGGAGTCCTTATAAATGGAAGAAATTTGGTCAAACTAGTAAGAGAGAGACAATAAGAGAGATGGCCGTATGATGGAGGCAGCTTTCAAGTTATAGATTGCCTGCAAACCATCACCAGAATGCTACAGATTTCAAAGAAAGTACGGCTCTACTCCCACCATGGTTTTAGTCTACTATTCTCTAAAATTGAGAAAATAAATTCCTACAATTTAAGCCAACTGTCCTATGGTACTTTGTTATAGCAGACCTGGAATACTAAGTCAAGTGCCATCCATAAAAAATTCCATTATAAGGATTTCATCAAAGTTATCTACCTCCCCAGCAGGGTAGTCCTCAACCTGGTCTACATGTTCAATCATTTACTCAGTGAACATGTCTTTATTTATCCCCTACCATATATTCTTCTAGCATATCTGATTTTTGAAAAAAACCTCTGTCTTCTAGAACTTACATTCTAGTTGTGTTCAACCAGGCAATAAAAATAGAGATAATACAGTATTTTAGGAGTGCTGTTGGGAAGAAAGAGCAAGGGGTGAGAAATCCGAATGAACGTAGACTTTAAACTTGATCATCCAGAGTTGGAAATGGGGAGGCAGGCCAGAGGAGATCTTCCCTGCTATTTTTAATAGAGATTAATTGTTTATCTCCTATGTAACTGTGAATATTACTTGATTTAAATCATTGAAATAAATTCAACATAATTTAGCATTGCAAAATATTCTATAATGCTACCATTCAAGTGGTTTAGGCAACTTGAATTCAGGGGAGGTGAATTACATACTAAGACAGTTTAACCTGATTGATAATTTGAATTATTGTCCTCTTGTCTATAATGTATGCACTTACTCTTTGAGAGCATGGGGGTAATGAGCCTCTTAGGTCTCTCAAATGTTCTAATAGCATTGACTTGGGATGTCTAAAGAACTCTTTCACATTATACCATAGCACATTAGGCCAGGATGCCAGTAAATTTTGTAAAATAATGAGATTCCTGTAGTTCTTTCATGAAAAATTTTCAAATACTTCCTACTCTACTCCTTATTCCCAGGCCCTAAATCTGTTTGATTGTTTTATTGTCTGGCATTTCCTAGATAAATAAATGTATGCCAAACAATTTTATTTAGAAAATGAAGAAAGCTTATCACTTTTTAATGTAGCTTTGCATGAAAATACTATAATTTATAATTTTAAAACCATGTATATCATTTACTGATATTTGGTAACATATAGGTTTTTTTGCCAGTATGAGTCAGTAGAGATCTAAAAATTCTTAATAATAGCATTAAAAATAGTGAGCATCATTAATAATAGTAAGTTTTTGTTTTACATTTTCAGCCATTCAGTTTTAAAAGCACCTCAAAGTCAACATTTCTGTAACAAAAAAAAAAACAAAAAACCATGAGAAACACCATCTTCTTCTGTGTATATGATTCATGAATAGTTCCCTCAAGCCCCCAGTTGCACAGAGCACCTCCAAACAACCTTGGTCATTTTCCTTGTTCCAAAACACAGTTTATAACCAAATCATATAAATTTACTATCTCTATTTCTTTTACAGATGTCCAGTCTCTCCATCTCCACCAATGCCATCCAGTTCCAAGGGACTATCACCTCTTGCCTACATTTTGCAATAGCTTTATTTTTAACCATTTGCAGTCAATATTAAATGAAAGTAGAACCCTATTTATATATTTCTGTAGAAGTTTAACTTTGATGTCTGGCTCCAATCCTTAACCATCTTCATGTCATAAAGACATGAGAAGTTTCATTATTCCTTTGGATAGGGGCAATTAGCAAACCAAGGACCACTTCAATTGCTAGGTGAATTTAAGATGGACTATAGGTGATGAATGTTGTTAAGTCCTCTCATTTGAGGACACATTATCTTTTTAAGTTGAGAACATGTATGCAATTGGTTGTATATGCTTACTTAAATAAAAAGGATGAACTATCTTTGACATCTTCTTAGCAGATTATCTGTAATGCTTCACAGTCTGGGTTAATGCTTAATAATAATTGTTTTGAATTCTTTTCTACCTTTCTGGAGAAGTTTGTGGGAGATTTGGAGAAGATTTGTTTTTAATTATATTTCCCTTGCAATTTGGTGATGAGGAAGGGGTTGCCTGGCAGTTCTGAATTGAATAGACTAGCTGAACATAGGTGTCCACAATAAGGTAAGAGATTCTGCATAATAAAAAGTCTCCCTTGTACATCTTCACCCATTTGGAATACTAACTGGACAAATCACCTTCTCTAACGTCAAGATTTCATTGTCAAATAAATATGAGTAATGTCAGCTAGAAAGTCCAATCAGTGTCACCACACGGTTGAAAAATATGGGAAGCCAGAAATGTCACCTGCATTTCTCATTAAAGGTCTTTCTCTTAAAAGGGTTAATATCTTTCTGTTATATTTGGAATAGGTATATGAGAATCCAATCTTGCAGTTACCTGATGATGGTTCTTTTGATTTGGATATTAATGTATTTGCTGGGATTCTTAGGTCCAATCCCAAACAAATGATTTACTAGTATCTACAAGATGAATGTCATCTATAAAGTAAAATAAGAGGAAAGTTAAAAAAAAAAACAGAAAAGAAAATGAAGATTGGGATAACTAAAACAAAATATGGAGAAAAATGTAAGAATTAAAGGTACTTTGTCTTTTACAGAACCTCCTCTTCTGCTTCTTTGTTCCCTCTACTTCCCCTAATTTTCTTTCTCCCTCTGCTTCCCCTATCTCTCTTTTCCCCTTCTGCCTCATCTTAACACATCCTTACATCAATCTCCTAATTCCTACAATTAATACATTGCTTTATTTTCATGTTAGTCATCTCTTTATCCATTCATCAATCCATGTATTAATACATTGTGATGCCTTTCAAAATAAGTAATGTGTCAATACACTTCATCCACAAAGACTTCAACATGCATATCATTTTATAATTGCTTACAGTTTTTTTTACGTAAAATTTATACATGTTGAAATTACCAAAGCTTATATGTGATATTGGATTTTTGGCAAATTCACCTATCTATTTAACTACAACCTCTATCAAGACAGAGAATATAATCATTTCCTCAGAATCTTGTCCTACATCCCTTTCTGGTCATCTCCACTGTCACAGCAAATCCCCTTAGAGGTATCCAGTGCTCTGATTGTTTTATAACCAGAGATTAATTTTTCTAGGAATCATTTAACTGGTTCTTTCTGGTGTTATCCTTAGCTTGCCTTTAAGAGGATTCCCAGTACAAATCTGAGTATTGTTTTAGAAATGGTATTTCAATGACAATTCAAAAATCATTATTTTATGATTGTTTCCTTAATATGTGGCCTAGTAAGACCTGTATGGTTGTACATCTGTTGTATTTCCAGCATCAACAACACTCTTCTAGACACTTTTCCACCTCATTGGTTGAACTCCAGTCCCACTGGGTTCTCTAGGAAAACAGGACTGACAGGAGATATCTGTAAATATTATGATATTTTATGTAATTGTCTCATGTAATCATGGGGATATATGAATCCAAATTCTGGAGGGTAGGCTGCAAGCCAGCAACTCCAATGAAGATATTATAAGAGTTCCCCAGAAGAGGCTGACTGAACTATGGATGAGAAGTCTCTCCTCTCACTTGTTGAAGTCAATTCTCCTTTAAAGACCTTCAACTGATTGAATGAGATGTCTGTCATTGCTAAGGGCAATCTCTTCATATGACTGTATATGTAATCAGCCATAGATGCAATCACTCACTGATGACTAGGTCCATGAAATGTTCTCAAAGTACAATTAGGCCAGTGGTTGCTTGACCAAACAACTGGGCACCGTCACAGTCCACTCATTGTCAACTTGGCAACTGTACACATCACTTTTAACCATTCTTAATAGCTAAATAAAAACAATTACAAAGATAATTTTTCCACATAAATTTATTCAACTGTCCTGCATACAATTGGAAATACAATAAATTCTTCCAGAATAGGATGCAAGTGCTTGTGTAAAATTCACTCTAATTCTGAACATCTTATAACTTATACCCTAGAATATGAAATTACTAAACTTTATGTAACTTGAGAGGGGGATAAGATAAGGAAGAAAACAAAGATATCTCTTTTACATATATATATACAAAAATACTCATAAATTAAGGAAGAAATACTCATGGCTATTATAGTCATTTCTATAACTGGCTATGTGATCATATTTATCAATACCTTCTTCCACTACCCATTCAATGTTCCCTTTACCCTCAACAACACCTCAGCTTGTCATAGGTCTTTGCCTGATATGGTGACCAAAATCTACATTCCTGATGTTTCTGAGTGACTGTTAGTTCTGCCTGGATTGGGTTGTTTCAGTTTTTCATTGCCTACAATTACCATATTAAGAATGGTAGTACTAAGATACATCCTAGGGGATCTCCTGTATTCAAGGTAAACTCTTCTTAACCTTCATTAGATACTTGCACTTATTTCCTCTTGACGGTCAGGATCAATCACCCAGCATGTATAGTAATGCTCTTCTTTGCCTGTTTCTTTAGAGGCATGAGAAGCCCAAGGTGTTAATTTTAACCTCCAGGTCAATGGAGTAACTGTTTTGTTCCCAGGTAGCAGCACTCTTCCTTTTGGAACTAAGACCTATAGACCAGAAGAGCTAAAGGTTGCAGGGACAGGAACCAAAAATGTTTTTAGTGGATCACTAGGGGGAATAGTGAGTGGTGCTACTCCATTTTCATCCCTTAATTCCTGTACCTGTGAATCCTGGCTATGGGAGAAACAGCACTGTAGAGTGGATGCTGATTTAAAGCATACACAGCATTCTGATAAACATTGCCCCAGCCCTGCAAGGTATTGCCACCTAGTTGGAACTGTAATTGAGTCTTCAAAGGCCCTTCCACTTTCCTGTCAACCCAGCTACATAAGAATGATGGGGAACATGATAAGACCAGTGAATTCCATGAGCATGTGCCATTCTCCACACATCATTTGCTCAGAAGTGGTTCCTTGATTAGAAACACTGCTGTATAGAATACCATGATAGTCGATAAAACATGCGTAAGTCCATGGATGGTAGTTTTGGTGTTTTGTTTTGTTTTTTAATTTATACACTTTAAAGAAACTTTAGATTACATAATGTTGCATAAAAAATACAGCGGACTCCCTCCCTATCCTTCATTAGTATGATACATTTGTTACAACTGATAAGCACATATTGAAGCATTGCCACTAACCATGAATTATAGTTTGCATTATAACTTACACTCTGCCCCACACAAATTTGTAATTTATGACAAAATATATAATGGTCTGCATCTGTCACTGCAACCTCATGCAGGACAATTCCCAAGTCCTGAAAACGCCCCCATATTACACCTATTTTTCACTTCTTCTCTTCCGAGTCTAGAGGAAGCACTATTCCCTTTGGAACTAAGACCTGTAGACCACCAGAGTTTAAGGTTGCAGGGATAGGAAGTCAAAATTTTAAAGTGGATTATTAAGGGTAATAGTGAGTGGTGCCATGCCTATTTCCCTCCCTTGATTCGTGGATCTGTGTAGCCTGGCTATGGGAGAAACAGCACCATAGAGTGAACACATACAATTAAAAACCATTACCCCAGCTCTGCAAGGTGTTGCCACCCAGTTGGTGCCATAATTGTGTCTCCAAAATTTCATTCTAAGTGGTGCAGCCATTTGAAGGGCAATTTGGTGGTTCCTCAGGAAGCCAACTACAGAATTGCCATATGATCCAGCTATCTCACTTCTGAATATATACACAGAAGCATTGAAAGCAAGAAACAGAACAGAATATATGCAAACCAGTGTTCATAGAAGCATTATTCACTGTTGTCAAAAGTTTGAAGGAACCCAAGTGCCCATCAACAAATGATGGATAAGCAAATCATGGTACATACACACAATGGAATATTACTCAGCTATAAGAAGGAATGCAATATTAGCCCACAGGACAACCTGGAAGAATCTTGAAGACCTTATGTTGAGTGAAGTAAGCCAGTCACTAAAGGACAAATATGACATCACATGACTTCACTGATTTAACTTAAGCAAATTGAGCAGACTCACAGAGCTAGAGTCTGGAATATAGGTTATCAGGAGACAGAAAGGGTATAGAGTGTGGTGAGCTGATGCTCAATAGAGACAAAATCTATAAGGTGGAAGGGAGTGGTTTGACAGTGGATGAGGGTGATAAAATGATGGCTATAGGTCATTTTAAATTTTGCCAAGTGTATAAAAGTGTATGGTGAAAATTGTAAACCATAATGTAAAACATTGGCAGTGGTTAGTAGCAATGCTTCACTACTTGTACATCAATTTTAACAAATGTACTATACACATATAAAATGTTATTAATAGGGGAGAGTGGGAGAAGGGAAGGTGGTAAATTATATTTTCTTTCTGATTTTCTCTAACCTGGAAACTCCATTGAAGATAAAATGAAAAATAAAAAGAAACTGGAGAAACATACAGAAGAATTTGTCACTGTACATAAAAGATAATAGATCTTACGATGATGAAAGACACATTGAAATGTGTTATTTTAATTTTTGAAATTTTTATTTTCAATTTTATTTTTATTTTTTAATTTAGTTTAATTTTACTTTTATTATTTTATTTTATTATTATTTTTCTTTGTATATTTTTTGGTTTTGGTTTTTGGAAGATTTTGAGATCACAGAAGCATCACAACTGTGGCAAGGGAGGATCATTGGTGTGGGATGTCAGTGATGAGGGCATATGTAGGGAGGTATGAGCCTGGGACCTGCTTCTGTGGCATATGAATATGTTCAAGTGATCAGGGGATGTTGTCTTGGTGGATGCAGAACCCACAAATAACCAAAAAAATATTGAATTCCTATCCTGGGAGTTCTGCTACATTCTCTAATAAAGGAGGAAGAATCACCTGAGTACATGGGCAGTGCTAGTGAAGAAGGGCAGATCACTATGTCAAGCCCTTTATATTGATGGTTGTACTTACGAATCTTTTCTAGTGAAATTGAAACTTAACTTAGTATTATATATTGCCTAAGAGTTACTTCCTGAATGCCTCCTTGTTGCTCAAATGTGGCCTCTCTCTAAGCCAATCTCAGCATATAAAAGCTCTACTCCTCCCTCCCCCCCCCAATATTGGACATGACTCCCAGGCATAAGCCTCTGTGGCACTGAGGAATTATTACCAAGCGCAGGCTAGTGATGCACTTGGAAAAAGGCCTTGACAAAAAGGGGGAAATTTTAAATACAAAGAAGTTATTATGGTTAAGAGACTTCAAATGAGTCAGGAGTCATTCCAGAGGTCATGCTTATGCAAGTCTCAGCAGGACCTCATTAACTGCCACAGTAAATAGTACCTCAAACAGTGGATTCCTGAGGGCTCTAGAGTCACTATAGGTAGGGTGGAAAATATCAGGGATTCTGTACCCTGTAATTGGAACTTTAGAATATATGTTTCTCAATATAACTGAATTAGACTCATTTATAATTTCCCTACACATGATTCTTCTGCCCCTTTTATGGGAACCTATAGTTAGCACTATATTCATTAAATATGCATCTTAAAAACTTAAATCTTTAGTCCATTCATATGCCAGTTGAACCCTCAATCACAGCAGAGTTGCAACACCTACCTTCCAGTTCATTGGTCTTGGACAGGATAACTAACAAAAAGATGATGATGGACAATGCCCACAGTCTTTTTTTTTGTCTTTATTTTTTTAATGTTACATTCAAAAATTATGAGGTCCCCATATACCCCCACCCCTCACTCACTCCTTCCCCCATAACAACAACCTCCTCCATCATCATGAGACATTCATTGCACCACTGCACCTCATGGTCAATGGTCCACATCATAGCCCACACTTTCCCACAGTCCACTCAGTGGGCCATGGGAGGACATACAATGTCCAGTAACTGTACCTGCAAGACCACCCAGGACTACCAATGGCAGAACTTGTATCATTGATATAAAGGCAATGGCCACCCGAGATTTTGATGGGAGGGAAAGGTAAGAATAGGTGTAACACAGGGCACTTTGGGGACATTAGAATTGTCCTGCATGACATTGCAATGATGGATACAGACCATTATACATTTTACCAAACCTATAAAATTGTATGGTCCAAAATATAAATGTATAAATAATGTAAACTATAGTTCATAGTTTTAACATTGCTTCAACAATGTGTTCATCTAGATGAACCACACTAGTGAAGATGTTGTTTATAGGGGAAATTGTGAGAGAGGTGGGGTGGGGTATATGAGTATCTCCTATATTTTTGATGTAACACTTATATAATCTAAAGTTACTTCAAAATAAATAGATATATAAATAAATATATTTTTTAAGTTCACTTTACAGTTCTAGCAATCCAGCTATGTCAGGTTGATGGAGAACATTGTAAGACCAATGAAGTCCCTGAGCATGTGACCAATCTTTCTCATTATTTGCTGTGAATTAAACCCTTTATCATAAGTAATGTTGTGTGGAATAATATGATGGTGGATAAATTCTGTAGCTCCATGGATAGTAGTTTTGGCAGAAGCACTGCATACAGAGAAAGCAAACCCATATCCAGAGAATGCCTCTATTCCAGTTCAAACAAATCACTGACCTTCCATGATGGAAATAGTCAAATATAATCAATCTCACACCAGGTATCAGGCTGATCACCTTGAAGAATGATGCCATATCAAGGACTGAGTGTGGGACTCTTCTTCTGGCAGATTGGACCTTCAGCAGTGGCTGCAGCCAGGTTGGTCTTGGTGAGAGCCTGATCCCATGCATAACTTCCATCCCTACCACCATAGTCACTTAGGTCATGAGCCCACTGGAAGGGCTGGAAGAAGAACCTTACTGGTATCTACAGAATGGATCATATTTTTGACTTGATTATTAAAATCTTCCTCTGCTGAAGTTACTGTCTGGTGACCATTCATTTGTGATGCAAGTATCTTCACTTTTTTGCATGCTTAGAAATGTTTACCCCTGTTATTCTTCCCTAGACATTTTTGCCACCAGGTCTCCAATCCTACTCCTTCCAGGTCCCTGATCATCCAGCCAAATCATTGGCAACAGCCCATGAAACAGGGTATAAACATACCTCCAGCCATTTTTCCTCCAAAGCAAAATGAACAACCAGGTGTACTGCTATTCTGCCCATTAAAAGGATTTGCTCTCCTCACTGTCCTTCAGAGATATGCCAGAAAGGTGAGGCAATGCTGCAGCTCTACACACTTTTGGATGGTACTGGTATATGATGCCATCTATAACTTAGGGCCAAGTTTTATCTTCCTCAGTCAACAGATTGTAAGGAGCTCCCCAAGGGCCATAGCTGTGAGCTGGGGAAAGAGAAGGTAAAGTGGCAGGAGTGGTGACCATGGGCATTTGTTGCACTTGCTCATGTAACTTACTTGTGTGTTCAGGACCCACTTGGGGTCTCATGTATACTACTTCCATATTAGTATGAAGTGCTGTTGTGCATGCCCAACTTTATGGTTTGGCAGCTCAGGAAATACACAGCTCATAATAGACAACTCAGGTCTCATGGTAATTGGTGACCCATGGTTAAGTGTTCAGTCTCTTATAATGCCCATTAGCAAGCCAAAAGCTGATTCTCAAAAAGAGAGTAGTTATCTGCAGAAAGCAGCTGTGCTTTGCTCCAAAATCCTAAGGGTCTGCATTGTAATTCTCCTGTAGGGTCCTGCCAAAGACTCCAAGTGCTATCTCTATCTGCAGTTGACACTTCTAGCACCATTGGCTCTGCTAGATCATATGGCCCAAGTGGCAGTGCATCTTGTGCAACAGCCTGGACCTTCGCAGAATCTCCTCTTGTTCCAGTCCCCACTCAAAATCAGCAGCTTTTCTAGACACTTGGAGTAGGCTGAGTACCACACCCAAATGGGCAATATGTTGTTTCTGAAATCCAAAGAGGCCAACTAAGCATTGTACCTCTTTTTGTCATAGGAGAGGCCAGATTCAACATTATATCTTTCACTTTAGAAGGGATATCTCAACATGTCCCACACCACAAGACACCTAGAAATTTCACTGAGGTGGTAGACCTTCGACTTTTAAAAAATTATTTGTTTCCCAAATGCCTTACCAGTAAGTCTAGAGTAGTTGCTAATTCTTGCTCACTAGGTCCGAACAACATGATATCATTCATATAATTGAGCTGCATGATTTCTTGGGGGAAGGGAGAAGCTATCAAGCTCCCTGTGGACAATATTATGGCATAGAACAGGAGAGTTGATATACTCCTGAGGTAAGACAGGGAAGATAAAGGTATATTGCTGGCCTTACCCACTGAAAGCTGTTTCTGGTGGTCCTTACTGACAACAATTGATAAAAAATTATTTGGTAGATCAATAACTGTATAACAAGTACCAGGGAATGTGTTGATTTGCTCAAACAAAGATACTATGTCTGGAACAGCAGCTTAAGGCCTTAAAAGGAGAAGTGAATTTAGCATTCAGAAAAGAGAAATCCCAACTCTACCTCAGACAACCTACTTTTCCTGGGGAAATCATTGAGAACCTTCACTGGAGATCCTGACTTGCTGCCTGTTCCACAGAATTTGTTCTCATGAATCTCCATGGTTACATGAGACAATTTTATAAAATCTCCTAATGATTACAGTTATCCTCTGCCAATTCTGTTTCCCTAGGGAATCCTGACTAAAACACTCACCTCCTTCCCGTTCTTCAAATGCCCCATTTCCTCTTCTTCTTTGTACATAGATTTGGCCCTTTCCCAGGGATATTTCTCTTGTTGCACTTTGACCAACCTCTTAGTCCTCTGCCCATTCAAGAACTTCACATAATACATGTCTCAACTCAAATATAACTTTATCAAGGAATTCTTTCTTGACTCCCCATGTATGTTCTTTCATAGTATCTTCTACTTAAAGCAAGCATGACAGTTTTGTTTCTGCAAAGGTAACTGTGTATATTATTGTCCCTATTACTTATCAGTCTATATACTATATGTAGAGAAAAATGTATATTAGTTTTTTCTACTAATGCTGTCCTTTACACATGGTAGTTTTTCAAATTCTTGACAAAAGGATATGTGAGAAAATATTCATTATTCACCCTTCATTATGTGCCAGAGGCTTTGCTCAACAATTTTATATCTCCCAAAGAATTCTTAAGACAATATCATGACATAAATAAGATTAGACATATTTTATAAAGCTGGTTAAATCAATTCCTCAAATTCACTGAAGAAAAAAATAAGAAACAGAATAGAGCTGGTAATTTGAACTATGGATCTCTGAGTCCATGCACAGCTTTTCTTGATAAGATGCTAGGTCACTAAGAATGCTGTCATAATCTTGGCTGTCACTAGCTAGTATGTATGAGCATCATGAATTCACATTCATTGTGGACACTATGGCTATAAAACCACTACTTCATGGAGTGGGTTGCAAATATACATAGGAGACTTTAGCATTCAAGAGTCCTGTATTTTCTATTGTTTCACAAGTTAGCACACACTTAGTGACTTAAAACACACTTCTTTATTAGTTCCCAGTTCTGTGATCAGAAATCTATGTGGACCTGGATCAAAACTATGGCAGGAGAGAATAACTAGTGGAGGGTGTCAGTGATGGGAGGATGTGTGGAGAGGGGTGCAGTTCAGGCCTGCCTCTAAGGCATATGAATATGTTCAAGTAGTCATGGGGCACTGTTTCAGTGGGTGGAGTCCCACACAGTAACCAGAAGAATATTGAATTCCCATTCTGGGAGGTCTTGCTCCATTCTCTAATACCACAGCAACTATTCCCCAAGTTAATGAGCAATGCCCAACAAAGAAGGACAGATCATTATGCCAGGCCCTAAATAATGATAATTGTACTTATGAATCTTTTCTAGTGAAACTGAAACTTACCTTATTATATATTGCCTAAGAGTTACCTCCTGAATGCCTCCTTGTTGCTCAAATGCAGCCTCTCTCTAAGCCAATCTCAGCATATAAAAACACTACTTTCCCCCTAACATTGGGCATGACTCCTGGGGATAAGCCTCCTTGGCACCAAAGAAGTATTACCAAGCACTGTTTGGAGATGCATTTGGAAAAAGACTTTTACCAAAAAGGGGACATATAAAATACAAATGAATTTTTATGGCTAAGAGACTTCAAATGAGTTGGGAAGTCATTCTAGAGGTTACACTTATCCATGGCTCAGCAGGATCTCATTGATTGCTACAGTAAGCATTGCCTCAAATATCAGGGCTCCTGAGGGTTCTAGAGATATACAGATACCATAGGAAGGGCAGATGATATCAGGAATAACAACCCTATCAGTGAGCATTTCTTTGGAATATACGCTGCCCAATGTAACAGAGTTAGACTCATTTATAATTTCCCCACACATAGCTGTTCTGATCCTTTTATTTGAAGGTACAATTAGTGTTATAGGTTAAATATATATCCCAGAGACTTAAATCTTCGTTTTGTTCATATGATGGTTGGGCCCTGAATTTCAGCAGAGTTGCAAAACCTACTCACCAATTCACTGGACTCACCTAGGAAAACTAATAAAGGATGATGATGGACAACACCCATCTCAGGAAACGAGAGTGTCTGTAACTTCAAGCAATACAATTCCATCCATATGTTCCATTGGACCTATGCCCTCTCTCAGTTGGAGACAGAGTAGACATCACCATCCCAAAATCCTCAATACTGAGGAATGAACAAATATAAGGGTGGAAAGAAACTATGGACTAATTTCCCTAATAATTATTCTAGCAATAGAAGAACTTGTACCAATGATATAAAGGAAGTGGCCACCAGAGGTTCTGAGGTGAGGGAGCAAGAATAGCTGTAGCATGGGGGCATTTTTGGGACATCAGAATTGTCATGCATGAAATTGCAATGACAGCTACAGGCCATTACACATTTTGTAAAGACCTATGAAATTGTGCAGAGCAAAGTGTAAACTATAATGTAAACTACTGACCATGGTTAGTAACAATGCTTCAATACATCTTCATCAATTGTACCACAAATGTAACACAATAATGAAAGATGCTGTTAATGTGGAAATTGTGGAAGAGGGAAAAGGTAGGGTTTATGAGAATCCCCTATATTCTTGATGCAACATTTGTATAATCTAAAGCTTCTTTAAAAATTAAAAAAAAAGAAAGAAAAAGAAGTCTTTGGGAGGTTTTTGATGACTGTTTCAATCTCTTCGCTTGTGATTGGTTTGTTGTGGTCTTCTATTTCTTCTTGGGTCAGAGCAGGTGGTTTGTATGTTTCTAGGAATTTGTCCATCTCCTATACATTGTCTAATTTGTTGGCATACAGTTGTTCATGCTATCTTCTTATGATCTGTCTTATTTCTGCAAGTTCAGTGATAATTTCTCCCCTCTCGTATCTTATTTTATTTATTTGTGCCTTCTCTCTTTTGGTCAAAAGGGTGAAAAGGCAGCCGATTCAATGGGAGAAAATGTTTGGCAATTGCATACCTGATAAGGATTTAAAATCCATGATTTACAAAGAGATCATACAACTCAACAATATAAAACAAACTAATTAAAAAAATGGATTAAAGACTTGAAAACACAATTGCCCAAGAAAAAGTAAAAATGGCAAAGAAACACATTAAAAATATTCAAAATTACTAGCGGTTAGGGAAATACAAATCAAAACTACAGTGATGTATCATTTTACCCCAATTAGACTGGTTGCTATTGAAAAGTCAGAAAACTAAATGTTGGAGAGGATGTGGAGAGATAGGAGCTTATTAACTGTTGGTGGGAATGTAGAATGATACAGACACTGTGGAACTGTTTGGCAATTCCTAAGTAAGTTGAATATAAACTTGCCATAATACTTTACTAGGAATACACCCAGGAAAACTAAGTGCAGTAATATAAACAGACATCTGCACACTGATTTTCATAGCAGCATTACTCATGGTTGTTAAAAGTTGGAAACAACCCAGGCTTCCATCAACTGATTAATGGATAAACAAATTGCAGTGTATACACAATGACGGAATATTATGCAGTGGTAATAAGAAATGAAGTGTGAAGTATTTGACAACAACATGAATGAACCTGAAAGACATTATGTTGAGTGAAGCAAGCCAGATGCAAAAGGACAAATAGTATATGACTGTGCTATAATGAGCTAAATATATTGTGTAAACTCATGAAGTTAATAATTAGAATTTCGGTTACTAGAAAACAGAAGGATGGTAGAGAATGGAAAGTTGAGGTTTAATCTGTGCAGAATTGGTAAAAAGGTTGTTTGTATAATGAATCTTTGGAAATGAATAAAAATGGTTAAAGCATATCATGGTGTTTGGAACTAGCAGTGTTAGTGTATTGGTATGACAGAGGTTGAAAAGGAAAGTCTAAGGTCACGTATATTACTAAAAGTAAAGCTAAAATCTGTAACACGGTACTGTTTAAGATAGTAACACTTCATGTAAAACGTGACTGTGGGTAACATTGCATTTATAAGACTGTTTTTACAAACTATAAATACAAATATACTAGACAGAAGGAAACAGAATAGCAACTATCTATGGCAGGGGAAGCATAAAGAGATTGAGAAGTGAAAAGTTTTGTTTGTTTTTGTTTTGTTTATTATTATTATTGGAATAATGAAAGTGCTCTAAGAATGATTGGAGTGATGAATGCTCAATATGTGATTATACCAAATATCATTGATTGTACACTTTGGGGTGATTTATGTTTTATTACTATGTATCAATAAAATTGATTTGTTAAAACAAAGTCTGTATGGATCCAACTGGGTTCTCTGCTTAGGATCTAAAAGGATAGATTAAGCTATCAGCCAAGTGTGGCTCTTACCTGGAGTTTCTGGGGAAAAATATGCTTCCAAGAACATTCCAATTAGCAGAGTCCACTTCTTTGGGGCTGTAGATCTGATTTCCCTGTTTCCTTGTTGGTTATGAGCTGGAAACTGTTTCAGCATCTAGAGGCCATTTGAATTATACATCATGCTTACCCCAACACACAGCATCTTCAAACCAGCCATAGCACATCAAGTCTTTTACTTCGTATCTTATGGTAAGGGAAAGTCTGAGCATAGCCTGCCAGCATTCCCTGTGACCCACAAATAATCCTGTACCCTGGACTGTACCAGCCTGCCTCCTAGGACAACTGATGACTATGGTTTGACACACTTCTCTGGAATGCCATGAGGTAAAACCCATCACTCAGCAGATAGTGGACTGCCAGAACATTCCTTCCCCTTTTGCCTTGAGTATATGTAAACAATCACTGAAGACTAACTGGCTAAAGTGTGTCTATTTTATAGCACCTGACTCACCCTTGGTGGTATATCTGTTTCTGGTAGGGAAGCAGTCGTGTCCTTTCACTATGACACAAGCACAAGGTGGGCATAGACTCTCTCCCTGAGTTGGCTGTGAAAAAAAAACTTACTGGCCATAGGGAAATGATGTGCATTAGTGAAGCTGACCTTCAATTGTTTCTTTTCCTTGTTAGTAAAACATTGTTCTATTCAAAGACTGTGTGAGTTGTGATTTTGCTAGTGACTCTGAAAGCTGGAAGCCATGGAGTGATCTGGGACCCTAGGACTGCTGATCCTGGTGGCATGAATTGCTCTTTGAGGCCTCCAGGTGATGAGACTCCTTCCTTGGAGGTGGTAATAGATGCCCCTCTTGCTGACACAGTTTGATGTGGCAAGCAGAGTGGCAATAGTTCAACAATTCTCTCTGACTTTCCCTTCTGCCACAAGCTAGAGAAAATTCTTCATTTAAAGCTTTCATGTGACTAGATTAGTTCCAGCTTCATAATTTCCCTTTTGGATAACTCAAAGTCACCTGAGAAATAGCCTCTTTTGCCTAATAACAACATAATCATGAGGGGGTATCTCATTGTATTCTCAGCCCTGGGGATTAGGGAAGGTAAAATCAAGGACCACAAGAAACTCTCCAGAAAATTTTACTCTTATATATGGAGAATCTGGGTATGCCATTATAATCACATTTTTATTACATGTTCTTGTTACACTGTGGTCTTTGTGCATACAAGCAAATTATGGGTGCCAGTTCCTTGAGCTCTTTTCATAAGCAGAAGGCAATCATGAAGCTTTAGAAGTTTTCCTGGCCCTTAGGACCATGGTCAGTTCTTTTAAGAGTGCTTGGTCCCACTCAGGGTTCTACTTTCATTGAAAGTGAGAGAATTTAATCTTCAGAGATAGATATGTAGTTATGGAACAAATTTGGTTCCTATCTCCTAATATACTTTGAGTAAGTGTCAATATATCTGGGCTAGAGTGCACTGTTTTGGAGAGCTAGCATACTTGGGTATGATACAATCTCTGTTTGATGATGTGTGAATTTGATCCAGATTTCCTCAAAATATGTTTTAGTGTATACTCTATGCTCTGAAAGTAAGTTCTAAGTGGGAGGCATTATAGTCAAATTATTAAATCAACAAAAATATAATAACTATTAATATTCCTATTTTTGCAATTGCTAAGGCACTAAATTATAGATTGTTACATCATGTGCCTGATTTCACAGTTTGGCATCTGAACATGATTCTCCTAACAATCTCTTTATATTGGATCTAAAAGTAACACAATCATTTGTAATGCTATTGTAAAAGACACTCATATTTTTCACATGGCAATACGAGACTCACTAGATAGATACATACATAGATAGACAGATGATAGATAGATATATAGATAGATACAAAAGGAAATAATTGCATGTAATTTACTTGTTAGTAAAAGTGAAAATGAAATTGAAACCTAAGATAGTTTCCACTCCACATATAATCGATTACTAAATCTCTCACTGTCAAGCCCCTTTCTGGAAAATACGACATCCCTCTTAGCTACAAAATGAAAAACAAAGGTCACTCTGACAGAAATAGGAAGGACTCTGCCATCTTTGGGGGGTGAGGAGGAGAAGGAGATTATAGGAAATATTTTTGATGTGATTGTTTACTATAATCTCTAGGAAATGAATGAAATTAAATAAATGTTTGGTTAGGCTTTAAAGTATTATGCTAAAATAATATTTGTTACAACTTACAGAAGTCAAAATTACCTTTACAATAAAATTTCAGGTTTCTGTATTTCCACATGTTTGGAGAAAGCATAGTGCATGACACAAGGGCTAGAATAGACCTAAATTCCTCAGCCAAGAAGGGAAATTTTAAAATGTGCTTATTTCAAACTCAAAATTACCTTCAATTTCAACAATATACATAACAAATTCCAATTGTTGAATAGGTCATAATGGCATTCTTATATAAAGAATAAAACTGTTTCCTTTCTGAATCCATGCTACTTTTTGTTTTTAAAATATACACAGAATATGGAAAGAAGAGAAACACCTTATCCCAACCTCCTAATATCATCTTTAAGTTGACTCCCCTACAAATTTTTTTTTCTAGTTAGAGTACAGAATTTGGGTTATAGAGCTTTGCATTTTTATCGACTTCTCAATGCCCTTCAGTCATTTCTCTTCTCTCTACAGAATCTCACTACCTTAATTAGCATCCTCTACTTATCCAAAGGATTGACTTCTAATGGAATGGGTCTTCCTGCTTCCACCCTACCTTCCTCATCTTTCTTCCATTCTTCATAATGCAAAGAGTTTGATTTTTCTAAGATGCAAATGTGACCACATTATCCCAAACTATTATAGTTTCTCATGGACTTGATGACAAAGTTCAAACTATTTAATCACCTATATGAGATCACTTATTATTTGTTTCCACACTTTTCAGACTCATTGCTTGGAACTTCACCCATCATAGATCTACCATACTGAATCACCTACAGTTCCTGAAGCTTTCCATGCCTTCTCAAATATTTCTTTGCACATTGTCCATTTGGATCTTATTCATTTTATTAAATTTTGTTTTATTTATTTTATTTTGAAAGAAGCTTTAGTTTACATAAATGTTGCATCAGAAATATAGGTCATTCCACAGTTCACATAACCCACCAACAGGGGTAGAACACATAAACTTCCTAGGATACATGCCCTACTTGTGCTCCCAGTGATTCTGTGCAGACCTTTACTTGCTCTTGCTGTATTTTGAATAAAAAATATCATGTATCTTGTCTCTTCCAATTGATATTAACTTTCCTGACTATAGCAATCTTTGCCACTCACCCTCCTACACACCCTTTGAAAAATAACCATAGGTGAATATAGTAATAAATGTTGAGTAAGTGGCTGAGAGATTGAATGGGTAAATGGATATTCCTCATTGCATGTAGTCAGTGAATTCTCTCCTGTACTATCTTAATATACTTTGAAAACAGTGTGTGTTGGAAATCGAATCACACCCCCCACAAAAGGCATGTTCAGATCCCAAACTCTGGTCATTTTGCTGTGAACCAATTTTAAATAGGAACTTTGAAGCTGTTATTAGTTAAGGTGTGCCCAAACTGAATGAGAGCAGGCCTTCTTTCAATATAGCTGAATTTCTGATAAGCGAAAGAAACTGGATATGGAGGAAGCCACAGGGAATAGCAAGAATGTGGCAGTCACTGGAACCTGGAAGAGAGCAGAAACATTGCCAGGGGACAGAAAATCCCATGAATCCTTAACATTGCTGGTCAACCAGAAGACACCAAGGAAGCAAGGAGGAGGCAAGTCTTCTAGCCTCTGAGACTGAGTAAAGTCCTGTTTTAAAGTCAACCCCTTGCATGGTATTTGTTTTAGTAGCCAGGAAACTAAAACAGCACGTTTGTGTATGTGTGTATGTATATACGCATGCCTGCACACCTACACACATGTATGTTGTGTCCCTTCTTTCTTTCCTATTCATTTTTGTTTTAGCAAATCATTCTGAACTATCATGAATGACAGGATGGAAAGATGTAATAGTCCAGAGTTGCCACAAAGAAACAAAAGGAATAGTGTGTTAAATGTTTAAAAAGAAGTTTCCCAACAAGATTTAAATATACAATCAAGGAATGCTGATGAAACAGAGGGTGAAATCACACGTAATTAGGATTAAAAGGAATTCCTTTTTTTTAAGAACGATATTTTTAATATTATGACAGCCTGAGAGAACTGACAAACAATTGAATGAAGAGTAACTTCAACACATGGGACAACATGGATGAATCTTGAAGACCTTATGTTGAGTGAAATAAGCCAGTCACTAAAGGATAAATATTACATGACCTTACTGATATGACTTAAGCAAATTGAGTACAGTCACAGAGCTAGAATCTGGAAAATAAGCTATCAGGAGGCAGGCAGGGAGTAGAGCGGTGAGCTGATGCTCAATATGGGCAAAATCTATGATAAGGTGAAAGGGGGTGGTTGTGCAGTGGATGGGAGTGATAGCAGTGCACTGATGTGATTTGGTTCAAGGGTGCAGAAACAGGAGGGTAAGTAGGGTGGGAGCTTAGGTTGGGTTATCTATAGGACTAGGGGGAAGCTTGGAGGAAAGATTAAATGAACTCAGGGAATTTGCATGTCTGGTTAAAACTACAATGGTGAAAATATTCATGAGGCAAATATGGCAGGAGAGGATTACTGGTATTGGACCTTGGGAATGGAATAATATATGGGATAGGGCATGCCTGGGGCATAATTTTATTGAATATTTCTGAAAGTGCTCATTTTGTCATAGTATGTTATCTCAGTGGGTAGAAACTCACACAATAAACAAGAAAATATTAGATGCTGATCCTGAGGAGTCCTCCTATGCTCTAAATTAGAGAAGCAAGAATCTCTTGAGAACATAAGCAGTGCCTAAATTTTTTTTTAAAAAGGACCAATAGGTCAAGCCCTCACTATTATTGCACTTAACTATGAACCTAATTCTTCAAAAATTGAAACTAGTTGTTACCGCAGGTTCCAAAGGGAGGAGAAGGGAAGAATTGAATAGATGGAATATAGGGCATTTTCAGGGTATTGGAATTGTTCTGTATGATCTTGCAATGATGGATACAGGCCATTTTAAATTTTGCCAAAATTTGTAAAAATGTACAGGCAAAATGTAAACCATAATATAAACCATTGGCCATGGTTAGTAACAATGCTTGGAAATTTTTACATCAATTGTAACAAGTTTACCATACACTTGTAAAATATTATTAAATGGATAGAGTAGGAGAGTGGGAGGGATTTGAGTATATTGGAATCCCTTATATTTTCTGTGTAACTTTTATATAACCTAAAGCATTTTTGAATTATGCACCCTGTCAGTGGACCTTACTTTGGAATCTATGCTACCAAATGTAACAGAGTTAGACACATTTGTAATTTCCCTACACCTGCTCTTCTGCTGCTTTTATTTTAACTTATAATTAGCATTATATTTGTTAAATATATGTCCAGAAAATTAATCTTCAGTCTGTTCATATGCCTTTTGAGCACTGAATTTCAGCAGATATGTAACACCTCTTATGGTACCTTGAGTTAGACTTTCCACAATCTTAAGACTATAAGATTTTACCCCCAATAAATCCCCTTTATAAAAAATCAACAAGGAGTGGATGTGGCTCAAGTGGTTGAGTGCCTTCTTCCCACATGGGAGGTCCTAGGTTCAGTCCCAGGTGCCTTCTAAAAAGAAAAACAAAATAAGCACTGATGACTATGCTCATGAACCTGTGTGCTTGAAATTTCAACTAGGCCTAGAGCTTGCAGGATGCCTAAGAGTTACCTCCTGAGAGCCTCCATGTTGTTCAAATGTGGCCATTCTCTAAGCCAAACTCAGCATATTAATGCACTACCTTCCCCCCAGCATGGGACATGACTCCAGGGGATGAGCCTCCCTGGTGTCCAGGGATTACTACCAAGCACCAGCTGGTGATGCAACTAGAAAAAGACCTTGAATAAAAGGGGGAAATGGTAAAGACAAATGAGTCTGTATTGCTAAGAGACTTCAAAATGAGTCGGGAGGTCAGTAGAAGGGTTGTCTTTACACACATCTCAGCAGGATCTTAGAGATAGCAAAGTAGATACAACCCCACGTACTGGTTCTCCTGAGGGCTATGGAGACACACAGTTCCCATGGTCATGACAGATGGCTCTGGGGTTTGGCACCTTGCCAGTGGGCCCTACTTTGGCACTTGTGCTCCTGAGTGTGATGGAGTTGGACTCAGATGTGACTTCTCTACACATGCCTCTTCTGTCACTTTTACTGAACCTATGGTTGGTGCTGGGGTTGGTGTATACTCAGGAGACTTGAATCTCTGGACCGCCCATGTACCAGCTGGCCCAGGGCCTCAGGAGAGTTGCAACTCCTACTCTCTGGTTCATTGGACTTACCCAAGTCAGCTAACAGGGAGGTGAAGATGGTCAACCACCACCTCAGGGAACCTAGAGAGTCTACAACTGCAAGCAGGAGAATTCCATCCATTAGTCATTTCTCCTTCTTATTCAAGGCCAAAAATTGTTTTTAAAACATGATCCTACATGTAGGCAGAGATATTCTGCTGGTCTGAGTTGACCCTTTTATTCAAGGTCTCTTTCTAGTTGCATCACCAGTTAGTGATTGGTAGTAATCCCTCAAAACCAGGAAGGCCCATCTTCAGAAGTCATGTCCCACATTGGGGGGAAGGTAATGCATTTACATGGGGTTTGGCATAGACAGTGGTCACATTTGAGCAACATGGAGGCTCTTCAGAAGTAATTCTTAGGCACTCTGCAGCTCTAGACCTAGTTCATATTTCAGGCTTCACTTTCACATATTTTTGAGCCTATGAGTGATCCTTAAAGTAGTAAAATGATTTTCAATAAAACCTACATAATTTAGCTCTTTACATAACTTTAGAATTTGATAGAAACATTGAAATCGTGAAATTAAACTCATGTCTTTTAAAGATGAAGAAAACAAGACTTAAGGAGTTTTCCTAGATAATTTTTAGCAAGATTCAATAGCAGACTTCAGATTACAAACTGCTAAAAACTCTTAAAGCTTTTACACCACAATAAATCATTTCCTTTGCTTTGGTAGTATTAACATATTTCTTCCAATTTAACCATTTAGAAATATTTTTCAAAGTCCAGTCTAAACACCATGTATAATAGAGAACAACTGTACCAATCAGTTCATTAAAAATGCAGAATCTTAAGATTTACCTGTTACATACTGGAACAGATCCTGAGATTCTTACCTGCTATGTACATTTTCATAAGATTTTAAGGTAAAATTTAAGAACCATATTTTAAATATAGATCATTTTCTCATTTAATCATTGTGCATGCAATATAAAAAACTCTGAGAGTCACTTTAGTTTCTCAATGACTCTAAAATTATCCCAAATTCCCCTTCATAATTATAAGTGAAAATCAGTTTGTGAATTCAGTGATTTTAAAAGTAACTATTCTGAAGTTCTCAGTAATTTTCTCACTTTGAAATCATATAACATACACTTGATCAGGACATTTTTGTATTAAAGCCAAAATTTTCAAGCAATATATAAAATATTTTAGAACTTCTGCTTTCTTATTTTTAAGTTTCATAATATTTAAGATTATAATTACTTCTATTCTGAAGTTACAATTTCTTTGGAGTTAATTTGGTACTGAGTCATATTCCTCTCCTTTTAAAGGGATTATCCTCTTTAGCTTTGGTAATAACAGTTACCGATGATTTAGTCTGTTTCTGTGAATACAGTATTTTATTCTGGTTCTGTGAAATACAGTATTCTGGGTACATAGATTATCTCTAATCCTCACATCAAACCTGTATCGTATCTGTGGAGCACACGTCTCTGAGTGTTAATTAGTATGAATTTGACCATAGATACTATGTTAATAATTCACCTAGGCCCTTTGCTGATAATGTGTAGCACACCCAATGCAACTAATACAATGACATTCCAAGTTTGTTTACTGGAACTTCCAGTTTCAACTCCAATGTTTCAAGAGGTTGAAAGATATTATTTTCATCCTTACACCAAGAAAAAGCAGCGTAAAACTAAAATCATTTTAAAAGATAATTGATAGGCATAGAATGAAGATAAAATGAATCATATAAAATGTTCAATATCATATAAGGGAGAAAAAAGAGGTGGCAGGAAGAAAACAAAGAACAAGACTAATGAATAGAAAACATTTACAAACATGGTAAATATTAATCCAACTACATGAATAATTGCTTTGTGAATATTCCAGATATACCAGTAAAAAGACAGAGGTTTTCAGAATGAATAATAAACACATTTTAAAATAAAGCTTTTATAGTTAAAAGTAAAGGGATTGAAAAGATATACTGGGCTAACACTAATGAAAAGAAAGCAGGTATATCTACATTAATATTGAGACAAAATCTACTAGTGAAAAGGAAGATTATTAGGGTAAATAAGGCATTAAATAATGATGAACATTGTGATTCTTGAAGAAGAAAATACAGTCTAAATATGTATGCAATTGAAAACAAAACATTTTAAAAGGCATCAGGAACTGAACCGAGGACCTCCCATATGGGAAGCAGGCACTCAACCACTTGAGACACATCAGCTACTCAGGCGATATTTTTGAACTTCCTCATCAGTACCTTCAACTCTCTTTAAGTCTGATTTTTTTTTAGATGCAACAATAAAAGCACAATCCATTAAAGAATAAAATCAACAAGGCTGGAGTTCATTAAAAGTAAAACTTACTTTTACTTTTAAGTAAAAAAAGACATAATGTTAAGAAAATTTTTAAAAAGGAAGATTTTGGGAGAATATATTTGCAAAACACATTCTGATAAAAGACCTGTGTCTAAAATATACAAAAAGTACTAAAATGCAAAAATAAGAAATCAAACAACTCAATTAAAAACGGGAGGATGATTAGAATAAAAACTCAACAAAAAAGATATACAGATGGAAAATAAACATATGGAAATATGCTAAATATAATTTTTCACTGGTGAAGATATGGAACAAGAACTCATTCCTTGTTGATGGAAGTACAAAATGATGCACACATTTGGAAGAGAGTTTATCAATTTTTGTAAAAAAAGCTAAACATAGACTTAGAATATGGTCCAGAATGGACCTTAATCCTTTTACTGGAGTCTTTTATAAATGGAGTGAATATGGACAGAAACCCCTGGAAGCTGAGAAAAGAAGCCATGGAAACCAGGAAGCTGTAAACAAAGAGACCTGGAGGAGAAGGGAGACACTGCTATGTGCCTTCTCATTTGACCGAGGAGTCCAGGATCACAAATAAGTGATTTATTTATTTATTTATTTTTCCAAATTCTACTCCATTTATTCATTTTTTTAAAAAAGATATTACATTAAAAAAATATGAGGTCCCCATTCACCCCCACCACCCCCACCCCACCACTCCCCCCACAGTAACACTCTCCCCCATCATCATGACACATCCATTGCATCTGGTGAGTACATCTCTGGGCATCGCTGCACCCCATGCCGGTGTTCCACACCATAGCCCACACTCTCCCACGTTCCATCCAGTGGGCCATGGGAGGACATACAACGTCCAGCAATTGTCCCTGAAGCACCACCCAGGACAGCTCCAAGTCCCGAAAATGCCTCCACATCTCATCTCTTCCTCCCATTCCCCACACCCAGCAGCCACCATGGCCACTTTTTCCACACCAATTCCACATTTTCTCAATTATTAACCACATTATTTCATGAATAGAATATCATTAAGTCCACTCTAATCCTTACTGTATTCCTCCTTCCTGTGGACCTTGGCTTGGTTGTGTCCATTCCACATCTATGTTAAGAGGGAGCTTAGATTCCACATGGATACTGGATGCAATCCTCCTGCTTTCAGTTGTAGGCACTCTAGGCTCCATGGTGTGGTGGTTGACATTCTTCAACTCCATGTTAGCTGAGTGGGGTAAGTCCAATAAATCAGAGTGTAGGAGCTGAAGTCTGTTGAGGCTCAGGGCCTGGCTATCATATTGTCAGTCCAGAGACTCAAATCCCCTAGATATATTTTAAACCCCAGCACCAACTACAATTCCAGTTAAAGTAACATGAAAGGCTTGTGAAAAGAGATCCCATCTGAGTCCAGCTCCATCACGCAGAAACGCCAGCTCCAAAGGAGGGCCAACTGACATGGCAATGGACCCCATCTGCCATGACCATAGAACCTGTGGGTTTCTTTAGCCCTCAAAAGGACCAATACCTGGGGTTATATCTCCTTTATCTGTCTCTGAGACTCTGCTCAGGTGTGCATAAGGGCAATCCTTCTGACAACCTCCAGACTCTTTTTTAGAGACTCATAGCCATATAAACTCATTTCTCCTTTCCATTTCCCCCTCACATTAGGTCAAACAGCATTTTAAAGTCATGTTATTATATGTAGACAGGGATATTCTGCTGATCCGCTTTGAACCTTTAATTCAAGGTCCTTTTCTAGTTGCATCTTCAGCTGGTATTTGGTAGTGATCTCTCAGCGCCAGGGAGGCTCATCCCCGGGTATCATGTCCCACGCTGGGATGAATGCACTGCATCTACATGCTGAGTTTGGCTTCGAGACTGGCCACATTTGAGTAACACGGAGGCTGTCAGGAGGGAACTCTTAGGCACAGTGCTGCTCTAGGCCTTGTTCTTATTTCAGGCGTATAGGCTCACAAGCATAGTCATTAGTATCAGGGGCTCACTGTTGGACCTCATTCCTTCCTGGTCCTTACCGTTGCACCTAGGGGCCTGCCGCTGCTCCCCTAGGGACCACAACAGAGTGCTCCCCTTGACCAGTAACCTAGTACCCCCCCCCAGCTGTTGTTTTTAATTGTTTCCACTATGAGTATATCCAGACATTTCCATGCACCCTGGACATATGCCCTGTATAATTCCCTGTCAACCATATATCACCTGTCAATAACATCCCATACCAGTATTCCTCTGCTGCCATTGTTGAAACACTCTGTGATCCAAAACTTCCTGAAAAGTGAAGCCCAATATAATGTCAGGTTCCCTTACTAGTAAAATGGAATATAGCAATGAGTTTAAAGGTTAGATATAGAATACATATTGATTTGGAAAAATTCTACATCCTATCTTTTTCTTTTATTTTTTCATAATTATTGAGCTTCTCTTCACAAGAGCCCTAGATCACAGTAATTCATATATACAATATACAATACTCCCACACATCCACCATGAAACCTTTTCCCTTCCACAGCGATAATCTTTAACTTATTCATATCATATTTACTGAGACTGATGTACAGACTCCGAGACAATAGCTTTCAAACAAGGTGACATCTGTGCTTACATTGTGGTCCATATTTTAGGATATACAGTTTTCTAAATTTTTTAGGTATCCTATGATTTACATTATGGTTTACATTATTAGTCTGTTGTCCCCTATATGTTTTTGGTGTAATATTACATGTTTTATATCCATCCTTGTGTGCTTTCGTGAAACTCCTCTCTTGCCCCCACATTTACCTTGGTTCCATCCATTCAACATCCATTTCCCCCTCCCCTTGGGGCCCACAGCAACAGCCAAATCTCCATTTGCCGAGGAGCCACGTCCAGAGATACTTGCAACAGTCAGGGCCTGACTTGCTCAACTGCCCTAATGCCCTGGGAGCCACCCTTTCTCTCGAGAGATACAGTTCCCTCTATTTAATGGCATTAGTCCTCCCCAGGATGTGGGTGCACCCCAACTCTCACTACTTGGGTCTCTACCCAATGGTACAACCCACCCTGGCAAAATGAGCATTCAGACATTCCCCAGGAGTCCATCCTGCGTGAGACCATCCCCTCTGAGCATCCTAAACAGGTAACCCTCCTAATAATATTTTGATACGGTTTTCTCAGCATTTTACTCTCAACCAACACCTGACACTCTCCTATGTTCGTATGTTGCCCTTCCCTCCCCCCAATTTTTTGGGCAACATTACCCATCTGCCCAGCCCCAGCCCCCCCCAAACCTGCAAAACCCCACCCAAAGGCAACCCCTTGCCCCCATTTTATCTCTTCTTTGTGCTCATACTTACCTCCAACTCATCATAGATTCCACCCCTGCAGACGTCAGCTCACATCCTTCCTCCACCCCCTGATTTCCTCTAAGCCTATCTTCCAGTCTCTAGCTCTCTGAGGCAGCTTGCTTATTTCATATCATTGAGGTCATGTAGTATTTGTCCTTCAATGCCTGGGTTGCTTCATTCAACATAAGGTTCTCAAGATTCATCCATGTTATCACGTGTGTTTGTAGTGTATTTGTTCTTAAAGCTGAGTAGTATTCCATTTTATGTATATACCACATTTTTTTGACCCACTCATCTGCTGATGGGCATTTGGGTTGATTACAACTTTTGGCGATAGTGAACAATGCTGCTATGAACATTGGTGTACATGTATCAGTTTGTGTCCTTGTTTTCAGTTCTGCTGGGTATATACCCAGCAGTGGTATTGCTGGGTCATATGGCAAATCTATGGTTGGTTTTTTGAGAAACCGCCAAACTGTCCTCCAGAACGGTTGGATCCTTCTTCATTCCCACCAGCAGTGGATGAGTGTTCCCATTTCTTCACAGCCTCTCCAGCATTTGTATTCTTCTGTTTTTTCCATAGCTGCCAATCTTAGGGGAGTAAGATGGTATCTCATTGTAGTTTTGATTTGCATTTCCCTGATAGCTAGAGATTTGGAGCATTTTTTCATGTGCTTTTTAGCCATTTGTATTTCTTCTTTGGAGAAGTGTCTGTTTAAATCTTTTTCCCATTTTTTAAATGGGTTGTTTATCTTTTTATTTTCAAGATATAGGAGTTCTTTATATAAGCAAGTTCTTATCAGATATATGGTTGCCAAATACAAATAAGTGATTTAGAACTTTTTCTCAGCCTCAAAACTGTAAGCGTATAAAGTAATAAATCCCCATTGTAAAGATCAACCCTCTTCTGGTATATTGCTTTTGGCAGGTGTATTAGTCAGCCAAAGGGGTGCTGATGCAAAATACCAGAAATCTGTTGGTTTTTATAAAGGGTGTTTATTTGGGTCAGGAGCTTACAGATACCAGGCCAGAAAGCATAGGTTACTTCCTTCCCCAAGTCTTTTGCCACATGTTGGAGCAAGATGTCTGCTGATGTCTGCCAGGGTTCAGGCTTCCTGGGTTCCTTTCTTCCCAGGTATTGCTTCTCTCTGGGCCCAGAGTTCCTCCCTTCCCATGGCTTGCTTCTCTTTCCTCTGTATGTTTACTTCCTGGGCCTCCAGCTTAATATTCAGCATCAAACTTCAACATCAAAACTACAACATTAAAAACCCTCCACTCCATCCTTTGCCATGTCTTTTATCAACACCTTAATGATGTGGCCCAATCAAAGCCCTAATCATAACTTAATCATGCTCAGGTACAGATCAGATTATAAACATAATCCAAAATTTCTTTTTGGAATTCATTAATAATATCAAACTGCTACAGCAGGTATTAGCAAACTAAAACAGAAGCCATGAATTTGTCAAGACCCATAAACTTTACTTCACTAAAAAACTGAGCCTTAATGTATGCAAATTAAAAAATCATTTAGGGGGTCAGGGGATCCTGAAAAGGAATGGAGAATGTGACAAAAAGGGCCTAACCCTATTGCAAATGTATGAAAACACCTCATTGAAGAGAGTGAGAGAAGAATAAGGTGCTCACCTAAGTAATTTAGGAAATGAAGAGTCTGTAAGACTAAAACCAAAAGGAAATATACATAAGCTTCTACTCTAGTTGGATAAAGTTGTTACCCTTAAAGTTATGGATAATGACTTCAAAACCACTATTCATTTAGAAAGTAATTGAAAAATTAAGTAAATGAATGGCAGATGGCTGGATCCCAGATTTTCACTGTTGTAGTGTAAAATTACAGCTAAACAAGGATAGGAGGCTGGCATGATCCATGTGGTACTGGACTAGAGATAAAGGTGTCCATATTAACCCATATTTAGCTTAATTTAGACATGAATAGGTAGATAGAGAAACTTTTAGAAATATGTCTATCTGGATGGGCTAGTGTAAACACAGATTTCCTTGTTCTGTCAGCTGAGAAGGCCAAGAAACAACATTCCACACTAGCAAAGAGCTCACCTAGGACCCAGATGTTGGTGTCTAATACCACTTTCCAATGAAAAGAACCAGGGTTCCCTGGAGAAACCTTGAGCAGGAAATAGAAAGAAAAAAAAAAAAGACAAGTCTGGAGCATAATATAGTGACATAAAGTAAGGAATTACCCCCCAAAAATTACAATAAATGTGATATGTCAAAGGGACACAGAAGCCAACTGGAAGGGATCCCAATCACCAATAAAATAAATAAAATAGGGTTAAATTAAAATGCAAAGCATAAAATAAATATCCATGAGTCCTTACTAATATAAATAAATGGTTGAATTAATAAACAAATGATGATAAAATAGGCAAATCTCCTGTTCAGAACACTTTCAAATTATTTTTGTAGAAATTCTGCTGTAAAAAAGGTAGAAGATAACTTTTCATTCCTTAAGTATGGAATGCACATAATATGTTTCTTCCAAAGAACACAGTAAAAAAATGAATACAAAAAAAGAGTAACTTTACAGTTGAAAAACCTGAGAAGCACTACCTCAATCAGATTAATAAGATTAACATCAACAGTGATAGGCATGTGGATGGTATGTGACCCTAATATGGTGTGGTAAGAAAGGCATTTGTTTTCTGTGGATTTCCTCCCAAAAACCTATAACTTGAGTCTAAGCATAAGAAAAACATTAGACAAATATAAATTGAGGAACATTTTGCAAAATACCTGACTAGTCATGCTCAAAATTGGCAAGGCCATCAAAAACAAAGTAAGAACAACTTCATGATAAAAAGTTTGTTCACTTGTTTGTCATTGCACTAATTAATGAATATCTAAAGGATAAAGAATTTGTGACTTTTTCACTTTTAGAAACTTAATTTTTATAACATGCAGGAGGCAGGCTTTAAATATTTGTAGTAGGCAGACATTAAATATTTGTTGAAATAATAAATTGATGATGCATTCCATAAAGCCTTACCCACCATAGCTGATCATTTTTAAAAAGCTGTAGGAAATGCTTTTTTCAGACCTGATAAAGGTAAATTATAATTTGAAGAACAGAAAGAGAGCCTTCATGCAAACTGATTAGGCCTTATAAACTTTTTGGAATATTCTTATAGTTCAGTGTCTGGAAACATAAATGAGATAAAATAACCACATAACAAATAAGAACACTGAAACAGTTGGCTTATTTTAAGGTACATACAGAAAACTACATGCAGAGAAGGAAACTATGGATTGTTTAATAGTATTCAGCTATAGCCCTCTACATTTTTGTAAAATCTAGGTGGAAAGTAATTAGAGCCCTCTAGTTTCAGAATATGAAAGTTCAGCATTCCTTAATTTTTCTAAAAAATTCTGATCACAGTCATAGTCACATATTTTTCTCTGAGTTTTTGGTGTGAGTGTGATATGCCTGTTATTTAGAATATACCCAGATGTGAAATTTAACACCTGTTTCACGTTCTACAAAACAGCAACATCTACAAAGCACTGGAACACCTGGCAGAATAGACAGAAGACTTTAAGTAGTGTAGGGAGGCAAGTTTACTTGGTATGTCTGCAAACAACTTGAAACTGGATCATGATTCATTATGATTCTTAAAATGCCCTTTGTCTGTTATTCAGTCTTTAGAGTGGAAAGGAGAGTGATGGTTCACTGGCCTTTACATCACCTTGTTTCAGGCTCTCTCTAGCTTGCTGGCTCCCCTCTTTTACCCAGTAAAACACATTTCTTTTGTCACATGCGGAACAACTGCAAGCATTTTTCTTTCAACTGTTTTCTAGTCAACATAGCCCTTGAGGGCCTATCTCCTGAAGTAACAACCTTTCAAAGTACTTTTTTTTTTTTTTTCAAATAAGGTGTGTTCTCTTATTAAGGGGAACTGGTACCAGATCTTAAAATATTCAAAATAATAAAACTGTCACAGTATCATTGCACCAAAAACAGTCAAGGAGACAGAGAATGTCAATTCTGGGGGGAGAAAACTCACAAGGATTAAATAGAGGCTTTCTAACTATAATTAAATAAGGTAAAGATGCTTCCATTGCATTTTACTTCATTTGGTAGAGGTAGAATTGAAAATAAACATTTTAAAAATTAAACCCAGAAAAGGAAGAACTCTGTAACAAGGATGCTGAACCAAATATGCAGTGGATAGTCTTACTCTTCAAGAAGAGGCTCCTGACTCTTCAGGAGGTTTGTAAGGTTTTCTACCTAAGGAAGTGAACAGATCAAATGAGTTACAATGTCTTTGCTAAGTTCAAGATTATAGGGGAAGCGGATGAGGCTCAACTGATAGAGCATTCACCTACCATAAGGAGGTCCATGGTTCGATCCCCAGAACCTCCTGACCTGTGTGGTGAGCTGGCCCACGTGCAGTGCTGCCGTGTGCAAGGAGTGCTGTGCCACACAGGGGTGACCCCACATAGGAATGTCCCACACGCAAGGATTGTGCTTCCCAAGGAGAGCTGCCCCATGTGGAAAAAAAAGAAAAACACTCAGCTCACCCAGGAGAGGCACCACACACGTGGAGAGCTGAAGCAGCAAGATGATGCAACAAAAAAGAGAGACAGAATCCCAGTGCCACCTGATAATGCAAGTGGATGCAGAAGAACACACAGCTAATAGACATAGACAGCAGACAATGGGGGGTGGAGGTGTGGAGAGAAATAAATAAAATAAAATAAAATAAAAGATTATAGGATTCAAACACACAGAGATTTTTTAAATCTGGAAGTCCTCCACCTCATTAATCTATCAGATAATAAACATGAAGCCTGAATCTGAGAGTAGTACACCTTTGATATCTTCTTTTAACTTATACTAATTTATCCATTGAATACTCCAAAACCATTATTAAAGCATTGTTTAAAGATGATTACAAGATCAGTTCAAGTATGGTAAGGTATCAGGAAGACATTTTCAGAATACAACAAATGAATAATAAATGTGGAATAATTGCACATTTGAGAAGGGAAATGAAGAATAAAGTGGATGAAATAAAAAGAAGAGTAATGTAGAAAAGGAGAAAGGGCAGTAGAATCAAGAGGGTCTAGAATAATGCAGGGTAAGGCTCTGATATACTAAAAATGCTTTTCACAGTATTCTTGATTTGGTCCAAAATATAGTTGTAGGGAAAGAAATTAAAATACTAGTTTTCTAAAATTGTATTGACCAATTTTAGTTTAGCAAATGGCCATAAATAAATAAATTAAGGATTCCTCCAAGAATCACAGTCCTAATTGACATCTCCCAAAGTGACATTGCCTTGGTAATGGCTCGAAAAACACTTTTCACTCAAGGCCCAATGCTAAACCCAAGTTACGAGATTCTACATTTGTACTATCAAGCCCTCTACACAAGAAGCAGTTCAGTCTCCCCATTTTCAGTTGGCTGTCTGACAACAATTCTGCCTTGCCTAAGGTCTGCTAGGTAGGTATAACTCTATTTAACAACATTTTTTTTTCTATTTTCCTGAAGGATGATAATTGTAGTAAATAATTTCAAATACAAATAGGCAAGGATAAATATATAGTTATACATATATAAAGTATGACATTCATATTTTAACCTTTCAAAGTCTGTTGGTAATTGTGTGTGTCTTATTCAGTCAACCTCATCACTGTCTTGCTTTATAATACCCAGGGCTTAGCAATTAGTGTTTCAAAGCATGTAGCTTTAAAGTTTTTGACTGACTTGGAAATTTTGCTTACATTAAAGTTTTTTAGTTAACTTTGGCTTTTCTCTTTTTTCCTGTCCGTAAACACAAAGCTATATAAGTTCTTTGTATATTAATAACATCGTCATTTACTTAAAACCCAGTAGAGGGTGGGGTATTTTTCAAAGTCTAGAACAACAAAAAAGCCTGTTTAATGTGTGTAGACTTGTTTAACAATCATTTCTTTCTTCCTTTTAAACACTTAAATATGAAAAGATAATAAACGTAAATGAAGAGCTTACTGTAAAGAACTATTAGTGTATCTTCAAATATAATAAGAATTTCTGTTTTCAGTGCTTCATGATTGCTATTCAAGCCAACAAGTGCTTTGTATTTAAAAAAAAGAAAAACATTTTTCTTTCTCTTCAGCTTTTTATTCTAAGAAAATTAAAAAGAGAAGAGAGTATATTTTCACTATTGTTAGATGCTCATGTCACGGAGAGACATTGAGAAATATGATTATGTTAATTTATACAAGAGTTTTTAGATATCACATAATCCTTATGAAGAACACTGAACTTAAAATTAGGAGATCTGTGTTTTCATCCAAGCTAGGCAATTAATTTGCTGTGTGACCTTGAACTCTTCTACACTCTTTGAGTCTCAGTGTCTCTTTCCACAAAGTCATGCTGGACCACATGATTTTTAATTTTCTAATTATTCGTAATGCTGTAATAATCAAATTGAAATTAATACTCTACAATGCTAAAGAAGAAAAAGATTAAGAGGTCATTTAATTTTATGAAAGTGGCCAATTAACATCTAGAACCTTAATTCTATAACATTTGGAGACTTACCTAAAAAGACACTGATAATTTGATATGCTACTTTGAGGGTGATATAAAAAGGAATGATTTTCCTTTTAATGGGCAATGATCTGTCCTGGAAACTCTGGAAAGTGATTATCTGATTCTCACTTCTAGGATGAAGGAAGAAAAAATATATCCAGACTTTTAGACTTATATTACACTCAAGGAGATTTTCAGAAAATCCAGGTACGAATTTTAGCCGTCCTAGAAATTGCAAAAAATGGTGCCAAGCTAAGTGTATATGAAATCATTATAATAAAATATACTTTCCTGCCATTCCTCTTCCCATCAAAGTGGAACTCTCAAGGATGCCCTGAGGATCATGTTATAATATCTTTCATCTCATTTATAGTGTGTTTGTTATTATAAATAACAGTTGTATATAACTTGAATTTTAGGAGATTTAAGAGAGGTTATAAAGTATAAGAGCTAAGAGTTCAATCTCAAGAGCCATTGAGTTATCATTTTATCTGAGTTCTAATTCTGGTTTTGTCCCTTGCTAGATCTTTACACGACCTCTCTGTGCCTCCATTTCCTTGTCTGTAAAACTGAAATAATACTCTTTCCAATGTATTTTTTTCTTTATTAGAAAAGGTATGGGTTTACAGTACAATCATGTATAAAATAAAGGTTTCTCATATACCACCCCACCATCAACAGTTTGCATTGATGTGGAACATTTGTTACAATTGAGGACAAGGTATTTTATAATAATAATATTGATTAAAGTCTATGTAGTGTAGTTTCATGGATTTTTAATTAATTTTTATTACCATGTATACACTGTAACATTTTCCCTTTTAATGATATTCAGATATATATTTCTCTACGGCTAATTGCACTCAGAATTTTGCACTCCCATTACCACCATCCATGACCAAATATTTTCCATCATTCCAAATTAGAATGTTGTACATTTTAAGGCTTAACTTCCTAATCCCTGGCCCCATCTTATTCCCCAGTAACCCATATTCTAGATTCTGACTATATAAGTTTGCCTGTCCTAATTGCTTCAAATAAGGGAAATCATACAATATTTGACCTTTTTTATCTGGCTTATTTCACTCAACATGATGTTTTCAAAGTTCATCCATTCTGTCACACATATCAGGACTTCATTCGTTTTAACAGCTGAAAAATATTTCATTCAATTTATATAACACCTTTTATTTTTTCATTCATTGGTTGATGGACATCTGGGTTTCTTCAGTCTTTTAGAAATTATGGGTAATGTCATTATGAACATCTGGAGGAATATATCTGTTTGAACCATTGCTTTCAATTCTTTTGGGATATATAACTAGTAGTGGGATTTCTAGGTCGTCTGGTGGTTTGTACTTAGCATTCTGAGGAATGGCAAATTATCTGCTGCAGTGACTGCACAAATTTACATTCCCTCCAGCAATGAATAAATGTTCCTATTTCTCCACACTTGTAATTTTCTTTTTTTTTTTTTTTCAATAGCAGCCATTCTAATGAGTATGAAATGGCATGACATTGTGGTTTTGATTGGCACTTTCCTGATGGCTAATAATGTTGAGCATCTTTTCATATGCTTTCTGGCCATGTGTATATCTTCTTGGGAGAGATATCTTTTCAACCCTTTTGCCCATTTTTAAGAGTGTAGTTTGTCTTCTTTATTGTTAAGTTTAAAGATTTCTTTATGTATTCTGGATAATAACCCTTTGTCAGATATGTGGATCCCAAATATATTCTCCCATTTTGTAGATTCTCATTTTATTTTCATTATAAACTTCTTTGAGGGCCAAAAGTTTTTAATTTTGAACAGATTCCATTTATGTATTTGTTGTTGTAGTTGCTTTTGCTTTGGTTATAAAGTCTAAAAAAACATTGCCTAATACTCATTCATGACAAGAATTCCCTATATTTTCTTCTTGGCATTTGATAGTTCTAGCTCCTAAATTGTTTTTCTTCCATTTGGAGTTGATTTTTTCATATGGTGTGAAGTAGGAGTCTACCTTCTTTTTATGAAAATGGATATCCAGTATTCCCAGCCCCAGTTGTTGAAGAGACTATTCTTTCCCAATTGAGTGGTCTTTGCCATCTTGTTGAAAATCAGCCATTTATATAAAGGTTGATTTTTGAGTTCTCAGTTCTATTCCACTGGTCTATATATCTGTTCTTGTGTCAGTACTGTGCTGTTTTGATTACTGTGGCTTAGTGGCTTAGAAAAATTTTGATAAGATTAGATTAGATAAGATAAGATTAGAAAAATTTTGATAAGATTACTTCAGTTAAGGGGCTTTTGATTAGGTTACTTCATGGCCCAAGTTGAGTCTTAATCCTCTTACTGGAGTCTTTTATAAGAGAATGAAAATCAGACTAAGAGAAAAAGAAAGCCACATAATCAGAAACTGTAAGTAATGAAAACTAGAAGAGATATGACAGACCTGCAGACATTATCATATGCCTTGCCATGTTACAGAGGAGTCCAGGATCTCTGGCAGGTGATCTTTGGGAAAAATTCATCATCTGATGTAACAGTTGGACATTGTTTGTGAATTCCAAAAATAGATGTTGGATTATGTTTGGGAGCTGGTCTGTTCTCTGGGGCATATTACATTGTATTGGATTCAGATATTTCACTTTTACTTGGTTAAGTTGTGATTAGGGCTTTAGTTGGGCCATGTCAGTGGGATGTTGAGTCCCCACCCTCTTGGTAGGCAGGGACTCACAGAGAAAAACTAAAAGCAGCAGAGGAATTAGAGTTTTGATATTGGAGCCCCAGGAAGTAAGCACACAGAGAATAGATACATGAGGAAGGAGATAAGGCTCCATTAGACATAGCAGAGCCCTGGGAAGAGAGACGAGCCATTAACCTGATGGTCTATAGCTGGCCTTGTGGAGACAGCAGAGAAGCTGAACCCAGAAAGAAATGAGCCCCAGGAGAGATGAGACTTATCCCAGCCTACAGCTGATATTGGAAGAAGTTGGGACCATGGAATCTTAAGAAGAAGAGGAAGCCTGAACCCTTGCAGATGTTGGCAGCAATCTTGCTCCAACACATGGCAACAGACATTGGTGAAGGAAGTAACTTATGCTTTATAGCCTGGTAATTGTAAGCTTCTACCCCAAATAAATACCCTTTTATAAAAGCCAACAGATTTCCAGTATTTTGCATCAGCACTCCTTTGGCTGACTAATATACCTGATGATACCTTGATTTGGACTTTTTTCTCACTCTAGGAACTGCAGGCTTGTTAGTGAGTAAAACACCATTGTAAAACCAACCTCCTTTCTGGTATATTGCTTTGGCAGCCTACCAGAATGAAAAAGAGATTTCATTACTAGAAGAGTGGGGGGGGGGGGCTGCTATTACAACTACCAAAAATGTGAAAAAGCTTATTGGTTAGATATGCAGGAAGAATTATGAGATGCTTCATAGAAAAGGCCTAGATTGCATTGAAGAGAATGTTGTTAGAAATGCAGAAGCTAAAGGTACTTCTTGTGAGGTCTTAGAGAGAAATGATAAATGTGCAATTGTAAATTGGAAGAAAGGTGATGCTTGTTTTAAAGTTGCAGAGAACTTGGAAAACTTGAGTCGTCCTGATGTCAGGCAGAAGGTCGAATTTGAAACTAATGACCTTGGATATTTAGCTGAGGAGATTTCCAAACTAAATGTAAAAAGTACAGCCTGGCTTCTCCTTGCAGCTTATAACAAAAATGTGAGAGGAAAGGAGTAAGCTGAGAACTGAACTGCAAGATACAATGAAACCAGAACTTGATGGTTTGGGAAAATTCTGAGAATAGTGATCCATGTGAGGTTTTAACCGAATATAGAACCAGTCACCATTTTAGTTAACTGGAAATGAAGTTATCCAGAAAATATTTGCAGACAGTCCTATTGTCTGATGACTGGCACCCCTGAGGACTGCACACAAAACTAACAAATTTTTGCAAGATCTGTATGAATGGAACCACTGCCAGCCTGGACTAAAAGAGACAGAAATCTGAAGGAAAAATGGCTTCAAAGGCATATCCATGGAAGCTGAGGTCTGGACTGAAGACCTTCTCTGATCAAGGAAGTAAACCCACCCATGCATATGGAAAGTGTGAATATCCCTTAGCACTTGAAGAGAGTGGGTCTTTTGCCTTGTAAAGGAAGATTGCTGCCACTGCAATCCTCAGAAAGGGTGGAGCACATTCCCTGGGGATTAGGGAGAGTCTAGCCACCACCCCACTGTTCTCAGGAGGTTAAGCCTACACCTTAGAGGTTGCATAGAGTCTATTTGTCATCCCAGGCTTGGCTGCAGTTTCCTTCTATTGGTAGTGTTTTTATCAAGAAAGGGTGCTATATTTTGTCAAATGTCTCTGCATCAATTGAGATGATCATGTGTTTTTTTCCTATCAATCTGTTAATGTGGGGCATTACATTAATTGATTTTCTTATGTTGAATCAATATTGCATACCATGGATAAATCCCACTTGATCATGGTGCATAGTTATTTTAGTATGCTATTGGATTGGTTTTTTAGTATTTTCTTGAGGATTTTTTCATCTATATCCTTAAGAGATATTGGTCTGTAGTTACCTTTTCTAATGGTATCTTTACCTGTCATTGATATGAGCATGATGTTGGCCTCTATAAAAAGAATTTGAGTAAAATTAGAGTGAAGTCTTCTTGAAGTGTTTGGTACAGTTTCCTCCTGAAGCCATCTGGTCCTGGGCTTTTCCCTGTTGGGAGGTTTTTGAATACTAATGCAATCTATTTATTAGTAATTACTTTACTGAGATCTTTTATTTCTTCTTGAGTCAAGGTAGGTAGTTTCTGTTTTTTCTAAGAATGTGTCCATTTCATCTAGGTTATCTAATTTGTTGGCATACAGTTGTTCCTAGCACACTTTTATCACTCTTATTATTTCATTGCTGTTGGCAGTAATGACTCCTTTGCATTTCTTATTTTCATTATCGGTACCCTTTCTATTTTTTTTTTTTGTCAGTCTTGATAAAGTTTTGTCATTTTGGTATATTATATTTTCATTTTCATTTGCCTCAAGATAGTTCCTAATTTTGCTTCTGATTTCCTTTTTAATCCATTGGTTTTATAAATAGTATGTGGCTTAATTTCCACATATTTGTGAATTTTCAGTTTCTCCCTCTTTTATTCATTTTTAGCTTCATTCTGTTGTAGTTGGGGAATATAAATTTTTTGATTTCAATATTTTTGAAATTATTGAGACTTATTTGTGACCCAACATATGGTTTATCCTGGAGAATGATCCATGTGCAGTCAAGAAGAATTTGTATTCTGTTTTTGATTGATGAAGTGTTCTATGTATGTCTGATAAGTCTAGTTGGTTTAGTGTATCAGTTATGTCCCGTATTTCCTTATTGATCTTCTATATTAATGTTGTACCCATTACTGCTAGTGATATGTTAAAATCCACTACTATTAATGCAGAACTGTTCATTTCTTTCTTCAATTCTGTAAATATTTGTTTCATATATTTTAGGGCTCTGCTGTATGTGCATTTATAGTTGCTATATCTCCCTGTGAATTGTCCTCTTTATCAGTATATAATGACCATCTTTGCCCTCATGATTGTTGTTGATTTAATGTCTATTATATCCAATATTACTTTAGCTACCTCAGTTCTCTTTTGGTTACTGTTAGTGTATTATTTTTTTATTCCATCCATTTACCCTCAACCTACGAGTTTCATGGAAAAGAAAAAAGTAGAAAAGCCCAGCTCTGCTAGAACCTGACCACGGGCTGCCCAGCCAACCAGAAACCGCTCAATGTCCCTTTTGTTTTCTCAGCTTCTGTCCAAGCCCAAGTCACAAAAGTAATTTCACTTTAATAAATATTTGCTTTGCAAAAAAAAAAAGTGGAGTTACATACCAAGCAATATAGTTCAATAATATTGGCATTATAATTACACAAAAGGTTACCTTTACTCCATGTCTTTATTTCTTTACACTGCTTTGAACCACTGTCTAATGTCCCTTCCTTTCAATCTGAAGAACTCCCATTAGCATTGCTTTTAGGGCTGATCTAGTGGTGAAGAACTCCCTCATCTTTTATTTATCTGAAAACGTCTATCTCCCCCTCATTTTTTGAGAGTCTCACAGATATAAAATTCTTGACTGGAAGTTGTTTCCATTTATCACTTTAAGTATTTCCATCCATTGACTTCTTGCCTTCATAGTTTCAGCACTTAATCTAATTGGGACACTATTGTAGGTAACACATTGTTTTTATCTTGCAGCTTGCAGAACTCCCTGTTCTTTGCATTCAATAGTATGATCAGTATAAGATGGGGTGTTTTTCTCTTCCTGTTTATCCTATTTGGTGTTCTTGGTGTGATTTTGATGTGACTATTTTCCTAAATTTGGGAAGTTCTCTCTCATTATTTCTTTAAATATTCCTTCTGCGCCTTTCTCTCTCTTCTCATTAGGACTCCCATAATGAGTAAATTGGTGTACTTGATGGAATCCCAGGAGTCTTAGGCTATTTTTGCTTCCTATTTCTTTGTTTGTCATGTACTCTTTTGTTGTACAATTTGCATTTTAATATATTAAAATGTTGCCTCTGGGATTATTCCCTGAGATGTCTGTTTCTTCTTTTTAACCAGCTGGTGATAAAAGAGAGATTTTCTTGAATTTCAGCTCTCCTATCAGGAAGGTTGGCCTGAAGTGAATGCAATGTGCAATGTTTTCCCTTTTTCTTGGACTTTTTCTTGTCCTGCACTTTTGTTTGTTAGTTGTTTTGGAGTCACTCTGTTTAAAGGATTTTTTTGTCCATTCTGTATCACAAGAGATAGACCTCCCTCTCTTGGGTCTTGAAGCTGCCAGATCTTTGTCCCCAATTGTACACCTCTATGGTTTTTAACATTCCTTTCATTTTCTCAAGATACTTTAGCAAAAGAGGGCAAATTCTGGGATGACAGACACCCTGGAAAGGACTTTCCATAGCCAACCTTTCCCAGACTAAACAGGTCCAGGGAGCAACGAAAGAGATAAAAACTGGCTACAAAGTGCCCTACCGAGGGCCCAGGAGCTTCTCCCATGGCTTACCAAAGCTGAGTTTCCTGGTCTGCCCAGCAAATGTAGCCCTTCAGCTACCTGTTCCCTGCAGCCCTGAGGAAATACTATGTCTTTAAATCACACCGCCTCTACCCCTTTTTGGGGAGGTTTGAAACAGTGACTGCTGCTGCCCTGTCCAGGGTGGGTTGGAACAATCACTGCCCTCAGAGTTGAATCCCCAGAGATCTAGATTCAATTCACTAGTCATAAGTTGTCATCAGTGATCAGCTGCACATACCCTGTCCTTGGAGAAGAGGATTTTATGCCCTATTCTGTCACCAGCAAGCTAGCAAAGGACTGGACCTCATGGCAGCCTGGAGCAAAAATGGGTACCCGTGACAATAGTTACCGGAAAGAGAATTTATCAGCCTCTTCCTCCTGCTCTTTCCATGAATGCTGTACAATCCTCTTTGGGCTCTGGAGTATGGACATAGTTGTTTCAGACAGTTCCTACCTGTTTAATAGTTATTCCCATGGAAAGACTTAGTCCTGGAGCTCCCTACTCTGTCATCTTCCCTAGCACTCTTTAAACCCTCTTTTTCTGTTATAATTTTGACATTTAGCACTAGAACAGGATATTGAAGATAGTGAAATATATGTGATTCCTATTATCAGCATCCTCATTGTTATTAAGCAGCCAGCATAATGTCTGGCAAAGTAAGCATGTACCACAAGTGGTATTATGGGACATATGCAGATCATTTCCATATGATTCAGGAGCTCCTGGAGCTAGAACAGGGAAAATTAAGCAATAGGATTTGGTTTAGAGTTCTGTCTTCTACCACACTGTAAGATCCTTAGGGGAAATAAGGATGGCTTCAAATATATATTTGTGTTTGGATCTGCTAAAAGAAAATGTTTTTATTTTATAGTGACTTTTTTCTTTTTCATAGAACTACAGATATCATAAAATTTTTGTGAAGTTATTAAAAAGGACACTCCCTCACAAGGAGAGTAAAATTAGGCATTATAGACCTCAGGCCTTATAATTTCATCTGCAGGTAGACTATCCCCACAGAAGAGTGAGGATGAACTGCCCAGAGGTGCATATAAACCTTTTTTTCAAGAGAATTGGTAAATAACCCAATTGTATAGGGGAAAAGCACTATCATAATGTTTTTTGGATTTATCAGGTTTAAAGGAAATTGTGATCCAGAACTAATGATGTGAATTCACTCTATACTTGGGGGTAATGTAGTTGTGTGCCAGTAAGGTGGTAGAGACCTAATCATGTCTAACTCAAAATTATTGGGATAAATTGTGTTCTCAAAACAAAAGAAGCCTGGAAATAATGGAGCTGAAATAACTGAGCACTAAGGACAAGCACACTTGGATGTGAGGCATAGCACACACCTGGGTAAACCCAACAATGTGGTAGTTGCAATTGTCTCTCAAAGATTCACTATCTGTATCTGTAGAAAATACAAATGATTTTTTTGTGATAGCCCAATTATCTAAAACAATGATTCTTAAACTTTTTGATTGCAGAAACCCTTTATACTCTGTGGACTCCAAATAAACTTTGTGTCTGTAGATTATATCCATTTTCATTTACTGAGTTTGAAATTATAGCTAAATTATTCAAATGTTTAATTCATGTAAAAAGTAATAAATCCATCATATAAATAGCTTGATATATTTTATAAAAGATAGATTTTCCAAAGCAAAAATAAGTGGTATTGTTTTAAATTTTTGTGAATGTCTTTAATGTCTGAATTTTTTAAAAGGCCTTTATCTGTCTTTATAATCACTCAGTTGTAAAACACTGTTTTCATTGATATATATTCAAAATATCCAATGCTGTTACACATCTATGGGCAGAAAGGAGAGGAGAATTTTAGTAGTCTTTTCAGATAACTGTGAATAACAGTTAACAAAACTCAACATGTAGAAGTTTGTGATGTGGAATCTGGAATTACATCAATGATCCTTGTGCAGTCTGTTACATGCAAATCCATTGGTTCATCTTGTACTTTGACTGATTTTACCAATGCAATTTTTTTTTTTTTACCATTTTTTGGTCATTTGTAAAATATTGATTTACTCAACAATGAAAATTATCCTGACACATTCATACAAACATTTTCAAATATCACATTTATTAATATCAACACAGATCTCATCATAAAAATTTTCTGTTAGAATTCTAAAGTGGCACTTATGGTTCTTGCCTCCTGATATACATGACTTGTGAAGTTCTTTCCCATGAGTATGGGCTGAATCTATGAATATGAGATACTCTTATGATTACCTGTGCTATGTGGCACACCTGACCTTAAGAAAGGGAGCTTATTCCTGGTGAGCCTGACCTCAAAAAGTTAGTCTTTCAGACTCTTCCTTGAAACAGAATTTACCTGAGGGAAATTCTCTATTGCTGACTTGAAGAATGGGGTGTACTTGGCAAGGACTTACAAGCAGCTTCAACAGCCAGCAAGAAAGTAGGTCCTACAACAGCAAGAAACAGTATTTTACCAACACCCATATAAGCTTGGACCAGAACCTCAAGCTCCAGAGTGAAATGCAGCCTGGCCGACTCCTCACTTTAAGCTTTGTGACAACATGAATAGAAAATTGAGCAATGCTTTTGGTCAGGTTCCTGCCTCACAAAATTGTTAGATAATAAATGGATGCTAATTTAAGCCACTAAGTCTGTGATCATTTGTTATGTAGCAATAGAACACTAATGCATGTGCTGAAAAACTGTCAAACCTACAATGGTTGATGAAAGATCCCAAAGTTTTAATTTTCACTTGAGAGCTGAAATTGTGTCAACAGTTACTGCAGTTGAGAAGCTCACCTCATTCATTTTGAAAAATAAATGTATACCAAAACCCAAAAACCTCCTGACTTGAAGAACTCCTTAATAATAAATATAAAAGAGAGCAAACTCTCTGGCACCAAAGGATTAATACCAAGAAGCAAGAGTGATGCATTTGAAAAAATGACTGGTCAAAAGGGGAAAATATTAAATCTGAGAGTTTTTAAGGCTAAGAGATTTCAAAGTGAGTCTGGAAGTCATTCCAGAGGTTATGGTTATTCACGTTGCAGGTGGATTCGCACTAACTGTCACAGTAAACAAAGTCTCAAAAAGGAGTTCTCCTGAGGGTTCTAGAGGCATCTGGACACTATAGGCAGGGCACACAACCCCAGGAAATCAACACATCATCGATGGGCTCACTTATATTTTCCCTACACATGATTCTTCTACCCCTTTTGTTTGAACCTGTAATTAACACAAATCCATTAAACATATGTCTCAGAGACTTAAATCTTCAGTCTGTTTATATGCCGGTTGAGTCCAGAATTTCAGCTGAGTTGCAACCAACACCTACTCTCCAGTTCATCGGACTCATCAGGACAACTAACAAAATGATGACGATGGGCAACGCTGATCCCAAAAAACAAAGAGTATCTAAAACTGCAAACAAAAAAAAATGTCTATGCCCCCTCTCAATCTAAAGCAGGATAGGTATCACCATCCCCAAATCTTCAAGACTGAGGTATGAACAAACAAGAGGGGGGGCGCAACCATGGATCAAAGTAGGCTAATTATTATTGTAGTAATGAAAGAACTTGCAACATTGATATAAAGATAGTGGTTATCATATGGTCTGAGGTGGGAAGAACACATGAAACAGGGCATTTTTAAGTCACTGGAATTGTTCTGCATAATTTTGCAATGATGTATACAGGCCATTACATATATTTTTCAAAACCCATACAATTTTATGGTGCGAACCATATTGGCCATGTTTGTAGCAATGCTTCAATATTTGTTCATTATTTGTAATGAATACTTTGTAACATGTGCCATACTCATGTAAAGTGTTATTAATAGAAGAAAATGTGAGGTGGGGAGGGGAAGGGGTATAAGGGAATCTCTTATATTTCTAATTTAACTTTTCTTTAATCTAAAACTTGTTTAAAAATAAAGTTAAAACAAGATTTTTAAAAAGAGTAAAATTGAAGTTTTTTCCCCTTTTTAGCTCACATATTTTTATTGTAATTTTAAGATTCTATAATATAGCTATTAATAAAAAGGGAATATTCAGATGACGAACATAGCCCAGTGATGGAGAGTGTCAAATTCCTGCAAAGTGAAAAGTGTGGCACTTGAGTATTTAAAAGGGACATTAAAAACAAGAGTTGTGACCACACCACAGGATTTCACTTTTATCTTTTGAAACAGCATAAGCACAGCATACACACTATGTGACCTAGGTAGTAGGTACTTACTAAAACTGATATTGCCCCTTTGCCTTTTTGTCCCATTTATCTCAGATCCAAAGAAGAGATAAGTTACTGGAATTTAGTGCCTTATATTGACACTTGACAACCTAGGAATTCTACTGAGCAACTCATTCAAGCCTATTTTTAAAGCAAACAACCTTAGGCTTTTCATCTTTCCTGCTTATTGTCTTTCCCTGCTTTCAAATTCTCCCATCCTTCTTACACACTTTAAACTCTTTCTAAATGTATTTGCTTTGCATATCCTCTCAAGGTAGGCCAAAATGATGTTTATGAAGGTATTCTGGCTAATACCAACTATACTCCTTTTGCAATATTTAAGCTATTATTTAGAGTTGATATTTGCATTTATTTAACCTAAAGGTGCAAAAGCTAAAGAGAACATGGCATAGTCGAATAGTGCAAATTTTACTTGCATTGAAATTCCATCACAAGTACTGAAATACAGCCGCCTCTACTTAAAAATATTTGGACTTGAGTAAGATGTTCCTTCCAAATTATTTTCCCTCTTTACATTGGGGAATAATATTATTTTCCAAATACCACTCTGTAATGGCTAATTAAATCATGTGATCATGCCAGGCAATTTAAATTCATACAATGACTGTGAATGGAATCTGATGCTTTCTTTCCCAATATCTTTTGTTGACTTTTGGTTCTCATCTCTCAGATGTGCTCTGTGTCCCTTTCCTTCACTTGGCAATTTATACTCACTTACTGGAAAATTGCATCCAAGATCAAGACTTTCTTTAAGATTAAACCTATGATGATGATGATGAGCCCCAAGTTTATACCTCTATTCTGTAATTCTCTTGAAATTTTAGACCTGTATATCCAGCTGCCTATATGATATCACCACTCATCCTATCCATGTATCTCATCTTCAGCAACTCAAAAATAAGTATGTCCAAAATTGAAATATTATTCATTCTCTCCAACCTGCTATCACATTATATTCCTGTCTAAAGTAAAAATTTTAATCATTTTTTATTTTTCTCTTCTTCTCATACTCTACATCTACCCTTACAAGATAATCTGTTATCGCTATTTTCATAATATGTTTAGATTTGACCATTTCTCACCACCCTCACCATAGCTATGCTGAGATAGGCCATTACCATGAATCATTAGTCGGCAAATGGACTCTGCTTCTGCCCTTGACTACCACCTGACTATGCTTCATGAAACATCCAGTGCGATCCCATTGAAACAGCCATATTACCTCAATCATTTGTGCAGATCCTTAACATTTTCTTATCACAGTCAAAGTCAATTCAAAAATTCTTAGAATAGTTTCTTTGGCATTCTTCAATCAGATCGGGCATGCTTCTGAGTCAAAAGCATTTTTTCCCATTCCCTTTTCACTCTTCTCTCAAATATATGACTGAATTACTGTCTCACTTCCATCAGATTATTGCTAGAAGTTTGCCTTCTTAAAATTGGCCCCTTATAACACATGTGCTCCTCCTACTCTTTTCCTTCTTTTTTCCTCAACTGAAATTATCACCAACTAAAATATTATAGAATTTGTTTGTTTATATTATGTCTCATCAAAGCAGAATATGACATTCATAAACCAGGGATTTAGTTACTTTTATTCACTTTCATATCCCCAGGGCCTAGAACAGTTCCTGGTGCTTAATAAATACTTTTGAAAGAATTAATATGTGTATTGCATTTATAAAGAAATAAGGTTATCATGTGACAAGTAAATATTAGATTATTTACCTTTGATTTCTTTTTTTTTAAACAGGATATACAGTACTTTATTGCAAGTTGTTAAAAGTAACAACAGGATGGAGGGGAGAAATTTGCAGGAAATTATGGGAAAAATTCAGTAACATATGAAGTTCATCCATAAATCTCTGAGAAATAATCTTCTCTGCGTCTGTCTTGATATAGAGTTGAGACTGTTGTTCTCTTGATACTTCTGAGCATCAATGAGACAATGATTTCATGAAGGTGACTGTTTTCCATTACAACCTGGCAAAACCTGGATCTTCTTAAGCAATGAATACAAGAGAAAGATTTGGGTACCCATTAGCAAGGATTTCATGAAGGTGACTGCTTTCCATTATATCCTGGTAAAACCTGGATCCTCTTAGACAATGAATACAACAGGAGGATTTGGGTACCTATAATATAATCAAAAACACATAACTTTAAGATTTGATGATCATTCAAAAATGCATTGATGCTCTCAGAAACAGAATAGAAGGTAGTATGTTTCATTATTTAGCTAAATTGCTGCTCAGCAATTCTCTTAACAAGAAAAAAATCTATTCGTAAATTATATTAGTAAAAGTGAAATAAAATCATTGCTTCCACAATTGCTAAATGGTGTAAGTAGGAATAAAAAGTTTAATTTTTCCTACATATAAGCTACAAACCCTTCAAAGACGTTTTTGAAGATTGCATATTCATTATTTATTAAGTGTATTTGGACACAGCACTACTGCTAGTAAATGGAGATTAAGGCAAAAATATGTAACTCCCAAACAAGATGCACTGCAAACTATTTGTTTTATGATTTTACATTTTCTATAAGAATACATTTCCAAGGAAATGTTGTACTCTCAAAGTACTGCTTGGAAACCTCTGCTCAATTTCAAAGAAGGGAAAAGAGTTTGCCGAGATACCAACACAGGCTATTCCACAATAGTAATCCATTTTCGCAATTATTATGTCCGAACTCTACAGGCCTCTTTGATATGATTAATACTCTGCCTCCAATAGAGTGCCTCCTATTTGTATAATATGACCCTATTACTTCTGACATACTGGTCTCTTTACCCACTCACCCTTTCCCTTGTCATCAGTTTGATAATCTTCACCCTGTATTAGATTTTGTTCATTCCTTCCCCACAGTCTGGAATTACATCTTTACATATCTGTTCTAAAGTAATATATTTTGACCCTGCCATATATCCATACCAAATGCCTTAGCCCTTTTATATTTTTTGCATTTGCTGCAAGATTTAAAGCATAAGACCAATACATAACAAACATTATTATAAAATAAATAACAGAATATTGGCAATAGCTAAAATGCACAATCTAAAATATGGTAGGGACATAAACATAAAAAGACTCATATACATTCTTTCCAATTTAAATTTTCAAAAATTATCCCAGAAAAATTAGACTAATTAGAACTAATCAGTATACACTAATACAGATTATACCTACCATGGCATACAAAAAATTAATATTGCCTAGAAATTTAAAAGACAATTTAAGATTCTTGACAAAAATCTAAGTTTAAAAGTTTTGACCTGAGACAACTGAATTTCTTAAAAATAATATCCAAAATAAAACCTTACAATGGAAAAAGTTTGGAAATTTTAAATGATTCATATATTTTGCATGGTTTATATGTAAAAAAATTAATCATGTAGATTATATCAGTAAAATATAAAAGAACGTGTAAAAATAAAAAAAATGAGAATCACTTTATTTTGCATTAAAAATTTATAAAATAATTAATTTGGTTTAATGAACTATGCTCCAGAAAACACAAGTATTATAATAAATCATTAAAATATTTCCTTTTGCTTTATAATGATTAAAAATACCTCAAAGTGCAGGTATACAGGTATACATATCAAAATACCAAGTGACATAATAGAAGCACATATAAAATATTAACTTTTCTTAAGTTTAATAGAAGTGAGGTCAAAGTAACCAACTATCCTGAAATCTAAGGAAAGATCAAGGTCTCTGAGGAAAGACAGGACATTAGCATTGGCTCATTTGTGATATCAGGAGGAAGATAGCACCTCCAAGCCAGTAAAAAAAAGTTGAGAAATATTTTAATGAATTGCTAATGGTTAAATGCAGACTAACAGGAGAGTAGAGAACTTGGGTGCTGCAGATGTAAGGGGATATCTCACCCTCTCACAGACTCTTTTTCATGGACTTCTCTTGGGCACTTATAAGAAAGAATGGTAGCAGGGAAGGACAGTGGAGAACACCTCCCTTGGCAGTGCAGATCTGGAGGAGAACGGCAACAAACTCGGTGATCCCCAGAGCACAAAGATGACCTATTACAGCTGGAAGAAATGTAAAAGTAAAAGCCATCCAACCCTGGGAGAGGCAGAAACTATTATAGACTCAAACACTATGGATCTCCTACTTCTCAAGGGGGAGTAGAATCACAGAGAAATTAACACCCTTTGAACACAGACATAGGTCCTGCCTAAGAAAGAGGCTGCCTCAAGTACTACAACCTTCTCTGATCACCCTCTACCAGGTTAGTAAACACAGTTAGAGGAAACTACAACTGGGGAAGGGAAACTGTACCGAGGGTATAGACACAAAGAAATGCCTACGGTCACCAGGTAGAGCACACAAATAAAAAATGAAACAAAACATCCTTATAAACCAGCTCTGACTTAAGGAGGCAAAAAACAAAAACAAAAACCCAGAGGAATTTGAAGTTGAAGTGGACTTAAGGTAACCATAACATTAAGAAAATCTAGAACTCACTCAACTGACTAGATTGACTTTATCCCCCAAGCTAACAGTATAGCAGGAGTGTTGTGCCCATTTCTGAACATAAATACTGCTTACCTCAGACTATATACTGTTCTATGTACCATGTCCAGCAATCGATGGAAAATTATGAACAGGACAAAAATAAACAAATCATTCAATCAATCAATCAATCAATCAATATGGTAAATAAAACAAACCACTGTAAAGAGACAATGAATCAGTAAGACCAGACTCAGACATGACACCTATGTTGGAATTAGTAGAAAAGGATTTAAAATAATTATGACTAATATACCAAAGCCTCTTATGAAAAAGTTGGATAAAATGCAAAAACAGTTTGGGAATTTTCACAGAGAAAGAAAAATATAAGGAAGGATAAAATGAAAATATGAATGCCAGATTAATTTTGATTAGTGCTTGCATATGTCTTTTTCTCTTTTATCCCATCATTTTTATATTTGTATTTGTATCTTGGCAGAATGTAACTGGGTCTTGCTTATTTTATCCAATCTGTCAATTTTTGTCCTTTACTTGGTATGTTCACACGACTTGAACTTTATGTAATTATTAATATGATTGATTTGAAATCCTCCAAATTGATAGTTGTTCTTGCTGTTTTCCATCTGATATTTATTAATTTGTATTCTTTTTTCTGCCTGCTTTTGATTTAGTTTATAGTTAATTTTTATCTCCAATATTGGTTTACTATTTATTCTTTCAAAAAGTTTTAGTAGTTCATTTAAAATATTCATCTTAACTGATAAAATGGAGTTGTCATATGAGTGTCAGAGAAGTAGACAACAAAACAAAGCATATTACCTGCAGTGGACTTTAAATAATGATAAAGATGGGAAGATTCACCAAGAAGACATAACAATTCTAAATTTCTATGCACCTTAAAACAAAACTAAAAAATACATGAAGTACAATTGATAGACCTGTCAGGAGAAATAGAAAAACCCACAGTTGTAATAAGAGATTTCAACACATCATTCTTCATAATTGACAGAATAAGCAAGACAAAATATCAGTAAATATATAGAAAACATAAATAACACTATCAAACCAACAGGACTTAACTGTAATTTATAGAATATTCTAAAAACAACAGTGTAATGCACATTCTTTCAAGTATATCTGGAACATACATCAAAATTGACTACATTTGGGATCATAAGTCAATATAAAAAGTGTAAGAATTAAAATGATATGAAGTATATTATGTTACCAAAAGAGAACTAAAGTAGAAATCAGAAAGAGAAAAATATTTGGAAAACGGCCAAATGTTTGAAAATAACATAACATACTTCTAAATAACCCTATATAGTCTTCTAAATAATCACTAAAAGAAGGTGCAAGGGAAATAAAAAATATATTTAAATAATAAGTGCATATAAAAATACAGCACTCAAAATGTGTTTAATGCAGGTAAAGCAAGGCTTACAGAAAAATGTGTAACAATAAGTGGTTTTATTGGAGGTAAGAAAAGGGCTCAGATTAATGTTCTAAATTCAATTTTTAGCCAATAGAAAAAGGAGAACTATGAAACCAATATCAAACAGAAACAGCAAGATAATTGCAAACCAACAATGGCAGTGAATGTCAAGGAAAACTCCAAGTTCAGATGGCTTCACTGACTAATTTTATCAATAATGAAGAAGAAATTAATAAGATATTACCCAGACACTCTCAAAAAGTAAAGAGGAAACATCTTCCAATTGATTTTATGAGGCCAGCATTACCATGTTACAAAACCCAGAAGAAAAAGATATACGAATCAATTATTGTAAATCACCATACCAACAAACTGAAGGAGAAAATGCACATGATCAACTCAACAGGTCCAAAAAATGACATTTGGCTAAACTCAACAGCCATTCATAACTATGAAAAATCTCAACAACTTAATGGAAGGGAAATCCGCAACCTGATAAAGGATATCTGCAAAAGGCCTACAGATAACATTACATTTAATCACAAATGACCAATTCTTTCCCTAAGTTCAAAAACAAGACAAGGATGTTCATGTTCACAACTTCTACTCAAAATTGTAGTAGAGATTTTAGTCAATGTGATAATACAAGAATGAGAAATAAAAAGGATCTATTTTGGAAATGAAGAAAGAACATGCCCTATTTGCTGATAACATGATTACCTATATAGAAAATTCTGTGGAATACACCAAAAGTACTAGAAATAATAAGTGAGATAAACATAACTGCAAGATCAGTATGCAAATTCAAGTTTATTTTATATACTAACAACAAACCATTTGAAATTGAAATTCAAAAAATAATGTTGCTTACAATATAAAAGTATCTAATAATGCTTTGCAAACCTAAATATAAACCTAACACTATAAAATTTTGTAAGAAAAATACAGGGAAATATTTGGAAAGATTTCTTGGATATGACACCAAAAACATGATTCATAAATGTCTGACATAATGTACTTCATGAAAATTAATATATCTACAATTCAAATGACACATAAGAAAAAGTAAAGACACATCAAACACGTCAAGAAAATATTTGCAAAATACATATATGAGGGCAGTTCCAAGAAGATGATGTCAGAGGAGGCAGGCAGGGTTCAACTCTCTCACAAAAACAATGGAGTAAGGACCAAAAGCTGCTGAGGTACATACACTGAGGGTCTCCAGACCAGGACAGTACTATACAACCCATAAGAGGGTGCAGGACAGAGAGGAAAGGAACCCAAAAAAAGCAAATCTGAGTTAACCAACCCCTATGACAGCCTGGAAGGGTACCCCTCCCCACCCACAAGATATTAAGCCAGATTAAAACCCCTGGCTCACTGCAACCAACTGAGGGGTGGAAAGACATCTTCCTCCCTGTCAGCTGTTAAAAGGGAAAAGGAAGGGAAAGTAAGGGGGTTTCTCTCAAGTAAGTTTGACCAACAAGCCCACTTTGCATCTTAGGTCTGGTCATATGAAAACACAGGAAAGCAGATATTGAAAGAAAGAATCCATGGAAAGGTACACTGATTAACAACATCTGTTAGCCATTACTGAAATTGTACAGAGAAAAACTGATTTTAGAAGTCTCTTTGAACCTGAACTCTGGGGAGAAAAATCTGTGCCTCATTAGTGAGTTATTAGCCTGACTTTGATAACTTAAGCTGGGCAATTTTAAAAACTTAGACTAAGTTGAGCCAAATGTCAGAGAAGAGCTATTAAAAACAACAGTAGGCAAGAGAGAAATTGGCCATCAGAGTAAAATTCAACAACATGTTCAGATGCTAAGACATCAACAAGGAATTATAAGCCATATTAGAAAACAAGAAGAGATGGCCCAGACAAAGGAACAAATTAAATATCCTGAAGAGATAAAGGTTTTAAGACAATTAATTAACGATAACCACACAGCTCTCCTAAATCAATTTTAAAAATTGAAAGAAAATAGGGCTAAAGAGATAAAAGATATTAAGAAGACACTGGCTGAGCATGAAGAGCATTTTGAAAGCCTGCAAAGAGAAGTAACATGGAGCCTAGAGCGCCTACAACTGAAAGCAGGAAGATTGCATCCAATATCCATGTGGAATCTAAACCCCTCTTTACATAGATGTGGAATGGACACAACCAAGCCAAGGTCCACAGGAAAGAGGAATACAGTAAGGATCAGAGTGGACTTAATGATATCCTATTCATGAACTATTGTGGTTAATAATAGAGAAAATGTGACATTGGTGTAGAAAAAGTGGCCATGGTGGCTGCTGGGTGTGGGGAAGGGGAGGAAGAGAAGAGATGTGGAGGCACTCTCGGGACTTGGAGTTGTCCTGGGTGGTGCCCCAGGGACAATTGCCGCATGTTGTATGTCCTCCCATGGCCCATTGGATGGAATGTGGGAAAGTGTGGGCTATGGTGTGGATCACAGGCCATGGGGTGCAGCGATGCCCGGAGATGTACTCACCAGACACAGTGGATGTGACATGATGACGGGGGAGAGTGTTACTGTGGGGGGAGTGGTGGGGTGGGGGCGGTGGGGGTGAATGGGGACCTCATTTTTTTTAATGTAATATCTTTTTAAAAAATGAATAAATTGAGTAGAATTTGGAAAAAAAATAGAGTAATGAAATTGTTCTAAAATTTTTAAGATGATGAATGTACAACATTGTGATTATACTAAAAGACATTGATTTTACACTCTGGACAGAACAGCCAGAAACAGCAGCTGTGGACAGTGGGGAAAGCATAGAAGAATTGAGAGATGAGGAATTTTCTTGTTTGTTTTTCTGTTTTCTGTTTATTATTATTATTTAAATAATGAAAATGCTCTAATGATGATTGAAATGATGAATGCATAACTATGTGATTACATCAAATACCATTGATTATACACTCTGGATGAATTGTATGTTTATTAATATATATTAATAAAATTTATTTATTACAAAAAAATTTTTAAAATAGGGTGGGTCGGGGGAAAATGCAACAAATGTGAGATATGGATTATAATTAGTAGCAATGTTTTGATAATGCTTTTGCATAATTTGTAACAAGTGTTTCACAGCAATGCATGGTGTTGGTGGAGGGTTATGTATGATATAATGCACGTTTCTTCTGTAAGTTCACAACATTTACTCTACACTTACTGTTTATGTGTGTGTATGTATGTATGATATACTTCAATAAATTTTTTTTATGTTTAAAAAAAAAGAGAAGTAACAGAGCTTATGGGAATAAGAGACATGGTGGATAAGATTAAAAATATACCACAGGCTTATAAGAGCAGATTTGAATTGCTCTAAAATAGAATAGTGATTTTTAAGACAGAATGCCTGACCTGGAAAAGACAGGAGAACAGAAAAAGAAGAGAATGGAAAAGAATGGAACAGGGTTTCAAGGAATTGAGAGACAATGTGAAATGCACACACATACACATTTTTGGTGTTCCAAAAGGAGAAGAGAATGGAAAAGGTGCAGAAAGAATATTTGAAGATATAATGACTGAAAACTTTCCAACCCTTAAGAAAGACATAAATATCAATATTCAAGAAGGATAATGCATACCAAACAAAATAAATCCAAAGAGACCTACTCCGATACACCTACTATTCAGAATGGCAAATGTCAGAGATAAAGAAAGGATTTCGAAGTGAAAACAGCAAAAGAAAATCACAGCATCACATACAAGGGATCCTCAATAAGTTTACATGCCAGCCTCTCATCAGAAACCATGGAGATGAGAAGAAAGTGATAAGGAAAATTACAGACCAATATCTCTCATGAAGATAGATGCAAAAATGCTCAACAAAATACTTGCAAACAGAATCCAAAAGAACATTAAAATAATTATACACCTTGATCAAGTGGTTTTATCCCACTTATGTAAGGGTGGTTCAACATGAGAAAATCAATTAGTATAATAAATCACATAGATAAATTGAAGAATAAAAATCACATGACCTTCTTAATTGATGCAAAAAATTTCAAAATATTGAATAAAAATGCAACACCCTTTCTTAATTAAAAAAGAGCACACCAAAAGATAAAAATAGAAGGAAACTTTTTCAATATGGTAAAGTGCATGTATGAAAAAACTACAGCTAGCATTGTACTAAATAGTGAAAGACTGAAAGTTTTCCCACAGATATCAGATGCCCAGTTACCACTGTTTTTCAATATTGTGCTAGAGTTCTAGCTAGAGCAATTAGGCTAGATAAGGAAATAAAATGCACCCAAATAGGAAAGAAAGAAGTAAAACTTTCACTATTTGCTGATAATATTACCTATATTTAGAAAATCCTGAAAATCCACATCAAAGTTACTAGAATAGATGAGTTCAGCAAAGTGACATGATACAAGATTGATATGCAAAAAGCAATAGCATTTCTATAAAATACTGATGCATAATCTGAGGAGAAGTCTGAAAAAAGTTCCATTTATAATAGCAACTAAACATCAAGTATTTAGGAATAAACTTAACCAAGGGTGTAAAGGACTTGTGTTCAAAAAAATACAAAACACTGCTAAAAGAAATGAAAGAAGACAAATAAATGGAAGGATATTCCATGTTCTTGGATTGGAAGGCTAAATATCATTAAGATAACAATGTCACCCAAGCTGATTTACAGATTCAAAGCAATTCCAATAAAAATTTCAACATCTATTTTGCAGAAATGGAAATGCCAACTATCCTATTACTTGGAAAAGTAAGGTGCCTAGAATAGCCAAAAATGCCTTTAAAAGGAAGAAGAAAAATGGAAAATTCTCACTTCTGGATATTAAAGCATATTACTTAGCTACAGTTGTAAAAACAGCATGGTACTGGAATAAAGACAAACAGATTGACCAATGGAAATGAATTGAGATCTCAGAAATAGACACTCACATCTACAGTCAATTGATTTTTTTCAAGGCTAGCAAGCCCTCACAGCTGGGGCAGAACAGTCATGCTGGGAGAACTGGATAGCCATATCTAAAAGAAAGAAAGAGGACCCCTATTTCCCACCTTATAAAATTAACTCACTATGGTCAAGAACCAAAATGCAAAAGCAACAACACTAAAATTCCTATATTAAAATATAAGAAAACAATTTCAAGATTTTGTGGTAGGCAGTAGTTTCTTAAACTTTGCACCCAAAGCATGAGCAACAAAAGAAAAACTAGATAAATTGGACCTCCTCAAATATTAAACATTTTTGCACCTCAGAGCTTTGTCAAAAGGGTGAAAAGCAACTGACTCGATGTGAGAAAATATTTGGTAATCACATAACCAAAAAAGGTTTAATATCCATGATGTATAAAGAGATTATTCAAATCAGCAATAAAAAGATAAACTACCCAATTAAAAAATGGGCAAAAGATTCGAAAAGACAACTGTCCAAAGAAGAAATACAAATGGCAAAAAAACACATGAAAAATATCTTCATTGTCACTGGTGGTTAGGGAAATGCAAACCAAAAATACAGTGAGATATCATTTCATACCTATGAGACTGACCACCTTGGAGAGGATGTGGAGAGACAGAAGCACCTATTCAATGTTAATGTGAATGTAGAGTGGTACATCCACTGTAAAGAACTGTTTGGAAATTCTGAAGGAAGTTGTATATAGACTTGCCATGTGACCCAGCAATACCAATATACCCAGAGAACTGAGAGCAATGACACAAATAAACATTCACACACTAATGTTCATAGCAGCTTTATTCATGATTCCCAAAAGCTGGAAAGAACACAATTGTCCATAAATCGATGGATGGAAAAATAAATTGAAGTATATGCACAATGGAATATTACGCAGTAGTAAGAAGAAATGAAGCTGTGAAGTATAAGACAACATGGATGAGCCTGGAGGACTCTATGTTGAGTGAAGCAAGCCAGACACAGAAGGACAAGTACTGTATGATTCCGCTATTATGAATTAAATATATTATATAAACACAAGGAGTTAATAATTAGAATAGAGTTCACCAGAAAATAGAATGAGAGTAGAGAATGGAATGCTGAGGGTTAAGCTGTGCAAAGCTGGCAAAGATTTTTTGTAAATCTTTGGAAATGAATAAAAATAGTGAAAACATCATAGAGTTTTTAATTAGCAGAGCTATTACATAGGTATGGCAGTGGTTTCAAGGGTAAGTCTAAGGATATTTATATTACTTGAAGGAAAGACAAAAATGTAACATGGGACAGTATAACATAGTGAAACCTCATGAGAAATATGAATATGGGTGATATTGCACATATAAAAGTGTTTTTACAAAATATAAATACAAATGCATCAGAGACAAGGAAAAAAACTAGCAGCTATGTACAGAAGGGGAAGCATCAAGAGATTGAGAAGTAATGAGCTTTGTTTGCTTTTATTACTATTATTATTATTATTATTGGAATAATGAAAATGCTCTAAAAGTGATTGAAGTTATGAATGCACAACTTCTGTTTATACTGAATACCATTCATTGTACACTTTGGATGGATTTATGCTTTATTAATACATATCAAATTAATTCAAAAACAGATTTTTTTTAAAAATTATTACCTTCTTTAGCTTCAGTTGAAGCAAAATAAACATAATATTATAGATTGAGAAAACACACATATATAAAATGTATAACCAGAATATAAAAAATAAGTCTCAAAACTCAACAGGAACATAAGAAACAACAAACAAATAAAGACAATACAAAAATGGATAAAAGATTTCAACAGTATGTCACTACACTCCCATTATAGTGATAAAAACAAAAACATGAGAGTACCATGTTCTGGTGAGGATGCAGAGCAATAGAAAGTCTCATACATTATTGGTGAAAATGCAAAATGGTACAGCCACTTAATTAAGTAGTTTGGCCATTTTTAAAAATTAATCATACATTTGCCATTTGATCAAGCAATAACATTTCTATCCATTTATTCAAGAAAAATGAGAATGTGAATTGAAACTATAATCTCCATAGAAATGTTTATAACAGCTTTATAAATAATAGCCAAAAACTGGAAATGGCCTTCTGCCTTCTAAATAAACTACAGAAGACCCACACATGGGAATACTACATAACAATAAAAAGTAATGAACTACATCAGATTCACTCCATGCATACATACATACATACCTTCACATATTTGTACATTAATCCTGGAAGGAGAATTTGTTTGGCCTAACATTAGTCATATACCTAACCTCTGTGCATGTCAGGCCCATTGGTGCCAATTTGGAAGGAGCGTATATTCTGTGGAACATTGGAATGTTCTTGTAAAAGAAGAAGGAAGAAGAAACGGCATGTAAGTAAACATGTTTTTATATTTCCTACTATTCATTTAAAAATCATCTTCACCCATAAAGCACACAAAAAATGCCTAAAACATTCTGGGAAAACTGGCATAATGTCTAAATGACATGTCGGAAAAAAGTTTTCCTTACTCTTAACCTCATGTGAAACTACTTAGATGTGATCTTTGTCCACAAGTCTCTCCTTTTACTTTTACTGGAACTGTAGTTGGTGCTGGAGTTTAATGTATACCCAGGGGACCTGAATCTCTGGACTGACCATGTGATAGCCAGGCACTGAGCCCCAACAGATTTTCAACTCCTACACTCTGGTTTATTGGACTTACCCCATTCATCTAACATGGAGGTGAAGAAGGTCAACCATCACACCAGGGAGTCAAGATAGCCTGCAACTGAAAGCAGGAGAATTGCATTCAGCATCCGTCTGGAATCTAAGCCCCCTCTTGATATAGATGTGGAGTGGACACAACCATTCTAAGGTCCACAGGATGGAGGAATAGAGAATGGATTAGAGTGGACTTACTGATATTCTATTCATGAACTATTGTGATTAGTAATCGCAGAAAATGTGACATGGTTGTGGAGAAAGTGGCCATGGTGGCTGCTGGGGGTAGGAAGTGGGAGGAAGAGATGAGATGTGGGGCCATTTTCGGGACTTGGAGTTGTCCTGTGTGGTGCTGCAGGGACAATTACCAGACATTGTATGTCCTCCCATGGCCCACTGGATGGAACGTGGGAGAGTGTGGGCTATGATGTGGACTAATGACCATGAGATGCAGTGATGCTCAGAGATGTATTCACCAAATGCAATGAATGTGCCATGATGATAGAGGAGATTCTTGTTATGGGGGGAGGAGTGGGGTGAGGAGGGTGAAGGATATATGGGGGCCTCATATTTTTTTAATGTAATATTAAAAAAATAAATAAAGACCAAAAAAAACTACTTCTTGGATGTTTGATGTTTATTAACCATTTTTTTGGTATAGTATTATGAAATGAAAAAGTTATTCAATGAAAATTGCATTTTGATCAAATGATTTTAATATTACAGCCTATTCCTGGGAACATAAATACACTAAATAGATTTACATATCTTTTATTCAGTTGTTTTCACTCTTTCAGCCTTCCTACATTCCTGTAAGAAAGTGACAAAAGGAGATAGAAGATATGCATGGTACATCTGAGTGATATATAAAATATAACTCCAGTATTTTTAAGAAGCACTTTCTGAAACACATGGACAATGAAAATAATAATGAAATAAAATGATGCCACATGTAGAATAGCACTTTTTAGATAATGGAGTGAGTCCCAGTCTGAAACCTATGGTGAGGACCAGGTTACTAGATAAAGTGGGATCTCAACCCAGCTGGACCTGGAAAGTATCTGCAACTGTTTCAGACCCAATATTTGGGTTCCTGGATAAAACCTATGAAAATTCATCGAGTGATAAATTGTTCCATCAGGAGGTCCCCTTAGGAAGTCACGAAAAAGCTTTCTGAAGGCAAAAAAATCAAGTTCAAATAGTTACCAAATCACTAGACCCCTTTAATCAATTCCAGAAAATGCAACCATTAAATCTTATTAAAAAGCTCTGATTTTGTTTTCTTTTTATTTTTTATCTTTGAACTTACTTTTTTATTTTTTAGAGTAGTTCTGAATTTACTTTTTTTCTTCTTTTTTCTTTTTTTGTGATAATTATTTATTTCAGTTAACTTGGCTCTGCAAACTAATACTATCCCCATTTAATGGAAGGAAACACTATGGATCAACATCCTTTAACTATTCATTGTCCAAGGTCACAAGGCCCATATCCTGGTAAGTCAATGAGCCAAAGTTTAAATTAAAGTTTTATTGATCCCACTCTATCAAGTTTCCATCTTCCATACTCACCTCTCATGTGTACTTTCATTATATTTAATGAAACGCTCATGTAGTATTCTAATTGTGACATCACACAGTATGTGTTCTCAGAGTGTGTAGCAAAAATTTTAAAACCAAAAATGTATTAACAGAGATTTTTTTCAGAGTAGCTATTTTAGTTTGCATGATTTTCTAAAGTACTAAAATTTTTAATATTAAATGTTCTGAAGCCATCTCTGTGTAACACAAATTGAAGTCAAGACACCAATTACCTTCTGCTGTAGAAATTTTTTTAAGTGTCTAATATCAAATATTCATATCAGGATATTCATTTTGGGGTCTTGACTTTGGCAGATTGACAATTAATTTTGCTTAAATTCTATCAAAAGTCATTGCTATCAAAATATTGGGACCATAAAAAGCAATCAAGAATTTCAAAAATGACCACTGTTTCATTTTTGTCAGTCCTCCTTGAAACTGAAGTGACTGTACAGACATCAATTTTTCTTTAGCTGTGAAAAATCAACTAAAAAGCTCAATACAAATTGTATTCCTTTATTCTTCTTATGTCAGGCCTGTGAGGTTGGGTCAAATCTCAGTAGAATCACAAAGGGTATTAAATTCCTTAAAGATGTGGATTCCAATTGAAGAAAAACCTTGCCAACATGTCATTTAAACAAATAAAATCAGAGTAGGACAATACTAAGTTTCCACTGAAGGGACCTTCAAAACTCTTCTGATTTTCTTTAGTATGCTCCACTTTGAGGGAGTTGGTAAAAGCAGAAACAAATAAGGTAAAATTGCAGAACTCAAATTGATTCAAGAGATTAAAAACCACCTCAAAGAGGAGACAAAATATAAATCATGCTCTTGTGATATATCTAATCATATCTATAAATGAAATGTAACAAGAGGAAAATAAATGTAAGCAGCTTTGCCAACCTAAAGAGAAAAAGGGAATGATAACTGACATCAGTGATGAAGCCTATATTTTCCTTTAAGGCTTTTTGTGCCAATTGAGTTGAAAAAGTTACCAGAATCTCCTGTGTTGTAGGGCAGGTATAGTGAAGAGAAAGTGCTTCATCTTCCCATAATATATTCTGTTTAAATAATTTATGAGATCTGTTGTCCTAAATCTTGCTGTACTTTCTTTTCTTATGTTTCTCCATTTTTCATAAACCAAGAAAATTAAACATGCTACTACTTTTAAGATGCATCTTCTAGGAGTGTAAAACAGTTTTTAATTTTTAAAAACCTTATTAAAATACTTGGTTTTCTCATTGCTTATGCTTTCTGGGTAATTTACATCTAGTATATTATTATTAAAACACTTTTACATTACTTAGAGAATTAGTTTCTCCATGTGGATACTTTCCTACTAGAAGAGTTGAAATATTCTACTCTGGTGTTCTCGTATATATATATATATATATTTAATTCCCCAGCATATTTTACATGATAGTTTGAGTTATTAGCCCAGACAAAACATGTTCTAATCTTAATCTGAACCCATTGTAAATAGGATATCTTCAAGATGTTATATTTGGTTAAAGGATGGGTCTTAATCTGGGCTACTGGAAGCCTGTAAAGGGGACTCAGAAGTCATAGGAGACAGAATAGCATAGATTTGAGTAAGAAAGGAGAGGACATTGGCATGTGACTGGGACCAGAAATAAAAACCAAGGGAACCCAAGGATTCTCAGAAGCTAGTACTAGAGCGTATGGACTCTGAGAAAGCAAGTCTTGCCTTTATCTTGAATTTGGACTTCCTGTAGCCTCAAGAGTGTGAATCAATAAATTCCCTTTTTTTTTTTGCCAATCCATTGTATTGTATTTGTCATAGCATAGCAGTCTGGCAAACTAAGACACCATATCCTCAATGATTAATACATTTAAAAAAAATTTTTCAAACAGAATTTAAAAATAAGTATAATTCTTTTAAAATGCGGTGCTTTTTAGAAGATTGCAGATGTTTCTAATTTCAAGTCTTCCTCTAAGAATTCAATTAGCCCTATTTAGTGTTTAAGTCATAAATATGTAAACATCCATATGTATATATAATATTATATAAGAATGTATATGACATGATATACATAATTTTATATAGGTGTATATTAAGTCCTCTCTCAATTAGAGGCAGAGTGGGCATCACCATCTCAAAATCCTCAAGACTGGGGCATGAACAATGGACTAATGCAGATTTACTATTATTCTACTTATTGTTATTCTAGCAATGGAAGAACTTTTATCACTGATGTAGACGCAGTGGTCACTGGAGGTTCTGAGGTGAGGGCGAGGGAAAAATAGGTGTATTGGGGGCATTTTGTGGACATTGGAATTGTCCTGCATGATGCTGCAATGAAATACAGACCATTATATATTTTGTCATAACTTACAAAATTATGCAGGACAGAGTGCAAACTATAATGTAAACTATAGTCTACAGTTAGTGACAATGCTTCAATATGTGTTCATCAGTCGTGACAATGTACCACACTACTGAAGGAATGTGGGAAAATGTGGGAGCAGGAAGGTTGGGGCATATAGAAATCCCCTATATTTTTTATGTAACATTTATTTAATCTAAACTTTCTTTAAAAAAGAAAAAAACTTTTGTTTTACAAAAGGGATATCATATTCTACTGCAAGTTGTATGGTACTACTCTAGAACTTGAGGGACCTGCACTGTGATTTTGCCACAGGAGTTTCCTATATGTTCCAATGACATTTTTTTCCTACCACTGGTACCTTTAATACCATAGTTTATGCCAGGGAATAATATAGCTCATATGTCAGAGTTGCCTGCACCACAGCCTGGACATGCTTCAGAGACTTTTCTTTCTCAAGACTCCATTCAAAGCTGGCAGAGTTTCATGTCCCTTCTGTATAGGCCAAATCAATTTCCCAGCTGGAAAGTGCTGCTGCTTCCAAAACATCTAACACTATGGATGGCCTGAAAAATGCAATTGTTCATCTTTTCACTTTGCAGGGAATGCCCTAGTACTCCCCTTATCAAGAGGCCACGAATATGTTTACTGATGTGGCAACTCCCTGAAATTTGGTTGGATTTCCTCCCACCCTCTAGAGCACATGAGGCTTACCGAGGCCTAAAACTTACTAAGCAGCTTAAGTAGCATAACTTCATCGAGGTAATAGATCAAGGGGATGCACTGCCAATGTCCATTCTGTTCAGACTCCACAGAGGTTAGGAGAGTTAACAGACCTTGATATGTGTGTTGTCATCTGTTCCATGTGAATACTAACTCTTTCTGATCTTCTTTTTTATCACTATAGGAAAAATTTATTTACAACATCACTGCTGCAAACTACCTACCTGAGGCCATGTTCATCTTTTTTAGTGAAGATACCATATTAGAAACAACAGTATTTGGTTGTGTTACGAGCAGTCTACTGGCATCTTCCAGGACCCCTCTGATTTTTGCAGAGACCAGACTGGTGGATTAAAAGATATAGGTTAAGGGCAATTACTCTTGCATCTGCTATTCTTTCTGGCATGAAACAGTCTTTCCAATTAAAAATTTTGGCCAAAAGGAGGCAATGTGTTAGTGGTTTCCATGTGGCTTTGAGCACCATTATATTCCTAACCCCACAGGCCAAGGATATAGTGTGGAGGTTCCAGTTATACATTCAGGGAGCTAAGAAATAACCATGGAGTGGGGCCACAGTCTCACTGAACCCAGCATGGCTCTGGCCTCTATTAGTCCCCACATTAACAACGGTACCACAATGACACTTCAAGTTTCTAGGTATCAATGACAACTCAGACACTGTGTCCAATAGTCCTCAGAATGTGGAACACTCCTGTTTTCCCAAAATACATTTGCCAGAGCAAATGTCTGAGGGCAAGGCCAGCTACATAATCTGTGAAGCCTAGTGCAAAATGACAATATATTACTCCTTATTCTAACCAGGAATAAAGCTTTCTCCTTTCTTCCTCGCTCTTTCTCTTGACCTGCCATGATAGGGTTATTTTCTATTTAATGTTGCCTTCCCTCAAAGATGGGGTGAACAAAGTACTCCCAGAATTAATGCAGACCCTCACAGGTGCAGGTGCCTGAATTTGATCATCCTTGCACCTGGCCAGGGCACCACATCGCAAGTCCTCTCCAAAGGCTGAGGGCAGCAGTAATCTCTCTACTGGTGGTGGAGGATTGGGTAGCCAGGAGTCTGACCAAGCAGGTGGGGAGATGAGAAGCCAAACCACATGTAAGCCATTTTCTTCCATCAGTAAACTTCCTTGCATTTTCTACATTTATCACATATTTAGGATAATATCTGTGGTGATTTGATGCTGTGTGTACCCCAGAAAAGCATGTTCTTAAATGTTGTCCATTGCTCTGGATGTGGTCCCATTGTAAGCAGGACTTTTTGATGAGGGTACTTCAGTTAAGGTGTCACCCACCTCAATCAGCATGGGTCTTAATCCTATTACTGGAGCCCCTTTTAAACAGAATAAAAGTTCAAATAGAGTGAAATAAAGCCACTTGTAGCAAGAAGCTGAACGTCAATGGAATTTGGAGGAGACGGGAGAAGAACGAGGGACCACCACTAGTGCCTTGCCAAGTGACAAGCTAAGGACCCAGGATTGCTGGCAGTCAGCTATAGTCTTCAGGAAGAAAGCATCACCTGATGATACTTTGATTTGGACTCTTTTTCAGTTCAAACCATGAGTGAATTAATTCCCACTGTTTTATGCTCCCCATGTCATGATATTTGCTTGACCAGCCTAGGAAACTAAAACAGCCTAGAAATCTAGTTTTAGTTTCCTTGTGGAATTTCTAATTTTCTATATACTTGCCTCAAAGTGTGCATGTTTTCCTGTTCTGGTCTGTACAGATCACTCTCTAGATGTGCTTCACATCTGTTTTCCTAGGACTGCCCATCACTAATCTCTTATATGTACTCCTTTCTTGATTAGAATAATGTAGTTAGACCTTCATTTTTATTTTCTGTCAACCACAGAAAGTATCTCTGTTGGTCTCTGCAGAGTTCTGCACCCCACCAAGTTGAATATCTCATTGGCTCCCTCCTTCAACTGCCTGGCTTTCATCTTTCAATTTCTGTCATCTTATGATAAGCAGTAGCAAAGATTTGCACTTACACCTCAGACAGGCAAAGGAAATACAGTCTATCCATTATTAATAAGGTCTTCCTCATGCGCTCCACCAAATGGACATCAGGAAATCACATAGGGCCCTATCTAGCACAAAATTCACCCACTGCTATAATTTGATGAGACCTTTAGAGAAGGGGCAGTCTTTGGAATAATTTCTCAGTCTTCCTGATTTAGGCCCCCTTGTGGTGTGTTGGGTTCTAAATGCCTGTGGGAGAGAGTTGTAGAAAGCAGGACTTCCACCCAAGTCCTGAGTTGTAGAGCCTCTTCTTTCTCACATACTGGCTAAGCAAGCTGAAAGGGTTTTCCAATTTTATCTAATTTTTACATTTTCAGAGAATTCTTTATAGATATTTTATTATTAAATCCTTTCAAAGGAATGCTTAAAGAGCTTGAAGTTCCCATCTGTCTCTGATAATGGCATCACAATCCTTGTTCTCCAGAAGTAACTGAGTTTCACAAAAATGTATATGTATTCCCAAATAATATATTGTTCAGTTTTACATGTCGTGAGCATTTTATGTAAGTATAGACATTTGAATGTATTCTTCTGTGACAATATTGTTTTCAAACTTTTCTAGGTGGTTCATCACTGTTTACATACTGAACTGTGTGGAGATCATTCCTCTTCATTGTTTCTGCCAAGTATCTGGGGCCAAGTGAACCCTTAATCACTTTCAGCTACATCCCCACCTGGAAAATTTCAGGATAGATGTGGTGGCAATTTGGCCACAAGCCTGTGAGAGGACTGGCTTGTTTTCTGAGCATTTTTAAGGTATGTTATTTTCCCTCCATCCAACATAAGTTTAGAACAAGTACAATTCCTCAGTCTCCCTTCCTGGGATGATTTTTCCCCCTCCTAATTCGTTCACGAATAGCATGTCCTTTATGGTTCTTGACAGTATGTGGGATCTCTAGTATTGTTTTCTACTGATCTAGGGTCCTTAGCTTTGTTTCTGGGCCCCTAAGCATAGATCCTTAGAGTAAAACAAGCCAGCAGATTTTCTCAGGACAGATGCCAGATTCAGAACTTGCTTACCTCTTTGCATCACTGCTTTCATCCACTTGGCACTGCAAATAACCTTTACTTTTCTCCCACATCAGCTCTTCATGTAAAATTTTTAGGTGTTTTGTTCTAGGAAATTATATATTTTTTTACTATCTTTTACTTTGTCAAATGCTTGGCTGCTGTGCATTGTAAAGTGGTATTGTGAGAGGAATGTGCTTATACCTGTGTGTTGTGGTGTTAAAATTTTTGTGCATAGGTTTTCAACTAAGCCCACATTTCAGTACCAAATTTCACTACTGCATTCTCTTTTACCCTAAATTTCAGGCTCAGACCTTTCTTGGGATGCATCTGGAAACATAATTCCCTGGAATATAAATGTAACTCATTCTGACTTTATAACTAAAAATTTTCCCAACCTTTTTAATCATTCCTCTACCTGAGTCTTACTTTCAGAAAATGGCTAAAATGTCCTTTTTTAAACATCTGCTTCCTATAATTTCTGTTGATCTATGTCTGTTACCTTTAAAGAGATTCCTAGACTATCATTTAATGGTATCTCAGGAAGTAGAGGATATATAACAAAACATGTTAGTCTGGCTTCTTATGCTTCAAGAATCCCAAGTTCCTGTGTTTCTAGACACTTTAACACCTTTACCTTAATTACATCATGTAATCATCAAGTTCACCTAGAGAGAAACATTACCATCACTGTTATTTTTCAAAAATGCTCAAATTAAAATGACACCCTTAAATGGGATGCTATTTCATAAGACTGTTTTTTTACTACCTCGTGTATTGGGGGAAGACAAACCTCTGTTTACTATTCAGTTAGATGAAAACAGTACTCAAGCCAAAACCCAACAGTCCAAGAATGTGTAGTAGAAACACCCAAGGTCTTAGATATTGGTTAATAAATTAGAAATCAGAAAACCAGGCTTTAGGGGTAGTTCAAAGAATACAGACCTCAGAATAAATCTTGGAGCCATCACTAACATTTAGGCAAAACTGAGACAAACTACTTAATTTAGCAAGAGATCAACATCATTATCTTAAGGATAAGGAAACCCTGTCTAATAAGATTATATTAAAAATTAAATGAGACATAACTAAAGCCATTAATGCACTGCTTGGCACCTAATAGGTTGTCAAAAAAATTATTTGTCATTTGCCTTTTCGGCCCTGATTTGCCCTATCCTACTTGGAATAATGCCTGCTACAGAGCACAAATAGTGTCTAAGGGGACTCTTGGTAGAATCCACTAAAAAGAGAAAATAAATGGATCCACCCTTTTCAATCCCATGCCTTTTTCTCTATTATCATGACTTGTCATCTGGGAATGGACTTAGCAAGGCTGGTTCCTAAGTCAGTAGGTGCTGGGTAGGGACTGTGGTGAGAAGCTGTGCCTATACGTTACATACTATATAAATAATTTGACTTCTTCAAATAATTTATATGTTTGGATGATGCATTGCTTACACTGTCAAAAATCAATTCAGATGTTAAATACCATTTATGATAATTTCAGATGACCTTTAGTTTTGGAAAGCACACTTAACAATCATTCAGCTATCAACTTTCTAATGTCCACTGAATTTTACCTTTTTGCACTATGCATACATTTTAAGGTTTTGCATAAAAGCAATTTATTCCTTCTACACTGGAAAGGTCTTTCAAACACAGCTGGGGGGCTCTAAGCCATCAGACTCCCTCCTTCACCATTATTTCTGGGATACATGCAAAAAGCTCTTTTTGATGTTTCTCATATTTATACCAACAATCTGGATATGATTTCCCAGTCTTCCTGGGGAGATAGAAATAGATAATCAAAGCTTCATTACCAATGGGTCTGAGACATTCACTGAGATAACAATAGGAAAACAAAGATACTCTCCAGGAAATGATCATCATGACTGCTATGAGGTTTATCTGATGTTAGTTTTTCCTATCAAGAGGTTATGTCTATAGAGTAATTAGATAAGTTTCATCAATTCAATTCAAAAATATTATTATTAATGCTGCCCATGTTTAAAACAATTGGGTTAGGTACAAGCATTAGGTTATTTAAGATGACTCTTAGGTAGTACTTGACCTCAATTTATATAAAGCAATATATGTTATAAAACTATTTTAAATATTATGGATATAGAGAAAGTGTTTGTGAATGGCAGATTAGGATAGAGTTTTAAGTAAAAGTTAAGAGTTAGCCTTTAAATGATGAGTAGAATTTTGAAAAGCAATGGTACTGAGAGGTAAAGATTCCCAGCCAAAGAAAGTAAGGTGTGTATATATGCGCACGTGCCTCTTTGGGTGCTTAGTTATAGTCTTTGCTCTTTGATTTCAAGGGTGCTGAGACTAATATGGACTTGCTTAAAAAAACAAACAAACACTACATTTTGAGGATATACTTACATCATGCAAGACTTCAGGAATGAGGTAAAATCAGGTGCCTAAATACTGAAAAGATTCTTATTCTTCCCCAAATTTTTGTTTCTTGCTGTATACCTGCTCCGTTACACAGCTTTGTTCTGGACCAGCTTTCTTTGTTTCCCTGTCTACATGGCTTCACAGAACTCTTAATAGAAGACTGATGAAACTGTGGCTGAAATTTCTTAGCCCCAATTGGACCATTTTGTCAAAGATTTCATCCCTAGTCCATGCAATTTTTCTAAAGCATTAGGGTCACAACTATGAAAGACAGCTTCTTTGAGCCCCAAGGACATAACAAGGTGAATGGGGTAGGATGAAAGACTCTACTTCCCACAAAAAAGAAGAAGTCAGAACAACCACATATGAGTGCCATTTAGAAAGTGAATATTTGATGAGCATCTGACTTATTTTAGATGCAAAGAAGAATGAATATAATGAATGAATATAATGAATATAAAAGTGTAAACTATAAAAGTACAAAAGTTAGGAAGATGTTGTGAAGACATTGAAAGAAATCCCAAGGAATTAGAATTCTTAGAATTCTATTCTTCATGTAAGGAGAAACAAAGATATCTAAATAGGATTATGGCATAATTAGAAATATTTATAGGTAGATTTCATTTGGAAGCAAAAGACAAAGTGTCTACCACAAAAAAGACTGCAGTGGTTCAGATGAGAGTGAAGATTTAGAGGCGTGGCATTGAGACTGGAAAGGAGTATACTAGTATGAAGTTGAAGTGACTGAATTTGGTGCCAAGAGATGAGAGAATGAGCAAATAGTTCTTCAAAACTTAGTTTTCTGACACTATATTAAGATGACTTGGAATGATTAAAAAATGTAAATGAGTATCATCTGTGAAAATCAGAATTGACTCATGACTTTTTCATTCCATGGAATTAAACATGACATGATATGAGTTCTCCAGAGGAGAGCTCATGTTATTGCCATATGCAATTTATAGATATTGCCTGAAAAGGGAGAAAATATGCAAATAAATTTGGAAAATACTGAGTTAAACAATGTTAAAGAAGTTCCTTATTCCCGTGGCAACTCCAGACCTTTACTATATTAGCATTCAGTGTGAATCTTCAGGCACCTCAATATGGTATGAGGAGTTTCCCATATGACCATGGAACAACTCTTTAGAGGAAAATAATAGTGAGCAATATTGCTCAAAATTCAATGTGAAATTCTGTTAAATGTATAGCTATTTTAGGATTGAAAACATAAACCCCATAGTGAATATTATTTAATGACCCTACAGTAAAGTCATTCAACTGGAATCAGGTGATATATATTGCACAGTAGTAACATGGAATAGAGAGATTTTAAAAAATGAAAATGACTAACATCTTCAGAGTTACGGCCCCAGTGTTCTTGCTTTTAAGTGTGTGCTAAATGAAGGAAAGAATGGTTTCTTGACCTTTGCATTCTAATGGAACTAAACATATGTTGAGTTCCCCAGAGGAGAAAATTATATTACATGTCAGATTGTCAAATAATTGCTTGAATGGTACTTTAATAGAGAAAAGTCCTATGTATACTACTATTCAAGCCATGGAAATAAAAATTCAGAGCAATACATGACGAAAGATATAGAGAACACTGGAGTTAAAATACACCAGAAATTTGATAGTCAGATATCCTGCCATCCTATATGGCAGAGTGGCTTTAGGAAAATTACTTTGAACAGTTACAATGAATGCACTTGATCTCTGGATATTTAACTTTGATCAAATCTTTACATTAGACACGATTGTAATAGAAGTATTTTTTTTAAGTAAAAAGTAATTATTAAATAAACTCACATTCTCATATTCTTTGTTTTTTTACTCAATTCTAAGTTCCACTTCAGATACATTTCAGAACTTCAGGCAGCCTCTGAATATAGTGACTATATAATGATAATCTGCACATTTTTCTTCACTGTTTATGCAAGCATGTTTCTTGAACCACCTATATCAGAATTATCTGTGGCGAACCCCATCAGAGGCCTTTTGAATCAGGGCCTCTGATGATGTGGCCTGAGAATCTGAAATTTAATAAGCAACCAGATGATCTTACACACATCTTATAAAATTTTGAGAAATATACACCAGATTTTACTTGTCCTAAACGTATATACTTGTCAGGATGATAAAAAAAATTACAAAATGTAGGCCAAACAAATACGCAATCATTCCATTGTTCTGTTGACCACGTACTCTGACCTCACTGTGATGGCTTCAAAGGGGTACAAGACTTTGTCTCTGCCCGGAAATATCTTACAGTTCTCCTCTAGTTTTGATTTTGAACTAATAAATAAAAAGAAATATCTTGGCATACAATGAAATGCACAGAAATGTTGTTTGGCATTTTTAGAGTTCTGTTTCTACAGCTAAAAGTTTATTTTTGAATTCTAGTTCTCAAAAATGGTCTACAATTAGTTTATCCACTGTGGAGGTAGATATAAATGATAAGAGTTTCATATACAAAGTATTCTTAATATGCAATTCTTCCCAAGCCTTCTGAAGAAATGTCTATCAAATCAAATAGTTGATGCACTTTGAACACTTAGTTCCAAAAAGAAGATGACATTTTTTCATTAGTTTGAGATTTATATGCTAAAGTATCTGTCACAATAATAATAAAATCTGACAGTGCAGATCATATGGGTTTTTCACACAGCAGAGGTAATGTGTTCTTTGGAAGTTATAAATGACAATTTGTTCAAACCAGAGATTTAAAAATTTAGACAAGTACAGGATCTCCGGAACTTTACATTTTACCATTTCAGAATCATTCATTTAATGATATGAATGCCCTTATCAGCCATACTGATCAATATTTTGTATATGAGAATATGTTATTATTTCATTATAAGCTGTTCTGGTTATTAACATTTTCAGAAAAGTTCAGGTGTCAATCAGTTCAAATGTAGATACAAAGAGCGATATTTCGAAGTATAAATTCTGCATTATTACTCTATGTCAAAACTGAGTTCTCCATGCTTTTTGTGATTCACTAGTTACAACCATGTGAAATTCCAATCCATTTTATAGAACACTGAAGACAATGCACATGCCCCAAATTCTAAACAAAGAAGAAAAATGTCTCCCCAGAAACATATACTCGGCATTAATGTTGCAGAACCAATGCCTTTCCACACTGTACCAAAACCCTCTATTCATGTAATTGTGCCCCTAACTAGATTGCATTCCTATTTTAGGGACTGCTTTTTATTCATCTTTGCCATTCCAGTGGCATGTGCTGGATCCTAGGAGGTACTTAATAAATGCAAGCCAAACAGAATCAAATGCTTAAGTGAAATAAGTTTTCTATTTATCATTTAAGTGCAAAATTGTCATGTGACTTATATAAATACTAAGGTGTGGAGAAATTGTAACCCCAAAGATTTGAGTATCTGCATTCAGAAGAAATGGTGGAAAAAACATATTCTATGTTTCCTTTAGATGTATGTACCCAGCTATTCCCACTTAACTTATATTTAAATTGAAATAACCAGGAAAAAAAAATGTGGTCTCTTATGGAACTATTTTCTACTAAGACATAATAATTTATCTTGAAAGAATTAAAACAGCTTCTAAAGTACCTTACATATTCTCAAGAAGTAGTTTATGTTGTGGGAGTCTAGCTTCTTAAGACTTAATTTTTCTGCACATAAAATGCTTATTTTAGTTTCTTTACCTAAAGAGACCTTTAGAACACTCATCATTTTTTACTCTCTGAGCTACATTTCATTGTCAAATTGTATTTTACATGAATACTGCAGAAACTTCAAGTTGCACCCTGAGGGAAAGAATCTCATACCATCTCCAGCACAAGAAGGATTAATCACAGATAAGTATAATGCAAAGCTATAGCGTTTTATAACATCACTAAAACATCGTTACATAAACAGAGTGCCAAGAACTTTCAGAAATAAAAAAGAAGTTCCTTTTACTGAAGCTTACATAAGAAATAAAATTCTCTCTGCAGTAAAAGATTCTTGAAATTGTTTTGGAGAACACAAAGTCAAACTCCTTTACAAAATCACACAACATGTCTGGGAGGAAGTCACATACCCAGGCCCAATACTTTTGGATCAATGTGTCTTCTGTGCTTCAGTTCCTGTTCTTTCATTTCTTCATAAAATCTGTAAGTACGTACTTCTACTTCAGAGGCCTGAAATGAGGTGAAAGGAATTTTCCAATGTTCTGAAAACACATTTTGTTTGAAGTCTATTTTTAAAACATTCATGACATCAAATGTCAACCAACCAGCAAAAACCTCATCAAGGGCTTTCAGAATTCTTCATGAGAATAATTATAAATTAAGTAAACAGGAGAAGAAAATAAAATGCTTTGCATAAATATGCCTGAAAACATGTATGCAGGTATGTGCAATCTTTAGTTTTGGGGGTTTAGTCAGAAGGAGTTTGTGATGCAGACATTGGTGTTTATATAAGTCTGAAAACATAGGAGCAGTTTTGGAAATAAGTATTATTTCTCCGTAACTTTTCCTTTTGTCATGCCAGATTAGCCAGTTCACATAAGTAAATAATTATCAAATTACACAAAAACCCTTTGTTAAAAATGCCATACCAGAAATGGCATACCTTATTTTCATTTGTAATTCATGGCTTAGAATTAGTCACTTATCCCTACCCACCCAAAACAGGGTCAGTAAATTTAATCCTACCAGGTGACTGGAAGAAGAGAAGAACCAGATATGAATATTTAGCACTAATGATTCCCCCCTCATACACATGTGCTAAGATCCCATTAGCAAGACTCTCTCCCAGAGCAAAAATAAGAATAATATAGATGGAGTGCCTCCCCTGACACGGCGGCAAGACTGGACAACATGGCTGGGATTTTCTTTTGAAGAGAATATCCAATTAACTCTGTCCCTTTGTCCAGCACTGTCAACCATGTCTCATGATCCCAAGTTACTTTGCTGTACAGTCTGGAAGAATGTCTAGCTCATCCCTGAGATTTTGCTAGCCCTGAGAAATTTACCATTTTACATTCATCTCAGCCAAAGGACCCGGCCTAGTGTAGGCACTCAAAAATATAATAAGGAAATGAGTGTCTTTTGGAATGTCCATAACCTTTTAATCAGAGGCCTGAACAAAATTTTTGCCACACTCAACGTTGATTATTACTTACAAATAAAGCCAAACTTCAGGTCTTTATAGTAACACTTTATTTAGTTTAGGAATTGAATCTACTATTTCCATAGATGGTTCGATAATAATTTTGAAATAACTAGGTTATGTTGTCCTCATATTTGTTGTCACAGTTAAGGAGATATTTTTGTGAATGTTGTATTTGAAGCCAATGTCTAGAAAACTGTTAAGAACTGGATGAAAGCCAGAACTAATTGTCAAAGATTTAATCTGAATAATGAATACTAGAGGCTTGAGGATTCCAAGTATTATTTTAACTATACCTCAGAAACATATGCGTCTACATTTAATACAATTAGTTAAATTAAAAAGTGCATATTTTTCTGTCCCCTCCCCACATTTTACTTGATATTTGTACTAAACATTTGATCTGCCCTATCATGGGAGTGAAGTTGTATGCTAGCTTCTGATTTCCAATTGAAAACTATGCCCTTTTTCTCTGTAGAGAAAGAGCAAAAAGCTATCACCTATCTGAAAAATGCCACCTTCATACTCAGGAAAACTTGCTTAGCCAGTTATTCTTTAAAATAATGTAAGCTTTCTTTGCTGTGACACAGTGCCGAATTTAGATAGGTTGAGTCATTTAGGGCTTTTTCGTTTCACAAATGAACAAAGGAAAAATGTTACTAAAGCTATTAGAGCTTTATCCTTCTCTTTATCCTTTGGATAAAGTTAATTTGGGAATTTTGTTTTTCATAATGATATTCTTATCAATTGCTTTGATGATAAATGGATCCAGAGATGATAAAATAATTTGCAAATCTGTATTTCTATGAGAATTAGCCAATGACACAATGTAGTTATCAAGATAATTTATTTCTGTATGTTGCACCTTAATAAATTAAATATAATTAAGTTCCCTCTTTTACCCCCCTGCTCAAAAATAGGGAAGAAACTGGTTACTTTTCTTATATGCTAAGTCTAGATGTAAGGCACATATCAGGTAGGCTTGGTTTAAGAACTCACATGACAATATCAAGAATCCAGTTTTCTTCTTTCTTCTTCTTCTTCCTCTTCCTCTTCCTCTTCTTCTTCTCCTTCTTTACTCCTCCTCATCCTCCTCTTCCTCCTCTTCTTCTTCTTCCTCTCTAATTACTTTTCTTGCCCCATCCAAATTCACTAGCCACATTGACATTATCAGTTAATTGTTAGTCAAAGACTTAATAAACTACCAGGAAACTGAGTTAAAACACAAGGGTTTGTTATTTCTCACCATAAAGTTGGAAGCCTGTGGTTGGTTTGTCTACTGAGCTCACTTCTGTAGCTTTATTAAGTTGAGGGTCTATTTAGTTGGACGGTCCAAGATGGCCTGAGTTAAATTATTTGACAGTTTACACCTGACTGTTTTATTAAGTACCCTGGATCTCTTCGACTTGGTGCATCATCCTCCAGTTAATTAGTCTGAGCCTCCTTATCTGATAGTCTTAAATCAGATTTCCAAAAAAGAGATTATGGAAGTTGTAACCACTCTACCTGTTTTCACTTTCGGCTGGTTAAAACAAGTAGGAGAAAGGCAGCCTGGATTCAAGGATTGGGGAAAGAATCTCCATCTCAAAGAGACATGTGGAAAAGTCACACTGCAAGGGATTCATGGTTACAGTGAGTTTTGATTCATTCTTCCACAATATCCAAATTGTTGCTTTATTTTCACACCTCATATTTTGACACAACACCATATCATCCAATAAAAGACAATGTGCATTTCCTGTAGAGGAAGGAAGAGAGATTTCATGCCTTTATCGCTGGAAGCTCTAGCATGTAGTTGACTCATCCTTGGAGCCAGGAAATGCTACTTAAGGTGATTGGGGCTTAGCCTTGCAGCTGAGAGTAGGGTAAATAGCACTCAGACTACTTGAGTAGCCATTAGAAGTGATGTTTTACAAAAAACAAAATTAAGCCTTCCAGAAATAGTAAGACCATATGCTGAAACTCAAAAACAAAAGAGGTTCACAAAACACTGCTAGGTAATGAGAGTGAGAACTTTACCCCAGATCTCTCAGCAAATACTCTATTGCTTTTTCTGCCATATCAGTCTACCTTCCTTTTCAGCATTTTACATTTGTGATTAGGATAATATGAATTAATGCTCACCATCTTCCATTAGCTATGTGTATGACCTTAAGTGAGCTAATTATACTCTCTAAGTCTCAGCTTCTCTAAAGAATATGAATAATGATCATACTATGGATGTTGAGAAAATTAAATGAGTAATCCATGTTAAGTAACTAGCAGAGCACCTCTCACCTAGTAAAAATCTCCCAGATGCTCTGTAACCCCAGCAGCATCAACAACATCATTACCATCAGGTCTTTTAAAAAGTGTAGAATGACCAGGTGGCAAAATCTGCATGCCTGTGTTATGCTGAACCAATGCTAATAAGATGCAACCTAGAAGTACATATGATACTCCAGAGCTGCTGGGGAATTTTTATAACCACAGGTATGAGCATTATCTAAGTACACCAAAAGTCACTTACTGTAAATCTGTACATTTGAAGTGTGCTTGCAGAACAGTTTGCAAGCAAACAGGGACTACTGCATCTCAGGTAGTTGGGAACGAGTGTTGTTGGGGGGGGGAGAGGGGGGGTGGGGGGGTGGGGTTGAATGGGACCTCACATATATATTTTTAATGTAATATTATTACAAAGTCAATAAAAAAAAAAAAAAAAAAAAAAAAAAAAAAGAAAAATGCCAAAATTGCTCAAAATGAACTTTGGCAGTACTGAGCAAGAACTTTTCTCTGAATCTTAGCTTGAAAACTATGCACATTTTTTGATTAGATACTTCCTATGATATTAATCACGTGGCCTTAAACAGAATTTGAATGAAAAAATGCAAAAAGACGAAAAGAAACCATGAATACAAGAAGGATTGACAGACATGCTTGACTGGCTAAGGATATTGTTTATTCTTTCACTTTCCAATCTCCAAATTTCACTTGATCTTAGTTTCTAACTTTGACCCCCTTTGGATTTGATTATTGAGTTTTGAGAATCTGTTTTTAAAGTAACATTGGAGCTGAAAACCTTTCACTTTTATTGGCACGCACTTCAGGGATATAGACATGCCTTGGTAGCTTTATCCTCAGGCCCTTATTTCTTCCCAGTAGCAGGCACTACTCAAAAGTATGAGAGCAGCTTGCATTAGCACTAACATGCAAGATCTCTTATTGCCTCACAGATACTCCAGCAATTTACAATCATTTGTTGCAAAGAGGCTCTGCCATTTCTCTTAGCCAGAAGGAAAATAGCATTGCCTCCTCAATTGCATCTCAAGGACTCAGCTAATGCAGCCCGGTGCTCTTCTCCAGATAGAAATATCTACAAAGGCTTTGAGAGCTCGTTCAAGTATTTTCAGTAAGTCAGCCACCAAAGGCATTCTGCCCCCGGCCTGTCACAATTACAGGACCTTCTAGCTAGCAGAAATAGGCAATCTGAAATGTCTTCTAATGCTCCTGTCAATATTGAACTACAGATTACCAGAGAAAGAGTCATTTTTTCTCCTTAGCAGCTCAAGTGCATTGTGAAGGGTCTGTAACTGTCTTTGTCAATCCGGGACATGAGACATAGTGGCCCTTCTATGCCCAATAACTAATGGCTATAAAACATGCTATACAGAATTACTGACTCACTGCCTGATAGAGGGAGCTACTTGTTCCAACATGTGAATCTCTTTCAGAGACTAAGAACCAGCAGAGGAGTTAAGAAAAAAGAAATGTAGTAAAGTGGATATCAGCACATGAGTGGTATTAGAGCAATGAAGTCTAGAGGGAGAAAAAGAGATTCTGCATTAATGCCTATTAGAGATGAGAGGACTAAATGGAGTTGGCAGGCCCTAGTACTTTGGTACTGTCATTCTTCATTGGAAGCTATCCAAGGCTGAGTTAATGTTCCCTAGTCCTGTGGCTTGAGAAAGGTATAGAGAAACACCTCACTGTACACAATGACTGTTTAATTAGAACAACTTTTTCAAAGCATTTGTTACTGAATATAGCCTAATCGTTCTCTATATCTAGGGCCACAATGCCACCAGATGTGAGATTCAGGAGCCAATATCATTAAGGAAAACATCGGCGCACTCCTTCAGGCCACAGTTAACTTGCAGAGGAAAATTAAGAGTGTGTAGAGCAATATGAGAAAAAGCCTGTGTTTCTGCCATGCATCATTAGTTATATAGGATTTCCAATTTATGTAACAATGAGAACAGTTAAGTGATGTTGTTCACCTTAAATATTTGATGTTTTAATAGTCAGCCTTTTCTATAACTGCCACTTAGTCCATCATATTAGCTAAAACACTTGAGAAAAATTGCTCTCTTTTTTAATTCTTGCAAATATAAAAAATGGAATAATATTGTCTCCTTATTTTTTCCAGTAGAGGATAATAAAAATCTTCACATAAATTGAAATGCAAAGCCTTTTCAAAAACAATTTCAAACAGAGAAAATGTCATTTTATAATTGTTGAATTTTATATGCCTCTTATAGAGCAGGAATAAGCAAGAGTCTGTCTCAAGTGTTATTCAACGAGACCCTCATATTTAAGACTAAATATTCATTGAGTGATGAGGCACAGGAACAAAAAGAGAAGTCAGACAGCCTGTATTCCTGGAGCTTATAATCTCCTGAACACCAAATGCCAGTAACTATTTATAAAAGAAGGGAAAAATAAATGTAATGTAGTTCAAAGCATGAGTAAGCATAACACAAGGTGCAAATGATGGAAAATTGATACCAAATGGAAATACCATGGAATGGTTCCCTATAGACATGGGACATTAAGGTAGGGTAAGATTTTAGCACGACAGAAGCAAGCTCAAATATAGCATAATGAGAAAAAAAAAGCATGAGGAAATGAATGTGGCTATTGTCTTAGATTGTCAGGTCATCATAACAAATATAGCAGTCTGCTAAACAAATAAGCAGTTGGTTTAAACAACAGCAATTTCTTGTCTTATAGTTTTGGAGTCTAGAAGTACAAAATCAAGGAAACGGCCGGCCATGATATCTCCTGGATTCTTTAGGGTTCTCGTGGTGGTTCTATCTCTGCCTCCATCATATGGTGATCTGTCTCCTTCGGTCTCCTCTGGCTTCTGCAAATTTCCTCTTTTTATAATGACCTCTGGTCATATTGGAATATGACCCACCTTGATTCAATTTGGCATCAGCTTACTAGGATCTTTGAAGATTCTATTTACAAATAAGTTCACACCTCCAGGACCAGTGCTTAAGACTGGAACATATTTTGTGAGGGGCATGATTCAATCTCTAACACCTGTAGACATACAGGGGAATGATAGGAACCTAGGTTTTGTGTAGCATAAGTTAGGATTGAAGCTAAATCACAAGGGACTCAATTAAGGGAGATTTACAAATATGCAGGCTATCAATTCATTTTCTTCAAACAACAATGTAATTACGACTTTCTTACCCAAATTTTATAAGGAAAGGAACAGACCTAAGAACTAAAGTAATTTCTCTAAGTGTCTTGGTTAGTAATTGGTATAGCTGGGATGGTATTTGAAGTATGGTAGATAACATGCAGAATACATGTGTTTATCATGATAAGAGTTTGGACTTTGTTTTATAAGTAATGAGCTAGGATGGCTACCCTCTGGGAAAGAAGAGACATGATCCTGTCAAGTAACTCCCTGCTCCTGTGGTACCATCTCATCTACAAGTGGGCACCTTGTCCCCCACATTGTACATGGCACTAGTATAAGGCCACTTGTTTATTTACTTCATATCTGTTACCACATCCCAGCATTTGAAGTCTTGATTTGCTTACTCATTTATAGTTTCTTCACTTCCTTTTAGCAATGGCTCAAAACCACTTCTAGGCATTCTTTCCCCAAACATGATGAAAAGTCTTTTGATTTGGTTGTCTTAGGCCACCTATGAAAAGGGTATCCATGATTCACCAAGGTCCCAGGAAACCCAACTCAAAGTGTTCCCCAGGAACCTAATTCTTGTCTAGTTCCTTCAGAACTCTAGAGTAGAATGAGGAAAGAAGAGAACTATTTTGATTAGAAAATTCTAGAAGTAATGGTGAATAAAAGAGTTGTGTTAGTCTGCCAAAGGAGTGCTGATGAAAGACACCAGAAATCTATTGACTTTTATAAAGGGTATTTAATTGGGATTAAAAAAAAAAAAAGCTCACAGTTACAAGGCCCTAAAGAGTACAACTCAAGGTTGCTTTCTCACCAAGTTAGTTGCCATATGTTGAAATAAGATGTCACTGATCTCTGCCTGGTCTCTCTTTCATGGGCTTCCTCTTCCTCTTGAGGCTCTGGGGGCCCAGCTTCTTCCCAAGTTCAGTTATAGACTGACATAGTGCTGGTCACTCAGCTTCTTTTATCAGTCTCAACTCTTTTCCCAAGGCAAATGGCTCATCTCTCTTCATGTGTGTCTTTTTGGGTGAGTATTCATTCATATCAGCCCACCAAGGGGGTAAGATCTCAAACTGAGTCTTGCCCTATTGATGTGGTTGAATCAAAGCCCTAATCTTAAAAGAAAATTTAACCAAGGACATCTCAGTTGAATCTAATACAATCAAAGGGTTTCACACCCAGAGGAATAGATTAGTTTTCAACATAATCTTTCTCTTTTTGGGATTCACAAAAATAATCTCAGACTATCACAGGAGTGGGAGTGAAGACCAATAATTAAATTATTATTACAACAATTGTTGAGGGAAAAGCTAATGAAGTTCTGACCTACTAGAATAGAAGTAGCCATAGAAAGAGGCAGAATTTAAAGGAATATATAAGAAAAGAGGGAGGGTTTAGAATTGAAGATAAATTTATGACCAGTGAAATGGCAGAATTATTAGTCTAAATAAGGAACAGAAAGAAATGAGTACATTTAAAACAATCACTTTCAGAGCTATTAAACATGAAGTGAGTAAGGAGATTTATTTTGGAACAGGTTACTTAGAAGAATTACAAAAAAAAACTCCTACATTAGTAGACAGGAGAGAAAATAGGGAAGTTATGAATAAATAGACATGCTGAAAATTACAGTGTCATAAAAGATCAAGAAAGGTGATGATCTCAAGGTATAAAATTTTCAGTACAGTTCCTCATAAAGTTAAGCATAGAATTACCATTTGACCTGACAATCCCATTTCTAGGTACATACCCAAAAGAATTGAAAGTTGGGACTTGAATAGGGATCTGCACACCAATGTCCACAGCTGCATTAGTCACAATTGCCAAAAGATGGAAGCAACTGAAGTGTCCATCAACCAATTTGATTGATTGATGTGATTAAACAAAATGTGGTATAGACATACAATGGAATATTACTCAGTTGTAAAAAGGAATGAAGTTCTATTATATGATACTACATGGATGAAATTTGAAGATATCATATTGAGTGAAATTAAGTCAGACAAATATTGTGTAACCTTACTGATATGAAATAATTAGAATAAGCAAATCCATAGAGTCAGGAACTAGATTACAGGTTACCAGGGACCAAGGTAGGGGTAGGAAATGGGTAGTTAATTTTTTTTTTAATTTTTTGTTGTCTTTTTTTAAAAAAGATAAATAGATCACACAAAATGTTACATTAAAAAACATAAGAGGTTCCCATATACCCCACTTCCCACCTCCTCTACTCCTCCCACATCAACATCCCCTTTCATCAGTGAGGCACATTCACTGCATTTGGTGAATACTCCCTGGAGCACTGCCACACTACATGGACCATAGTTTACATTGTAGTTCAACTCTCTCCCAATCCATTCAGTGGGTTATGGCAGGATAAAAAATGTCCTACATCAGTCTCTGCACTATTGTTCAGAACAACTCCAAGTCTTGAAAATGCCCCATGTCACACCTTTTCCTCTCTCTCCCTGCTCTCAGCAACTCCCATGGCCACTGTCTCCACATTAATGATACAATTTCTTCCATTGCTAGAGTCACAACAGTTCTATAGTATAATACCAGCATGTATACTCCAATCCATATTACATTCCTCCATCTTGTGGAACCTGGGATGGCAATGTCCATTCCACCTCTAAATCAAGAGGTAGCTTAGATCCCACATGGCTAATGGATGGGATTCTCTTGCTTGCAGGTATAGGAGCTCTTGGTTCCTTGCTGTGGTGGTTGACCATTCTCATCACCCTGTCACGTGTCCTGGGTAATTCCAATGAACCAGAGAGTAGGTGTTGCAACTCTGTTGAGGCTCAGGGCCCAGCTGGCAAATGGACAATCCAGAGATTCAAGTCTCCTGAGCATATACAAACCCCAGCACCAATCACAGGTTCAGTAAAAGGGACAGAAGAGTCATGCGTAGAGAGGTCAATCTGAGTCCAATTCCATCACACTCAGGAGCACAAATACCAAAGTAGGGCCCACTGGCAAGACACTGAACTAGAGAGTCATCTGCCAGGACTGTAGAGCCTGTGTGTCTCTGTAGCCCTCAGGAGCACCAGTACCTAGGGTATCTAATTTGACTGTCTTTGGGATCCTGCTGAGACGTGCATAAGCACTATCCTTCTGACAAACTCCTGACTCATTTTGAAGTCTCATAGCCATATAAACTCGTATGTCTTTACCATTTCCCCCTTTTATTCAAGATCTTTTTCTAGTTGCATCACTAGCTGGTACTTGGTAGCAATTCCTTAATACAGGGAGGCTCATCCCCAGGAGTCATGTCCCACACTGGGGGGAAGGTAATGCATTTACATGTTGAGTTTGGTTTAGAGAGTGGCCACATTTGAGCAACATGGAGGCTCTTAGGAAATAACTCTTAGTCACCCTACAGTTCTAGGCCTAGTTGAAATTTCAAGCACAGAGGTTCATAAGCATAGTCATCAGTATCAAGGGCCCATCATTGGACCATCCTTCTTCACTTGTCTTTGTCCTTGCACTTGGGGGATTTTTGCTGTTCTATTGGAAATGTGACAGAGCTTCCCAGGATGGGAACTCAGCACTCCCTCAGTTATCATGTGTAACTTTGTCCACTATGACAATACCCAATGAACATCCAAACATATCTATTTACCCCATATGCATGCTGTGGAGAACTTCCTCCCACCCATGCATCCCCCATCAATGATACCCCACACCAGTGCTCCTCCTCTGCCATAGTTGAAACCCTCTGTGATCCAAAACTTTTTGAAAAAATGAAGCTTAATATATTGCCAAATTCAATTAGTAGGAAAATGAAATCATATTCACAGGTTTAAAGCTTAGAAATAGAACATATAATAATTTAGAAAAACTAAAATAAAGTAAAAAATAAATTGAGGTATTAAAAAAATGAAAAATCCCATAAAATGTTGTTTTTGACATTTTGTCTTTCATCACAGCAATAGGTATTGCCCTGAATGTCCAGTGGCAAGAAAATCTCCTCCATTCTTTGCTCAGTGTCTACATCCTTTCTTTTTTATTTTATTTTTATTTTTAATTTTGTCTTCTAAAATGTATTAGATCATAGTAAAGACACATATACAATATAGGGGACTCCCATATACCCAACATCAAACCCTTTTCCCACTTGCCCAGCAATGATCAGTTTACATGTGGATGTGTTATATTTGCTAGAACTGATGTACAGATATTGAAACAAAGCTACCATCCATGGTTCCATTATGGTTTACATTATGGTTAATATTTTAGACTGTGTACTTTTCTAAATTTTTGGTTACATTATGGCTTACATTATGGTTTACATTTTAGACTATACGTTTTTATAAATTTTTGGTGAAATTTAACATGGCTTATATCCATCATTGCATGAACTTGTGGAACACTTCCATTGCCCCCCAGTTACCCCTCACTTCCATCCATTCTCTTCCTCTCTCCTCTTCCCCTCAGGGCCCACAGTGACAACCAAGTTTCACTGCTTGAAAGACAAGATTCATAGATACTTAATACACTGATGACGGCTTGACACTCTAGTCTGTCCTCCCCCATTGGAAGTCACCCATGCTCTCAAGAGACACCCTCTCTTCTGTTTGAGAACATCAATCTGCCCCAGGATGGGGGTTCAACACTTTCCTGCTCATTGTATATGTTTCCACCCACTGATATAACACAATATGACAAGATGAGCTCTCACACACTTTGTAGATGCCTACCCCAGGTAGTTAATTCTTAATTGTTACACAGTTTCTGCTTGGACTGATAAAAAATTTTGGTACTGAATAGTGGTTATGGTGACACAACATTAGGGATATAATTAACACTACTGAATTTTATATCTGAGTGTAATTAAAAGGGGAAATTTTAGGTGGTGAATATGTTACTAGAATAAAAATTAAAAAAAGAAAAACCCAACCAAAGGATTATACAATACAAATAGTGAACCCTGATTCAAACTATGAATTATAGTTAACAGTATAATATAATAATATCCTAATCCCTCTCTCGATATAAAGGTGAAGTGGACCTAACCATCCCAGGGTTCACAGGATGGGGGAATAGAGTATGCATTAGAGTCAACTTACTGATATTCTACTATGGAACTATTGTGATTAGTAATGGAAAAAATTGTAGCATTGATGTGGAGAAAGTGGCCATGGTAGCTACTGAGGGTAGGGAGAGGGAAGAAGAGATATGATGTGGAGGCATTTTTAGGACTTGAAGTTGTCCTGGGTGGTACTGCCGGGACAGATGCTAGACAATGTATGTCCTGCCATGGCCCATTGGGTGGACTGGGAGAGAGTGTAAACAACAATGTAAACCATTATCCATGTGGTGCAGTAGTGCTCCAAAATGTATTCACCAAGTGTCCCATGATGATGAAAGAGTTTGTTGATATAGGAGTTGGGTGAGGGGGGTGGGGGTATGTGGAGACCCTCATATTTTTTAATGTAACATTTAAAATAAAGAGAGAAAAAATAATAGTAATAATAACCCTTCATATATCACAACAAAATTATCATACTAATGTAAAATGTTAAAAATTATATGAGTGTAGGTATATGGGAGCTCTCTATTTTCTGCCTGATCTTTCTATGAAATTATAACTTCTCTAATAAAAAATAATTAATCTTAATAAAAAGTAATAATATAGGCCATACTGTTCAAAGCTATTGTATGATTAAAAAGAGCAAGAGGCAAGAAGAGATTATGGGCTTGGCCATTTAGCTCCTCTTTTTTTTTTTTAAAGATTTATTTATTTATTTAATTCCCCCCCTTCCCTGGGGGTCTGTTCTCGGTGTCTATTTGCTGTGTCTTGTTTCTTTGTCCGCTTCTGTTGTCGTGAGTGGCAAGGGAAGTGTGGGTGGCGCCATTCCTGGGCAGGCTGCACTTTCTTTTTGCGCTGGGTGGCTCTCCTTACAGGGTGCACTCCTTGCGCGTGGGGTTCCCCTATGCAGGGGACACCCCTGCGTGGCACGGCACTCCTTGCGCGCATCAGCACTGCGCATGGGCCAGCTCCACACGGGTCAAGGAGGTCTGGGATTTGAACCGCGTACCTCCCATGTGGTAGATGGACGCCCTAACCACTGGGCCAAGTCTGTTTCTCCATTTAGCTCTTCTTAATGACTTTTGTAAACTCAGTCTCAGTAGGAGAATGGAGCCAGAATTTGACTAAAGAGGACTAAGGATTAGGTCTGAGATGATAAAATACTGGCAAAACATATAGTCTACACTGCAGAGAATTCAGCTTGCAAAATAAAAGGGAAATGGGAGGACAGTTTAAGGAAGGAAGAAAATAAATAATTATTTTGCATCTGAGATGTTTGAGCATATAGAGACGTAAACATAGCAAGTGAAAAAGAAAAGAGGAATATATATATTCCTAAAGGGTAGATATGCACAAAGTAACACATAACTGGGGAGCCTTGAGAAAGCATAAAGGTGAAAGTTGGAAAGGAATAGGACTTGTGTTTTAAAGATTGCTTTGAGGAATTGGTTGAGCAAAAATTGGCATGATAACCAAACATTCCAATTTAATTAAAAACAAAACTTTTTATCAAAATCAGATATAACACCCTGCTTCAATAACACAAAAAACAAAAACAAATAAACAAAAACACAGACTTTTATATATCTTAACAATAATCATATTTTGGGGCTGTCACAGTGCTTTATGCACAATCCAATAATTCCTCAGAATAAGGAGGTAGATATCAGTATCCCCATTTTAAAGACAAGAAAATTGGAGCATACAAAGGCTAAAGAACTGTAAGAAGGTGGTGACACTGGGAATACAATTACTAGTATCATTATCATAAAACTATAATGTTCCAATAATTAGCTTTGGGGGCAGGTAGTTATAACCAAATAATAGTATTAATTCACTCCAGGTCAACATCCAATGAACCAAAAAATATTTATTATACATGCACAATTCCACCCAGGAGTAAGAAAAAGCTGGAGAAATAAATGTTCCAGGGTAGGAAAAAAAACAGGGCACGAAGAATCTTGCACAAAGAACCCATGGTGAAAGCAGCAGGTTAGAGATAGTCAGAGGGAATTCCAGCTTCCCAGGAAGATTCCTGCAGGGTAATTATAGATTCCATTCCCATCCTCAAGGGAGGAAGAAGAGCACATATATAACATATGTTAGACTAATCAGACAGATCATTTCAATGCTTTCTGAAAATGCATAAAAGCAAGTTTTATTCCTTATGCTTTGTGGTAGATTGGACCATGTCTCCCACAAACACATGTTCAAGTCCTAACTCCCAGTCCTATGGGAATGAACTCATTTTAGGACCTTCGAAGATCCTATTAAGATGAAGCCAAACTGAATCAAGGTGGGCTTTAATCCAATATGACTGCAGTCCTTATAATTAGAGGAAATTTTGGCAAAAAAGTAGAAGTCACAGGAGGAAACAGAAAGACACTTATCACCTGGTGCCACAGCAGAAGTTGATTGCCAGCAAGCCACCACCAGAATGCTATATAGACTTTGGAGAAAGCATGCCATGCTGATAAATTTATTTTGGATTTTTAGCCTCCAAACTGTGAGCCATAAATTCCTATTGTTTAACCAACCAGTGCATGGAATTTGTCATACCAGCCCTGGCAAGCTAAAACATTCTTCATGCTGTTTATTTTTTTTATGCTGTTAATTTTTATTCTTTATGCTTTTTATTTCTCTGTGAACCCTGAGAAACTTTGGTTAGAAAACATTCTAGACAAGCATGGAAGGAAAAATTCCTTCTTATTTTATACTCCTACTTTTTAAAAACTCCTTTAGAAAGCTAACTCAAGAATATCTGTATACATTCAATCATGTATAATGGAAAAAATAATAACTACATTTCACTCTTACTGTACCACAGCAATGTGCTAACAACATCATTTAATCCTCACAACTAAATGAAATAGATTATCTGATTGGTTGCATTTTAGAGATGAGGAAACTGAGTCTTAGTGAATTTAAAGCAATAAATAGCCCAAGATAATATAGCTAGTAATTGACAGAGACAGCATTTGAATCTATAACTGCCTAAGTCCAGAATTCTATGCTCTCAATCATACCACTTGCTAACTGGATGGTCAAGAGTACATCTGAAATTTTCTTTCTTTGGATAATTAGTTTCCTAGCTTTTACAATGGAAGCAATAATGGCTACTAGAAACTTGTTTTAACAAATGCAATATTTTAATGTTCTAAAGCTTAACCAGGCAAAATGTGTACTGAAACACATTTTAATTTATTCCTTTATACAAACGATAAAGCCATTCTGCCTTTAACAGCCCTTCCCTTACTCTTCCCAAAAGTAACCCCAAAGTCATGTCTCACCTTAGAGTGTTCCTTCTAGAAACTCCTTGCAGATCCCACAAATTCTTAGGTGTCCCAAATTTGTGCTCCTTAAATGTATGCCTCTTAAACTGATTGAATATTGTATTTTGTTATAAGCATCATTAAGGTGGAGATTTAACTTGTTCACTTTATGTTTTTGGGACCTGATAGGGAGGAAAAAACTGGAATATAATTCAGGAAGACATTGATTGAATTAAATGAGATTTTATTCCACTTTGTAATATGCTGAAAGTCAATATATTTATCCCTGTCCACATTTCATAACCACTGTTTTCAACACTATACATATCCTAGTTCATCTCCTATCCTTTTAACGTTTATGGCATTCTCTCTTAGAACATGAAAATTATTTCTTTTTATGATATGACACATTTTATCGAATATTTCAGATATTTAAGCTAAGGTTTATGCCTTCTGTTATTGAAGGGAATTATAAGTACCCAAAAGTACTCAGCAAGTACCATATATGAAGACTATAGGAAATGTAGAAGTGATAAAAGAACGAGTGAATGAGCCCAGTGATTTAATTAGACACACACTCCACCAAGAAAAATTTGTGATATGTCTGTTTGAATCTATCCATTAGATTGTTCTAAGCTTCTCACAAATGAATTAAGGAAAGGGAAAATGAATAAATTTTAACAATAAAAACTTTAATAAAAGAGATAACAAAGGAAAGTTAGAAGGAACTGGGGGGTGGGGAATATAAACAAAGTAATTGGTCATTTAAGAAAGGCAAGTTGAAATTGTTTCCCTTCTCCCCGCGCCCCCCCCCCAAAAAAAACCCAGCTTTTCTGGAGTTGTAATTTAACCACAGAAAAATCAACATATTGCTTGAACTGCTGCAGGACATTAAGAAGCAAAGAAAGAATAACTAAAGTTAGCTATATGTGAACAAAGTAGATTTTGTTATTTTCATAAGCTTCAACTTAAGTAGCAGGCACTACCACTTTCTGGAATCAAAGCAATTTTTCATCCACGAACAACTGCCAACAAGAGCATCGCTGGGGACAAGCTAAGGTTGTGTTTTTACCAGGCCTGGGTTTTCATATAAAAGTATTGGATTTATCTGGACTGTGGAGGGTTGCTAAGCTCAGTATCAAGGGAAGAGTCCCATCTTATTAGTAGTGATGTTATCTTAGTTATTGTTATTAGTAGTGATGTTATCTTAGTTATCTTAGTAGTGATGATAGCTTAGTTAACTTATGTTATCTTAATTATTTTATCCTAGTCTGTCATCATTTGTAGGAGTGGGGAAGGAGAGAAGCACATTGCACAGTTGCAGACAAACTAAAATTTGGTTTTCAAGAAGCCCCATGTTTCTCACTTGTAGTTTCCACACAGAGAGCCTAATTTAGGCCAGAGATTTTGAGGGCCACAGTATCACATCATAAATCTTCACAAACCAAAGTAAAAGTCTTTTAAAAGGAGGAAAATATATTAAACATACAATTCTGTTCTTTTCTTTTAAAAATCAGAAAGGAAGTATAGTAGTACTACTGACAGCACATACAGGAAAAGCACCCATAAATATATAATGAGAAGCTATGTGTATGTAAAAAAGCCTACAAACATCCACCAGGGAAAAGGAACGTTCAGAGTTAGGAGAAGTACCTTGAGATGGTCTGAAGTTTAAGGCACATTTCAACATTTTTCAAAGAGCATGTCCAAGTGGACCACTGGCTGTGATAGGTAAAGATCACATCCTTCTTGAGAGTGAGTAATGGACTGTTCTCACGCTCCACCAGAGCCTAATCTAATAAATGAATGGGTTTGCACACAGGCATCAAAATGGTCATACAGAATAAAGTGACAGGGATTCCTATCACTAGAGAGACGGTCATTCCCTATTTCCTTCTCTGCTGGAGGATAACAGGAAATCAGTTTTGGCATAACAGGGCAGCAATTGTTTTGAGATCTACTGTGGAAGAGATGTATGTTGAGTTCTCTAGAATAAATTCCTGACCATCCCTACCCATCCCACATCCTCACACATGACTGCAGCACTCATCCCCAAGACCCCCACTGCCATTGGGGAAAAGCCAATAGCATCATAAAATTTATCTATAACCCTGGAAGAGAAAAAAATATGCTATGGAAAAATACATGCATACTAATAAAACCAACATTTATATATACTATTGATAGGGTTGGAGCATGGCTCTGTGGATGTATAAACCTATACAGTCCAGGGGACCTCTTTAAAACTTAACAAATGTTTTTAACATTTTTAAATGTTTAAAAAAACAAATGCACAAATTATAAATCCAAAATTAGGTAGGTGTCTTAGTTTCCTATTGCTGTTGCTAAAAATTACCATACACTTAGTGGCTTAATTATCTCATGGCATTGCTCTATGACTGGGAGAGGTTCAATTTAGGGTTCTTTCTGCATTCTCTCTCAGATATGGGAAGATAGCTTGAACGAAACCCAAAAGTCACATAAATCTTTGCTTGAGGCAAGTGTCTATAACCCAAGTATTTCATTTTATAAGAGGATTAATAATAACAGCAGCTTCCATTTTGTGAGTTGCCATTCTGTGGGACGTGGCACATGCCAGGCTAGCCATTTATGGGTCTTACTTTGTTTTATTCCCATTAAGATAGAGGAAGGAAGATATTACTTACACTATTTTCCTCCTGAAAATGAACTTGTAAGTGGTAATAATCATTCTTCATGGTTCTCCTGTCAGAAAAGATAACATGTTATAAGAGACAGATGTTCTTGTTTTGTGAAAAGGACTTATTTTCAGTGGTGTTAGATGGGTCCAGTAGGCCACTCACTACTGTTGTGTAGATGACAGAAGCACTGGGGTTAAACATAAGGGCTCTGCTGCTGGTGAAGAGGACTTGACAAAGTACCAACACTTAAATTATTATTGTTATTATTTGTGTCTCTCATCTGGTTACATCTCTAAAGAAAAATTGATAGTCCACACTAGTAAATATCTTTTACTTTAAAAAGTTGTATCTTAACCAAATGGAGTCTAAAAGCATTTTTCTTTTTGTTCCTTAAGGCAATATAAATCAGTCCTTTGGTGACTCTGTTTACTTCCACCTAGACCAAAAACTACATGTAGAATGCACTGTATTCTCATCGCCTTATGAAAAAAAGTTCTACAATAGGAAACACAATTTAGGAGACCCACTTGGGGAGAGGACTGCTTCCTCAATTTGGCTTCATAGTGCAAACGATTGTGTGGAAACACTGAATAGGGGTTCTAAAACTAAGAGCTCCAAAATGGAACTAGGACATGGGAGGTTATGAAGTGTCGAAGGCCCCTTGGGGATGAGCCAAAGCCATTCTGCCACTTGGTGACCTTGTATCTGCTATTCAACAATACAAAGACAGCATGAGGGAAAGGGGCAGGAATGGGTTTGTAAGCAAGTTTTTCACTCTCTTACTCCAAAAGGACACTTGGAAGATTCCCCTTTAGCCACAATGTTGGAGACAATAATGTATTTTAAGTGAACTTTACTATATGTCTAAAAGACCCTAAGACTAGCTCCTTCCAGAATGCACTAGAAAATAGTATGTCACACTAAATCCAAAATGACCCAGAGAGAATTCACAGAAACCTGATAGAGTGATGCAGGAAGGGACTCTTACAGAGCTTTACTTTATAGAGGCAGAGACTGAGGCCCAGGCAGTTAAAGTGGTCCATTTTACTGAGAGAGAAGCAGAAACCACATTTTTAGAATCCCAGTCAGAAAATTACACCCCAGGACATCCCATAGGAATTTACTTTTTAGTACAAAGCTTAGCTTGCGTGTTTGCTTAATTTAAAGTGCTATGTCTCTGTGCAGGTGCCAAATTAATATTATGGAATAAATACTGCTTACTGCTGTATTACATATGCATTGTTAATTAAAAGGGGAACAATGGATAAGCTGCAAGAAATCACTTAGAATCTGTAGAAATAGAATCAATCGATCTAGCTGAATATAATGAGCTCAAATTCACTGGAAAAACAGCTTTGGGGGAAACCAAATGCAATATATTTTATGTAATTATTCTTATAATTCTATAGTTAATAATATGCAATGCAGCCTTTTTTCCATTTAACATAAGATTGTAAAATATTTGACTCATAAAAGCATTAAGATAAGGAAATTAGAGGGAGGGAAAAAGAAACACTTTGTTTTTTAAAAGCATTCTTTTGTTTTTCTCCTAATTATGAATCTGTCCCCTGAACTCACTGCTGCTTCATTTAAAAATCTTTCTATGTTCCCAAATGCTTCGCTTGAAACTTTCCTTCATGTTTAAAAAACAAATGGAGATGCTGCTTAATTCATTTTGCTTTCCAGGGAGTAAGTAAGTGAAATGAAAATTAAAAGTGGTTTCACCACTGGTAAAGAATGCAAAGTTTTCAACGGCACTATTACAAGAAAAATTGTATTTACATATTTGCTGTTCATCTTTCTAAAATACCTCTCCTCATCCACTTCAAAAAGCAATATTCTCTACACTAAGATGGCTGAGTTATACACTCTGCATTTGTGGTGACCCAGCAATGGTAATGCACTGTGCAAGATTTAGAATACAGGGATAAGCAGCCAAAAAAAGTGCTGAGTATATACTGGAAATTTAATAGGTGAGAAAAAGGGTACCATTTTTGCATGACTCTACACTTGCCAAGGGCTGAAGCCATGTTTTTCTTATTTCCCTATGTATTCTACTGTTTAATAAAATGTCTGCCATATATTGGGTGCTATATAAATATGTGTTCATTTAGTTGTTGTAGTTTCTAAACTCATTAAATAATGACCTCCTGTGGTCACAGACTCTATACCCAGCCCATAGTTAAGAATCACAGAAATAAACACGAGTAGACAGGGAAGGAGCAGAGACAGTAGATTGTGTTAAGGATAGAAGTCAGATTGCATGGGCTTGAATTCTGGCTCTATCTCATTCTATCTATTTGACTTTGAGGAAGTCGTTTAACATCTGTAAACATATTTCTATGTAAAAATAAAGAAAATACTAATATCTGCCTCACATGATTGTCAAGATTAAATTGCATAATCTTTGTGAAATGGTAATATCAGTATGATACTAGAATTAAGTATTCATCATATATTAACTCAATGATATTGATAATGTTAGTTTGCTGTTATTGCTCTAACAAATTGCCCTAACCTAGAAGCTAAAGTCAAGGTGTTGCCTGAACTATTACTTCTAGAGGTTTCAGGGAAGAAACCCTTCCTTGCTTCTTCTACCTTCTAGAGGCTGTACATTTCTTGGCTCCTGCTGAAGTAACTACAATCTCTGTTTCCATTGTCACATCATCTCATCATTTCCTGCATTTGACCATCTTGTCTCTCGCTTATAAGGGCCCTTGTATGTTTATTGGGGGCCCATAAAGATAATCCAGGACAATATCCTCATTTCAAGTGCTATAACTTAATCACAGCTGCAAAAGTCTCTTTTACCATATAAGGCAATATATTCATAGTGCAAGGGATTTGGCCATCAACATCTTTGGGATGCCTTATTCAATCAAGTACATACATCAATATAATAATGGATTCCTTACAGTAAATTTTTTTTTTAGTTCAGAAATTTCTGAATCCCGTATCATAGTTATTCTTTCCAGAACCGCCTACCTGGGATTTTTTGCTTGTTTTTGTGCTTTATTTTTTGTTTTTTTGTTTGTCTAGCTGAATTTGGCCAAGTCTTAGGAAATTCAGGGATTTTGGTGTTGTGAGTCTGCATGGGAGTTCTGGGATTTGCATTTTTCAAAACCACCTGAGTCATTTTGATAATTTATTCAAAATTCATTCAATAAATACTTGAAAATATTTTAGTCACCAATGAATTTTAAATATCTAACCACATTTTATGTTAGAAAACTATATAAAAATTTAATAAACATGCTTTCTTTAACTGCAAAATCTCACAAATGAAATATTGAGACTAATTTGACATGAGATCAGGAAACAAACATGCAAAGGTGACAGATTCACCAGTGGAAAGTGGAAAGAATACTTGCCAGGGTCCGGTGTTACTTATTTTCTTCTTTGTTTGAATCAACCAGTTCTTAGTTCAGTACATTTAGAAATGCTTTTCTCTCCATACCACCTTCTAGAATTCTCCCATCTCGAGTTCAATTAAAAGGAAAACTCTGCCAAGTGAATCAGTAGAAATGAGAACATATTTGAGTGTATGTATGTCAACATCACTTTAAAAAAACATGCCACTATACTCTTAAGGTGTATAATTTTTTAGGTCATTCTATTCTCACTTTTGTCCCCTAAAGTCCTGTTCAGTACATTGACAAGGAGCTCAGACTGCTATTTACAAATGAAGAGGAATTGTGAAATAGGAAAAGCACTGAGCTGGGAATGAGGAGACAGAGTTCCAATCCAATTTGGCCATTCTTAAGTTTTAGATCCTTGAAAACTTTCTATATTTCAGATATCAATATCTTCAGATGTTAAAGACCAATAATGTCTGAAGGTTATCTGAGGACACTTATATCTGTCAAGTTTCATGACCACAACTTGATTTTAAATGTAAGTTCAGGCACCATAATAACATCATCAATAAAGAAAACTCATGGTACTTACTATATGCTAGATAATGTTCTGATTATTTTATAATGTAAAACCTTTAAAATCTCAAAAAATCCTGTGGGTAGGTATTGCTGTTTACCCTTATTGTACAGATGAGGAAATGGGGCACTGAGATTTAAATTATTTCCCCAAGATCAAAGAACTAGGATTTTAACCTCAGTATGAAGCTGTATGTAATTCTACACCTTTAGTTAGGTTTGGTGTTTTGTTTCCTTGCCTAATATCTTCCCCCTGTTCTTTTGTCTGTTAAGTCAGCAGCAAAATTATAATTTAACTTTCAGTTTCCTTCATTGGAAAATCATTGAATAGTCACCTTGATAACACAAAATATGATAGATCTCCTAAGTGATAACACACATGGCCAGAAGTCTGTTGAACCTAACTTAAATTGAACAGATTAACATTTGATGACCATCCATGAGGTAGGCATCATGCTAAGTGCTGTATGTCAGTGATCTTTCTTATCATTCACTGGATTAAAATCTTCCTAAGAACAGAGATAACTTCTATGTACTGAATGAGTGAATGAAAGAATAAAAGAAATTAAAGGCATTAGTATCATTATGTTAAAAAAAGGAACAACAGTTCAGAATGTTTGAATACCCTGAAAACTCTAACAAGTGAAGTGTATCATGAGTCATAATTTGAACCCAGGATACTTTTTTCTTAGCATCGTGCTACTTCCACAATGCCGCATCTGTGCAGCTAGCAAAACTCAGACAAACCACGTACTTACCACTCACTAGAGAACCAAGGCAAAAGTTGACCGACCCGCGGATCAGTTGAACCAGGACCTGAGGGAGGGAGTGGGAATGAAAGGGGACAAGAGACACGAAGAATGGAGACAAGACAGGATTCTGATCAAGTCTCGTTTATTGAGGGTCAATCAGGGGTATTTATAGCCAGGGATGAATGAGGTTTCGCGCCACAGATCTGATTGGTCCACGTCAGGAAGTTTTTTCCCAACGTTTCAAAACAATCGTCTGAATAGCATGAGGATAGAAAGTTAATTACTACAGCAAGGGTGGGGAAAGGGAAACTTAACCCCATTAGTATCTAAAAATAGAGATTAGCAACAAGATTGCCAATACAACACCAGTGCCAGAGGCAGCTTCCCACAAAAAGTAACCAGACTATATAGATAAGAGACTATAAATAATTTATTTTTTCTAGATGTAAGAAATTTTAGATCATTTGTATTAATTTTATTAACTGTCATCCCTCAAATTCAAATGGATATGCCATTCCTTTGTCACAACTAATGGTTGTGCTAATTCTTATTAGTGATGCCTTTCCTGAACCAACATAGGGAAGTTTTTGATATTACCAAATCAACTTTTTTTTTCATGCAGTTATGTTGAGTCTGTTGCTTTGTATTATAATTCAGTTTACTTCCTGTTATATTGTTTGCATATTCTATCTGAAACTAATATTTCCTCTGCTCTAATCTCGATGTCAAATAGAATATCTCTCTTTACTCATCCTTAAAAATAACATCTTGAATAGTATTTTCTCAAGAACAACTTTCTTGGCCTCCATGTACATTTATTTTTAATCTGTTTTGTTGGTGGTTGTATTTTTTTAAAACATTTTGGTATCATTTTTCCCCTACTCTACTTTAAACTCCATAGTGATATGTATTGTGTTAGTTTTGTTCACCAATATAGACTCAGTGTCTATCACAGAAGAGGGAGACCCCTTTTTACACACTCCCTTACCTAATTAGTGGTTAGGAGTTGACTATATATATCTTAGCATCCCACCTCCTCTTCTAGGGTGAAAGCTCTCTCTCGGGTGCATATTTTCTTTCCATTCCCAGGGTGCATTTACTGAAGCAATCTCTGCCTACAGCAAGGTAGCCTTTAGTTTGTGGTAAGTAAATTCAATTAACAAAGGAGAGAATTTGAAAGTACTATGAACATACAACTAATATCTTTCCTCCAACCTAGTCTGATAATAAAACTGTCATTTTAATATTCATCTGGCAATTTATATGTCTACTTTCCCCAATTTATATCTAACAGAAGAAGAAGGAAAGACATATTTATTATTTATTGAGCTCCTAACATTTCAATACATTGGTTCATTGACCAAGCACTTGAAGAAAGCGGGAATGGGTTGGTGTTACATGAAACAAACTACCATGTGGATAAATTGATGCTTCAAGTGTTGCCAGATCAGGAGGCTCTGGTCCTTGACCCTTTAGGATCACAGCAGCTTGTCACAACAGCTTATTGCAGCAGCTGTCTATGGTTTAGCAGCTAGTTTTTAAGTAGCACAGGGCTTAGTAAGCACATCTCACACTGACTTTCGTAGCCGACCTTGACCGATGCAGGCGCAGCTCTGACCTAAGCAGGCGTGAATGGGCCAGGCATTAGATTATCAAGCGAAAAGGAGATTTTTAGTTCCAGTTAAAGTTCACTTGATACAGGCTTTTTAGGTGTTGAGGGGTGAAATGATTTTTATTCCTTGTGCTATTTTTCATGAAGGCCCAAGGTTTATTCTGCAAAGGCAGTTCATATCCATGTGGGCTAGAGAATGAGTGGGTGAAGTTTTTGGCTTTGCATTATTAGTGTTCTACCTTAATAGAGGCTGTTAGTTTAGCTATTCCAAATTCCTTCTTCTTGCCGTGTTTGAAAACATCTGTTATGAGTTGAATTGTGTCTTCCGATAGGTATCCTAGCCTCTGGCCTCATGAATGTGACCCATTTGGAAATAGGATCTTTAAAGATATTATTAGTTATGACGAGGCCAAAGTGGATTAGGGACCACCCTAATAAGAGAAAATTTGGTGTCCTTATAAAAGAAAATTTCGACATACAGAGAGAGAAAACGGTCAGGTAGTGGAGGCAAAGGATACCTTGGATTGCCAGCAAGCCACAATCAGGATCCTACCGACTTCAGATAGATCATGGTCTTGGTCCTGCTGACATCTTGATTTCAGACTTCCAACCTTAGAACTGTGAAAAAACTTAATTATTGTTGTTATGAACCACCCAATCTGTAGTACTTTGTTACAGAATCACCAGGAAATTAAGATGATATCCAATTCCAAAAAAGGTGAATATGAGACATACCTAGAGTTTAATCTCTTAGATTCATATGTGTGGCTTATTCACAGCCTCTGAGAGTCACCTCCTACATTCTACTTTCAGATATTTTTATTTAGTCATCTAATGAGTTGTGACCATGGAATAAGATTTCAAAGGCCCAGATTATACTGATCCACACAAAGGCAGTGGATGTCAATAATCAACAGGTCAAGAATAATGGGGAAGAAAGAAATATTACATTGGATATGGCAATTATTTGCACCTAGGTTTAAGAAACATTAAAGGAGTTTATCAAAAAGTTAACTTTAGAATTCAAATAGAGCAAAGAAATGTTGTACCTACATTCATTTTAGAAATAAGGTGAAAAAATAATTTGCAAAAAAAAATAATAATCGAGCAAAAGAACATCTTAAATGGCAATGGCTTAGGAAATGTAGTTAGCTTTGGAAAGAGTAGAGGGCAGATTTTCAAGGAATGAAGAAAGAAAGAGGTCTACCTAAAGAATGCCTTTGGGACTTAATTGCCAAATTAGCACTAAATGAAAGGGAAAATGAGCTTTATTTACACCAAATGCTCTTCCTCTAGTCTTAGAAGTAAACTTGAGTAACTTCTCTGGGAGGATCTCATATCCAAGAAAGATTGAGAGGAATCATCTAAAAACAGCTGATGGACAGCCTGTAAAAACTGTATTTAGGAAACTATCTAATGAAGACTGGGAAAGTCATATCAAAAAGTTACTGATTATTTGAACATTTGAGAAGGGAAAGCTAGACAGATCATCTTACAGTACGGTAAGATTTATCAGTTCGCTACAAAGTGATACTATTGTGTACATTGGTAATATACAAAGTGTCCCTTCCCAAAAGCTGTTCAGCATATTTTTGAGCATTCAATATTTGGGCATAGCTCTTGCCCCTGGGGATATATAGGGAATAAAGACCACAAAAAGGGAAACGGACTTGGCCCAGTGGTTAGGGCGTCCGTCTACCACATGGGAGGTCCGTGGTTCAAACCCTGGGCCTCCTTGACCCGTGTGGAGCTGGCCCACGTGTAGTGCTGATGCACGCAAGGACGCCCTGCCACGCAGGGGTGTCCCCCCGTGTAGGGGAGCCTCATGCGCAAGGAGTGCGCCCCGTAAGGAGAGCCGCCCAGCTCAAAAGAAAGTGCAGCCTGCCCAGGAATGGTGCCGCACACACTTCCCGTGTTGCTGAGGACAACAAAAGCGGACAAAGAAACAAGACGCAGCAAATAGACACAGAGAACAGACAAGGGGGTGGGGGCGGGGGGATTAAATAAATAAATACAATCTTAAAAAAAAAAAAAAAAGACCAGAAACATCTATAACCCTGGGGCTTATATCCTACAAAGAGAGGTGGAAAATAAACAAGATAAATAGGTAATTAAGAAGAATGGCATAGGGTGAATAGTGATAAGAACAAGAGTGCAGGAAAGAATAGGAAGTATCCACTGGGGAAGGCAGTGACCAAGGAGGACCTTATTAATGGGAATGAGACGCTAAGGGAAGGCAAACAGTATATGAAAAAACCCAAAATGGAATAGAAAGCACAGTAATGAATTAGAACCCAGGTCTGATTGTGAAGAAAGAACTCAGGGTGGTGACCACAGACAAGATTGGTTTGAACAAAAGATATTTGAAACATTATGTATCTTACTAAGAAGCGCCACCTACAAGATCTAGAGGCATGTGTAAGTGTCTGGGTTTCCTTTCCAGAACAGATTCTTGTATCCCTCAATAACCACAGCCCCCCCAACTTAACCTCAGGATCTTCTTTTCTTCTATCCTTCCATGCTAACTCATGTTCAATCAATATCCTAGGTTCTCTTAGCTTTCCATGGTAAATTTCAAATTACATGTTTATTTGCTCCCCTAAACTTAATGTGACTATCTCCATATTTTCAGCACTGGCATATTGGCTTGGAATTTGTAGAAGGAAGTTCCTTTTCATTTACCAACCCTTTCAATCTGATGAGATTCTCATGCAATTTATCCCAATTTATCCAGCCTTTAGTATCATTGGAGTTCTTAGAATCACCTGCAGACCAGAGGGAATGCTGGGACTCCCTCTCCCATTTTTTGGACAATAAATAAGGCTAACTGACGAGTCTCACCATCGATGCCTGAGGAATTGTTCCTTTCATGCTTTACTCCTCCGTTAACTTACAAAGAAAGGGAACTGTGAGATCTATGATAGAACATCTCTCCCTCCCCTGACAGTCACTCTTAAAAGAAATACCCTTCCTTTGAAGCCCTGTCCAAGGTTGATGTAATTCTAAATATGTATCATTACCATGTTTATTGGCCATCTCTTGTAAAAACCAGATTAGTCAAATGTGCCTTTCCCCTAAAATACCTGGCTGTCTTTATCTAATGGAACTTCCTGTCCAATGTCAGTTCCCTTTATTTGGGAAATCACCAGTTGGCCCACTATTTCCTGTGTTAATCTGAAGGCCTATGAGAGTATATAAACCATTTCAGAGAACTGTGGCTTGGGAAAGATGTTGCTGTCCAGAAAGGGTTAATGAGCTTCTCTGAGCATCTTATTTATTTCTGGAGTAACTTAAGCACGGAAGAAAATCAAGTTTAGAGTTTGAGGACACGGTAAGATAGATCATCTCTTTGCACATTTGTGAAATGCATGCTATGGCAGGACATACAAATTGTCAAATTGTATTCAATTGTGGGAAAGCAGTTCTGGAGTTACACTTCCTACTCAAAGTTCCTTGTCTGTCATTTCTGAGATTTAGGAAAGGCTACAAGACCAAGTACAGTCACTTATATGTGTGATCCTGCACCAGCTACTGGCGATAAATCACACTTGTAACAACTTGAGGTTCATTTACTCACAGATGATATACATTTTACAATTCGTGGCGAACTTCACAACTCATCTGATTTGAAGTAGGTCACCAAAAAAAAAAAAAAAAGTTAGAGTTTCAACTCTATCTGGTATGTGCTTTTTCCGATCAGGAAATCTTGCTATTTTTAGTGCCAGAGGGGACCTTGTGGAAGATCTCATGCAGTCCCCTCATTTTATAGATTAAGAGCCTGAGTCCTGGGAAGGTTAATTGATTTTCCCAAAGTCCCAGAGCTAGTTAGTAGCAGAGTCAACACCAGAACCCATCTTTCCTGTCTCAAAGGCTGTCTTTCCACTCCACCAAGCCACCTCTGGTCTCAGGCTACCCAAACCAGGCTTCTAAAGTGCATTATTAAAGGATTATCTCTTCCACCCTTAGTGGCTGGGTCAGCAATAAGTTTATTAAATTTTTATCTCGCTCTGAGCTCTCCAATCTGGGAGATTCTCATCTGCCAAACTTAATCTGCCGAAAACTACGTGGAGGAAAGTAATGAGCACGCTGTAGTCACGGAAATCAGCACTGAAAGGTATTAACTGGGCAATCCCTAGGACAGTCTAGAGCCAGTTTTTTCACGGTTAAAAAGCACTTTTTCTGTCTACTTATACTTGCATGAAAACCTGCACACAGCCTGGTCTGAACCTGTGCAGATAGCTCCTGAAAGTGCCTACACTCTGACATCTGCATAAATGCCAAATGAATCTGCTGTATGATAATGAATACGAAATGAATTAATAATGATATGTGAATCATGAATACAATTTACAGTTCCTCAGACAAAATAGTGTCTTTTTTAGCATGCACCTGCACAAACTACCGCCTTCAGGCCACCGTCTAAATCTCCTGCACTCTCTTTTAGCATATCAGCACCATCTACTGCCATTTGGTAGAATCACAGCCTTCCCCTCAACTTGCGCTTCTCTCAAGCGTGTCTGCCCTTCCTCACTATTGAACCTGTATTTGTTCATATTTATTCTAGAAGTCTTTAGTTTTTAAAGTGTGCACTCTCATCCTGTTTCCACTTGCTTTTGTTACAACTAACTTAAAAATACTCCAGGGCAAAATAATTGACAGCTTGTTCCATCACACCTCACAATCTAAACGGTGTATGTAGTCCCAGTTTGGACTCAAAGCAGTACTTTGTTAAGAACAAGAACAAATTGGGAAGCAGACGTGGCTCAAGTGATTGAACTATCACCTACCACATGGGAGGTCTCAGGTTCAGTTCCCAGTGCCTTCTAAAGAAGACGGGCAATAGAGTAAGCTGACACAATGGGCTTGCACAGCAAGCTGGTGCAGCAAGATGATACAACAAGAGACAAAAGGAGGGAAAACATAATGAGAGACACAACAAAGGAGGGAGCGGAGGTGACTCAAGCGATTAGGTGCCACCCTCCCAAATGGAAAGTCCAGGTTCGGTTCCTGGTGCCTCCTAAATAAGATGAGCATACAACAAACGGACACAGCAAATGCAAACAACCAGGGGGTGGGGAGAAATAAATAAAATAAATCTTTAAGAAAAAAAGAGAACCATGTATTTTTCTCCCTTGCCCCTTCTAAGTATGCTTTTCTTTATGGAAGTCCACCACACACTAGATTATAAAACAATGAAGCTTTCAATATTTTCCCATAGAATAAATTCAGCATTTGTGAACTCCCTAGACAGGATTAAAATTACAAATAATATCAGTTTATTCCCTCCATCTTGTAGTGAACCTTTGCTGTTTGTTGCTCTGTCCCTGCCTCCAGAATCCTTTCTTTACTTAAGTATGCCTTAACTTCTCCTATTAGAGCTGAGAGATGCCAGGACATGATTTACTTTTTGCAAAGAATCACTTTGGTCTCTCTGTGGAGAAAAAAGCATAGGGGAAGTATGTTAGGAGGGAGGCCAGTTAGGAGGCTGCTGTGGAAATCCAGATGAGACATAACTGTGACTTCAACTAGAACAACGGTGGTGAAGGTGATGAGAAGTGGTAAGATTGGGATATGTTTTGCAGTTATGGTTAAGAAGATTTGCTGATGAATTGGATAGGAAGCAAGAGAGAAACAGAAGACTCAAAGAAAACATCTAGGTTTTTGCCCTGAACACAATGACATGGAGGGAAAAATCTGGATTTCTCTTTAAGTCATTTTGAATTTGAGATTCCTCCTCAGTATTCAAGTGAAGATGTCTGGGGGAAGTGCTGTATGTGTTAGGCTGAGTTCCTTTTGGAAAATTACCCTTTTCCATTATATGCAGTCAAGGTAGAACTATAAATTAAGGTGTTTTACCTTTATTGTTCATAGGAGTAATGTGTAGACTATGGGTTAATCCACTACTAGACGAATATGGTATGTCTGAGACAAATGAAAAGTCAATGAAAGGATGGAAACTTCAGTTTATTTTGTGGAAAGTTCAGAAAAACAATGTAAACTTTTCATCCAGTGTTAGAATTATGAAAGCAATGATAAGCTCCTCTAAAAATGGACCCCTCTATCATCTCTGAATTCATCCTTCTACTCTGCATGCTCTGGTTCTGATATGAAAAATTGAAATGAAAATAAGAAATAACAAGCAAAACAGTATCTTCTTTCTCCTCACCTGAGCAATATGGAGACTCAATCACCAAATCTCTAAGGCCCCTGCCGATCTAAACCTCTGATTCTGCAAAGGTGTGTAACTAAAATAGACCGCAAGTTTCTTTGCAGGTAGGCCAGCCTTTTAAAACTTAGTCCATTTATTTTCCACATTACACTTTCACAATCATGTCATCTTTAAAAATCATTTGCTAAGGTTTAGGAAGAAAGGATGCTGTTGCCAAGTAACCAGACAGAAATGAGTTAGGCAGTATATAGCAGAAAATGAAAATAAAAATTTCAAGGGAAATTCTTCAAAATCGCCATTAAGAATATGATGTATGCATCCAAATTCGATTGTCCCTGGTAAGATACATCCATGTTTAAATTTAGCAAAGCAAATCCTGAGATTAAGTAAGGAGATAGGTGGATAAGAAATGTCATCTCACATCACATACTAACTGAATATTTCCACAATGGTGTATTGAAAAGACCTGACACTGCCTTCATTCATTCATTTACCAAATATATATTGGAGTGAATTGTAAGAATATTGGGATTTACTTTGATTGAATAAAATTGTTTGGAAGTAGGGAAGCCAGTCTGTGCAGAAATAAACTTTCATAGTTTACAGGGGTAAGATGTAACTCATTTCAAAGGGAAAACATTTTTAATTTCATCATTTTATCCTTGTACTGTTCGTAAAGTCACACAAAGTTAGAAAGTTCAGAGTCCCCTTTACAATTTTTGCTATAATCCCTAGATACTTACTACATTCACTTTTCTTTCTGGTTTCTAAACTCATTTTTTTTTTCTTTTTACCTGTCCATCATATCTTGATTCTACAGATCCTAGCACAATTTTCCTTTTTTTCTTCTTTTCTCCTAGACAAAAGGAGGCAGCTCATTTGATCCTTCTCACAGAAATAGAGAAAAGAGAGCTTAATAGCTTTAAGAAAATCTTTTATTTTATATGTCAAAGTTATTGTATTCATATAGTACATTTTACAGTGCTGACAAAATTTCATTCCAAGCACAAAATACCCCATGCACTTTTCTATATTTTTGGTATTTTTAATATCAGCTAATATGGTTAAGGTTTATGCATATACAGTGAAATGGACACTCAAAGAAAGAACAGTTGAAGCTAGGATTTGCAGGCATAGAAATATTTCATAGGATAACATCCCATTGCTTCTTGTGATCGAGGATCAGACACCAATTACAAACTCAATTTTGAAATAACTAAGATGTACTTAGGAATGAACAATATTTCTTTTCCAATTGATTTTATGTCCAATTTTATTTTATGCATTTCATTTGAAGTTTGTCAACATTTGCATATATTAAAGGAAAAAATAAATGATGGTGATTCTACCACGTTTCTTCAGCATATGGAAGCAAGTATAATATGATCATTAGTTCTGTGGAAAAAAAATGTTATTTAACCTCCAATATATATTTCTCCCTCTTTTCTTAGTAACAGAATGCTTAGCCGAGCATAAGGTCACCTGGAGTAAAGACCACACTTTCTAGCATCCCTTGTGACAAGGTATAGTCATAAGACTAAAATGTGAGCAATGGAATGTGAGCTGAAGTGGCATGTGAACATTCCAGATTGTGCCCATAAGAGCTGGTGACCCAGTGGTTTTCTGTTGAAAAGAAATAGTAGTGAACCATCTTGAGCTTTGCAATCACTTAGAAATGGCAGAGCAAAAAAATTAGAACTCTGGGCCTTTGATGATCCATAGAGCAGAACCATCACGTTATCTCAACTCTTAAGTGAGTGCATAATGAACTTCTAAAATGTTAAAGTGAATTTGATTTTGGGTTGGTCCTTTAGATGGCAATTCTAAATCCTAACTAACACACTGTCCATTTCTGCAGGCAGAGCTCTACCTCCTTCAACTTCTGTTTACAAGCAGTGCTATCAGCAGGAATTTAAGTTTTAAAATATATCAGATCTGTCTTAACATTTAAATATGCTAAATAAAGAGATAGCAAGAACATTCCAGGGGGGGTTACATGATGAATTTTTTGTAATGTTGACATGTACCCTGGGTCATTGTGAGGAAGAAATATCACAGAAACTAAGTAAAATCTCCTTTCCTTGATGTTCTGGAAAAAAATGAATTTACTAGTTGACACTTCCAGATGCATTGTGAACTAGCACTGCATCTGGGCAAGTGCCAACTAGTAGAATTGATTTTTAAATGTTCATGAAAGCCACTAATTCACCCACAGTTCCATTCGGAGCATTTTTATTAATTATCTAGTAAGCTCAAGTCCTATATTTGCCTGTATTTTGAGGAAGGACATTTGCTGGTTGAATTACGTTAAATCTGTGTTTGAAAATATCTCTAAAACCTAGTTGTTAAAGAACTCATCAATTCATATAAGCTCTCTGGGCCCAGGTTTCTCATCTGAAAGGAGGTTAATGTTGGTTCCTAACTCACAGGGTCCGATGAGATATTGTACATTGGGCCCTTAGCAGAGTGTCCTTGGCAGAAACTATTGTGTGTTTGCTACTGTAATTGTTGGTGCTATTGTTATTATTATTACCACGATCAATATAAAAATAATGAGACAGGTCTTGATATTCGAGGGCCTTTTCATGCAGTAGAGGAGATCAAATATATTCCCAATTGGATATAATACAAAATTGTAAGCTCTACCAAAAATTTCCATGACAACTGTAAGCAACTGGTGATTTCTGACTAGGTTGTCTAGAGGGTGGTTCATGAAGAAGCTAACGTTGCCACTGGATATTGAAAGATAAGGTGGAGCCAGGAGGATGAATGTATCTTCTGTTATACAGGGTATTGCGAGCAAATGCATAATGATCATGTAATTGACCTGGTCTTATAATTTTAAAGACATGAACCTCTTTAGAAAGCTACAGTTTCAAAGGGAAAGGAGATTTTGAGGTGATAAAATAAACTGATATTCAGTGGGAGTAAGTATTTTGCCACTTCTATCAGAAGTGGGGACAAAGCTAAATATCCTTTCCTTGCATATGTAACTGGGCTAAAGGAGGACCAATCGTAAGCTTTTTGGCCATTATATGACAAATGGCATGGAATTCCACCACAATAAACCCGAGGTAAAGCAAAGGCAGTTTAGATTTCTACATCTGAAACATGAGAGAATGAAATTTCTAGCTGCAAGACACGTAAATCAGTCTTCCTCCCTGTGAAGTAGACTGTGTTTTTCTCGGTAAGTTAAGAAACAAACAATGTGTTGGTTACAAACCAACATTTGTGGAGCGAAAGGACAAATGTTTCTTTGCAACCACAAGATGACCGCAATCATGTTATCAGCTCTTTGTATCCAAATCAACTGAAATTCTTTAAACAAATAATGCACGGAAAAATTCTGTTTTACTTTTATACTTTTGTAGTAAGTCTTGAAGAATTTGTATGGTTGGAAAATTACAAAAAAAAATTGATGCAAGACCAAGAAGCACAGAGATTTAGGAACTATATAGTCAATATGGAAGATAGAAAAAGTAACTAAAATAATTTCACTTGTACTCCATTCATACAAATTATCTCTATTTTTCTGAGTATGAAGACTGTTGATAGCTAAGTTTCAATCATAAAAATGTTTTGAAGTAAGTTCTAAATAAGTAAAGATGCTCAGTTATGACCAGAGTATATTAAAAAGTCATTATATTGTGTTCAATCTTGTATGTGCTAGAATTAAAAAAAAAAAAAAAAAAAAGAACCTACCCACATGTTCCAAAAGTTGAGGAAATGTTTAAACAATATTTGTAATAGGAGCAGGGCAAGTTGGTGGTTCTGGCATAATATGTAAGATGGACCAAAGTAGACATTTATTTTCTCTTACTCCCAAGACCTATTAAGTTGAAAATAAATTAAAACTACTAATAATAAAAACTGTAAAACCAATAGAGTACAGGGAACCAAAAGGTATGGAAGGGAAGGGTCCATGCCCTTACTAACTGAAGAAATTAACTGAAGACAGAAAGATAGCAGAATACTGATAACTAATGCAGCCAGTTAATAAAAGTTATATATCAAAGGAACTTAAAGCAAATGAGCGAGCTTCTGTGCTCTGGAAAACCCTGGGGATGCTTGATACTCTGAAAAACCATATGCAATAAAAATTGATAGTAAGATATAGGTCTAGAACAGTGGGAATAATTGAAAAGCTATATATAAAACTGTGATTTCCTATGACAATATTCACAGGGATAGAAACCCAAGAGCTGGGCACACAGAAAACACAAACACACAACAAAAACAATTACCACTAGAAAAACAGGATTAAGCAAAGAAACTAGGGAGAACTGCACCGGAAAAGTCAGTGGGCATTGACACAGGAGAACAAAGTCCTAATAGCCAATTTCTGGCTGATTCTGCATAGAAGCCAGTTAACAAACTCCTTTCATTCATACACACATAAAGCTTTTGTATAAGTAGGTTGTTGGTTCATTTGCTTGTTTTTGCTCTTTGAAATGGGCTCTAACAAACTCCATTTTAAGTACCAATGTGCAAAATTAATGCACTAGTTCATTCAACAAACACAATGAAGTAGCAGAAAAACATGTGGAACAAGAATTTAGAAGGCAGATTTAATGAAAATAATTTATTTTATCCATGAAAACAAGTATATTGGATGCTTGTTTGGCTATGTGAAGACTTGTGTTTGCTAATAATGACTTTGATGTCTGCTAATATTAGTAAATGTGAATTGTTTTCCATAATGACAGGCCCTTGAATGTGGTAATGACTAATACATGGCCCTGACTTGGAAGAAGTTTACTATGTAGAAGAGGAACCAGACCTAGATGTGTCATAGGATGCCTATTCCATGAGCAATAGCAACTGCAGTAGAGGAGTTCTGAATGTCAAATGGCATGGCCAGGTTTGTGGTCAGAGAAGCTCAGGGAAAAGCGTGATTCAAAAACCAAAGATTCCAGAGATCCTCCATGGGGGAACTCCAATGAAGACTGAAATTTTAAATTTAAACAAACACAATGCTAAGGAAAACTATGCTTAGTGTCTTAAGGCAGAATGAAGTAACATTATGCAGTGACTTCAAATCAATATTCACGTTGTATCAGAGGAGTACTTTCCATAAGAAAAACGAAAGTCCCCTTTTGTGCTTCCATTGTGATGTTTTGTATCTCTGTACAGTCTAACTTACATGCCACCACTTTCCTAATTTACCCAGGTCATAATACCCAAACAAAGAAGTTAGCCAATTCACTTTAGTTCAGTTATCAAATTAGTTGAGCTAGCTAATGGATTTTTTTAAAAAATCATAGTATTCATAAGATCAATAAATTCAATAAGCTTTTTACAAAAACAAGAACAATTATCACTAAGTGTCTGTCTTTGCTATCATATTTGTCCCCTTGGTTAAATTAACCATCTTCTACAAAATCTTACCTTTAAGGTACTCTAACATATATACATTAAAGAAAAATAAATTTAGGGCATATAAATGACTTTCAAAAATAGGAAACAATGCTTACATGAAAGATATAATTTATTTTATAATAACCCTTATCATATTTGATAGGCCATTATTCAGACCTCTCACAAATTCTCTAAGATTCAATATCTTTAGGTTATTTAATGGGAATTTTGGAGCCATTGGATTTATCTGCAATGCTTACTACCACAATTATTATTATTATACATATTATATAGAATCAATTAAAAATATACAAACTCTCACTCATCACAAAGAAGTTTTTCTTAGGAAATCTTAGTACTAGTGCACAGTGTTTACATTTTAGGGCAAATTTGTCACATAACATTATTTTAGGCATTTTCAAGAGTTTTATTAATGCATATATTAGTTAGCCAAAGAGTTGTTGATGCAAAGTACCAGAAATCTGGTGACTTTTATAAGGGTATCTATTTAGGGTAGAAGCTTACAGTTACAAGGCCCTACAGAGTACACTCAAGGTTACTTCCTCACCAAAGTCTGTTGCCACATGTTGAAGCAAGATGGTGGGCTACTTCTGCCTGGTCTTTCCTTCCTTCTTGCTCTTAAGGCTCCATGGGCCCAGCTTCCTCTAATCTCAGTTAAAGGCTGGCATAGGGCTTGTCTCTCTTCCCAGGGCTTTACCTGTTTGAGTCTTCTCCTCCTTTCTATCACATGGCAGGACCAAAATGACCAAGTTCTTTCCTCTTCTGTATCTTCTTCTGTGTGTGTCTCTTTCTATCAGCCTGCCAAACGTGTGGGGACTCAACCCTGAGCATGCCCTACTGACATAGTTGAATCAAAGCCCTTTCTTGATTTAATCAAGTAAATGTAAAACCTTTGAATTTAATATAATCAAAAGGTATCATGCCCAGAGGAACAGACCAATTTACAAACATAATATCTTTTTTGGAATTCATAAATAATATCAAACTGCTACAATACATAACTAACCTTTATTGAACACATACTATGCTACAGACACAAGTCTATGTACCTTTTTAACACTATCTGAATCATCCTAACAATTCTGTAAAGTAAAAATAAATTCCCACTTTTCAGATAATAAACTGAAATTTAAATGGGTTAAATTGCTTAGCTAAGACCACAAGCCTGAAATTAATAGAATTAGGAAATGTGATGAAAGTCATTGCCTGACACTTGAATTTTATTTCTTTGAGCTCATTACTTATCTATGTGCCTTAGGCAATATGTATAAATATACCCCAATATTATCAACAGCATCTAATAATAATATACTTTCCAAAACAACATGCTTTGTATTGCACACAGAGACTTTATTTACTCAGCCAAATAGTGTGTTAGTGTCATAGCTGACAGCTTCACCCTTCTCGTCATGGTGCCAAGATTGTCAGTCATATAGAGTGCTTCCATTTACATCTGCATCCCATTATTTGAATAATATCCATGCAAGTTCTACTACTACCAATTCAATTTATAGGAGCTGGTACTTTGTCACTGATGTGTGTAGGTGGTTCAGAAATTTTGCGAGTGAAATATAATTAGGAAAATAGGATACATTTTATTTTGTATTTTAAACGATATTTCATTAACATATACAATGTTTAATGTGGACTGTATGATCAGTGATCCAACTAGGAGAAAGTTGAAAACAAACTGAAGAATTTGTCACAAAAAGAGTTTGAATATATCACACACTATGTTTATGCCCCTGAGATCTAATGATTATAGATAAGAAGCTTTGATGACACACTTTGTCTATATCAGGTTTAGTCCTGTTGCTCAATGACATAATAATAAAGGCTCCTTTGTCTTTTCCCTTATATTACTTCAATAAAATATTCATGCTAGCACAGGCTGAAAATGTAGACTCGAGACATACAAATAACTACAATTGGATATTTATAAGTAATTAATTCTGGTCGCTTTAAAAAATAATCCACTGCACTCTTACTTTCTCAGGTCTTCCTTCAGCATGATTCCTGACATTTGATAGTGTTCCGTCAGCAGACTCTTACTGAGACAGGCACTAGAACAAACTCTTCAAAACACAACGCACTTCACACTTCTGTTAGTTGGATGAAGGTCATGAATGCTTTCTCAGCAATACCTCTATGGAATTCTACTTTCTCATGTTTCTCTATATAAATCTCTGATACTCCATAGTATGTATGGGGCTTCAGGTCCGAGTGGAATCATAGTTTCCATTCAGAAACAGCATCTCCTTCAAAAAAGGATACTTAAGAGCCTTATACCACATGCTCCCAGAGTCATGGTTAAAGTAGTTCCATTGATTAATATCATTTTAAATACTTGTTTACATGACCCTCTCTAACTCAACTTTTGGTATAACCCTCAAACTCAGTCTCTCTTTCACCACTTTCTCATCTATTTTGTATGAAGACATTTACTCATCCACAGGCCAGGCAGATTTAGCCTGTAATGGCCAATGGATTTTTAATGTAGTTTTTACGTCAAAAGACATTGTTGTGATTAACTCACTTTTTTCCCAAGTATAAATTCTAAGGTAAAACACATGTTTAAATATGTAACAGGTGTGTGTATACCTGGATACTTCTGATGATGGTAGTAAAAAGCAAATATTATATCAGAATTCTACCTGATTCTACTAAATCTATTTGACAAGACAAAATTCTAGGAAGCCAGATATCTGGAAAAATAATTTCCTGGGATTGACTTCTCAAGGAATTTCTAAAAATTTAATTTGGGAAGTTTCCAACATTTTACTTTATTGCAAGACTATGCCACATTTGACTGAATTAAGTTGTCACTATAAATTTACAATTGTTTTTGTATATGTCAGAGGGCATGTATTATACAAACACAGCAGGGTTTGTACTAAGGAATGGAATTGTCATTGTAATAAGGCAATTTGGTAGCCTAACTTCACATTTGTATTCTTAATTGCACAAAAGTCAGTAATTTGTCACATTGGGTTTTGACTGTTTTCTTAAATTGTTGGTGATTTCTGTGTTTTATAAACGAAAACACATTTTCCAACAGCGATTAATAAAACCAAAATAAATATTTCTGCATTTCAAAAAAAAATCAAGTTTGATATGTTTGAGACCAACTTTCAAAATCTCCTTAAAACAGTTGTTTTTGAAACAAAATATTCCAACTACATGACATTCTGGAAAAGGCAAAACTATTGAGAGAATTAAAAGGTATGTTGTTTCCAGGAGTTCAGGGGATTGAGGGAGAGATGAATAGGTGGAGCACAGGACATGTTTAAGGTAGTGAAACTATTCTGTATAATACTGTAATGTTGAATATGTGATATTATACATTTGTAAAAACCCATAGAACTGAGCAAGAGAAAGTATGAACACTAGTCAAAATTATGATCTTCTCTAATAATATAACAATGTTCTTTTATCAATTATCACAAATGTACCCCATCAAGGCAAGATATTAATAATAGAAGTTGGGGGGGGGGGGGTAAAGGGAACCTGTATGTACTGTCTGCACAATTTGTCTTTAAACCAAAAATTATTCTAAACAATAAAATCTATTAAAATAAAATGTAAGAGACCAATATTCTAAAGTAAGAAAATTAGCAAATAAGTTTCATTACCAATTTAACTCCCACATCTAAGACCCATAAAATATGTTCTATAGACCACCTGATCCTTTGAAGAAAGACACGTTTTCCAGGTTTCTGAACTTGGTAATGTAGTAAAATATAATCTTTAAAGAAAACTCAAAGTCTCCTGATTAGATAAATACATCTATCCTGGGGTATTTGTGGTAGATTGAACCATTTCCCAACAAATCATGTTCAAATTCTAACCCCCAGTCCTATGGGTATGAACTCATTTGTAAATAGAATCTTTGAAGATTCTAATAAACTGAGGTCAGACTGAATCAAGGTGAGCTTTAAATCAATTTGACTGGATTCCTTATAAACAAATGAAATTTGGGCACAGAAGTAGAAGTCACAGGAAAAAACAGAAAGAAGCATGCCACCATGTGACAGAGGCAGAGATTGATTGCCAGCAAACCACCATCAGAACACTACAGATTTGAAAAAAGGCATGGCATGCTCTTACTGTGATTTTGGACTTCTAGCCTCCAAAACAGTAAGCCAGGATGGAGGAATAGAGTATGGATTAGAGTGGACTTACTGATGTTCTCCTGGGGAACCAATTTGATTAGTAAGGGAAGAAATTGTAGTAGTGATGTGGAGAGGGTGGCCACGGTGGCTGCTGATGGTAAGGAGACGGAAGAAGAGAAAATGTGGGGGCATTTTCGGGATTTGGAATTGTCCTGGATGGTGCTGCAGGGACTGATGCTGGATTCGGTGGCCCACTGGGTGGACTGGGGGAGAGTGTGGCCCACTAGGTGGACTGGGGAAAAGTGTGGACTACAATGTGGACCACTGTCCATGTGGTACAGCTGTGCTCCAGAAAGTATTCACCAGGTGCAGTGGATGTGCCACAATGATGGAAGAGGTTGTTGATGTGGGAGGGGTGGGGTGGGTGAGGTGGGGGGTATATGGGGACCTCATATTTTTTTAATGTAACATTTAAAAGAAAATAAAGAATAAAAAATAATAATAAATCCTTGTCATTTAAGCCCTCAGTCAGTGGTATTTATCATAGCAGCACTGGCAAACCAAGGCATTATTACTACTCAAAGATTGAGTAGACAGCCATTTACACAAGATAATTCAAGACTTTCTAAGGAAAGTAACTGCCCCAAAGCAATTGCTACAGACCCATGATTTTATTCCTGGAATCTACCTCTTATCCTTTGGGCTAAATCACCATGCTTGCAAAAGGTCCCTTCTGAAATGTAAATGTATCTTATGATCTAAGCCATACTGGTAATTTCAAATGCATTTATCTAATAGCATTGTGGAAACCTAGAAGGACCCTGATGGGCCATGACAGATCAATAATGTATAAATGGCAAAATTTGAAAGTTTCAGAACTTTATATTTAGAGAGGCCTTGCACAGTATATAATTTGTGGTATATAATGGACTTCCCCATTATAATGGGGAGCTATAATTAGCCAGTAGGTCCCTTGAGAAAAGGGTCACCAAAATGGGAAGTTCTAATGATGAAGCTTATCTTTTCACAGTTTGTTGTTCTCAAATAAGTTTAAATTCAAAACAACTCATTACATGATGCTAGTCTTGTAAAGAAGATGCCTAGAAAAGACAAGTTGCTTTTTTTGAAGTCATAAAACATATCTAATTTCTAACAAAAATATCAGAAAAGGGAGCAGAGGCATTGCAGCCCCCAGCAACTGTGAATCAGAAAGTCCCAATTTTTCCCAGTTGTGGCTGTTGGGAGAGGACTTAAATCCACTTTCTCTCATTCCATCCATCTGTAAAATCACAATTCTGATTATTAAACATTTTTAAAGCCTCCACAGTGTCCTGAGCACTGACTATAATGTGTACAAAGTCACTGTTTATGCCCTCTAGGAGCATAATGAGGCTTGCCACCTACTTCTAGGAATGTCTTGGGGATTGAAATACTATTTTAAAGTGCCAAGAGCTACTCAGAAGAAATGTGCTGTATAATTACAAATATTATTATAGATGAATGGACATGTTCCATTAAACACTAGAATCGGTTACCAAGGGAGCTTATGGAATCTTCTTCCCAGGAGAGTTAAAAGAAAAAAAAAAGCAGCTAGATCAGCTAGATATATATATGACTGGGATGGTTTAGGTAGAGCACTGGCTAGCTAGCATAAATTGGGAGACTTATAAGGGGAAAGTCAAATGAACTTTTAAATTATGCCAGTCTAAGTATCCTATAAAGATCAAGTTTGAGAAGAGCTGAGCTCAGTAAAATATTAAATTGAAAAAGATGTAGAGAATAGACTCCCACTGAGTTAGGAATTAAAAATGATGAAGAATTACTCAGCTTAAAAAGATGAGTATCTATTTAACTAATAGCCTGGTATCCTGCACCTTTTTGCTTTCAGAAACATCTTGAATATGTTTAAGGACATAACTCACAGTGTTAAAAAAAAAAAAAAAAAGGCACAGAAGTTGCAACATGGCTGTGCCTGATGCTCCAGGAAGATATTCCTCCACAGAATCAGTGAACAACTAGCAAAACCTGTCAGTCATATTTTTCAAAATTCCAGAAAACGAAGTGTTGATTAACAGAGCGCCAAATCAAGAAAACACAGCTTTAAAAATGGTAAGAGAAACTCTTAGTGCCCTTGGCGGCCCTTCCCCCACCCCACCCCTCCTAAACACACTGTAAAGCCAGCCTGTGCTCCCACTGTGTGTCCCTGGCCTGGTTCTGGAAGGAGCAGAGTAATCCCTATGCACATACTGTGGTACCTTTATGTCAATGCCCATTTATCATGTGGCAGCATGAAAGACTGAACTAGGAAATTAACCTTTTGCTCAACCTCTCAGAGATTGCCTGGAATATGAAGCAGCTTTCCTGACAGCTAAAACATTGTGAGAAACAATTATGTCAAAGTGGCCTGGGGCAAAGAAATACCTGCTATAAGTTATACAATATAGCACCCAGGAGGGAGAGAAAGTGCATTTAAATTCCTGTAAATGGGGAGCTCCTGAGGCCATGAACAAGCACAACCCAGGATAAGACAGAGACTCAGAAAAGACTGAGAGGACCCTGAAGTAGACATTCAACTCAAGCTGCTCTTCTTGATAGGAGGACAACACTCTGAAAGAGAGGACAAGCCAGTGCAGAACTAATGTGAAAAGATGTGAAAGACGATTTTTGCATTTGTCTTTGTTTTTCACTTTTTTTTTCACTCCTAATCTAATGGAACTCTGTCATATCATAAGCTGGATATTAACTTAAATAACAGACAGGTCAGGGACTAAACACCCGAGTTAACACTTTTAAAATATTAAAATGTATAATGTGCAACAAAAGATTATAAGGCAACAAAGAAATAGGAAATGATGTCCATCCAAAGAAGCAAATGAAAATCCAGAAACCATTAAGAAGAGACTTTGGAGATACTGGAAAAAGACATTTAAAAAAATGATACTGAACATTTTCAAGGAGGTAAAGGAAAACACAGAGAAAGAACTAAAGGATATCGGGAAAAAAGAATGAATAATATCAGAATCTTAATGAAGAAATACAAATTTTAAAAAGGAACCAAATAGAAATCCTGGAGATGAAGACTGCAATAACCGAAATGAAAAAAAAAATGCCCAAGAGGGTTTCAAGTGTAGATTGGAGCTGGCAGGAGAAATAATCAGCGAACTTGAAGACAAGACACTTGAAATGAGTCAGGCTGAGGAGCAGAAAGAAAAAAATAAATAATGAAAGTGAAAATAGCCTAATATAGCTATGGGACAGCCTCAAGCACATCAATATTCATGTTATGGTAGTCTCAGAAGGAGAAGAAAGAAAGTTGTAGAAGGAATAGTCAAAGAAATAATGACAGAGGACTTACCAAACTTAGCAAAACATGAATATGCACATCCAAGAAGCTCAGGGGACACCAAATTGGATAAATTCAGAGAGAACCAGCTCAAGTCCTGTAGTGTTCAAATTATTAAATGCCAAGGACAGGAAAGTTATGAAACCTGCAAGAGAAAAGGGAGTTCCAATAAGATTAAATGTTGATTTCTCATCAGAAAACCTGGAGTCAAGAAGGCAGTGGGATGAAATAAAGTCTAAAAGAGAACAATTGTCAAACAAGAATGTTATATCTGGTGAGACTGTTTTTCAAAATTGAGGAAGAGAATAAGACTTCCCAGATAAACCAAAGTTGAGGGAGATCATCACCAATAGACCAGCCCTAAAAGCAATGGGAAAGGTAGTTCCTCAGACTTATAAGCTTTTAATATCCAGAATACATAAAGAAACCCTAAAACTAAACAATAAAAGACAAACAGCCTAATTTTAAAATGGGCAAAAAATTGAATATACAATTCTTCAAAATTCATATGAAAAGATAAGATACTAAATACCATTAGCCATTAAAGAAATGCAAACCAAAACATGAGATTTCATTCTACAACCACTAGAATGGCTACTATTATAATAACAATGACAACAACACAGAAAATAGTAGTGCTTGAGACGATTGAGAGAATGTGGAAAAATTGCAACACTTGCTCGTTTTCAATTGCAATGTAAAATGGTGCAACCATGTGGAAAAAAGTTGGTCCATTCCTCATAAAGTTAATATAGAATTACCACATGATCTGTCAACCTAACTTCTAGGTATATACTCAAAAGAATGGAAAGCAGGGACTGGATGATTTTCCACAACAGTGTTCTTAGTGGTATTATTCACAATTGCCAAAGATGGACACAACCCAAATTCCTTTATGCTAAATCAGAGGATAGCATATAAATAGATAACCAAAATGTGGAATATTCATATAATGGAATATTATTCAATGATAAAATGAAGTTCTGTTACATATGACAGTATGGATGATCCTTGAAACATCATTTCAAGTAAAATAAATCAGAGCCAAAAGGAAAAATATGGTATGTTCTCACTAATATAAAATAATTAGAATAAGAAAACCCATGGAGCAAAAAATTAACATACAGGTTGACAGAGACCAGAGTATGGGTATGGAATAGAGAGTCAATGCTTAATGTGTACAGAATTTTTGTTTGGGATGATAGAAAATTTTGGTAATGGATGGTGATTATGGTAGAACAACAGTGTAAATGTAATTAACAACACTGGATTATATATTTGAATGCTGTTAAAAGGGGAAATTCTAGGTTGTAAATATGTTTTTAGAATAAAAACTTTCAAAAAATAACATTGGATTATACAACACAAACAGTGAAACCTCAGTTAACTATAGTGTAAATATAATAACATAGCTTCATTAATTGTAACAAAGGTACCACATTAATGCAAAGTGTTAATAAATGGTAAAACTGTGTGTGGGGATAAAATGGCTGTATGATTTTTTCTCTAAACCTACAACTTCTCTAATTAAAAAAATTAAAAGTGCACCAAAAATAATAAAAATAAATAACATTTTAATGCAATAATTTTTAAAACTCAAAATTAATGAAAAATCCATGATGAAAAAAATATCAAAACTTTAAATGAAGACAGGATCTGAAAGAAAAAAAAATGGAGCTAATTCTCATTAATGTGGTCTAATGTATTGACTGAATATGATAACTCCTAATAATAGTGACTAGGAATATATATTCTTATATATTCTAGAATGCCAGAATAGTTAATCTGAACTGATATATTTGTAATATTTCTTATAATTAAAATATCTCTTATTTCAATTCCTTATTTCTTACTATCAATTCCCTACAGCACTTATTTTCTTAATTTAAGCCATTTTGATGAAAATATTTTTAAAATCTATTGCAGATGTCTCTGCCTAAGCAAATCAGATAAAATATTCTTTATCCTGTGTTTAGAGTAGATCCTTGGAAAATTAAGGTTGTACATTTTTTTAAAATTCTCCATATCTAGAAGACCTCCAATGTTGATTTATCTGAAGATTCAGATATAGGTCCTTCTAGAGAAAGGGTTGTAAAATGACCCAAAGCAACAACTCAGGTACATTAAGAAATTATTTGATATGAGCTTTATTTGGAGTCAGTTGTTTCTTTCTCATAAAATCTTAATAAAAATTGAGTAATTGCATGACCTTCAGAGAAGGATAACATGACTACTCTTGGCAGAATTAATTATTGACCCAAAGGCTGTGAAAAAGCCTTCACTGAGTTATTTTCACAATCTCTAGAAACTCTTTTCCCTAGCATTATCATAGTGGTGAGTTGACAGGAGTGTTTAAAACATTATCTATTATTTTTGCATCACAAGCCCAGTGGACTAAGTCAATTGCCTTGTCAGTTTCAACCTATTCCTCTGTCAGACTTGTATGAAGACACACACTGTGGTCCTGGTCTAGGAACCAGGAAACCGATTTCTAGAGCTTTATTCTGTAACTTTGACCAGTAACTGGGCCACATTCTTCATACATAAAATATAGGGTTGAATTAGATGATTATTCAATTTTCTTCCACTGTAAAGATTTATGATTCTAAGATGCCCTGTATTTTAGTGCAACGATAAGGTAAACCAAAGTCCTTCACTATGAGGTTCTCATGGCACTCTACCAGTACGCCTATGGAGCCATTATCATAATTCAAGACACAAAAATGTGCTCATCTGAGGTGAATTGAGTGTTGAGTCCAAGCCTGTGGTTGACTGAATTATGTAGTCCAACAAAAGACATGTTCTTCAACTTAATCAGTTATCCTATGGGTATGAACCCATGTGTAAATAGGATCCTTTAAAGACGTGTTATCAGTTAAGGTATAGATTTATTTGTTCATAGGATCTTCTAAGATCATATTTAAGTACTGCCAAATTGGATCAGGATGAACTTTAATCTGTATTACTGGAGCCCTTATAAAGAGAAAGACACAAGGAGAAACTGGAGTCATAGAAAACCAGAAAATAATGCACAAGGGGAGAGAGATTGCCAGGTGACAGAGAATTGCTGTAAGAACACTTTAGGGAGAAGGTATGGCCTTGCCTAGGTCTTGATCTTAAACTTTTAGCTTCTGAAAGCTTAAGAATAAAAGCCTATTTTTTAAGCCAGCCCATTATGTCAAATTTAAACTGTTTTAGTTCACCTGGGCTGCTACAACATGGCTATAGACATGTTTCTTATGGCATGCTCACTAAAAAACAAAAAGACAAAAGAAAGAATAAACTAGGATTTCTTTTTTATATATATTATATATAATATATATATATAAAATTATTAGCATAAAATCCAGATTTGAGTTTCTATTAATAAAGCAAAATAAGCACAGTGAGCCCACATATCTGAATGGCAATAGTCTATTAGAGCTGGTTAATTGTTGCCATATTTAGTTGGACATGTGCCCTGCAATTTTCCATACAACACACAGCACTCTTTAAAAAAAAATGTCTGGTTATGTACACTTTTAAGTTTTTGAATGTAGGTTTTTTTTTTTATTTATTTTTATTTCTCTCCCCTTCCCCCGCCCTGCCCCGTCCCACCCCGCCCCACACCAATTGTCTGTTTTCTGTATTCACTAGCTGCGTGTTCTTTTGTCCGTTTCTGTTGTTGTCAGCGGCACAGGAATCTGTGTTTCTTTTTGTTGCGTCATCTTGTTGTGTCAGCTCTCCATGTGTGCGGTGCCACTCCTGGGCAGGCTGCACTTTCTTTGGCACTGGGCGGCTCTCCTTACGGGGCACACTCCTTGCATGTGGGGCTCCCCTACTTGGGGGACACCCCTATGTGGGGGACACCCCTGCATGGCAGGGCACTCCTTGCGTGCATCAGCACTGCGCATGGGCCAGCTCCACATGGGTCAAGGAGGCCCGGGGTTTGAACCACAGACCTCCCATGTGGTAGCTGGACGCCCTAACCACTGGGCCAAGTCCACTTCCCTGAATGTAGGTTTATATGTTTGTCTCCTTCACTAAATAATAGGCTTTCTCAGGGAAAAGAACTCTTCCTGACCCTCTGTGGTAGGCACAGTTAGCTGTCTAAGAAATACAATCCTACCATTCTTCCTAAAAAAAGAGAACTCCAATTTTATTTTATTCAATCTGTACTAAAAAATATTCACCTCTGTCAGCTGCCTTGAATCTAATAAAGTTAAAATCAATGAAGATAAAGAAGTCAACAGCTTAGTTCTTTCAAAAAAGCTATTGCTTTACCAAATTTAAAAAAAAGAAGTTCTCTCAGATGGTCCATACACTAATCATTCATACTTTGGATTTCCCTCATCTTTCTACCTGGAATTCTGATATAAAGCCTATTAAGCTGGTGGCCGTCTTGCAACCAGAAGGACAATTGCCATATACTAAGATTGTAGTACAAAAGATAAAAGGAACAACAGTTTCTTATTGTGTCTTTGAGAAGCCTCCATAATCCTGGACTGCCATCAGGTTATTTAGAATATAAACCCCTATCTGCTCGAGACATCATAAGCACCAGCATAAGACATCACTACCGACACCACCTGCATTCCTAGCCACTACATACACCCTTATAGAAGCCCATGTATCTGAACCCCAGAAGGTGTCCTTTTATAGCAGAAACAATGCCAATACTGATATTAATGGCTTACAGTAGGTAAATGCTTACTAATGATGGATATTGTGATGAAAGTTTTATATTAGCTGATTCTCCGGATAACCCTATGAGAGAGATGCCATTATCCCCATTATACAGATGAGGCAAGGAGATGATATATGATTTGCTCCAAGTCAAACAATTCTTTTAATTTAATGATGAATGTTATACCTATATCAATGATGAATGTTATAAACTTAAAATCAAGCATCTGGAAGTACAAGCATTTTATTCAATAGTGTGGGCTCATCAAAATATGTTGCCATTCCCATTAACACTCACATATTTCTCAGTGAAAATATCAGCTAGACACCCAACATCCCCAAGCACTCTCATACTGTTGCCTAGATAGTTTGCTCTCTCATTTTAGAGAGGAAAAATGTAACATTTTCTACTCTATTTTTAACCATCAACATCACTCTCCACCATCCTGATTGTCTACTGATAAAACAAAAGCACAAGGCTCTTTCCATCTATGCTTTTTTTTTGAAGATACTTAGATTACATAAATGTTACATAAAAAATATAGGATATTTCCATATACCCCACTCCCTACCACTCCCACATCTTCTTACATTACCAACACCCTCCATTAGTGTGGCACATTTGTTACAATTAATGAACTCATACTAGAGCATTGCTACTGTGTGAATTATAGTTTACATTATAGTTTAAACTCTCTCCTGCACAATTTTGTAAGTTATGACAAGATACATAATGGCCTGTATTGTCATTGCAACATCATTCAGGGCAATTTCAATGCCCCAAAAATACCCCCATATTACACCTATTTTTCTATCTCCCTTCCCTCAGAACCTCCGGAGGCCACTGCCTCCACATTAATGATAAAAGTTCTTCCATTGAAGGAATGACAATGGGTCTACAGTAGAATAACAGTAAGTCTACTCTAATCCATCATTCATTCCCCAATGCTGAGGATTCAGGGATGGTGATGTCCACTCCACCTCTAGTTGAGGGGGAGCTCAGATCCCATGGGGCAGATTGATGGAGCTATATTGTTTACAGTTGTAGACTCTCTCCGTCCCTTAGGATGGTCATTGACCATCATCAGTTCCTTGTAGTTGTCCTGGGTAAGTCCAATGACTGTAGAGTAGGTGTTGCAACTCTGTTGAGGTTCAGGGCCTGACACATGGAAAGCCCAAAGATTTAAGTCTCTTGGGCATAAACCTATCAACTTTAGTACTAACTATAGATTCAAACAGAAGGGACAGAAGAGCCATGTGTAGGGAAACCATGACTGAGTCCAACTCTGTCACACTGGGGAGCATAAATTCCAAAGTAGGGCCCCCATGACAAGGCACCAAACTCCTGAGCCCTTGGTCCTGTCTATAGTGTCTGCATGTTCCAGAGCCCTCAGTAGCCCCACTATTTGAGCCAATATTTACTACGGCAGCCAGTTGGATCCTGCTGAGATATGCATGAGTGTAACCTCTGAGATGACCTCCTGATTCACTTTGAAGTCTCTTAGCCATATAAACTCATTTGTCCCATTACAGAATGTGGCAGAGCTCCCCAGTATTGGAACTGGATATTCTTTCAGTTATTGTATGGCTCTCCACTCACTGTGACAATGCCCCATGAGCACTTGAACTCATTCATACACCTTATAGATATGCCCCAGGTGAACCTCCTCCCATGTATCCCCCATCACTGACACCCTGCACAAATGATCCTCCCTTGCCTGAGTTGTAGCCCTTCTGTGATCCAAAACTTCTTCAAAAATGAAGTCAACAAAATAACTGAACAAAATTATAAGAAAATTAAACAATAATGATAGTTTTTAAAATGGCAAATAAAATACAAAAAAATTAAAAAGAATTTGAAATAATTAAAGAAATAATTTAATTTTTAAAAATTGGGCATTATGTTCTTCATTACTGTAAGATCTGTTGTCTTGTATGTACAGTGACATTTTCTTTCATTTATTCCCCCAATGTCTTATTTTTTTCATTTTATCTTCAAAGAAGCTTTAGGTTACAGAAAAGTCAGGTGCAGAATATAGAGGATTCCCATATACCCAACATCCTCCTATTAATAACATTTTACATGTGGATGGTACATTTGTTACAATTGATGTACAAGCATTGAAACATTGATACTAACCATGGTCAAGATTTACATTATGGTTTACATTTAGGTACATACATTTGGATACATTTTTATGAAATTTATCATGGCCTTTATCCATCATTGCAAAATCATATAGAACAATTCCAATGCTCCCAAAATGTCCCATGTTCCATCTATTCTATTCCTCCCTCACCCTCCCTTTGGCACCCACGACATCCTCCAAGCTTAACTTCTTAAAGAACAAGATTCATAATTACTTGCAACAACATTGAGGGCTTGACATACTGGCCTGTCCTTCCCTATTAGGCACTGCCTATGCTCTCGATGACTTCTGCCCCTCTGGTCTTATATACTCTACTTTTCTGCCTTTAGAATTGATAAAATGTCCCTATTATCATTTAAGGTCATAACTTCCAATGGTGCTTAAGATATCTTCCCTGATAGGCAATTTACAGATTTTTCCTCTCTCCTGTGTTATCAACTGTTCCCTTCTGTCAGAATATAGATATACCACTTTCCATGTCATTAGAAAGAAACCCTCTTGATCCCTCCCATCTCTTTTAAGTTATTGGCCAAAAGTTTTTTTACTAAACTTCTGTTCTTTACTTTCTCCTATTGTATTCTGTCCTCAAACTTCTTTATTTAGGCTGTGATCCCTACCCTAACCCCAAAAATGTTCCTGTCAAGATCAAAAATGATTTCTGACTTGAAAAATCCAGTGGTCAATTATGAGGCCCCAAATCCCATCAGTAGGATTTGACATACAGAGTTGATCCTCCCCCCCTTTTTTTTTTAATCTCAGCAATTTTTATAATAGGAAAAATGTAAAACCTACTTAAATGCTCAGCCATAAGAGAACTGATTAAGTAAACTATGGTATGTCTCTACGATTCAATAGTAATGTAGCTTGTTAAAAATACTGATTAGGAAAAGTATGTGTATTAGTCAGCCAAAGGGTGCTGATGCAAAATACCAGAAATTGGTTGGTTTTTATAAGCGGTCTTTATTTGAGGTAGCAGCTTACAGATACCAGGCCATAAGGCATAAGTTACTTCCCTCACCAAAGTCTATTTTCACATGTTAGAGCCAGATAGCTGCTGACATCTGCTGACATCCTCTATTCCAGGGTCTTGCTTCTCTCTGAATTCAGGGTTCCTCTATTCCCAGCGCTTGCTTCTTCCTGGGCTCAGGGTTCCTCTCTTCCTGGGGCTTGCTTCTCTTTCCTCTGTGAGCTTATTTCCTGGGGCTCCAGCTTAAGGGTTCAGCATCAAACTTCAACATCAGAACACCAATATCAAAAACCCTCAACTCTGTCCTTTGCCATGCCTTTTATCTGTGAATCCCCACCCACCAAGGGGCAGAACGCAATGCCCTAATGACGTGGACCAGTCATAGCCCTAATCATAACTCAGTCATGCCCAGATACAGACCAGATTACAAACATAATTCAATATCTATTTTTAGAATTCCTAATCATATCAAACTGCTACAGTATACAATAGTATAGAAAACTGATTATATAATGTTAAAAAGGATACAAATATATATGAGGGGTATGTTATATATACAGAGTGCATAGTTATCTATTCACCGAAAAAGAAAACTGGGAAGAAATCTAGCAAAATATTATCTTTAGTTGCTTTTTTGGTGGACATTCCAGAATGTCACATCTTCTGAAGTTGGTTTCTATTTCATTAGGCATATCTCTGTAGACTTTATTGCCTTTTGTTTCCTTCCCTGACCTATAAATATCAGAATATCCTAGAGTTTAATGTCTTTGCCCTTTTTCTCTCCCCTATCTACATTACAACTCTAAATGATCTCACTCAGTCCAACATCATTAAATATATCTCTATACTGTTGACTCCCATTTTTTATCCCAAACCCAGACTTTTCCTCTGAGATTGACTCACATATACAACTCTTTATCTCCTTATTAGGCATATATAACTTAACATATCCAAAACCAATGACTGACTCCCTGATTTGCCCCAAATTTCTCTCATCTCAGTAAATGCAACAAATTTCATTCATATGTTTTTAACAAACCAAGAATTTATATCATTCCTTGATTCCTTTCCTTATCTCTTTAGCCAGTCCAAGAGTATATCATGTCACCTCCAATCACTCCCACCAAAACTAACCTTAACCAAATTGCCATCATTACTTAGTTGGGTTCGCACTACATCTTAACTGGTCTCTTGGTCTTCCATTCTTGCCCTTCTATCTATCCTCAGTACTGATCATCTCGTATTTGCCCTCACAAACCTCCAACAACTTTGCTCTATACTTAGAACACTAAAGGAGAGCCTTGTCATTGCCTATGAGATCCTGATAGATCTGGCTCCTGTCTATGGATTTTAATAAACTCCTACCAGGTATTTCCTTGCTCAGCCCTGTCCAGCCATTGTGACATTTTTAATATTCATCAAATGCTGCCATATTATTTCCTCCTTAAAGGTTTTAAACTTGTAGTTTTCCTAAAAAATCTCACCTCAGCCCTTCCCTTGTTTTAGAGATTCCTCAAATATTTCTCAGATATTATATATTTCATTCAAGTCCCTGTTTAATCATTACCTCCTTGAAGAAGGCTTCCTTAACCAAACAATTTAAATCTGTTTGTATTACTTTCTGTCTTTTTATTCTGCACTTCTATTCTTTAGTATTTATAACTATCTGAATAATTGTAAATGGTCTTTATTATTTTCAGTGCACTCAATTATATTTCTATGAAGTTAAAGGCTTTTTCTATCTTAAACAAAACTTAATACCTACCCTGGTGCTTAAAATGTAATAAAAGCTCGTTATATTTTTGAATAAATGTATGCATTAATGAATTGTGGATACTTTCTTGTCTTTCCCACCAATACAAATAAGTACAATATGCTATGACTTAGCCACATGTATTGTGTAACAACATTAAATACAATTAAGTTAGGGGAGAGTCAAGGTAAGGCAAAACAGCAACCAGGAACTGAGGTGGCTCAAGTGACTAGGAAACTCTCTCCACATCAGAAGTCCCCAGGATCAAATCCTAGTGAATCCTAGAGGAGAGAAAATGAGAAGTTAAAAAGAGAAATAGATACAGAAGATCAAATGGCAAATGGACACAGACAGCAAAAACCAGCAGGGTAGGGGGGAGGGGGAGGAAAAAAATACAATTCAGTTATTCCAATTTGTAAGAAGCATGATTAGCTTGTTCTTTCTAAGTCTTATTGTCCTGGAATTTCTTTTTAAAATTATCTATATATCTATATTTCTCCCTTTAATATTCTTATCTTGCTTATATCTTCTTCTTAGGACTCATATTTAAATATACATCTTACATTGCTGCTAGTTTTGGGATCAATTTCTATGTGGATCAATGTTCACATTATAGTAATTCATGCCATAAGAGCCTATTTTACAATGTACTAAAATGATAGTACAAATCTCAAGTGGATAGAGGCCACTGTTTGGTATTCCTTTTAAAGTGACACTACTTATAGTAATATAATAACTTTAGAGAACCTAGGAGAGCCGAACTCCGCTTGTCCTTACACTAATTGCCCCCATAGGCAGCAGTATTTTCATTTTTTACACAGAGTAACAATAAATGTGAATGTGGAATTTTAATTATCCTACAGAGGCTTTTGCTTCTTTCTGCTCTTACTGTATTCCAGCATTTTTGCTTTGTTCCCTCCTATTTGTATTTCTTGTTTGCAACTTCAACAGACACTTCTGAGTATACTGCATTGTCTTTCATCTTTTCACCACATATACATGCCCACACAATCACACCCACATTTCTCTCCCTTTTCCTTTTGAATGTTTGGCTTCAATTTCTGTCTTTGTGGCTTGATTTTACAATAATTACAAGCAAAATGTTGTGTTCCTTTCTTCTAATTAAACAAACAACCAGTCACCATGTTTTTGGTTCTTAGTTTCTTAGGAAGCTTCTCTTTGCAAGCCTAGGTAACTTAAAAGAAGACAGGTATTTGAATAAAGAAAAAATGGAGAATTCCTATAGAAACCGATCCATTTCATTGTCAGCAGTGTTCCTCATATATACAACAGTACACAGAAATGATGGAGTTACTATTTTTGAAAATTCTCCCAAGGTGTTTACATAAATTGTACTAGTCCAAATGCATTGGAGAGAAATTAATTATATTTTATAGATACTTAGAACATTAGTTCTCAGTCCTTTAGCAGAGAACATTTACTGACAAGATTACATTTGTTTCTGTGTTCTTATTGCACATCTTTTTCATCGTAGGGTAAATAGGACATTCAGGAAAACAGCAAGACCATTTTTATCTTCATCTGCATATATCCTTTGTAATCATTTTGTTCAAATTACTTGATGGACCAAGGAATGTCTTCACTTAGTTTTGTTTTTTTTTTAAAAGATTGTGCATTTGCACACACTATGGAGTGGAAAATTCTTTCTACTGATTTTTTATAAAAATTTCAACCATTAACAAAAACTGCTTGGTCAAATTAATTAAAAAAATCAGAAGATCTCCTCAATTTACTAATTGTATACTATTTTCTTTAGTAAAGAAACAAAAAATATTCAGTAAAAATGCCCTAAGTAACTCCATATGCATTGTATGGTGCTAAGTACAAAGTAGGGGCATAAAAATAAATAGACAGTGATGAAGACTCAAGGAGCTTGTCTTAGTTCTCATCTAATTTAGAAAATGTAAAACATTCACAGCTGGCTCATAAATGAGTACTGTACAAAGAACTTGAGCTCAGAAAAGTTTTCCTCCTTGCTTTTATTCACTATTTCAAGTTTTGAAAAATTACAAACTTTTCTATGCAATAACACTATTAATAATAGCAATTAGTCTTTCCTGGTTACTTCTTATTTTCTTTTATACATTTATTATTTTGCTTAAGTGAACCTCACTTAATAAGGTAAGGTCTTATTATACTTTCGTTAACGCAATTATACACCACTGTAGAAAATTTGTAGTTTTGTTTTGTTTTCCTTTGTTTTCAATTTTCAGTTCTTCACAAACTTTCTTTTGTGAAACTGAAAAGAAAATAAAACAAAGTGTGCAAAATATAAACCTCATTTTTAAAAATTTTTGGAAGCAACAGGTAAAAGTAATCTTCCAAAGTGCTACAAAAGCTTTTCAGTGTTTATTCTTTATTCCCAATTTCTGTACTTCTTGTGTTGCCGAACTGTAACAAATGTCATGGACAGGACAAACTGCAGTTTGCCTAGCATTGTAATAAAACATACTGGAAATTAGAGTCCTTCTTTAATTAAGAATAATAAAGATTATTAGATCAATTCCAGGTTTATTAATGAAATCTCAGTTTTATTTTCAAGCAGCATTCCTAAATTCCCTCAAAAAAATTAGTTTTCGCCAAGAAAACAATGGGAAAAGAGAAAACATGCCTATCAGCATCAGACATTACTCCCAGATCTAAAGTGTGTAATTTTCAGAAGGCTAGCCCCTTTTCTGAAGCATAAAATGTTTGTGAAGACAAACATAATTTACTTTAAGAAAGAACAGCTCCTCTAAAGGAGAAATAATTACCTATAACCAACAAGGTAACCCTAATTTTTAATTACATTGTAGATGTTTCGCTTTTTCACATTATTCTACTTAGCACCATGAAACCTCATTTAGCTATAGTCTCAACTTCCATTTCTTACAGATTCAGATGGCACCCATTAAGTTTAATGTCATGGAAGGAACACAGCCATAAATACCAGATAAGAGCAGCTTCCTACAGAATTCAGGCTGTTATCATAGATTTCAAAAAGCCCTCCTCAGAATCATCTACTGACACTTTGAAAACCATTTAATCACTGTTACTTGGATTTATAAAGGTCGCTTGATTTTTTTATATTTTAAAAGACAGGAGACTAGATTCTCTGATGGAAAATTAAGCAATTATTTCAGTAAATAATAACGAAAAACCGCTCAAATTATTAGTTCTCTTATATTAGGAAATCATTGACAATGCATTAAGAGCTGGTCTTGTGTAACATCAATCAAAGCCACTAAATACAAAGAATATATAATGAGAACCGACCACAAAATATTAATTAAATGCTAAATACCATTTAAAACATTAAATGTATATTATGGTGCTTTGTCAAGATGAATTATTACACTAATGAGTCAAGTAATTCTCATTGGGATAATTTTGAACCTCAAACACCCCTCAACACAGTCAAGTAAAATAAGTAAATAATCTAAGTAGGAATTTTGACAAAGAAAAATTTTGCCTGAATAAACTCAACAGTGTAAACAACTGGAATCATGTGGTTTCATGAAATGGATGGATCATACAAGGTTAAAACTGAAAATTTTGTTGGTAGCATTAAAATGATTCATCATCAATTTAATCCAGTGATTAAAAAAATACGTATCTGTCATACTTGCAGTGATTGGGTTTTTATTTTTAATTTTTCATTTGTTTTCTGAATATTTGATGTGTGAAGTTCAATCTAACAAAGAACTCTCTCTGATTAAGTGACATTTTGTAAACAAGTTTCTAAAACAAATATTATTCCCTCAGGCAATATAATAGAAATTAATCCAAGAAATATCAGAAATAGAGCATTTCAGATTTTTCCCCATTGAAGAATATGTAGGGAAGTTCTGTCAAATACTATACATAAAGTAAAGAAGGGTAAAAGCAGAAGAAGAGAAAGCTATATACACTGATTACTGCATTGGCAAGGTCACTGTTTTAATTAATTGGATTTTCCTAATTTAATGTTCTTATGTGCCAAGCGCAGCAGAATCTTAAATTTTAGTATGAAATTAATTCTCTTAGCAGTGATGGAAAAAAAAAAAAACAATACATCAAATCCTACACAGCTGCACCTGTATTTTAAGAAATTATTCTCAGTAGTGAAAAGCAAAGTTGGAAGATCCAGGAATCAGTTCCTCCATCAAAACAACTCCTGAACTGGCATGAACTACCTGAATCAACCTCACTGAAACAGAAGAGGCTGAAAAACTGTGATAAAGACCTGTGAGTTTTGCCCTCTGCAGTGGCTACCATTCCTTCACCAAAGCTCACGATGGGCAGCAGTGGGGACTGCAGCCTGGGTTCCTGGTCCTGCTTGTAGGTGTCAGGGTGGGACACAAAGAACAGTCCTCCAAACACCAGAGATGTGTGGTCTGATACCAGATCTCTGCCTGATGAGCTACTTCAGATTCCAGGGGACTTGATCTGAGGGTGGGCATTGTTCCAGCCCCGCTGGAGCAAAGGCTGCAGAGGAATCTTGAAGGCAGAAACCTTCTTCAAAACCATAAAAAACATTTAAAAGGGTTACATTAAAAAACATTTAAGAGGGTTACATTAACTGGGTAAGTGCTAATTTAAGAAATCGTAAGTTCAGAAACCTCAGAAGAAGCTCCCCATCCCCTCAACAACACAGAGTGGAGCCAGCTTGCAGAATGGCAGCTCCGTGCACATGGATGCATGTTTGTCAAGGCCAACCTTTTAGGTGGAAATTGGAGAGACTGAAAGAAACAATTATCAGCCAGGAATTATTTTATATCTGGCAAGACTTTTTTTCAAAATTGAGGGGGAGATTAAGACATTGCCAGATAAGCAAAAACTGAGGGAATTTATAACCACTGGACCTGTACTATAAGCAATGCTAAAGGAAGTACTTCAGGATATTAGAAAATGGATCAAAGCAGCATGAAGAAAAACCTATGATAAAGTTAGAGAAGTGAATAATGCCAGTACTGTTGTAATCTATTGTTTGTTATGTAACTCTGCTTCTTGCTTCCTATAGGTGCTAAAATGCAAATGTATAAAAGTGTGATAAAATTACGGGTTTAGACTTACAATGTTCAAAGATAAAATTTATAACAAGTACAGAAATAAGTGGGGGACAGAAGGGGTTAAGAACAGTGTATCCGTATATTGCTATCAAATAAAATACAACTGTTAAAGATTTAGGATGTTAAATTTTGACACCATGATAATCACAAAGAAAATACACGAAAAACCTTTTCAGAAAGAAATGAGAAGGATCTCAAAATGGCACAAGACAAAAACCAAGTTCATTTTTTTCTTCCCCATCCCCGCCCTGCTGTTTATGCTGTCTGTGTCCATTTGCTGTGTGATCTTCTGTATCTATTTCTGTTTTTTGTTTGTTTGTTTGTTTTCTCTTCCCATCTTTCTCCTTTAGGATTCACCAGGATTTGATCCTGGGGAACTATGATGGTCCTTGTCTGTTGTACCACCTCAGTTCATGGTCTGCTGTGCTTCACCTTGACTCTTCCCTTCGTCTCTCTTTTGGTGCATCATCACTTTGCTGTGTGACTCACTTGCATGGGCACTGACTCACTGCACAGGCACTAGCTCACCATGCTAGCACACAGCTTGCTGCATGGGCACTGGCTCACTGCACAGGCACTGGTTCACTATAGGGGCACTTGTGCAGGCACTCCGCTCACCACACAGGCACTGGCTCACCATGCAGCCACACTTTCTCTTCTGCTTTTCCATCACGAGGCCTCAGGAATTGAACTGCAGTCCTCCCATATGGTAGACAGAGGCCCTACCACCTGAGACACATCCACTTCCTCAAGTTCATTTTAAGTACGCTCAGCAACAAATGTTTTTAGAAATATGAGTCTGGGTTGATCCATCACTTGGCTACCACCCTCAGCTAACCGAGCTGCTATTAAAATAGGTTATTTTATCTAAATATACAAGAATTTGAGTTCAAATATCAGGTTGATTTTAAGCAATAATGATACAGTATTATTATAAGACAATTTATTTGTTTGGATAAGGCATCATTTCTTCTAGCAAATGGCTTATAAATAATCACTTACATAGTTTATGAGTATATTTTTTGTGAATAATCAACAAAAACTAACAAATTCAAACAGAAGGCAACAATTTTGGAATAAGTTTGATTCCATTTTTCTGCTTATTCCTTTCCTGGATTAATGTCATTCAGTTTTAATGCTCAACTTGTAGAATCCCATCAATGGCATATTAACAATAATACTAGCTAAATTATAAGCACTCTTTCTAAGGCAATGAGGTATAATAAAAGATTAAAAGATTAAGTAATAATAGCTTTGGGTTTCTGCTCTTCTAAGTACTGGCTGTGATGACTATAAATTATTTAAATAGATATTTAGGGCTTCCACTTAAAACTGCTGGTTCATTCCACAAATTTGGAGTGAGCTTGAGAATATCTATTTAAAACAAAATAAAGCAAAACAACCCTTTGGGAGATTTGCAACCTTCTTTTACAGGTGAAGAGCTTTACCCCACTTAGAGGGATTTGGTAATTTATATGAAATCACAACACTTGCTATTGAGTAGGCTGAGGTTAGCATCTTGGAGTCCAGGTTCAATGTTCTATTTACTGTTTTATGCTATAAAGCTCTGAATAATTTTAACTGTTTTGCAGTTGGAGTGGGGTTAGGTGGCCAGGTTATCGAATCTTATTTTCTATGCTGATAGAGATCATTCTTTGTGATTCCAGTTTTCTTCCTTTCTTTCTCCATCAAGAGAGCTTCCTTCTATTTTTTTTTGTCTATTTTCTACAGAAGTGTCTATTTTCTTGGCCCAAACTAACCTACAGCATTTCTATTCTTTATTCTGCCTTCTTCCTCATTCCCAGGGCAGGTATTCCATTAATCATCCTCTCATACTTATATCTAAACTTCCATGCCTTCAGGTTTTTATATTCATTTTTCCATTCTTTGAATATTTATTGGGTACCTATTATATGCTGAGCACTGTGTTTGGCACTGGAGATAGTGATGAAAAAGACATATGTTGTCTGTGCTTACATTGATGTTAGTCTAAGTAGATTCAATGTGTGGTGTTCGCTCCACACAGATTCCCAGAGTCAGAACTCCCATTTTAGTGAGAGCCGCTGGTGACATGTGTATACGCTGAGAGGAGGAAAGTAAGAACCTCAGTCAAAATGTATAAATCTTGGCTATTCTAAATGTATAAATCTTGGCTATTCTAAATAAATAGCTTTCTTAAACCCCCATTCCCATCAAATCAAATAATTCAAATGGTTCACACTTTTTCTTCTATTACCTCAATTTATGTTTCTATCAAACTGCACTCTACTTTTTCTCAAAAGTATGTTTGGTTTCTGCATCTTTTAGTTCTCCATGCTACTCTCTAAAGTTGGAATGTACTACACTATCTGCCAAGGTTTCTCTAAAATGGGAAGAAGTGAAAGATTTGTAAGACTGGAAAGCTGGATATTTAAGGCCAAATTTGGAAGCTGATGGTGACTGTTCATGCAAAAAAAAGTTTTAAAAGCACTAAAGGAAGAACAACAAAATGCATAAAATTTTACATTATTCTTAATGTAAAAGCCTGTGATTTCAGGAAGCTCATGATGTTTGTGGCATTGTTTTATTGACATTAGTGAGAAGCCGTGGAAGAGAGGGTTAGGAGATAAAGTGCACAGGAAGGTACTGAACAGAATGAGGAACTCTAAGCTTGGAGCCCACCTGTTTCAGCTTGTGTAGCCATGATTATTTCTTGATCAATATCTGGGTGTTTAATACAATTTTTCCCTTTTTATTCTGATCTAACACTACGATTTCATATTACTAGAAAGAAAATTATTCACTGGGCAAAGATGTTTATTAAAAATTTAAATAAACTTCAGCTAAACACTCGTGACAACTTCTAAAAATAAAGTTTCTCATTAGAAACATGAGGTTAAATAAGCGTTTTTATGCTTTTCTAGTTTGTCTTTTAAATTCATCAATATGGTGACTTTATTTTTCCATATATAGAATTCATGTTGGACTATAAACAGACACTGCTCCTGCAATTTCTGTGATTTAATAAAGATATTCATAGACAACAATATTATATGAACCATTTTATTATTTGGCCATTTTTCAGATTTACAAATTGCTTCCTTCTTATTTTATTCCCATGTCAAATGTTATAATAAAAAATTATGCTATTAACAACTTGATTAATATCAGAAAAGTGAGTCAACTGCATTTTTATCAAATTGCAAGAAAGTTTAAAAAATAATTCCCTTGAACAAACATAAAATATCTTACCTTCAGTGAATAAGGATTACATGCAAATTCACTTTATGGGGAGGGAAGTTATATATTTCCATGGAATAATATATTTGTGTAAATTCAGTACATGGAAAAATAGGTTATAAAATACCTAATATATAGTTCTGTATACACCGATGGAAGTTTGAGCACATATATTTGTTGTTGTCGTCATTAATATTTGGATCAGTGTGCCTTTTAGAGATTATTTGTTCTTCACTTCTCTGAGTTATCACACAGGTAGCCATAGAAATTGAAGGACAGAAGCAAATGGGTCAAGTGTTATAAAAGAAGAATCCAGGAGTTGAGGCAAGATGGTGGCTGCGTGAGCTTTCCTGGTAATGTCTCTGCAGGGGGCGGCTGGGCAGCGTTGAAGGCTCTTTGGGACCGCGCTGTTTCGGGGATTTTTGCTGGTTGGAAGGTGTCTGGACGTCAATTCGGTGGGAAGGTAACAGAGAGGATACGTCTATAATATATAAACGGAGGTCCCAGCTGGGCGCGGGAAGTTCCCTCCTTGGGTGGGCGGAGCCGCGGTAGCGGGCGCTCCTGCAGCTCCGGAGCCGCGGCGGCCAGGGTTTTTGTTTTTTTTTTCCTTTTTCTGGAGGCTTTGCGGTGCTGAGAAATTCGCGGATACTAGGCTGGCTGGTGAGGGGTTGTTGGGACAAGACTCCTTTGCAGATCGATTTGGGGAGACAGATGGTGTTTTGTTGTGAAGCGGGGGACGTTTTGGGCGCTGGACAGGGGGGCTAGCGCTTCCGCCTGGAGTCCCATCCCCACAGGTCCGGCTGCCGATCTGCAACGGAATTGGATTTTGGGCAATAAGTGGACACAATTGGGAGACTGTTGTAGGGTGCAGTGAGGGAGGAGGACACGTCTGGAAGCCGATTGGGGAATATTTTGCGAAGTTTGGGATTTCGGATCTTAGAGTCTGTTTTCGGCGTTTCCAGCTGAAGCCCACCCCACCCAGCGGGGCTTGGGATCTGGGTCATTGAACTGGCTGTGGTGTAGAGGCACCCTCAAGTGGACGTTTTGTGGGAGCACAGGGAGGGAGCTGTCCAAAGGCTGAAACCCTGAGGAGTAGGAGATTTGCAGGGATCAGACATTCAAGATAGAGTTCGCGGACCTGGCTTCCCCCACGGGGCTGGCACACAGCTACGGGGATCCCTGAGGGCTGTGTTGCACTGCGGGGCTCCTAAGCTTTCTGTGGACCAGATTTGAGGTTGCCAGGTCTGGGTCCCCTGGACTCTGGCGGTCCACACCCCAGACTCACACCTCTTGAGTCTTCAGTGTCTCAGACTTTCCACCCCTGAATCCATCACGCCCTGGGGTCTACCTGGGGTCCTTGAGTGCCCTGGACCTTAACGTTTGCATTTTATCTTTATTGGTTCATATTGTTTTGTTTTTATTTTCACTTTATCTTATATTTTACTCTTTTTGACGCCCTGATTGCTAATATTGCATTATCCCCTAGTCTTTTCTCCTAGCGTGTCCCCCAAAGTCCTTTTTTTTTTATACAGTTATTTAGGGGTTTTTTGGTTGTTGTTTTAGATAGTGTTGCAATTGTGACACGTGTATACCTGTATCTCTCTTCCCCCTATCCGTTCCCCACCATTTGCCCGTCCTCTTTTTCTTTCTTCCTTTCTTCTTGTCTTTCTTTTTTTCTTTATTATAATTAGTTTTTTTTTTCGGTTTTCTCTTTCCCTCTTGTCCCTCATCTTCCACTTATTTTATTTTAATTCAAGTATACAATAGGTGCTACAGGGAACACGTCACATCTGCTGGGTTTTCCCATCCTCCACTGCCTCATTTCTGTGTGAACTGATTTAGGCTACCTACACTATCCCCCTTCCCCTGCATCTTGATATCCACTATCATCTACTGTCTCTCCTATATTCCACCCCCCACCTCCCGTTCTTTGATCCACAAAGTGTCTAACTCTTAATTTCTAATACCTTTGTTCTGTTTTCTGTCTGTTATCCACTCTTGAAACTATTACCTTTCTTTTCTTTTTCCCTCTCTCATGAAAACAATAGCTTTGTAGTTCATACCATATTCCTCCCATATTCAGTCATCTACTTCATAAAAGGTACTCTACCTACAGCTATAACTATACAATCTACATGAATCTAACCTCCATCCTCCCAGATCTCATATTCTTGCTTTGTTAACATACATCACCAATACTACTTTACACTTTTCCCTTGCTTACACAATTGCCTTTCCCCAACACTAAAACTTTCCTCTAAAGTGAACTTAACCAACAACAAGTAACTAGAATAAGAAGAAAAAAGTGACAAAGAGAAGATATAACACCTATGCAAAAATAACAACTAATTAACCTCCAAGAGCAGACAAAGAAGCTAAGGAACTGATTAAATTCGTCAAAATAAAGAGATGACCAGAAAGCAACAAAAATCTACAAACCAAACCAATAATCAGGAAAACATGGCTGAATCCAATCAACAAACCAATAATCACGAAGGGGAGCAAAACTTGGCACAAGCAATGAAAGATCTCAGAACATTTATCACCGACAAATTTGATGCAGTAATGAAAGAAGTTAACAACATGAAGACATCACTTGGAGGGGAAATTGCAGACATACACAAAAACATAACAGATATGATGGGAATGAATACCACAGTTCAAGAAATCAAAAATACACTTGCAGCAAATATCAGCAGACTAGAAGAGACAGAGCAGAGAATTAGTGATGTGGAAGACAGTACATCAGAAATCAAACAGATAGTTGAAGGGGTCAATAAGAAGATAGAAAAAATCCAATTAGGATTTAGGGACCTGAATGACAATGCAAAACGCTCAAACATACGTATTATAGGCATTCCAGAAGGTGAAGAGAAGGGAAAGGGGTCAGAAGGAGTGTTGCAGGAAATAATGCCTGAAAACTTCCCAAATCTACTGAAAGAGACAGATGTACATATCCAAGAAGCACAGCGCACTCCACAAGTCATAAACCCCAACAGGCCCACCCCAAGACATATACTTGTCAAACTATCCAATGCTCAAGACAAAGAGAAAATCCTAAAAGCAGCAAGAGAAAAGAAAACCATCACATACAAGGGAAGCTCAATTAGATTAAGCGCTGATTTCTCTTCTGAAACCATGGAGGCAAGAAGACAGTGGTATGATATAGTCAAGGTACTAAAGGAAAAAAATTTCCAACCAAGAATACTCTATCCAGCTAAACTAGCATTCAAACATGATGGAGAGTTCAAAATATTCGCAGACAAACAGAAACTGAAAGAGTATACCAACAAGAAACCTCCCCTTCAAGAAATTCTAAAGGGAGTTCTGCAGGAAGAAAGGAAAAAACAGGAAAGGCAAAGTTGGAGGAGAGTATAAGACCAACAACAACAACAAAAAAGACAAAAAAAAAATATACAAACAAAATATGACAAACACAAATCCAATCAAAATATGGCTAACACAAATAATTCCTTGATAGTAATAACACTGAATGTCAATGGATTAAACTCACCTATCAAAAGATTCAGACTGGGACATTGGATAAGGAAATATGACCCATCCATATGCTGTCTACAAGAGACACATCTTAGACCCAGAGACGCATGGAGATTGAAAGTGAATGGCTGGAAAACAATCATACAAGCTAACAATAACCAAAAAAAGGCAGGAGTAGCTATATTAATATCAGACAAAATAGACTTTAAATGTGAAACAATTGTGAGAGACAAAGAAGGATACTACATTTTAGTGAAAGGGAAAATCTGTCAAGAAGATCGAACAATCATAAATATCTATGCCCCTAACAAGGGTGCCTCTAAATACGTCAGGCAAATGCTGGAAAAACTAAGTGAAAGAATAGATACATCTACACTTATAGTGGGGGATTTTAATACACCACTATCAACTCTGGACAGAACATCTGAAAAGAGAATCACCAAAGAAACAAAACATCTGAATAGTATATTAGAGGAGCTCGATCTAATAGACATATATAGATTGCTACACCCAAACACAGCAGGATATACATTTTTCTCAAGCGCACATGGATCATTCTCCAAGATAGATCATATGCTAGGCCACAAAGAAAGGCTGAACGAATTCAGAAAGATTGAAATCATACAAAACACTATCTCTGACCACAGCGGAGTCAAGCTGGAGATTTGCAAGGGACAGAAGCCCAGATTTCACACCACGATTTGGAAATTAAACAGCACACTCTTAGAAAAACAGTGGGTCAAAGAGGAAATCTCAAAAGAAATCAATGACTACCTTGAAACAAATGATAATGATAACACAACATACCAAAATTTATGGGATGCAGCAAAAGCAGTACTGAGAGGGAAGTTTATAGCCATAAATTCATATATCAAAAAAGAAGAAAGAGCAAAAATTGAAGAACTAACTGCACATTTGAAGGAATTAGAAAAACAACAACAAAGTAACCCAACAGGAAGAAGAAGGAAGGAAATAACAAAGATAAGAGCAGAACTAAATGAAATAGAAAATAAGAAAGCACTTGAACAGATAAACAAGACCAAGAGCTGGTTTTTTGAGAAGATTAACAAAATTGACAAACCTTTAGCAACACTAACAAAGAAAAAAAGAGAGAAGATGCAAATACACAAAATAAGAAATGAGAAAGGCGATATCACCACTGACCCCACAGAAATAAAGACTATCATAAGAGGATATTTTGAAAAACTATATTCCAACAAAAATGACAATCTAGAGGAAATGGACAAATTCCTAGAAACACATAAGCAGCCCATATTGACGAAAGAAGAAATTGATGATCTTAACAAACCAATCACAAGCAGAGAGATAGAATCAGTTATTAAAAATCTCCCAACTAAGAAGAGCCCAGGGCCAGATGGCTTCACAGGTGAATTCTACAAAACATTCCGGAAAGAACTGACACCAATCCTGCTGAAACTATTCCAAAACATCGAAACAGAAAGAACATTATCCAACTCCTTCTATGATGCCAACATTACCCTAGTACCAAAGCCAAACAAAGACATCACAAGAAAGGAAAATTACAGACCAATTTCTCTAATGAACCTAGATGCAAAAATACTTAACAAAATACTTGCTAATCGTATTCAACAACACATTAAACGTATTATACACCACGACCAAGTGGGATTCATCCCAGGTATGCAAGGATGGTTCAACATAAGAAAATCAATCAACGTAATACACCATATAAACAGATTGAAGGAAAAAAATCACATGATTATATCTATTGATGCAGAAAAAGCATTTGACAAAATACAGCACCCTTTCTTGATAAAAACACTCCAAAAGATTGGAATACAAGGGAATTTTTTGAACATGATAAAGAGTATATATGAAAAACCTAAAGCCAATATTGTTTACAATGGAGAAATCCTAGACTCCTTCCCTATAAACTCAGGAACAAGACAAGGATGCCCACTGTCTCCGCTCCTATTTAACATTGTCTTAGAAGTACTTGCTCGAGCACTGAGGCAAGAACCAGAAATAAAAGGCATTCAAATTGGAAAGGAAGAAGTCAAAATTTCATTATTTGCAGATGACATGATCCTATACATAGAAAACCCTGAGAGATCTACAACGAAGATTCTAGAACTCATAAATGAGTTTAGTAAAGTCGCAGGTTATAAGATCAATGCGCAAAAATCAGTAGCATTTCTGTACACCAATAAGGAGCAAGATCAGGAGGAAATCAAGAAACAAATACCATTCACAATAGTAAATAAAAAAATCAAATACTTAGGAATAAATTTAACTAAAGAGGTAAAGAACTTATACACCGAGAACTATACAAGATTGTTCAAGGAAATCAAAGAAGACCTAAATAAATGGAAGACTATTCCTTGTTCATGGATAGGAAGACTGAATATTATTAAGATGTCTATCCTACCAAAACTGATCTACACATTCAATGCAATCCCAATAAAAATCAACGCAGCCTTCTTTAAGGAACTAGAAAAACTAACTATGAAATTTATTTGGAAAGGAAAGAGACCCCGAATAGCCAAAGACATACTGAAAAAGAAAAACGAAATTGGAGGAATCACACTACCTGACTTCAAAACATACTATAAAGCTACGGTGGTGAAAACAGCATGGTATTGGCATAAGGAGAGACACATAGACCAATGGAATCGAATTGAAAGCTCTGATATAGAACCTCACATATACAACCACATAATATTCGATAAAGCCACCAAACCCTCTCAACTGGGAGAGAGTGGCCTATTCAACAAATGGTGTCTGGAGAACTGGATAGCCATATGTAGAAGAATGAAAGAGGATTACCATCTCACACCTTATACAAAGATCAACTCAAGATGGATCAAAGACCTAAATATAAGAGCCAAGACCATAAAAACCTTAGAAAGCAGTGTAGGGAAACATCTGCAGGACCTTGTAATAGGAAATGGATTTATGAATATCTCACCAAAAGCACGAGCAGCAAAAGAACTAATAGATAAATGGGACTTCCTCAAAATTAAAGCCTTCTGCACCTCAAAGGAGTTTGTCAAGAAAGTAAAAAGGGAGCCCACACAGTGGGAGAAAATATTTGGCAGTCATATATCTGATAAGAAACTTATAACTTGCATATATAAAGAACTCCTATATCTTGAAAATAAAAAGATAAACAATCCATTTAAAAAATGGGAAAAAGACTTAAACAGACACTTCTCTGAAGCAGAAATACAAATGGCAAGAAAGCACATGAAAAAATATTCCAAATCTCTAGCTATCAGGGAAATGCAAATCAAAACTACAATGAGATACCATCTTACACCCATAAGATTGGCAGCTATGAAAAAAACAGAAGAATACAAGTGCTGGAGAGGATGTGAAGGAAGGGGAACACTCATCCACTGCTGGTGGGAATGCAGAAGGATCCAACCATTCTGGAGGACAGTATGGCGGTTTCTCAAAAAACTAGCCATAGATTTGCCATATGACCCAGCAATACCACTGCTGGGTATATACCCAGCAGAACTGAAAACAAGGACACAAACCGATATATGTACACCAATGTTCATAGCAGCATTGTTCACTATTGCCAAAAGTTGGAATCAACCCAAATGCCCATCAACAGATGAGTGGATCAATAAAATGTGGTATATACACACAATGGAATACTACTCGGCTGTAAGAACAAACACACTACAAACACATGTGATAACATGGATGAATCTTGAGAACCTTATGTTGAGTGAAGCAACCCAGACATTGAAGGACAAATACTACATGACCTCAATGATATGAAATAAACAAGCTGCCCTAGATAGCAAGAGACTGAATGATAGGCTTACAGGAAATCGGAGGGTGGAGGAAGGATATGAGCCGATGTCTGCAGGGGTGGAATTTAAGACGAGATGTTGGTAAGTATGAACACAAAGAAGAGATAAAAGGGGGCAAGGGGTTGCCTTTGGTTGGGGCTTTGCGGGTTTGAAGGTGGCTGGGGAGGTACAGATGGGTAACGTTGCCCAAAAGTGGGGGGAGGGAGGGGTAGCATATGAACACAGGAGAGGGTCAGGTGTTGGTGGAGAGTAAAATGCCGAGAAAATCATATCAAAATATAATAAAGAGGGTTACCTGTTTAGAATGCTCGGAGGGGAGGGTCTGATGCAGGACGGGCTCCTGGGGAATGTCTAAATGCTCATTCTGCCAGAGTGGGTGACACCATGGGGTAGAAACCCAAGTAGTGAGAGTGGGGGTGGACCCACATCCTGGGGAGGACTAATGCCATCAAATAGAGGGAACTGTATCCCTCGAGAGAAAGGGTGGCTCCCAGGGCATTGGGGCAGTTGAGCAAGTTAGGCCCTGAACACTTTTCCATCTATCTCTGGAAGTGGCTCCTCAGGAAACGGAGGTTGGCTGTCACTGTGGGCACCAAAGTGGAAGGGAAAATGGACGTTAAATGTGTGGAACCAAAGTAAATAGGGGATAAGAGAGGAGTTTCTTGAGAGTACACAAGGATGGATATAAAACATGTAATATTACACCATAACATATAGGAGATGACAGACTGATAATGTAAACCATAATGTAAAACATAGGATAACTAAAAATGTAAAGAACTGTGTATCCTAAAGTATGCACCATAATGTAAGCACAGATGTCACCTTGTTAGAAAGCTAATGTCTCAGACTCTGTACATCACTTTAAGTAAATATGATATGAATAGGGCGTAAGAGTATCACTGTGGAAGGGAAAAGGTTTTCTGGTGGATGTGTGGGAGTGCTGTATATTATATATATACATTGCTGTGGTCTAGGACTCCTGTGAAGAAAAGCTTAATAATTAGGTGGGGGAAAAAAAAAAAAAAGAAAAAGATAGGATGTGGAATTTTTTCAAGTCAACATTCTTTATCTAAGTTCTTTATCTAACTTTATCCAAGTTCTTTATCTATCCTTTAAACCCATCGCTATATGCCATTCCCTAGTAAGGGACCATGACATTATATTGGGCTTCAAATTTCAGGGAGTTCTGGATCACAGAGTGTTTCAACAATGGCAATGGAGGGATACTGGTATGGGATGCCAATGACAGGTGATATATGGCTGACAGGGAGCTGTACAGAACATATGTCCAGGGTGCATGGTAATGTTTGAATATACTCATAGTGGCAACAATTAAAAACCACAGTAGGGGGGGTACTGGGTTCCTGGCCAGTGGTGCTCTGTCGTGGTCCCTAGGGGAGCAGCAACAGTCTCCCAGGTACAGTGGTGGGGACCGGGAGGGAGTGAGGGTTCAACAGTGAGCCCCTGATGCTAATGACTATGCTTGTGAGCTGATAAACCTAAAATAAGAACAAGGCCTAGAGCAACATTGTGCCTGGGAATTTCCTCCTGTCAGCCTTCATGTTACTCAAATGTGGCCACTCTTGAAGCCAAACTCAGCATGTAAATGCAATGCCTTCCCCCCAGCGTGGGACATGACACCCGGGGATGAGCCTCCCTGGCAACAAGGGACCACTATCAACTACCAACTGATGATGCAACTGGAAAATGACCTTATACGGAAGGTTCAATGCGGATCAGCAGAATATCCATGTCTACATAAAATACCATGACTTTAAAATGCTGTTTGACCTAAAGTAAGGGGGAAATGGAAAGGAGAAATGAGTTTATATGGCTACGAGTTTCTAAAAAAGAGTCTGGAGGCTGGCAGAAGGATTGCCCTCATGCACAACTGAGCAGAGTCAGAGAGACAGATAAAGTAGATACAACCCCCAGATATTGGTTCCTTTGAGGGCTAAAGAGACCCATGGGAGTTATGGTCATGGCCGATGGGGTTAACTACCAGGGCAGATGGCCCCTCTTTGGAAATGGTGTTTATGTGTGATGAATCTGGACTCAGATGGGATCTCCCTTCATAAGACTTTCATGCTAATGTGCTGGAGGTGCAGTTAATGTTGGGGTTTAAGATATATTTAGGGGATTTGAATCTCTGGACTGACAATGTGATAGCCAGGTCCTGAGCCTCAACAGACTCCAGCACCTACAATCTGATCTATTGGACTTACCACACTCAGCTAAGATGGAGTTGAAGAAGGACAACCACCACACCATGGAGCCTAGAGTGATTACAACTGAAAATGGGAGGATTGCATCCAGCATCCATGTGGAATCTGAGCCTCCTCTTGACATAGAGGTGCAATGGACACAACCAATCCAATGTCCACATAGAAGAGGTGGCATTGGATTGGGAAAAGTGGACATGGTGGACAATGGGTATGGGGAAAGGCAGGAAGAGATGAGAGGTGGAGGCGTCTTTAGGACATGGAGCTGCCCTGGATGGTGCTTCAGAGGTAATCACCGGACATTGTAAATCCTCACAGGGCCCACTGGATGGAATGGAGGAGAGTATGGGCCATGATGTGGACCATTGTCTATGAGGTGCAGAGGTGCCCAAAGATGTACTTACCAAATCCAATGGATGTGTCATGATGATGGGAACGAGTGTTGTTGGGGGGGGGGGGGGGAAGGGGGGGTGGGGAGGTGGGGTTGAATGGGACCTCACATATATATTTTTAATGTAATATTATTACAAAGTCAATAAAAAAAAATAAACCACAAAAAAAAAAGAAGAATCCATGAAGTGTTAATTTGAAAATGAATACTTTCCCAGGAAAATAGAATAACTGACCAGCTTAACTTACCTTTGAGAAACATGGTAGAAAAACGTAAAACATGATAATTACACATATTAATGAAATTTGAAGATGTTTATTTTGTAAGTATATACCTATATATACACTTATATATAATTTCACCAATTTTAGAGTAATAATTTACTAAAAGAAATGCCAAAGAAAGGCTTTCTGTCAGATTAAACCATTTTATATATTTTATACATATTTTCTGAAAAATAGATTTTCAACCCTCTACCTATCAAATGAAAATCTGGAATTTGAACAATTCTATTTTTATCTACCTATTTTATTTAGAATTTATAAAAGAACAATTCACTCTACCATAAAAAAAGCTATGATTTTAACCATAAATTTGGTCCCAATATATATTTCTGAAGGCTTGTATATACTTGAAATGTACTATTTCCTTTGTCGTTTTTGCCCAACTGATGAAACATTTTATATTAATAATTATGCTCTGAAACCCAATTTATTAATTTTCATCTGTAATTTAATTACCGTTAATACCAGGCAATATGCTTAATTAAAGATTGATACTTAGATCCACCTATTGTATTAGTTAGATATATGTCATGGCCCAAAGTTAACTGTTCTTCTGATATTCCATCAATAAGAGTTTATTCAGAATTATTGAAATCTTTGAAGTAATTATTTGATAGATCTATTTGCTTTTTAACAGAGTTCACTCAAAGTGGGAAATAGACATGCCTCTTCTCACATTTTCTGGATTTGCTACCACATAATAGGAGCATATATTTAATTTTAAATATTTTATAGTAGTGTTACATTTTTCCTTAAAAACAAGCATTGAACCTAAACTCTTTTCTCCCAGAAGATTTCTTTCACTGTGTGTTTTCAAAGTGTACCAGTTCTTTCTGATGATGCTAAAGCAGGTAGATTTGCATTCTTCTACTTTTCAAGGTAAAGCCAAATTTTAATAGATAGGTGCTTTTGTTAACTAATGGTACCTCAGGACAAAACATACACATGGATAATGTGAGAAAAGACTGTAGAAAGGCAGAAGTCAGAATTTAATCTGGAACAAAGGAAGAATATGTGTTAGATGATAGTTTGAGAACTTTCAGCTAATGCAAGTTTCAGCCAACATTATAGAATAGGAGCCAGCAAACTTTTGGTGGGAAGGGCCAGTTAGTAAATATTTTAGGTTTTATGGGCCTGCATTTTATAATTATGTGTATGAATTCATGTTTACATAATCATATAGTAAATAAATTTACATTGGGCATTAACCATGCTATTAGTGCTTTAATACAATCCATGGTAAATAAATTAGGGTCTTCTGCCAAGAGTTTGCAATTTCATAGAGGGAAGAAAAGACTAATTCTCACAAAGCAACAATAAAATTATAATATGGTTTGATATACTCTGTTAAGTACTGTCTTCGGTAGTAGAATTCAGTTTTAGTAGGATTGAAGGAGATGTAGAGCAAAACAGAAGCTTGGCTCTAGGAAGGTTAGCACATTTATTGGGGAACCAGTACAATGTAGCCTCTAGGTACATGGACTCTAGAGACAAAAATGCTTGGGTTAAATCATAGCTCTGTTGCTTGTCAGCTGTGTGACTTTGATCAAATTTCTTACTCTTTCTCCTTTAATTTCCACATTTGTAAAATAAGGAAGACTATAGCTTACTATGTGATAAGGTTATTGAAGGATAAAATGTGTTGATACTTACAAATGTTCAAAATAGTGTCCTGCACTTATTAAGCTCTAAATAAGTATCTGTTATTATTTCTATCATTATTAGTGTTATTAAACATCAAGACTGTTTTAAGCAGTTAGGTATATTTTTATGACACCAGGAAACTTTAATTTCCTTCTGTATCTGAAGCCTAAATTTAGTAAAAACAAAACAAAATTAAATAATATAAATAACAAGAAAAACATCTTTCTTTGTTTTCCCACACCCATCAGACACAAAATGAGCCAATAACTTAAATTCAAAAAAATTGTGGAATGCAGGCTATTCAGACGGAAGCGCTGCCCATCACAAATGCATGGATCATTGCATGGCTAAGACTCTTGGGATAGTCAAGTCTTATTCCTTTTGCCAGATGTGTGCAAAGAGTAGGTTTATTTTTGTTTTGCATTGTGTTGTTTTTAACCTTTCTTATGTGGGAAGGTAATCTTAAATGTGATGAGCATTAATGTGTGATGTATACATTATACACTGTCTCTTTCTCTTGTACTGTTTATGAGGGAGGGAAAGAAGTGGGGAGATATGTAGAAAGAGAGAGAGAGAGAGTAGAGGATTTGGGTGTGTTAAGAATGTCAAACATATTGACCTTGATCTTGTGTCTTTCCTGCTAATCTTCCTGCCAAGAAGAATGATTTCCTAACTGCTATTAACTAGAAAATACAGCATGTAAACGCCTGGTAATTCCTTCCAAGATAGTTCTTTATAAAAAGGACAGCTTATTTTGCAATTCTAATATTAACAAAAGTAAATATTCCCTGGTAGAACTTATTTACAAGAGGCAAAGTATCACTTTTACATTAGTATACTGAATTTTACCACCTGCAGGGTTTATATATTCACAGCAATTTTTTCCTTAATATTATTATTTATTTTGAACCCAGATACTCCTGAAACAATCATTGTCAATACAGAAATGGGTCTATTATCATAATGATGAGAAGTAATGATAATATACTAATAACACTTAAAATTTGATTAGAATATATATGCCCCCTACTATGCTGAAATGGGTCTCAAAGTGAAAACTATATTTCACTTGGATATAATTCGTGAGGCTAAAAGTCTAGATTTACTGAGCATCTTAATGTGTCATTTCCAGTCAGGTGAGTTACATAACCAATTCCTTGAATCCACATCAACCCTATAAAACAGATATATTATCATCACAAACTGTAGCTTCCAAATTGCACCGTTCAGCATCTTCAAATGCTGAATTCTTAGTTGATCTCCTGTGTTTTGTGGCCCACTTCTTCAAGAATATGTTGCTTTTCCTATCTTTCTCACTGACTGTGGCATAGCCCCCCAAATTGTAGACTCTAGACACTTCTTTAATACAAACAGTTCTAGCTACAGCATAGAGCACGTTGAGTTCCTTGTCCTTGGCCTTCGAAGACCACCCTATAATGAAATACAGTCTATCATCCCAGAGGATGAATTTAACCCAATTGTGATTTTGGAATTTGGATAAGAATAACTCGGGTTTGGCATGACACTGATGTCATTTTCCCTTTATTTTTAACCTTAAGTGCAGTGTAACCTTACACTTCGCTTATTTTTCCTGCTGAAATAACTGGCATGAATCTAAACACAATTATCTTTTGTCTGTTTATATATGAATAAATATAGCAAGGACTTGCTTTATAACATTAACTCTGCAGAATCTATTTCCCTTCCATGTTCAAATGTCATGAATATTTATGAACCTAGAGAGGGAAGCAGTAAAATAAAATGAATTGGCTTGAGCCAAACACTGTTCTGCGATCTTTTCCAGTTCATTCAACTGACTGCCACTTGACCAAGACCTCACTCAAATGAACTTACACATTAAACTACTCACTGAGAAATTGATTTCCCAAATGTTATCCAATTACAAAGTCACATGGAGTTTCACCGAAGCATTCCGTAAAACAATCAGTAATGGTAAGGCTTAATTTTGATAAAAATTTTTTCAGATCAAAGGCTTGTATTGTCTGTTGGTTCTCAGGCTTTCATGCCCTTTCCCATAGGGTGTTGTTAAAATGGGTTGCATTTTTTATCTGAAAAATTTTTACTTCTTCTTTGCAAAAGTATCAGAATCTTTCTCTTGACATTTTCTGGGTCATATGGCTTGCAGTGTCTTCAATGGGAGGAGGGAGCCATGATTTCATTGTCAGGCATGCCCATTTCAATATCTTTAGTCAATGACATGGACAGAAATGATGCATTCCATTTCAAGACATTTTTTTAAACTAGTCATTGTGTATTCCTACTGTCTTGCTTTCTCCCTCTGCCATGAAATAGCTCTTCTCAAAGGTCCTCTTCTTTCTAACTCAAGTTCCAGTATGAGGAGAAACATGAAGCCAAGACATATGAAGCCCAAAGCTGATTAACGTGCAATATGAATGAGAAATGAATCAGGGTATTTGTAAGCCATTGAGATATGTGGATTGTTAGTGAATCATAACTTAACAAAATTGACACTGGAAATGAGTTATTTCATAAGAGAAACCAAAGCTACGTGGTATTGGCTTAAAGGCTAGGGGTCAAATAAGGCAGAAATTTCTATTGAATGTTTGAAAAATAGCCACATCATCTTATAAGCAGCCAAAATTTTTTTTAACTCTCACCTGTGATGATTTGTAAGGCAGACAACGTGCTGAATAAAGGGTGGCTTTTGTCCACACTTTATTTTGGAATAAATAATGTTACTGATGAGATTTAATTATTATTAGCTACATTTCATAAGCTAGTACAAAAAAAGGGATAAGTTTAAAAAAAAAGAGTTAGCTTGTTTTTAAGTGGAAAAGACAGGATCCAGAAAGTATAGGACTTGCAAGGAGAAGTTTGCAATAGGTGAAAGAATAATTAAGGTTCAGCCACAGGGCCAAGGCCAAATGCAGAAAATGGTTGCCAGTGACCTTTTGTTAAAGAGCTCTGAATGATTTAAAGCAGCAAGCTAAATTCACCTTTAAGATCATTTTAGATGGACAAACTATCTTAGAGAAAATAGACCAAGGGTTTGGCACTCCCCTTGAAGACTGATAAGCTCAAATGACCTGTATCCTAGTTTAGAAAGAGTGTCTCAAAAAGAATTGTGAATCAAGCTATTAGAATAATTTAGCCTAACTAGTCAAATAAATGTGACTTTGGCCAAGATTTTGAGTGGGTTGTATTGCCAAAAAACCTACCGGCCTGATTGAGAAGATTTTGTGACTGTTTGGGATGTAAAATAACCCTTGACCTGCCAGGTTTCCATGGCATAGTGAAGATTTACAAATCTTTCAGCATCTAAAGAAATCAGATTATCCATCAACACTCTTTATATGTGCCCAAGGAGGATATTGGAAAAGAAAGGACTTCTCAGAGGGCAGATCCAAGAGGCAAGGGGAAGGCTAGTCTCTTAGACAAGAGCTAAGGCCTAATCAAGAAACAATCCCAAATCCAAATGTTAAAAGTTGTAGTAAAAGCAAAATTTTAGGATCTTGCTAACCGCTCTGTGCTTCCAGTTCTTATCTGTTTTATCAATGTATGTCAGGGATTTAAGGGGCAGAATCTTTTGGTTGTTTTCTTATAAAATTTTATGTATCTTGATCAAGATGTACCTGATATGGAGACTCTCACAAGAGCCTGGTCATTAGCCCATTGCTCAGATGGAAGAGGGCTTTTAGGCCGTCTTCCCTTTTGAGGGATATTGCATGCACTCTGTATGAATGGGGAGAGAAGAGACAATAGAATATTTGTGACCAAAAAGGTGTTTTGTGGTTCACGGAGTTATTGTTTCCAAGTAGGCTTTCCCTAGATTTCCTTATGAGAGAAACTTACATCCTTTCTCATTATCCTGTAAATTGCAGTGCTTTCCTTTGGGAAGTATGACATTCCTAGCCACACTGTGAGGCTTGACTATATAACTTGATTGGTCAATAGAATGTAAGCAGAAATGACAAAGACCAGTTCAAAAGAGAAGCCTTAAAAGCTATTGTGAGTTTTCATCAACAATATTGCTCATTTTCCCTGTTCCAAGAATGGTCTCCTCCAAATTCACACTACTCCCTCAGCCTGAAAAAGAAGACTCAGGGAGCGGAGGGTTAACCACATCAAGCAGTCAAAATGTAAAAGAGGGAGAAATAAACCCTGATACCTTGGGGCTGTTTAGAGTATAACCTTAAAAAAACTGACAAATACAGGCCTATGCCTGCAGAACTGAACACCTAAAAATTACACTTCATCTGGGTTCTTAATGCTTGGTAATTAGTCAGTGGGAAGTATTTACATGAAAGTTGAACGTATGAAAGATAGAGTACAGTGTTCTGGCAACAACATTAGCAGTTCTGGTTCCTTCAGTATCAGGAGAAAGGTATGTTCTTATTTTCCCAGTAACACACCATACCTTCAGTTCCGTGGCAATGGCAGCTTCCTGGAGTTGGTGATTCATCTGCCTGTAGCAAGCTTAAGGGTAATAGTAGCTTTGTGCTCTTACTGTACTCTAGGTAACATCACCTTACATTTTAATTATTTTTATTCCTCCAGCCCTTCTAATTTCTATAACAAATGCCCTATATGAAATCCCTTTCTGATTGTGACAAATAGAGTAGAATATTTTCAGGACTGAATCTGACTGGTGCAAGACAAGACTACAAGTTTGCAGCGTCTCCTCATGTTGATTAAAAACAAATCTCAGGGAGTGGATGTGATCCAAGCAGCTGAGTGCCTGCCTCCTACATGGGAGGTTCCAGATTCAGTTCCTGGTGCCTCCTAAAGAAAACAAACAAAGAGACAATGAGCAAAAACAATAAGCAGACAACAAGTGAAAACAACAAGGAAACAGACCAAGTAGCCATCTTGGCTGGGCAGAGGGACCAAATCCCTTAAACTATCTAGATCCTGGGAAATGGGGAAAATGGGAAAACATAGAAGAGATGGAGAAATAAAATAGAGCAGAATGCCTAATACATATCAGATATTAAACATATATACTTAATCAACCATGTGAAGCAGTCTTCAAAATTATATTTATGATACTCAGCTTTTTACATGTTAAATTAATATCCCCATATTACTCATCATTAACATTACAATCCAAGTCTGTGTTACTTTAAAGTATATTTTTGACAGATGCCAAAATCTTTTAACAATGCAAAATGAGCTAAGACATACATAGATGAACTATCATGTAATGTAAAATAGTATAAAATAAGTGTTAATTTGTGCAGCAAAATATATTGTAAAATGTAATCAATGAAGGAGAAATACCTGTAGGTCAGAAAAATCAGGAAAATCTCTTGAAAGAGACATGGAATGGAATATATCATATCATAAAATATAGGTAGAATTAGATTTGGTAACAATTGCGGAAGAACAGGTAGAAAAGGCATGTAAAAGGGCAATCTAAATATGATTTACCTGTGGAAGAATGAGTTGATGATTGGCTAGGATTTGGTATTAATCTTTTCATATATATACATATATATATATTACATATATAATAAACTTTATTTTTAAAACGGTTTTAGAATACTGAAAAGTTACATAGAAAGTAAAAAGGATTCCCATATACCCAGCCTCTCCCTTTCCCAATTCTACAATAGTGTGGTACATTTGTTACAATTGCTGAATAAATATTGAAGCATTGCTACCATCTAAGATCTATAGTTATATTGTGGTTTACACTTAATTCCAATGCCCTAAAATGCCCTATGTTCCACTTATTAGTCACTCCTCCTTCGCTCAGAACTTCTGGTAATCACTATGTTTATATCAATGTTACATGCTCTTCCCTTACTATAACATAAAAGGCATTACCCCCTTATGTTTGTTCATTCCTCAACCTTGAGGATTTTGAGATGATGATGCCTGCACTGCCTTAGATTGAGAGGGAGCTTAGATCTTATGGGGTAGATAGAAGGATCTGTTTGATTTATAGTTGTAGATACTGATTTTTAGGATGGGGGTTCTCCATCATCATAATTTTCTTAGTTGTTCTGGGTGAGTTTGATGAACTGGAGAGTAGGTGTTGGCTGCAACTCTTTTGAGATTTAGGGCTTAACTAGCATAGGAAAAGACCTTTAGACTTTTGAGTTAAGAGGAGATAAAATAAAGTAGAAACATGTTACAAAGACAACCAAATCCTTAGTTTAGTTCATTCATGGTCTTGGAAAATATAAGAGCCTTTGAAGTTTCTTAAGTTCAGTAGTGAGCATCTATCTTGGTGATGATACGTAGTCCAAAGTGGATCAGAAGAAACTCACTTGAATAGTATATCAATTGTTTCACTGAATCAGTTGGAATTCTTCAGAGGAACAGGATCAACAGGATATATGTATGCTATATGAGTAGATAGATTGATAGATAGATAGATAGATAGATAGATAGATAGATAGATAGATAGATAAATTTACTTTAAATAATTGGCTCATGCCATTGAAGGGGGCTGGCAAGTTTGAAATCCATAGAGTTGCATAGCTGGTGGGAAACTCAGGCAAGATTTTATTTTGCGGTCTTGGCAGGATTTCTTCTTTTTTAGGAAACCACAATTTTTTGCTTAAAGCCTTCGACTGAGTGGATGAGGCCCACCCCCATTGTGGAGGGTAATCTCTAAATGATTGTAAATGCTCATCACATCTACAAAATACCTTTACAGCAAAATCTAGGCTAGTGCTGGATCAACCAACCGGACTCATGGCCTGGCTAGGTTGATGCATAAAATTGACTATCACATATACCTTTTTGTTAATTAAATATTGATGTCTTTATACTCAAGTCTAGGAGTGCTGCCAATGGACATTAATTTCCATATAATCACATGTTCAAAGTGCCAGAAATAGATCCTCTTGTTCACTCTTCTCAACCATCTAAGCTTCATAAACATATCTTGTCTCTTGACTAGATGTTGTGTTGTGATCTTGAAAAGCTAAAATGAAATTTTCTAGAAATTCCCCCAGTATTTTGTCACTTAAGTTATTCTTCTTTATACACAGCTAAAATCTCATCTCTTTTAACTTAAATTCCTTTCTTTCTTTCCTTTAGGTTTCTGTGACCATGGGTTTCTGTGACCATGAACTGAAAAATACCTTTCCCCAAAATAATGTGAAATTATATTCCATGGAAGAATGGATGACCCAAATATGCAATGGGCCGTGTGTCCTGCAAACCCTTCCAGTCATTGCCCATATGTAATTTATGGTTAGTTTATCTTTACCCTATATTCTTTTATATTGTAAGCATCTGGAGAGAGCTAAACTATGTCTCCTTTCATATTTGCATTGTCAACAGAGATTAACCCAAACTTATGCATTTATGAGGTACAAATAATATAGTAACTAATGCATATTATTGGATAAAAATCCGGTAGAACACTTTTAGTACATAAATTAAGAAAAATAATAAAATGTGAAGTGCTTATCTCCAGCTCCTCTTTCTATATGAAATGTACTTTTGCCTTCTCTGAATTCCTACATTTCCTCTTTAATTTACTCTAAGCTCAGATAATGAGCATATTATAAACTGTGTCTCAAACTAAATTTGATAACTGAAAGTGGTTATCTATACTGGTAATTTAATTTCAAGTTATATCTTCCACATCTATGTACTCAATAACATTTCCCAATAACATTTTAACATTAATGAATATGCCCAGAAAAGAAAAATAATTCTGATCTTTGAATTTTATCTTTACGTTCGTGATGAATTTAATACAAACATAGCTCATGCCATAAATGCATCCAAATATCATTTCACAAAATATAATGAATAGAATCATATTTGTATATATTAAAAGGAAGTTATGAAATTTCAAAATATGAATAAATTTTGTAAATCACTCTGTACTTTTCCATTGCTTGTATTATTATTTAACTTTTTAAGCATTTAAAATCTGTCTCCCTAACCAGTGTGTAAATTCTTTAAGAATTACTTCTTGTTGTCACCCACAGCAATATTGGAAAAATATACACTACAGGTACTCTATAATCTTGGTGGAAAGAATGAATTTATAATCCTGATAGCCTATGAAATTGAATCCCTAGGAATATTTTCAATCAAACACTAACCTCTCTTTCTACCTCAGAGTTTCAGTATTTTGTTTCAAAATGCTTGATGCTTTCCATGATAATCTTTGAAGAAGGTGATTGATTTTTTTTTTTGGAGGAGTTATGGGATTACAGAAAAATCATGCATAAAATGCAGGGTTCACATATATCATCCTTTTATTAACAACTTGAATTGGTGTGGTATGCTACTTACTATTGACAAAAGAACGTTTTTGTAATTATACTATTAAAGAGTCCATAGTATAACTTAGGGTTCACTGTTTTTATTGCATAGTTCCATGGATATATTTTTTTATTCTAGTAACATATATATATATTTTAACATAACATATATATATATTTATAAAACCTAAAATTTCCCCTTTTAACTCCATTTAAATCTGTAAATCAGTTCTGTTAATTACATTCACAATGTTTGCTATAATCACCACCATCCATTATACCTAACCTGAGATGACTGATTTCTATCTCTTCAGTGCAACACATTGGGGCATCAAGATAAGGAAGGTACAGTCAACTTCTGAGGTAGTCTGAAATTTCTGCAGATAATGGCAGTGAAAAAACCTCCTTTGGGATATTTAAGGGGCTTCAATAAAATTCAATGTGTGCTTTAACATCACAGAAGAATGACAGTGTAGTGGTTAAGAGGTAAGATCCTGGATCCAAGCTGGCTGCATTTGAAGTCCACTTCACCACTGACAAACCTTTGGATCTGAGTAAATTACTTAACCACTTTATACCTTTGTTTCCTCATCTGTGAAATGACAATAAAAATAATTCCTACCACATAAGGATTGTAGGAGTATCAGTTGCAGTATAGTTTAAATGCACACTGAACAGTGTTAGAGACACAGTAGGTGCTAGAGAACTTTGTTAAATAAAGAAAGAAACAAATACTGTACTGTTTGCAACAATTCAACCACCAAAAAAATGAAAAAAAGAATAACAAAAGTCAGGGACTCTTTGCCTCTTTCATTAGTTTTATTCCTACACAAAAAAATGTGTCACATTTGTTAATCAGAAACATGAGTCACTATGAGATTACAAAAATCAAGTTTTACCTTTTATAAAACCTCAATGATTGCAAATGACTAGTATGGAGATGTCACAAAGAGACTTAAGCTTCCTAAATCTTAAATATTATACCCTATTCAATAGACCAAAATCTCTGCTTTTGACATCACTTACACTCACCAAAAAGATTCTTAACATATCAATTATTTCCCCTTACTATCAGTGTAATTTCAACACACAAAATTTATAATTTGATAAAGGCAACATTTTTACAACTGTAGGAGAAATTTGCTGTTTCAGTCAGAATATTGCCTCAGAGGGAAATAAGTGTGTCTATACTTAATCACTCTTTTTTCTTTTTGGTCTTCTGATCAAAGTTTGTTCTGGCTTTTTAGTAAATGTATTAGTCATTCTTCTTCGATGAAAACCAGTTCACTGGCATATCAAATGTATCAGTCTGTTATGTTATGCAACTCTGTAAAGAGACACGTAAAAATGGAATCTGGTTCTGGGATGTCAAATATCAAAAAATCACCGAGTTAAAAGAAAAGATAAATCTCTTAGGGAATAATATATTGAAACAGAAAAATATCAAAAATAATCTTAAGTAATTTTTTGTTGCCATTCAGTTTATTCTTTCTATCTTACTCTAGCCTCCTTTCCTAGATCTCTATGAAAAACTGTAGAAACTATATGGTTGTGTATATGTGTGTGAGTGCATCACAAGGCACTTGAGAACACATACAGCATCACAACTAATTAAGCATTTGAAACCAATTTCTTTAACATATTAGTTACCATCTTGTCCTAATTATAAATGAGCTAACAAATAGAAATAAATTAATGTCATCCAAATCTTCTTCTCATGTTCAGTATAAATGCAGGGACATTGTATTAAAATTAATCACCCTAGTATTACAAATAAAAGAATATCAGATGCTAATGAATGCAGCATCCATTTAAACTGCACATATTTAGCCCAATCCTGTGAAAAATAAAATAGTTAAGATTTTGACATTTTGACTTAAAATAACTTTACAGTGTCTCCACATAATTAAAAAATATTAAATTTTTAAACATTAACAATTAACATCTCTTTAAAAGGAAGCTTATGACCTGGCAAGACACATTATTTCAGTTAATGAGCAATTCCAAGGTTATATCTTCTATATTAAGCCAAACGTGAGTGCCCTTTCAGTGCAGTTCATTGGCCCTATATCTGTTCTCTAGGGCCATGTGGGAAATAGTAAGTTACTCCTTTACATGGCAGACCTTTAAGCACCAAATATGCTTCTTTGCCCTCCTAATTACACTTTTCCAGAAGGAATACCAGACGACAGTTACAACACATATGCAGGCTTTCATTTATGTTAAAGAATCAGAGTGTCAATTTGATGAGCTATCTGTGTCAAATTTGAATCCTTAGGGAAGATTTCAACCTTGGCCAACTTGATCTTAATTAAAATATTCTAAAATATTAGATAAATAAGTCTCCATATAAAGCCCTTCGGGTTCACTTTTAAAAGTCATTTCAGTCGTTAAGACATGTTCTTAATGTCTAGCTTCATTCATTTCTGCTGAAGTTGCTGGTTTTTGTGTTTGTTTGTTTCCCCTCCCCCTCAGCTGTCCTCAGTGGAAATTGATGGAGAGAGTACATACACAATATTTAAAATGCTCATTCCTATGTTTGGACTGCTGGCCAAGCAGTTTTTTTCCCATTGTACCATGGCAGCACAATGTTATTTATTTTATGAACTTCCATCTTTATGAGTTTGCTTTTGCAATTTGGCCTAGAAAATAGAATCCTGGGAAGGTCTAAAGGGTCTAATAACCAGGGGCCTCTGAAATTTATCAGGGGTAGAAATGATGCCAACTCAAATGCAAGTATTTGTGTTCTTGTCCCTTCAAAAATAATAGCAGGTTCTGAATTTTATTGTTGTTGACCAGGCAGAGAAAGTAAATATTCCAAATGGTGGAAGCTTGGGGGTCATAAACTCAGTAAACTTTTGAAACCAAAAGCATCTCAGGTAGCTGTAAAGTAAATTTTAGGGGTTAAATTTAGACTATTTCCCAACCAGCACAGTAATATTTTCATCCTTAACCACATAAATAGATACCTAGCACAATACACTGAGGATTTATTCTAACATTCTTAGTACCAACTTATAAAAAACAACCATCTTTATGAACACTTGGAATCTATTAATATTTACATTATATTTTTCAATATATTAACACAGATAGGACATTTTATGATTGAGTGTTCAAGACAGGTTAAGCAAATACCTTTATTTATTTATAAATATTTATTTGGTTTTACTTTTTACTTACATAAACATTTTCCTTATAAATTTTTAAATGTTTTCCAAAGTGTTTTAATGTTTCCAGGTTCAGAAAACTCTGATACTTCTATTAAATGGATGTTTACAAAGGAAAATTTTCATTTCTCCACTTGTGCCCAGCAGAACAACTATTCAAGTACCCAATAAATTGATGGATCTTATATTTGCAAAATAGTCTATCAGATTTAATTGACTGTAAAATTAACATGAGATCTAATTGTGTTTTTGATGTAATTTTGATGCAAATGTTGATTTGCAGTTGAATATATACAGACATACTTCTCAGAATACGCAGTATGAAGTTGTAGCTCTGCACTCAGATCAAGACGCAATATTTTAAAAAATTGTTTACTTTGGAATAAGACTGGATAATTTTAAATTCTTTTCCAACCCTGAAAGTCCATGGTTGTAAGGAATATAATGTTAGACTGTGTGCAAAACACAAAAGTTAAATAAGCAAGACAATGGCTAAGACGATCAAAATTGGAGACACCAAGGCAGAATAAGGCTAGAAATCACTGGAAAAGCTTCCTGAAAGCATCTATTTGATAATGGATGGACTCCGTAGCAGATAAAGATGAAGAGCACTTGTAAAAGAGAAAAGCAAAGAAGGTAGTAAAACGGACAACTTTGGGGCATTTTTGACAAGCAAGGGGGTAAAGTTTGATTTGAACCTAAGGCATGTGTAGAGAAATCATGACAGAAGCACCTGGAAATTAAATATGAGGGTATATTTTGGAGATCATAGAATTATAAAGAGAGAAGTTTGACTACTACTTATGAGACAATGGAGAAATACTAACAATGAGAAAAATGATTCCATCTGTACTGTGAGCTAATTATTCTTTTCAACACTAGATATAATGGTTTGAATGGTGAAAAGAAATTAAGAGGGAAAAAAATCAAGAGCTTGTTGTAATAGTCTAAGCAAAAGTTAATGAGGTTTTAAAAAAGGATGTTGGCAACAGAACCAAGGAAAGGAAGAGCAAAGGTAGAGAAAGGGAAAAATTTTCTATCAAATTCCTTCTAGGTGTCATCATTAGACCAGCTGGCATAATTATGCATATTAAAAATGACAGTCATATGAGGTAGATATTTTTACCATCACTGGGCAGATGAAGATGTTGCCAGATATTTTAAGGAACTTGTGCAAGAATACATGTAAGTGGCAGAATTAGTATTGGAATCAAATTCTATAATTGGAATACTATTTAGTAACCATTATATTATTTAACCTGTGAAGTTTTTCTATGTTGTGCTATAGTCTGCTGCCTACAAACCTATAGCAGTTTGATGTAGTTAAGAATTTGAAAAATAAGTATTGGATTATGTTTGTAAACTGGTCTGTACAAACATGTAAAATGGTCATGAATAAATTATGATTAGAGCTTTGATTGGGCCATAACAGTAAGGTGTTGAGTCCCCCCTCCCTTGGTAGGTGGGGACCCACAGATAAAAGACATGGCAAAGGACAGAGTTGGAGGTCCTTGATGGAATTTTGATGTTGGAGTTTGATGCTGAAGTCTTAAACTGGAGCTCCAGGAAGTAAGAACTCAGAGGAAAGAGAAGCAAGCCCTGGGAAGGAAGAAGCAAGATCTGAAAAGAGAGGAACCCAGGAAACCTGAACCCTCACAGATGTCAGCAGCCATCCTGCTCCAACAAATGAAAATAGACTTTGGTGAAGAAAGTAACTTATGCTTTATGGCCTGGTATCTGTAAGCTCCTACACCAAATTAATGCCCTTTATAAAAACCAACTGATTTCTGGTATTTTACATCAGCACACCTTTGGCTGACTAAGACAGAATTTGGTACCAAGGAGTGGGGAAGTGCTTTTGCAATTACCAAAACACTAAACAGTTTTATAAGTGGGTAAGGGGTAATTTTAGGAGGAATTGTGAAAAACTTAATGAAAAAGACCTAGATCACTTTGAGGAGACTGTTGATAACAATATGGATGCTAAAGAGACATTTTATGATCCCTTAGAAGTAAATGATGAAGCTATTATTGGGAACTGGAGGAAAGGCAAACCATGTTTGTAAAGTTGCAGAGAACTTAGCAAGACTAACTCCTGGTGTTTTATGGAAGGAAGATTTTGAAAATGGTGAGCCTGGACATTTAGCCGAAGAAATTTCCAAGTAATCTGTAAACCCAGATAACATGGCTTGGCTTCTACTTGCAGCTTATAGTAAAATGATAGAGGGGAGAGATATACTGAGGACTGAACAGTAAGGCACAAAGGAAACAAAAATTGATTCTGGAAATTCCAAGCCTCTGGAAATCAAGCTCCCAGATGAAAGTGACCCATTGGAGGATTTATCTAAACTTGGGACTTTGAAATCAGAATTGAAGATGCAGTTATCTTGGAAAGATTTGTGGAAAATCTTACTGTTTGATATCTCCTATCCCTACTTCTTGCATGCTAAACCAATAAGGTTTTTGAGAGAGTTGTATGAGCAAAACCACTGTCAGCTTGGACTAAAAGGGACATGGAAAGGAGAGAGTGTAGGAGAAACAGCTTTAAGAGTAAAACCATGGAAGCTGAGATCTGCAATTAAGACATCACCTTGGGCCAAGAGAAGAACACCACCCATTTGTACAGAGAGCATAATTTTGCCCCAGCAGTTGAAAAGGGGGGATATTCCCACCCAATATCCAAGGAGAGTTTTGCCACCCCAGGGTACAGAGAGGTTGGAGTACATTCCCCAAGGATTATGGTGGTTATGATCAGTACCCCATAGGTCTGGGAAGGGTAAGCCTGTCCCCCATGAATTAGGGAAAGCCAGCTGGTCAACTCATTGCTCTGAGAGGGTTGAGCCTGTATGACAAAGTTTAGGGAGGATGTTGCCTTCACCTCACTGCACTAAGGGGGTTAAGTCTCTAACCCAAAAATTGGGTTAGGTGTGGTAATCACCCCAATGCTCTTTGAGGGTGAGGTCTGGAGCTTGGTCAATAGCAAGATACTTAATGAGGGTGGAACCAAGAAAATGGCCATTGGGCAAGCAGGTGGAAAGGGTGGATCACCATGTGACCCCAAGGAGAAGAAACTATCATCTTAAGAATGACTCTTAGACTTTGAAATCGAACAGAGGATGCCCTCAGGTCTGCTGAACTGTAGAGAAACCATGACTTGTGTTTCCTCCCAATTTCTCATTATTGTAATGAAACTGTATATCCTTTTTCGGCCCATTTGTGTTTTGGAAGTAGATGAATTGTTTTGTAAGTTACAAAGGTCTATAGCAGAGAGGACTTTGCCACAAGACAAATTGTATTTCTTTAAATTGATTGTGATATGATTTATTACTTGCATTGTTACTGATTTGAGGTTTTTTAAAAAAATATTATAATGTCTTTGGAATTCAGAGGGTAGAGTGTAACAGTTTGATATAGTTATTAATTCCATAAATAGATATTGGATTATGTTTGTAAACTGTTCTGTACAAACATGTAAACTGAACATGATTAAATTATGATTAGATTTTTGATTGGATCACATGGGTAGGGACTCACAAGTAAAAGATATGGCAAAGGACAGAGTTGGAGGTTTTTGATGTTGGAGTTTTGATGTTGGAGTTTGATGCTGAAGTGTTAAGCTGGAAGCCCTGGCAAGAAAGCACACAGAGGAAAGAGAAGCAAGCCCTGGGAAGGGAGGAACTCTGAGCCCAGAGAGAGGTAAGACCCATGAACAGAGGAACCCAAGAAGCCTGAACCCTTGCAGATATCGGTAACCATCTTGCTCCAACAAATGAAAATAGATTTTGGTGAGGAAACTAACTTATGCTTTATGGCCTGGTATCTGTAAGCTCTTAGCCCAAATAAATACTGTTTATGAAAGCCAATAGACTTCTAGTATTTTGCATCAGCACCCCTTTGGCTGACTAATACACCATTCAATACTAATTCACAACTATGGGTAGAATTTTTTAATATCATTGGCTAAATATAATTTGGAGCCATTTTCTAAGTGATTGTGATAAATGGTCCTCTTACTTTTTTTTTGGGTGGGGGGAATGGAATCTTCAAGTTTTATCAACCTGTATAGAGGGACAGAAGAGGAGATGAAGCTGATGTTGAATTTTAAAGTTAAAATCCTATTTTCTACACTTTTGCCAGTATTAGCAGACCTGTTAAATTCATGAGGATGAGTTAGTTTCAAGGGGAATATAATCATTTTTGAGTAAAGTGAATTTTAGTGTCAACAGATGATACCCATATTACTGGTCAGCTTAAATTAAAGCCATTGAATCCACAAGTAGAAAAGCAATTTATTGGAAGATTCTAATTTACTCATAAAACCTACCTGAGAAGCAGTGCCAAATCTTGAAGGGTTACACAGGGAGGAACAATAGCCAATATCACTGTTGGTTTCTCTGCAGAAAACCCTTAACCACTTTCATTTGGCCAACCACAATGCTCAGGTAAGAAGAGAAGTACTAGCCCTTCCTTCTACGAAGAATCAGATATATTTATCAGCACAATTTCCAAAGATAAATTACCTCTCATTATATCATTTTCTCACCTCCAAGTCATATTTAAGTGTATCTTATTAGCAGAATGTGACTTACAACCCTGCATCTAATCCACAAGGGAGCAAATTTGATGGTTTCTAACTTAGTGTGGCAAAACTCAAGGTGAGGGTTACTTCCAAATATAGAGAGCATGTTTAAAAATGTTAGATCACTGCAAAGCATGAATTCTCATTAGATCCTGGCACTTAATATTGGTTTCACAATATTAATATGCGTACTTCTTCTCTATCTAAAATTCCAAATAACAGTATGCTTTCAAACTAAAACAATACAACTATTCTTCATGCAAATAAAAAGCAATCACTTTTACCCACAAAGAATTCAAATCACTTACTGAATCTACCAGTCCAAGATCCTTGAGTAATATCCCTTCTTCTTAGAGACCAGTCTTGATCTTTTCTCTATATTTTTGTAAGTTATATACTAAATTATAATTCACCTATACCCAATAAACCTTATATAAAATAAAATAAGGTGAGAGAAAATAGTGGAACAATTATAAACATATATAGATAGATGATGAATGGGTGGGTAGGTAGGTAGATAGATAGCACGTTCTTTATTTATGCAACTGATTAAAAAGCCATAGTAGGGAAGCGGATGTGGCACAAGCAACTGAGCTCCCACCTACCAAATGAGAGGTCCTGGGTTCAGTTCTTGGTGCCTCCTGGAGAAGATGATCAAGACAGAGAGCTGGTGCAATGGGCAGGTGCAGTGAGTTGATGCAACAAGATGATAACAACAAAGAGACACAAGGAGGAAAGACAATGAAAGGCACAACAAACCAGGGAGCTGAGGTGGCTCAAGCTATTGAGCAGCACTTTCCCACATAGGAGGTCTCAGGTTTGGTTCCTGGTACCTCCTAAAGATAGATGAGCACACAACAAATAGAAACAAAAAGAAGACAGTAGGCACAAACAATGAAGGAGGGGATACATTTTTTAAAATCTTTTAAAAAAGCCATATATTGTGTCTATATTTTTTCAATAAATATTTTATGTTCACTTAATTCTTAGCTAGTATCTCAGTTGCTCAGTGTTATTTATGTGGGAGGGTGGCTCAATCTGGATTTTCTAAGAGAGCCCTCGGTTATTTTATATTTTTGGGGATGCTCTTACTGTCACACATGCGACAGTACTAGAAGTTATCTCAAAGTATCCGCTGGTTTATCTGTGATTCTTTTTCCCGGATTATGTAACAGAAAGTCTACATTACCTTAATAAGCAAGATCACTCTCACAGTCTCCATAATAACCTCTTTTTTTTTCAATTTGGTTACAATGCTAAGGAAATCTGAAATAAATAGGCAGCAGTTTCAGCTGACGATTAAATAGAATTGTTTTGTGTTCTTGGTTACTATAAACTGACAAGTCCCAGAGTGATTAAAGTCTGCACATGAACAGAATTATCAGTACTGCAGCTTTCAGGTCTTTGATGTTGTCACTGATCAGCAGTCTTGATCTGGGTTTACACAGATGTTTCCACTTGGTAGACCCTACCATTTCATAAGTCGAAGAGTCAATATAGATATTCTGTCAGTTGCTGGTTATATTTATTCCAGCCATACATTAGAAATTGAGGTAATAACCTCAGAATGTAAATATACCAACTTGACTACTGTGACGGGGATAGGGAGTGAATACTATTATCACCTGCCCCCCATAAACCATGTAAACCACAGTGAAATTCAAGGCCCAGATGTAGTGTTAATTCAAATCAAGGAAAAATCCCTGAATGTTGGTGTCTTGACTTTTCTGTGAAAATCACTGAACGTTGGTGTCTTGACTTTTCTTCAAGCACAATTACCCTAGGAAATAGTCACAGGTCATTTTGGAGAAAGCCAGGTAAAAGGTTTATAGAATATTCATGCAACATTATTCCAGACTACTTCCCCAAGGTTATTCAAACCACTTTTTTTCCAAATTGACTCATATTTTAGAAATATCAAGAAACTCTGTCTCTTTGATGAGTTTTGTCAGATAGGACTTTGAACAAATGGATATCTTTTTCATATGCCCATGAATTACTATGGCTCATCTCCTTCTGTACTAGGTACTAATAATACATTTGCTATATCCAGATATCACTGTGTGTTGGACCATTTTGGTTGCCACCATAGTTCTCAAACCTATCTGTGTAACTATCTCTACTTTGCAGCACTTAGCAATAGAGGCAAGATAAATGTAGTTATTCAAATAGGCTTTAAATAGGCTTCTACTTCTGGTCTATGATCCAGCATCTCCAATGAAATTCCAATAAAAGTCTTATTTCAAGACATCACTTGCTGACCATATTCCTGGTTTACAAAGGAAAGCAAATACAGACTGTGGAAGTTTAAACTTATTTTATGAATCCCACAAAGGGAAATATTATGCTTTTATTTTTCTTTAGGTGGTACCAGGGATTGAATCCAGGATCTCATACATGGGAAACTGGTGCTCATCCACTGAGCTACATCTGCTCCCCAGTAAGAATCTGCTCCCCAATTAGAGTTGGTATTTTTATTTGTTTGTTTGTTTGTTTGTTTTTGTTAGCAGGTATTAGAAATCAAACCCAGGACCTTAAACATGGATAGCAGGCGTTCAACCACTTAAGCTACATCTGCTCCCAATATTATGTTTTAATCTTACCCATTTACATGGGTGTGAGACACATTTGACAGAATTATACCAGTGGGGCATGATTCTTGTCGAGTCTACACCCTCTTGCTGGTTTGATATAAAAGGAGACGGAGACTAATATACAGGACAAGGAATCTGCCAAGTTTGATCTTGTGGTATGAGAGAGAGGACTGTTTAAGCATGAAGCCCAAAAGGCTGGGCCCATGGAGAAGCTCAAAAGGATTATGTTAATATTCATTAAAATATACATTAGATAGATCGTAAAAATTGCCCCATTTTTTCTCCTCTTAAACCTACAACCCCTATAATGTGACTCCACCAAATTTTGGAGTCTGTTTTTTTAGTCCATTGAATGTGGGTTGATCTTTGATTTGCTTTGGTAAAAATAATGAGGCTGAAGCAGCAGTGTCTCAGATGTAAAGGTAAACATCAAGAGGCATTGCATGTTTCCCAATTTCTTGGATTCATTTCACTATCATTAAGCAAGTCTGAATTGATCTTTTGGAGAATGAGAGATCACATGGACAACAGATTGATATTCTCAACAGCAGTAGACTCAACCAGCCAACTCTAAGTTTACAGATGACTTGTAGAAGAGACTGTCCCAGTGTCCCGGATCAGCAAAGACACAATGAACTGTATATTTATATATATAAACTGTTTGTGTGTGTGTGTGTGTATATACACATATATATAAGAAAAGATTTTTTTAAAAATTTTTATCAGATCGACATGTACAAAAGTTAGCTTTCGTTGGCCAGAAAGTAGTGAAACACAGCAGGAAAGTTTCAGCTCAAGTCTTTCCAAATTTGACACATAAAAATAGATTGTGTAAAAATGAATTCTCTGTAGTTCCCTGTCCCTATCCCCCAATGAGTAGGAAAAAGTAGAAAAAGTAAAAGGGAGCAACTTCTCAAATGTATTTAAATTTACTAAGTTTAAGTTTTGAAGGCACACTTTTCCATGAAGCAGCCGAAACCACGCAGGTAAGTCCGGTATTATTCTTATACAGCTAAGAATCTAAAAACGCTTAGTGGGGGAAAATTTTAGTTTCAGAACTTGGTAGATGACACCTAGCTCCTAAGCCAAGATTCACGTGTTACAGCAGCCACCCTGTTCTTCCTAGGAAATCCCACTCGGCATGGCCACCTGCACGGCCCGAAGTTCCTCTGGTCCCTGCCTTCCAAATTCCACCTGAAACCAATTGCAGAGACTACAGACCCTAGATACCCCGAGACCTGCCCACTGCCCCACTCAGGTTTCCTGCCACTGAGCGGCGCCCATGTGAGCAGCCGGGCCCCCCGCCATCCTTGGGGTCACCCAGTGGCCGAGCTCTGCTCTGCACAGAGATTGCGGACTCAGATCCCACCTGCCACTCACGCTAAGCCATGCAGCTTTCACTTTGTATTAAATTCTACGTTTTGCACAAATTACTTCATTAATTAAGGATAAAGTAATACTGAACATAAATATGCTTTCACAGATTCTGAAATAAATCAATCACGTTCAATCAGAAGAGTTTTGACATGTATATACACACACATACGTATATACATACCTGTGAAACCCTTGCCACATCAAGATAATGAACATATTTATCACCTTCAAATTTATCTTATGTTCCTTCCCCATCCTCAGGCAACTACTATTCAGTTTTTTGTCGTTATAGATTGGGCTACTGTGACAATGTGAAGCTTTTTGTGTGTTGGAGATTTGGGCCCAAAGGATATCAGGAATGAAAGAAAGAGAAAATGACAGTGAAAAAAAAAGAGAGAGAAGGAAAGAAGGAAGGAGGGAGGGAGGGAGGGAGAGATTGAAGGGAGGGAAAGACGGAGGGAGAGAGAGAGAGAGAGCTGGGATCAGAGGGTCTGCGAATAGAGACTCATCAGACAACTTTATTGTTTACTAGGGGCTCTATATATACCCCAGTCTACCTTCAAACAAGCAGCAACACGCAGTTAACTTTCAGCATTACTCATAGTCTAAGGAATTTAAAATCTCTTATCTCCAGGTGCTAAGTCTAAGTGTTATATTTACTACAAAAGGTATGTGCTTATCTTTTCTTTCAGCCTTTAACAGCTTCATTCTGTTTGCTAGGAACTCTTAATTCCTTAGGTTGCAAGGGTAGCCATGGAAACAGCATGTCTCTCCTTGCGAGACCACTGTGCCTCAGTTTCCAACATTTGTGGATCTCCAGAAAAGATTATGTTCTTGGAGCTAACTCATTCTGGTGGGTGTGGGGCCCTTTGATTGGATTGGATTCAGTTGGGGTTCTTTGACTGAATTGCTTCAATGAGGCATGGCCCAGGGTGGGTCTTGGTCCTTTTGCTGGACTTTTTAATAAACAGAGGACTGAAAACAGAGACACACAGTAAGAAAGTGGCAGAGAAGAGAAACTCCAGGGGTTGAGAGAGAGGTCCTGGAAGCCAGATGTTGGAAACAGCAGAGCACAAAAACATGGAAAGGGGGCTTCAAGAGGCATGAGAGAAGCCTGAAAGGAGAAAGATGACTATATGCCTGATAGCTCACAGCTGATCTTGGGGAAAGAGTTTTGCTGGATGGACTGATTTGGGCAGAGCCACCATTATGCCCTGCCATATGCCTGATATCGCACAACTGAGCTCAGAAAGAAAGCATCTTTAGATGACACCATTATGTGCTTGTTCACCCACAGCCAACATTCAGTGAGACAGCATCTCTGATGACACCTTGATTTGAACATTTTCACATCCTCAGAACAGTAAGCTTCTAACCTAGTAAGTTCCCATTGTAAAAGCCAACACATTTCTGGTGTATTGCTCCCAGCAGCCTTTAGAAAACTAAAACAACTATATTATTGTGCTATTCTTTTTTCTGGCTTTACTCACTCAGCATCATTAAACAAAAGCAAGGATTGAATAAATTAAATTTGGTTATGATGTATTATCATTTTAATCTACTTTTGTAATTTAATTGCTAAGGTTTTGGTAAGGACCTTGGCATCTATGTTCATGCTGAAATTTTGTAGGTAATTTTAAAAATGTGTTTCCCTGATTTGGATATCAACATAATATTGGTCTCATAAAATCATTTGGAATGTGTCCCTGCCTAATCAATTTTCTGCAAGAAATTTTATAATATTTTTATTATTTCCTCCTTAAGATTTAATAGATTTCAGGACTGAGGAGTACAAGATCTGAAATTTTGTTTGTAAGAAAGTTTTTAAGTTTGAATTTACTTTCTTAAAAATAGAAGAGTTATTCAAGTTTATTTCTTTTTAATTGTGTTATGGAATATTGTGTCTTTTAAGGAATAACTTTCCATCTGAGTTGCAGAATTTATTAGCATGGTGTCCTTTATAACATAACCTTATTATCCTTCTAAAGTCTATAAAGCCTGTAATGATGTCATCTCTTTAATTACTGATATTGGTAATTTGTGTTTTCTCTCCCCCCCTCCCTCTGCTCCCCCAAACCAGGCTGGCTAAAGGTTTATCAATTTTGCTAATCTTGTAAAAAATAGATTTTTTTATTTTCTTGATTTTCCCAATATTTTTCTGTCTTTGATTTTAGTGATTTCTTTTTTTATCTTCAATATTTTCTTTCTTCTCTTTACTTTTGGTTTAATTTGCTCTGCTTTTTCTAGTCTTTTAGGGTAGATCCTTAGGTCATTGATTTGAGAACTTCATTTTTTTTCTAAATTTTCCCCACTCTTACACACTTAACATACTCAGGTGAACACGAAAGGGATCTTATTCATTGCTCCAATCCCATCTCTGTATTTAGATCTTTACTTTCTGTATTATGTTCCATTAGTTGCAGAACACTTGAACTCTCTAAACTCTGAACTTTGTCTCCTTCATTCAAGGAGGTTGCTGGACACTATTTGTGTACACCCTTCTAGTACTGCGTATGGGACACAGATAGAGACCAACTCATTTGTTTACTTTTGTAGGGACTACTGTCCACTGCCTGTTGAAGAATATTTGAAAATCATTATTTCGTATAGTTTATCATTGTTTGTATTATTTGATTTTAAGGAGTGAGCATAAACCTGGTTTTTGAAACCCCATCATGATCAGAAATAGAAGCTCCCTTTATTCATTTTTTTCAACATGTTCATTTACTTGACCAATTTTCATCAACTTTACTTTGCAAAGCAGAGTCGTCTAATTTGTCAGTCAACCTAAACAGCAATAGCCTTGAAGCAAATGCATTTCTCACTCATTGCAGTATAAATCAAGATTATTATAGACAACATAAACTGACACTTATTTGTATAAAATAAAAATTAAAAATTTCTAGGAAGGATATTTGTGACAACTAGAATCAATACAAGGGCATTAAAATTGGTCAAATTCCAAAAATTACCAAGAATACTATACGGTCTACATCCAAGACAAAATTTTAGTTGGAATTGGTCTATAATTCATCACTGTTGGTTGTCAAAGGGAGACAAGGGCAAGAATCTGGCTCTGTTGGCTTCTGATATGGGACTATGCTAAGGCAAAAAGGTACTGGGAGTGCTTCCTTCTCAGACTTTACACAGACAAGGCTACCTATATGACAGAGTTAAGTTGGGTGCTAGAAAGACGAAAATGTCAAAAATTCCCTGCAACTGTTGTTTCCCCAGAGCTTAGCACAATGCCCACCATTTACTTACTGAATAAAAGGAAAGAAAGGAAGGGAGGCAAAGAGGGAGGGAGGGAATGGGGTAGGGAAGGATGGGGAAGGGAGGGAGGGAGGAAGGAAGGATAGACATAAGGCCCTATTTCATTATTTTAAAAAATATTAAGTGGCCATAGTTCATTATCTAATTTAAATCCAGCTTATTGCAACAAACAGTTTCTTCATTTATATGACTGCCTTTTACAAATGTAAAAGGTCTTATCTCAATGCAAAATTCTTAGCATCCTTATTCAAGAAATGGTAAGAAGATAATAGAGACCCTTAGCAACATGCTGTATTTAAGTTGATGGACATTTGTTGCATGACTGCTTTGTCTTTTATATTTTTACATAATATTTAATGGAGTTTGTAAAAGAGCTAGGTAATATAGATATGTTTGCTTTTACAAGTAAGATTGCTGTGGAAGGTTTAACAGCTCTCCTAAGATCACATGACTGATAGGCAAGGCTGAGATTAAAACTCATTTCCAAAACACTTCTTTCTCCACTTTTCTTCAGAATGCAAATACTTTTTTAAAAAATTCAAATTAATTGAAGTGAAATAAAATTACATGATACATTTTTATAAAACACATGTATTCAGGTATAATTTACATGGCATAAAGTTCATTGCTTTTATGTGCACTATAGATTGTATAGTTCAAAACCTTTGGTATATTTATATGGCCAAATAACCACCACTTCAATTAAGATATCAAATATTTCCATCATTTCAACAATATTTTTCTTGTCCCTTAATATTCAGTCTACTTCCACACTCCCTTGGCAACCAATGATATAATCAAAAACTTACAGTTTTGCCTTTTCCAGAATGTCATATAAATGGAATCACATGCAGGTCTTAATGGATTCAAAAGCAAATACTTTTAAATTTTTGAAAAAGAAATAATATCAATATTATACAAGATATTCCAAAAAATTTAAAGAGACTCTTCCAAACTCATTTTCTGAAGTCAACATAACCTTGATAAAAGTCATTAAAGTGAATATTACAAGTAAGGGAAATTTCTAAAATAGAAATATACTTAAATGTATAACATTATAATAAATAATATATTGAAAAAGAATAATACATAACTACCAAGAAGATCCATTCCTGGAATGCAAGTTTGTCTATAAATCAAAATATCGATTATGCTAAATTAGGAAAATAATAAGAATTGTCATATGATTTTTTTCCCCAAGATACCAGGGCTGGAGATCGAACCCAGGACCTCATATGCAGAAAGCTGGTACTGCCCCATTGACTCACCTGAGTTGTTTTTTTCATTCATTTGCTTGTTTGTTTTTAGGAGACACCGGGGACCAAACCCACTTGAGCCAGATCCACTCTCCAACACATTACCATGTCGGTAGATGCAGGAAAAAAATAGACAGTATGCAAAATCTGTACATACTTAAAAATATCATCATTGACAACAGCAACTATTAGAAAATCAGGAATGGAAAAGAACATTTTTAATCTGAATTGGAATGTGTATCAGCCATTCAGTCATCAGAGAAACAGAACCAATAATGAGTGTGTGTGTGTATGATTTATTTGATATATATGATTAATTGATTTTGATGTTTGTGTGTGTTTACATATATGAAATTATTTTAAATGAATTGTTGAGACTATCAAGTCTGAAAACTGCATCACAGTCTTGAAAAATAGAAACTCACAGAGGAGTTGATGTAGTCTTGAATTCAAAAATCTGCAGTAAAGGCAGGTAGTCTAGAAAATCAGGGAAGAATATATTTTGCTTTCTCGAGGCAGAATATCTTCTCTAGAAAACTTAATTTTTCCTTTTAAGACCTTCAGCTGATTGGATAAAGCCTTCCGACATTACTGAGGGTAATCTCCTTTGGGTAAAGAGAACAGATTGGATGTTATGTATCTGCAAAATATCATCACAGAAACCTCTAAATTAGTATTTGAATAAATACCTGGGTACCATGGCCTAGCCAAGATGACACATAAAATTAACCACCAAAGAGTCTCTACAGAAAGTCTACAAGAACATAAATCCCTAATGGTGACATATCCAAAGCATTTACTCTGAGACTTGGAATGAAGCAGAGATCTCCAACATTTCTACTCTACATTTTATTGGAGCCTCTAGGAAGTACAAGAAGACAATAAAGGAAATAAAACTGTAAAGTTTTGAAAAATGAAATAAAATTGTCATTACTTGTAGATGTCATGATTTTATATGTAGAAAAGTTGAAAAATTTACACACTATTAGTATTTATCAGTGAATTGTAAAATGTTACTTGCAGAAGATCAACACAACAAACATGTCTATATACCATGACAAATAATAATTGAATTTTTATAAATAATATTTACAATAGCACCTACATCTATTAAATATCAAGGAATAAATATGAAAACTAGAACACATCATTGAGAAAAAAGTAACTTAGACCTAAATATATCAAGAGATGCATCATTTTAATGAACTGGAAGAGTAGCTATTGGGAAGATATCAATACTTACAAATAAATGTGTAAATGGGAATTATGAGCTCTAACTCATTTGATCTTAAATTGCAGTATAAATACAGATTGTGTAAGTACTCTAAGATGGAATTTAAATGAGTGGATTGTTTTTGCTTTCAAATACGTAGAGAAATGTTATTTATATTTAGATCTATGGAATCTTTTTATAGATGTAAATGATGATATACCTTAATCACATTAACAAGTAGGTGGATAGGGAAAAGTTTTGTCATTCAATTATTTGAACTACCTCTTACTTATATCCAAAAATTACATGGTGAGTTATAATAAGAACTTGTTATTAATGAACTCTCCACTGGCAAATTCACTGATCTTACAAATATGGTTGAAATTTAAAAATTGGAAAACAAATGATTTGCCAAAGGATTTGTGGCACAATCATTTGAATCCTTCACTTTCTCAGCACCTACATCAATATTGTGAATTGTTCCATGGGAGCCTCTGAGACTTTTATATCCCAGCACAACCTACTGTAATAAATAAGAAGTGGATTAGAGGTTTTCCATTGTTTTGTGAAGTGTGAGAATAGGGATTTTTAAAGGGGAGATGAAAAACACAAATCTGCATAATGTTTTGGGCATTTACAGGCAGATAAGCTTAGAAAAAAGTTATCTATGAAATATAAGAATGTGGGGGCAGCGGACTTGGCCCAGTGGTTAGGGCATCCATCTACCACACGGGAGGTCCGCGGTTCAAATCCCGGGCCTCCTTGACCCATGTGGAGCTGGCCCATTCGCAGTGCTGATGGTCAAGGAGTGCTGTGTCATGCAGGGGTGTCCCCCGGGTAGGGGAGCCCCACACGCAAGGAGTAAGCCCCATAAGGAGAGCTGCCCAGTGCCAAAGAAAGTGTAGGCTGTCTAACAATGGTGCCACCCACATGGAGAGCTGACACAACAAGATGAAGCAGCAAAAAGAAACACAGATTCCCGTGCTGCTGACAACAGAAGCGGACAAAGAAGATGCAGCAAACAGACACACAGAAAACAGACAACCAGGGTTGGCGGGGAAGGGGAGATAAATAAATAAATAAACAGATAGATAGATAAATCTTTAAAAAAAAAAAAAAAAGAATGTGGGCATTAAATCCCTCACAACTATTTGTATACTTGAAACTCTTAGAATGTTTTCGTATACTCCCATATATAAACATATTCTATTTCAATTCCATGCACTAAGATAAACTGAATCTTCTGCTTTACTTAGACACCTCATTCTACTTCACTAAAGTAATCAAGCTCTTACAGTAGGCATGGGATGTCATCCTTTCGATACTTAATCTTCCTGAAACTTAAATATAGTTTTGCTTTAGGTGACAGAACACATGCTGAGACTTTAGAATGTTTCTCAATCATAAGATACTATTTTAAAAAGGCCCTAAAGAGCAATATTCAAAACCTATTTTATGTATGAATTGAAAACAGAAAAGGCTTTCCTAAAGTTCAGAGTTGAAGAATATGTTGTAGGCATATATTCTTAATTGCTTGCCTTGTTAAAATTGCACACCTAGCTATAATATGTAATTACACAATTATATGCATATATTCATTTATGTTGATAATCACATATGTCAATAGTCAGACTATGCAATATAATTATCAACTTATATGAAGGTATAATTTGATATATTAAGCACTAAGCTGTTGGTTTTGAAATACGACTATGTGTATGAATCAGCTAGAAAAAAAAATTTTAAACAAAATACAGGGTCCTGGTTCTCATTTCTGATTCACTGAATCAAAATCTCAGGAGAAGTTGGAAGCCATGATGTTGCTTATATGCATTTGAAAATTAGTTCTCAACGCCACATTCACTTGACAAAGGTAATAAGCACATATAAAAAATATCCAGAGATTTTTCAGGGGAATTTTGCTTGAACATGCTATAAATAAACCATAGTAAATTTCATTATTAAGTTCAAGTTTCTATATACATCATGAGTTTCTACTTGCTTCTCGGGTAAATGGACAATTTATTTTGCATACTTACATAGGGCAATGTACAAATAGAAGATCAAAATATATTTTGTTTCAGAGTGTACAAGAGTATATAGGTCTCTGTCAATAAAATTACTTTTTTTCTTGTTTAGAGGAATAATACAGGTAAATTGAAGGTTTAAATGTGCTAATAGATATTAAAGAAACTCAGGAAGAAGTGACTTTGGAAGGTGGAATTAATACCTGTCATTCTCTTTAGTTGGTGATTTAATCACTGCTACCTGAAAGCACATCTTCATGTAACAAGGATTCTCGATTCCTTGTTGTCACCTTGATAAGCATGTAGGTCTTCACGTATGGTTGATTTTAAGTGTTATAGAGACTATTTCACAAAAGAAATTGTCACTACTTTCTATTTAAATTGGGGTCTGGAAGGCTGTGTGCAACAGTATACCTGATAATTGGTTCTATTATGAAGCACTGTCAAGGCAGATTTTCCAAGTACCGAACAAAATGCTTAGCTCTCATTTCCCAGCAAAAATTGCAACATAGTGCTTTGGCAGCAAAAAATCCTGATTTTAATTGTACAGAGCACATCCAGTTATGCCTTACATAATCCAGATGTTACCACTCAGGGTAAAGGGATGAACAATGGGCAACACCCCGTATTTGGTGGAGGAAGAGGGGAGGGAATTCTTTTTAAAAATTCCTTAATAGGAATTTTAGAGCATAAGTTAATTACATCTATGTAAATAAACTTAATAAAGTATCCTTTTTATAACTCAAATAATGTGTCCCACTCCTTTAAAAAGTACTCTCAAAAACATGTTACACATTTGACTCAGGGTTTTTTTAACCCTTTTCTAAAATCAATTTAATTCCAAGTAATAAAGTTCAAATTATTGGATTTCCACCAATACCAAATAAACAAAACAAAACAAAAAAAGTCTATTAAATGGAATTGAACAAGTCATTCTTGCTGGGTGGTCTCAGGCAAAAGCAAATAAAGCAAACACTCCAATACCCAGTTTTTTTTATCAGTAATTGGACATAATTCTCAATCTACCTCATGAGGTCTTTTCAAGGATTAAATGAGATTATACATATAACAAGTTTAAGGAGATGCCTAGAGCATAGTAAATATGAGATAAATGCTATTATCTGATTTTAAATTATCATGGAGGCTTGCATCCTACCAAATGCAAATAATTTCATATCCATTCATTTTTTAGTGTAGCAAACAGAGCTTAAGATGGAGAGTTATGAAAATGATTTATTAAACACATGCTTTCAGGAGAAAATGATATTAATATGGCCTGTGCATGAATTCAAAATTATTTAATTCTATATCCAAGTTTGCCTAGCTTCCAAAAGCCATTTAAGTGATATAGGCTTCAGAAAGAGGTTATGGAATTTGCTGGAGCCCTCCCAGAAGAAACTAGAGACACTGAAGGGTTTGAAAGAGACCCTGAGAATGAAGCAAGGAGCTCCACATGCCAGACAGGTAAGACTCCCAGAAGCACACTACAGGAAAAATCTAATTCTGAAAAGTTAGAAGGAGAGCCTGATCAGCTCTCAAGAAGACCCTAGTACTCCCAAGGAGAAGGGACAAAGCCATCTTCTCTAGGTCCAAGAAAGAAAAGGAAGGAGGGTGATTGTGTGCATGTGATTATGGGGACTGAGTGAGATGCAGAGACACACTTCTATGGGACAAGTGCAAAGTCCCAATCCATGGTTCTGTGGTGACCTCATCTGGTCAAGGGCAGTCTGGGGGGTCTCCCTGCAAAGGGACCCTCTACCAAGTAGGGGGTTTATACCAACCCACTAAGTCTAAGAGGCACTGTAATTCTCTGTGAGGGGCGCAGCCAGAGATGGATGAAATGAAAGGCTGAGTGAGTGTTGTGCAGTGCTGACACAGGGTGGAAACATGAGGAACACACAAAGTAGGACCCTGTTAGGTTGTATGCTGAAAAACTTTCCCCAAGCATTCCCTGGAGATGAATACAGCATAAAGTTCCAGCCAGAAAATTAGAATGTGAATTAGAATGGCTGACTTTTGGCACAGGACTGGCCCAAGGAGGACACCTTTGACTCTCAGGTCATCCATAAAGTGCACAATGTGGTAACCAGAAAACCAGGACACCCTGGCCAGTTCCCATACATCAATGCCTTGCAGGACACTGTGAGTCAAAGTCCAGCCTGGTTAAAGAAATGTATGACTAAAGAAGTCAGGATTTGCCTGATAAAAAAGCCCAGAGGTGCTGTCCAAGGAACCAGGCCAAATAAGCACCCCAAAGGGCCCAGAGAAAGTGAGGCCACCCATTCTAGAAGGGCCAGATGAAAATGACCTCCCACTGCATTATGTGGTTGCTCCTACCATGCCAGTACCAAGGGATGGGGATGAGCCACCTTCCCCAAGCAGCATAACCTCACCATTCCCACAGCTGCACCCACTGGCACTTCCCCTGAGCAGTGTGACTGCACCTTTCCCACAGTCACACCCACCACCACTTTCTCCAAGCAACACAGCCCCATCTTTCCCACAGCCATTTTATCCAATCAATGCAGCCTCTTCACCCCCACAACCTCTGTCTCCACCAATCTCAGTCCCCGGCAGCATAGTGCCATACTCCCAAGCACAAATGCCAACCATCAGTCAGGAAGGAGTCCCTGAAAGATGGCAACTCAGACCACTGGGAGCCCTGGGGACAGGTGGAGCAGGGAGAAGTGCTGCCCTACAGCTACCTCTTCGTAAAGCCCAAGCTCTGATTTATTATGATTCCAATGGCCAGATCCAAAGAGGAAAGCAAACGTTCATGTATCAACCCTTCACTACCACAACCTCTTTAACTGGAAAAGTCACACCCCAGAGAAGCCGCAAGCCATGACGGACCTCTTCCAGCCCATCATACAAACCCAAAAACCTACCTGGGCTGGCTGTAAACAACTCCTCATGACCTTACTCAACTTCAAGGAGAGAAGGCGAGTCAAACAAGGGGCTCTAACCTAGCTTAAAGAGCACCCACCTGGAGGAACCTTGGACAGAGGCCAGTACACCCACACACAGTTCCCAGATGAGGACCCCCAATGGGATCCCAATGAGATGACTGCGCTCAACCAACTAGAAACTTTCTTTAGGGCCTTAGTCAAAGAGTTCAGAGAGGGAGCCAAAAAGCAGTAAACATGGCAAAGACCACCCAAGTCCTACAGATTCTGGATGAAAGTCCTGCTCAATTCTATGAGCAACAGTGCGAGGCATTTTGTGTATACATGTCCTTTAACCCAGACACTCTTGAAAGCCAAACAATAGTCAATGCAGCATTCATTACCCAATCACAGGCTGACATCCAAAGAAAGCTATAGAAGTTAGATGGGTTCACTGGTATGAACATTTCTCAGCTCATGGAGGTAGCCACCAAGGTTAGGTCAATTGTGATGTAGAAACCAGGAGAGAGGAAAACCAGAAAATGAAAATAAAGCAGTAATGGCAAAAGAAGCAACCCTATGTCAAGAAAAGTAAACTGGGACACCCCTGCCCCAAGGAGGGGAAGCCCACCCCTAAGGCAAAATCAGTAAACATACTGCAAAGAAGAAGAGCACTGGAAGCAGGAGTGCAGCAACAGGCCACTAGATCCCGTCACATCCAAGAAGATGGCCAGAACATTAGCCAGAAGAGCAAGTGGGACATCACAAACTAAACCCTGGGTTCACAAAAATTCAGAAGGAAAACCTGCAAATCAGTTCATCAGACTTGAGGGAACAGAGGGCTCTGATGAGGACTATTAGGACAGATCAGAATACTATTCTCTTGGCCCCACAGAGCTTATGGTCAGAGTCCAAATTGGGGGCCACACCATATATATGATGGTCAACACTGGGGCTCAACACTCTGTAATGACCAGGTCAGTCAAACCATTATCAAAAAGACAAGCCACCATTGTAGGGACAACTGGTAAAAGCACCCAGTTGTCCTTTCTACAAGCCAGGACCTGTAACAATGGGAGTAAAGAAGTCACTAATGAGTTCCTGTACATCCCAGAATGCCCAGTCCCCCTCCTGGGTTGGGACCTGCTGTCTAAGCTACAAGTTCAGATTACCTTTGATGCCACAGGGCAATCCACATTAATACTGGGACCACCAGTCTCCAACAGTAGTCTTAACCCACCCTCTGCAGGAAGAATAGAGACTGCTCTGCCTCAGTGAAGCTGGCCAATCCATGGCTGCACAGCTCCCCTTTAAAGATGTACCCAAAGTTTGGGCAGAAGGCAACCCAATGGAAGTGGCACATGCCATTCCCCCAATTGTTTTTGAAATAAAACCCATAGCTAGCCCAACAAGTATAAAGCAATATCCCATTCCACAGGAAGCGCAAGAAAGAATCCAGTTACATATTGAAAGATTGCTGAATGAAGGCATGCTAAAGCAGTGTCAGTCTCCATGGAATATCCCACTCCTCCCCCCAGTTAAAAAGACTGATGGGGACTACCACCTGGTCCAGGGCTTACAAGCAGCCAACTCAGCAGTAGTGACCCTATACCCAGTGGTCCCCAACCCTTACACTCTCCTCAGCTTGGTACCCTCATCCATCGACAGTCTACTTTTCATGCCTGGATCTCAAAGATGCCTTCTTCTGCATTTGAATAGCACTCTGGAGTTGACTAATGTTCGCCTTTATGAGGGACAATCCGAGCTCCAGCAAAAAGCAACAGCTAACCTGGACACGGCTCCCGCAGGCCTTCAAAAATGCACCCACTACTTTTGGACAAGCCGTGGCTAGTGATCTCAAGTCCTTTAAACCAGAAAGTTATAATTGTTTCCTCCTCCAATATATAGATGACCTCATCCTCTGAAGTCCCACCTACCAAGACTGTACTAGAGGAACCCATGTCCTCTTAAAACATCTGCAACAAAAGGGTTATTGGGTGTCTAAAAAGAAAGCCCAAATCTGCCTACCTCATGTCAAGTATATAGGTTATAAAATAACACAGGGGCTCCATGAATTAAGACCTGAAAGAAAAGAAGCAATCTGTAGCCTCCCTGAGCCCAGCACTCACCAAAAGTTGTGAGAATTCCTCAGAGTGGTTGGATTCTGCTGCCTTTGGATCACCAAATTTTATGGTCCTCATGTGCCCTTTGTATGAACCCAACAAAGGGGGGAGATCATGAACCCCTGTTCTGGGAAAGCCCACAGAAAGATGCTTTCACTGCTTTTAAGTGGGCTCCAATGGAAGCACTGAGCCTAGGGCATCCAGATCTCAGTAAACCATTCTACCTCTACATCCATAATTGCCAAGGCAAGACAATAGGAATACTCATTCAGTACCTGGGTTCCTGGCAAAGACCTGTAGCCTATCTATCCAAACAATTAGACACTGTAGCCCAGAGATGGCCTTTGTGCTTGCAAGCTATAGTCACTGCAGCAATCTAACACTAGAAGCCATGAAATTAACTCTTGGGCAGCCTATGATTTTTCGGGTTCTGCACATGGTAGTCACAATCTTAGAAGCCAAGGGAACGCACTGGCTTACTAACAGCCACCTGGCTAAATATCAGACCCAATTATGTGAAAATCCATCTGTCCAACTGGAACTCATAAAAATTCTGAATCCTGCTACACTGCTACCTGTCAAGCTGGGGGTTACAACCCATAACTGCCTGGAGACATTGCAAGATGTGTATTCCAGCAGGCTGGAGCTCCAAGACCAGCCACTACCAAATCCCATCATGGAGTTCTTCATGGATGGGAGTAGCTTTTTTCAGGGCAGTAACAAGCTAGTGGAATATACTGTGGTGGAAACTACAGTGAAAGCCCAGCATCTCCCAGATAACACATCAGCACAAAAGGCCAAACTCATTGCCCTCATCCAAGTCCTACAACTTGTGGCTGGGGCCAAGGTTAACATCTACACAGACTCCAAATATGCCTTCCTTATCCTGCACACACATGGAACCTTATAGAAACAAAAAGTACTCTTTAACTGAGGAGGAAAGGACATTAAATATGGCACAAGATTCTGGAACTACTAGAAGCAGCTTGGGAACCCACCAAAGTGGCCATGATGCACTGCAAAGGACACTAGATAAGCCACAGTCCATCGCTCAAGGAAATCAGAGGACAGATGTTGAAGCAAAAAGAGATGCACAGAAGGGATCCCTATCTGAGGAGTTAGTTGCTGCCCTCATTTCTCAACCTATTAATTATCAGAAACTCCAGGATACATTGCATGATTTCATCCCCTAGCCTCTGAATCACCGGGAGCCACAATACACTCAAACTGAGAGTAAATACTCTGAGAGTTGGACACAAGGAGCAAATGGGTGGAGGACATTGCCTGATCACAGAATAGTCATGCCTCAAGTATTAGCTGCAATACTAAGGACAATTAGTCCTCAGTTCAGGACTATCACAAAAACACACACTTGGGAAAACCCCATCTTAAAGAAGGGTTAGAAATATTCTACATCCCAAGTCTAGCCAGTATCACCCATGCTGTATGACAGCGGTGCATGACATGTGCAAAGAATAGCCCTTGCCAGGGACCCACAGGAGCCCCAGGAGTCCAACAAATTGTCAACATACCTCTCAAAGATCTAATAGTTGATTTGACCAAAATGCCATGACCTGGATGCTACAAATACATCCTAGTTATTGTTTGCACCTTCTCCCACTGGGTGGAAGCCTTCCCTACTAGGACCAAAAAGGCTGAAGAAGTGGCCAAAGTTCTGCTCAGGGAAATCATTCCTTGATATGGGCTACTCCTCTCAATTGGGTCCAACAAAAGACCCTCCTTTGTTTCAGAAATCACTCAAAAGATGGCCAAAGCACTGTGCATCTGATGAAAACTGCACACCACTTACCATCCTTAAAGCTCAGGGAAAGTAGAACAAACGAACTATACAATAAAGACTTACATTGCCAAGATTTGCCAAGAAACTGGGCTAACATGTATGCAAGTGCTCCTGAGTATCCCCAAGTTCAAGCCAGCCCAAGACAAAAGCTAAGCCTAACCCCTTATGAAATCCTCTTAGGATTAAGGAATCCAAAATATAGAAGGGGACCTCAGAGAAAGAGGAAACTTATCAGTGGCTGAGCAAATGATCAGCTTAGGAAAAACCCTACAACACCTGCAACACTGGGTCCAAGAAAGGGCCCCCATCAGATTAAGCAAATCCACACACCCATAACAACCAGGAGATGCAGTCTGGGTCAAAGACTGGAAATCAGCTCCACTAACCTCTCAATGGGAAGAACCCTATCCTGTCATTTTATCCACACCCACTGCAGTTAAAGTAGCTGAAATCACCCTGTGGATACCATAGCTGGGTTAAACGAGCTATCTCAGATTCCTAGGCCTGTATTCCAGACACCCAGAACTCAACCAAACTCATCTTGTGAAAGAACAAGATGGCAAGTCCTGCTGCAGTCACACCCTAAAAGCTGATTGGTCCATGCACAGCCGAAGGTTGAGGATGGAACACAGAGCTCTGCTCCAATCACACCCCAGAAGTTGATTGGCCTACACATAGTTCAAGAGTAGGAATCTGGTTTAATCTCAGGTACAATGGCCCTAAGTTTATTCTCCCTACTCCTAGCTCTGACCCTCCCCTGACCCCAGGTCAGCACCACAGAGTGTGAGCCATGTATCCAAGAAATGTGAACCAGGGCCCATGTCAATACTACATTAATATATCATAGCCATCACACCTGCAAGGACCATATAACCACCTGACAGTTCCAGGGAATCTCTTATAGTGTCTGTAACATATCTGGCCAAATAACCTACTTTAACCCCAAACCCCCAATAGTCTCCCATCAGTGGAAAATGAGAGCATCTAATCAAGACAGGGATCTACTTAATTCCACCCCAGTCACTAGCTGGAACCAATGAGTGTCCCTCCTATTTGTCAAGTCATAGCCTCTGGGACACCAAGGAACACTGACTATGGAGTGCTCAGCTGGGAGCAGGAATATACTCATAACAATAAGTATTTGTGCACTCCAGAAATGAAAAGTGCAGCCCAAGAGGAGGAGGGCTACCGGTGCAAATACCTAGGTGCATACTACTGCTCCTACTAGTCTTGTGTCACCTGGGCCACCTGGGCCACCTGCACCACAGATACAACTAGACAAACAGCCATCCTCACTAAAGGAACAGCCCCATCTAAATGTCCATGTGGTCAATGTAACCCCTTAAACTTCACCCTCCTGAACTCTGAATCCTAGCAGACCCAAGGAGTCCAAATGGGCCTCCATATTAATGGTAAAAGAATAGGCCCAGGAGTCTATATCTGGGCCAGGTACCAGGAACACTCACTCACAAATTAAGCCCACTCTGTGTTCCACTCCTTCTTTAAAGAAATGGAAAAACCCTTTTCCATTCCGCAAGTAGCAAAAAACCTCTTTATAAACCTAGCTGAGGTGGTAGGAGCAGTCTTAAATGTCTCCTCATACTATGCATGCAGAGGTATTAATATGGAAGACCAATGGCCCTAGGAAACTAACGAATACAATTACAATCAACTATATAATGAAGCTGACCTCCCTGCCATCCCCTGGGATGGTATGTGGCCCCTGCAAACTTCTGTCATAGGAAAATATTGCACTTCAAGGGTATGCCTAAACTCCTCTATATCTGGTGGAAACCTAACATGTACGGGGGAAAGATTCCAAAATCAGACCACCAATACAATGGAGCCTTGGGGAACATGAAATGAATCTAACCTCATTCTCACAAGTCATACTTTCCCCAAATTAATCACAGTGTAGAATTGCACTGCAAAGGGCCCCTTTACTCCCCCAAACAGTCTGTACTGGATTTGTAGGAAAGTCACATTCCAAGAACTTCCCCAAAATTGGTGTGGTACTTGTATGCTTGGTACAATAAAACCCTCCTTCTTCCTCATTTCCTTAGCAGAAGGGAAAGAATTGAGCCAACCAGTATATCAAAACATAAGAGAAAAAAAGTGTTGTCATTACCTGGGCAGATGATGAATGGTCCCCTGAGTGTATAGTCCAGGACTATGGGCCAGCAACCTGAGTGGGGTATGGCATGTGGGATTATAGAACCCCTATCTATATACTAAACAAATCATTTGCTTACAAGCCATGGTAGAAATTAAAACTAATGAAACTGCCCATGCTATAATCTTACTAGTCCAACAGCAAATCAAATTCAGAAATGCTATCTGTCAAAACTGTCTCACCCTAGACATCTCCTGGCAGCTGAAGGGGGAGTTTGCAGAAAGTTCAATCTCTCTAATTACTGCCTTGAACTAGACAACATCAGAAAGGTTATCAATGAAATTACAAACAAAATGGTAAAGATTGCTCATGTTCCAGTGCAAACCTGGAATGATTAGACTTTAAGTAATCCCTTTGGAAATTGGCAGTCAATAGCAGAAAACTTCAAACTTCTAGTGGGAATAATTGCCTTTCTTATAGGAGGATGCACCATATTCCCATGCCTTTTCCCCTTAATCATAAGCAGGATACATGCCCTAATAAATAGTAGAGTAAAAACACATATAGTCAACCATCTCATGGCTCTTTATACATACCAGTCAGTCCAGAGCAGAGAGACTCCGGCAATAGTGATGCCAAAGCTTAACTACCTTAAGAATGCATCAAAGGGGGGAAATAATATGGCCTGTGCATGAATTCAAACTTACCTAATTCTATATCCAAGTTTGCCTAGTTCTCAAAAAGCCAGTTAAATGATACAGGCTCTATAGGCTTCAAATATTAAGTAAGGATGTAGACTAAATGTGTATTTGAACTTACATCCAGATAGAATGTGGGCAATATGTTAATTCAAGCTTACCTGGAATGTGGGCAATATGTTAATTCAAACTTACCTGGAATATGGGTGATATGTTAATTTGAGCCTACCTCTTATACAAACAAACCCCCAAAACTCTAAGAAACTACCAAAGAAAGTCCTTTTTGCATAAAAGCACTGCTTGACCCCCTGCTCCTACATCCTCTGTATAAAAGGACCTAGAAATCATGTTCAGGGCTTGGTTTTTTTGGACAGAAGTCTGCTGGGCCCAGTTGTCTGTTAATAAATCTTCCTTCTTAGAGATTTCTCACTTCCTGGCCTTCAATACCATGATCACCAGACCTCTCTCTGCTACAGCAGTTATGAATGGAAGTGGTGCAGGCTAAGGATGGAAGGACTATGCACCAATGAACTGTTAGGTAAAGTCTGGCTTGAGGCTGACCCCAAGGGGACCTCTGAAATATGCATTGTGATGCAGTCTGCCCTATCTTGAGGTAAGAGTGCTGGGATTTTGTACTTTGGCTTATGCAGAAGTTAGAACTGCAAATGTTCATGGGCAATTTTCTGGAGAAGGCTGCAGGTGTGAGCTTTTATCCAATGGTGGAGTGTTTTAATTCATTAAAAATAGCTTAAAAAGAAAAAAAAAGTATTGTTTTCACTAGAATTTTCTTAGACACATGACAAAAGCAAAGTTAAGGATAATTTTTTTAAAAAATAGGAGACAGCATCAGGAATAAGCATAGTTTTCCAGGACATTAATTATTAAAAAGAACTCTTGCCTAAGCCATTGATATGGAACAAAAGTGGGTTTTCTCCCAATCATCTTTAAAGCCAATTGCTGAGATACTAAGGTTTCAAAGAGAAAAGGAAGTTTATTGGTTGCAATGCAATGGAACACAATGCAATGGATCTTCTGGCCCAAAACTGCCTCCCTGATCTGTAGAAATTCTAGTATTTTATAACATCTGGTGCTAATGAATAATTAGGATGGAGCTGACCATGGGTTTCTTCATATAAATATTAAGGGCCTGAACAGGATGGAGATGGGGTAGCAAATCAGTCAGTCACAAGGATTTGGGATAGGGATATATAGAACAAAAGTCAGTGACAAGGTCTTTCATATGGTCATTAAACAGAGGTGAAGTGGTCACCCTTTCAATAGAAATGTTCATATACAAAGATAAGGTCTATCTAGAATAATCATCACAATGGCAGGTTTTTCATTGGAAATGTCCACACACAAAACTTTGGTGAGGTTGGTCTAACCAATATCAGTAATTTTTAGGTATCAATCTTTGGCTATTTTATAATTTACTGGAAGTAAAAAAGCATCTATATAATTGATTTAGTAATCTTAATTATTTGTTCATTCTTAACCCTTGGATACACTGCCTTGTATAATAGTTAATTTTGAAAATTAATTTAAAGCTCGCACTTGTTAGACATCAGGGTAAGATAATTGGAACATGGAGACCAGCAATTGCAAGCATTTGTTGAGAAAATCCAACAGGAAGGGAACTGAAGATAGAAACTTCAGTCCTCCTCTGGCAGAGGCAGTCATGAATTTATATAGTACATCTATAGGCAAGAACATGCTTAGTCAGTGGGAATGGATTTGGGCTTAGGTAAGACCTGAGGGCCTATAGGGATGATAGGGGGTGGTGGGGTAGGGGCAGTGAATTCTAGGGGTGCAGGAGGGATTGGTGGGGTCATGTGGCTTCTTTGTCTATTGTGAGGAAATGAACTATATCTGGACACATAGGTCAGGATCGGGGACTGTTCTATGCCATGGGACATGGCTCCTTCTGAGTAAACAGTGGGTCACACTTCCACAATGGGGCAGATTAATAATAAACTTGCAGCTTCTGGAAGTTGTGGCTAGGGATGGGGCCTAGTCCTGTCACCACTAAGGGCTCTGAGCTCCCACAAAGAAGAACAACATTGTACACAATAGTCCACAAAATATTTATTGAACTGAATTAACAAAGCTAGTGATAAAACTGATCAATGTTTAAGTCATAAAATAATTTTTAATAGGATGAAATTTACTGTGTTTGTTTCCTTGGCTTTAACCTTGGAATTCTGGAAGGGTCTCTGAAACCTTGGTATTCATTCTAAAGAAAGTGAATCAGATGATTTCTTCCTTGTAAGAATGGTCAGGCATTAGATGCAGAAATGGTACAAACTTGCATTTTTGTCCACCACTGATTTGATTGAGGATCCGCGCACATGCCAAAGGCAAATTAGGGTGGGTTTTATTCAGAAGAAGACACCCACTTTAAACTAGCTTGTTTGAAACTCTTATACAATGGGAGTGCTCCTTGTGAACAAAACAAACACCCTTTTTGAAAACATTGCAAAACACTGATGAAAAGGAGATGCATCCTCTTTGTCACTATGCCAAACAACCTTCAGCAAACTTATCAGCTCTTTAAGTAGCATATACTTGCTTGCTTATAGCTCTACAATAGCTTCAAAGAGATTTCAAAAATATTATAGTAAGGTTCCTGCTTGATCTGTGGGAGGGATGGTTCATAACAAGCTACTCTTAACATGACCAGAAGTAGACGTTCTACTCAAAGTACTTTTTTAATAGAAAAAACTTTTTGCATGGATCTGCAATCCAACTTCATCATCTCTGTCAAGTTTGAAATTTTTTGTGGATTTGTAATAAGTACTCTAGTATCTTCTATTAATATATTTACCTATTACTAAGTAACACTTTAGTATTTTATATCCTATATTTTTAATAATAAGAATAGACTTTCTATTAAAACAGATATTCATATCTTATGTTTCTTTGCTATGTTCAGGTTGATTACCCATGACCTTTTGCATTTCTGTGTAAATGTTATAGTTAAATTGTCAATTTTCCTGAAAATAGTTCTTGGAACTTTGCTTGATATTGACATCATATGTATAGATTGATTAAAATAAGGAGAACTGGGGAGCAGATGTCGCTCAAGTGGTTAAGCACCTGCTTCCAATGTATGAGGTTCTGGGTTCAAACCCCGGCACCTCCTAAAAACAAAGAAAGGGAAAAAAAAAAAAAAGAAACAACATTTTTTGGAAAGCAGATGTAGCTCAGGTTGAGCCCTGCTTCTCATTTATGAGGTCCTGGGTTTAATCCCCAGTACCTCCTAAGAAAATAAAAGATAAAAATACCTTAAATACATTGAGTTTTCTCACCCATACATATATAAAGGTCATCTTAAATTTCAGCATGCTTATCTAAACACAAATTACTAAAGTAAATAAACAAATTACCAAAGTAGATCAATACCTTCAACATCCTAATGAATAACACAAAATCTTACAATGTAACTATGTTCTCTCATAAAACTTTCATTTTATTAGTCTGTGAAGTGTATTTCTATCTTTTAAACCTCAAATTAGGTACTGTTATTATTTTATATTGTCAATGTTATATGCACTAACCTGTTTAGTGATTAATTTGTTTATCATTTTTTCTTGTATCACCATCTTTCTTTCTGGATTTAACTTTTCTTCAAAATACTTGGAAGTTATTTTAGTAAGTGTTATTAATTGAATTGTGTGTCCCAGAAAGACATGTTCAAGTCTTAACCCATAGTCCTAGGAAAACACACACTTGACCACCTGGCAAGATTACTCATATAGATTTGTAAGAAACAGCCAGACTGTCTTCTCAACAAAGAATTATCTTGGACCAGATATTCACTGGTAAATTCTACAAACATTTAAAGAAGAATTAATACCAAACTTTTTCAAACTCCTCCAAAAAAAACTGAAGAGGATGGAATACTTCTTAAATCGTTCTAAGAAACCAGCATACCCGGATATAAAATTCAAATATAAACAACAGAAAAGATTACTGCCATTTATCCTTATGAGTATAGAAACAAAAATCCCCAATAAATACTAGAAAACCAAATCCAATGGCAAATTCATCAAATATAATTTATCCCAGGAATTTTATTTAGGAAACTAAACATGTAGAGTTTATTTGGGAACTTATAAAGCCTAAAAAGTACAAAACACAGGTCTATAGGAAGAAAAATAGCAAAGAGGATTCCTGCACTGATGATGTGCTAATGCAAGGGTGGTTTGACATGCAAATATCAATGTTATGTACCACATTAGTAGAACTAGGGGAAAAAACAATACGGTTATCACAACAGATGCAGGAAAGACGTTTCACAAAATCCTACACATTTATGATTAAAACAGGCAGAAAATTAGGAATAGAAGACAACATCCTCAACATGACCATGGCCATGAATGAAAAATTCACAACTAACATACTCGGTTATGAAAGAAACCTGAAAGCACCCCTTGCAAAGATCTGGAACAAGACAAATACGCTTGCTTTCACCATAGCTTTTCGATATTATACCTCACAGAGTTATTAGAGAAGAAGAAGAAATAAAAGGCACCTGAATTGGAAAGAAAGAAGTAAAAAATATCTCTTCTCACAGACAACATGATCCAATACATAGAAAATCCCATGGAATCCTCGTGAAACCTACTAGAGTCAGTAATCAAATTCAGTTAGATTGTTGTATACTATATCAACAAACAAACTCTATTGTGTTTCTATACACTAGCAATAGGCAATCCTAAGAAGAAATTAAGAACACAATTCTATTTAAATAACACCAAAAAGAATAAAATATCTAGGAATAAATTAAACCAAGGAGATAAAAGACTTGTACACTGAAAACTACAAAACACTGCTGAAAGAAATTAAAGAACTCAATAAACTGCAAGATATCCTGTGTTAATGGATTGGAAGATTTAATAATATTAAGATGTCAATGCTTCCCAAAGCAACATACATATTCAATGAAATCCTTATAAAAATTCTGACAGCTTATTTTTTTTGCAGAAATGAATAAGCTGATCTTTAAATTCATGTGGAATTGTAAGAGACCCTGAAAAGCCAAAACAACATTGAAAAAGAAGAACAAAAGTGGAGGACACAAACTTCCCAACTTCAAAACTTACTATAAAGTTACAGTAATCAAAATGGTATGATACTGGCATAAAGACAGATTTATAGGCCAAAGGAGTAGAGCTGCGAGTCCAGAAATAGGACCACACTTCTATGACCAACTGATTTTTTTTAAGATTTATTTTATTTCTTTCTCTCTCCTTCCCCTCCATTTTCTGCTGTCTGTGTCCATTCACTACGTGTTCTTCTGTGTCCACCTGCATTATCCAGCAGCACTGGGAAAATGTGTCTCTTTTTTGTTTCATTATTTTGCTTCATCAGCTCTCCATGTGTGTGGATCCACCCCTGGGCAGGTTCCGATTTTTTCACACAGGGTGGCTCTCCTTGTGGGGCACACTCCTTGCACATGGGGCTCCCCTACACAGGGGCACCCCTACATGGCACAGCACTCCTTGCATGTGGCAGCACTACATGGGGGCCAGCTCACCATATGGGTCAGGAGGACCTGGGTATCAAACCCTGGACCCTCCATATGGTAGGTGGACACTCTATGAGTTGAACCACATCTACTTCCCTGGCCAATTGATTTTTTTAAAATTCCCCTCCCACCTTGCAGCCTACTTGTTTGCTCTCTGTGTCCATTCGCTGTGTGCTCTTCTTTGTTTTTACTTGTCTCCCTCTTTGTTGCATCACCTTGCTGAGTCAGCACTCTGCGGCACTTGCTGGCTGGGTGGCACTCCATATTGCTCCAGGCCGGTGGTCCTCCACATCATGCAGGCAAGCCTGCCTTCACAAGGAGGCCCCAGGATGCAAACCCAGGGCCTGCCATACAGTAGATGAGAGCCCAACTGATTGAGCCAGAGCTGCTTCCCCCAAATGATTTTTAACAAGTCCACTCAAAGGGGAAAGAATAGTCTCTCAAACAAATGATGCTGGAAAAACTGAATTTCTGCATGAAAAAGAAGGAAGTTGGACCCTTACCTTATTCCATATTTTTAAAAAATTAACTCAAAATAGTTCAGAGAGCTAAATATAAGAGCCAAAACTATAAAACTCTTAGAAAATAGTGTAAGGTTTTAGATAATATACCAAAAACGTGAACAACAAAAGAAAAAATATAAAAATTACACTTCACCAAAACCAAACACTTTTGTGCATCAAAGGACATTATCAAGAAAGTGAAAAGACACCCTAAAGAGTAGAATATAATAGTTTCAAACTATATATTCAGTAAATGTTTAATATCCAGAATATATAAAGAATTTTTACAAAGCAGCTAAAAAAAAAGACAACCCAATTAAAAAGTGGGCAAAGGACATGAAAAGTTTTTCAAAGAAGCTATATAAATGGCCAATAAGCACATAAAAAGGAGCCCAATATCATTAGTCATTAGGGAAATGCAAAGGAAAATCACAATGAGATACCACTTCACACATATTAGGATGGGTATAATTTAAAAAATGGAAAATAACAAGTGTTGTAAAGGATGCCACAGAATTGGAGCCCTAATGCATTGTTGGTAGGAATGGAAAAAGGTACAGTCACTGTGGTAAGCAGCTGGCAGTTCTTGAAAAAATGAAATATAGAATTATCCTATGACCCAGCAATTTCACTTCTGGGCATATACCCAAAAAACAGATAAAAAGGAACTCAAACATCTGTACACCAATATTCATAGCACCATTATTTACATTAGACAAAAGGTAAAAAAATAACTGAATGCCCATCAACATACAAATGAATAAACGAAGTGTGATAGGAATGAAGTTCTGATCCATTCTATAACATGGATGGACCTTGAAAACATTATTTCCTGAGTGAAATAAGAAAGGTGCATAAGGACAAATACAGTATGATTCTACTTACATGAAATACTTTGTGTGTATAGAGTCCTTGTAAATTTTGGAATTTAAAGTTATATGAAAAACTTTGACCCATTTTTAAAAAATGAGTTGTTTCATTATTCCTGAATTTTAAGAGTCCTTATATTTTGCAAATATTTCTTGCAGTCTGTGGCTTGTCTTAATTTGTCTTCATGTCATTCAAGAGCAGTCATTTTAATTTTAATAAAATCCAATTTATAAATTTTGTTTTATGAAAAAAAAAAACACCAAATGCAAGTTTACCTAATTTTTTCCCAAAATGAAATTCAAGAAATTTTAAAGTTTTGCCTTTTAACTTGCTGTATGATCAACTTTAAATGATTTTTGTGAAAAGTGTAAGCTTAGCTTTTAGTGCCTGGATTCACTCCTTTTTTTTTTTTTTTTTTTTTTTTGCATATGGATATGCAATTGTGTAATACCATTTATTGAAAAGACTGTCCTTTCTTCATCGAATTGCCTTTGTTTCTTTGAAAACTATCAGCTCACTGTATTTTGTGGGTCTATTTCTGGGTGGTATTCTTTTCTATTGATCTATTTATCTGGTCTTATACCAATACCACACTGTCACTATTACTATGGCTTCATCATAAGTCTTGAAGTTGGGTAGTTTGTCCTTGTTGTGGGTTGGTGTTATATAATCCATCAAGCATGTTCTCAATCTTAATCTATTCCTGTGGGTGTGAAACCAAGGTAAAGAGGACTTTTTGAGGGCATTGTATCAGTTAAGGGATGGCCCAGCTAAAACAGGTTGGGTCTTATCCTGTTACTTAAGTTCATATAGGGAATGCCACAGAGAGAAAAGTCATAAGGAGAAACAAGATACCAAAAGTCAATGACACTGAGATGAGAAAGGAAAAGATGCCACCATGTGCATTGCCATGGGACAGAAAAGCCAACGAACCCCCAAGATTGTCAGCCAGCCAGAAGATACCAATCTTGGGAGGAAGAAAGCCTGTTTGCCTCTGAAACTATGAACCAATAAATTCCTGTTGTTAGCCAATCCACTATATGGTATTTGTTGTAGTAGCTGAGAAACTAAAAAAACCCTCCAACTTTTTGTTTTTCCTTCAGTATCATGTTGGCTATTCTGAATCTTTTGCTTTTCCATATGAATGTTAAAATCAATTTGTTGATATCTACAAAATAGATTGCTGAGATTTTTATTGGGATTGCATTGAATATATAGATCAGAATTGTAAGAATTAACACCTTAGCAATTTTGAGTCTTCCAGTAAATTCTTATAGAATATCTCCCCATTTATTTAGATCTTCTTTGATTTCTTTCATCAGAGTTTTGGAGTTTTGTAGTTTTCCATATAAGGATCTATGGATCCTGCACATTGTTTGTTAGAGTTATGCCCAAGCATATCATTTCTTGGGCTTAGTGTAAATGATTTTGTATTCTTAATTTCAACTTCTAATTCTTCATTGCTGGTATAGAGGAAAGAAATTATAATTTGCATATTGGCCATGTATCACTAGTTCTAAGAATTATCTTGTCAATTAATTAGAATTTTATACATAGACAATTGTGTCATCTGCAAAGAATTTTATTTCTTCCTTCCCAGTATCTTTCCATTTTATTTCCTATTCTTATCCTACTGTACTAGTCTAGGACTTCTAGTACAATGGTGACTAGGAATGGTCAGAAGGTGAGAATGGTGAGAAGGGAGCTTGCCTTGTTCCTTATCTTAAGGGGAAAATATCCAGTTACTTATCATTAAGCATGATGTTAATGCCATTATTTCATAGATATTCTTTATCAAGTTGAGGAATTTCCCCTCTATTCTTAGTTTACTGAGATTTTTTGCCATAATTGGCATATCTTTTTCCTGAAACAATTGATATGATTTCATCATTTTTCTTATTTAGGCAACTAATATGGTGTATTAAATTAATGGAATTTTGAATGTTGAACTGGGCTGTTACATTGGAATAAATCTCACTTGTTCATGATACCAATTCTTTTGTACAGTATCGAATTCAATTTACTAAAAATTTGTTGCGATTTTTTGCATCAATATTTATGAGATACATTGATCTTAGTTTTCCTTTTTACAATGTCTTTTTTAAATTATTTTTTAAAAGATACATGGATCACACAAAATGTTACATTAAAAATATAAGAGGTTCCCATATACCCCGCTATCCACACTCCCCACTCCTCCCACATTGACAACTTCTTTCATTAGTGAGTTACATTCATTGCATTTGATGAATACTTTTTGAGCATTGCTGCACAGCATGGTTTATAGTTTAGGTTGTAGTTTACACTCTCTTCCAGTCCATTCAATGGGTTATGGCAGGATATATAGTGTCCTGCATCTGTCCCTGCAATGTCATTCTGGACAATTCCAAGTCCTGAAAATGCCCCAATATCACACCTCTTTTTCTCTCTCCCTGCCTTCAGCAACTCCATGGCCATTGTCTCCACATCAATTAATTTCTCCCATTGCTAGAGTCACAATATTCCTATAGCAGAATACCAGTAAGTCCACTCTAATTCATATTTTATTCCTCCATCTTGAATACCCTGGGATGGTGATGTTCACTCCACCTCTAAATCAAGATGGGGCTTAGATCCCACATGACTGATGGATGGTATTCTCCTGCTTGAAGTTGTAGACACTCTCAGTTCCCTGGTGGTGGGTGACCATCATCACCTGCCTGTTAGCTGACCTGGGTAAGTCTAACAAACCGGAGAGTAGATATTGCAAATCTGCTGAGGCTCAGGGATTGGTTGGCACATAGATAGTCCAGAAATTCAAGTCTCCTGAGCATACACCAACCCCAGGGCCGACCATAGGTTCAGTAAAGGTGACAGAAAAAGTATGTGTAGAGAATTCACATCTGAGTCCAATGCTATCACACTGAGGAGCACAACTTCCAAAGTAGGGTCCACTGGCAAGGCATAATGTCTTTAACTGATTTTGATATTAGGGTAATGCTAGTATAAGAGCCCGAATTAGTAAATGTTCCTTTAGCTTCTATTTTCAGGAAGAAATTGTACAGAATTGATAATACATCTTCCTTAAATGTTTGCTAGAATTTACCAGTGAAACCATTCAGATCTGATGCTTTATTTTGGGAAATATTATTAATAATTGATTCAATTTCTTTAATACAAATAGGTCTGTTCATATTATGTATTTCCTCTATGTGAATTTTGTTAAGTTTTGTCTTTTAAGGAATTGGTTCATTTTACCTAAGTTATAAAGTTTCTGGGTATAAAGTTGTTCATAGTATTCCTTTATTACCTTCTTTAATGCCTATGCACCAGTAGTGATGACTTTCTTCCATTTTTTTTAATATTAGTTATCTGTGTTTTCTTGCTTTTTTCTTGGTTTGCCTGCCTAAGAGTTTATCAATTTTATTGATAGTTTCAAAGAAATACCTTTAGTTCTCATTGATTTTCTCTATTGATTTTGTATTTTTAATGTAACTGATTTCAGCTTAAATTTTTATGTTTATTATTTCTGTACATATGATTGCTTCAGGTTTATATTGTTTTTCTTCTAAGTCGGAAGCTTAGATGATTGATTTTAGATCTTTCATATATATACATTTAATACTATTAATTTCTCTCTAATCACTCTTGCTGCATCCCACAAATTTGATAAATTCTGTTTTCTTTTTTCCGTTAGTTTAAATTATTTTTTAATTCCTCTTGAGACTTCATTTTAGGCCCATGTGTTATTTTGGAGTGTGGTGCTTATCTCCAAATATTTGGGGATTTTTAAACTATCTTTGTTACCTATTTCCAAATGAATTTCATTCATTCCACTGTAGTCTCAAAGGTGCATTGTAAAAACTCTGTTATTTAATACATGTTTAGGTATACATGTTTATACATGTATGTGGTCTATCTTTGTGACTGTTCCAGGTAAGCTTGCAAAGAGTGCATACTCTCTGTTGTTGGGAAAAGTATTCTATGAATAATAATCAAATCAAGTCAGTGCTATTCATTACAATTATATTCTTACTGTTATTCTGCCTGATGGATCTATGACTAACTGAAAGAGGAGTGTTGGAATCTCCAATTATAATAATGGGTTTATCTATGTCTCCTTTAAATTCAATCAGTTCTTGCTTTGCTTGCTTGTTTGTTTTTATATTTTCTTGTAATGTCTATGTCAGTTTTGTTTTTTTTTAATTTAAATCAGGGATTTTATAACTTTATAAAATGCACTGATAATGATATTGCTGTTTTGGGAGGGAGATGTGTCTGATTCTACTTGGAAAGGACAAAGACGCTTTTGTTTGAGACTCTCCCAGACTTGCCCTGTGTGTCTATTCTCTGGGCTTCTTATTTCATTTAATTATGTGGTAGAGAAGACGTCAGGGCTCCATTCACCCACAGAAGCTTTGGACAGCTAGAAAAAAAAAAAAATGGCAGAAAAATCCTTCTCAAAAGTCCTGAAGACATTTAGAAGTGCAGAATCAAGGGAAAAAAGGCTTCTTAAATGTATCAGGACCTTGTGTCACCTGGATGGTCCCTCTCCCACTCTTCACTGGGTCTGTGGGGAACCAGCCCATGCTCTGAGTGAGGATGCCTGGTCTGGTTCCAGAGAGAGCAATAACCCTTACACACATACTGGGAGCATCCTTGTCTTGGTCCAATGTGGTGGTGACCTGAGGGACTTGCTGCCCTAGACCTTCCCCGCATATAGAAGGCAGCTCACAGAGCTCTACGACAGAATGCTGTGGGAGAACAATCAAACGGCTGCCTAGGGCAAGGGATTATTGGCTGTAGAACAGGCAATGCAGTGCCTGAGACTGAAGAGACGGTTTTTTAGGGAAGAGGAACGAAAAGAAATCAAGAAAATAATAGATGAATGCAAAAAGAATATCAATAGAGAAATGGAAATTATGGAAAGAAAACAAGCAGAGCTGAAGACCACAGTAATAGAATTTTTTTTAAAAAATTACTTAGTTCAAAAGCAGATTAGAGCTGGCAGAATAATCAGTGAATCTAAAAAAAGGTACAATTGAAATTACTCAGTCTGAGAGGCAGAAAGGGAAAGAATAAAGAAAAGTAAACAGCATCTAAAGAACCCATGGGATACAATTAAGGATACCAGCATAGGTACTGTGGGAGTCCTGGAAGGAGAAAAATGAAAGAAAAGGGCAGAGAGAGTATTTAAAGGAATACTCGCTGAAAACTTCCCAAATTTAATGAAAGATATGAATATACACATCCAATATGCTCAATGAACTCCAAAAAGGATAAACCCAAATAGAACACCATCACACATTATAATCAAATTGTTGATTATATAATGCCAAAGATAAAGGGAAAATTCTGAAAGCCTCAAGAGAGAAGCAGTGTCACATACAAGGGAGCCTCAGTAAGATTAAGTGCAGATTTCTCATTGGAAAAGATAGACACAAGAAGGTAACAGGAAGACATATTTATAAAATGCTAAAAGTAAAAATAAAATGTTTGAAAGACAAAAATGTCTTTCAAAAGTGAGGAAGCAAGTAAGACACCTCATATAAACAGAGGCTGAGGGAATTTGTCACACTAGACTGAAGCCACATGAAGAAATAAAGATAACCAGTAATAATAGTGACATGGATAAATATAAATACTAATACTACCCTATTTTTTATTTGTATCTCCACTTTTTCTTCCTACAGGACCTAAGAGGCAAATGTGTAAAATTTATTAATAGATCAATGGTTTTAGATTCATAATATTAAATCTTTAATTTGTTACAAGGACTACATAAAGGTCAGGGGGATGGAGAGGTATAGGAATACAGTTTACAGTTTATATATGCTTTTGAAATCAAGTTAACATTTTTAAAATGAGATTGCAATAGAGTTAGGTTGTTAAATTTAAACTCTGTGGTAACTGCAAAGAAAATATTAGACAATTTGTAAACAGAGACAGAAAGCAGACTCCTGGATATCAGGAGAGGGAGGCAGCAGCAACGGGAGTTAATACAAAATGAGTGCAAGGTTTCTGTTTGGGGTGAAGGGAAAGTTCCAGTAATGGATGACATGAGAGTACTGCAACGTAATTAGTCTGATTAATTCCACTGAATGGTATGCTTGGGAGGGGTTGGAATGGGAAGATTTGTGTTAAATATATGTTTCCACAAGTTAAAAAAAGATAGGTAAACCAAAGAGATAATGACAATTAAATACAATATATGATACTGGATGTAATCAGTGAATGGAGGGAAAAAGTCTCAAAGAACAGTATTGGGACATAAAAACAACTGGAATATAGGCTGTAAGACATATATCAATGTCAAATTTCTTTAACCAGATAACTGCACTTGAGTTTATTACATAAGTGAATATCCTTGTTCATAGGAAATGGTCATTAAAGTATTCTGTGTTGAATGAGTATGATGTGTGTAACTCACTCTCAAATACTCAGAAAATAGTTAATAAATAAATGGATGTATAGAATTATATGGCAAAATGGCAAAATGCTAATATTTGTGGATCTAGAGGTAGGGGGAGATTTTGTTTGAGCTCTCTGTATGGGTTTTCTATTATTTTTGCCACTGATATGTAAATTTGAAATTATTTCAAAATAAAAAGTAAAAATACTAATTGAGAAGGGTTCTGTATGCCTCTGTTTTCTTCTTTAAAAAAATTATTTTTACAAATGAAGACCTTCTTCTTCCCTCTCCCCATATCTTCCTACACAATAACCTTTAATCTGCTTACTATAATGGAAATTTTCTATTCCTAGTCATCTTTATAAATGACATTATACAATTTTTGTCCTTATGTGTCTTGCTTATTTCACTAAGCATAATGTTTTTTGGGTTCTTCCATATTTTTCTTATGACTGAATAAAATTCCATTTTGTCTGTGTGCCACATTTTTTTAGCCATCCATTTGTTGGTGAATACTTGGGTTGCTCCTGACTTTGGGCTATTGAGTATAATGTTGCTGTAAACACTGATACGCAAGTATCTTTTTGCAACATTGTTTTCATTCTCTTTAGGTGTATGGGATTGCTGGGTCATATGGTAATTCTCTATTTAACTTTTTGAGTAACTACAACATTGCATCCCACAGTCACTACACCAGTTTACATTCCCACCAACAATGAACTAGATTTCAATTTCTGTACATCTTCTCCATTTGTTAATTCATTTATAAAAAATTATGCAACCTTGTAGGTATGAAGTTGTGGTTGTTTGAAACTGTATGTACCCCAGAAAAGTATGTCCTTAAGTTAACCCATTCTTGTGGGTGTGGACCAATTGTAAATTGGATCTTTTGATGAGGCTACTTCAGCTAATATGACCCTCCTCGTTCAGGATGGGTCTTTATTCTATTATTGGAATCCTTTATAAGAGAATGATATTCACATAAAAAGAGAAAAAACACATGGATGCAAGAAACTGAAAGAAATGAAACTTGGAAAAGAAGGATTGAGACCAGCACATGCTGCCACATGCCTTTCTATGTGTCACAGGAGCCAAGGACCGCCAGCAGGTCATTGGGAAGAAACCATCACCTTGATGATTCCTTGATTTGGACATTTTCCTGGACAATCCATCATAAGTAAATCAATCACCATTGTTTAAGCCAACTCATTCAATAGTAATTGCTGGAGCAGCTCAGGAAATTAAAACAGATGTTGATCATCCTTTCATTTGTTACTGGCCATTCCTAGATCTTCTTTGGAGAAATGTCTATTCAAGTTCTTTTTCCATTTTTTAATTGGGCTGTTTGTCTTTTTGTTATTGTATTTTAACAGTTCTTTATATATACTGGATATTAAACCTTTATCTGATATATGACTTGAAACTATTTCCTCCCACTCTATTAGGTTGTCTTTTCACTTTCTTGATAATGACCTTTGAGACCCAAAATTTTTTGATTTTGGTGAAGTGAGACTTATTTATTTGTTGTTTTCTTGCTCATGCTATTGGTATCATATCCCAGGTCATGAATATTTGCCCCTATGTTTTCTTCTAAGAGTTTTATAGTTTTGGTTCTTTTACTTAGTTTCTTGATCCATTATAACTGACTTGTGTATATGGTTAGAGTGAGGACTTATTTTCATTTATTTGCATGTAGATATCCAATTTTCCCAAAACTATTTGTTGAAGAGACTATTCTTTCCCCACTGCATGTCAAAAATTGTCAAAAATCAGTTGGCCAAAGATGTGTGGTTCCTTTACTGAACATTAAGTTCTGTTCCACTTATCTAAGTGTCTATCTTTATGCAAGTAAGACAGTGTTTTGCTTACTTTTGCATTGTAATACAATTTGAAATTGGGAAGTGTGAGCCCTCCAAACCTGTTCTTCTATTTAAAGGTTCTCTGGGCTATTTGGAACCCCTTGAAGTTTCATGTAAATTTGAGGAATTTTTTTTCCTTTACTGCAAAAAAAAAAAAAAAAGGCTGCTGGAATTCTAATAGAGGCTGACTGAATTTTACATTTTTTAACAAATTAATTTTATTGATGCATATTAATAAAGCATATTGCTTTGAGAAATATTGAAATATGACAAAATTAACTCTTCCAATCCATGAACATGGAATATCTTGCCATATATATAGTTCTTCTTTAATTTCTTCCAATGGTGTTTCATTTTTTTCAGTATATAGGTCTTTTGTATCATTAGCTAAGTTCATTCTTGAAATTTTTTTCTTATAGATACAACTGTAAATGGAATTGTTTTCTTAATTTCTTCTTTGGAAAGAAACACAACTACTTTTTGCATGTTGATCCTGTGCTCTGACACTTTGCTGAATTTATTTATTAGCTCTAAGAATTTTCTTGTGGATCCTTTTGGGTTTTTTAATGCATAAAATCATATCATCTACAAATAGAGATAGTTACTTCTTCCACTCCAATTTTGATATCTCTAATTTCTTGTTTTGCATGATCACTCTGGTAAGAACTTCCAGTACAATAGTGAATAGCAGTGGTGAACCTGGGCGTGCTTGTCTTGTTCCTTATCTTAGAGGGAAAGACTAAAGTTTTCACCACTGTGGATGATATTAGCTATGGGTTTTTCATAAATGGTCTTTCTCCTATTGTGAAAGCTACTTTTCTGAGTCTTTTTATCAAGAAAGTATGCTGAATTTTTTTTCAGTGACTTTTCAGCATCTGCTGAGATAAATGTGGTTGTTCACTCCATTCTATTTAAATAGTGTATTACAGTGATTGATTTTTACATGTGGAACCACCCTTGCATTCCTGGTATAAATAACACTTGGTCACAGTGTTTAATATTATCGTCTTTTTAATATGCCATTGGATTTGGTTTGCTGGTATTTTGTTGAGGATTTTGGATTCTATTTTCACAAGGAAAATTCATCTGTAATTTTTTTCTTGTGATTCTCTACCAGGAATTCACATCAGAGTAATATTGTCCTTATAGAATGATTTAGGAATATTCCTTCTCTTGAATTATTTGAAAGAGTTTGAGAATGATATTCATTATTCTTTAAATATTTGGTAGAATTCATTAGTGAAGCCAATTGGTTTTGACTTGTCTTTGGTGGAGGGTTTTTGATTATTGTTTCAATCTCTATTCCTGTTATAGGCTTCTTTATATTTTCTATTTTTCTTGAGTCAACTTGGGTAATTGATGTATTTCTAAGAATTTTCCACTGATTCTAGATTTTCTGGTTTCTGGCCATACCATTGTTCGTAATAGTCTCTTATAATCATTTAATTTTGTGACGTCAGTAGTGAAATCATCACATTCCTTTTTGGCTTCAGTTATTTGTGTCTTTTCTCTTTTTCCCTTTGTCAGTCTTGCTGAAAGTTCATTAGTTTTATTGATGTTTTTCAAAGAATCAACTTTATGTTTTGTTTATTTTCTGGGTTTTTTTCTTTCTATTCTCTATTTCATTCTTCTCTGCTCTAGTACTAATTCCTTTCTTCTGTTAAATTTGGGTTACTTTGCTTTTATTTTAATAGTTCCTGAAGAAGTAAAGGTAGGTTATTTTGAGATATTTCCTCTTTTTTAATGTAATTATGCATAGCTGTAAATGTCTCTCTGAGCACTGCATTTGCTGCGTATAATATATTTTGATGGTGGTTTTTCTTGTGTCCTCAATTCTGTGGTCTAAAACTCATTCATTTTCATATTTCCTGCTTTTTTCTTGATCTAATGATGGTAGTAATGACTTACAAGTTCTTTTCTTGTCAGACTTGAAACTGAAAGATCAATCATTGTCTTTTCATTGATTATATTTACAAAATTTTTATTAATAAAATAAGTATAAACGTGTTATTTGTATTCTATTCATTCAATAGTCCCTTTATTACTCTGTGGATTAATCAAATGTTTTTATTATTTCATCTTTTCCTGTTACACTTTCCTCCTTTATTCATTAAATATACCTCATCGTGTTTTTCTTTCAATAGTTACCTGAGATCATAAAATAAACCCTGAGTTTACTAAGCACACCTTAAATTTTGTTTTAACCCTTAAAAATATCACCTCCTTGTCTTATAGATTCTTTCTGTTGAAAACTCAGTTATTTTTATTGTTGCTCTTTTAAAACATATGTGGCTGTTTAATTTTCTTTTGCTTTTCAGATATTCTTTTTGTTTTTGTATTTCAGCACTTTTACTTTAATGCATTGCAGAGTTTTCTTTGGATTTGTCCTGTTTGGGGTATGCTGATTATGCTGAATTGAATCATGTCTCCACAGAGACATGTACAAGTCTTAACCCTTTTTCTGTAAATGTGGACTCGTTTGTGAATAAGATGTTCAAAGATCTTATTTAGATGAGGACAAATTGAATCAGGGTTGACCTTAATCCACATGTCTGGAGGAAACTCAGACACAATCAGTCAGTTAGGTAAGTAAAGAAGGAAAGAGAGGTCACAATGTGACAGGGACAGAAATACATCTACAAGCCAAGTAACCCCAAGAATTAGCTGGCAAATGGTACCAGAATATGACAGACTCTGGAAGGAAGCATGGGTTGCATATACCTTGATGCTAGATTTCTCGCTTTCAAACTGTGACCAAAACATTCCTTGTTGTTTAAGCCAACCAGTGTGTGGCATTTGTCACAACAATCCGACAAACTAAAACACTGTGCTTTTTGAACCCACAGTTTGATCTTTTGTCCATGTTGGAAAAGTCTTGGTCATTATCTCTTGAAGTATTACTTCCATTCCATTCTCATTTCCTTCTTGTTTTCCAATTAAACATATAATTTGATTCCATTATATATATATAACTTATGCTTTGTTCTGTCATTTCCATTTTTTTATTCTCTCTGTGCTTCATTTTGTGCTTTATAATGACCTGTATATGCTCTTACAGTCCTGTCTTCTGTTTCTTTTTTCCAGTTACTTTTAAATTGATATGTTGTATTCTTAATTTTAGATAATGTGTTTTGCATTACTTGAGCATTAATTTTAAAAAAGATTCTAATTTCTCCATCTCTTCTTTCATTCAGCAAATTTTAATTATATTTTACTTAATATATTAATCAGAGTTATTTTCAGATATTTAGATATTTGTAGATATGTATCATACCTGGTTTGGTTTATATTTTGAAGTGTTTTGTGTTCGCTTCTCACAATAATTCTTTTCATCTGGGATATTCCCTCCAAAGACCAATCATGAGCCTAAATTAATTATGAAAGTCAGTGTGCTGTATGTAATCCAATTAAACTTTGTTATATTATCCCTATATTTCTAATCATCCTCACCCTAGGGACATGTTACCCTGGTGTTTTTAAACAGGTTTACTAATTATTTTCAAATTAATTTCACAAGTGACTCACAGAAGCCTTTGTAAGTATAGGAAAACTGAGAGAAATCAGATTTATACCATTAACCTAAATATCTGTGCAAAACCTCATAACGGTTTTGGGATAGTCCATACAGCCTACCTGAGAGATGAACAAACTACAGAACTGACCAGTCAAAAAAAGCTGAACCACATAGAGTTAAGTTTTTATATAAACCATAATAAAAAACATTACAAAATCAAGCTCTAGCAGAGTGGATGTAGCTCAGTGGTTGAGTGCCTGCTTTGTATGTACAAGGTTCCAGGGTCAGTTCCTGATACCTCCCCCCAAAAATAAAAACATCAAGCTCTAAACCTAAATTATGACTGTTTAGTCATAACCAAAGGAAATTTCATGCATAGACATAGATCATAGTTATGAGACAGATTGCACCATTTTCCTATAATGTATTAGTGTAAGTAGTTCCTGATTTAGAGGTAAAGAGTAGTAGCCTTGTGAGAAAACCAAAAAAAAAAAAAAAAAAGAATGTGTAATTCAATTACTTCCTTTTACATTTGTAAAACAGAAGAGGAGGGAAGAAGTAACATTCACCTAAAAGTTACATGGTTAGAAAATAGCAGAACCAAATTTGAGACCTATCATCTATCTACTTTCTCTACTATAGTACATCATTAAAAAACAAAAAGTACACACAAACATGTATACTTTCTAATATGAAAAAAGTAATCTTCTAAGTAGAGTCACTGGTAGTCATATCCACGATTAGGTAGTAATATCAGTGAGTGCCCATTATGAACATGGAAATTGTCACCACAGCCTATGGTATTCAAACGTGGGCTTTCACGAATTGATCACTCCCAAGAAATCTTAAAAAAGGTGAGTTTCATAACATGCCTTTAAAAAGTAACTCCTCATGCTGATAACATAGCAAGTTACTCGAGTTGGGATTGAACTGATTTTTCTGAATCTTAACTATTACACAAACATAAAGAAAGATGGAGCTTGGAAGTTATAAACTAATATCTGAATATTCTAATAAATAAAGTGGGAGAACGTCAAAAGCCTCCTTTTCTCCTTCATTCCCAAGTCTACTATCAGAAATCCTGCATAAAGTATTCCTGCCCTGCAGCAGGAGAAACCCAAAGTCATCTTTCCACTCAACCTGCACTGATGAGAAATGGAAGAAGAGACCAACTCAGAACAAGCCAATAACTCCCAACAAAAATCCAGGGGAAGCTGCACACAGAAGCAGGCAGCTCTAAACTCTGCCTCTTCTGCTGAAATTCAGCTCTAGTATTATTTCGTATTTGTATGTGCTTCGTCAGAACACCACAGCTGGAAATAAAAATCTGCTTCTGAAAATGGGGTTTGAACTGTAGTAAAGGAAAACTAAAAAATCATAAAATAGTAATAGAGAAATGTTTTCAGAAGCTGTGTGTATGGGTGTTCTGATGCCATATTCTTTCTTTAAAGTATTAATAACATCTATGGAAATTGGAAGAACTTGAAAATATGATATTATATATGACTCAGATGCTTTTGCTCTGATATTATCTTAGAAATGTGCTTTATCATAAGCTGCTCTCTGTATACTCTATTGATCCTGATGCAAAATATCTGTATATCCCCATTCATTTTAGTTCCCAGTTTTTAAAATATTATTGAATTTTTAGATATAAGAAATCCATAAACTTAATAGGCATGGCTTTGATTCCAGTTCTTTCCATCTGATGCACTATTTCTTACATCTGATAAATATGTAATAATTGTCTACTACAAAAGTTAGGGCAGCAAGGTGGCTAAAGGCGAAAACTTTGGAGCAAGTCAGCTCGGGTTAAAATTCTATATTGAGCTTACCAGCACTAGCAACTTGGGCACTTTATGTAAATGTTCTGTGTCTCAGTTTTCAGATCTGTAAATGAAAATTAGCATATGGCCTATGGATTTGTTGTGATGATTAAGTTAAGTTCTTTATACATTTAAGTATGCACTGGATAGTAACTTTTTTTGTTTGATTATGCTAGGTACAAAACTGAAAAGATGTTTATAAATAAGACATCACAGAAACATCCAATCTTCCAACTCATTAATTAATGACTAAGACAAGATTCCTGGTCTTCAACGAATGAGGAATATTAAGGAAGCAGATGGATACGCATTTATATCAAGCTATAGAAGGCAGTTCAAAGAAATATAAGATAGACGATGCATTTGCAAATAGAAGGCACATTCAGATGGTTATTAGAAGCAGAGAAGAGTAGGAAACATTATTCTGAGTTATTAAACCAATTCAACTTTGTATATGGTTTGTGAAAATGCTTAAGAATTAACTGGGAAATTGCTAGAAGTACTTTGGGGATATTAATAACATATAATTATGTACTTACAGAGTAATCAGTTTACCCTGGAGAAATAAAGAGAACCGCTTCACTTGGATCGGGTGACTTTTTATTTCTAGTGGTATTATGATTTACTTTATGAAGCAATGATGACCTGAATATACCCATATAAAAGAGCAGTGGTTTGGGAATAGGAAAACCTGGATCTTATACAGCTCCCTTCTTGATTACATTTGTAATCTTTGGAATTCCAATATCTTTGCATTTCAGAAAATGAGACCAATTTTTAATGCAGTTTTTTAAATAATAAATGAGATGATGTATGAGGAAGTCCTTTCCAAAACCCAAAGTGTGGTGTAAAATAAGGTTTTATACTTGGTAATTACAATTTAAAACACAAAACTATCTGAAATCACTTTGTATATAACATCACTTAACACTTCTCTCAGGGTTACACACACATTCTCATTTCATTCTCATTATATACTTGTGATACATCAGTGTGAATATTATTGTTTCTCATTTTGAAGATGACAAACTTGGGACTTACAGCATTTAAATGATTTTACCATTAGCACTTGTCCTGAAGTAGCACAGGTAAAACTCAAAGCAAAGTCTTAAGTTACAAAGTCCAAACATCTGGTAATACACCAACTTCTTCTTTATTATTTTGGTAGTCTGCGATATGTTGAAATACTGAGAAGCAAAAATGTGCCATAATCATCTTGTTTCCTCAGCTCCTATATAATGATTGGCAAACATTGATCATATGGGTGGTGCTTGTGGAATGACCATATATTCTAGAATTTATAGTCAGACAGTGAATCCTTTTACTCTCAGGCATATTTTATCTCTTGGCTTCACTTTCTCTTCAGTTTCAACTCCCATGGTGTGATGATTAATTTTGAGACAACTTGGCTGGGTTATGATATTTGGTCAAACACTGGCTTACTTGCTGTTAAGGTATTTTGTAGATGTGATTAGCACTTTAATTTAAAATCAGTCGGCTTTAAGTAAAGGCACTTGTCCTCAATAATGTGTCTGATGCAATCAGTTGAAAGCCTTAAGAACAAGAACCATGGTTTCCAGAAGAAATACTGCCTCAAGACTATACCACATACTCCTCACTGACTTTCCAAACTGCTGGCTTCCTCAATGGATTCAACTTGCCAAACACCATAATTGCATGAGTCAATTCCTTTTAAAAAATCTTTATATATAAATATATATATATATATGTTAAATAAATAGAATCTATCATCTATCTATCTATCTATCTATCTATCTATCTATCTATCTATCTATCTATCTATCTTTCTTTCTTTCTATCTATATAGGTTCTATTTCTCTGGAAAACCTTAACTAAAATGCATGGTTATACATATGTATCAAAGAGTGGTATGAATGAGGGTGAGCCTGGATGTCATCATATTTCTGTAAATAAAATATAAATTGTGTACATAATTCCAGTTTAAGTTTTTAAATGGTTAAATAATGATCTCACTATACATTAGAATGAACTATCAAAATGAACTAGGCATTGAAATTAGAGACAGGAGACTTGAACTCAAGGCCAACCTTTGTCCCTGATTTAACCTTCTAGGCCTTAATTATGCCACCTATAATGAAATATACTATAGAAAATATTTAAAGCCTTTTTATCCACTTTATGGTTTTAAAGTCATTTTCTGAAATAATAAGTCTCAGGTAACATGTAAAAGATATTTTAATATATACTCTATTGTATTATATGATATACTATATAAACACCATGTGTTGGTTTTTTTTCTAATATATATGCTTGTATATGAAATTTTAGGCTAGCTGAATCCAACCAATATATGATTAATACAAATTAAACACATGCAATTTAAGGTATTTTGGTTGAATATATGTTTATATAATTAGAAAAGATAAAAGATTGCAGTCCTAAAATGCTAAAAAATTATAAAATAATAATTAAATTACTGGAATCATGATAAACATTTAAAATCAATAGTTACTATTTGGAAATTAAGAATTTAGACATCTCCATTCCATTCTCCAAAAAGTTGTGTATGTGTATGTGTGTGTGTGTATATAAAAACTAATTCCATAACACACCTCTTCTTCCCTCTCCCTGCCCTCAGCAATTCCCATGGTCACTGTCTCTACATCAATGATACAATTTCTTCCATTGCTAGACTTGCAATAATTCTATAGTAGAATACCAGTAAATCTACTCTAATCCATATTTTATTCCTCCATCCTGAGGACTCCGGCATGGTGATGTCCAATCCACCTCTGAATCAAGAGGTGGTTTAGATCCCAATGCCTGATAGATGGGATTTTCCTGCTTGTAGTAGACTCTCTCGGTTCCCAGGTGGGGTGGTTGGCCATTCTCATCTCCCTGTTTGCTGACCTGGGTAAGTCTAACAAACTAGAGAATAGATATTGCAACTCTGCTGAGGCTCAGGGCCCAGCTGGCACCCGAACAGTTCAGAGATTCAAGTCTCCTGAGCATACACCAACCCCAAAACCAACCACAGGTTCAGTAAAAGTGACAGAAGAGGCATGTGTAGAGAAGTCACAACTGAGTCCAACTCCATCACACTTAGGAACACAAATTCCAAAGTAGGGCCCACTGACAAGGCTCTCAACTCCAGAGCTATCTGCCATGACCATAGGACCTGGGTGTCTCTGTAGTTCTCAGGAGCACCACTACCTGGAGTTGTATCTACTTTGGCTGTCTCTGGGATCCTGCTGAGACATGTATAAGTGTGACCTCTCTGATGAACTAACTTATTTTAGCCATATAAACTCATTTGTCTTCACGATTTCCCCCTTTTTTTCAAGGTATTTTTCTAGTTGCCTCACCAGCCTGTGCTTGGTGGTAATCCCTCAGTGCCAGGGAGGCTCATCCTCAGGGGTCATGCCCCACATTGGGGGTAAGCTAACATGCAGGATGGGAACTCAGCACTCCCTCAGTTGTTGTGTGTAATTCTCCTCACTATGACAATACCCAATGAAATCCAAACATATCTATACATCATATATGCATGCCCTGGAGAACTCTCTCCCACCCATGCATCCCCCATCAATGACACCCCACACCAGTGCTCCTCACCTGCCATAGTTGAACCCCTTTGTGATCTAAAACTTCTTTAAAAATGAAGCCTAATATGTTGCCAAATTCAATTAGTAGGAAAATGAAATAGTAATGATAGATATAAAGATTAGAATTAGAATACATAATAATTTAGAAAAAATTAAATAAGGTAAAAAAACAGATTAGGGTATTAAAACACGAAAAATATCATAAAACTTTTTTTTTATGTTTTTCCTTTCATCACTGTAATAGGTATTGCCCTGTATGTACAGTGGCAAGGCAATCTCTTCCATTTCCTCCTCAGTGTCTTCATCCTTTTTTTAAAATTTTTTAATTATGCCTTCAAAAACGTGTTAGTCACAGAAAAGTCACATGTGGAATATAGGGGACTCCCATATACCCAACATCAAACCCTTTTCCTGCTTCCTCAGCAATGGGGCCATTTTCAGGACTTGGAGTTGTCCTGAGTGATATTGCAGGGACAGATGCAGGATATTATATATCCTACCATAACTCACTGAATGGACTGGGGGAGAGTGTAAACTGCAATGTAAACTATAATCCACGTGATATAGCAGTGCTCCAAAACCAACTAATCAAATGCAATCACTGCACCACACTGATGAAATAGGTTGTTGCTCAGTGGGTGTGGGGGGGTGGGAGTGGAGTATATGGGAACCTCTTATATATTTTTATGTAACATTTTGTGTGATCTATGTATCTTTTTTAAAAATGACAATAAAAAATTAATTCCAAATGTAATCACTGAATATATATATTTTTTTAATGTGACTCTTCTGTAAATCCAAAACTTCTTTACAAATAAAGTAAAAAAAATTCTCAAATTTACAAATTTGGAAACACAAACTAATTTGTGACACAGTGATCTATCACACTTTTTCTATAGAATTAGTAAACAATAAGTTGAGTGATGCTTATTATTTCTGTGGATATGAGGTATAGAATACTTTCTTATATTCCCATTGCAAATTTGAATTGAAAAAAAGAATTTTAAAAAGAAATCTGGCACATCTATAATGAATTAAATGAGAATAAAAATATATTTGTTTATATATTAGGTTCCTATTTTTTAACAAGAAAAGTGATCCCAAGTTTCCTTATATGTGTTCATTTATAAATGGACATGGCTTGCATATGGTTCACATCCTTGCATATGATTATATGAACTTAAATAAAATATGGAAGGATTCATTCTAGCTTATTTGCATTGATTTCAGGTGGTCAAGGTAGGCAATTGGGGAAGTGGACTTTTCCCAGTGGATAGGGCGTCCGTCTACCACATGGGAGGTCTGCGGTTCAAAACCCGGGCCTCCTTGACTGGTGTGGAGCTGGCCCATGCATAGTACTGATGCACTCAAGGAGTGCCCTGACACACAGGGGTGTCCCCCACGCAGGGGAGCCCCATTTGCAAGTAGTACGCCCCGTAGCTGCCCAGCATAAAAGAAAGTGCAGCCTGTCCAGAAATGGCACCACACACATGGAGAGCTGACACAGCAAGATGACGCAACAAAAAGAAATACAGATTCCCTGCCACTGACAACAACAGAAGCAGACAAAAAAGAACACACAGCAAATAGACACAAAAAACAGACAACCTGGAAGGGGGTGGGGAGAAATAAATACATAAATATATAAATAAATCTTAAAAAAAAAAGATAGGCAATTGGCTGGCTTTGTTGAGAGACTGAGATTATTGAGAAATTAAATAAATGTGTTGTGAATATTGTAAGCCAATGTAAGTGCTTTGGGTCATAGGTCAAGCATAATGAGACACCACTTGGAGTTTCACACAGATAAACTGGTATAGTTACATTTGCAGTAAGACCTGGGTTCACATCTTTATTAGTTTTCCATGTTTTAGTTTTCCATATCTGCTACAACAAAGTATCACAAACTGGTTTGTTTAAACAACAGAAATTTATTGGCTCACAGTTTGGAGGCTGGAAGTCCAAAATCAAGTTATGGTATCAGGAGGAGGCCATGCCTTCTGTGAAGTCTGTAACTTTCTGATAGGGCCTTGCTACCAATCAGTCTCTGCCTCCACCACATGGCATTCTTCTCCTGTGGCTTTTATTTGTATTCACAAATTTCCTTCGCTTATGAGGATTCCAGTCATATAGGATTAAAGTCCACCCTGATTCAATTTGACCTCATCTTAATAGGATCTTCAAAGATTCTATTTACAAATGATTCACACCTGCAGGACCAGGAATTAGGACTCAAATTTGTCTTTGTGGTGGGCATTATTCAGACTACTTCAATTCCAATCTTGAGCTTTCTATTTTGGTTCATTTGCAGCTTTTTTGGAGTTTTTTCTCAACCCCCATTTCCTCTTCTCTTCCCTTTTCTTTTCCTTTCCCTTATTGTCTTTTGGTCAAATTCTTCTCATTTCATCTTGCTGTTTCCCTTTCCTTTTCCCTTCCATTTTCCCTTCCTTTTCCTTTTTCTCTTCCCCCTCTTTTCCTCTTCTCTGTCTTTGTTTTCCTTTTCCTTCATCCTCCATTTTCTCCTCTTTTCCTTCATCTCTTTCCTCCCCTCTTTATCATCAAGACAGCTGTGTGTCAGTGGCCAAGAAATCGTGGTGTTTAGGCATAGGTATTAGAGGTGAGGAAAGTCGTCTTGATCATTAGTGTACCAGGTGGCCAAAAAAACGGAACTGTAGGGAGAAGTTTTGGTGAGAAGGCATCAGTGTGCCTGGCAGAAAGGAAACAGAAGAGTGAGGGGTAGGCTACAGTGATTTGTCAGTGTGGCCAGTTGCCAAGTAGCACAGAAGACAAAAGGCCACAGGTTGGGGGGACTGGCTTAGTTGTGAGACTAGAAACATGGAGAAAATAATTAAATAATTAATAATAAGTAAAAATATTGACAATAATGTCAGCCATGTTTTTTTCAGTGTTACAGAAGTGTTATGCAAGCCTAAAAAGGGGGAAAACTGGAAATCACCATGAGGGTTTAGATAGGAATTTTAATTTACCAGTATGATCTGTTAACACACATGTACATATAGATATGTAAATAGTTTTAGATGTGTATAGGTTCAGAAGAGACAGATGGATTGGACTTCAGGATGGAAATGTCAGTTGGCAATTTCCCCAGGATTCTTTTCTCTCTGATGATCTGAGACATGTTTTCTTCAATTTAGTTGTTGGAATTAAATTTTAATTCAAGTCAAGAAGGGATAAAATAGTATAAGCAAACCTGAATCCTTATTCTGTCATATCCCCATGTGACAGTTTGAAATTATTTTATGAATCCCAAAAAGAATAAATATTATGTTTGTATACTAATTTATTCCTTTGAGTGTGATACCCTTTGATTGCTTTAAATACAGCTGAGGGGCCTTTAATTAGTTTACTTGTTAAGATTGCTGTAGGGCTTTTTATAGAACTACATCAGTGAGGCATGACTCAGATTGACTCCTCACCCCCTTGCTGGGTGTGATATAAATGGTTCACGCAGCCAGTGAGAGGAAAAAAGGGAACTGCCATGCTGAATCCTGCCATGTAAGAGAGAAGATTGCTTATGCATGAAGCCCCAAGAGGCTGGGCCCACAGAGCAGCTCCAGAGGAGACTAGTCCTGCTATATGCCTAATAGCTGGCAGCTGAATTTGGGAAGAGGGCAGAACCACCAAGACTGATACAGGGAGAGGCCTGAAAAGAGACAAGCCTTATGCCAGGTTGCAGCTGAAATCAGGAAGAAAGCAGAGCAGTTGAGCCTGAGAGAGGAAGTCCAGAGGAGAAGGCAGAGACTAGGCAGAGTTCGCCCACCATTTTGCTTCAACACTTGGCAGCTGACTTTGGTGAGAAAGCACCCTTGAATTTGACTCTTTAGGGCCTTGTAACTGTAAGCTTCTAGGGCAAATAAATACCCTTTAGAAAAGCCAGCGGATTTCTGGTACTTTGCATTGGCAGCCCTTTGGCAAACTAAAACATCTAGCTACTAATTAGGTTTATTTAAAGGTTTAAATGAGATGAAACTCATTACCACTAATTATCTTTGGATATAGTGAACTTAAAACTATATATGCTACATAATTTTCAAATAAATATCCTCTCTTTGATGCATACAATTCTGTAGTTACCAAAAAACAGGGGTTAGCAGCAATGTTTTGCATGGAGGAAATGAGGCTTAGAGAAATTAAATGACTTAACAGTTAGTGAGGAGCAGAACCCCAGAAAAAGAACCCAAATTTCCTTATCATTAATCCAACCTTGAAGAACCATATTAATTTTAAATTAATCTCAGTATTTTTGGAAAATCAAAGGCCTTTGATTGTGGGATTTAATAATCTTAATGTATACTATTTAGTCAATTAAGCATTTCTGTGGAAAGTGTGGGATAGCTCCGTGGACCTCTCATTGGTATGAATGTGCCCTTGCTAAACTTTATTCTACAATTTGGCATATAACACTGAATAAGTGATGATAGGGAAAAGTTCTGACTTCAGCACACCCGAGTGAAAAAGCCCAAGGTGACATTCGGGGATTTCCCCCTTATCATGGTGGCACAAACACAGCACAATCTGATCTGTTAAACTGGAGATGTGTGCACTACTGAGATGTTGTATGACAAAGTGTGAAAGAAATATTCCTTAAAAACATGTTGATAAAATGTTGGCAGTTAAAGCTCCATGGCACAGAAAGAAAATTTATTTGAAAATATCCAAGAGAATAGTAATGTTTTAAGTTACCAGGTAGTTGCCTGAAGCCTCCCTTAAAATCAGCAAACTGCTCATCTTACACGTTATGTTGGGAATTGGATTGGTAAAGCAAAAATGCCCTATGGCACAGAATAAGTGCAAAGATGTGCTACATTTTTTAATGTCTTATATAATCTTATATTGATGTAAACAAAAGTGTCTGATTTATAATCAGATCCGATTAATACAATGCTGACAATTGCTATGTCAGGTAGGCAGAAGAATATGGCATGCATTTTTCACCTTTGACCAGAAGCTCATTATCTTTGCATATATTTCTTTGCTTTTTATCATCAAAGCCTAAAAAGAATTAGCAAGGTGGCACAACATAATAAATAAAGGCATGGTACAGGAGGTTAACAATATGCTATGGCAAAATACTATCACCTTTCGCTGATTAGCATACATTCTGGAAGAAAAAAGTACAACTGAAGAATAGAAAGGAAATTTTGTAAGCCCATCTTCAGAATTAATGTGATATAGACTTGTATAAATGTCTCTCTAACATACAATAAAAGTATATTTGTCTCAAATATTTTTCTTGCTATCATTCCCTCTCATCCTCTCTCTCTCTCTTTTTCTATCAATCTATCCATCCAAATCTTTTCTCATTTTAACTAATTTTCCCCATCATCTGATTGTTAGAAATAATTTTGCCCCTCTCCATGGTTCATACTTGGCCCCAAAGTGTAGAGTATGCAATTTCACCCACAGTTATTACTGCTCTGTCCACTTTTTTCCTACCTTTCCTATAAAGGAGAAGAAATCGAAACATTTATTTACTGGGCCTGAAAATACCTAGGCTACAGTTTGGTTATAAACTTAGCACTACCTCTTAAAGTTATAATCCTGGTTCTTCCTTCTTTATTTCACACCCTGTCCTAAGGGCCTGTCTTTTGAGAGCAAAGTTAAATACACCCCATTCTCCATCTTCCAGCTTCTTTGTCATAGACCAGAAGGAAGGGAATGTTAGATAAAGCAGTGAACAAGTATCTCCATTCCAGATATTGCAAGAAATCTCTCTTAAGGCTGTACTTAGTGAAGACTGAGTGGGTCAGAACAGTTAGAAATCACATTCTGGCACAAACTCATTTTAAATGCAGTAAGTAAACCTATTTGATTATAATTTTGTCTATAAATACTTCCCTAGTTGGGAACACAGGGGAATATAGATAAATAGGAAAATTTAAGCATACACAAACACAGAACATCCTGAGTTGAGAACAATATTCATTTTACTCCTTGGTACTTTACTGTCATTCCTTTATTATTCTCTTCCCCCGGTTTCTTCTTTTGGTCCAACTTGTGAATGCCTCTTATCTTTTCTGTACATATCTTGTCTCTCTCCTTTTCTTTTTTCTAGGTGAAAGGCAGAAGAACCAGTTGAGCTATAATGGCAATCTTTGGGTGCTTAAAATAAGCATTCAAATGCTGCCACTATTGTGTTCTTAGACAATCTGTAGAGTGAAATTATTGAGAGGGTTGTAGGATACTCAAAACCATCCATTTCTTGTTTCTTAAGTTGACTTGGTTGTTTTTTATGATTGCTTTTTAAATGTTGCATACATAAAATATATATTCTCCCTGTTGTATAAATTTTACATATATACACATGTACATTTACATATGCTCACATATACATTAATTCTAAAAGGAATAAGTTTACTGCACATTTTTGGCCATTGCAATTTGAAGTAGGGCTGGACCACTCCAAACTGTACTAAAGGATCTGCCTGTTTGTCTAGGCAAGGATAATGGAGTTTTCCAAGCACTTCAATAAGGAGTACCATAAAATCTTCCTCAAGAAATATTATCATGAGAATTTCCCACCTGCTTTGTGAAAGCCATCTGTCCTCACAGAATTTTCAACCTGATTGTAACTGACACATTAATAATGCCAGCAGAGTGTCAAACCTACCATATGAGATTGGAAGAAATAATGCATTAGAAAACATTATTCCACTCAGTAAAGAATCTGAAAAGAATTGCTAAGATGAATTATCCTAAAAGAGAGTCACATTAAAAAATGCTATATTAATGATTTTAATTTTGTATTCACTTCAAATAACCCATTTGTAATACAGACTGATGCAACATATTTGCAAAAATTAGAAGCAATAAAAATAATAAATAAGAATAACAATTTCTGTCTTCTAAAATAAATTTAATAATGCAGTAAGAAAATACAAACATGTTTATTAAAAGCAAAATCTGTATTTTCTTTCAAATCATTCAACCACTAGGTTTGATTCTGAGAGTGCTGACTATAGAGAATTTAAAATACTTATAATATGTAAATTGTGTAAATACTTGTGATATGTGTAAATACTTATGATAAAGCATAGTAAAAGGTAATACAAATGAACTAATGCAAATAAAAATGGCCTCCCAAGTGGTTTTCTATAGGTTGTAATCATATAATAGAGCTGTTTAGTATTAATTCATGTGTCATTTTCATCATTTATAAAAGGCTTCCTATGTAATTGAGTTTAAGCAGCATGGATCTTTCAAATATACCTGTTTCTCAAGAAAAAGGGTCAGAAAAAACTAATATAAGCTTTCCTCCCATCCACAGGGTTTTCATTATTTAATTCAAAGAGACTGAAAACAAATAGTATTCTGAATTTGTGTTCAAAAATAAATCTCTCTGACAACTTTTAAATCCATGATATTGTTTAATAATTTTCCTACTACAATATCATACAGAGTTGAATGTCCACAATTTTGTCATGTTTCACCTTTGTGATATGCATTCATTATTTGTGTGATATGCAACTTGGTTTAGAAATCTACAAAATTCTAGAGACTTTTTAAAAGGACTAGAAACATGAAAGTATAATCTGAATTACTTCTCTGTCTCTTTCTTCATGGACTTACTAAGCAAATCATGTGGGCTGTCACAGCCATAGAGTATAAGGAGTTTCTGTTCATTTCTATTGTCCCTGTTTTAGACAGCCAAAGGGGTGCCAAAGCAAAGTACCAGAAATATGTTGGCTTTTATAAAGGGGCTTATTTGGGGTAAAAACTTACAGTTCCAAGGTCGTAAAAAGTCCAATTCAAGAAGTGCTTTCTCACCAAAGTCAGTTTCCATGTGTTGAAGCAAGATGGCCACTGATCTCTGGTTGGTCTCTGCCTTTCCCTCTTGGCACACCCTTTCCTCTTAAGCTTCATGGGCTCAGCTTCTTGGAGTTTCATGCTTAAGAGATCCTGTAGTCCTCTCTCTCCTGACATAGGGCTTGTTTTTTCCAGGTCTTCTATATCAGTTTCAGCTGTTCTGCTTTCTACCCAGTCTCAGCTATAAGCTATCAAGCAAAATAACCTATCTCTCCCTGAGACCTCAGCCTTCTCCTTTCTGTCACATGGCAGGTTTAAAAACGACATAGCTCTCTCTTCCTGTGTGTCTGTCTTTCCATGTGAGTCTGTTTATATCAAACCCAGCAAAGGGGCAGGGACTCAACCTCAGTAATGCCTTACTGACATAATTGAATCAAAACCCTAAACCCAAAAGGCTGCCAATGCAAAGTACCATAAATGGGTTGGCTTTTAAAATGAGAATTTTATTTAGGGTAAAAGTTTATAGTTCCAAGGCTATGAAATGTCCAAATCTAGGCTTCAGCAGAGATGCTTTCTCATCTAGGTTGACTACTGGTGATCCCGTGTTCTGCCACATGAGGAAGCAAGATGGTGAGCTATCTATGCTGAGTCCCTGCCTTCCCCTCAAGGCTCACCATCTCCCAGAGTTCAGTTGTGGACAGTCAGGCATATTTCGGGTTTGTTTCCTCAGCCTTGAGCTGCTCTGTGGACCAAGATCCTCGGAGGCCTCTCTCCATGCCTCTGTAATCTGCTGATTTCAGACTCTGGAACCTCTCTCAGCCTCTCAGGCTTCTCTGTTTCCCTACAATTCCCTCTCTCACATGGCAGGATCAAAATGCTGCCTTCCTTTCTCTGTGTGTCTCCCTCTGCATCTCTGTTTTTTATAAAGCTAAAGTAAGAAGGCAGAGCGCCAACCTGAGTCCTGCCTCACTGAACTTGGTCCAATCAAAAGGGCCCCACCCACAGGAATGGACTAGTTCAAGAACATACTTTTTCTTTTTGGGATTCATAAATGAACTCCAAACTGTCACACTGCTCAAACACTCATGAATAATCTATAGAAAATACCTAAAGTCAGCCTAAACCTTATCACTCTCCATTCTTTCCTCTAAAATAACCATTTACTGTTATGCCAATTTTACAATTAAATGACTCTGTATATTCACAGAGCTGTAAAACAGTGGCTGGAAAACTTACCAAGGAGACTTAATCAAATATATAGAGAAGGTGGACAGATGGCCCTTGATAACTAAAGCATGGCATCTTGTGGCATCTTAATTTGAATAGTAAAGGAAGATCTTGGAAAATAAAATAGCAGGTCCAATATCATATGGAAAGAAACGTTTTAGAGAGTTTATTAATTATATTTTCTGTTCTAAACCATTGCAAAGCCTTAGTGGTTTCGAAGATTTTTTTTCCCCTCTCATTCTTGAATCTACAAATTAAATGTTGCCTGTAAGCTTAGTTGGTTTTGCTGAGCTTTACTCTAGTTACATATTTAGATCAGGTCTGCCCAAGTGTGTTTCCATTCTGGGATTATCGTGGGTTGAATTGTATCCTCCCAAAAAAGATATGTTGGAGTCCTAACCTCTGGTGTCTGTCAACATGGCCTAATTTGGAAACAGGGTCTTTGCAGATGTAATCAGGTTAAGATGAAGTCACCTGCATTAGATTGGGCCCAAAGCCAATAACTGGCGTCCTTATGAGGAGAAGAGATTCAGAGACACAGACACACACACAGAGGAAGAGAACATTGTGATGACTGAGACAGGGGATTGAAGTAATGTGTCCACAAACCAGGGACTGCCAGCATTCCTCCCTAAAGCCTTCAGAAGGAGCAAGGCTCTGCAACACCTTAATTTTGGATTTCTGACCTCCAGAACTATGAGGGAATAAATCTCTGTTGTTTTAAGTCATCCAATGTATGGTACTTTATTACGGCAGCCCTAGGACAGTGATAGAGGGACCAATAATAGTGTAGAGTGTGTACTGTTTATGGGGAATAATGTAAGAACAAGAGGACAAGGGGAAATACTCAAGTACATTTACAGCCTCTGTCATCATTGTGTTTGTTAACATTCATTTCCCCAAGCAAGTCACTGGCCAAGCTCAATAGCCCTGGAGTAGGAAAAATACTCAGACTTTGCTGTAGAAACTGGTGAACCATGATCTAATCATGCACAGAGTGTTAAGGATAGAACCTCCAAAGCCAAAAAGTACAGAATTCCTGAAGGGTGAGGAAATCCTCACAGCACCAGGATTATGTAACAATAATAGACCTGATTGCTGCTTTGCTGTAAAGATTAAGGGAGATAATAATGGACAAATGTAAACATTTAGAAAAGTGTCTGATAAGTAGTAAATATTAAACCAGCTAATATTATTTATAACATTACTGTTAAGTGATGCATCAGATGCTAGCCCATCACTCTACTTATTCCACAACAAAGCTCCACACGTTTAATAAAAGGAAAACTAATGAAACAAAGGTGAAAAATGTGGGCTTCACATTAAACTGCTCTCAGAGTAGATGATAACGGTTTGCACTCATAATTTACAACTTGCCTTCTTCCATGAAGTATTAAGGCATTAAAAAATAGATTCACATAAAATATGTTACTGGGGTATTCTACATGTTTCAGATTTTTTCAGAGCAAAGCATTGTTTATAGAGCAAACTCTTACTTTGGAGATAAAAGTGTTCTATTTACAAACATTTTTCTATTTTTCAGGAGCATCTATTCTGCAAAAGTGAACCTACAATTTCCTTGCTAAATTGAGTGCAACCAGTTAGTGGATTGGAACTGAAGAGTCGTTGTAAATATCCTGTCATTTTTCATCACCACACTTTACCTATCATGTGATGCTATTTTGATCATCACTGTCTAACTGAAGCCAAGTGTTATGACAAATAAAGATGCTCTTATAGAAAGCAAGTCTAATGCATGTAAGAATGGGTGGAAATTGCTATCACTCATTTCTAGCCAAATTGCAGGGATAACAACATTTCAGGGAAAACAATTTCTTCCATTGTCTATTAAACTGAGGCAGGGAAAAGAATTCATTAGGTGATGTGGTAGAATAATCTCAAATAGGCAACTAAAGGTCAGACACAATAAATATTTTTCAAAGTACCTGGGTTAATATTAGGTACTCAATAAATAATTGTGGAAGGAAGGAAGGGAGGGAGTAAGGAAGGATACATTTCTTTATATGCATGTGTGCTCCATAACCTATGACTCTTGAGTGTATGCCTACAAGAACCTACTAAGCATGCTTATGCCTAATAATTATTTAACATGATATTTAGGGATAAAAAAGAAAAGAGAAAAATATGAAATGGATTTTTCAAAATGGTTTGATTCTTAAATATATATCCTAAAACGTTATTTTAACAAGTCAGAAATTTACTTACATTCTGTCTCCAGGACCCTGTGTCTGCCTGTGAGATCTTACATCACAACAAAGTTATGACAACAGATGGTTCCTGTTTTGTTTTTATTATTATTCTATGATGAGCTTTTGTGCTTTTCATCTTCTATGGTTCATAGTAGACAGGTTATATCCAAAGGATTATGTTTTACTTTGAGGAGCAGAGCAAACATTATATTCATAACTAAGAGCCCAGGATTTGAACCTTAGTGCTCTCAATAACTACTTGTATGACCATAGGCGAGTCACTTAAATGCCCTGAGCTGAAATATATTCTGCAAAAAATGGGAATAAAAATACATTTGTTTTCTTCCTTAGAGACTCCATGACATTCCAGTGAGGGTGCTCTAAAGTATTCTAAAAGCCCTTTGAAGATTTTAAACCACTGTTCAATTGCAGCTGTTATTATAATCTTTCAATGCAACTTTTTGCCTTTGGTCTAGATTCTGTACTAACCACAGTGTCAACACACAGTTCAGCTCTAATGACAAGAAAATCCAATTCTTACAGAGGAAGAAAATGAATTGTATACCATACAGTCGCACATTTGGAACCTGTTATTTTCAATAATAACATGTTAGAGAAGCATTCATTATCGACTGGAAATAACTTATTTCGACAGTTAACTGGAGTGGAGTTCATGCTGAGTCCTAAGATGCTGACATCAAACAGAAAGAGAGTAAATACAGTGGGCTCCGTCCTAGCAGAAGACATCCATCAGCATGGTTTACTTGCAAAGCACTGTATTATTTCTTCTCAATCAGCAAGTTCAGGGTAGGCTCTTTTACAGCAGAAAGGGTTGTAGAGCCATTTCTCTCCCTCTGCACTGTTCACCCCTTTGCCTTTCACAATAAATCTAAACTATTTTAAGGCCACTTCTCTTTTAACCCACAGGTCTGGTTTAATACTCAAAAGTCGCCCTTAGGTTAGAGGATATAAACCCAGTTATTTGAATCCAGGCGAGTAAACCTGCTTTCATGAAGATATCAGCTTTAGAGTCAGATAAATGTCCTCAGATGCATTTGTGCAGAGCACAGCCAAATGATATGAGGCCAGTGAGGAGATTACATTTCTATGTTCCCTTCCCAGGTGATAAGTTTATCCAGGGTCCTATATCCTCATCATTTCTCAGCTGCTGGAAGAGTATTAAGACTTCTAGTCTAATAAAATGCATAGCCAAGCAATTTCATGGGTAAGACAAGAACTGAATTGGGAGGGGAGGGGGCACCAGCACAAAGTCTGTCCATCAGAATTGCTTTAAGAAGCCTGTTGTGCATTTGTATTAAAGAACCTCCCCTGGAAGCAATGTATAAAATGTTGATATTATCAACAACAATGACAAAAAGAAAAACTTGAAGCTAGGAGGAAAATATGGGTCCTCAAATTATTCTGATAAAAGTGATTATTCTAATAGAAGTAAAAAAGAAAGAGCAGGTGTTGAGACATTAAATTAAGAAATAATCTTTACTGAAAAATCAAATGCTGTAACATACAGTAGATTTGTCTGTTAATCAGTTCTATGTAATATACAAATGAGCCAAATATCCTACATTAACAAAAATGACCAATAATGTAAATGGTATCAAGGTACTTTGACATTTTCATCTGTGAAAAGAAGAAATAAATATGCTACAATAAAATGCTGGATTTTATCTGATTTAAAATGTACAAGTATACAAAATGATTATTTTAAAAATTGTCTCCCACTAAAATGCATTTCTATTACAATCCTAAATTAATAAAGGCTTTCTGAACCCAAAATATTTTCTTATAAATATATGGTTTGGGGATTTCAACAATAAAATAACTCTGTTTAGCAAAAGGTTCTCAAATATCTTAGGGTTTGCTAATTATTTCAAGTAATTATAAGCTCATTGAAATTTAAATTTTATCAAAGAGTGTGGCGAGTTCCTTGAAATTCACTGTAAGACTCTAGCTAATCCCATACCAGGTAGACGGCAATTAAACTGGTAGACTTCTAGTAAATGCTTTAGTCCATTTTGTATTACTACTTTCATTCAAGAAGTAAGTATTAAGCATGAAGTCCAGGGTCCCTACCATGTCAAACACATACCTACATAGAGGATTTTTAATAAAGATGTCAGGTAATTTGGAGAAGTTTTTCCTGAGCAATTAAGATGACCTATAGTACCTTTTCCCATCATCCAACCCATATCCATTTCTGTTTCCAGTATCCACATCAAAATATGTTATTTGAGAAAATGTTAGAAATTAAATTCTCTCCATATAGCTTATCACTTTACTCTGTGATAAGATTCTGTGACTTGTTGGTAATATATTGCAGTGTATCATAGGGGCATTCAGGCTGGCGTGAGAAAGAGGGGTTAAATCTTGGTCTTCCACTCACTGGTCACATAGCTTGAGTAGTTGCCTGAGGAAAATGAAGACAATAATACAATTGTTTAATCATGTAGAGCATGTGGTACAGAATCTAGCATGTAGTAGGATGGTTCTATGTATTAGTTTGATTATGCATATTAGTATTTATGTGATTTTTCCTTGATTTTCATGTTTCTGTAACTCCAACAGCACCCGCAGGAAAGTGCTTGCTCAGCTCTTGGCACACATTCAGTGAGCAGCAGTTTCATTTTGTTAGGCTGACTGATTGTTATCCATGTGTAAATTATCCCAGAAAACAATTCAGCTTTAGCTTGGAGGCTTCTGGGGTGGCATAGATATTTTATCTCTACACGTGGGAATAATGATTAACACAATGGTCTGGACTCCCTGAAAAGACTGTCTTGTGGCCTTCAATTATGTCAATGCGTTTGCAAAGAGTTGTGGAACTTGCCCAAACAAGAAAGCACTCAAAACTATTCAAACCTATTAGTGATTTCCATCGATTCCTCTTTGATCCCAGTCCTTGGTAGAAATCAGTCATAGATTTTGATGGATTATTTTTCTCTTTGCATTGTGCAGAGTTTATGTGATGAGGAAACAAGGACATTGTAGGGGAGCTCCTGTTTTCTGCCCAAGTGATTTAAATAGGATTTATCTCATATGAGGCTTCAGGATTTGGCTTTGGGGTTAAATCAATTAGTTATCTCACTCCCTGGTCACAATTTAAAGTTCAAGTTTGTAGTCACATAACCTAGGTCCAGCTAATCAGTCTTAATCTTAGGACTTTTACCTGGAATGTTGATATAAGATTCTCACTTCTACATTGTGATTAGTAAGGGAAGAAATTGTAGTAGTGATGTGGAGAGGGTAGCCACTGTGGCTGCTGATGGTTGGGAGAGGGAAGAAGCGATATGATGTGGGGGCATTTTCAGGATTTGGAGTTGTCCTAAGTGGTGCTGCAGGGATGGATGCTGGACGTTGTGTGTCTTGCCATGGCCCACTGGGTGGACTGGGGTAGAGTGTGGACTACAATGTGGACCACTGTCCATGTGCTTCTGTGGTTCTCCAGAATGTATTTGCCAGTGCAGTGGATGTACCACAATGATGGAAGAGTTTGTTGATGTGGGAGGGGTAGCATGGGTGGGGTGGGGGTATATGGGGACCTCACATTTTTTAATGTAACATTTAAGGCTGCTGGGGGTAGGAAGTGGGAGGAAGAGATGTGATATGGGGGCATTTTCGGGACTTGGAGTTGTCCTGGGTGGTGCTGCAGGGACAGTTGCCGGACATTGTATGTACTGCATGGCCCACTGGGAGGGTGTGGGCTATAGTGTGGACCATTGACCATGAGGTGCAGCGGTGCTCAGAGATGTATTCACCAAATGCAATGAATGTCTCTGATGGAGGAGGTGGTTGTTATGGGGGAAGAAGTGGGGTGAGGGGGGTGTGGGGCATATGGGGACTTCATATTTTTTGAATGTAACATTAAAAAAATAAAGAAAGACAAAAATAAAAAGAAAATAAAGAAGAAGAAGAAGAAAAAAAATTCTCACTTCTCTGCTGGACTTGATGCTTCCAGCACCAAGTTTGTGAGCTTTGAACTGCTAGACTCCAGAGGGAGAGCTTAGAAAATCCAAGGGTCATTATGGGCAGCCTGAGGATTAAGTGTACTCAGAGGAAATGGAGCTGAAAGATGAATTTTGCTGTCATCTTGAAGCCATGGATCAAGTTCTGCTGGAAACTAGAGGTCCCTTTGAGCTATTCTGTCTTCTGTACTGCTATTTGTTAAACCAGATTGTTTCAGGTTGTCTGTAGCTTAAAACTGAAATAATACATATACAAGCTCCTAAATCTATTGTATTTTAGATCATTTCAGAACTCCTGAATCTAGCTTTGCTGGTCTCACAGCATTACAGCCCTCTTCCCTAATTATTCAAGTTTCATCTACAATTAAGAATTTCTAAGACAGTGACTGGTGTGTGTGTGTGTGTGTGTGTGTGTGTGTGTATGTGTGTGTGTGTGTGTGAAGGTCTACTAATGTTGTTTAGTAAAACACCCAAAATCCAATGGCTTAAAACAACAACCATCTATTATTTCTTCTATATGTAGCTCAGGTGGGAGTAGACTGATCTTGACTGTGCTCAGCTGGGCAACTTTATTTCTGGGTAATCAGGCAAGGTTGGCTTCTTGCTAAGGGTCATGTTCAGGTCTGCTCCATATATATTCTTTCTAGGGTCCAGGCTAAATGGGCAATAGTTTCTGATAACAATGTCTTGAGTTGACAAGAAGTACAAGAGACCAAGGCAAAACACAAGTACATGCTACGCCTCTGTTTCTGTATCTTTGTGTTTGAGTGGAGAAGGTAACAGTGTATTTTTGGCAGTTATTAGATGTAGAGAAACTCAATTTATTCAGCCCATTAGATCTCATAAGAATGGAAATCTCAAAATCTAGATCCTAGTCCCAGTTTAGTCACTTATTTTATAAACTGGAGCGAGTTTTTTAAATCTCTAGTTCCTCTCTTTTTAAAGTGGAACTAGCACATTACTCCACAAAGTAATAAAATGATAAAGGGGGGGAGGGGAAGAGCATGTTGGCAGTGGACTTGGCCCAGTGGTTAGGGCATTCGTCTACCACATGGGAGGTCCGTGGTTCAAACCCCAGGCCTCCTTGACCCATGTGGAGCTGGCCCAAGCATAGTGCTGATGCACGCAAGGAGTGCCCTGCCATGCAGGGGTGTCCCCCACATAGGGGAGCCCTACGCACAAGGAGTGCGCCCCATAAGGAGAGGTGCCCAGCACGAAAGAAAGTGCATCCTGCCCAGGAATGGTGCCACACACGGAGAGGGAGAGCTGACACAACAAGATGACGTAACAAAAAGAAACACAGATTCCAGTGCCGCTGACAACAACAGAAGCGGACAAAGAAGATGCAGCAAATAGACACAAAGAACAGACAACGAGGGTGGGAGGGGAAGTGGTGAGAAAATAAATAAATAAATAAATCTTTTAAAAAAAGAGCATGTTGAAGAAGAAGAATACACTAACTGCTCTGTATAAGGAATGAATAAACCTGTAACCTAAAGCACAGAAGAAATTAGCCTTGCTGGTACAGGAAAATCAAAATAGAAAAGAATTATACTTCTTCCAAAACAAAAACAAATTGTGAGAACAGGCAACAAAATAAAATATAGTTAAGCTGGAATTCATTAAAATTAAAACCCTTTGTGTATCAAAGGACATTATCAGGAAAGTGAGAAGACAACACACAATGAGAGAAAATATTTGTAAATCATATATATGAAAAGGGTTTAATATTTAGAATTTATAAAGAACTACTACAACCTAACAACAAATGGGCAAACAATCCAATTTAAAAATGGACAAAAGACTTGAACAGACATTTCTCCACAGAAGATATACAAATAGCCAATAAGTATATGAAAAGACACTTAGCAACATTAGTAATAGGGAAATATAAAGCAAAATCACCAAGAGATACTACTTCACACCCATAAGGATAGCTAAAATTAAAAACCTAGAAAATATCAAGTGTTGACAAGAATGTGGAGAAATTAGAATGCTTATATATTGCTGGTGGGAATGCAAAATTATATTCTCCCTGTTGAAAACATTTTGGCTGGTTCTCAAAATGTTAAGCATAAAGCTACCATATGACCCAGAAATTCCACTCCTAGGTTTTCTTAGTTTGTCAAGGCTGCTATGAAAAGTACCACACAATGGGTGGGCATACAAAATAGAAATTTATTATCTCACAGTTTTGGAGGCTCAAATCCAAAATCAAGGTGTCAGCAGGACCATATTCCTTCCAAAATCTGTAGCATTCTAGTGATGGCAATCATCCATTACGTGGCTCTCTCTGGCTTCTTCTGACATCTGGCTTCTTCTGACTTACTGAGTTTGAATTTCCTATGCTTATTAGGAGTTGAGTAATATGAATTAAAGCCCACCCTGATTCAATTTGTCCTCATCTAAATAGATTCTTCACAGATTCTATTCACAAACTGAAGAAAATGTCACTGTACATACAAGACAACAGATCTTAGAGTGGTGAAAGATAATATTGAAAAAAATTCTTTTTTAATTTTATATTTCTAATTGATTTTTATTTTTCCAAAACTTTTTAAATTTTTGTATTCTATTTGTTATTTTTAAAACTATCATTATTATTTCATTTTCCTATTAATTGTATTTGGTTATTTTCTTAGCTTCCTTTTTTGAAGAAGTCTTGGATCGCAAAAAGGGTTACAACAGTGGCAGGGGAGGACCATTGATGTGGGGTGTCAGTAATGGGGGAAGTATGGGAGGAGGTTCACCTTGATCATACCTATAAAGCATATAAATGAGTTCAAGTGCTCATGGTGCCTTGTCATGGTGGGTGGAGATTCATGCTATAACCAAAAGACTATCAAATTCCCATCCTGAGGAGCTATGCCACCTTCTACAGGGACAACAAGAATAGCCTGAGTACAGGGACAGTGACTAGTAAAGGAGGAAAGACTATTGATAAGCCCTTGATATTGATAAAAGTATTTATGAACTTTTACTTTTGAAATTGAAACTTAGCCTAGTATTATAGGGTGCCTAAAATCTATCTCCTGAGATCCTCCTTGTTGCTCAAATGTGGCCTCTCTCTAAGACAAACTCAGCATATAAATGCACTACCTTCCTCCCAGTGTGGAACATGACTCCCAGGGATGAGCCTCCCTGGCACCAAGGGATTATTACCAAGTACCAACTAGCAATGCAACTGGAAAAAGACCTTGATCAAAAGGGGAAAGGGGAAAGACAAATGAGTTTATATGTCTAAGAGACTTCAAAGTGAGTTGGAAGGTCATTCCAAAAGTTATGCTTATGCCTGTCCCAGCAGGTTCTCATCAACTGCCAGAGTAAATATTGCTCCAAATAGCAGAGACATTCAGACACTAGAGCCAGAGCAGACAGCTCAGGAGTTTGGTGCCCTACCATGGGAACTTATGCTCCCCAGTGTGACAGAGTTGGACTCAGGTGTGTTTTCCCTAAATATGGCTCTTCTGCTCCTGTTTGAACCCATAGTTAGTGCTAGAGTTGCTAGGTGAATGTCCAAGAGACTTAAATCTTTGGGCTTTCCATGTGCCAGCTGGGCCCTGAATCACAACAGAGTTGCAACACCTACTCTATAGTACATTGGATTCACCCAGGACAATTAGCAAAGAGATGACGATGTGCAATGACCATCCCAATGAACAGAGAGAGTCTACAACTGCAAGCAAGATCACCATCCTAGAATCCTCAGGATTGGGGAATGAATGATGGACTAGAATAGGCTTACTTGTATTGTAGTATAGATTTATTGTGATCTAGCAATGGAAGAACATTTATCACTGATATGGAGGCAGTGGCCACTGGATGCTCTGAGGGGAGGGAGAGGGAGAAACTGGTGTAATATGGGGACATTTTTGGAACTTAGAAATTGTCCTGAATGATATTGCAATGACAGATACAAACCAATATATATCTTGTCCTAAGTTACAAAATTTTGTGGAAGAGAATGTAAACTACAATGTAAACTATAATCCATGCTTAATGACAATTCTCCAAATTGGGTTCACCAATTGTAACAAATGTACCATGCTAATGAAGGATGTTGTTAATGTGGGAAAATGTGGGAGGATTACAAGCAGGGCATATGGGGATCCCCTATATGTTTTATATAACATTCATGTAATCTATGTATCTTTAATTTTTTTAAAATAAATAAAGATTCTATTCACAAATGAGGCTACACCTTACCTAATAATGTCTCCTTCAAAGGTTCTTTTTAAAAATGTGTCCATACCCACAAGAATGAGGATTAAGACTTGAACATGATTGAACCCCACAAAGGTTTATACCAAGTAGAGTTGAAAATAAAGACTCAAACAGACAGTTGTTTGCCAATGTTCATAGCAGCATTATCCACAATAACCAAAAAGGTGGAAACAACCCAAGTATCCATCAACAGAAGAATGGATAAACAAAATGTGGTACATATATACAATGGAATATTATTCACTGTAAAAAAGAATGACATTCTGGTGCTACAACATTGATGAACCCTGAAAACATTATCTTAAGTGAAATAATCTAGAAGCAAAATAACAAAAATTGTATGATTCCATGTATTAGTCAGCCAAAGGGGTGCTGAGGCAAAGTACCAGAAATATGTTGGCTTCTATAAAGGGCATTTATTTGGGGTAAAAACTTACAGTTACAGTGAGGCCAATCCCTTTCAGAGTGCTAGGGTGGTTACTTCATTCTCACCAACCTGTGGGGAATGAGCTTTGCCCTCTCTGTAGTCTGGGGCAGCAAAATTCTCCCTGAACAGCAGGCTGTAACACCCATGCTTTTCAAATGCTGGAACAAACTTACCCTCTCCATACACATGGTGGAGTCCCTCTCTTGTCCCAAGGAGATGTCTTAATTCCAGACCTCAGTTTCCCTGCCTTTCCTTTCCTTCTATCCCCTCCATGTCCCTTTTAGTCCAGGCTGACAGTGGTTTTGTTCATACAGATCTTGCAAAAAGCTTGTTGGTTTAGCATGTAGGAAGAAGGGGTCCAAGCCATCAGACAGTAAGACTTTCCACAAGTCTTTCTTGGGTAACTTTTCAATACTGACTTACAAGTTCCAAGTATAATTAATTTCTCAAATCATCTGGAAAATAGTGCTATCAAATGGGACTTGATTTCCAGACACTTGGAATTTCTGAAATCAGTTTCTGGTTTCTTTGTGCCTAACAATTCAGTTATCAGCTTATCTCTTTCATCTAGCATTTTACCATAAGCTTCAAGGAGAAGCCAGGCTGAATTCTCCAAGTTTACTTTGGAAAGCTCTTCAGCTAAGTATCCAAGCTCACCACTTTCAGATTCTGCCTTCCATATAACATCAGGAGTCAATCTTGCTAAGTTCTCTGCAAGTTTAAAACATGATAAGCTTTCCTTCAGTTTCCAATATAGTTTCATCACTTCCTTCTAAAGCCTCATAAAAATTCTCTTTAGCATCTATATTCCTACCACCACTATTCAAAGCAATATTAGACATTTTCCATCAAGCATCTCACAATTCCTCCAAAAAACACCCCTTACCTAAATGCTGTTCAAGCACTTTTGGTAATTGCAAAAGCATGACCCCACTCCTGGTATCAAATTCTGTATAAGTCAGCCAAAGGTGTGCTGATGCAAAAGTTCCAGAAATCTCTTGACTTTTATAAAGGGTATTTATTTGGAAGAAAATCTTACAGTTACAAGTCCCTAAACAGTCCATCTCAAGGCTGCTTTCTTACCAAAGTCAGTTACCATTTGTTGAAGCAAGATAGTGGGTGATCTCTGCCTCTGCCTGGTCTCTCAAGGCTTCCTATATCAGCCTCTGGCAAGGGCTCATTTCTTTTCAGGTTTTATCAGCTGCTCTGTTCTCTTCAACTACAAACTATCAGGCAAATGGCTCATCTCTCTCCAGACCCCCAATATCAAACATGGCAAAGCCTCTCCTCTTCCATATTTTCTTCTGTGACTTCTTGAGTGAGTGCCCCCATTTATATCAGATCACCAAAGGAATGGGGGCTTAACCTGAGTTACATACTACTGATGTGATAGAATCAAAGCCCTAATCTTAACATAATTTAATCCAAGACATTTTATCTGAATCTAATACAATCAAAAGATATCATGCTCAGAGGAACAGACCAATTTACAAACATAACCCTTATCTTGTGGAGGTTCGTAAATAATCTCAAACTGCCACATTCCACTTACATGAAATATCTAGAATAGGATACATGGTAAGACAAAAAATAGATTAGAGGTTATCAGGAACTGGTGAAGGAGTTAATGTGGAGTTATTGCTTTATGTGTACTAACTTTATATTTTAGGTAATGAGAATTTGGAAATAGTGATGATGGTTGTACAACACTGTGAATATAGTTAAGGACATTAAATTGTATACCTAACATTTTTTAAATGTCAAGTTTGTGTCTAATATATATTTATGACAATTTTTAAAATGTGAAAAAAGTTGGTGAGGGAATGACAGGAGGGAGGTCTATCATGTTTGTCTATCTCCATAGAGCCAGACATTCTGCTAGACAATATCATATTTCATTTGTTCCTCATATTTTTCAAGGTAGAAGAAAGGAAGAAAAGGAACATTTATTGTAGTACACTGCTAACAAAACTTTGAACAGCCAGTTTCCCTTGGTTCAATTGGGTTCACTTGGTTCAATTCACTTGGCTCATGGTTCAATTGGGAGCTAGTCTGTAGGAAAGCAGAGATTCCACAATTTTCAAGCATCATTTTTCAATTCCTTGAGCTTGAATAATGCCTCTATCACTGATTGTCTGTGATGTCCTTCAACAGTAAGTCCAACTCTATGAGCTTTCTTTGGGTAAAAATGAGGGAAATGATAATTAAAGCAACATTCCCCAAGAACTGCAGAATTTAAATTAGTAGCATGTGTTGTGTATGTGGTATAGAGTTCATTCTTAAGAAGCAAGGTTTCCTTCTGATTTTACTTGTGCTATCCATGATAACCAAAACCTGGGCACGAATGTATGTCCCATCCTACTATCTCTCTATAAGTAGCTATAGATTTGCTAAAAGCATTTTATCTAGTCTTTGAGGAACAAGCTTGCTCTTTAAAACACTGAAAATATGTGGGCTAGACCCTACTTTCCTCTTTAGGCAACTATCATCTTCTTGGTCCAAAAAAGTAAAGCTGGGGGGTCGGGGCATGTATGAAATGTGGACCACCTACAGGTAGTTTACCACTGATCAAAGGAAGAGAAGAAGAAAAATATATAACATATAAAGATACCTTCTTTTTTTCATTGTTCTTCTCTGAGATTATCCAAGTGTAATTTATATATTTCACCACAATATCCTTAAATTAAAAGAAAAACTAAGACTTTTAAGTGCTGTTGAAAAAATCTGGTGTTATATTTCATTTTACAAAAACAAAATTTGTTCGTTCAGGGAATCGGACTTGGCCCAGTGGTTAGGGCATCTGTCTACCACATGGGAGGTCCGCAGTTCAAACCCCGGGCCTCCTTGACCCGTGTGGAGCTGGCCCATGTGCAATGCTGATGTGCTCAAGGAGTGCCCTGCCACACAGGGCTGTCCCCCCGCGTAGGGGAGCCCCACACACAAGGAGTGCACCCTATAAGGAGAGCCGCCCAGAGCGAAAGAAAGTGCAGCCTGCCCAGGAATGGTGCCGCACACACAGAGAGCTGACACAACAAGATGACGCAACAAAAAGAAACACAGATTCCCGTGCTGCTGACAACAGAAGCGGACAAAGCAGATGCAGCAAACAGACACAGAGAACAAACAACCCGGGGTGGGGTGGGGGGGGGGGAATAAAATAAATAAATAAGTCTTAAAAAATTTTTTTTAATTTGCTTGTTCAAAAGGTAACTATTTTCTGATCCTTTATAAAATATTCATAAATAAGGTAACATCACAAATATTTCCACCATAGAAAGCATCTCCAATAAGCTAAAGACCATTCCCCTCTCTTCCTTCTCAGGGGAAGTATAACTGAATAGTTAAAAGTCTGACTTCAGTGTTTGTATTAGTCAGAGTGAGTGACTACTAACCCCCACAACAGACAAACACTGAGAGCTCAGTAGTTTGGCACATGAACTTGTTTTTCTCACTCAGAACTCTTATGCAGATCAGTGGCAGCTCTCCTCTATCTGACAAATGTACTCGGTGAGAAGTAACATCCACCATCTCTTATATTCTTATTTGCCAGAACTTTGTCACATAAGCCCAATCTAATTTTAAAGAAGATAGGGAAACATAGGCAAACTCCAAATTATTTAGTTAGCGCTAATTCTCTTTACCACAAGAGTAAGACACACAGTATTTGATTTCTAGTTCTGCCATGTATTAACTGAGATCTTGGGCTTCTCAACTATAAAATGAACATAATCACTCCTCATTCTTTGGGATGTTGTGAAAGTCAAACAAGATGTTGCACAAAGAGCTTAGCAGCTTAGCCAAGAGCCTAATGCTTAATAAACTATAAATAATTGGGAGCCATTATAATGCTTTCAGTTAGACTTTTTTTCATTATTTGGAAGAAATATAGGTTCTTAACTAAATCTTTGGAATGACAAATCTCATTAAAGTAAGGAGAGCAAATTGTAGTAGAGGATCTACTTTGGCATGCTTGTCCAGTGAACATCACTCTTGAAATGATTTTTAAACTAAGAACTAAAGGATGGAAAGAGTAGGCAAGTAGTCTTTCAGCCTAATGGATAATATGTGTAATGATCATGAGGCAGAAAAAGATCAGGATGGCTGAAGTTTAGTGAGAGAGAGATGGAGCGGTACAGGATGAGACTGGAGAGGCAGGTCGTGCCCAGAGTACATGAACTGAAGTTCAAGAACTAATAACAGATCGGTGGTTTCACAGTTAACACAAGCACTCCTAGACATCTCATCTTTACATTACATCGTGTTGTCTTCCATGAGTACAGCATAGTAATAACTATTATCTATGATAGAGTTTATGAAATACTTTTGAAAGTATCTTCTCCTTTAATTCTCAAAACAATTTTATGAAATCAGTAAGGCAGTTAATAATCCATTGAAACAGAAAGGAAACTTATGCTCAGAAAAGTTGACTGAACTATCCAAGATCACATAGTTAGAAAGAGTGCAACAGGGGTGTTAAATAGGTAGAACTCATACAATTACAGTGACTTGGGCTTATAGATGCTAGCTTCCCTACATTTCTTCATTTGATATGCTATGGAGAATAACCCAAATTATTTTTTTCCTTTTCTCCATCATGTAATGTGTCACGGCTATTCTAACATTCCAACTTAATTTTTTTTCTTTTTTAGGAGGTACTAGGGGTTGAACCCAGGACCTCACTATTGGAAAGAAGGCATTCAACCACTGAGCTACATCTGCTCCCCAATGAGAGTTGTTTATTTCATTTGTTTGTTTGTTTTCAGGAGGTACGGGGGATAGAACCCAGGACTTCATACATGGGAAGCAGGCATTCAATCACTTGTGCTACATTTGCTCCCCCAACTTAATATTAATAGGGAAAAAAGGGGCAGCAAATGCTTGTTTTCAAGAGATATCTAATAGAAGAGAAAAATGTTAACATGTGAAAAGTACTCTTGAGAAGAGATAATGTTATAGCAAGTATTACTTGGAATTATGCTTTACAGATTAAGATGATTTAGTCTAAAGCAAATGAAAGTGTGTATTAATTACTGAGTCGCCTGTTAACTATGAAATCATTAACTAGTATTTCTTTTTTAAAAAGAGTGCACTTGTATTTACAGCAAAAATAATGACTAATAGCTCAGCTGACTTATTCTGACTTCCTAACGTATATATATAGGTATATGTGTTTATTATATATTAAAGTATTGTCATTCAATACTTTAATGTAACTTTTAAGCCTGGGTAGAACAGGTTTACACAATTTATTTTTATGGTAGCTTTACTTTTTTTACTTTTTAGTTTTAATCTTTCAAATTTCAACATAAATTAATTAATTTTACAGATATTGAAACAAAATGATTTAAGTTGTCCCATTAATTACATTAAGAATATCCTCCATACACATGTTACAAAAGAGAAGCAAAGCAGGATTAGGGGTTTCACACGGGTAAAGACAATTTGCAATGACCAGTATAATGCCTGCAGGCGGTAATACCTAATTAGTAAAAGTATTATTGAAATGTACAAAATCAGATTGTGATATTTTTCGCATGAAATTATCAGTTGCAGATAATGCTCAAGTTGGTTTTGTAGGCTATTAGAAGCCAGTCAGTAGTGCTTTTCAATGTTACATTCCACAAATATTTTCAACCAAAAAAAATTATCCAGGTTTTGCCATTTGTTGATATAATGAAATAAGAACAAACTTCAGATTCAGATGGACCCAAAGTTGGACATCACCAGTACCAGGGCCTTGAGCTTCAGCACATTACTGAACTTGTGAAACATGGTTCACAAGTACCTCAGTTTCACAAGTTTAGCTTTAATATAAAATGGAATTTGCATATAACTCCCATCAAAATGCTAAACATCATATTAGGAACTAGAAGTATATATCACCCACGTGGGACTTAAATTCAAATAAGATTTACTATTATAACATAGGTAAAGAATCTAGCAAAGTACCTGACATGCAGTAGAATTTCTGTACTATACATTTTCCCTCCTATTTCTCTGACATGGGATGTACCTTGGCAACTCTAGAACTTCCTTGGCATTCACAAACTGGACATTGTTCATGTTACCAACATATAAATGGGCCTCATGTACAAGTGTGCTTTGAGTTAAAATTTAAAAGGAACAAAGAGTTACATATTTCCTTCTCTAGGAAAATTAGGACGTTGTTAGAAATTAGGACATTACAGTCTCAATGTAGCCAATGATCCTTGTCATCTGACAGGGCACTTTTCTGAAGGGCACAGAGAATGCTGTCTTCAAAACCAGAAGTTACATAAAATTGGTCATCTTTTGGAACTTCTCTCTCTCAGAAAAAAATTAGAGAAAGATTTACCTCTACCAGTGAAAGAGTAAACAACAGAGGGCAGTAATGGGCAAACATGGTGACGGGAAGGTCAGCTACAATTACATACCTACCATCAGGTTTATAAGGTTATTTGACCCTAGCGGAAAGTACACAATAAAATTTCTGACCTGAAATGGATTTTTAAATGAAAACTGACAATAGTTGACAAAATGCATTTAGTGTTACATCAAGCCTCAAACTTTTGAAATCATTTGATATGTTTGATGAGTCCAAAACTCTACTAAGGTCACCAGTCATTTCTCCCCAAGAATGTTGGAAAATTCCCATTTGAGTAGTAAACAATTATGATACTGTTGACATCTACCCTCTGGAAAAGGCAGTGAAATTTTAGCCCTCTTCTCAACATTCAACACCCTTGCAGCTCAGAAATATTTTGTTGATGCCTGCCAGAAAGCAATTTAAATTATAATGTTGGATATTGCAAGATTAGAAAATATGCATGCATATTCGCTCAACTGCTCATTATTCACCTATCCACATTTGATCTCATTTAACAAGTATTTATTTGACATCTTTCTTTTTCAGTCACTGTTCTAGATATGATCCTTCCTCTCTTCCCTCTTTAAGTTAAAATTAATAGATGGAGAGAAGTATAAATAAAAGAACAAACCAATAAAATATATAAAATCAGTTACTGTGGAATTTGGGAACCAAAGAGGTAATTGAATATCAGACAAGTTGGGGCAGCCAGCAGTGACACTCTTATTTAGAAAGGTTGTTGGGAAGTCCCTTTCAGGGAGACAGTATTTAAGATGGGATCTGATGAGCAAAAAAGAGCTGACCAAACAATTGCTCAGGAAAAGAGCATTTATTACTTTGAAGAACCCGTGTGTTCAAAGAGCTTGGGTTAGAAAAGAAATTGAACTGTTTGAATAATGAGAAGGACATTGGAGTACAGGTGGTGAGGACTAGTGGGCTCTCAATAAGATGACAAGGAGAGTTAAGGGTTGAATTTAGTGGAACATTGTAAGCCATGAAAAGACATTTGGATTTTATCTAAGTGCATGGGTGGGTATAAGCAGGAGAAAAGATCATTTGCACCGTGATGGGTTTGTGAGAGGTCAAGGTGGAAGCAAGGAAAAGGCAGGGGATCCTGTAAGAGTATAGGAAAGAGATAATGAACTGTATGATCTGCTGAGGGGGTTGGAATAGACAGCCACCCTTTGGATCGTAAATAGAATGACTGCTTTGAATTTATATGTATATATAGTACATGATATTTTTGGGGCCTGATTGATTTTATGAGATTCATCTGGTTGTTCATGAAATAATACTTTATTCTGTCTTTTTGCTAACTAGAATTGCATCGTGTGAAAATATCAGAATTAATTTATTCATTCTGCTGCCGATGGACATTTGGGTTTGTATTTTGTTTTGGCCTATTATAAACAGTTCTGCTGAAACATTCATGTATATGTGTTTTGGAGAGCATGTGAATTTAGATCTTTTGGGTATATGCATAGGTGTGGAATTACTGAGTCTTAGGATATTTAATTTTCAGTTCCAGCAGATACTGCTAAACGGTTTTCAAAAGTGATCGTAACAAATTTCACTCCCATTAAAAACACACGAATGCTTCATATTCTGCCAGTGAATTATTCTGTTAGGTGTACAACTATCTCACTATCATATTAATTTGCATTTGCCTAATGACCAACGAAGCCAAGCACATTTTTCTAAAGTTTACTAGGCATTCGGATATTTTATTTTGTCAAGTGCCTAGTCGAATCTTTTACCCATCTTCAAGTACATTGTTTGTCCTTTTCTTATTGATTTACAGGAGGTTCTTTTCTATTCTGGGTATGGCTTTAAATGGATATATGTATATACTGTTTAAATATCTGTTCCCAGACTGTGGCTTATATTTTCACTCAATAATGGTGTCATTTGGTGAAGTGAAGTTCTAAGTTTTCATGTGGTCTAACTGTTTTAGTTTGCTGAAGGCTCATAATGTAATATACCAGAAATGGATTGGCTTTTATAATAGGAATTAATTGGGAAAAAGGCTTACAGTTTTGAAGCTGAGAAAATGCCCAAATCAAGGCATCATCAAAGATGCTCTCTTACAAATTACAGCTGGAAACCATCAAGCACATGGCAGTGCCACCTAAAGATGCTTTCTATTGCAGCCCAGCTGTGGGCAGTTAATCACATGACAGGGCATAATGGTGGCCTGCTTGTCTCTTTTCTCCCCTGCTGACCTGTTTCAGTTTTGGGCTGCTGCATGAACCTACCCTCTTGTGGGCCTCGTTGCTTCAGCTTCTTTGACTCCAGCCTCTGGCCTGTCTCTTTGAACCTCTTGGGATTTCTGTTTTCTGCAGCTGCAGGCAATCCTGGAGTCCTCTCTCACATTACTGGGTAAAAATGGCAGCTCTCTTTCTCTGTTTATCTCTGCTTTTAGTCATCAGTTTATATAAGACTCCAGTAAAAGGATTAGGACCCACCTTGGGCTTCACAGTCTAATCAAAGGCCCTTAACAGAAGTGATCTATTCAAAAGATCCTTGAACTAAACTTAACCAACAGGTCCCAATGAAAACAGGTTTAGAGGGAAAGGAATGGGTTAGCTTAAGATCATAATTTCCTGGGGTCCACAAAAACTCAACAAACCAGGACACTAACTTATCAATCTTTTTCTGTATGGTTAGTGTTCTTCTTTCATTTTTAAGAAATCTTTGCTTACCAAGGTTATAGAGATGTTTTCTTTTAAATGTAAAAGATTTATAGTTTATTTTCACAGTTAGGTCTACAAGGCATCTGGATCTGATTTTGAATGTGTCGATAAGGTAGGGTTCAAGACTCATTTTTCCCACATAAATATCTAATTGACCTAGCACCACTTATAAAGAAAACATTCTTCCCCACTTCACATGAATGGCACCAGTTTTATACCATTTTCAAATTGTTTTTTTTTTTTCAATCATAGAGATGTTAGAAAACAGTCGTTGAACTCTAAACTAAAGAAATCATCTAGTCTGAAGTCTTTCAGAGAGAATAGATATTGGAAAAATGAACAAAGACTCAGGAACACATGGAAGAATATCAAAGTCTAACATACATGTAACTGGAGTCTCAGAGGGAAAGGATAGAGATGAACAAAAATCAACGTGAAAAGCACTGTCCATAATTGATGAAAGACATAAGGACATAAGAACATAAGGGAATTTATTGCCAGAAGACCCTTAAGTTTTGTTTAAGAAACTTGAACAAGTTTCTTTAGGCTTACCAGAAATTATATGAAAAGGAAACTTAGAACTTCAGGGAAGAATGAAGGGCATCAGAAATGGTAAAAACTAAGTAAACACATAAATCCATTTTTATCTTAATTTCTGTTAAATAATCCAATATTTTAAAATAAAATATATTGTTTTGTGGGGTTTGTAATGTATTAGATACAATAGGTACAAAATCTACAGCCTGAAAACAGAAGGTGAATAAGAGGACCTATATTGTTGCAAGGTTTCTGTATTTCACAGAAAGTGGCACAATATTAATACCAATTAAACAGTGAAAAGTTAAGGTTATATACTGTAACCCTACAAAATCCACAATAGTTCATTTTTGATAGAGTATAGCTAAAAATTCAATAAATAAAATGAAAGTCTAGGAAATAACCCAAAGAAAGTAGGAGAGAGAAAAAGATAAGGAAAAAAAGTATAAACAAAAAAATAAAATTGGTGTAGAAATGTAAATGACCAAGAAACAAAAAACAAGTCTGTAACAAAAATAGAGGGAATTATATCACTTGATTTCAAGACTTAGCAAAATCAAGAAACCATGGTATTGGCATATGGATAAACATATAGATAAATGGAACAGACTAGAGTCCAGAAATAGTCTATACACAATTGATTTTAATAGAAGCACTAGATAAACCAATAGGTAAAGATAGTTTTTTTAGCATGTTGTGCTGGAACAATTGGATATTTACATGGTAAAAAAAATAAACTGTGAAACACACCATCCACAAAAATTAACTCAAAATTAAACATCAACCTGAAGATAAAAGCTGAAAATATAGAAATTCTAAGATACTTTTTTTACAGCTTTTTAGTAAGCAACAGTTTCTTGTATTAGAAATAAAATTATGAGTCCTAAAAGAAAAAACATGATAAATTAAGTATATTCAAAGATTCTACTAAAAAATATAAGAAATATACAAATTTTAAGAAAATAAAAATAGAAAATATATCTCTTAATGCCCCATATCCAGATTACACAAAGAAATCTGAAATACAGTAGAATGAAGAAATGTAGCCCAATTAAAAAATGAGCAAAAGTTTCTAACAGATATTTCAAGGTCTATATACAAATGACCATTAATCATATGAAAAGTTTTTTAACATCATCACTTAAGACGGAGATGCAAATTAAAACCACAAAATAATGTCATTACTCAAATTTTTGAATGTCTAAAATCAAAGGTCTGACAATATCCAAGTATTGGGGCAGATGGGAAAGCATTTGCAATACTCAAATATTGCTACTGGAAATGTAAAATAGTACAAACACTTTCAAAAACACTTTGGTAGTTTCTTCAAAATTTAAGCATCTACGTACCCTCTTAGTAATTTCAGTCTTGGTAATTTCTCAAGAGAAATGAAAACATGTCCATCCAAAAATTATATACAGCATAATTCATAACAGCCAAATCCTGGGAAACCCTAAATAATCATCAATAGTCAAATGGAAGAGCAATACGAGTTTTACTTGTGTGCCAGACTCCTATTCAGCAATCAAAAGGAAGAAACTACTGATACTTACAGCAACATTAGTGAATCTCAAATACATTATTCTGAGGAAAAGAAATGAAACCAATAAAACAGCACAAACTGTAAAATTCCATTTGTGTGAAACGCTAGAAAAGACAATGTAATCTATAGTGACAGATTGAAAGAAAGAAGATTTATGGTTGCTTAAGGTGGATATGGGTAGGAGGGTTTTGTAAATATACTGGAAGGAGACAAAGGGAACTTTTGGGGTGATTGAAATGTTCTATATCTTGATTTTCATGGTGCTTACGCTTAGGCATACATTTGTTCAAACTTGTCTAATATATTTACTATGGGTGTATTTCATTACATATTAAATGATACCTCAATAAAATTCAACTTTACAAAGGAAACAATATCTTTGTGCTTATTTAAGAGATATGAAATATGTGATTTCCTGAAAAAGAGACAAAAAAAGAGTTCTTTGGATCTTCAGGTTAGAATAAAAGTGTCACAAGAGGGAGAACTCCTGAACACAAGAATGGAAAGCAGTGTTCATGGACTTCCAAGAATTTATCAGCTAGATTTTTAATTGCTTGAGCTCAAAATCACTTATTTCTTTGGACCTATGCTCAGAGCCCCGTGGTACTTATAGGGTCCATCTCTGGTTCTCTTCTGGACACATCCCTGCCTGTGGGACAATCAGTCTGAAATGTCAGTAGACATAACTAGGGATTCCCTTTCTAAACTATGTTTTGGGTAGCTAGGACTTAGAAATCTTGCCCAAACAACTTTGACCCTGCTTCCAGGGCCTGGACAGGTCTCTTCCCAAAGTCCATGGGTATACCACACTGTCCATGTCTGAAGTGCCAGGTTCAAGGATAGCTGAGGAGCAGCTGTTACTACTAGGTGGGTCTGGAAAATTTGGACATAAGGTCTTGGGTGTCCACACACATACCTGAGAATTGCTTCATAATATAGAATGAAGCCAGAGTTGGGAAGATGGTGGGTGTGCCCCAGGCTGAGAACCACTATCTGGGGGACAGCTGTCCCTAGGCCACCATTTCTCATCACAGTGCTCCATAGAGTTCAAGAATTCTGAATTCATACCTCGAATACCAGGTTATCATAAAGGCATTTTTTTTAGATAGGAGAAAAAAAGATTTATTTTCAACAATTTTTATCACAATTTATAACTTTTAAGTATGTGGACTTCCATTGGTTATCTTAAGCTAGTCCCATCCTTAAATACTAAGGTCAAGCCTAATCATATGATATTTTGGAGCCTATAAACATTGAATACAAGGATGGAAGAGTATCAAATAGTGTGGTCTTTTTAGGCTGATATACAGTCTCATTATTTTTTCATAAGTCCAGGAATTAACAGAATGCCTGAATCATAGAAGATCCAAACAAGTGTTGAATTTTACTAATAGTCCTGTAGTCTATATAAATTCCTAGAATGTCAGTGTTTCATTATATTTTCCAGTCTATGTTTGCTGACCATGGTCAAATTTATGATTGCACTTTATATGAGTATTATATATAACTTAGGTCAAAACAAGCAGTAATCTCTGAACATTCTTGTTGTTTGCTTGGTGATACATTTTTTTACCACAAATTTCTACCACATTTTCTACCACAATTGTAGCACTAAATAAAATTAGTAACCTTGAAATCCAATTCAAAATCTGCAGGTTTCAGAGCTAAATAAAAAATCAGTTAAAAGTGAAAACTTTTTTTAAATTTTTATCCTAATTTTATTTCATGAAGATAAAAAATAAAACAACAGTCACTAGAAGAATGCAGTTTAAATTCTACCTATTCCTCATGTACGGTATTGCCCTGTAAAGCTAAGATGCATGAGAAGGAAAATGGAAAATATTTTAGGTGAAATTTCCAGGAAGAAAATGGATTTGTCATCTGAAGGTAGTTCAATAGAGTAGAATCAAAGCCTTTTGGTTGTACTTTCCTGTTGTAACAAATATTCCATTCTATGACTCTGAATATGCATGTGGTAGGGTCAGAATAAAATTAATCCTTAACTTTTTATGCCTTTTTCAAATTTCCTTTTTGGGATTAAAAGTCTTGTACCCAGAAGATCTGAAAACAAGGACACAAACTGATATATGCACACCAATGTTCATAGCAGCACTATTCACTACTGTCAAAAGTTGGAATCAACCCAAATGCCCATCAACAGATAAATGGATAAATAAAATGTGGTATATACATACAATGGAATACTACTCAGCTATAAGAACAAATACAGTACAAACACATGTGATGAATCTTGAGAACTTTGTGTTGAGTGAAGCAACCCAGGCATTGAAGGACAAATACTATATGACCTCTCTGATATGAAATAAGTAAACCAAGGAGTCTCAGAAAGCTAGAGACTGAATGATAAACTTTAATTTAGTTGGAGGGTAGAGGAAGGTTGTGAGTTGACAGCTACTTGGGTGAAATCTATAAGTGGGAGGTAAGTATTTGTACAGGGAAGGGAGACAATGGGGGCATAGGAATAACTTTGGGTGGGGCTGCATGGGATTTAGGGGCACTAGGGATGGGAGGATGGGTCAGATTGCCCAAGAAATTGGGGAGACAGTGAGGGGAACATTTGATCATGGGAGATTGTCAGGTATGTGGTTGCAGTTGTGGTGCAGAGAAAACTATTTAGAGAATGTAATATGGAAGGCTACATGTTTGGGATGCTTAAGGGGGGTACGTCTGACATAGGGCAAGCTTCTGGGGAGTGCGTGAGTGCTCATTTTGTCATAGTGGATTATATCATTGGGTGGAGACCCATACAATGAGAGTGAAGGTATACCCACATCCTGGGGAAGACTGATGTTCTCAAACAGAGGGAATTGTATCTCTCGAGAGAATTAATGGCTCCCAATGCATTAGGGCAGTCAAGTATGTCAAGCCTTCAACATTTTTGCAAGTATCTCTGAATATGGTCCCTCAAGTAATGAAGATTGATTGTCATGGTGGGCCCTGAGGGGAGGGGGGAAAAGGTGTTGAATACATGAAACCAGGGTAACTGTGGGGCAATGGAAGTGTTCCACAAATCATGCCATGATGGATATAGGTCATGTTAAATTACAACAAAAATGTATAAAAGTCTATAGGCTAACATGTAAACCATAAAGTAAAACATAAGATAACCAAAAATTTAGAAAATTGTATAGTCTTAAATATAAACAATAGTGTAAACCAAAAGAGAATCATGTTTGAAAGCTATCATTTCAATATCTGTACATTAGCTGCAGCAAATATAATATGAACATGTAAAAAGATCACTCTTGGGGAAGGGACAAAGGGTTCAATGTTGGATATGTGGGAGTACCATATATTGTATATGTGAATTACTGTGACCTATAATTTATGTCAAGAGAAACTTAATAATTAGGAAAAAAAAAGAAAGGAGGTAGACACTGAGGAAGAAATGGAAGAAATTGCCTTGCCTCTGTACATACAGGGCAACACGTGTAGCAGTGATGAAAGGCAAAATGTCAAAAACAAAGCTTTTTCATTTTTTCATTTCTTTGATACCCCAGTTTATTTTTCCTTTATTTAATTTTTCTAAATTTCTGTGTATTCTATATCTAACCTTTAAACCCATCACTATATTCCATTTTTCTATTAAGGAACTTGGCAATATATTGGGCTCCCTTTTTGAAGAAGTTTTGGACTACAGAGAGGTTCAACTATGGGGGGAAGGAGCACTTGTGTGGGGTGTCATTGGTGGGATGCACACAGTTGCGAAGGAGTTGTCCAGGGCATGTATACAGGGTACATAGAAAGGTTTGGATATTTTCACACTGGTTTCAGTTGGAAACGACAGATGAGAGAGTGCTGAATTCCTGACGAGGGGAACTCTATCACATTCCCCAATGGAACAACAACAATCCCCCAAGTGGAACAGCAAAGACCAATAAAGATGAATGGTCCAATGATGAGCCCTTGATACTAATGCCTCTGATCATGAGCCTGTGTGCCTGAAATATGAAATCGGCCTATAGCTGTGGGATGCCTAAGAGTTACCTCCTGAGAGCCTCCATGTTGCTCAAATGTGGCCACTCTCTAAGCCAAACTCAGCATATAGATGCATTGCCTTCCCCCAGCATGGGACATGACTCCCAGGGATGAGCCTTCCTGGCACCGAGGAATTACTACCAAGCACCAGCTGATGATGTAACTACAAAAAGACCATGAACAAAGAGGTCAACTCAGACCAGCAGTAATATCAGGTGTTCAAAACTGCATTTTGACTTTGAATAAAAAGGGGGAAATGGAAAGGACAAGTGAGTTTATATGGCTAAGAGTCTCCAAAAAAGAGTCAGGAGGTCATCAGGGGGTGATGCTTATACATGCCTCAGCAGGGTACCAGAGACAGCCAAGGTAGATGGAGCTGGTTCTCCTGAGGGCTGCAGTGACCCACAGGTTCTATGGTCAAGGCAGATGGTTCTGGAGTTCAGGGCCATGTCAGTTGGCCCTACTTTGGAGTTTGTATTCCTGAGTGTGATGGAGTTGGACTCAGATATAACCTTTCTACACATGCCTCTTCTTTCACTTTTACCAGACCTGTGGTTGGCGTTTGGGTTGGTGTATACTCAGGAGACCTGAATCTCTGAACTGTCCATGTGGCAGCCAGGCTCTGGGCCTCAACGGACTTGTAGCTCCTACCTTCTGTTTTCTTGGACTTACCCTGGCCAGCTGACAGGGAGGTGAAGAGGGTCAACCACCACACCAGGGAGCCAAGAGTGCCTACAGCTGCAAGCAGGAGAATTGCATCCATCACCATGTGGAATCTAAACCCCCTCTTGATGTAGAGGGGGACTGGATAAGACATCCCAGGTCCCCAAGATGAAGAAATAGAGTATGGATTAGAGTGGACTTACTGGTATTCTGCTGGGGAACTATTGTGATTAGTAAGGGAAGAAATGGCAGTAGTGATGTGGAGAGGGTTGCCACGGTGGCTGCTGATCGGCAGGAGAGGGAAGAAGAGATACGGTGTGGGGGCATTTTCAGGATTTGGAGTTGTCCTAGGTGGTACTGCAGGGATGGATGCTGGACGTTGTGTATCCTGTCATGGCCCACTGGCTGGACTGGGGGAGAGTATGGACTAACATGTGGACCACTGTCCATGTGCTGCAGCAGTTCTCCAGAATGTATTCGCCAGGTGCAGTGGATGTGCCACAATGATGGAAGAGTTTGTTGATGTGGGAGGGGTGGCATGGGTGGGGTGGGGGATATATGGGGACCTCATATTTTTTTCATGTAACATTTAAAAGAAAATAAAGAAAAAATAAAAACTAAAATAAAAACATCAAGTTTTCACACACACACACACACAAGTTGTAAAGGTAAGATTTAAAGTCTATATATGGGGCTAAGCTAAGCCAGTGTTTAATGCTATTATCAACACTGGTGTTAAAATAAATTTACATCATTTGTTTTAAATGACTTCTTGTGGATCACTTAACTCATCTGTTGACAAAAATAGTGGAGCTAATGTATAGCTCCTGAAGCTTCTCTCTGCACAATTATCTAAAAGACCTTGATATCAATCTTATTTACTGTGTCATTCTGTCAAGCAAAATGTATTCAAGAGGTCTGAGGAATGCTTCCAACATATAGAAAACCAGCTGAAAATGTCTAAAACTGTTATTCACATGGGTTTGGGTCTGCTATGTCTCCTCGAATCACATAATGAGTTCACAAAAAGGTAACAAATGATGACTAGAAAGAGTAATGGTGCAGAAACAAATGGTGCAGAGCGCTGAGAGAAGAGCACTTGGCAGGCAGCTTTGTGCACTGAGTTTATGCAATGTGTATCCATTAAGAGAAAGCAATTTTGTCACCCTCTGCTTTTCTTCTTTCTTCTTATTAAATATCAAAACAAGGCTGAAACACATAATGTGGATTTTTGTGAAAGGCTGTAATCCATCTAAAGCAGCATTACTATAGAGTGTCTTTAAATATTAATATCTGGAACCCACCCTTGAATCTTGAGCTGATCAGTATGAGTGGGGTCCAGGAATCTGTACCAAGAATAAGTACTCCAAATAATAATTCTTATGCATCCAGCATAAGAATTGAGGGCTGGTTTTTGAGAATCAGTGGTCTAGATGATCCAGTAAATAACCCCTGAAAATGTACAGAGACACATATTCACACAGTTTGGCTTCATTGCACATAATAGGAATTCAATATTTCAGGTTTCTGAACTGGTCATTTACTCAAACTGCTTAAGTTGTGAAAAATCTGTAAAATCTAGCATGTTTGGAAATTGTACCATCAGTTGCAATTTCACCATTTAAAATCTTAAATCATTTTAAGCATTCAACCTCAAATACCTTCCTATTTCAGCTTCATTAGTTTTTTTTTCTCTTACGCTGTGGCTACTGCAATGAGCTTTATTTCACCATATCTGAATTACTTTCTTAACAGGCTGAATATCATTATGAAATGAGAAAACATGAATCAATGCTGACGGAAAAATCCTTTTTCCCCCTTAATGTGTCACCCAGTAATGTGCTCTTAGTATGCATGAGAGCCTGATGAATAAATTAAAAGAATATTTCCAAATTGTATATTGATTTTTTTTTTTTTTTTTTTTTTTTTTTTTTTAAAGATTTATTTATTTATTTAATTTCCCCCCCTCCCCTGGTTGTCTGTTCTTGGTGTCTATTTGCTGCGTCTTGTTTCTTTGTCCGCTTCTGTTGTCGTCAGCGGCACGGGAAGTGTGGGCGGCGCCATTCCTCGGCAGGCTGCTCTTTCTTTTCACGCTGGGCAGCTTTCCTCACGGGCGCACTCCTTGCGCGTGGGGCTCCCCCACGCGGGGGACACCCTTGCGTGGCACGGCACTCCTTGCGCGCATCAGCACTGCGCATGGCCAGCTCCACACGGGTCAAGGAGGCCCGGGGCTTGAACCGCGGACCTCCCATATGGTAGACGGAAGCCCTAACCACTGGGCCAAAGTCCGTTTCCCTTGATTTTTATACAACACAAAATAAGGTCATACATCTAATGAAGACCATCACAAAGAGGCATAAATATTAAAAGAAAAGTGCAAAAAAAATTTAAAAACATAGCACTTGATAGTAAAATTTATATCAGTTCCCATTTTCTCTGAAACATGAGAACATAAACTTTTCTTGTTATTAAATTTATTTTTTCAATAATTACTAACAGAGAAATCACAAAGTCCTTAAAAGCTTTAGTCATTTCTTAAATTATTATCCGATCTAAGAAACAGATGTAACAAAAGCATAAAATTCATCATGCAGTAGGTTCTATTTTAAAAACTCATTAAATTGACATTGATGATAGTTACTAAGTTCATTGCAGGTTTTCTGCTTAGTGTGTTCTCCTTGGCACCTTGCCCCAAGTGTGAACACCCATGGGTGAAGCCATGTATTCAACTGTGTTGCCAATATGTTGCTGTGTAGAACAATAAGGCATGTATTTAAAGATAACTTGATTGCCATGAATTTCTGCCTAATACAAAGAGAAAACAAAATAATATTTGATTATTTAGCAAGAAATAAAAGCTAACATGTACAAGACATCATTCATATATTTGCATTTAAAAACTATTAATATTAGCTGTTTTTGAAATTCAGGGTGGTACTCAGTCATTAGGCACCCATTCAACACACTGGCCCGTGGGTGCTTGAATGGTTAGATTTCCATCCTGATTGGTCAATGCCCTACATTTCTGGCTGTTTACTACTCTATCATGCTCATTCGTAAGCATCAATATGAGAACATGATTATGCTTTTTCTGTTTTCCAAAGTTTTTTTTATGATGATGCTCAAGGAGGACTTTTTTTTCATCTCACAAAAAAAAAATGCAGGAGGTAGTTTTTCAGTGAAAATCGTAAACTCAGCTTTTTTTCAGGGTAATAAACTATATAATAACAAAAAGGAAAATAAAGCACTCAATTGAGTCATTTAGAGAGTGAAGGCACTCTCACTACTCAGATGAAGACACAGGAGCAGAGGAATGGCATGGAATTTAAGGAGATCATAGTTGTTAATACTTTAAGGCAGAATTAGGACTGAAACATAATCCATGCAAATGATAGGCACTCTATAATAAAATGCATGATGGCGATGTGGGTAAATAAACAAGACCCTTGAGAGAAGGGATTTTTGCAACAAACAACTAGTTTCCAAACTTGTTTTCACTTGTTATGATGTATCACAGGGAAAACACTCATCTGCATGACCTAAATTCACTGCTTTTCATGATGTGCTACACTAATAAAAAATCATTGTGTTCAACAAAATTCCCAGGAACCCAACTGTAATTCCACTTCTTTTCTTCCTCATCCACCATTGTGACTTAGTATCATTTGAGAACTGTTAACACCAATTGTTGCTACCAAAAGCATGGGTCAGCTTGAAGTTAGGTCCCTAAGCTGTTAGTGTTTACGAAATTCAAGTGGTACGTTGTCAGCAAAAAGACTTCATTAACATAAGCTATTATATTTGCTTGTGATGTTTTCTGAACCTTAACTCCCCAATCATCTATTTCTGATGATTTTCTTTAAGGAGCATTATTATTTCATGCAATAATAAGGAATGTATATGGTAGTAAAGACTGAATACAGTAGACGTATAGTAGCTTGCATATTCCATGAAATTTATAAATCTGGAATTTTAGGCCTTTGTTGCTGTATAAAAGCAGAGTATTTTCTAATTTAATGATGGGAACAATATCTTAAAAATATTCAAAAATCTATTCCTAGAGAAGGAAAGAAAATGTTGGAAGTAACCTTTAAATTAAAAGTTAATAATTGGTTTTCACATAATTAAATTTACTGAACCTAAACTAAGATGTGTCTATAGGCTCATTCTGCCTGTGGTTAAGTTTCAAGCTTTGTGACTGATAATTTATTCTAACACAATTTGGTTTGCTTAACTGCTATAAAAATGTATAAAGTTAGAGATAACAAAGTGATTTCACCTAGGTTCAAGTAAAATTGCATGCCTCACTTCATTTTATATCTATGTATGTGCATCTGAGTGTGTAAATATATGTAACTGACATACACATTTTAAAATAGTCATCATACAGAATACACAAATAAATAAAAAAATATTTTAAAAAAAAACAGGTCAATGCCTCCAATGCAATCCCATTTCACAGTATTTCTCACTGATGCCATCTTTTGAGAATAAGAAAAATTAATCCAACTTTCTCAACATGCAGAGCTAGGAATGATCCTGAAGAATCATTAGTTCTCACACAACTGATCCACATTTTGAGTCACATGTTTTTGTCTCTCACCCACGCTGCATGGTAGAAAAGGAAAGGGGGCATATCTCCATTCATACTTTCATTAAGCACTTGCCCATTGATAATTCTCTTAGAGTTGAATATGAGCTAAATCTACAGATAAGGTAAAATTTGCATAACTCTGATCATCGAATTTGCCACTTAAGGTACAATAATATTACTGGGACTCCTTGAAAGTAATATTAATTGTTAAGTTTTGCACTATTATTACTATGAGGCTTACTTCTTCTCTGATGTTAAAGTGTATGTGAGTTCTTTTTCTGCAAGATTGCACAGTGCAATGATTTCATGAACATGGGCAAATCACCACGAAATCTGGTTTATTCTACTCTTTTTTTGCCACACACTATTTTGCAGTTTCAAATATGAATATTCTTTAAAATGTGGAATATGTGACCTCGTTAAGAATGAGGGAATTTTCCATTCTTAATTTTAGGCTCAAAAATAAAATGCTGCCCATACTCTTTTATGGCCCTTCAAACGCTCTTTCTCATCTGAACTTACACAAGGTCAAATAAAGTTTTGTTCAAAACTGTGGCAGAACAACTAAAAACCTTTCCAAGCATTTCTAGGATTTAGTCTGAATCAAGAAATTGTTTCTCTATAGTGATGGAAAACTAAGAGAATGCACTAGAAAATGTATGCCTGCAAATTTTCTGGTTCTACCTCACTGCCAAACAACTAGTTATATAGACAGAAATGCAGACAGTCTGCATAAACATACATTAATGCCTGCTATCTAATTTTCAAAATGAAATACAGGCCCACCTCTGAGAATTTCTTCCAAGGAAACATCTCCTCAGGAGCAGATCTTTTAGTTTTCAGTATCCAACCTTCACAGAAAATTCCTATATCTTAACAAAAAATAATTCAGCTAATGTGTCTGCAAGACCTTTTTTTATTTATATCTCCAAAAATCAAAGGAAAATTTTTTGCAAAATGAATATGGGAAAAGCCTCAAGTTATATTCTAAACACTCATGGTAATAAGAAAAAATTACTAAACTATAATCCATGCAGTGCAGCAGTGCTCCAAATTGTATTCACCAGGTGCAGTGAATGTGCCAAATGATGAAAGAGGTTGTTGATGTGGGAGGAGTGGGGGGAGAGGTGTGGGGTAGGTGGGAACCTCTTATATTTTTTAATGTAACATTTTTTGTGATCTATGTACCTTATAAAAAAGATAATTTAATTAAAAATTTTTTTAAAATAACACACTAAAAATAAAAAGACAAAATTACAAGAAGACATTTTGAAAAGGCCACCGAGTGCTGAAAAGATATCCCTCTGGGATATTCATGAGTCTGAAACACCACAATTTCATTTGGGTGCCCCTCCTGAGGGTATTTCAACTGTATTTTCTTACATAGCCTTTCTTTTTGCCTTGTATTTTGTGGGTATCTAAAAAGATGATAAATTGCTAATGGAAATTGTGGAGAAAGAAGCAAAGAAGGTAAAGGGATAAAATGAACAAACCATATTAATAGATTATCAGGAAGAAATATTTTTAACATTTTATATCTTAAGGTAAAAGTTTGTGACATATAAGCATTTTTCTTGTATATTAATTACATTTTAAGATATTGTTTGGAGGTTTGGGTTGTTTTATAATGCATTAAAATATCTTCCCCGCTTGAAATAATGGGAAATGGGCTCCCTGTTAGAACATTTACACAGAATATCTGATTTTTGGGAACTGATTATTGACATTGAGCTGGAAATGCCTAAGTACATTAATATAGAGATGATAGCAAAGAAATGTATATTATTGATCTAGTTTGCTAAAGCTGCTCAAAGCAGATACCATAAAATAATTTGCCTTTTAACTATGGGAGTTCATTAGTTTACAAACTTACAGGCTTTGTTTTTGTTTTTTAAAGATTTATTTATTTATCCTCCCTACCTCATTGTTTTCACTTGCTGTCTGCTTTGTGTCCATTTGCTGTGTGCTCTCTGTGTCCACTTGTCTTCTCTTTAGGGGAAATGGACCCAGGACCTCCCACATGGAAGAGTGGCACCCAATAGCTTGGGCCACCTCTGCTCTCTGCTTTGTTGTGTCTCCCATTGTGTTTCCTCTTTGTTTCTCTTTGTTGCATCATCTCACCATGCCAGCCCATTGCACCAGCTCACTGTCTTGCTTGCCTTCTCCAGGAAGCACTGGGAACCAAACCTGGGACCTCCCATGTGGTAGGCCGGAACTCGATCACTTGATCCACATCCACTTCCTTCAGTTTTAAGACTGATAAAAATGTCCAACTCAAGTCTTCGTCAAGTCAATGTTTTCTTCCCAAAGACCAGCTGCCAGCAATCTTGGACTCCTCTACCATATGGCAAGGTATGTGGTGGCATTTACTGGTCTCTCTCTTTTCTTCCAGGTTTTGTTGCTTTCAGCTTTTTGCTTCCATATTTCTTTTCTTTTTGTATGAACATCCTTCTAATTTAAAGGACTACGTAAGAAGATCAAGACACACCCTGAAGGAGGTAGGTCACATCTTAACTTAAGGTTCTAAGCACCAGGAGATACTATTTATAAGTGCAAAATCTCATCAAAATCTGTTATAGGTGTGGTCTGTCCTGGGGCACAATTCCTCTCTGACTGTGGACCTGTGAAACTTAGAGAACAGGTTATCTTCTTCCAATATATAATGGAGGGGTAGTTTCATTCCAATAGGGAGAAATTGGAAAGAAAAGAGGGGCCATGGGTCCTAAACAATTCCAAAATCCTACAGGGCATACTCCATTGAATTCAAGATCTGAGAATCATCTATAGAAAGATGCTTTGTCCTCCAGGCCTGATAGAGCAGCAGCCCCATCCTTTCCAGAGGCTTGTGCAATAGCTATGCTCTCTCCAAACATTGGGTTGAAGCCTCCAACATACTTAAGCCTTGGGGTGACGAGTCTCTAGGCTCCATCTCTCTCAACCATCAGTGTAGCAGCTGGACTCTAGGATTCATCCGCATCAAACATTTGGGTGGTGGCCAGTCTCTCTGCAATCCCCCACGTATCTGAGAAACCTGGGATGATAACACTCTTCCTTAAAAATGGGGTGAAGACCTGCCCTCTCCAAGCTCTGAAACATGTTCACTCTTGCCACATTCTTGGCCCAAGAAGATGCCTTCAGTCCAGACCTCAGCTTCCGTTGTTCTGTCTTTAAAATTTTTCCTTTGATCTGTCCCATTTCTGTACCTAATCCATTCATATAGATTTCACAATAAACTTGTCACTTTAGCATATGGTACACAGGGGAGCAAACCATCAGACAGTAGGCCTTTCCACAGATCCCTCCTGGATAACTGTACCTTCAATCCTGACTTGCACTGAAACGCCTGCCTTGTTCCATGCTCAGTTAAACACTCACATGGAGTACCATTCTCTGCACAGCCAATTTCTGGTTACTTTGTGTCCAGGAGTTCAGTTCTTCGCTCACCCTTTTCCTTTCACATTTTCCTATAAGCTGCAAGGGGAAGCCAGGCTGCACTTAACCACATTTAGTTTGGAAATCTCCTCGGTTAATTATCCAAGGTCATCATTTTCAGATTCTTCCTTCCATCCAACATGAGGACCCAATTTTGACGAATTCTCTGCCACTTTAAATCAAGTGATCTTTCTCCCAGTCTGTAATAAAATAGCCATTATTTTTGTCTAAGTCCTCATCACAGGTACCTGTAGTGTCCATATTTCTACCAACAGTCACTTCAAAACAATTTAGGCCTTCCTATGAAGCATCTCAAAACTTCCTGTCCATTAGCCAATGAAGAAGTCTTCTTAGCAATTTCAGTATAGTCAGTACCACTTTCCTGGTACCAAAATCTGATTTAGTTTGATAAAACTGCTCAAAGCAGATACCATAAATGAGTTGGCTTTTCACAATGGGGTGTCATTAGCTTGCAAGCTTACAGTTTTGAGGCTGAAAGAAATGTCCAATTCAAGGAATCTTCAAGACAATGCATTTTGCCCAAAGACCAGCTGCTGACAATCCTGGACTCCTCTGTCATATGACAAGGCACATGCCAGCATCCACTGTTCTCTCCCTTCTCTCTGGATTCTGTTGCTTTCAGTTTCTTGCTTCAGTGGCTTTCTTAATTCTTTGCCTGGATGTCATTCTTTTGTAAATGACTCCATAAAAGGATTAAAACCCGTCCTGAGTGAGGTGGGTCACATTAATCTAACATTTTGCTCACCAAAAGATCCTACTTACAATGAGTCCACATCCAAAGGCATAGATTAAGAACATAATTTTCTGGGGTACATACAACTTTAAGCCATTACAGATATGTGTATATACATACAATGTTTCTATCACAACCACAATTTATTAAAATTTTAAAGCTTATTTAAATGATTTAACAGAGCTTAAATCCATAATACTTGTTGAAGAAAATCATTTTAGAATTTGAATAAAAACTACAACTAATTTTTGTTTTATATCTGAAATCCAGTGTTTTAATTTAAAAACTGTACCAAGACTTTATGATAAACCTGAAGAATATAATATACTAATAAGTGTGTATATATATATATTTATTTGTTATATTAGAAATAATATATGTATCTCTTCACATGATATTTGCTGTGATGCTATACTTAGCCAATATTAGCAAGTGAACAAAGAAATATTGGGTTGCAAGTTCCAAATCACAATACCCCGCCTGCTATACTTGCTAGCAATAAGGCTAGGCAAGTTGCATCATTTCTCAGAATCTTCAACTGCAAAATGGCTGGATAATAATAGCGATTAAGGCAAAAACTTTTTGTTAAATATGCAAAGCAGTTCATTCAATAAAGTTTAGTTCTTATTTCAAAATGTTGACTGTTCTAGTCACTAATGATTTTTTACTATAATATTCCTTGTCTGTGCAATGCAGATCATAATATAATCTACTGTACAGTTATTGTGGAGATCAAATATACAAATGAACATTAAGTTTTTAGCATTAAAAACCTGGAACAGACTAAGCCCTTAATAAATGTATTATTTTATAATCACTGTGAAAACCTAATGTACTTGATTTTTCATTGTCATATAGGTTTGAAAGTCTTTTCTAAGGTCGTTTGTATTCAGAAATAACCCATGGGTGGTTTTTCCTATGAGAAAACAAACCAAGTTCAGAGTCAGATCCTACCACAGAAATATCACAGGTATCTTTGCCAACAACATATGACCTCAACCCACAGAAGACAGGGAAATTCTGTAAATAATAGAAGTCTACCTAAAAAGAAAGCAAAACCAAAGAAAACAAAAATTAAAAATACTGACGTGCAGCCATAATAGTAAACTTTCAACAACACAATTATTATTTTTTAATCACTTTATCCAATTCACTAGTAAATTTATTTGCCTTCAAGCACTAGTGTTCGTTCTTGCCTTAAGAAATTTTATATCTCTTTTCCCTAAATGCTTCATTTTGATCCAAGTTGCTTATGTATTTCAAGGCTATATTTGCAAAGGTAACATCAGAGGGATTCATTATTTCTACTTTTGATAACAAGATTAATTGTGAAACCCCTTTTTTTAAAATCAATACTTGCTGTGACTCACTTTACTGAGACATGGCGTTATAGTTTCCTAGACTGCTCAATCAAATACCATGAAATGAGTTGGTTTAAACAATGATAATTTATTCACTCCCATCAGAGATAAACATATTAAGTATTTTACAAGTGACTTAAATCCTTATTTCCTTGAAAATAAGAATTATATATGTCTATACTAGATAAAAAACACTAGCTTGGGTCTCTGCTTTCTCGGTAGATCTGCTATAAATGGAGACACAGAGAGGGACAGAGACGCAGAGAGAAAAGAAGCTGCTGTATTTGATCTGGCAGTGTGAGAGAAAGGACTCCAGGTTTGCCAGCTGTGGAGCTCAAGGAGAACAGCCCTGAGAGGCTCAAGGAGCTAAGGCCCAGGGAGAGATGACTGATTGGCCACAGATGAGTTCAAGGAGAAAGTACAGAGAGAAAGACTGGCAAACCTGCCACCTTACCAATCACCACGTGGCAGGACGCTAGGATCACCAGTAGATGACTTTGGTGAGAAAGCAACTGTGATGGTGCCTTGATTTGGACATTTCATGGCCTTGGAACTGTAAGTTTTCACCCTAATAAATTTCCCAATATAAAAGCCAATCCATTTTTGGTACTTTGCATTGGCAACCCTGTGGCAAACTAAGACATACACCCACCAACAGGGTTATATGCTGGTCACTTTAGTTACAATTCATAAAACATGAAAAAGTGATGACTAAGTGTCTTAGAACCTTCAAGATTTCTTTGATAATTTGTATTCTCAGGAAAAAATAATATGATAAGCTTCTTCAGTTTATGTCTCTCATAGATGATTAAAGAATTCAAATATCAATGAGATAGTTATCTTACTACTTGGTGCTTAGATTTTCCATGTAAGAATCTTGAATCTAAGTCATTTGTGCTGATAGCTACATGTGAGTTTAGACTCCAAGTAACACAAGAGCAACCATTGTTACCTCAGGAGGCTGTGCAGGAGAGATTCCCTGTCTTTGGGACAGGTTAGCACTGTTTCCCGTGCTTTGAAAATATCATATGCTTCATTGTGAATGGTGTCAGAAAAAACACAATATGTCCAGGCCCCAAAGCCTTCGGCAATGATTTGTGCTGGGTACAGTGGGCCAAATGCAGTCCACATGCTTGAGGCTCTTCCCAACCCAGGGACATTTTAAGAGGTTTGTAAATCTTATAGAAATTTAGTGCCCAGAAGGCAGGAGTTAGTATCTATTTAATTCTGTTATCATAAAAAAACATAACCCTGATGCCAAAAAGGGTTTAGGTAGTAGAAAGGCCACATAGCTGACTACTGAGAAAAGTTTTGAGTAGAGTCCTAATACCTGGCTCCCCATTTTAAACTGTCCAGCATAAGACTTCATTTAAAGAGTGACATAAGGAAAATATTTTTGGAGATGGGGCATATGAACATAGTTTATATGTTTATATAGGCACAGAATCTATAAAATTACAAATTAATAATAAATACTATTTAACTTCTAACTCATTCTCACCAGTTTCCAAGGTTTTATCTTTCAAAGATATCCAACAATTGATATAAACCAAAAAAAAAAGGAAAAACAGATATCGAAACCTAAGGGAAACTACGAGTGACCTGTGAGATATTTGTCCTTACTTTAAGATCCATGGTAGAATTATGGTTACTAAAAACATGTGTTAGCTGAAACACACTCCAAATTAGGCATGGTTTTATAGACCTCATGGGCAAGAGATGAAGAGATACAACCAGGAAACCTGTTTTATGGCAGAATCAGTATTTCTAAAAGATGACATTTGTTGGCAACTAGCTGAAGGTTCAAGACAATGATGCTAGAAGATCAGGGCGAAGTTAAAATTTACAAAAAAATAAAAAACTAAATTAAGAAAATAATTATAGAAAAGTAGAGTAAAACATAACTATGGCCTTTTATGTGAAGATATAAATGGACCTTTAAGCCACTTTCAAATATATAATGTAATGTTGTTAATTACATTCACAATGTTTTGCTGTAACTCACCACAATTCAATACCAAAACTTTCCCACCACCCCAAACTAAAATTCTTTACCAATTAAGTATTAAGTCTAATCCTACACCACCTGGCCCTAGCAAACTGTATTCTAGTTTCTGATTCTATGAATTTTTTATTCAATTACTTCCTATCAGTGAGATGACATAATATTTAACCTTTAGTAGTTGTCTTGTTTTACTCATCATGATGCCTTTAAGATTCATCCACGGTATAGCATGAATAAGAACTTCATTCCTTTTTACAGCTGAATAATATTCCATTGTATGTGTAGAACACAGTTTGTTTATTTGTTCATCTGTTGATGGACAACTGGGGTTGTTTCCATCTTTTGGCAATTGTGAATAATGTTGCTAGGAATATCAATGGACAAATATCTGTTTGAGTCCTTGCTTTCAATTCTTTTGAGAATATACCTAGAAGTGGGGTTACTGGGTCATATGGCAATTCTATACTTTTTAAGAATCTCTAAACTGTATTCCGCAGAAACCTCACACTTAATATTCCCACTAACAATGACGAGGTATTCTTATTCCTCCACATTCTCTCCAACTCTTGTTACTTTCCATTCTTTTTAATTGTAGCTATTCTAGTGGGTATGAAATGGTATCTCATTGTGGTTTTGAATTGCATTTCCCTAAAAGATAATGATGATGAACATCTTTTCATATATTTTATTGGCCATTTGTATATCTTCTTTTGAGAAATGTCCATTCAAGCCTTTGCCCATTTTTTAAATGTGTTGTTCATCTTTTTGTTTATGAGTTGTAGGTTTTCTAAATATATTCTGAATATTAAACCCTACCACATATATGATTTAACATATTTTCTCTCATTTTGAAGGTTTCCTTTTTATCTTTATGAAGTCCTTTGATGCTCAAGTTTTCATTTTGATGAAGTCCCATTTGTCCTTATTTTCTTTTGTTGTTCATGTCTTTAGTGTAATGTCTTAGAAACTATTGCCTAATACAATGTTCTTAAGATGGCTCTCTATGTTTTCTACCAGTTTTATAGTTTCAGTTCTTATATTTGTATCTATGAATCCATTCTGAGTTGATTTATGTATATGGTATGTGGAAGGCATTCACATTCATTCTTTTGCAAATGGATATCAAGTTTTCCAAGCATCATTTGTTGAAAAGACCATTCTTTCCCCATTGAGCAGACTTGCCACCCTTGTCAAAACTATGAAGATTTTGTGAAGTCTCAGTCTGATTTCATTGGTCTATGTATGTGTCCTTGTGCCAGTACCATGTGGAAAGAGTGAGTCTTTCAACTTTGTTCTTCTTTTTCAATATGGTTTGGTATATTCAGGGTCCTTTACCCTTCCATATAAATTTCGTGACTGATTTATTCATTTCTGCAGAGAAGGTTCTTGGAATTTTGATTGGGATTTTGTTGAATATGTAAATCACATTGAGTAGAATTGACATCTTAACAATATTTATTCTTCCAATCCATGAATGCAGAATGTCCTTCTACTTATTTAGTTCCTCTATGATTTCTTTCAGCCATGTTTTATAATTTCCTGTGTACAAGTCCTTTACAACCTTGATTAAATTTATTTCTAGGTATTTCATTCTTTTAGTTGTTACTGTAAATGAATTTTTTTCCTTATTTGCCTTTTGGTTTGTTCATTAATAGTATTGTAGAAATACTACTGGTTGTTCACATGTTGAATTCATTTATTTGCACTTGTAGCTTTGTAATAGACTCCTCAGGATTTTCTGTACATAAGCTCATGTCATATGAAAATAGGGAAAGTTTTACTTCTTCCTTTCCATTTTGGATGTGTTTATTCCCCTTTTCTTGCCTAATTACTCTGGCTAGAACTTCCAGTACAATGTTGACTAACAGTGGTGACAATGAGCATCTTGTCTTGTTCCTGATCTTAAAGGAAAAACTTTCAGTTTTTCTCCATTGAGCATGATGTTAGCTGTGGGTATTTCATATATGCACTTTATCATGTTGAGAAAGTTTCCTTGTATCCCTAGTTTTCTAAATGCTTTAATCATGATAGGGTACTGGGTTAGACAAATACTGGTTCTAAATCAATGAAAATGGTCATGTATTTTTTTCCTTAATTCTGTTAATGTAATGTGTTACATTAATTGGTTTCCTAATGTTAAATCAACCTCACAAAGCTGGGAGAAATCCCACTTGATCATGGTTTACAATTCTCTTAATGTTTTATTGGATTAGTTTTGCTAGTAATTTCTTACAGGTTTTTGCATCTACATTCATAATTGATATTGGTCTGTAATTTTCTTGTAGTGTCCTTATCTAGCTATATTATTAGGTGATATAAAACTCAAAAATGACTTGGGGAGTGTTTTAGTTTGTCAAAGGATTGATAACGCAAAGTACCAGAAATCTGTTGGCTTTTATAATGGGAATTTATTTGGGGATAAAAGCTTACAGTTCCAAGGCAATGAAATGTCTAAATCGAGGCATCAGCAGAAATGCTTTCTTCACCAAAGTCAGCTACTATTAATCCTGGCATTGCCATATGATGAAGCAAGATGGCCACTCATCTCTGCTGAGGTTTCAGCCTTCCCTTCCAGGCTAACGATCTTCTCTTGAGTTGTTCTTTGGTCCCAGCCTCCAGGAGCTTCATGTTTAAGTGATCCTATAGTCCTCTCTCTTACATGACAGGATCAAAAATCGTGGCTTCCTTTTCCTGTGTCTATCTGAGTGAGTCTCTCTTTGTGTTTCTGTTTATATCAGACCAACAAATTGGATGGAGACTCAACCTGAGTCTTTCTTACTGACAAAGTCCATTCAAAAGCCCTAAAGTGATCTTATCAAGTAATCTAATCAAAGTCCCCTCTACTGAATTGAATGCAATCAGGTATCATACCCAGAGGAATAGATTAGTTTACAACCATAATCTTTCTCTTTTTGGAATTCATGAAGTAATTATTTTAGTTTTTGAAATATTGTGATAGAATGAATGTATTTTGAATGTGGAATGAACAGTTTTTGGAGTCCTGAGGGTGGAGTGTGGTAATTTGAGGCTTTTATCAACCCCAGAAAATCATGTCCAGAAACCAAGTTTCTGATGAGAAATCAGCATTTAATCTTGTTGGGACTCCCTTGTACAAAAAACATAGCATGTTGCTTTGCTCTTACAGCTTTCAAAATTCTGTCCTTGTCCTTGGCATTCAACAGTTTGACTATTACATGTCTGGACATGGTTTTGTTCAAGTTTATCCTCTTTGGGCTTCATTGGAATTCATGAATGTGCATATTCATGTATTTCATTATATTTGGAATGTTTTCTGACAGTACTTCTTTGACTATTCCTTCCACTCCTCTCTCTCTTTTCTTTCTGGGACTTTCACGGGTCTCTTATGTACAGCTTACTTTTATTAAATTAGTTTTGCTTTCTGCTTATCAGCTGGATAATTTCAATTCTCTTTTCTTTGAGTTCACTGATTCTTTCTTCTGCCAAATCCAATCTGCTGTTGCAAACTTCTAGGAAATTTTTCATTTCAGTTATTGTGTTCTTCAATTCCAGTATTTCTGTTCGGTTCTTTTTAAAATTTCTCTCTTTGTTGAGATCCTCATATTTTCAATCATTATTTTACTGATATATTATATTTTAATTTTTCCTCTGTGTTTATCTTTTTCTGCTTGAGGATTTTTTTTTTTTTTATTTAATCTTTGTCTCATTGTCCAAAATCTGGTATTATTCATTGACGGTTTCTGGAATTTTATCTTGCTCCTATATATATGTTTGTCTTGTAAACTTTTGTTGAATACAGTACACTTTAAGATTAAAAGTGTTAACTCTGGAATTTAGTCCCCTAACAGTCTGTTCCTTAAGTCTGTATCCATTTTGTTAAATGAGAGAAATTTACTTGATTGCCAATAGCTAACAAAAACAAACCAACCAAAGTAAAAGCACCTTTTACAATCTTTACAATTGGTTCTACTATGGTGATGGTCTCCTTCAGATTTTAGCCTTCCAAACAAGAAGACTGGCCTATGGTGAATGGAAATTGCTTTGCCCTCTCTATCTTATCTGAGCCTGAATGAAGTCTCTTTCTTGTCCTGGGTTTGTGCTTGCTCTTGGCCATAGAAATTTCTCCTGTTTACAGGAATTCAAATGGGCCCTCTACTCTTGTGATATAGACTTTCTCTACCTCCTGTTTGCTCTGATGTATGACTTCATGCAGGACATGTTTGGCCCCAAACTGCTTTGACTTTAGTGTTCTTTAACTTCTGTAGGCTCTTTCTACCAGCAAGAGACAAGTATACTAGTTAGTCTTTAAGAGCTCAGTAGATTGGCACTGACATACAAGCACACGTATGATCATAGCAGTTAGTGTGCTCCCTCTAGATTAGGCCAGGGTACTACAATGGGCATGCAGGCTGTCTCCTCCCAGTGCTAGGGAAGGGTTAAGGGAAAGGCCAGGAAGGACATAAACGACAAATTTATCCTACTCTTTTTAATGCTGCATTTTCTTGATTTGGCACTGACCCAGTTATGCAACATTTTTTAGGAAGATGGATTGACCAGTTTTTGCTAGGTTTTTCGAAGACTCTGTGGGAGAACAGCACCTTGGAGCATCTTACACCACCATATCATTTGCCTGGTTGCCTTAATATTTGACAGACATATCTCCCAATACTCATCTTCTATTACTTATTACCCCTCAAATACCACACTCCACTCACATCTAGCTCGTAGTTCCTCAAAAATGCTCATAGTTGAGTCTTTAATCATGTGGGTTTTTTTTGTATATTTTTCCCAAATTTTCAAGCTTTTTTGCATATAACATGCATTCATCCTTCAGAATGCAGCTCAGACTTATCCCATTAAATAGGATGATAAAAAATATAATTGATATAATTAATATAATTATAAATTATATAATTAAAAGCCAGAAAATTTCAAGAGGGAAGAATGTGCTGTTAATAATCATGTAAGAAGAGGTGGTAACCAGCACAGTCACAGGCAAACTTGGGGTTAGGAAACCACCTTACCTAGACTCCTTCCCAAATTATGACTTATGAAAAATAAGTGTAATTATCTTAATATCATTTGTAAAATTCTTCCCAAGAAATAAATCTTTAAAATTAGCTTTTTTTTTTTCAATTGTCCATTATTTTACTCTAGTTCTATTCAAATATGCCCCAGGTTTGAGATGTTTTTGATATTTAAAAAAAATTTTTTAAAGAAGAACTACAGCTTTCCATTTATAAAGGGGAAAAAGCATACCTTTCATTCAGTTTGGTTGTATGTTCTCTGAAGCATAGAAAGTACTAAATGAGGACTATATAAATCCTGTGTATAAGAATAAACACTCATGTTTCCAGTAAAAAGTCATTGAAAACTAAAGTCAGGAAAAAAATAGAAATTATTCTGAATTGGTTTTATACATTCAATACTGGAAATTAGATATTTCATCATAACAAATTAATCTGAAGTATTTTATCAAGTTCTTCTGAAATTTCAAAAACAGCTCTTTAGTATTCTTAGCTAAAGGAAATTATTTTTGACAGCTGACATAAAGAAGACTGAAGCTGCCATTATTACATGTCCAACAGATGTATATTATATCCCAGTACATTGAATTTTTCATGGAAGAATGAAATTCATAATTCCCTTACCTTCCAGCACATCTAATAATCTTTAAATAATGTGTTACGACTGTCCTGACAATTATGACATCTACAATTTTAGTTTTCCAGTGGGAGGTGATATTTTGTTTTGAAAATGGTGACAAGTAATGCATAATTGCTATAGCAAGTAAAAGGAAATATTTCTACTACATCCACTGGCAAAATACTTGCAGAGATTTATAAAATAAAATGCACCACATAGCATAACAGTAAAACTGTCCGGTTATGGTCTCTTCAATCACTGAAGTGTTTTATATTATGGGGGGTTACTCTAAATAAATTATCCCAATAACCTGCAATAATCTGCCTACTGAAGCTGCTATCAACAACAATATGAAAATAACTATAGTCGCTATTTGTAGAATGCTTACTATGAGCTGACCATATCTATTTGCCCTTACCAAAAAATCTTTATGACATTACAGGGAAGTCCCAATTTTCCAGAAAAGGAAACTGAGATTTAGAGAGAGTAAATAACCTGCCGGCAAGTGTATAACAATAATAACAACAACAACCATGGCAATTATGACAGTTTTGAACAGTTAGTGCTGTTCTAAATGTGTTGTGTTTCATATATTTTGCCATTAATCATCAAAGTAACATAAGATATTGGTACTACTATTAAAATGGCAAGAAACTGAAGCACAGACTGGGATATCTTAATCCTATGTTCATTATATTGATTATTATACAGCCTCACTCATAAGAGGCCAATATGTTGTTCAAAAATGTAAATAATAATAGCAAAAATAACAAGTTTTGAAATAAACCCTCAAATTTATTTATTTATATTTTTAAATAGTATAACATCTGCCATCAATTACACAGATCCCTAAACTAGTTCAAATGGCTACTATTATGCAGATGGTGATTTGAGTAGGTGGATGTTGAGAGGACTCTTAATATTGAACACCATTTAATGAGCATTAACATAGGTGACCACACTCTTGCACCTACAGCCGTTTCCATGGGTTCATCAAAACTCTTGTCATTGGTCCCAGAAGGAAAGTTCATGCATAAATCTATCTATCTGCCAGTTATTATTTATAATCCTTAGTATATCCACACAAAGGTTTTAGGATAAACTAGGTTAGGAAACTCTGTCCCTTTAGTTTGTTTCCCAAAGACCATGGGGAACCTATATGTTACTACCTTTACATGTAGCCATTTTTTATCCTTGATGGCTGCCTAGTAGAAAAATTTGAATGCACAGGTGCCTCCAGCCGACCATTGAATTATCACAAGGGAAACAGACAACAAGGAAAAATAAAAATAAAAAAAGAGAGAACTTGCAGAGAAATCCACAGAGAATGCGGATGGTTATTACAAAATGAAAAACGAGATTAGACAGAATAAAGGGGTTGTTCAGACAGGACTTCATGGATGGATTTTCATCCTTTATTGATCCCCTTCTAAATTACAAACCCATTGAGGACAAACTCCATGTCAAAATTGTCATTTTATCTTTTACCAGGTTCCCACTTCAAGTTTTACTTGTGGTAACAATGCAACATATCAACTAAATAACAGAATAAGGTAAAAAAGAATTGTGATTTGCATAGAATTATGATAGCTTTGCTGGAAACACCACCTTCCAACAAAAATTGCTTACTCTTCAAAATGGCTCTACATCTGTAAGAATCAAATTGCTCCAAAACTTGCTCCTCAAGAACATGATGAATTAAACTGACATTTGCCTAACCTGGAGCTATCTTCCAGAATGGGGAAAGTTAAATAATAATGTTTGTTACAATCTCTCATACACTATATAATTTTTATCATGTACAAAGTTTACTTGGACTTTTAAAGAAAAAGAATAGAAAATAGTGGAAAAAATTCAATTAATGCTCCATTTGAGGTCCAAAGAACAAATGACATTGGTAAATATAAAAACTGTATTGGAAATTTTAAAAGTTGATAAAATAAAAGTAAATAACATTTACTAAATGAATGCATTTTATCTCCCCACCATTGTAATAGAGGTTCAAAGTCTTTGAAAGTTCACTTTGATCAATTTAAGAAAGGGAAAAAGAAATTTGGAAAAGCAAAACTCCAACAAAACACATAAACGAACACAAGAATATCTTACTACATGGATTAAAATTATTGCTAAGGAAAATGTTGAAGTAAATTCTATAGAATTAAAATATGACATAATGTGTATCACAGGATATATTACAAATTACTAATATCATATAATAAGTTATCAGTGGAGATAAATATGTGCATGCATTTGTATACCTTTCTGCTTCCATTTCCATTATGCCTCAAATTTCTTTTGAACATATACCAATACTAGGAAAAATTATTTTAAATTAGTTAAAAAAATATATGACAAGCCTCATTGTACAGATCACAGCATGTTTTGTGTAAGTACATTGATACAAGTTTATATTGCAGCATCAGAATGATATATAAATGTCCAAGTGTGTCTGTATGTGCATGTAACTGCTTTAGGAGAAGAACTTGTGCTAAAGAAAAACTCATAGCTTCTATCCATGTGACATTCTTCTTTTATATGGATGAAGGTGAACTTGATAATTCAAATGGAGAACACGTTATGCAAAGCTTGCATTGTTTCATTCTCAAGCTATGACATACAAATTACAATAAATGTAGCATGAGATGTTCCTTGGTTTTCATATCTTGCTCAATGTATGAAAAATTATTACATATCTTATGATTTTTAATATTCCTCTAAGAGAATATAAGAAAACTAATTCCCACTGTTACAAAGGGGAAAGAAAAAAATTCTTATTTTATATAATCACTATCAATCATGTTGAGAGTAAAAGTGGTAAACATGGAACATCACAGAGAAAATAAGGAGAGACCAGATTGGTCTACATCTCTAGACTGTGACTGAGTGTCTTTTAATTATTATTATTTAATTATCCTCCAAAACATCAAGATGTCTTCAGTGTTGAAGGGGCATAGAATAATTACTGAAAAGGGATGTCACCAGCCTGACTGACAATGCAGTAGGGCAAAATCCAATTCACACTTTGCATAAATTATTCTAGCTTTCGTGATGAGAATTAAATGTAGAGACAAGAGTGGAAACAGGGCAGCCAACTAAGTTTTTGCACATGTCCAGATGAGAGATCATGGTGACTTAGATCAAATTTGAAGTATATTGATATCTGAAATTATTGGACCTTCCAACCCTAGAATGTATCTATATAATTCTGTCTTCTTTAATTTTTCCCAGTGATGTTTTTAAGTTTCATCATAGAGGTCTTAGATATATTTTCTTAAATTCATCCTTAAATACTTTATAATTTTTGGCATTAAGTGGAATTTTAAAAATTTCCTTTCCCAAATGTGTGCTACTAGTATATATGAATACCATGGATTTTTGTATATAAACTTTGTACCTTGCGACCATGTTACATTTAATTATTAATTGCAGTAGTTGATTATTAGATCTTGGAATTTTTTTACATTAACTAATATATTATATGCTAAGTGAGAGAAGTTTTACTTCTTCCTTACCTATCTTTTTTATTGGTGGTGGGGAGTCTTTTTATTAGAGAACTTATGAGTTTACAAACCTATCTCACACAAAATACTGATTTTCAGACTGACATTGCTGACATAACCTCAGCTGTATCATGGTATTTTATCCTTCTCACACATTGTCAGATTTTACTTCTTGCTAATACCTTGTTTAGGGTTTTTTGTGTGTAGCAGTTTGCATTTTTTATGAATTCCAAAAACAGATATTGGATTATGTCTGTGAATTGGTCTAGGCATATTAAGTTGTATTGGATTCAGAGGTTTCACTTTTATTGATCAAATAATGATTAAAGTTTTGATTGAGTTACATCAGTAGGATGTTGATAGGGCACAGGAGTTAGTTTGAGTTTTGAGTTGGAGCCTGAGAAGTCAGCACAAAGAAAAGCAGAGCAACTGAAACTGGAGGGAATTGAGCCCTGGGAAGAAAGACAGAGCTGGTCCCCTGATGGTCTACAGCTTGCCTCGTGGAGAGAGCAGGGCAACTGAGGCCAGAGAGAAACAAGCCCCAGGAAGAGAGGAACCCAGGAAGCCTGAACTCTTTGGCAGACATCAGCAGCCATATTGCATCAGACTTTGGTGAGGGAAGTAACTTATGCTTTATGGCCTGGTAACTATAAGCTTCTACCTCAAATCAATATTCTTTATAAAAGTCAACACATTTCTGGTATTTTGCATCAGCACCCCTTTGACTGACTAATACAGTATGTATGTCCATGAGAAATACTGGTCTTTAGTTTTCTGTTTTAAGATTATCTTAACCTCATGAAATGATTTCTGCAGTGTTCCTTTCCCTTCGACTTTTTTTTCGTGTGTGCAAGTTGGTATTACCTTTTCCTTGATGTTAGAGTGATTATACCAGAAATACTATCTGAACTTGGAGTTTCTACTTGTGGGAAATTGTTTTTTGTTTTGTTTTTTAAATAAAATATCAACTTTTTATAATATAGGGCTCTTCAAATTTTCTGGTCCTTCAGTGGACAATTTCAGTAAGTTGTATTTTTGAGGAATTTAGCCATTTAGTCTAAGTTGGCATAATTGATTTACATCAATTTGTTCATAGTATTTTCTTTTAATCCCTTTAATGTTTGTTGGATCTGTAATAAGTACTTATGCAGTCCTGATATTGGCCCCTGTTTTTTCTTGTTTCATCTAGCAATGGCAATTTTGTCTTATCTTTTGGTTGAACTAGATTTTGACTTTCTGTCCTGCTAATTTTAAAATATGTTATTAATTTTTACTCATATTTATTATTTTCATTCTTCCACTTATATTACGTTTACTTCTTATTATTATCCCTTTAGTGCTTGGAGGATCTGTAACAAGTACTTATGCAGTCCTGACATTGGTAATTTATGTCGTTTCTATTTTTTCTTTTTTTTTTTTAAGATTTATCTATTTATTTATTTCTCTCCCCTTCCGCCCCCACCCTAGTTGTCTGTTCTCTGTGTCTATTTGCTGACGTCTTCTTTGTCCGCTTCTGTTGTTGTGAGTGGCACGGGAATCTGTGTTTCTTTTTGTTGCGTCATCTTTTTTTTTTTTAAGATTTATTTATTTATTTTTCTCCCCTTCCCCCTCCCCACCCGGGTTGTCTGTTCTCTGTGTCTATTTGCTGCATCTTCTTTGCCCACTTCTGTTGTTGTCAGCGGCACGGGAATCTCTGTTTCTTTTTGTTGTGTCATCTTGTTGTGTCAGTTCTCCGTGTGTGCAGCATCATTCCTGGGCAGGCTGCACTTTCTTTCACGCTGGGCAGCTCCCCTTACAGGGGGGTACTCCTTGCTCATGGGGCTCGCCTACCCAGGGACACCCCTGCATGGCAGGGCACTCCTTGCACGCATCAACGTGGCACATGGGCCAGCTGAACACAGGTCAAGGAGGCCCCGGGTTTGAACCACGGACCTCCCATGTGGTAGACGGATGCCCTAACCACTGGGCCAAGTCCACCACCCTCTATTTTTTTCTTGATTCAGCTAGATAGGGATATGGCAATTTTGTTGATCTTTTCATTCAACTATATTTTGGCTTTCTGTCTTGCTGATTTTAAAATATGCTGTTGATTTCTACTCTTATATTTATTATTTTCATTTGTCTACTTATATGAAGTTTATTTCCTCTTATTATCCCTTTAGTGTTTGTAAAATATGTAATAATAAGTATTCATGTAGTCTTGATATTTGTAAATTCTGTTGCCTCTCTATTTTTTTCTTAACTCATCACTGATTTTAGATATTCATTTGCAACTTAACCATTTAAATGTAAAAGTTTCCCTTTAAAAGCATCACAGTAGCAGCAGTCCATAATTTTGGTGTGCTGTATTTTTATTGTCATTCAGTTCATAAAATTTCCTAATTTCCCCTTTGATTTTATCTTTGAGACATGAACTATTCAGAAAGAAATGTTTTATTTACAAATATTTGGAGTTTTTCTAGATATCTTATTGCTAGTGATAACTAACTTAATTCACTTTGATAAGAGAACACACTTAATATAAATTTGATCTTTTTAAATTTGTTGAGGAATTTGATAGTACAGTATGTGATCTATCTTGGTGAATATACCAAGTACAACTTTAAAAGAATATATATTCTGTAGTTGTTATATATAAATGCCAGTGTGATCAGAGATCAGGTGGTAATGTTCAGATTCTGTGATGGCTTTATTGATTTTCTCCTAATTTTTCTATTAAATACTTAGAGAGGGGTATTATCATATGTGAGGTTGTTAAATTGTCTAATTTTGTCTTTCATTCTGTTAAATTTTGTTTCCTGTGTTTTGAAGCTTTATGGTCATATGCAAACAGATGTAAAATGTTTATATTTTCCTGATGAATTTCCTCTTTTATCATTGTAGATATTCCTCTTTATCTCTTATAGTACTCTTTGCTTGAATTTTATGCTATCAGATATTAATGCAGCCAATCCAGCCTTCATATGCTTACTGTTTGCATGATATTTCTTTTCACCCATTTACTTTCAATCAACCCATGCCTTTATCTGTTAAGCATATCTCTCATAGGCAGCATATAGTTAGATCTCCTTTACTTAATATATTCTAATAATATCTACCTTTCATTTTAGTGTTCAGGTCACTATTATTTAATGTGATTAATGATTTGTTTCAATTTCTTACCATTTAATTACATGTTTTCTATTTATCTCTTTTTCTTTTTGTTCTTCTTGTATGCATTCTCTGCTTTTTTTTTTGAATTATTTGAATTTAATATAACATTCCATTTTATTTTATTTACTGTGTTCTGGGTTATTTTTCTGAGTGTGTGTTTGTGTTTTATTATTCTAGAGATTACTCTATTCAAACCTCTCCTTTCCCAGCATACTTAGATTTAATATTATTCCTCTTCACATAAAATATAGATGCCTTGCAATTTATCCTTTATCTTATAGTTTTCATAGGTATCACATATATATTTAAAATTCCAACAGACAATATGAGACATTTTTAAAGTAATAAAAATTAAAACGAATCAAGAGAAAAAGTTAATCTTATATGTGTACTCAGGTATTTGCAATGTCTGAATTCTGTCATTTCCAAAGATCCTAATATCCTTATGGTGTCATTTCCTTTGGGCATTTAACATTTCTTATAAAACAGATACACTGGTTGCAAGTTTTCTTAGTTTCCCTTATTCTAAAAAGAAATCTTTAGTTTGCCTTCATTCCCATAGGACATTTTATACTGGATGTAGAATTCTGTATTGATAGCAATTTATAGATACTGTTCCATTCTCTTTAACCTCCTTGGTTCCTGATAAGAAATTCATAGTCATTCAAATAATTATTTCCTTGAATGTGATGTATGATTTTTTTCCTTAATTGTTTCAAGAATTTGTCTTTACCTTTGATTTTCAACACTATGATTAAGAAAGAATCTTCATTATCCAAAATATACTTAATTTCTCAGTCACAGAATACATATAAAATAGTTTTAGAATTGTTGACTCAAAACACTGTGAAAAAGAAATCCTTAGTACAACACAATATTTATTGGTAGTCCTTTTTTGTCTTTACCATGAGGATATATGTTCAAAATATTGCATTCAAAATTTACTTGGATTAGGTCTCTTAAATACCATTCAAGATGTTAATGCAAATTAATTGAAAGTGGGTTGCATTTTTGCTCATCCTTATTGATTTTTTTGAGATTGTGATGCATTGGCAAGATTCTATTGAATGACTCATTATATGTTCCTTAGAAGTGTGGAATTTTGGAGTTGGAACTTCCATATCTCCATAATCTCTTGATTGGCTTAAATCTTGTCTTTGTTACTACACCGAACCATTTTTTTTTCCCCATTCTAAACAATGTACACTTTTCTGCCTCATATATTAGAAATGAATGGCTTACTACCAGAAAACTAACCCCTGCCAAATACTGAATACTTGGATTCTATTCTTGAATTATCCTATTGTTTTTTTCATGTTTATGACTTTAAGAATTATGCCAGCAGATAGGTTTCTTTTTGTTAATTTTATGTTCAAGATAAAGATTTGATTATATAGCAATAATATGCCATTGCATAGTTACTAGCTGCTAGTATGACAGCCACTTGGAATTCATCTGTAATACATCTTCACATTCTGATTGTGTATTTTTGAATTTGCATTTTTTCCTTAAGGTGGAACATTTTTAAAAAGTTGTAACTACTCAATTTAAATTTATAATGTTCTAAAGTACATGTAAGGAATAGCTAAAAAACAGAAGCTCCAAGCTGATTCCTTAACTAGGGTTTTCTTCCTTAAGATAAGCAAATTTTAATCGGTATAGTCATCACTCGCTTTTCCAAAAAAAACTCCCTAAAAGCACAATGATTTTGCTGAAATCGAAGTATGGCTCCAATGAATCCCTATTTTGATTTATCTGGATTTATAGGATTCTAGAAATGCTATATTGAGTAAAAAAAGGATGCTTGTTTGTGTGCATGTGTTAAATGTGTAATTAGTATATAAAAATAGGAACACAATTTCTAGAAATTAGATGTTGAAAGTGCCTTTACAATTACTGGTAATATTGACACTTTGTCATTTTAGGTACTTTCTAATTCTTTTGGATTACAGGTGATACCATTAAGGAGATTCTGCTATGTAAATTGCATAATAGGTTGTGACTGAATTTTGTACATACTTGTTCTACATGTTTTGTTAATGAATCCCTACTGTAAGGCTACATATGTTCCAGGAAAAGAGTAACACAGCACTGTTTCAATTGTTTTAATTAAATGTTATTAAATGCCTAATATGTGTAAAATCTTTAAGAGACATGAAGTATGACACAGTCTAAACCATTTGTCTTCCAGTAGACAAAATCATGTCTAAAATACAAGATTTTCATAAGTGAAGAAATATAGAGTGCTGTCATATTGATAGTACTCTGGTCAAACACGTGGAAATGTATGATGAAACGTAACAAGAATCCTTTTCAAGTGCTAAGTTTGACCAGAAAGGAAGGGAGAATCTGTCGGAATCAGAAATAAAATGCAAACCAAAACCTAATTTGACTTAAGCAGATGCTGAAGTTACTCAGGCTGGGATGGGAAAGGAGGTGCTGGATTCATAACTGAGGAGCAAACTTTTAAGTTTATAGGGGAAAAATGAGCCTTGGGCGGTATAAAATGGAGAGCTAGAATACAACTACATGCAGAAAATGCAGAAACTTGCAACAGACCACATTCTTTGTGAAAGATTGAAGAACAGCAGAAAGACCTGCCTACTGGCCTAATCACAAGACCTCAACATAGGAAATAATTTCTTAAAGAACATATAAAGTGCTGAGCATTAAAGAAAATATAAATATATTCCTGTTTCTCCTAAGATATCAGAAAGAAAGTAAAAATATAAGACACAACCTGAAAGGAGGTATTTGTGGCACATAGATAAAACATACAGTATCCAGAATATATAACGTATCTGTACAAATCAAATAGAAAAAGTCAACCAACATAGTGCAAAAATGAATAGAAAACAGGAATAAACTGTTAATGGAAAGAGAAAACAGCCCGGACTAATTTTTACAAGCTACTTGACATCACCAACTAGATATACAAAACTGAATTAAAGATTCCCACTCTTCCAATCTGGCACTTCCTTTCAGTTATTGGCAACTTCATTCTCCCAGTTACTCATATCATGAAACTCAGAGTTGTCCTTGACACTTCTTTTGCACATTGTACATTGATCTATCGGCATATCCCATCCATTGCACCTTCAAAATACGTTCAGCATCAGACCAACTCTTTTCACTTTCCCTGCTAGCACCTTAATTCAGGCAGCTACCATCCTGTCTCATCTATTTTCACTGGTCTTTGTGTCTTTTTTCTTGTCCTTTCAACCTTTACTCAATGTTATCAGCCAGAGTGATCCTTTAAAAATATGTAATTCTGAATAGGTCAATTTTCCTCTCCAACCTCACAATGGCTTCTCATTTCTTTCAGAATAATCAGCAACATTTTTCCAATGACCTTCATAATCAGGTCTTCTATGAAAAGTCCAAGCTCATCTCCTACTGCTCTCTTCCTTGCATTACTCCACTTCAGTCACATTGATCACTTTGCTCTTCCTGGAACATTTCAGGTACAATCCTACCTCTGAATTTATCCTTGTCAGGACCTCATTCTGAAATACTTTTACCCCAGTTATCTACTAAGCAGTATCTCCTTTCTGGCATCCAGATCTTTACTTGAACCTAGCACCTGAAATTTGAACCCCCTCATTTATAAACCTTTCTAATATCTTTCTTCTCTACTTTATTTTTTTGCTAGACATTTATTAATGTTTAATGCCACATATGTTTTTACTTATTTATCTTGATTTTTGTCCTACTAGAATACAAGCTTTATGAAAATAAAGTTTTGTTCTGATTTGTACATAGCTATTTTTCCTGAATGTAGAACAGTGCCTGGCACTGGGAGATGATATTGAGGAAATAGCTCTTAAATCATAGTAGCCAAAAGGTAGAAACGATGCAAGTTTCAATCAACAAATGAATGCATAAATAAAATATAGTATATTTACAGAAAGGAATATTATTCAGCCACAAAAAAGGAATGAAGTTCTGAGACCTGCTACGATAGGGGCAAACCTTGAAAACATTATCTCCAGAAGGTCTGGCTTGCAAGACTAACTCCTTTTTTTTGTACATTTTTAATTGTCTTTAAAAAAATAGATCACATAAAACCTTACATTAAAAAATATAAAATGTTCTCTTATACCCCACTCCCCACCCCACCCCTGCTCCTCCCACATTGACATCACATTTCATCAGTAAGGCACATTCATTGCATTTTGTGAATATACCCTGGAGCACTACCACAGGGCTTAGAGCATAGTTTACATTGTAGTTCACACTCTCGCCCAGTCCATCCAGTGGGTTGTGGCAGGATATACAATGTCCTACATCTGTCCCTGCATATCATTCAGGACAACTCCAAGTCCTGAAAATGCCCCATATTACACCTTTTCTCCCTCTCGCTGCCCTTAGCAACTCCTGTGGCCACTGTCTCCATATCAATGATACAGTTTTTTCCATTGCTAGAGTCACAACAGTTCTATAGAAGAATACCAGTAAGTCCACTCCAATCCATATTATATTCCTCTATCTTGTGGACCCTGGGATGGCAATGTCCACTCCACCTCTAAATTGAGAGGGGGCTTAGATACCACATGGCTGATGGATGAGATTCTCTTGCTTGAATTTGTAGACAATCTCGGTTCCCTGATGTGGTGGTTGACCATTCTCACCTCCCCATCAGATGATCTGGGTAAGTCCAAGGAACCGGAGAGTAGGTGTTGCAACTCTGCTGAGGCTCAGGGCCCAGTTGGCACACGGACAGTTCAGAGATTCAAGTCTTCTGAGCATACACAAACCCCAGGGCCAATCACAGGTTCAGTAAAAGTGACAGAAAAAGCATGTGTAGAGCAGTCACATCTGAGTTCAACTCCATCACACTCAGGAGCACAATAGGGAAAAACCTTGAAAACATCATCTCCAGAAGATCTGGCCTCCAAGACTCTCTTAGAACAGCTTCTGAGAACTTGGCCTGTGGAATGTTCCCTATTCTGTATTAATGAAGTTGTTTTATGTGACTAGGGTCCCGCAAATTCTGTTATACCAACCTTCCTAGATTGTGCAATCAATGTGATTTATGATGAACACCTGCTTTCCCACTGGGTGTCTGAAATTGTGGTAATCATGACTAGTTACTCAGGCAGAGAGTGCCTACATGAATACCCCAGTAAAAACCCTGGACTTAAGTAGGTTTCTTTGGGCAGAAACACTGCACTTCATTGCTGAAAGAAGAAAAATGTTCTGCACAGCCACTTTCCTCACCCTCCATCCACCTGGATGTAAGGGAGAGCTTTGCGAGCCTGCTCCTGGACTCCTGCAGCATTAAGAGTTGTGAAAGAGTCAAGTGAGAACAAGAGTGAAAGGTCCAAGTAGAAAGGATTCCCTTTTTCACTGCATAGATCCTTTATATGAGATGATGTCTTAAGCATAAAATTGACAAGTTTTAAAATTTGGGCTTAAATAGGAATAATAAGCTGAATTTTGATAGGGTGATGGTACTTTTTTTTTTTCATTTTTTTCTTAGACTAAATGTGAGCCCTTAGAGCCTGTTGTTTATTTTTGTTTAATTGCTTCTGTAGTAAAAATCAGTCCAATACCTGTCTGTTTCAGTTGCCTTTAGCAAGAATTTCTCTTTCAGAAAATGCAAAAAGCTAAGGTGCAGGCAGAATTCCACAGCAAAAGAGAAAACTCAATTTATTTTCATTTTTTTTCCCCAAAGAATACTCAATAAAGGGTTATTCTTTTATCCAGAGGAAACATCCTAGGACAATAGTGATCGAAAGGATCTTTTCCTGGGTCATAGTTAACACTTAGAGATCTTAATTTCATCATCTGTTTCTTTAGAATTATTTTTTACTAGAACTGAAACATTATGCTTACTTACTCCCAAGTTCCTGTCCTCTGGCTCTGAGTACACATTCACACAGCCTCATGAGCAATGCTAAAGTTTATTCCCATTAGTTTGACATTTCTCAACCCAGGAGGCCATACTTTTATCTGTAAACCTGATCATCTCATTAAGTGTTCTTTCTTCCAAAACGTTTGTATTAAGGGATAGTTAAATAAACCTTCAGAGTCCTGACTCTGATCCTTGGAGAATACCACTCTTAATAACTTACAACTCAGAAAAGGAAAAAGCTTACTGTAAACTTTTTCTCATCTTTAAAAGCTAGTTGCAACTTAATGACCAAACGTTTTCTCAATATCATGATCACAACATTTACAATAGACATTTCATGGAACTTGAAACCCTACCCAAAAGAGATTTGTGTCTAGCTAAAACAAAAGACAAATCTTCAGTTGTTGGAACCCACACTCCACAGGAACAATTGCCAACACAAGTAAAACATATAATGCATCTTGGGTCAAAAGAACTTCTCTGTTAATGGAATCCTTGTAGTGATATAAGCTTTCTGAATCTGTTTCTTTATCTATAAAATGCAACTCATAATACCTATGCAAATATAGATGCCCAATACATGATAAACTCTCAATAATGATATATTAAATGAATTAATAAATAAAAGAAATAATGGAGTTGTACCACGTCTGCCTCATACATGAAGGAGTAAGGAAGTTTTTCTTGCTCACTAATCTATGTAACAATAGAGATGTGATCACTTTTCTTGAATATGTTCTTACAGAAAAGATAATGGGTGGATAGATAGAGCCTTAGAAAAGAAATTGATTTTACATTTTCTGAGCAGAATGTATCGCTGCTAAGGTGCCAGCCAGATTCTTATACATACAGGTTGAGTTATTCCTATGTTACTGTTCACTTTGAAATACATTTGTTACTATGGAAACAATATGATCTTAGGAAAAGAAAGGATTTAATGGTACTCACAAGTGCACTGAAAACTGCAAATGTGCATAATGTCTCCAAACACCTTGTGTATGTGCAAAATCATTTGGAGATACTTTGGGAGTTTGCATTATGCAAATATTCATTTATAACTATCTAGAGATTTAGGAGCAACTTGAAACTGCAGAGGTCAATTCAAATACCACCTCCTCATTGCAGCCCTTCCAAGTATCTTCAGTCAGACGATACTATTATAATAATACTATTCTTGCTAATATTATAGCACTTAGAGAATAATTCAAACATAGCATCTGTTGTAGCTACTTGTGGTCATAAATGCTTCCCCCCATAAATTGTTTTGGGGCAAGTGCTATAACCAATTTACACATTCTTTTTTATATCCTATTAGATTCCTATTAGACCACTTGGACCAAATTATGTATTTAATACATGAACACTATGATTATGTTAGTTATTGTTCAAGTATTGCTTCACTCAGTGTATCAGAGGTCATGGACTGTCTTTGGCTCATTTTATTCTCCATATTTTTGTGATTGTCTTTTAAAAAATCAGGTTTATTGAGGTATAATTTATACATAATAAAAATCACCCTTTTTAAATGTACAGTTTTAAGAGTGCAGGTAAGTGTAAACTGTCAAAACTACCAAAATCACCAAAATATAGGATACTTCTATCACCACACAAAAAGTCCTTGTGCCCCTTTGTAGTCACTCTCCTTATCCCAGACACACTTCCTGACCTGATGGTACCTGATCTGTTTCTCTTTATATAGTTTATATTTCAAGAATGCCATACAAATAAAATCATGTAGTATGTAGATTTTCTGTCAATCTTCTTTCATATGAAATAATGTTTTTAAGATTTGTTGATGTTTTTGCATGTATCAGTAAGTTACTCCTCATGATTTCTCAATCATATTCCATACTGCAGGTGTGCCACAATTTTTACCTGTTCACCAGTAGATTCAATAAGCTTCAATTGTTTCTCAGCTTTATCATTATAAAAAAAGCTGCAATAAAAATTTAGACACAGGCTTTGTGTGCACAAATGTTTTATTCCCTATTGCGTAAATACCTATGAATGGAATTGCTGAGTAATAAAGTAAATGCACTTTTAACTGTAAGAAACAGACAAACTGTTTTCCAAAGTGCCTATTACCGTTTCTCATTCCTAGGAAGAATGTATACAAGTCCTCATGGCTCTATATCCTAGTAAGGATTTTGTTTTGTTTTGTTTTTTGTTTCTGTTTTTGCTTTTTTACTGTTGCCATCCTAATAGATAAATACCAGTGTTGCATTTGGCTTTAATTTCCATTTCTCTGGTGAATACAGATATTGAACATTTTTCAAGTGCTTGCATGCTACCTATATCTATTTTTTAATGAAATATATATTCAAATCTTTTACAATATTTTTGCTATTGATTTGTGAGATTTTTTAATATATTCTGGATACAAGCACTTGATTAGATCTGTTTGATTTACCTGTGTCAGTGGTTTGTCTGTTAATAATCTATATGGAATGAAAGTTCTCCATTTTTTTTTTTTTTAGGTTGGAGAATGCCTTTAATTGTCAATTAAGCACATACAACTAATATAGTTCAAATTTAAATTAAAGGCTAGTCGAATACAATAAAAATATAATAAATAGAAAGTTCTCCATTTTGATGAAATCCAATTTCTTATTTTACTTTTATCATTTGTGGTTTTATGTGTTAACTAAGAAATTTTCGCTTAGCTCAAGTACACAAAGATTTTGCTCTATCTTTAAGAAATTTCATTGTTTTAGTTTTTATGCTTATATTAATCATCCATTGTAAGTCAGTATTTCATGGTTTGAGGTTCATTTATTTGCATGTGGATGTCTAAATGTTCCAGCACTATTTTTTGGAAAGACTATCTTTTTTCCATTGAATTACCTTGTTAATTTGGTAAGAAAACAATTAACCATATGTGTAAATCTATTTCTGAATTCATATTATATTACATTAATCTGTATGTCTATCTTTTTTTCAAATAGCACACTGACTTAATTACTGCAGCTTTATGTTAAGCCTTGAGATGAGGTAGTATGAATCCTACAACTGTGTCCTTATATTTTAAAATTATTTAGTTGTTTTAGGTCCTTTGCACTGGCATATGAATTTTAGAAGTAGCTTGCCAATTTCTACAAAAAGTCCTGCTGAAATTTTTATTGGTATTGCATTTAATCAGTATATCCATTTTGGAAGGTTTAGTATTGTAACAATATTGGGTCTTTTGAACCATGTCCATAGTATATCGATTCATTTCTCTTCTTTGATTTCTCTCACTAATATTTTCTACTTTTTAGCATATAATTATTGCACATAATTTGTTAGATTTATCCCTAAGCATTTCAACATGTTGATGGCTATTATAAATGATACTGATTTTTAAAATTCAATTTCCACTTCATTTCTAGTACTATATAGAAACACAATTAATATTTGTGTTGCCTCATATCCTGAAACCTCGATAAAATTACTTATAAGTTCTTTAGCATTATTCATAAATTCCTTGAGAAATTATATCATCCATGAATAAAGACATTTTCATCTCTTCTTTCACAATCTGTATGCCTTTTACCTCCTCTTATGTCATCATTGTACTGTCTAGGACCCGCCGAATTGGAGTGGCAAACCCCTGCCATTTAACTATTCAAAGGAGAAACATCCTTGCTATTTTTCCATCCAAAGGAGAAAGCAGTAGTTCCATTACCATTAAATATATTAAGTACAGATGTTGTTTTTTTATAAGCGCCCCTTATCAGATTGAGGAAGTTGTTTTCTATTCCTCTATTCCTACTTTGCTAAGAGGTTTGTATTTTTTTTAATTATGCTTACATACTGGATTTTATCCAATGCTTTTTCTGCATCTATCAAGATGATTACAAATGCATGCATATATGTATAAATAGATGTATAATTATAAATATAAAACTGTATATAAGTGTGTTTTTATATATATACTTAAATTTTCTAGTTAGTAAATAAGTAAATTATATTGATTGATTTCAAAATGTTGAAACAACCTTTCATTTTTGTAATAAATTCCACTTGGTCATGATATAACATTGCTCATATATCTATAACTGGATTTTAGTTGCTATTATTTTGTTAAGGACTTTTGCGTCTATGTTGCTGAAATATATTGTTCAGCAGTTTTCTAGTTTTAGTAATTGTTGACTTTTGGTATGAAACTAATTCTAGTCTTATAAAATAAGTTAAGAATTTTCCCTTCTATATTTTAGAAAAATTGCATAGAATTATTGCTATTTTCCTATTTTTTAACTGTGAAGCTTATTTATTTAAACCTTTTATTGATTCCTAATATAAGTATTTAGTGTTATAAATGCCCCTTTCACCACTGCTTTAGTTATATCCCATTTATTTTGGTATGTTCTATTTTAATTTTCATTCAACATATTTTCTAATAGCCAACTGACCTCTTCTTTGACACTTAGGAATTGTGACATCTAATTTCCTAATAGTTGTTAATGTTCCAGGTCTTCTGATTTCTGATTTTTTTCATAACCAGTCAATGTTCTTTGTATAATTCCCATTCCTTTACATTTATGGAAGTTTGCTTTACAGCCCATAGTATAATCTATACAGAGAATGTTCCATCCAAGTGTACTTGAAAAGATTGCTTTCTTTTGTTTACGGGTAGAAGGTTCCGTGAAATTTCAGTGTGGTCAAATTGGTTGATAGTGCTATTTAAGTCTTCAGTATACTTACTGGTTATACTTTATCTATTTATTCTATTGCTGAGAAAAGAGTTTCAAAATCTCTATTCTTGAAAATTTGTCCATTTATTCTTTCAGTTCTTTTTTACTTCACGCATTTTGAAGGCCTGTTTTAAGTTCACATATTTAAAATTGTTAGCCCTTCTTTGTGATTTTACTCTTTTATCTTTATGTAATGTCCACTTTTATCACTGATAACATCCCTTGTTATAATTCTACTTTGTCTGATATTAATATAACATGGAAAAAATTAAATCATTATTTGCATGGTATCTCTTTTTCTATTCTAGAACTCTGTATCTACTTCTTGATATTAAAAGCAGGGTTTTTTTTTTTTTTTGTAGAGGACATAGTTATATATTGCCTTATGGGCGATCTGCTTTTTATTTGAAATGTTTCGACTATTTGCATTTAATGTAATTGCTTTCATTGTTGGATCTAAATCTACCATTTTCTTAGGCTTTTTAAATTAGAAAATATGTAGGTTTAGAGGAAAGTCATACAGAAAGTACATGGAACCCATATATCCTTCCCCATCTCAGACACACAGATTTCTCTATTATTAATACATTGCATTAAAGTGGTACTTTTGTAAAAATTGATGAAACAGTATATAAATATTCATACTAATAATTATACCCCATTGTTTACATTAAGGTTATTGTTTGAGTTGTACAGTCCTAGGGGTTTTCTGTCCTTTTTTTATCCTTTTGTACTAGAGATGTTGTGCCTTTACATAAAAATCATGTATAAAATATAGGGTTCCCATATACCATCGGATTATTAACACCCTGCAATGCTGTGGTACATTTGATAAATTGATGTAAACACAATTTTATAGTTGTACTAAACTATAATCCATGGTTAAAATGAGGATTCCCTGTTTTATACAGTTCCATGGATTTTTTTTTCCAATTTTTATTCTAGTAACATATAGCAAACCTAAAATGTCCTGTTTTAATGACATTCAAGATTGTTACTTATGTTCACAATGTATTGCTACTATCACCACCATCCAATACCAAAACATTTCCATCATCCCAAATAGGAATTCTATATATTTTAAGCATCGATTACCTATTCCCCACTCTCAACTTGTCCCTGTTAACCTATATTTTGACTTCAAGAATTTGCTTATTCTAATTATTTCATATCAATGAAACCACGCATTTACAGTATTAGTCCTTTTGTGTCTGCCTTATTTCACTCAAGATTAAGTCTTCAATGTTCAGCTATGTTGTCATATGTATAAGAAATTCATTCCTTTGTAAGGTCTAATAATATTCCATTGTATGTGTATGCCACATTCATCGTTGATGGACATTTAGAGTGTGGCAATAGTTTGGCAATAGTAAATAATGCTCCCATGAACATCACTATGGAAATATTGTCTGAGTCCTGAATTTCCAATCTTTGGGATATGTACCTACAGGTTAGATTTCTGGGACAACTAATAACTCTATTCTTAATTTTCTGAAAAACTGCTGAACCGTCTTCCACAATGGATACACCATTTTCTTTTCCCACTAGAAATAAATGAGTGTTCCTATTTATCTGTATCTTCTCCAACACTTGAAATTTTCTGCTTTTTAATAGTAGCCATTCTAGTGTGTGGGAAATGTTATCTCATTGTGAGTGTGTGTTTCATTTCCCTAATGGTTAATGATATTGAGTATCATTTCATGTGCTTTTTGGTCATTTGTATATCCTCTTTGGAGAAATACTATTCAAGTCTTTTGCCCATATTTTAATTGGGTTGTCTGTCTTTTTCTTGTTGAGTTGAAGGATATTTTTATGTATTCTGAATATTAAACCCTAATTGGATATGAGGTTTCCAAATATTTCTCCCATTGTGTAGGTTATCATTTTACTTTCATGGTGTGATGGTTTGGAATGGTGTGCCCAGAAAAACATGTCCTTAGTTAATCAATTCCTATGCACATGAACCCATTGCAAATAGAAATTTGAAGAGGTTACTTTAGTTAAGGTGTGACCTGTCTCAAAACAAGTGGGTCTTATTCTAATTACTGGTGTCCTATGTAAGCGTAATGAAATTCAGACAGAAAAAGAGAAAGCCACAAAGCAAGCAGCCAGAAGCTAGATATCAAAGGACCTTGGAAGAAAAAGGATAAACCAGGAGAGACCAACTTGTGCAGTGCCATGTGACAGAGGAGCCCAGGACCACCAGCAGCCAGCCCCCAAACACCATTTTTGAGAAGAAAGCATTGGTTTACTAATGCCTCAGTTTTGGAATTCTTCTAGTTTTAAACCATGAACCAATAAAATCCCATTATTTTAGCTAATCCATTACATGGTATTTGCTTGAGTAGCCAAGGAAACTAAAACAGATTATGGTACCAGAAGAGTCCGGGTTGTTGTTCTTGCAAATACCAAATAAAAATGTGAAAATAGCTTTGGAATTAAATAATGAGTAGAGGCTGGAAAAATTATGAGGTGCTTGATAGAAAAAGCCTAGATTTCTTTGAAGAGACTGTTGGGAGAAATAAGGGTGTTAAATGTACTTCCAATAAGGCCTTAGAAGGAAATGATAAATGTGTTACTGGAAACAGGAAGAAAGGTGATGGAAACCTCTTATATTTTTTAATGGAACATTTTTTGTGATCCATCTATCTTCAAAAAAATACAATAAAAAATAATGCTCATAAAAAAAGAGAATACTATGAACAACTGTACAAATTTGTCCATTTGTCAATTAGATAATTTAGACAAATGGACAAATTTGCATAAAAACACAAATTACCTACATTAAACCAAAATAAACATAAGATCTCTCTAAACCAAAAAAAAAAAAAGTGGCAGAAAACTTGGAAAAATTGAATTCTGATGTCAGACAGAAGGTAGAACTTCCAAGAGATAAATTTGGATATTTAGCTGAGGAGATTTCCAAGCCAACTGTAGAAAGTCCAGCCTGGTTTCTCCTTGCAGATTCTTGTAAAATGTGAAAGGGCTAGGATTGACTCTATCAGGGATCACTCTGAGCTCCTGAAAGTGAGTCCCAAGAGATTAGGGCTCCTTGTGAGGGTTTAACTGAACATGGTTCCAGTCAGCCAAAGTGGAAATCAGGATTGACAATGCAGTTATGCAGGTATGATCCGTGGAAGTACTTCTGACAATGGTTTTGGTCCCTATGAAAAGCACATAAACCACAAACTTTACAAGGTTTTTGCAAAACTTGTATGTCAGAACCACTGTCTAACTGGACTGAAAAAGACAAAGAAGGACAAATTGAAGTAAAAAAGAATTCAAGGGCAGAAATAGGGGAACCAAGGTCTGGACCAAGAGACCTCCTCAGGCCAAGGGAGCAGGCTCACAAATGTGTGTGGAAAAGGTGGTTTCACCCTTACACTTGGATGGGGCAGGCCTTCCACCCCATTGATCAAGGACCAGAGTTGATACCTCAGTGCTCAGAGAACATGGGGCCTGTGTCTGAGGAGATTGCAGAGAAGAAATCCACTATTCTGATGTTAGGAGAGGATGGAGTTTTCACTGTAGTGTTCATGAAAAATATGGCCATTGCTGGATCACATGGAAGATGGTATATGCTAAGGAATGAAGGTAGACTCCTACTTCACCATATACAAAAATCAACTGTTGCCTCTCCCTCAGTAAAGTGGACTTGCGTGTTTACCTTGTCTCCGCGGTAGTTCTTCTGCCGTGCGCCCTCCAGTCCTGAGAGCCCCCGACAAGGGCCTGGCCTCCCTTGTCCCCAGTTCGTCGCCTGCTTCTCCGGGCGACCCCTTCGTCGCCGGCTTTGCCGGGCGACCCTGTCAGCCGAACCGCGCAACCCCTGTGAGACCGATCCCTCGTCTGCTGCCGGACCGACCCCTCATCCCAAGTGGGACCGACCCCTCATCCAGAGCTGGACCAACCCCTCGTCCGCAGCCAGACCCCACCTCTACCGACCGAGCAAGCCGCCGCACACTTTGATTAATGATGCAGATAGGATTGTTGCATAATAAAAATTAAATCTTCCTGCTGCACTGTAACAGAGAAACCAGAATTAAATGAAGATATTTATCAAAAAATTATATAAACTCCTGGTTCTTGAAAAATAACAGAACACTTGTGTGTGAAAAGTGGATATTTCTTATGAGTATTGCAAAAACACCCTTTCATAGTGTTGAGGCTTGCCGAAATACACTGCAATTTAAATTGAGAGGGAGTAAGAAAACCGAAGGGATTAAAATTCAGGAAAATGGCATTCATTTCAAACCAATTTCTATTTTACAAATTTTGGAGGAAAATTTTAATAGTTTCTGAAGATTTTTTCCTAATTTATCAGTTAAATTAAAATGTGATTGTGTTCATGAACTCAATTTAATTGGGTTGTTATATATATATATATATATATATATAAAACAACATATATATATATATATAATCTTGCATATTTTAAAGGAAATAATATAATCCAGTTTGCTTACTTTGGCATCTATGAGTATAAGAAACTTTTTACCATTGGCACCTCCAAAAATTAACCATACCATTTTTTAAGTATCACTCACTACCTTGATATATTTATTCCCCTCTCTCAGTTTAAATCCCAAGGCCCACCATGCTTTGCGCACATACATTATTCTCTTAACTTTTTACTGCATTGGCTTCACAAAATCTGAACCCAATACTCTAATCTTCTTCACCTGTACCAAGAAGTGAACAGAACTGCAGAAAAGTACAGACCCTGCTATTTTAATTTGCTAAGGCTGCCAATGCAAAATACCAGAAATGGGTTGGTCTTTATAATGGGAAATTTATTGAGAGTAAAAACTTACAGTTCTGAGGCCATGAAAATGTCCAAATCTAAGCATCATCATAGATGCTTTCTCACCAGAGATTGGGTGCTGGATCCTAGATTTCTGCCATGTGGCAATTCAAAATGGTTGCCCTTTTTCTGAGACTCTGCCCTCTCCTCCAGTCCACTTCCTCTTGGAGCTCAGCAATCAAGCATATGGCAGGACTTGTCTCTTCAGCTTTGAGCTGCTCCATGGGCCTAACCTCTAAGCCTCTCTCTCTGTTTCTCAAGGTTTCTCTGTCTTCCTGCAGTCCCCTCTTTTACATGACAGGGTCAAAATGGCAGCTGTTTTTCTCTGCGAGTTTCTCCAGCAATTCTCAGTTTATAAAATATCCCAGAAAGAGGGAAGACACCCACTCTGGGTGATGTCTCACAGTCCAATTAAAGGCCCTAAAGCAATCTAATCAAGTGATCTAATCAAAAGGTCCCTTAATGAAATCAAAGGGTCCCACACCCACAGGAATGGATTAGTTTTAAAACATGACCTTTTTTTGGATTCACAGAAAGCTTCCAACTATCACATCTGCTGACTGGTCTCACAGATCATATTTGGGTCCTCAGCAGTGCCAAGTTATGAATCTCCCTTTATTTAATATCATATTCTACTCTCAACTCTTTGACACCACTTTTGAAAAAATTATTTTCTTCTCAAGTCTCTACCTCCTCGTCCCCACTCCTCATGAAAAGCTTCTTTATCACTAAGAAAATTAGAAGTAACTAGGAGAAAAATACATAATTTAGCCAGAACAAATATATTAAACAAACTTGATATATGCCTACCTGTTCTGTACTTTTCTTCTTACTCTGTATTTTGCTCGCATTTGCACATGGGATCCTCCCCATCTGCATCACTGATGATGACCCTGAAGTGTGTCCAACTCTTCTACATCATAAATGTATACCTAGTCTCTAGACTAGTTCCATCATCAGACCAAAATGATGTGATACCTCTGAGGTTAAAAGTATGAACACAAACAACTTCAGAGATAACACATCCCCTTGCTACTATTGTCCCATTTTTCTGTTACCCTTCATAGAAAAATTACTCCCAAGATCCAGATTCCATTATTCAACTATCTACTTGAATTTTCCCATTGTACATGCTATAAGCATTTCAAACTCAATTTATCTAATACTGAACTCTTGATTTTTCTTGCCTCATATTTATGTATTTTGTGTAATAATTTACTGATAACTTTGCCCAAGTAATTAGGAATTACTTTGATCCTTGGTTTTCACAACTCATGTCATACACTCATATATTTTCTTCCATCAAAATTTGTCCTAAATTTGACCCCTTTTCTTGACTTACATTGCTAATGTTCTTGTGCAAGTATCACATATACTCTGCCTAAATTAATGCAATACATTTCTAACTTGTCCACCTACTTCCACACTTAGTTCTTATATTTATTATTTCATGCAGAAGCCAGAATGATGTTTTAAAATTGTGATTTAATTAATGTATACCAATCAACTTCCTCTTTGCCACATATACACAGAAACTAAGAGTTGCAATTATAGTTAGGATAAAACAAAAGTCCTTACCAAGGCCATAAAGCATTGCCTTAGAAAGGCCTTTCTTGATTACTTTATGTAAAATGGTACCCTTAGCTAAACATCTATCATACCTACTTTCCTTTCCTTTACAGTTGTTACCACTTCCTGAAATGGTATCACATGTTAATTTGTATATATGGGTGCTGTCATTCCACCACAAAATATGCTTCATGAAAATAGGTACCTTCTCTCTTTCGTACACCATTATATCACCAATACACACACTAGTACAAAACACGTATTAGGAATTCCATAATTATTTATGGAACAAATGTATGGACTATTTATATTAAATCATAAGGAATAAAATCTTAAATTTATCTGAAAACATGAGAATATAACTGGGATGTGATATCATTATTGAAAATCATAACAAAGGGTTGAAAGCCTTGAGTGATCCTCTTATGTGCCTTTTCAACCCTTCATTTTTTCATTAAAATATCTGTTCTTTTATTTTAAAATATATTAAGTGTTTCTATATTACAGCTATTATACTAAGTTAATAAGGATACAATGTTGAATAAGACAGAGCAGGTGTCTGCTCTCAAATGTTTGACAGACTACTGAGGCAATAATGTTATTTTCTTTATGACACTTATTTTTAACCTGACATCATTTGCTGGCACCAGTCAAGACTGCACTAGTAAATAGATGGCACACTCCAACTGGGTAATAATTGGATAATTTAATAAAAGAGCACTTTTTAAAGTTTTAGACATGTTTTATGGAAGACTTGAAGAAAATAGTACAGTACCCTAAGGCCAGCAACAGAAGAGATCATTTACAGTAACTAGACTGAAGAGGCAAAGAAGAAAGAAGAGGGGAAATGAAGGACTTTTTGTGAATATCTCCATATCTTAACATAGCAGTTTGGTATTAATTATGAATTCCAAAAATAGATAGTAGATTATGTTTGAAAACTGTTCTGTTCCTCTGGGTGTATTAGATTGTATTAACTTCAGAGGTTACATTTTTGCTTGATTAAATTACGATTAAGGCTTTGATTGGACCATGACAGTAGAACAACATTGACTCCTCACTCCTTGGTGGGCAGGGACTCACAGAGAAAATGTCATGGTAGAGGAGTTAGTTGGAGTTTTTGCATGCTGGAGTCCCAGAAAGTAAACCCATAGGAGAAGAACACAGAGGAATAGTGATGGCTCCATTGACATGGCAGAGACCCTGGGAAGAGAGAGAGACCGTAGTCTATAGCTGACATTGTGGAGAGAACAGAGCTGCTGAGCCTGGAGACAAATGAGCCCCAGGAGAGAGATCAGACGTATCCCAGCCTACAGCTGACATTGAAAGAAGCTGGGACCATGGAGCCTTAAAAGGAAGAGGAAAGCTGGACACTTACAAACGTCGGCAGCCATCTTGCTCCAACCCATGGCAACAGACTTTAGTGAGGGAAGTATCTTATACTTTATGGCCTACTAACTGTAAGCTTCTACCCCAAATAAATACCCTTTATAAAAGGCAACCGATTTCTGGTATTTTGCATCAGCACCCCTTTGGCTAACTAATTGAACACAGTGCAAGATTATAATCCTAGTTCCATATGTACATTTTTCAAAGAACCTGGCTTAGTGTTAAATTTTTTAAATAAAATTTTATTGAAATATGTCATTCATACATGAACACACATAAACAATAAATGTATAGTAAAAGTTGTGAAGTTACAAAATGAACATGCATATCGTCATACAGGGCTCCCATACAGCATCCCACCACCAGCACCTTCATTGATATGAAACATTTGTTACAATCTATAAAAGAGCATGATCAAAATATTACTACTAAGTATAGTCCATATCTTATATTTGGTGTATTTCACTCTAACCCTCTCAATTATTAGCACCCTGTATCATTATTATATATTTATTGTAGTTCATGAGAAAACATTCTCATATTTTTTCTGTTCACAAAGAATCCAGTGATGATGGAAGATGGAATGTGGTTAACAGAACAAATATTTTTGTCTTAATTTGCCTGAGCTGCTATCATAAATACCGTACAATGGGTTGGATCAAACAACAAGAATATATAGGCTCACAATTTTCAGGCTAAGAGAAATCCAAAATCAAGATATTTGCAAGACTTGCTTTGTCCCTGAAGATATGTTCTTGGGTTGGCTGCAGCAGTCCGTGGAGTTTTCTGGCTTGAACTCTGCTTTCCATCACAAGGTGATGTCCTCTCCTTTCTGACTTCTGTGACATCCAGTTCCTCTTTAGGCCTCCAGCAATCCAGATTAAGCCTCACCTCCTTCAGTTGGGCCAAATCTTAATTAAAAATAACAGATTAAGACAAAGAACATGTATTTGTATGGGTCATAATTCAACCTACGATTGTGTACTAATTTCATTCCTTGTTTTGCAACAACCAAGCTTTTTAAATGTTTTCAGTTGTCAGGGTTTCATAAAAAGTAGAGCTAGTAAATTAACCAACTTGCAAAGAGCTTTTTGTTAAAATAGAAAAGAAGCAAACTGGACATGGAATTGTTAAGCCACCTTTGAGTAATATACATCTGGATTGTACTGTGTTGTAAGCAGAGAGGCAGAAGGAAGTACAAGGGAAAAGGTGTGTGCAGGATGTGTTGACATTTACATTTTGATGATAGCCATTAAAGAATGTGTGCATCTTTTGTGGCCATAATATTGAATATTTTGAAATAATTAAATGGTAACATGTTCTTGCTAATATTTGAGTAGTATATATCTTAAGATCTCTTAGAAGAATTATACTTACTGTTCTCTATTTTTTCATGTCTCATTTTAAATTGAGCATTTAGGGATTTTAGAACAGTATTTTAATTGTAATTGCCAACATCTACATCAGAGGTCTTTGCCATTTTGTCTAAGAAATGTTTGTCTCCACAAAATGCAGCATTATGTTTCTTTCCTAGTTGTTATGGTATAGTGTATTCTTAATAATCAAATGACTCATGGCTTTGAGATTTTAAATTGATAAATATTCATAATGTGGGAAGAAAGCATGGTATATATTGAGAATGTCATAAAATTATATATTCTGCTGTGTATATATATGCACACAAGGATACATCAAATATAAACTGCTTGTAATTATGGATGATTTTGTGTTCTTTGCTTTTTTCCACTTCTCCCTAGTGAGGATATTAATTTTTAAAGACTAGAAAAAAAAATAAATGTAATTTAAAAAATAGCCAAGGTTAAGAGTGCTGAAGACAAATGAGCAACCTTGAGGGAGTATAATGGGAAGTATTAAAGGTGGAAGTTAGGAAAAGGAAAACAATTTTAGTACAACGTGGTGGCTAAACATGGGATGGGAATGCCACAAATAGAAAAGAAAATCTGAAATAAGTTGAAATTGAAGTTATGATATTATATATTAGAAACACCTTTTCCCATAATGCCAATAGATGGCAAGACTTCAAACCTCTTCTTCCAGACCTCCTGCATCACCTCATTCATCAGCAGGTGAAGGGTGGCTTAGATTAGCTATCATCCTCTCCAACACATTTCTTCAATGTAAGACGTGCTATTATATAGTAATGTTGGAGGAAGCCTCATCACTATAACAGATAAAGCAATGGGCTTTAGTCTATCTCAGGCACCAGCACTGAAGTTTCCCTTGTCAGTGTGTCCTAACAGCAAGGATATAATGATATTTTCTGGAGATGAATAATTCTTGTCCTAAATAAAATGTGAAAAAAAACTTTGTAGAGGTTTTCTTTATTTTAGTGAAGCTTACACTCTGCATATTAATGTTGGCCCCCTCTTTAGCACTTCTTAGTAACTTATTTATCAGGGAAGAAACCTAAAAGTGTCCTTGATAAGGTACCACTGTCCAATAGATTGTATTGCACAGTGGAGGACTCAGGCTTCAGCGCCAGATGACCTGAGTTTAAATATGCCAAATGGTTCACTTCTTTACCCTCTAGGGGTGGGGCAGGGAGAAACTTAACGATGACGAGGAAGGAACCTCAGAAGGGAGGAGACAGTAGAGTAAGGCTGCCCACGTCCGCCAATGACATGACTCATACAGAGCTGAGTGGAACCTAGTCAAGCCCACAAGAAGAAGAAGGCAGGTGGCAAACACAAACTAATATGAAATTGGAGGGGGGGGGGAATTTAAGAGAAAATCAGCTTCAGGAGTCCTATGACTGCTTATGCACTGGGTAGAAAAACTCCCTTTTCCTTCACTTGGGAAAACAGAAGCGGCCTGGCCAGACCCAGTCCAGCAATTCCAAAGAAAGTGAGATAAATGGAAACCCTAAATCCTTGGTACCTGCAATCCTGCTTGCATTTTTAAAAAGAGGAGTGAAAAGACAAAACAAAACCTTGACTAGTGTGATGAGGGATGCTATAGCTTGTCCCTCTCAGCCCAGGTGAGATAACCCCCAGTCAGTCAGGCACTGGCTCAAACTCTACTGGACAGGAATAGAAGTTCTTTTCCTCCTGGGCTTTGCTTATCCAATTCCCATAGCCCATGTCCTTCAGGCTTTTTCTGAAGTAGTTCTTGGATGTCTCATAGTCATGGGCACCTTTTTTGGCCTCACCGTAGGAGAGTTTAAGTTGGTCTCTGTGGTAATGAAAGGAGCAGAGCTTCTATTAAGAAAGTAAAACTTGCCAGCATATGTGAAGTGGCCCCTGTACCTCCTTAGATAAATTAAGCACTGAATAAGTGTTAGTTTTCAGCTTATACATATCAACAAAAGTAACATATTTGGGGAAAAAGAGAAATTCTATTCTTCCTGACCACTCAGTTTCAGGCTAACTTGTGTTTGTAGCATTATTCCAAGTGTCTTCACTGGCCATAAGATGTACTACTCATTCTCTTGAGATGTTATTCTAGAAGCTTTTAAATACTTATATAATCGTTCTATAACAAAGATAAATCCTCATCAATAACATACAGTGAAAAATGGCCTGATGTGGTCACTTGTTACTTTTGTGGCCATTTCCAACTACATTTTATGATAAAGTGATTTTAAGTATTTCTTTCTTTTAGCTCAATAGTTCCTGATTGCAGCTCCATGAAATAATCAGGTGAAGTTTGCTGTGCTCTCTTATTTCACAGGAGAAAAATATTTCCTTTCTTTGTTTTAACTATTGAAAAGTTGTGAGTTTGCAGAAATATTTTGCATAAAATACAGGGTTCCTCTGTACCATCCTATTATTAGCACCTTGTATTAGCATGGTATATTAGTTACGATTGATGAAAACACATTTTTATACTTGTACTATTTGCTTTATTTTAAGGTTCATTGTGTTGTGCACTCCCATGAATTTTTAAAAAATTTTATTCTAGTAACATATGTTAGGGAAATCATGGGCAACTATTAAGCAGCCATTATCCAGGCCTCACCGACCCCCGCCTCTTTCTTCGGAAAAGTCACAAACACATATAAGCAGCAATTCTTCAGCCTTCCACAACCCCCACTTCCTTTTCTCCTGGGTGCCCTTCCACAACCTGGGGGAGATATTAAAGTTTTGGCCAGACCTTAAACCCATGAAGCAGGAAGCAGCAGCTGCGAATGCTTATCAGAACAGGAATTACCAGTGACAAGGACCCCTCCCCCCAAGGTGGGTAAAAGCACACTCAGCTTTGTTCCTCTATTCTTGCGCCTGGCACTGGTATGCAGCACTGCCACTTACAGACTCCAAAGTGGAGTATTTTTGTCCATCCCTGAAGACTGGATATGATGGGACTTCTTCCCCTGCTCTTTTGGATACTTTTGCTATGTAAGTGACAAGAAGATTATTTGCCCTTTCCGGATTCTTTATTCTGTGCAATGAAGGGATTTTATGATGAAAGTTCCTGTTGTGCCCTGAAACTGTGTTCCCAAGACAGCAGTCTTGTAACAAATCACTTCACAACATATTCACAACCTAAAATGTCCCCTTTGAAACACATTCAAATATATAATTCAGTGCTGCATATTATATTCACAATGTTTTACTACCATCATCCATACATTACCAAAACTTTCCCATCATCCAAAATATTAGTAGAAACTACACTTTAAGAATGAACTCCCTATACCCTATAACTTACACCCTATTTTAGTTTCTGACTCTATGAATTTGCTTATTCTAATTATTGCATATTAGTGAGATCATACATATTTCCCTTTTGTGTCTAGATTATTTCACTCAGTATGATGTCTACAAGTATGTGTATTGCTTGTATTAGAACATCATTCATTTTGACAGTTGAATTATATTCCATTGTGTGTGCATACCACATTTTGTTTATCCATTCAACAGTTATGTCATTTCCAAATATTATCTCCCATGCTGTAGGCTATCATTTTACTTTCACGGGAAAATCCTTTGATGTGAAAATGTTTTTAAGTTTTATGAAGTCCCAGTTACCTATTTTTTCTTTTGTTGCTTGTGTTTTGGTATAAAGTCTGAAAAACCATTGCCCAACACGAGACCCTGAAGATGCTTTCCTATATTTTCTTCCAAAAATTTTAGAATTCTGGCTCTTATATTTACATTTTTGATTCCTTTTGAGTAGATTTTTATATATGGTATAGGGTAAGGGTCCAACTTCATTCTTTGAATATAGAGATCCATTTTTCCCAACACCATTTGTTGAAAGGAATATTTTCCTCAACTCAGTAGTCTTTGTCCCTTGCCAAAAATCAATTTACCATAAATGAGAGGTTGATTTATCAGCATTCAATTGATTCCATCAGTCTATATGTGTGTCTTTGTGCTTATCTCATACTGGGTTTTTTGGATAATGTTTTGTTTGTTTTTTAGGAGGTAGTGGGGATTGAACCCAGGACCTCATACATGGGAAGCAGACAATCATTGAGCCACATCTGCTCTCCAATGAAAGCTTGTTTCTTCTGCTGCTTATTTATTTTAGGAGGTACTGGGGATCAAACTTGGGACCTCATAAATGGGAAGCAGGCGCTCAACTACTTGAGCTACATTTTCTCCCCTATATCATACTGTTTTAATTACTGTGGATGTTTAATAAGTTTTAATATAAGGAAGTAGAAGTCCTCCAATTTTGTTCTATTTCAAGAAGGCTGTAGCTATGTGGAGCCTGTTTTCATTTGCTAGGAGCTCAAAGCAGATACCATGAAATGTTTCAGTTTAAACAATAGGAACTAATTAGCTTACAAACTAACATTTTTAAGATTGTGAAAATGTCCAAATCTAGACATCATCAAGGCGATGCTCTCTTCCTGAAGACCAACTACTGGAGATCCTTGGTTCCTCTGCCACATGGCAAGGCACATAGTGGCCTCTGCTGATCTCTCCCTCCTCTTCTGGGTTTTCTTGCTTTCTGCTTCTTATTCACAAACATGGCATTTACAAAGGACTCAAGTAAGAGGATTAAGAACCATCCTAGCCCACAACTTAACTGAAGTAACCACATCAAATTCCTACTTATAATAGGTTTACACTCACAAGAATGGATTAGCTTTAAGAACATGATTTTCTGAAGTATATACAGTTCCATACCACCACAAGTCCCCTTAATCTGATGATTGGCTTTTCCATTTCTGCAAAGAAGACTGTTGGACTTTGATTTGGATCACATTAAATCTTTGGATAGAATTATAATCTTAACAAGATTTATTCTTCCAGCCAATGAACATAGAACATTTTTCCATTTATTTAGGCCTTCTTTGATTTCTTTTAGCAAAATTTTGTAGTTTTCTGTGTGTAAGTACTTTACATCCTTGGTTAAATTTACCCCTAGGTATTTTTTTTTTTTTTTTTTGGTTGCTATTGTAAAAGGATTATTTTCTTCTCTGGTTTGTTCATTGCTAGCAGTATAAAAACACTACTGATTTTTGTATGTTGATCTTGTCACATTGCAGAATTTGTTTATTAGAACTAGTAGCTTTGTTATGGATTTTTCAGGAGTTTCTATACATAGGATCATGTCATCTGAAAATAGGGCAAGTTTTCCTTTCAGTTTGTATGATTTTTATTTCTTTTTCTTGCCTAATTACTCTAGCTAGAACTTCCAGTACAATGTTGAATAACTATGGTGATAGTGGGAATCCATTTTTTCTTGCTATTAGAGGGAAAACTGTCAGTCTTTCATCATTAAATATGATTTACCTGTGAGTTTTTCATATATGTCCTTTACAAAGTTGAGAAAGTTTATTCTATTTCTAGTTATCTATGGGCTTTTGTCAAGAACTGGTTTTAGATTCTGTCAAATGTCTTTGGGCTTGAATTGTGATAATCATGTTTTATTTTTTTCCTTCATTCTGTTAATGTGATGTATTAAATTAATTGATTTTCTTATACTGAATCAACCTCACACACCTAGGATAAATCCCACTTAATCATGTGCAATTCTCTTACTATGCTATTAGTTTCATTTTTCTAGTATTTCATTGAAGGTTTTTGCCTCTATATTCATAAAAAATAGTGGTCTATATTTTTCTTTTCTTCTGGTATTTTTATCTGGTTTGTAAGAGGCGGGTGGCCTCAAAAAATGAATTAGGGAGTATTCCCTCTCTTCAATTTTTTTGGAAGACTTTGAGCACAATTGGTATTAATTCTTCTTGGAAACGTTGATAAAATTCCCTTGTGAAGCCACCTGGTCCTGGGATTTTCTTTGTTGGGAGGTTTTGGACAACTGATTCAATCTCTTTCTAAGTTATTCGTTTGTTGAGATCTTCTCTAATTCTTCTTGAGTTAGTGTGGGTAGTTTGGGTCTTTCTGGGAAAATTTTCATTTCATCTAGGTTATTTAATTTGTTGGCAAACAGTTGTTAATAATATCCTCTTATAATTCTTTTTGTTTACATGGGGTGAGTAGTAATGTCCCCCTTTTCATTTCTAATTTTAGTTATTTGTATCCACTCTATTTTAATAATCTTCATCAGTCTAGCTAAAAGTTCAATAAATTTCATTGATCTTTCAAAGAACTAACTTTTGGTTTTTTTTACTTTTCTTATTTAGTTATCTCCACTATAAAATTTTATTTTGTTTCTTCTGCTTGTTTTGGGTTTAGTTTGTACCTTTTTTAGTGCCTTCAATTTTCAAGTTAGTTCTCTGATTTGAAGTCTTTTTTCTTAGCAATCAGAGCTAAAATTTCCCACTCAGCACTGCCTCTGCTGCATCCCATAAGTTTTGGTATGTTGTGTTTTCATTTTCATTCACCTCAATATATTTCCTAATTTTCCTTTGACTTTCCCTTTAAACAGTTGATTGTTTAAGATTACACTGTTTAATTTTCAAATATGTATGATTTTTCCATTTCTCTTATTAATTTCTAATACTATTCTCTTGTGGTCAGAGAAGATACATTGTATTCTTTCAATATTTTTAAAGTTTATTATGACTTCTTTTGTGACCTAAGATATGGCCTATACTGGGGAGAGACCCACATACACTAGAGAAGAATGTGTGATCTGTTCCTGCTAAGTGTTCTATGTAAGTTTGTTAGGTCTAGTTGCTTTAGAGTACCATTCAAGTCTTACCTTTCCTTATTGATCTTCTGTTTAGATGTTCTATCCATTATTGAAAGTGATGTATTAAAATCTCCTATTAGGAATGTAGAACTATTTCATCCTTCAAATATAGCAATATTTGCTTCACCTATTTTGGGACTTTGCTGTTAGTGAATAGATATGGATAATAAGTATTTCTTCTTGTTGAGTTGACCCCTTTATTAGTGTATAATGGCCATGCTTTTCCCTTATAACAGTTTTTGAAATAACAACTATTTTATCTAATGCTATAGCTACTAGCATAGTCATTTGCTTACTACTTGCAGCATTATATAGGTGTGTGTGTGTATATATATATATGTGTGTGTGTATATATATATATATATATATATATATCCATCTTTTCACTTTCAACCTTCTTACATCTTTGAATTTAAGGTCAATTTCTTATAGATGGCATATAGGTGCATCATGAATTTTTTTCCAATCTTCCATTCTCTGCCTTTCAAATGGAGAGTTTAACCAACTTACATTTAAAGTCATTTCTAATAATGCAGAACTTTCTTCTGTCATTTTGCTATTTAGTCTTTGTAAGTCTCAAACTTTTTTAGTCCCTCAAGTCTTCCATTAATGCCTTCTGTCATATTTAGTTGATTTTTTGTGTGTGTTGTACCATTTTGAGTCATTTCTCATTTTTTTTCTGGATATACTTTTCTTGAATTTTCTTTGTCATTATAACAGGGTTAAAATTTAGCACCCTAAATATATAGAAATAATAATTTATTTGATATTAACTTGTCTTCAATAACATACACACAAACTGTTCCTATACCCCTCTGTCACCCTACCTTTTTTTCCTTGTTACACTTATTTCTTTATACATTCTATGTCCAAAAACCATAGATTTATTATTCCTTATTACATATTTGAATTTTAGAACCTGTAAAAGTAAGAGGTTGAGTTACATACCAAAGCCTGCAATACATTAATACTGTCATTTATAATTACCCAAATGGATATCTTTACCATAGGTATTTATTTCTTTATGACACTCTGAACCACTGTCTAGTGTACTCTTCTTTTGTTCTGAAGAACTCCCTTGCAGGGCATGTCTAGTGACAATGACATCCCTCAGTTTTTATCTGAGAATATCTTAATCTTTCCATTATTTTTGAAGGCAATACTCATCAGATAAAAAATCTTAACTAGCAATTATTTTCTTTTAACACTTCAAGTATTTCAATCACTAAATTCCTGCCTCAATGATTTCTGACGAGAAATCAGCATTTAATCTAATTGGCACTCCTTTGTCCCTTACACATTGGTTTTCTCTTGCAGCTTTCAAAACTCTCTCCTTGTCCTTTACATTCAAACACTTTGACCAGTATGTGTCAGAATGTATTCATTCTGCTTGGTCTTTTCTGGGCTTCCTGCATGTGCATATTCACAAATTTTGCAAAGTTTGGGAAGTTTTTTGTTATTATTACTTTGAATATTACTTCTGTTCCTTTTTTTATCTTCTTTTCCTGGGATTACCATAATGCATACATTGGTACACTTGATGGTATTTCAGAGGTGTCTTAAGCTTTTTTCACTTTTTATTATTATTTTTCTTTCTACTCCTCAGCCTGATTTTTTTCAATTGTTTTGCCTTCAAGTTCACTAACTCTTCTACTGGCTCCAGTGTGCTCTTGAACCCCTCTTGGGAATTTTTAAGGGTGTAGGGCAAAGTTATGCTCATATGCTGTTGAGGAAAGCAAACATAGACTTCATCAAGAGGGTAGGAGAACTCACTGAGAATGTAGTGGAAGTGGAATGTGTAATCACCATTATGCAGAATCGTGCCAGTACAAGATTCACAAACTGGTTCTTGAACATACAGAAGGACATCAAGGATGGAAAATACATCTGTGTCTTGGCAAATGGTCTGGACAACAAGCTCCACAAAGACCTGGCATGACTGTACCACTTCTGGGGCTTTTGTGTTTTAGGCCAGTACACCAAGACCACTGGCCACCATGATTGCACCATGGGTGGTCCATGAAGAAACAATTCTAAAGGATTTGTCTATTAATAAATAGTTTACACAACTAAAAAAAACCATTGTGTTCTTCAACTCCAGTATTCCTGTTTGATTATTTTTTTAAAATTCTCTCTTTTTTGAGAGTTTCATATTGTCTGTTCATTGTATTCCTAATATCCTTTAGTTGTTTCTTTGAATATTCCTTCATCTCCTTGAGCATAAGGAAGATCCTTATTTGAAGACTTTTTCTGATATGTCTGTAGTCTAGTCTTCTTCATTGATATTTGCTGGATTTTTGTCCTCTTCCTCTAGTTGGGCCATCATTTTCTGTTTCTTTGTTTTTCTTGTATTATTTTTTCACAGTGTACATTTTTATATTTTAAATTTTTAATCCTGGGATTTATTCCTTGAGAAGTCTGTTGCTTGAGTATGTATCCAGCCAATTATGTGACAGATTTTCTTGAGTGCCAAGAGCTAAGAAAACCTAAGAAATCTAGGCAAAAGCACCTAAACCAGCCTTTAAAAATTGGATTTGCATTAGCTTGTGGTCTCCTTCATAGTTGTCCTTCTATCAAGGTCATCCCAGGGCACACATAAAATGCAGGGTTCTCCAAGTCTTTACCTAGTCTTTGTATAGTCCTGGACTTCTGTTTCTAGTGGTCTTAGGAGTTACCCTGTTTACAGGAATTTGAATACCCTTCTATTTCCCAGGACACAGACCTTCTCCCTCTCCTGGTATTCCACTGCAGGGCTTAAAGCAGGTAAGCCTTTGCCCCAGGCCACCTGACTCAAATGTTTCTTACTCTGCTATTATTGTTTTAAGATATATTTTTCCTAGAAGATACATTCTAGGATAGGGGCATGTTGGAGAGGAAGTTTCCCAAGTCAGTCATTCAGGCTCCCAATTTCCATGAATAGGGAATAAAGGAGGGGCCAACGTCCCTGGAAGCCTCTCCCACGGCTTGAGAAAGCTGCACTTTACTGACTCATTTAGAAGTAATCCTGACTAAGAAGTTAAATGACTCACCCAAAGATACAGAGTTTCCATCTCTTAGATTAGCCTTCCTTTCATAGTACCATGTTACCCCTTTATTTTTATACTGAGAGTGATTGCCAATACCAGACATATGTATATACATTGGTCCCCTCTGAAACCCAAAGCAGACCTAAGTATTCCTTTTTCATGTTCCTTCCCAAGCCTCCAAATTGCACTCCAGGAAATTACTGTCAGATAATCCAAGATTACACATAAAAAGAAATTTATTTGCCACTGGTAGTCTAGATCAAGGGCTGGAAAACATTTCCTGTATAGAGCCAGTTAGTTACATTTTCCAATTTGCAAGCCATAAAATCACTGAGGCAACTACTTAATTCTCTCTTTGTAGGATTAAAGGAGCCATAAACAATATATAAAGGACTAAAGCTGTTGGTGAGGACAGATTTGGCCTGCAATGAGTTGAATTTGGGTGCCTGACTGTAGTTAGATGACCTCCTGGACTTCCAGATTATCTCAGAGGAGACTCTTCAAAACCAGTATTTCATGATTATATCTACCTGCTAAAAGACAGAAAATTTGCATGATTTATCTCATTTCAGCACACCATTGCCACAGTGATAAGCATTTTTCAGAGGACAGTACTAAAGCAAATGAGGAAATAAAATCAGAGAAGAAATAAAATGTACTGTATTTCTGTCACAGAAGAGAAATATATACACTACCAAAACACCACACTGAGGGAAGATTTAAGTGTTGTATTGCCATCCAATTTATTCTGATCAAGTCTTTTTTCATTAAGAAATATGTGTGCACATCAAAATTGCTTGGCTTCTTTGTAATTCATCATATATCTTCAAACAATTACAAGCAAATACGATTAAAATGTTCTATATCATTTTCCCATGAAAAACCAATCAACTTCAAAGTAATTCCTGATCTTCACTGATTCATTGGAGCTCTAACATATTCCAATTCCACTTTCAATATCCAATGTAAAACTGGAATTGATAATTAAAATGACATCTGAATAGTGGCTCTAAATTCAAACTGATGACAGAAAAATTATTAAGTTTTATAGTAACACAAACACTGAGAGGCAAATAATTTTTAACACTCATTGATTTCGCGGAACTGAATAGAGCTGCCCAATGGGAAATTGAGATAGTCTTCTTCAAGTCACTTTCATATGAAAGGCTAACATTTTTGTAGACTATTTATTTATATGGAAAATCATTCATGATAAAATGCCAAGTCTAAGCAGCAAGATAAGAATAATACAACATTGTCTCAATTTTGTCTGCAGGTATATATTTATATAGATAGATGCAGATACAATGGTCTTACCCACATCCATTTTCCCACTTATCCTAAAATTTATTTGTTCTCCTATTATCAAGAACATAGAAGAGTCTTTCACATTTGAATAAGCTTCCAGGAAATAATGACATTCATCCTCTAAACATAAAGGTAGGGCCTATACTGTAGAAATAGAGCAGAGAAGTAGAGATCGAAAAACAAAGTCCCAGAGTCCTGGTCACAACTCTTTTATTCTTGAATCAATCCAAGCCTGAAATTAAACAGAGTTACCTCTTGTCTGTTTGGCTAATAAGCCAAGAAATTTTCTTTTATATTTAAGCTAGTATGATTTTAATTTTCTGCTAATTTCAATGAATGACTTTAAAAATTCAGATTATTTGGATCCTCAAAAATTGAAAGTAATATGTAAATTAGCATATATAGATTTCTTGGTGAATATTTGATATTTTAATAAAATGAATATTTTTTCAACATAGGGCACACAATATAAAACATATATTTCCTAGGATGTCCTGAGTTTATTACAGCACTTGCATTGTTTTAGCATAGATGTAGCAGGGCTTGTTTAAAAGCATAAATACTAGGTAGTGCTATCTAGTACTGACACAAATTATTTCATAAGGCAATAAGCTTCATCTCTTCTTGCCTAAATAACGATAATAAAGAGCCTCTCAGTTTCTTTTGAGGTTTTCAATAAAATCAGTGCTTTCACACTAATTTGAAGCACCGGGAAATTTAAATTTATGAAATTTTTATGAGAAATTACGTCATATCTACAGTGGTTCTCGGCTGTGACTATAGCATATGGTTTATAAATTGAAATAGATATGGTAGAAAAGGTGGTCAGAGTCAAGCAAAGGCAGAATTGGAATTTACCGTGGGGAACCACCCAGATAAAATACCATCATTGACAATGAGGGGAATTGCTGATGATGGTAGAACCTAAAAAATGCTCACAGGGGCAAATACACACAAAAGCCCTTGAGCTGAAAATGTTCATATACTAAAATCTCACATATGGAAGTTGGCAGTCAGTCACTATCATCCCCCCCATGTGAGTGAATGCAAGTGAGTCTTCATGTTGAATTCGAGTAGTTTTAATTTAATTGCATTAAAGAAAAGAAAAGATAAGTTCTTTCTCTTAGTTCTTTTAATAAAAAACTGGTCCAGATAAGACCTTGGGCCACATTAATGTATGTTATCTACACTATTTCCAAGGAAAATGCCATGTGTTCTGCTGTGTATCAGCAAACTCCATGGTTCAGAAAAGCATCCCCTTTTTTAGAAGGGATGTGCATAAATCCTCCTGTTATTTTAAAAATGTTTTTAAAATAAATCACCTTAAAATTCCATAATGTTAAAAAAATAAAATTAACAGCAGACATAGTATTTATGATTTTTAAACCTTCCCCCAATCCCCAGAACCCAATGAGAGATTTATTGTAAGGAATTGGCTTGTGGAATTGTGGGGACTGGCAATTAAGAATTGTAGGGCAGACTAGAGGCTGGAAATTCCAGTGAAAGTAACTCTGCCTCCATGTTCACACAGCTATCTTCCTTCCTTGTCTATGTCTCTTCTCTTTTTATGAGGATGCCAATCATATGGGCTAGGACCACCCTAATCCAGTTTGACCATTTCCAGAGGCAATTCATATCCTTTGAGGGAAGAGCTCTGCAGGACGCTTCCAGCTCCAAAGTTTACATTTGCTATGACTCCATCACAGCCTTAGGCCTCTCTCCAACCACTCCTGTTCCCTTCACATCCTCACAGGAGTAGATCCCAAGATTACTAACCAATAAGCTCCCTACACACAAATCTCTACCTCATAAGTGGAAAAATATGATCTGCAATAGTTGATACTAGAAGTGATCCAACATAAAATACTGGATCACTTCTTTGCTTTTGACAATAAGGTTCCCATCCCTGGCAGCAGACAGAACACTGATATCTCCTGGAATGCAGCAGAAGGGAAATTTGCTAAAATTTTCACCATGGGAAACTGGAATGTGCTGGAAGGAAAGGCATTGATGTTGGTAATGTGTCTGGCTTTTAAGAAACAAATAGAAGAGTAATTATAAGGAATTAGATGGATATAATCGGGGAAATAAATGATTTGGGAAAAATGAAATGCTGTCTGTGATGGTTAGGCTAATGTGTCAACTTGGGCAGGTAATGGTGCCAAGTTGTTTGGTCAAGCCAGTACTGTGCTATTGTAATACAAGGCCATTTCAAGGATTTTAATCATTAGTGAGTTGGCTGAAAAGATGGCTGGCTGCCTTCAGCAATGAGTGACGTCTCATCCAATCAGTTGAAGGCCTTGAAAGGGGAAGTGATTTCAGCAGTCAGTGTAATGATTCCCATCTCTACATCAGACAACCAGCATCTCCTGGGAACTCATCAAAGGCTTTCATCAGAGTCTCTGATTTGCAGACTCCCTTTAAGAATTTGGACTTCTGTGTCCCCCTGGTTGTCTGAGACAATCATATCTCCAGTCAGTTCTGTTTCTTTAGAGAATCCTGACAGCTTGGTACCAAGAGTGGTTCTTGAGAAACAAAATCTTAAAAATGGGATTTCTGAAGTAGTTCTGGGATTTTTGCAGTTGGCTTTCTACTCTGATTAAATTCAAGGACACTGGCTCTCTTTCCAATTATCAAGAGGCTCTGTGGCAAGTCCAGGCTGTAATGCAAGTTGTACTGCCACTTAGGCCATAAGACCCAGCAGATCCAATGGTGCTGGAAGTGTCAGTGGCAAACAGAGATGCTGTCTGGAGTCTGCCTATAGGCAGGTCCCTATAGGAGAATCAGAATTCAGTCTGTTAGGATTTCAGAGCAAAGTCCTGCTATCTTCTGAAGATAACTACTCTCCTTTTGAGAAACAGCTTTTGGCCTGCTCCTGGGCCTTAGTAGACACTGAACACTTAACCATGAGCCACCAAATTACCATGAGACCTAAGTTGCCTATCATGAGCTGGGTATTGCCTGACCCACCAAACCAAAGTTGGGTGTGCACGGCAGCGCTCCATCATGAAGTGCAAGTGATATATATGAGATAAGGCTCAACCAGATCCTGAAGGCACAAAGGCCCAAGGAAATGACTTAAATGTCCATGGTCACCACTCCTGCCACATTACCTTCTCTTTCCAATTCACAGTTATGGCTTTTGAGGAGTTCTTTATAATCAATATGCTGAGGAAGAGAAAATTCTGGCCTGATTTACAGATGGTTCTGCACAATGTGCAAATACCACCCAAATGTGGACAGCTGCAGCCCTGCAGCCCCTTCCTGGGACATCCCTGAAGGACAAATCCTCCCAGTCAGCAGAACTTCGAGCAGCACACCTGGCTGCTCATTTTGTTTGGAAGGAAAAATGGCTAGCGATTCTTTGGTACACTGATTCACAGACTGTTGCCAATCATTTGGCAGGATGGTCAGAGCCTTGAAAGGAACATGATTGGAAAATTGGTGACAAAGATGTCTGGGGAAAAAGTATGTGGATAAACATTTTTGAGTGGGCAAAATATATGAAAATATTTGTGTTCCACATGAGTTCCCACCAGAGGATGACTTCAACAGAAGATTTTAACAATCAAGTGTCTAAGACAACCCACTCTATGGCTAGCACTCAGCGACTTTCACCATGTACTCTTGTCATTACCCATGTGCTCAGCAACATGGACTTCCTCTCACCAGTGCTGAATTGACTACAGGCACTGCTGAGTGCCCAATCTGCTAGTAGCAGAGACCCACACTCAATCCCCATATGGAAACTTTTCCCTGAGGTAGTCAGCTTGCTAGCTGGTGGTAGATTGATTTCATTGGACAACTTCCATCATGGAAGGGGTAGAGATTTGTTTTAACTGGAACAGACACATACTCCAGATTTGGGTTTTCCTTCCATGCATGCAGTGCTTCTTCCAAAACTACTTGGATGGACTTACTGAGTGCTTTATCCACTGCCATGTCATTCCACACAGCATCGTTTCTGAACCAACTTCACAGCAAATGATGTACAAGAATGGGCACATGCTCACTGAATTCACTAGACTTACCATGTTCCCCATCATCCTGAAGCAGCTGGATTAATAGAACAGTGGAATAATCTTTTGAAGACTCAATTATGGTGCCAGCTGGGTGACAATAGTTTGCAGGGTTGGGGCAATATATTCCATGAAGCTGTGTATGCTCTAAATCAGACTCCACTCTATGATGCTGTTTGTACCATAGCCAATATTCATACATCCAGGAATCAAGGAGTGGAAATGGGAATGGCACCACTCACTGTTACCCCTAGTGGTTCACTAGGAAAATTTTTGCTTCCTGTCCCTACAAACTTAAGCTTTGCTGATCTACAGTTCTTAGTTCCAAAAGAAGGAGTGCTTCCACCAGGGAACAAAACAATTATTCCATTGATCTAGAAGCTAAGATTTCCACCTGGCCACTTTGGGCTCCTCATGCCTCTAAATCAATAGACAAAAAAGGAATTACTATAGTGACTGGAGTGATTGATCCTATTAGGGGGGAATAGGATTGCACCTATACAATGAAGGTAAAGAAGAATTTACCTGGAACACAGGAGATCTCCTAAGGTGTCTCTTAGTATTACCATGCCTGGTGATTAAAGTCAATAGAAAATTGCATCAACCCAATCCAAGCAGGAATTAACAATGGCCCAGAATCTTTAGGAATTAGAGTTTAGGTCACCAGACAAGGCAAAGAACCACAGTCAACTGAGGTATTTGCTGAAGATAAAGGGAATATGGAATGGATGGTAGAAAAAGGTAGTGTTAAATATGAACTTCAACCAAATGACCAGTTACAGAAACAAGGACTGTAATGGTCATGACTATTTCTTTCTTATTTGTTATGAGGATTTCTGTATATGTACATAAAATGAATATTTTTGTTTTCTTCCATAACTTTTCCCCTTACCATATGACATAGGTTGTATAGTTTCAGTTGTAGTATTTAAAAATGTCAAGTTTAAGAGTGAATACTACTCAAGGACTTGCATCTTATTCTGGAAGGAATTAGTGCATTTCAAGGTGAATGCAGGACAGTTGAATATTGTTAGACAAAATATATGTATACATATATATCTTTTATACATGTATACATATATATCTTTTGTTGTTTTTATTTAGAGACAAAGTACAGTTGGAGATCATGTGTATGGCTGCCAAGTTGACAATGAGTTGACTATGAACTGTGATGGTTAGGCTAATGTGTCAATTTGGCCAGGTAATGCAAGCACTGAGCTAATCGTAATACAAGGACATTTCATGGACTTTTATCATCAGTGAGTTGATTGCATAGGTTGGTGATTACACCAACAATCAACGAAGGAGGTTGCCATCAGCAATGAGAGATGTCTCATCCAATCTGTTGAAAACCTTAAAAAGGGAAGTGATTTCAGTATTTAGAGAAAGTATTCCCATCTCTACATTTGACAGCCAGTGTCTCCTGGGAACTCATCAAAGACATTCATTGGATCCCCTGGTTTGCAGCCTGCTCTGAGGAATTTGGAATTTTGCATCCCCCTGGCTGTGTGAGACAATTTTATAAAATCTCAAACTATTTACAGATATTTCCTGTGAGTTCTGTTTCTCTAGAAAACCCTGACTAATCCACTGTGGGTGATTATTCAGCAATTAAATCCTAAGAGGTTATCCTTAGCACCATATAAAGAAATTTTCATCTCCTGAAGCCTAAGCATGTAAAAGTTGGATATGGTCATAAAGTGGCAGAGAAGATGGAGAAAGTTGATTCTTACCTTGAACAGGACTGTTATGCCTATTGGGTTGCCAAACAGAATGGAGAGCTATGGAACTAGATAATAGAATATGCTGCCCATATGAGCAAAATAGATAGGTAGCCACCAAAGTGTTTCTCAATCTGTGCAGAGAGAAGGAACTGATGCTTTAAAAGGTTTGAAGATTAGGAAACCAAGAGTAACTACCCCAATAAAAGTTAAAACTTTTGCTTGCCTCATTCCTGAATTTGACCCAGAACCCAAATATGACTGCTGGATCTCAAGAATCAAGGACTTTGGAACACCATGGCAAATAGATGTGGCCATAATTCCCCCATTCCTTTCTCAAATAAACCTACTAACATTTACTCCATAAACTCTATACTGTGGAAAGCAAATGCCCAAATATATTGAGGACTCTTGTTCACAAGGTCCAAGGTGACACTGAATACCAGTGACCCAAACCATTACCAGTACCCTTGGTTAGAATGGAGACTTATGAAGTACAAGTGATAAATGGAATTATGGCCAAATCTTGCTCACAGTGGCTTCCGTGGATCCATGTACCCACCTAGTAGTAATCTCCCTCATCCCCAAATATAATTGGCTTATCTTGCATTAGCTTATTGTCCTGAAATTTAAGAGGTATCAAAGTGGGGCAACCCTAGTGGCAACCTCTGAAACCATTCCTTCCCACATCCAAACTAAAAAACTAAAAAATGGTTTCATATACTGAAGAAAATGGTGGAAATTAGTGTTACACTTGGGATGATGCTCCCTATCATATGTTCATTTAATTCATGCCTGTCACTCCTATGAAAGCCAGATGGATTCTGAAAGATGGCATTGACTACTGGTAAAGCAACATGTAGGAATTCCAACTGTAAATATGGTATGAACTGAAGTGTCTCTGCTAGCACTGTCTTAGGTACATTTTATGCATCCATGGACATTGAAAATATAGTCTATATCATCCCTATCTAAGAACAGAGGATAAGAAGTATTGTTAACAAGTATTGACTTAGAAGTGATAGTAGAAGCCACAGGCCTGCAATAACTCTACTGCCCTCTGTCAAAATATAATCCAAAGAGAACTGGACCATGTGAAAATTCCACAGATCAATAACTTCATCTTAATTGGAACAGATGAACCGTAAGAGCCAAGTAGGTTGGAAGCCTTGGTAAAACAAATATATCACAGAAGATGAGAGATAATCCATCTAAGTTAGGGAACTCAAAATACCAGTGAACTTTTTGTGGATCTGGATCTCTGGAGCATTCCAGGATGTCCTGTCCATAATAAAGGACAAATATTTGCGTTTTTCACTTTCCACCACTAAGAAAGAAGGACCTATTAGTCCTCCTTGGATTCAAGAGGCAGCATATACCATTGGAGTACTGCTATGATTGAAATACCTGTTCATGTGAAATAGTCACAATGTTGAGTAGTACCCAGAACAAGAAAGTTCTCTCAGGTGTGATGCATGAAGACTTACAATTTTAGTCAAATGACCTGGAGCACATAAGTATTGGAGGTATTTGTGTTGGAAAAACAAGTTATGAGGAGTTTATAGCAAGCCCTAAAGAGAAAATCAGAATATAGACTGCTAGAATTCTGGAGATAGGCCATGCCATCTGCCACAGAGAATAATAAACATTTTGAAAAAGAACTAATGGTTTGGGAAGAGGATGTAGCTCAAGTGATTGGACTCCTGTCTATCCTATGAAAGGTCCCAGGTTCGTTTCCTGGGCCTCCTGGTGAAGACAAGCTGGCACATGGGGTGAGCTGGCACAACAAAAAGAAACAAAAGATGAGAGACACAACAAACCAGGAAGCTGAAGTGGCTCAAGTGTTTGAATGCCTCTCTCCCACATCAGAGGTCCCAGGATAGGTTCCTGGTGCCTCCTAAAGAGAAGATGAGAAGAGAAGACAAGCAGACAGAGAGCACACAGTGAATGGACACAGAGAGCAGACAGCAAGTTCAAACAACAAGGGGTAGGGATAATTAAATAATTTTATTTTTAAAGAAAGAACTAATGGTACACTTCTGGGACCTGGAAGGAAAAGACCAAGTTAACATGAGGGTAAACATTCCCAACATGACCTGTGCATCTGTCAGTGTTACAGAAAGGAGTTATATACACACACACACACACACACACACACACACGTATAAAGAAAAAGAGAGAGAGAGAAAGGAGGGAGATTTATTGAAATGATTTAGCTTCTAAAACTGTGGGAGCTAACTAGGCAAGTACAAAATCTGTAGGCAGACTGTCAGGAGGGGCAGCAGCAAATTTTCAGGCAGGAGCTGACACTGCAGTCCACATGCAGAATTTCTTCTTCCACAGGGAAAGTTCAGTTCTGCTCTTAAGGCCTTTGTCCCAGTTTGAGTCTTTTGTAGACCCCAGAAAATCTTGTTCTTAAAGCAAACCTACTCCTGTGCCTGTGAACCCATTGTGGATGGGGCCTTTTGATTAGATTCAGTTAAAGGACTGTTTCATTAGATCACTTTTGATTAGATCACTTCATTTAAGGGACTTTGATTAGATTTTGGGATCCAAGTTTGGTCTTAATCTTTTGCTGGAGCCCTATTTATAAACTGAGAAGAAGTGAGAGGAAGAGCTACCATTTTACCCTGCCATATGAAAGAGGACTCCAAGATCACCTGTAAGTTAAGTTGGAAGCTGGAATCAGCAGAGCAGCTATAGCTGAAGCAACAAAGATGGGAGGAGAGGGGAGAGATGAGCCACAGCTGATCTTGTGGAGAAAGTGACCCTGGAGAAGGCAGAGACTAGCTGCTATTTTGTCTTGCTAAGTGGCAGGTGGCCAGGATTGCTAGCAGCCAACCAATGGAAAGACATTATCTCTGAAGATGACTTGATTTTAACATTTCCAAAGTTCATAACTGTAAGCTTCTACCCTAATAAATTCCCACTAAATAAACCAACCCATTTCTGGTATTTTGCATTGGCAGGCTTTATCAAACTAAATCAGCCTTCAACTAACTGGATCAGGACTCCCAGATTATTGGGCATAATCTCCTTTACTTAAAGTCAATTGATTATAGATGTTAATCATACCTTCCTAGCAACAGTTAGATTAGTGTTTGACTGAATAGTTGGGCAGAACAAAGTTGACACAAACACCTGACCATCAAACTGAGTTATTCCAGACTGTATTAGTCAGCCAAAGAGATATTGATGCAAAGTACCAGAAATCTGCTGACTTTTCTAAAGAGTATTTATTTGAGGTAAAAGCTTACAGTTACAACACCCTAAAGAGTCCAACTCAAGGTACCATAAAAGATACTTTCTCATTCAAGTCAATTGCCACATAATGAAGCAAGATGGCAGGCAATCTCTGCAAGGGTTCAGCCTTCCTCTCTCTCAGCTACAGGCTGGCATATGGCTTGTTTCTTTCCAGGCTCAGCTGCAAGCTACCAGGTGAATGACACATCTCTTTTCCAGGAATCACAGGATAAAGTTCTCTCCTCTGCCATGTCTGTGGAGCTATCTCTCTCTTCCAGTGTCTTCTTCTGCATGTCTTCGTGAATGAGTGTCTGTTTTTATCAACCCACCAAGGGATGGGGACTCAATCTACTGACATGGTCAAATGAAAGCCCAAATCTTAACATAATTTAATCAAAGTCATCTCAGCTGAATCTAATACAATCCAAGGGCATCAAAACCAGAGGAACAGGCCTGTTTATAACCATAATCTCTTGTTTGGGGATTCATAAATAATACCAAGCTGCTATACAGACATACCACATCTAAAGGTCAGGCATGCACATCCTCAGTCCACTGAAACACAGAAGTGGTATATTCAGAATTACACATGATCAGGGAGAAAGGGCGTGAGCAGGCCAGGAACTCCATATTATATACCACTGTTTTGTCAGTGCCTTTCCTTCAAATCACAACTTCTGCTGCATGAGGAAGAAAAAGACTAAGCTTCTTTACAGACAGTGCAGTAAGATATTTGGATGCAAGCCAGAAAAATGCCTTGATTTGGACATTTCCACAGCCTCAGAATTGTAAGCTTCTACTCTAATAAATTCCTATTATAAACATCAGCCTATTTCTGGTATTTTGCATCGGCAGCCTTTGCAAACTAAAACAGCATTCAGCTGATTGCTCTCCTGAAACCCCATTCAGATGACATCTGACAAAACATCAGTAAGGGGAAATTTCCCAAATAGAGATTTAAGTAATTAACCTCGCCAGCACTGCTTTAGTCACACCTTCTTCACAACTGTTTGTCTCAAAAGCAACGTTGAATAATATTTCCACACCAAAATTCCTACATCATATCTGCTTCCTGGAAAACCCAATCTGCTACAGCAGATTTATTTTAAAAACTGTATAATTTACCATTAGATAAAAGCAGATTGATCATTTACCCACAAAAAAAAACAGACTTTTCATCATTTAAAATAAGTATGATTTCCTTTATTTAAAAAAAGAGCTACCTGCAATAGTTTGATATTACTGATGAATTGTAACAAGAAATAATTATGTTTATAAATTGGTTTGTTCCTCTGGGCGTGATACCCTTTGATTGTATTAAATTCATAGGTTTCACTTTTACTTAATTAAATGCAGGTTAGGACTTTGATTCGGCCATATCAATGGTATGTTGAGTCCCCACCCCCTTGGTGGGAGGACACACACATAGAGAATAACACAGCAGAGGAGAGAGCTTAGTTTTGATGCTGGAGCCCATGGAGAGAGCAGTGCTATTTACCTGATACTTAAAGCTGGCATTGTGGAGAGAGCTCAGAGCAGCTGAGCCCGGAAAGAGATGAGCGCCAGGAAGAGAGACAAGCCTTATGCCAGCCTACAGCTGAGATCGGAAAAAGCTGGGACCATGTAGTCTTAAGAGGAAGAGGAAGCCTGAACCCTCACAAAGACTTGAAACCATCTTGCTCCAACACATGGCACCAGAATTTAGTGAGGAAAGTAACATACTCTTTTTGGCCTTGTGACTGTAAACTTCTACCCCAAATAAATACCCTTTATAAAAGCCAACAGATTTCTGGTACTTTGCATCAGCATCCCTTTGGCTGACTAATACACTACCAAAAGATGGAAGCAACTCTAATGTCCATCAACCAATGAATGGATAAACAAAATGTGGCATATATTTTCATACATATTCATATATATATTCATATATATTTGTATATATATTCATATATATATTCATATGATGGACTATTATTCAGCTGTAAGAAGGAATGAAGTCCTGAAGCTTGCCACGTTTGAACCTTGAGGACATTATACTGAGTGAAATAAACCAAGCACAAAAAGACTAATACTGTATGATTTTACTGATACGAACTAATTATAATAAACACACTCATGGAGTTAAAATCTAGATTATAGGTTACCAGGTAATATTTGGGATAAAGAATGGGTAACTGATGCTTAATTTGTACAGAGTTTCTAATTAGTAAAGCTATAGAAATGGATGGTGGTGATAGTAGCACTTACTGTGAGCGCAATTAAAAGCAATGTATTCTGAACGAGAAGGTGGTTTAAAGAGGGAATTAGAGTCCTGTATGTTACTAGAATGAACATTAGAAAATACAACATGGGACTGTATGACACTGTGAACCCTGCTTTAGACAACAGACTGGGGTTAATAGTACAAGTATAAGAATGTTCTTCATGAATTATAATAAATGTATGACACTAATACAAGGTGTTAATAATAGGATAATATATGGGAAAAATATACCCAATGTAAATATGGACTATAGTTAATAGTACTATTTTTTCTTTTTTTTTTAATTTATTGAAATATATCAACATACAAAACAATAAGTGTATAATAGTTGCGAACTTACAAACCAAACATATATAACATCAAACAAACATACATAACATCTCGCCCTACCACCAATAACTTGCATTGTTTTTAAACTTGTTTAATGATTAAAGAGCATTGTCAAAATATTACTACTAAACAAAGTAGTTTTCCCCTAACCAGTCCAATTGTTATTATCTTTATATCGTTTATATATGAACATACATGAACAATTAAGTGTATAATAAAAGTTGTGAACTTACAAAGCATACATGCGTAATATTATAGAGGGATCCCATACATCAACCCTCCACCAACACCTTGCTTTGTCATGAGACAGTTGTTACAAACTATGAAAAAACACTGTCAAAATCTTACTACTAATCATAGTCCTTATCTTACATTTGGTGTGTTTTCCCCCAACCCACCCTATTATTCTTTTTTAAATATATTTTTTATGACAGAAGTCGTAAACTTATAAAACAATCATGCACATGTGCAGAATTCCCAAACAACACCCCTCCATCAACACACAACAATGTGGTGTGTCATTTGCCATAGATAAAATAATATCATCTGATTGTTACCATGTCCATTGTGCACATTTGGCTCACATTTTTCATACTCCCTCAGAATCAGCATAGTACATCTTTTGTGTAGATGCAAGAATATTGTATTATTACTACTAACCATTGTCCATAGGTCATTCCAGCTGTATTTTTCCCATGCTTCTCCACATTCCCATCTCCTGTAGTAGTGATATACATTTGTTCTAGTAGCAAAGGACACTCCTATATCTGTACCATCAATCACAATTCTCACCCACCTCTTGTTTTACTGTACTATCCAGTTCCTAGATTATTCTATCAATTGGCATTTACATAACTAGACTACCATTTTCAGTCACATCCCCATTTATAAACTAGCTGTTATTCATTGTGTTACTATCCACTCTATACATTTCCACAATTTTACAGTAAAGCTAATTAAAACTTCTACATACATTAAACATCAGTAGTCCACTCAGTCCTTCTCTTATCTCCTTTAAGAATCCACCACCTACCACCAGGTCTTGAAGATATTTTCCAATAATTTCTTCTAGAAGTTTTATGATTATTGCTTTTATTTTCAGTTTGTTTTTTTTTTTATCCATTTTGAGTTAATTTTTGGATAAGGTGTGAGATAGGGGTCCTCTTTCCTTCTTTCAGGTCTGGATGTCCAATTTTTTCAGTACCATTTGTTGAATGGATTGTTCTGCCTGAGCTGTGTGTTTGACAGGCTAGTCAAAATCACTTGACCATACCTGTGAGGGTCTGTTTCAGAACCATAAATTTGGTTCCATTGGTCTATTGTGTCTGTCTTTAGGCCAGTACCATGTTGTTTTTACCACTATAGGTAGGTATTATGATTTAAAGTCTGGAAATGAGGGTTCACTTTTCCTTTTTGTGATTTTTCTGGCTATTCAGGACTCCTTACCCTTCCAAATAAATTTAATGATCATGTTTTCAAATTTTTTCTTTAATGCTGGTGTTATTTTTTATCGGGGTTACATTAAATCTGTATATCAATTTGAGTAGAATTGATATCTTAATGATATTTCGCCCTCCAATCCATGAGCATTGACAGTTCTTCCAGTTATTTAGGGCTTTTTAAATTTGTTTTAACATCGAGTTGCAGTTTTCTGAATACAAGTGCTTTACATCATTGGTTAAGGTTATTCCTGACTATTTGAGTTTTATCCGTCATATTTTATTTTCACCACTCTTGACACTTTTAGTTACTTTTTTTGATAAAATCTTCATTTCTAGACTGTCTTCCAGGCCTCTCTCTCCTGTCTTTTCAGGCTGTAGCACACCCTTTAGTATTTCCTGAAATTCTGGTCTCTTGCTTAGAAATTCTCTCAGGTTCCCTTTATCTGTGAATATTCTAATTTTGCCCTCATTTTTGAAAGACAGTCTTGCTGGATATAAGATTCTTGGCTGAAAGTTTTTCTCTTGTAGTATCTTAACTATATCAGACCACCGTCTTCTTGCTTTCATGGTTTCTGGTGAGAAATCAGCACTTAACCTGACTGGATATCCCTTATATATTATGCATTGCTTTTCTCTTGCTGCTCTCAGAATTCTCTCTTTGTCTTTGGCCTTTGACATTCTGATGAGTATGTGTCTTGGAGTTGGTCTATTTGGATTTTTTTGCATGGAAATACATTGTGCTTCTTGGACAGGGATATCTATGTCCTTTGATAGGGTTGGGAAATATTCTACCATTATTTCTTTAAATATTCCTTCTGTCCCTTTTCCCTTCTCTTCTCCATCTGGGACACCCATGACACATGTTTGCACCTCTTTTACTGTCATTTAGTTCCCTAAGACCTTGTTCAATTTTTTCCATTCTTTTCTTCATCCGTTCTTTTGTATGTTCACCTCAGACTTCATTTTTTCAGGCTCACCAATCCTTTCTTCTGCCTCCTCAAATCTGCTATTATATGATTCCAATGTTTTTTTTTAAGTTCATTGATCGTACCTTTCATTCCCATAAGATCTGCTATTTTTCTATATATGCTTGCAAATTTTTCTTTGTGCTCATCCAATGTCTTCTTAATATCCTTAATCTCTTTAGCCATCTCATTGAATTTATTTAGGAGATTTGTTTGAACATCTATGATTAGTTGTTTGAACTCCTTTATGTCATCTGAAGGCTTATCTTCTTCCTTTAACAGGGCCATAGCTTCCTGTTTCTTGATGTGGATTGTAATTTTTTGTTTGTGTCTTCGCATCTGGCTTCCTAGAGTATTTATTCTAGGTACAGTTTTTCTCTTTAGTTTAGGGCTTCCTATCATTTCTCCCTTGCTGATTTTGCAATAGGAGCCAAGCATGTAGTTGATGCTGTAAGCTGTGGAGGCTCAAGCTGCCCTCATTTCACCAGGGACCCTAAGCTTCTTCCAACTTTCTCCTTTGCCAGGGGTAGGGACAGGATCACAGCTATGTGGAATAATCCACATGCAGGCCTAGACTGTAGTTACCCAGAGAGACTGATGATGCTTCACATCCCTTTCTCCCCTGCCTGAGGCAGGGATGGACTGCAGGTGTGGGCAGCAATCTATGCAGTGCGAGTCCAAGATGACTGTAGTTGCCCTGATAGACTTCTGATTTTCAATCTACGGCAGCAAAAGTGACCTGCAGTTCCCTATATAGGCTGGTGCAGAGTTCCTCAGCCTCCTCCCAGCCAGAAGCAGGGTTGAAGCTTAGGCAGGCTGCAGGATGATCTTCTTGAAAGAAACTGGTTCCTGTGGACACTGAGAGTTTCAGTCAGTCAGGCTTCCCCTGAGGCTGGAGGTGGAGTCAGAATGGTGCTACTGGCCTTTTTCTGACTTGGGCTGGTTCACACCCCCATGTTCCCAGGTTTATCTCTTAGCCAGCCAAGTCTACTAATCAGTAGCCAAAATCAGCAGCCAACCATCTCCTCCTCCCCTGTTTCTGGAATGGAGTTTCTAATTCCCATCATAGAGCTTCTCCTGTAGCGGCTCATGCCGCAAGAGTAGGATAGTCACTGGCCTCTGTGGCTTGGCCGGTAATTTCCCGGAAAGGCTGGCAAAGGTCCCTGCAGCTTCCTGCCTGCTGGAGGTGGCACTGGGGCCTAAGCTAGATCTGCAATTTGATCTGGATGAGAAGAAGCCGGTCTCCACCAGCACTGTGATTTTTAGTCCATCCCGCTTCCTCTCGTGCCAGGCATGGAGTTAAGATGTCAGTTCCTGGCCTCTTTCTGACTTGGACAGGTTCAAACTTCAGCGGTTTTCAGAATTATTCTGTAGTCCACTGAGTTTCCTCAACAATAGCTGAAATTGGTGCCCAACCATCTCTTCTTCCCTCATTCTGGGGAAGTGGAGCTTTTGATTCCAGCCGTGGAACAGCTCCCTGGGTGGCTTGTGCCTCCAGTGGAGGATGGGCACCAGCCTCTGGGGCGTGGAGCACTCTTTATGAGCTTTCTCAGCAGATGGGCAGTCTCCTGCTTCCACTCCTTCAAAAACATTGCAGGATGCACTTCTGGTCTCCTGGAGCCCCCAAACAGGTGCTTCAGCCAGTTCCAGAGAACTCTGGGTGTTTGCTAACTGCCCTGTAGCAGGAGCTGACTCTAGGAGCTCCTTACTCTGCCGCCATCTTGCTGGTTGTCTAATAGTACTATTTTAATATTCTTTCATCAATTGTTAACAAAGGTACCACTCTAATGCAAAGCATCAACAAAAGGGGGCTACATGGGAGCGTTTTACTTTTTACATGACTTTTCTGTAAACCTACAATTTAACTAATTTTAAAAAATAATAAATAGCTAAGATTTCTGTTGTGGTCATTACTTATAGGTGAAAAAATAAGCTATTCTCTTAGCAGCCATAAAAAGATCATGCAATCTTTGTAATAAAATATTAATATATAAAATAATTACCTAAACTAATGTGCTGATTTAATGAGAAGTAAATCATCAAAATTATGAATTTAAAACAAATATAGACGTTAATTTAGGAACTACTAGTGATAAAACTAAAGTCAAAAAGACAGCCTAGGCTCTTAAGAAATACACACATAAATACACACACACACCCAAACACATACTTCCAATATAAATAAAATCCCTGCAAAAACAGCAAAATTGAATTGAATACATAATATGTGTTGGAAATTTTCCAGAAGAGATTTACACACAATTTAGCATTTATTTTTTAAGGTAACCCTATGAAATACGTGTACTATTATGAAATATACCAATAAGGAACTCAAGGGTTAGAAAGATGAAATAACTTGCTATGCTTGTTTGTAGATATGTACTTTAGAACAACATGTTCTTAAACTTAATACATTCCTGTGGATATGAATTCGTTGTAAGTACAACCTTGTGATGAGATTACCTCAGTTAAAATGTGACCCAACCCAATCAGAATGGACATTAATCCTCTTATGGACTTCTTTATAAATAGAATAAGTTCAGAAAGATAGGGAGAAAGTCACAGGAAGTAAGCATTGAAGATTAATGGAATCCAGAATAAGAGAGGCCATCATGTGCATTGCCATAGGACAGAGAAGCCCAGTTCCAAGGATCACCAGCAGCCAGTCCCAGAATCCCCATCTTCAGGAAGAACATCTTACCTTGATGATACCTTGATTTGGACATTTTCCTAGTCTCAAAACCATTAGCTAATAAAGCCCCATTGTTTAAGTCAACCTATTGCATGGTATTTGTTTGAGAAGCCAAGGAAAGTAAAACACTTGCCCAAAGTCACTCAATTAGCAAACGCCAGAGCTGAAGTTTCAGTCCTAATCTGGTCGAATTGAAACCACACTTTTAAATATTGTTCAGAAAATTTAATGAGAAATAAAGAGTCCAATAAAACATTATTGAAGCTTAATATCCTCACTATGCTTTGCAACAGAATATAATTCACACTTGGAAATCAGTTCCAATCTTAAAGTTTACACATTATCTTCCAAAATTTGTCACTTTAAAAAAATTAAAAGCAGATCTGGTTTATAATTACTTATATGCACAGTCATTTATGTACTCAGAGAGTTTGAAACTCAGCTTCTCAAAAATAGTTGCATTTTGATATATTGCAAGCCTGCTCAAACATTAATAATTTGAACTCCCAGTCTAAATTGTCACCAACCAATTAACAACATCATGCCAGGAACTTGCATCTTTGTCATCTATCCTAGCTGAAAAATAAACAAAATTTATCACTCATTGCCTTTCCACTTCAAATAAAATAAAGTACACTTTGCAAGAGTCGTTTATTGGGTCTAAAGGTCACTTGGAACTTTCAGTTAAATAATGGCTCCAGAGATGGCACAAAAAATGTTTACCAAGACTCAGAAGTCTTTATAAAAGTCCTAAAGTTCTTCTGGATTTACAGGCAATGTCCTTGAGCCTCATACTTCACAAACACATGGTAAATGCATTGCACCTTAAAAGAATATCAAAGCATTATTTCAACCATTATTAACCATCAAAATCTTGCATAATCTAGACGTTATGGATTAATTTTTGTCCCCCAAAAGGTATGCTCAAGTACTAACCTCCAGTCTTTTGAACGTGATCTTTGGAAAATAGGATCTTTAAAGATGCTCTTAGTCAAGATAAGGCCAAACTGGATCAGGGAACCCCAAAGCAATATGACTGCTGTCCTTAAGAGGAAAGGAAGTTTCGACACAGACAGACAGAAGACAGCCATGTGAAAGAAGTAGAGCCTGAGTTATTTTGCAACACAAGCAACTGACCAAACAATACAGACTTCAGAGCCTGAGCCTGCTGGAACCTTGTTTTGGACTTCCAGCGTTCAGAAGTGTAGGACAATAAATTTCTGTTGTTTTAAGCCACCCATTTGTTAGAACTTTGTTACAGCAGCCCTAGGACACTAAAGCATTAAATAAGGCAGATTATTTCTTGGTTGAATTCCACAATCACAAATAATTTGGTAGCTTCTGGTGGTCGCATTTTGATTTTGTTGATTGTTAACTTTATCCTGATGAAGAAGTAAGTTGTGTCATCCCTACTAACCCATAAAGTGCTCAAAAATCTATAATTTAATCTTACAGTAATTAAAATGTTTTTGTTGAACCCTTATTTTGTGCCAGGTGTTCTCCTGACTGTTGCTGATAAAGCACTGAACAAACAACAAGCCCCTGACTTTAAGATTATAGTGAAGTAGGATGGAAGTATAGAACAGAAATAAATTTCATATTATGATGAGAAACTACAAAGAAACAAGGTGATGTGAAGAAAATAATGCATATTAATTGACTTCATCAAATCTCTTCTGAATTTTAAGTTCTGATTTTATATTTGAGACCTGAGCCAGAATTCACCACATATGAAATTTCACTCTGTATACACTAAGATATTGTGTTTGAAGCAAAGCACGAAACCCAATGTTTCTTTGCAATCAGTGGTTTGACGACATGTATTAGGGATAGGGTAGCAATTTAGAGTTGAGAGAATGATGAATACTAAGAACAATATGTGCATGTGCATGCATAAGCACAAAGAATTAGACTTTACAAAAGAATACTGCTTGTATTATTCTGTCTTTAATAGCTAGTAATTGGTGTCAATTTTACCATAAATATATCTGTGGCAGTTTGATATTATTTATGAATTCCAAAAAATACATTGGTTTGTTCTCCTGGGTGTGATACCCTTTGATTGTATAAAATTCAAAGATTTTGCATTTACTTGATTAAATCTAGATCAGGCCATTGATTCAACCACATCAGAAGGGTATAACTCAGGTATGAGTCCCCACTCCCTTCATGGGCTATATAAATGGACACTCACAGAAGAAGGCACAGGAAGAAAGAGGGCTCCATAGACAAGGAAGAGGAGAGAACTTGATCATTTCAGTCCTGCCACATGACAGAGAGGACAAGGCTCAAACAATTAAAGCCCACGAGAAAGCTGAGCCATTCAGCTGATAGTTTATAGCTGAAGAGACCAGAGCCCTGAGCAGATGAGAAGAAACAGAAAGAAACGAGTCCTCTAACCTAGAGCTGAGATGGGAAGAAGCTGGCCCACAGAGTCTTAAGAAGAAGAGGAAGGCTGAACCCTCACAGAGATCGGCAACCATCTTGCTCTAACACGTGGCAAAAGGGTTCAGTGAGAAAGTAACCTGGAGACGGACTCTTAAGAGCTTGTAACTGTAAGCTTCTACCCCCAATAAATACCCTTTATAAAAGCCAAAAGATTTCTGGTACTTTGCATCAGAACCCATAGACTGACTAATACAATGTCTTTTTTGTTGTTGTTGTTTTTATTTATTTATTTAATGTTACATTAAAAAAATATGAGGTCCCCATATACCCCCACCCCCCTCACCACACTCCTCCCCCCGTAACAACAACCTCCTCCATCACCATGAGACATTCATTGCATTTGGTGAATACATTTCTGAGCACCACTGCACCTCATGGTCAATGGTTCACACCATAGCCCACACTCTCCCACAGTCCACCCAGTGGGCCATAGGAGGACATACAATGTGCGGTAACTATCCCTGCAGCACCACCCAGGACAACTCCAACCCCCAATAATGCCCCGACATCACATGTCTTTTTAACTTCTAAAGTTGAGGTCTTTCTCAGTATTCAGGCATCTTTCTGCTACTGAAGTGTCCCAAATCATATATATCAGCAGTTGGCCAGCTTGAATGATCAAGTTAATCAATCTTTTTTTTTTAAATTGGATCAGGTCTATTATAGATCTTTGAAGGTCATTAAATGTAATGGTTTTCAAATTGTGCTCTATGGAGCCCATAGAAATCTTTTCCCAACTCCCTTTAATTAGAGAATTCTCTGAATTACCCCATTTTACATTTGGATTTCTGAGTGAGTTTCAGCTTGAACAAAGAGCCTCATGGTTTATGGTATACAATTGTCTGAAAATGACTGTGGTTCCAGTATCCTCATTTTTACTACTCCGGAAATGGTGTCCCAGAGAAGTATGATAGCTTGTCTAAATTCAGACAGCTAGGAAGTAAAAGATCAAGATGTTAATTTGAGGTTTTCCTTAATTCTAGTCCAGTATTTACTCAATCCTCTCAATTTCTGAATCTTGTTCAGTTACAAGGAGAATGAACTAATGTATTTTGGAGACATCTATTGAAACTGCAAGACTGCATAATCCTTGCAACACTGTGAGTTTGATGTTCCCTTCTCAATTTTACAGATTCAGAAATGTAAACAAGGAGAAGTTAAATAGCCTGTCTCTTATATTATAAAGGTGGAGGAAGCAGCAGAGTCATGACAGGAAATTAATACCATGGCTTCAAAGTCCACACTACTCCTCATTCAATTTATTTCCCCCTCAACTGATAGAACTTGGATTTGCATGTGCTGGTTACTCTTTGGATGTGACTTTCTAGATGATAAAATTATGAGTTGTGTTTATATAATATGGAAACGAATATGATTATCTGAATTCTTCTCCCTACCTTTCAAATCACCCTACAGAATGTGGGTGGGTATTGATCTCAATTAGCTGAACCACTACATAAGTTTTTACCATTCATAGCCTATTAGAAGATAAAATTCCTGAAACAATACTTATAGGCTCTCAAATAACTCAAAAAAGTCAAGAATTCTTGAAATAGAATACTGCCATTTAAATTCAGACCAGATTTGAAGTTTGACAATTCACCAAACTTCAGAAAGCAATGCTGCTCATAGGAAATGTTTATATCAAATAACAAGTTCATCATTCATAAATGAACTGATCAGTTATACAGCTAGTCAAATCAGAACCCCTGGTGAGTCATGTCAAGCCATGTGATGAAGCTGTTGAAACAGAGCAGGAAGCAACCATGGAAACCAGAGGGGAAGTCACGGCCATCTGTCCTATCTGAGGTGTTGCCCATTGACCCATGACTGGCTGCCTGATTGAGGGAAAGAAGCTCTTAGAACACTGAGGAGGCAAGCTGGAGAAATAAAAGTTCATTCTCACATTGTAGAGCCTTTACTTTCCTTGTTTGTGACTGCCTTACCTTTGAAGGGCTGTAGACCTAATGAGTAATATTTGGGGCCAGTACAAGCATGGGAAAAGGGAGTGAGAAGTAGGGAGCATGTAAAAAACTGAGAGTCCGCCATAAACAGAGCAAGATAAAATGGAATTAAATAGTAGGTAATTTGTTCTTTGTAGCAAGGATTAAAGCAGAGGAGAAATGGGGTCCAGTTTCAATGCATAGCCATTATCAAACATTTTAAACAGAAGCAGGGCCTAAGAAGTTGATAGTAATCCTTGATTTTTAATCTCTAGCATGTGAATAAGGACTATTTTCATAGTTTATATAATTGAAAGACTGTAGCTCTCAGGCAGTGTTTCTCTACCTCTGTACTATTGATACATGAGGCCAGATAATTTTTTGTTGTGTGGGACTGTTCTGTGCTTTATCAGATGTTTAGCAGCATTGCTGACCTCTGCCCTATAGATACCAGAAGAACCCTTACAGTTCTAACAACCAAAACTCAAGACAAAATCAGCCCTCACTGTAAACCACTGGTCTAGATCATCCCAATAAATGAACACACAAAGAACTTCAACCACAATCATGTTGCCCAGTTATTTCAAATCAGGGCATAATAATATTTTTTGTCCTCCTAGACAGTCAGACATTGGACTGATAAAAATGTTCTGGCTACAATAACAGCCTCTATTCTATTCTCAGGGTTAGACCTTCAAAGGGGATGAGTGAAGTAGATTCATTTCTAGGGGAAAATTGACAGTATAACTCACCGCCTCCCTTTGACCTTTTATATCATAAAGGAGGAAGAAGACAGTTCACTGGGGTATGATAGGGTCCCAAATTTCTGTCCTCTTCTGGATGTACTTGTATGTGATCTGTTTATCTGTTTCTCAATCTCTCTCTCTCTCAAAGCAAAGGAGGAGGTCAGTATAAATTATAGTTCCATTTGTGCAGTTTGCCTATATGACAGCCAAATCAGGAAGTTAAAAAAACTAAACTTATACACAACACTTCAGTATGTTTTTAATATTTCAAAAATATCTTATTACTTAATGTTTTGGGAAAAAAAGCAAATGTGTGTAATAAATATTTTGCAAATTTCTAGACTAAAACGTCAAATGAATTTTTGCTAAGTACTATGGAAGATAAATTCCTTCATAGAATGATATAACTTAATTTGTTGAAAAAATTAAGGTAAATACATTTTTTCTGTGAAATTTACCTAAAATATGTTTGTTTTTAATGTGAAAAAAAAGATGAGTCAATGTGTAAAGTTATTTACTGTGCAGGTAAGTATTTATTAAATAGCTTGCATTTGCCAGAAGGAGCAACAGGTATGTGTGTGTGCGTATGTGTATTATATACACATGCATATGCATATATATATTACTATAGAAGTTTGATATGATTCATGAATTCCAAAAATAGATATTGGATTATGTTTGTAAACTGGCCTGTACCTGGACATGATTAAATTATGATTAGGGCTTTAATTGGGCCACACCACTACGGTGTTTAGTCCCTGCCCCTTGGTGGTTGGGGACTCACAATAAAAGACATGGCAAAGGACAGAGTTGGAGTTTTTTGAAGTTGGAATTTTGATGTTGGAGTTATGGTGCTGGAGTTTTGAGCTGAAGCCTGGGAAGTGAACACACAGGAGAAGAACACAGAGGAATAGAGTTGGCTCCTTAGACACAGCAGAAGCCAGGAGGAGAGAGACAGAGCTGTTTGCCTGATAGTCTACAGCTGACCTTGTGGAGAAACAAGCAGGGCTGAGCTCAGAAAGAAATGAACCCCAGGAAGAGAGAAACCCAGAAAGCCTGATCCCTGGCAGACATCAACAGCCATCTTACTCCAACACATAGCAAGACTTTGGTGAGGGAAGCAACCTATGCTTTATGGACTGGTATCTGTAAGCTTCTATCCCAAATAAAAGCTTACAGTTATAAAAGCCAACTGATTTCTGGTATTTTGTATCAGCACCCCTTGGCTGACTAATATATTACATATATAGTTATTAAGCACATCAGGGTAGGTTTATGGGAAGCAGTATGTTATAATAACTACTGGATGGCCGTAGTCAATTCTCACCAAATTTTTTTCTCTTCCAGGGCATTTCCAGTATTTCTTAACAATAAATGCATCCTTGAAACTGAGTTAGGTTACTGGTATGTAGGCAGAAGTTTTGCATAGTAACCCCATGACTTGCCTATAAAACCTCCTATACCAGCCATTTACCCTCTCTTCAGTCATAGGCTAGCTAGATTCATGGATCTGAGAGAAGACTGTGATACTCTGGAAGACCACAGAGCAACTAAATGGGAGAAACCTGGACTGCGAATGACCCTGTGGCTTAGAATCACACCCCTCCTCCCTACACAGACCTGTACTGAATTATGATGGGAGCAAGAAAAACTTTTATTGTATTAATTAGCTGAGATCTGGGAGTTATTTGTTAGAACTCACTGGAAAACATCATCAGTGTCTTGCCCTTATCCTCCAGCCCTATCCATTCAGGGATCACTAGCCTGAATCCCAGCTGCTGGCACCAGGCCAGCAGCAGCCTGCCTCTGCAACAAGCCAGAAGTTCCAGGGAATTAATTGTTCTTCCCTGGATCTCTGAATTTCCCCAGCAGGATTTTTTTTTAATTCATTTTTTTTTTATATTAGATTTAAAAAAATGAGGTCCCCATGTACTCCGCACCCTTCCTCACCCCACTACTCCCCCCATAGCAATATTCTCCTCCATCATCATGAGACATTCATTGCATTTGGTGAATACATCTCTGAGCACTGCTGCACCTCATGGTCAATGGTCCACATCATAGCCCACACTCTCCCACGTTCCATCCAGTGGGCCATGGGAGGACCTACAATGTCTGGTAATTGTCCCTGCAGCACCACCCAGGACAACTCCAAGTCCCGAAAACGCCTACACATCTCATCTCTTCCTCCCATTCCCCACATCCAGCAGCCACCATGGCCACTTTTTCCACACCAATGCCACATTTTCTTCGATTACTAACCACAATAGTTCATAAATAGAATATCAGTAAATCCACTCTAATCCATATTCTATTCCTCCATCCTGTGGACCTTGGATTGGTTGTGTCCATTCCACATCTATGTCAAGAGGGGGCTTAAATTCCACATGGATGCTGGATGCAATCCTATCCTCCTGCTTTCAGTTGTAGGCACTCTTGGCTCCATGGTGTGGTGGTTGACATTCTTCAACTCCATGTTAGCTGAGTGGGGTAAGTCCAATAAATCAGAGTGTAGGAGCTGAAGTCTGTTGAGGCTCAGGGCCTGGCTATCATATGGTCAGTCCAGAGATTCAGATCCCCTAGATATATCTTAAACCCTAGCACCAACTACAATTCTGGTAAAGTAACAGGAAAAGCTTGTGAAAAGAGATCACATCTGAGTCCAGCTCCATCACACAGAAACACCAACTCCAAAGAAGGGCCAACTGACATGGCAGTGAACTCCATGCCATGACCATAAAACCTGTGGGTCTCTGTAGCCCTCAGAAGAACCAATAGCTGGGGTTGTATCTACTTTATCTGTCTCTGAGACTCTGCTCAAGTGTGCATAAAGGCAACCCCTCTGATAACCTCCAGGCTCTTTTTTAGAGACTCCTTTCCATTTCCCCCTTGATTTAAGTCAAAAAGCATTTTTAACTCCTGTTATTATGTGTAGAGACAGGGATATTCTGCTGGTCTGAGTTGAACCTTTTATTCAAGGTCATTTTCTAGTTACGTCATCAGCTGGTACTTGGTAGTGATCCCTTGGCACCAGGGAGGCTCATCTGCGGGAGTTATGCCCCACGCTGGGGGGAAGGCAATGCATTTACATGCTGAGTTTGGCTTTGAAACTGGTCACATTTGGGCAACATGGAGGCTCTCAGGAGGGAACTCTTAGGCACACTGCTGCTCTAGGCCTTGTTCTTATTTCAGGTGCACAGGCTCACAAGCATAGTCATTAGTATCAGGGGCTCACTGTTGGACCTTCATTCCTTTTTGGTCTTTGCCGTTGCACTTGGGGGATTGTTGCTGTTCCTTTAGGGACTGTGATAGAGCTCCCCTGGCTAGGGAACTCAGCACTCCCTCAGTTGTTGTTTTTCATTGTTTCCACTATGAAAATATCCAAACATTTTTATGTACCCTGGATATATGCCCTGTAGAACTCCCTGTCAACTCTATGTCCCCTGTCAATAACATCCCACACCAGTATTCCTCCGCTACCATTGTTGAACCTCTCTGTGATCCAAAACTTATTGAAAAGTGAAGCCCAATATGTTGCCAGGTTCCCTTAATAGTAAAATGGAATATAGCAATGAGTTTAAAGGTTAGATATAGAATACATATTAATTTGGAAAAATTCTACATCCTATCTTTTTCTTTTCTTTTTTCTAATTATTTAGCTCAGGTCACCGTGGTAGTACCTGGCCTGATAACAAACCCTTCACTGTCTGCCTGCCTTCCCTTCCCTATCTCCCATCTTCGCTCCTTTCCCAGTGTTTCTTCAAGGCCCAAACAAACCCTCTCCACTCAAATCCTTGCCTGGGGCCTGCTTCAAGGTAAATACAAACAAGCACAAATATTTAATCATTCCAAACTGTCAAAAATTTTGGATTCAAACACATGAGTTGAATTTGAACTAAACTTTCCCTTCCCAGCTGCATAAACTTGAACAACTCAATCATATTCTATAAAGTCCCAAGGATTCCTCTGAAAAAAATGTGGGTAATAGTAATTAATATTTTCTAGTATTTTTATAACTAGAAGTGGTAAAATGGTAACTTCGTGAATTACCTAGAATAAAAGAGGTAATGGCTAAATTGGACCAATTTTATTATTGCCACACAGCTAGATAATGGTGGAAATGACACTTGGACTCAGTTTTGTCTTCCTGGTAGGCCAGTGTTCTTTCTCTCTCACTGTGTCAATTCCTTGATAATTATCAGACATTACTAAAGTCATCCGTGAAACAGTTTACTTAGTTTTAATTTTTCTTCTTTTTAATCGTAGTTGTATGTATATGCACACACTTAGAGTCAAGTTTTATGTCTTGAGAAACAATAGCCATTCACCACCCCCTTCCCAGAGGCAACCAATTCAATTCTTTTGGGTTATTCCTTTGGTATTTATCTCCATTTTTCTAGGAATCATGCTTGTTTTGCTTTTTATTGATTTTGTTTTAGGCATTATCTATTGATGTCACATTACAGAGGATGACGTTTTAGCATCTTTCCTTTTCCTGCTCCAACACACACATCCTTCCCATAATTTCAATCTCTCAACATAGTTCTATCAAATTTTTATATAAATTCTCAGTATTACTATAGTCGTGACTATGTAAAGCTATCTATAATTGAGCCACACAGTGAACTTTTCCTTTACTGAACAAACATTTCCTCCTGCCTGGAGTTAATAATTTCCTTAATTTTGGGTTGGCTTACTTTTTTATGTGGTCACTAATTCAAACCCAAACTGTCTACCAATGATCCAATTGTCTCCACATGACACTGAGGGCTTTCAATTTCCTACCCATTTCCTCTCCTTAGAAAAAAACCCTTAGGGAATCTTCTGATGTACGTGATCCTTTTTTTTTTAATTTTTCTATTTTTAAATTGAAGTATATCACTACGCATAAACATACATAAACAATAAGTGTATAGTAATAGCTGTGAACTTACAAAACAAACACACAAAGCATCATACAGATCTCTCATAATTCACCCAACCACCAATACCTTGCGTTGTTGTTAAACATTTTAAACTAATGATTAAAGAACATTGTCAAAATATTACTACTAACCAAAGTATTTTCCCACAACACACCCTACTGATGGGTTGTCCTCTAAGGAGAGTTCACAGCTATTATTCAGATCTCTTACTTCACCTTAGTTGTGGGGATTCCTTTTACTTGACTTCAGCATTGAAAGCCCAATTTACTTCATTCCATTCTTCTTCTTTATTGTTTTACTTGTTTCAATTTAACACATTCCACAGTAGCTGTCTGATAAAGCATAGATGGGAGGGTAATTTTTGTTTTAAGAACTTATATATCTTGATGTAATTTCTTTATTCTCCCCTCCCACATGCTTGATTGGTAATTTCAATGAGTATAGAACTATACCTATATATCTGTGACATTTTCTTCTGTTATTTGTTTGACTATTCTTTCTCCTCCATCCTCTATTTTCTCTGTTTCTTTCTGCCTCTAAATGTATATATTCATATTGGACCTACTAGGCAGATTCTATAATTTTCAGTTTTTTTTTTAAATTTTCTTCTTTAATCTCTTTCCTCTCTCTCTCTCTTTCTCTGCCTCCATCTTTCTCTCTCTTTACCTCTCTCCTTTCTTCCACTCTCTCTCTCTCCATATATGTATGGGACATGAGGTGGGGGGGTATCATTGCTTTTTCGTATTTTTCTGCAACTTTATCTTCTAGACTTTGCATTAAGCTTTTTTTTTAAACATTATTTGCTTATGTATTTCTTCCCCCACACACACCCTCATTGTTTGTACTCACTGTCAGCTCATCTTCTTTTTAGGAGGCACTGGGAACCAAACCTGGGAACTTCATGTGGGAGGCAGGTGCCCACTCATTTGAATCACCTCTACTCCCTGCTTGTTGTATCTCTCAGTGTGTTTCTTCATTGTGTCTCTTCCTTGCATCAACTCACTGCATCATCTTATTGTGTCAGCTTGCCACACCAGCTCATCAGCTCACTGTCTTGCTTGTCTTCTTTAGGAAGCACAGTGAACCAAACCGGGAACCTCCCATGTGGTTGGAGGGCACCCAACTACTTGAGCCACATCCACTTCCCTTCATTAAGCTTTTAATTTTTCCTATACATCACTTCCCACAGAGTCTTTATTAATCTCTATATCTTCCTTTTATGTTGCTACATGCTTAACATTTTCCTGTTCCTTCTCTGAAGATATTCATAATGGGCTACTTTTTTTTTTCAGTGTTCTCCCCAATCAGGGATTTTTCCTCCAAATTGATTTTATTTCCTGTGTGTGGATCTTTCAGTGAGGTGGCATTCTCCACTTGTCCGCTAATCCTAATCTGAATGCTTATACTCAAGAGTGGGATTTTATAAAACTGTTTAAGAGATCCAACTGCATGGATGGGATCATTAACTTTTAGTTTCTCCACAAGGTGATCTGGGTGAGAATTTTCCTTAGAATCTTTAGAGTTATGTTCTATTGTCTATTAGACTACTGAGGAAATGACTGTCTAATGCTCTTCCTGGAGGGAAACAAAGGAGAAGGGAGGGCGGTTGTATTAGCACCCAGCAACCATCCAGTCACAGCTCATCTGCTGCCCTTCAGCTCAAACAGTCTAGTTTGCCTTCTCTAGAGGCTGAACCATTAATCATTTGAAAAGGACAGACAGTAGAGTCATTGAGCTGCACAGAATGGTGGTAGGGATATGGGTATCCAACTTTTTTAATAAACTTTGAGCACATTTGTGAAAAGTCCTAATACCTTGATTTTCTGAGCCTTCTGGTAATTCTTCAGTGTAAGCCAGATTGGTTCTCAGCTTTCCACCCTAGTTTAAGACTTTTGGGGTCTGCTATGTAATTTTCTCATCAACCACTTATTTTTCAACTTCCACAATCTTTTTGTATTCTCTTTTTTCCTCTTCACTCAAACTGTAGGTATATTTTTATGTAATCCCATTACTATTATTTTAGTAGAGTTTCAGGAGGGAATTAAAGTAGATTTGTCAGAATTATCTGCCATATTAAAATGGAGAGTCTTCTTGAAACTTTTGATGACATATTTTCACAAGAAAAGAATTTTTTTATAAACAGGGCCCATATCCCAATCTAGCCAAAGAGAATCATTAGAAGTTTAAAGTCCACATTACTATGTATGTAGTAAGACCCACAGCTTTAATTCTAAAAGTATCTTTAGTATGTGACTCCAAGAATGAAAAGTGCAGACAACAGAAAATCCACCATGCCACACATGAAAATTTAAGCATAATGACTGAGAAATTTGTGTGGGTTCTTATTCCTTAATGAGTAAAGGACAAAACCTATTACAGTAACACCACATTCTAACTTTCCAGATTTGAGTTCAGTTTTTACAATTCAGAGAAATACTCCAGGGAAACTGAACTACTTAATTTTCCCTACACTTTTCCAATTGTATGCTATAGCCATGAGTTTTCTCTACTTTAAAATGCCTGGGAAACGGACTTGGCCCAGTGGTTAGGGCGTCCGTCTACACATGGGAGGTCCGCGGTTCAAACCCCGGGCCTCCTTGACCCGTGTGGAGCTGACCCATGCGCAGTGCTGATGTGCGCAAGGAGTGCCACACCACGCAGGGGTGTCCCCCGCGTAGGGGTATCCCCCGCATAGGGGAGCCCCACGCGCAAGGAGTGCACCCGTAAGGAGAGCCGCCCAGTGCGAAAGAAAGTGCAGCCTGCCCAGGAATGGCGCCGCACACACTTCCCGTGCTGCTGACGACAACAGAAGCAGACAAAGAAACAAGACACAGCAAATAGACACAGAGAACAGACAACCGGGGGAGGGGAGGGAATTAAATAAATAAATCTTTAAAAAAATAAAAAAATAAAATAAAATGCCTTTCTTTTTTTTTTTAAAGATTTATTTATTTACTTATTTCTCACCCCTTCCCCCCACCCCGGTTGTCTGTTCTCTGTGTCTATTTGCTGTGTCTTCTTTGTCTGCTTCTGTTGTCAGCGGCATGGGAATCTGTGTTTCTTTGTGTTGCGTTATCTTGTTGTGTCAGTTCTCCGTGTGTGTGGCACCATTCCTGGGCAGGCTGCACTTTCTTTCACGCTGGGTGACTCTCCTTATGGGGCACACTCCTTGCGCATGGGGCTTCCCTACGAGGGGGACAGCCCTGCGTGGCAGGACATTCCTTGCGCGCATCAGCACTGCACATGTGCCAGCTTCACACGGGTAAAGGAGGCCCGGGGTTTGAACTGCAGACCTTCCATGTGGTAGACGAATACCTTAACCACTGGGCCAAGTCCAGCACCTAAAATGTCTTCCTTAATGAAGGAACTCACAACTCTTCAGAAACAGTCTTTTTGTCCCCTGAACTCTGTATCAATCAAGTTAATGAAAAACATTTTTAGTTTATTTGTGCATTTTTATCTCATCTACCAGACTATCAACTTGAGAATAGGAACAATATTTTATTCATCTTTTCATTTTGAATCTCCCTTCCACATCCAGAACTTAGAAAACTTATAGCATAAAAGTAATCTTCAATAAACAAATTGTACAATGCTATAGTCACCTTGTATAACAAAATTTTATTGCAGGGTTTGTTAGTTGCCTAATCCAATGCACATTATTCCTGACCTATTTAGTAGGAGAATTCTGAATTTTTATCTGGGCACATGGCCAGATAAAATAAAGCATATTTTTCTCAGCTACATTTGCAGTTGTGTAGTTATATGTGATCATCTGACTAAATTTTAGCAAACAAAATATAAATTACACCAAATATCAGGAGATAAATAAGAGAGCATAGGTTGTGCTAAGGAAGTACTTAGGTGGCGGACTTGGCCCAGTGGTTAGGGCATCCGTCTACCACATGGAAGGTCTGTGGTTCAAACCCCTGGCCTCCTTTACCCATGTGCAGCTGGCCCATGTGCAGTGCTGATGCATGCAAGGAGTGCCCTGCCATGCAGGGGTGTCCCTTGCATAGGGGAGCCCTACGCGTAAGGAGTGAGCCCCGTAAGGAGAGCCACCCAGAGCGAAAGAAAGTGCAGCCTGCCCAGGAATGGCACCGCACACACGGAGAGCTGACACAACAAGATGATGCAACAAAAAGAAACACAGATTCCCGTGCTGCTGACAACAACAGAAGCAGACAAAGAAGACGCAGCAAATAGACACAGAAAACAGACAACCGGGGTGGGGGCAGGAGGGGAAGGGGAGAGAAAGAAAGAAAGAAATACATCTTTAAGAAAAAAAAAAGGAAGTACTTAAAGGGAAAAGCTTCTTTATGAAAGAACTGCTAAGATTTTTTTAAGTTTTCATATTAGTGAATCACTGAGTTTTCTCTTTATTATCTTTAAGATGTAATTTAACCTTTGGTGGAATTTCTCTAAATAATGCCATTGTCATCTGTCTATATAATTTGACTACATCGCCCTGGCAGTCATTAAGAGACCATAGAGGGGAGGGTAAAAAAACGATATGTCCTGCCATTCTTTAATGGTATATAATAGGCTCTTTCAGTGTCCCAATATGCCCATCTCTGTTCTGTTCCACAGACAAGTTATTTTGATGTCCACAATTTTCAAAAACGTATTATTTTTCTATTGAAAAATATTGTTCAGAATTTTCTAAAGATATGGACTGTAGAATGAATTGTTTGTGTGCAATGAAATCTGAAAGAAAGATGACTATCAAAGAACCATCACAGCAGAATAGTTTGAGGATTAAAATCCTTCCCTATTTGCTATGTTTAAATGGTCAAACTGCAAATATTTTAAGGAAGATAAATTAAATAATTGTTAAAATGTGCATTTAGAATCTGAAGTATAAATTCCAAAGCCCATTACCTTAGATGTCTAAGAAATAGTAAAGCATAAAGATTAAGAACAGTTGTGGGACTGCTGCTTTTGGGCAGGATGCAGTCAGTTGCAGCAAGTCAAAAATTTCACTGCATGAAATAGAAAAAAAGGAATAAATCACATATTTTTAAAAACCTCAGAAGACTGTGGAAGCAACAAGCACTATATAAATTAAAATTATAGGATGGTTATTATGGTAGTTATGGTAGATTGAATCATGTCTCCCAAAAAAGAATTTTTCAAAACTGATATAGGAGAGCAACCCATAGATAAAAGGAATTCAGTGAAGCCATAGCAGGATAAAAACAACAATGCAAAGCATCACAAACATGGGTATATAATCATACTGCTGCAAACCAAGGGCAAAGAGAAAATTTTGAAAGAAGACAGAGAAAAATGATATGTTGTAGTCAAAGAAAAACAATAAGATTAATGGTTACATTTTCATCAGAAAGATCTGAAGCCCGTAGAAAATGGGATACCAGCTTTAAGATTTCCATTAAAAATAGATGCATAAAAGCTCTTGTCCCCTCTCCCAGGCAAGAAATATCAGTCAACAATGAAGAAGAAATAGTTAGTTAAAGACAAACAAAAATGGATGAGATTCCTATTCAGCAGGCCTGCACTAAAACAAATACAAAAAGAAGTTCACCAAGTGAAAGAAAATGATCCTAGAGATGAAGATGACAAAAGGAATGAAGAAAACAAGAAAGAAATTTTATGTAGGTAATGTGAAAAAATGCAGACAATACAAAATAAAGATTGCAATGTTTGTGGAATATATAGAACTAAAATGCATGACAAGGCCAGCCATTTTGTCCAGGCTGAGCTCCTGTTCATGCAAGATCATTAATAAAATTATTTTCTCCTCCACAATCAGGTGAGCTGCTGTTTTCTTCTTTCTTTCTAACAACTTTGGTGGTTCATCCGGGATCCAAAGCTTCAGAGGGGAAGGTGTACCCTACTGATTGAGCAGTCTTGGTCTCGGACTCTGCCATTGGAGGCCTGCCTTTAACAGCTGGAAGGACCTGAGAGCAGATGCTTAGATCTGCCAACTGTGAATGAGAAAAGGGGATGAGAAAACCTGCCTCTTGCTGATCAGATAACCTTTTGCATAGGACCAACATAAGAAAAGGGACAATTAAGTATTGCCTTCATGGTGGGAAAATTCTGTGAGTCTGGGCTTGAAAGAAACCCAGACAAGACTCAGAATGGGGAATGAGGCATTCAGTCAACAGGGAAGGAGGTATCTGTAAGATCCTCTCGGACCTTCCTCCAGATAGTCTATTAAGGAGGTTGTTAGAACATTGAACTGATAATGATAGGACCAAAGGAAAGGAAATGATGGCCCAATGTATTCTGGCCAAAATATGGGGCAGATGAGGATTGGCTCTATGCTGACCTTGTTTTCATAATTTTTTTGTGTTGTCTGTTTGTTCAGTGTATGTTTTAATATCTCCGGATGGTAATGTTATATTGACAAATGAAAATTCTTAAAAGAGCTCAATTCAAATGGCTAAAAATAAAAAAAAGAACTTATGTTAAAAAAATAAAGTATGGAAATCTTTGAAATGCCTAAATTGAGATGAATAGTTTATTCTTTTTTCACAGAACAGAAAGAGGGCTATAAGACTTAAATAGATACAGAAAGATGTAAAATGTTTGTGGAAGTGCTGACTAAAATTTGGTAAATTTGTTTAAAGGAATGTGTTTTTTTTCCTAAGATAAGATAGCTGGTTTTCATAAAATCAGAATGTAAGTATGTAGGAAAAAAAGCTTGAATGCATATGACAAGTTGTAGGAGGTACTGAAGAAGGTAGCTTTAAGTAAGGGAATGTGTTTTGTGAAGGTGTTTGTCTTGAGATGAAGCAACTATTATCTATGTGGTTATGGATAGTTATAAGAAATTTGTAGAAGCAATGTTTAAACCAAAATATTTGATTGGCAAATTCCAGTAAGTCATTATTAGACAGAAACTGAATTGATTTTAATAACAAAAAGTAGTTTCATAACAGGAAAAACTGTCAGAGGCCACCTTAATCTGCATATTAAAGTGGTAGTAAAGGAAGATAATCTTGATTCCATTGGGCTTCTGTGTTGCTCAAGTAAATACTTGCTAATTAATGTCATGGTGAAGGTGTAGAAATAAAAAGCTCCATGGTGCTGAAAGGGTGCTATGCACCAGGCCAGTGGAGTACTGGAGCCTACCTTCATAGCTTCTTTGTAGGGTCAAAGGTGCTACAGCATGCTGGGTGTGCGAATGACATGCAAAGTGGAGCAGGGATTACAAGAGTGCTGTGAACAGAATTTAAATATAATTGGCATTATGGTCTGCTACCATGTAGACACTTATATGGTGTTACAAAACTGGAGCTTAGATCTATTAATTGCAACTCAAAAAGAAATTTATGCATTTGTTAGTGTGTTGATTAGTATTAAGTACTGTACCAGATGTGTTCAAGCTGTGGTGGCAACTGCTCTCCTGGTGGAAGAGAGCAGGAAGCTGACTTTCAGAGATACCTTAGTCATTAGCACCCTGCATCAGTTCAGAACTATTTTGTCTCAGAAAGCAGGAAGGTGACTGACTGAGTCCCAAATTCTGAAGTATGAGGCTATTCTAATGGAAAAAGTGACTTGGTATTGACAACAGACCATAGACTAAACCTGGCCTCTTTCCTTTGGAAGGGATCTGACCAATGGAGGCTCCTGAGTATGATTTTTTAGACAGGATTGAGTATCAGACCCAAGTCTGGTCTGACCTAGGGGACCTACCCCTTCACTGAGGGGAAAAATTATGCATAGAGGAGTCCTCCATGGTACTAGAAGGAAGGAGGCACAATGGCTATGCAATTGTGGATGGACTAACTTGTGAGGTGAAAGAAGCTGGCCGATTACCCAATGACTGATCAGCTCAAATTTATGAACTGTATGCATTAAATCAAGACCTCAAATTATTACAAAAAAGGATGGTACAGTCTACAGCAACTCTTGGTATGCCTTTGGGGTAGCCTACACCTTTGGAAAAATTTGGGAAAAGAGGGTATTTTTTAACAGCAAAGGAAAAGGGCTAGTCCATGGGGAATTAATAAAACAATCTACTCTTACTCAGGGAAATATAAGTGGTGCATGTAAATGGACACCAGAAAGGTCATACATTTGAAGCAAAGGGCAATAGGTTAGCAGATGAAGAGGCTAGGGAAGACTCCCTTAGTTCCCCTTTGAAGGTGATGATCCTAATACCCTTCATTCCTGAAGAGCTCGAGTTCTCCACATTCTCTGACAAGGAGGTGAAAGAGCTGGAACAGTTAAGAGTGACCCTAGATGATCAAGGGAAATGGCTCCTCCTGGATGGCAGGCAAATGTTGAATAAATAAATCATGAGAAAGGTATTAGCAGTCTTACACCAAGGGAGTCAATGGGGGGTACAGGCCATGTGTGATCTGGTTCTTAAGTATTTTGGATGTGTGGACCTTTATACTATAGCTAAACAAATAAGTGAACAATGTATAATTTTCCAAAAGGTCAATAAGAAAGTCTTAAGGAAGCAAGAACAAGGGGGATGGGAGCCGGGCCTCAGGCCATTCCAGAGTATTAGGTTGATTACAGTAAAATGTCCCCAGTAGGTTGGCTAAAGTATGTTCTGGTTACTATGGATCATTTGACAAGATGGGTGAAGGAATATCCTCTAGCCTCAGCTACAACATCAGGAATTTCTGGAATTATCCTTGAACAAATCATTCCTCATTACAGGTTAGTAGAAAATATAGATTTGGATAATGGTAGCCACTTTACCTCCCATGTGCTGCAGAATGTTATGAGAATTCTTGGTGTCACATGGAACTTCCATGCAACTTGGCACCCACCATCTTCAGGGAGAGTGGAGAGAATGAATCAAACTTTAAAGAAGTATCTAAGTTGGTTATCCTGGATTAAGTTCTTACCCATAGCCCTATTGAGGATTAGAACTGCCTCTAGGAAAGAACTGGGAATCTCCCCTTATGAAGTTCTTTTTGGCTTGCCTTTTCCTAGGATGACTGGAAACCCCCCTTCCTTAGAGTTGAAGGATGTCTTCCTTAAGAACTATATACCAGCTTTGTCCTTTCCTTTGTTAGCCCTCAGGCATCATGGTTTGCTAGCCCAGACCCTACCTATCGAGTTCACTGTCCATCAACACCAACCCAGCAGTTGCATCCTAATCAAGTCGTAGAAGGAGTCCAAACTTCAACCAACCTGGGAAGGACCCTATCAAGTCTTGTTGACAAATGGGACTGCAGTCAGACAGAGAAAAAGGCTGGACCCACTATTCTCAAGTAAAAGGTCCCATATGGGAACCAGATGATAAGTACCAAAAAAACATGGTCCAAGTCCTGGGAAATAGCTCCAACTTTGGATCCCTTAAAGATCACTCTGAGAAGGCAATAGTTGAGAGGGCATATCAGGAAAAGAGGGGGGTACTGGTCAGACTCTGTATCAGTGAACTTTGAGGAAAGATATCCCTTCACTCAGAGGGAAGGCTATTACCTATAAGCACCTTGTCTAGTGCTTCAAGAGACTAGCAGATGAAGGATTTAAAGTTTCAGAAAATGAGAATAATTATACTGACTATGATGTTTCAGATTGGGATTATGACAAGCCCTGTTAATTTGATAGTAAATGTAACCTAAGGCCTAGAGTCCTCGACTGTGCAGTTTGATGCCTGCCAAGTGATAAAATGTGGGGATTTAGGACATCAGTGGTGGCTGAGTGGGCAAATAAATATCTATGCCTGAGTCACTGAGAGGTTATCTCAACCTCCCCATCTTGATTGGAGCCTTGTGTGGTGGGCTACCAAGTACAAGGGGTGAACTGCCGGGAATGGAGGAGGTCATACTCACTTGAAACTGTTAGAGGACAAGAAAGCCTTTTATAATGGCAATACCCCACCAGGTTGCAAAAACCTCCAGTGTAACCCAGTAGTAATAACCATTAGAAAGGCAGACAAATTCAGCAATAACAATGGTTATTCTTCCCCTGACAATCTATGGGATGGGGGAGGACATTACAGGTAAAGATCCTCTGGAGAGGCTCCATATTCGAGTCCTTCCTCCTGCTGTGGATATGAAGGCAACAACATCCCCTCCAGCTAACCCTTCAGAGATACCAAAGGAAAACCACCAAAGGCCAGTTCTCCAATGCAGAATGATCCCAAAGCAGTCAGGATACTTAAGGCAGAAGATTTAAAGCAGGCCACAGATATAGAGACAGGATATGGAGATGCAAATGTCTGGGTAGAATTAGTCAAATAAACAGTCCAGAGTCTGAACAAAAGCAACTGTTATGCTTGTGCCCACTGCTCATATCACAACCTTTCTGTTAACTATCAAAAAAGCATGAAAAGGAGTTTAAGTGCGTGGTGCTCTTCTTCCAGAAAGCTACTCCTGGTGAAAATTGTTTTACGTTGTCCTCTCTCTTCCCTCCTGTCAAAAACAGAAACATCAAAGCCATACCAACTTCCCGCCTTGGTCCAGGAAGTCACTCTGCTTGGCTCTAGACGGGGAAAAGAGCTTCCGGACCTTGGGACCATGGCCTTGTGTACACAAGTATGGAACATGCGTGAGGATAGGATGGGCAATTTCTCTGGTTTGGCCATACCGCGAGTAGACTTTTGGTGGTACTGTGGAAAGGTCATCCTTCAACTGGTGTTACCTGAGAAGTGGGGAAGAACTTGTGCTCTGGTTCAATTGGGCATCCCATTTACTATGGCATTTGAAAAAGAGGAAGAAACACAAAACCAGGGAAAGAGACCAAATTTTGATGATCAAATTTATCTAGATAGTATAGGAGTTCCCCGGGGAGTTCCAAATGAATTTTTTTTAAATTAAATTGTCTTTTTTTTTTTTTTAAGATAGATAGATCACAAAAAATCTTACCTTAAAAAAATATAAGAGATTCCCACATACCCCACTCCCACCCTGCCTCACTCCTCCCACAACAACAACCTCTTTCATCCTTGTGGCACAGTCATTGCATTTGGTGAATACATTTTGGAGCAGTGCTGCATCACATGGATTATAGTTTACATTGTAGTTTACACTCTCCCCCATCACATTCAGTGGGTTATGGCAGGATATATAATGTCCAGCATCTGTCCCCGCAATATCATTTAGGACAATTCCAAGTCCCAAAAATGCCCCCACTTCTCATCTCCTCTTTCCTCTCCCTGCCCTCAGCAACTACCATGGCCTCTTTCTCCAGATCATTGTTACAGTTTCTTTAATTACTAGTCACAACAGTTCTATAGTAGAATACCAGTAAGTTCACTCTAATCCATATTTTATTCCTCCATCCTGTGGACCCTGGGTTGATGATGTTCACTCCACCTCTATATTGAGAGGTCCCACATGGTCGATGGATGAGATTCTCCTCCTTGGAGTTGTTGGCACTCTCAGTTCCCTGGTGTGGTGGTTGACCATCTTCATCTCTTTGTTAGCTGACCTGTGCAAGTCCAACAAACTGGACTGTAGAACCTGCAACTCTGCTGAAGCTCAGGGCCCAGCTGGAACATGGCCAGTCCAGAGATTGAAGTCTCCTGAGTTTATCAACCCCAGCACCAACCACAGGTTCAGTAAAAGTGACAGAAGAGACATGTGTAGGAAGTTCACATCTGAGTTCAAAACCATCACACTCAGGAATACACATTCCCAGGTAGGGCCCACTGACAAGGTACTGAAATCCAGAGCCAACAGCCATAATCACAGAACCTGTGTGTCCCCATAGCCCTCAGGAGCACCAGTACCTGAGTTGTATCTTCTTGGGCTGTCTGTGGGATCCTGCTGAGATGTGCATAAGCATGACTCCTCTGATGACCTCTTTACTCTTTTTTGAAGACTCTTAACCATATAAGCTGATTTGTCTTTACCATTTTCCCCTTTTATTCATGATCTTTTTCTAGTTGCTTCACCAGTTAGTGATTGGTAGTTCCACAGTGGGGGAAAGGTAATGCATTTACATACTGAGCTTGGTTTAGAGAGTGGCCACATTTGAACAACTTGGAGGCTCTCAGGAGGTAGCTCTTAGGCACCCTGTAGCTCTAGGCCTATTTCAAACTTCAGGAACATAGGCTTACAAGCATAGTCATCAGTATCAAGGGCTCATCATTGGAGCATCCTTCTTCACTGGTCTTTGCCCTTGCACTTGGGGTATTGTTACTTGGGGAAATGTCAGGTAGCTTCAGGATTTGAGTCATTCTAGTTCTGGTGGGTCACTGTTTACAAAAATGTGAATTGGATTAACTATATATATTATAATCAACAAAGATTTGTCAATACCTAAGGATGCAGTTAAGGGAATAGCAGAACTGCTGGATGCTACTAGACAAATGGCTTGGGAAAATAAGATCGCACTAGACATGATGCTGGCAGAAAAAAGAGGCGTCTGTATTATGATTGGAGGTAGTTGCTGTACATTCATCCCCATAATACGGCCTTAGATGGGACGACCATCAAAGCCTTGTAAGGCTTAACAGCCTTATCTGAAGAGTTGGCAGAAAATTCTGGTATTGACAACCCACTCACAGGATGGTTAGAATGCTGGTTTGGAAAATGGAAAGGGGTGTCACTGTCTGTCCTGACTTCCCTTATCATTGTGGCTGGGGTGCTCACAGCAGTTGGATATTGCATCATCCCATGTGTCAGAGGGTTAGCTCAAAAACTCAAAGAGACTGCCCTAACCAAAAAGATGCCCATACAGTACAAGCAAAACAACTTGTACCCCCTTAAAGAGGAAGAACTCTATGATGAAGAATGTGAGGTGGCTTTTAGCAGATTTGAGAAACTAAATTGTGAAAACTAAAAGAGTCTAAAAGAAAGAGGAGAGATTTGTAAGGAAAGGGTTAAGTTTAATTTTCACATAAAGGTGAAGCCAAAGCTGGGTCTACAGTTGGAGGAGAGAGGGAAAGGTGTTCTAGGAATGTTGGTGCCAAGTATTTGAAAAGTGGTGCCAAAGCAAGGGCGGGGCCAAAGGGAGGACAGGGCCAATAGTGAAAGCAGTGCTAAGTTTGAAAAGCAGTACCAGGAGTGAAAGAGGCACCCAGCCCCCCTAGCCTGCCCAGCCTCTGCAATGTAGGGAACACGGGAGCTGTGGCTCAAAGCAGGAACCACATAAGTTAAACCAGATACTCTGTAACCCCTGAAGTACCCAATCAATCAGGAACAGGGGAGGGACCTGAATGTTAGGTTTAGGATATAAATATCACTGTTTCTTGTTGTTTGGCAAGCAGGCCAATTCGTCCAGGTCTCGCACCCATTCTTTTAGGACTGTTAATAAAATTCTTTTCTCCTCCAAAAAAAAAATAAAGTGCGTAACACTAACAGAAAAGAAGAGAGTAAATGGAATGAAAAGTTTCTCGTGTTCCAGTGGTATCATAGAAGGGGTAAAATAGTAATTTCTACATTCTGTGATAACTCAAAGATGCAAATAATTGTGAGTTTTTAACATTAGATATGACTTTCTAACCTACAGAAGAATCCTAAAGAGAATGTATAACTAAGATGATAATGGAGGGAAAAATTAAATTATAAAAAATGTAATAAATATAAAAGAAGGCAAGAAAGAAGTTAAAAAAAGATATACAAGGGATTGACCAGTTTTAAAAGAAATAGTACTAAAAGCTATTGATTATACCCTTTGGATAGATAATATGGGATATGACTATAACTCAATACAATGGCTTAATAAATAAATAATTGTGCAAGAATAGCCAGAAATAGTAGCTATATACAGCAAAGGAAGCATAGAGAGATTGAGGGGTAAAGAATTTTCTTATTTGCTTGTTGTGTTTATTATTATTAATGAAATAATGAAAATGCTCTAATGATGACTGAGGTGATGAATGCACAACTATGTGGGTATACCAAATATCACTGATAGTACACTTTGGATGAATTGTATACTATATTTATATGTGTCCATAAAATTGATTTTTTTAAAAAAGAAAAGAAATAGTAAGATGATAGGTTTAAATGTATCTATATCAGTCATTTTAATAAAAATATATTAACTATTCTAAGTGACTAAGATTATCAAATTGGGTTAAAAATCCAACTGTGTCCTTTTTATAATAGAAACACTTTTACAAATAATAAAATGTTGAAAGATTTTTTTAAAAAAGAAAGAAAACTGATGTACCTATGCAAAACCATAGAAAGTAAACTATAGGACAATAAGCTTTAAAGAGACAAGTACATTTCATAATGATAAGAGTGTCAACTTAAAAGGAAGTTGTAAAATCTTAAACAGAGCTTCAAAATAAACATTTTTTTAAAAAATTGATAGAAGTAACATTCAAATGTACAGTTATAGTTTAGGTTATATCAACATTCTTATCTCATAGAGTGAGAAAGAAAACAAGTCTGCAGGAAAGCAATGAGGTTATAAGAATATTTAAACTGTGCTATCAACCAACTTGACCAAACTGACATTTATAAAATGCTACCTGCAAAAATAAATATAACTCACATTATTTTCAAGTGCATATATAACATTCTTCAAAATAAGCAGCATATCTGGCCATTTAAAAAAGTCTCAATAAATATAAAGTGATTTTAATCAGATTTTCCTTAGCCCTTTGCAAAGAGTACAGCATCAACTCTCTCGCTTAAATATATGGTTTTGAGGCATCTGTTATCAGTCTAATAATTGTTCTTTGTAGGTAGACTATATTTTCTCTTTCTGGTAGCTTTAAAAATGTTTTATTTCCTTTCGTGTTTGCAGGATCATACTGATATATCTGGGAAAAATTATTTTCATCAATCCTGTTGAAATGAAGAATTCCTGACTCTAATTAGTTCTGGAAAATTCTCAGCCATGAATTCTTTAAATATTTTGTAAAATATATTCTAAATAGAATGCCTCCCTCTAGAACTATTAGAAATGTGCTGCATTAATTCCTTGCCTCTAATTTTTTGTTCCTTGACTCTTCATGTTGTTACATTTTCTCTCTCTTATACTTTTCATCTTTCTAGACTTTATTCTATATAATTGCATTATATCTACTTAAAGTTCACTAATACTATTGAACCATGTGAATATTTTGTTTTAATTTATAGACTTTATTTTTAGAGCAGTTTCAGGTTTACAGAAAAATTGCATAGAAAGTAGAGTATTTCCATATACTTTGCCCCACCCTCCAATCCTGCCACACAGATTCCCCTATATTTAAGATCTTATATTAATGTGGCATATTTGTTACAACTGATGAACTAATATTGATATATTATTATTAACTAAAGTCCATATTTTACATTAGAGTTTACTCTTTGCCTTGCTCAGTTCTGTGATTTTAAACAAATGCATAATGTCATATATCCACCATTAGAATATCATACCGAATTTAAGTTGTGAATTTGTTTATTCATATAAGGCATATTTTAGTATTTTCTAAATCTGTATGTATTTCATTCATTGAGTCATCCCTTTTGTTAGGGTTTCAATTCCTTCTTTTATAAATGAAAGCATGCCTAAAATATATTCTATTCCTAAAGGTAGTTGTATTATCTTAAGCTTTGGGGGCTGAGAATCCCTTGCTGCTGGACTGTGGGAATGCCTGGGAAAAGAAATTTCACATATATTTGCTTCTGCTAAACTCCCATAATTGACCTGCTTAAAAGAGTGTCTCTCTTTTCCTCCTTCTCTATCCTCTTATTTGAGAGTTATAAAAGCATGCAAGTAGTCTAAAATCACATCACAAATTCAAAGGAGACACATACTTTGACTCGCTAATTATCATGCTAGACTTCTCTTCATTTGACCAAATGACAAAATAGATAGACACAGAACATGTCCCTTCCTCCCCACCTTGGTTGTGTTATTGTTTTTGTTAAAGTTTTTAATCAACTACCTGAGCTGGAGCATAGATTTTTACACTACCATTTTTTTGTTAATTTTATGGGCAAAAACTCCATATCCACCAATCACACATGAACCTTTTTCTGATGGCACAGATAATTAAGGATTTGGATTTATGCAGGGATTTTCGTTTTATTCCCCTGCCTGGTGCAAGTTTATAGCTTAGATTCCTATAGCCAAATGTGTATTAAAACCCAATACTGGGAGCGGATGTAGTTCCAATGGTTGAGCAACTGCTTTCCATGTTGCACAAAACAAAAAAATACACAATACTATGCTGAAGGTGATAAATCACCATGCCTCTATCCCCTATCCCCTATCCCCCTCCCCCAGACACCTCTGTGACTTGACCTCAAGTCCTAATTGTTTTGGTTTTCACGTCTTTCTTGGCTTTTGGCATTTAATAATATCCCCCTTTCCTTTCTCCTTCCCTCCCTCCCTCCCATCCTTCCTTCCTTCCTACTTTCATGTTCTCTCTCTCACTCCTCTCATTCTCTTTCAGGTAGGATTCATTTTATGCATCATTTTATGCATCATTTCTAAGTGCCGGAGGGTTTAATTCTAGAGGGCTGTCAGTTATTATAATCTGTCATAAGCCTAGAATGAGAAACTTTGCACCCTCATGACTTTAAGGCTGAAAATCAGGGCTCTTTTTCTTATTACCAAGGCCTGTTTCAGAAATGTAATTTTATGTGTGTGATGATTCAGACAGGCTTTCCCCAGAACTATGCACTTGCAGTGCCCGGGGGCAGAGACCATCATATTTAATTGCCACTTTTACAGAGAAGTTACATAATGTGTCCAAGTTAAACACGGGCTAAAGGAAAGAAGCACAGCCAGCATTCAGGGTCTCCTTTGTCTCTCAACCCTCAGCCTTTTCTACAGACAGCCTGTTGCTCCTTTCTTTAAGAATACCTAGATTCCTGCCTTTTGAATGGATCACAGAGGAGAAAAAAAAATACAATCTGGTCATAAACAAAGTTTTGACTCATAGCTGACACATTTTCAGAATCCAGCTGTGAGACTGGGCAAGCCATTAAAAGAACTTGATGCAGATTCAAGTCCCTCATTTGTTAAACAATTGATTATCAAACTCTCAGTTTGTTTTGATAAATAGGATAGGTATAAGCAAAGGCTTTTGCAAAATTTAATACACAGGAGAAACTCAGTAGATGAGCTATTATTACTTTATTACTATTATTTATATGTATTAGTGGTAAAGGGAATATGACTGCTTGTAAAAAATTTTTCTTCAAAATGATAACTTTTTGTACCCTTTTTTTCTGACCTAATCTATGTCTATTTTTAAATGGCTGTGTCATTTCAATAAGACCTTAGCTGAGTTATTGCCAATGCCGTCCTCCAACTTGACTTGACAGTGTCCCCACTGTCTTTCCTTAACCATTAAAATATAAATAAAATTATCTTTGTATCTGTTTACAAACCCCAGTTTTTAATCTCCACATATTTTGCATCAAAACTTCTTAAACTTTTTTTGCTTTTCTGCATTGTGAATCTTACTCTCAAAGTTACAGAATGTGGTGTAATTAAAGTCTGTTAATTGATTTTCAAAATTCACTGTAGTCAAGGCAAGGTTGACTTTTATTGGAAAAACACATCCTGAAATCTGACCAACTTTTCACCAGCACAGGTACTTGACACCTGTTCTTTCTTATAACCCTGAGTAGAGTTTATACATATGACTAGTACTTCACACAGAATTCAAAAGGAGGGCGAACCAGCACTTGGTAAAGAAAACATTGATTTTCTTTTCCAAATCTCTTACAATAAAACTCACCAAGTTGTTTCTCTCTTGTCCTACAACAACAGAGTTGGCTTAAAGGCCTTTATGGATTTTCTTCCCTATAATAACAACCACATCTTTCGTGGTCAAAATGCAGCTGCACCTCATCTTTAAGACTAAACAGTTCCTTCTTTGAGTCTGTGGTCTTTTATCTTGCTTGCCTTTTATCAGACTGCCTCTGCCATCAGCCATCCAAGTCATCTGATCTCAATCTTCCCATTTCCAGTTGTACTGTTTCTGATTGTGTCCATACTTTTAACCTCAGAGTACATCTGATCAGACAGTCCTCAGACAAACACTTCTCACTTTGCTGTTTTTAATGCAGCTATTTGTCAGTTTTAGCAATTAACATTATTTTCATTATTTCTTTATGTGGATTTAAATTTATAATAAAAATAGCATAATCGTTTGTACTTTATCCTTGTTTAAAGTCACTCTCTTATTGCAGACCTTGGGCAAGTTCAAAAATAAGTTAGGTAATGGGTTATTTATTCATTGCTTTATATTTTGTGTTTTTTTCAAATAGATGGATTTGTTTCATTCTAGTTACAATTCTGTTTGACACATAGAATTTTTTTTTAATGTGCTTACATTTTAAAGTAAGGAATCTGTAATTCAGGGAGCATAAGCAGCTCACCAAAGCTCTCCCTGGAGGGAAGGCAACTGACCTTAAGGTCCATTTCTTCTGCCTCTTCCCTCTACTGACGCAGTCACTGTATATTTCTATAATAAAGAGAATGCTTTAAAAATTGAGTATAGAGACAATCAATACAGATTCTCAGCGACATAAAATCTAATCCTCATTAGGTTTTAAAATAGGGACTTGGCATGGAATAATAATGAAGAGCAAAGTAATTTGAAATTAGAAAAAGCCGGATTTGGATTCTGACTCTGTAGATGATTGCTGAGTTACCTTGCATCCTGGATATTTATAAAAGGCTAATAGTACCCACAATATAGAAGTTGTGTTGGGGAATGAATGAGAAAATGTTGGAAAGAGTTAAGCACAGCACTGGCACAGAGCAAATGATCAATGAGTGGGGCTAGTATTATGTTATCCATCTCTTCAGTTAATGCTTGGCAAATTTGGAACCCCTATTTTGAACTGTATGCTTGATTATTTTTCCACCTACATGTGTTTGCATCTCCACCCTTGCTACCATTGTTCCTATCAAAGTCACTTTTGGTTCCCTCAGATTTCTCACAAATAAACCACAGAATATCAAAATGAGAAGTGAATTTTGAGATCATCTCATGCAGCACTTTAGTTCCATAATGGGAAATCCTAATCACACACAGGTTAAATGCTGAAACAAGGTGATAAATGATGGGGAACTTCAATAATGAACTGACCCAGAAATATATGCATTTTATAAGGTATTCAATGTTTTAAAAGGAAAGCCTAGCATGAGTTTCATTCTCCTGCCTTCCAGGAGAGGATTATTAGCAGGGGAGATGCTAGAATCTTACATCTCAGACCATCGCCGGTTTCCCCTGTGTTTATATCTGCTCCACCTCTTATAGAACTCTCCATTTTTGCTGCCTGTCTCATTTCCCAAATGCACAGCTGAAGCGGCTATTCAGAATGCAAAGTGAGTCAAAGGTAAAGAGAGCATCTTCAGTAGTAGTTGTTAAGCAGGGTTCCATTATCTCTACTCCTTGTTCTTCCCACTCTCAATCTCACCTTTACTTTCTTTTTCCTTTCAGACCCCTGATTGTTTTCATTTTCAACTCTAATTATACATAAACAATAGTCTCTAGTTCTGCTAGTTCTGGTCTCTCAGGTTAAGTCTGCCTTTCACCCACTGTGGCCATTGTCTAAATCACTGACTTTCAAGCATAGGTGACTATGAACTATAGGAAGAAATACAATTTACATCAAACTCAATACACATACATAAACATACACACAAACAAACAACTGAAACAAAAGTTCGATTAACACCCTTACCCATATTACATGCAATGCACTTTGCTATTTTTTTTTGTTCTATTCTAATGTTTTAATGTTGATAGCCCAAATCACATTTAATAGGGTAGAAGCCACAACTTGAAAAAAAACTGTCTAAATTAAGGCTGAGAAAACAATGTTAGCCTTAATGTAAATGAAGTTTATTTTTGGATAGCAAATTACTGAATGATCTTTACTTTCTTTTTACACATCTATGAATTACCAGAATTTTTTAAAAGTTCTATTAAAAAGTAAATAAAGTGTCAATCAGATATTCATTTCAAAGAAAGAAAGTGGAATACTAGAATAAGACAATATTTATTATAAGCTTATAGCTGTTATTAATACCTACCATGGAATGAGCAGAATACTACTTTAACCTATTAGACTATCAGGGATAGAGGAGGAAACTAGTAAGGGAACCAGGAATTGAAAGAAAATTATTTTCTAATCAATAGCCTTTCCTTTCTTCACTTTTATCTCTCTCATTCACCCCAGATCCATCATTCTGGAACAGGGTAAAAGTCCAAAAAAATTTATACCAATTATAAAGACACAAAGTAAGCATACATGAATATTTCATCCATTATTCCAATGGCAAAACTAAGCGTTAAAGGGAAAAAAAATAAATCAAAATCCTATGTGAATCCTAGTTTATTGAGCTACTTGACATCTCATTTAACAGGTCACTTTACGTTGTCTGGTGACAGTGACAGTCAAATTTATAATTTTAGGAGGCTCCTTTTATTTGCATACAAACCTGCTTTATTCCAAAAATTCATTAAGTTCATGGAAAAGACAATTATGTTTTCTTTTTCTGTTAAACCAACCTTATAGTGCCTTCTGCTAACATTTCCCTCTCTAAACCTGTAGAGTACACATGCCCTACACTTGCCCATACTTCACATAATAGTCACACCCCATTATAATTTGCTTAAAGCTGCTGGGAGCAATAAACCAAAAATGGTTTGGCTTTTGCAATGGGAATTTATTAGGTTAAAAGTTTACAGTTCTGAGACTGAGAAAAACGTCAAATCAAGGCATCATCAAAGATGCCATCTTATTGAACTTCAGCTGCTGGCTATCCTGGACTCCTGCCACATGGCAAGGCACGCTGGTGATTCTGCCAGTCTCTACCTTCTCCTCCAGGCTGGCTTTCTCTGACCTCAGTTTGGGTGATCAAGCTTGGTGGTATTTGCTGGTCTCTCCCTTCTCCTTTGGGATCATTGCTTCAGCTTTGGCCTGCTCCATCTGTGGCTTTTCTCTCTCCCGGGTTCATTGGTTTCAACTTCTGGAGGCAACTTTTTAGCTCTGCCACTTTCTTCTGTATCTGTAGTTTTTTATTCCCTTATAAAGGACTCCAGTAAGAGAATTTAAGACCCACCCTGGGCTATGCTTAACTCAATTTAATCAAGTGGCCCTTATCAATCTAATCTAATCAAAAGTTCACAATAGTTTCAATTTAAGAACATAATTTTCTTTTGTCCACAAAATATTCAAACCAACAAACACCAGTTAAAAAAATTGCAACAATCTGAATTATCTATCTGTTTTTAATCCATTGGTACTATGGCATAGTTTACTCCAAGCCACTAACCCAAAGCCACCAGGAAGAAGACATTTCTTAGTATTTGAAACTCAGGAAGTTTTAAAAATTGATGCATAAAGGAAAATTTAGTCTCATAGACATAGTCTACTGAAAGGATGATGTTTTCATTTTCTTGGTTGCTCAAGCAAATTCTATGCAATGGGTTGTCTTAAACAACGGGAACTTATGACTCATGGTTTGAGGCTAAGAAAAAGTCCAAATCAAGGTAATTCTTTCTTCCTAAAGACTGAAATTCTGGAGCTGGCTGACGGTCATCCTGAGCTGAGTCCTGAGTTCTTCTTTCATGTGGCAGTCTTTCCTGGCCTCTCTCTTCTCTTCCAGGTTCCAATGAACTTCAGCTTCTTGCTTCCTATGGGTTTCTCCCTATCTATCTAAATTCCATTCTCCTTATAAAGGACATCAGTAATAGGACTAAGACCTATCCTGACTGAGTTAGGTCATACCTTAACTGAATATCCTCATAAAAAATGTCCTACTTTCAATGGATTAACACCCACAGGAATGGATTAAGCTTAAGAACAGTTTTTTGAAGGTACATAACTCCAAAACACCACTGTCCACCCTCTGGACCCAGAAAGACATATTCTTTCTACATGTAAATATGTTAATTCCATCACTAAATCCCAAAAGCTGTAATCATTTCAAAACCAATGCTAAGTACAAAGTTTGATAAAAATTAGTTATGGGTGTGGTTTTTCTTGGGGTCCAGTTTCTCTCTATCTGTGTACCTGTAAAATCTAAGATACAGATTATCTGTTTCCAATATACAATGGAGGGACAGGCACAGGATAAACGTTCTTATTCCAGAAGGGAGAATTTAGAAGGAAAACAGGGATCACAGGTCTCATATGATTCTAAAAACCAGCATGGAAAACTCCATTAGACTTCAAAGTCTGAGAGTCATCTATGGATCAATATGTGGTCCTCGGGGCCTGGTGGAGCAGTGCCAACCCTTCCAAGTGCTTGCACAGCAGCCATGTTCTCTCGGAACACTGGCGTGAAAGCCCATCCTTTCCAAGCACACCTTCAGATCATTCCTGCATAGCTGCATTTCCAATCCTGACTTCCACTGAAATTTGGACTGGATCCATCTTCAGTTAACCCCTCCCATGGACCCCTGTTATCTGGGGATTCACTTCCCAGAAGCTCAATGCTAGAAAAACTTCTGGCCCTAGTCTCAGAGCCCACTATCTGGATTGGCTCAGAATTTTCCAAATGATCTGTGGTTTCTTTGTATTTAAGAGTTTCATTTTCAGCTTACCCTTTCCTCTTACGTTTTACTCTAAGCTGCAAGGGAAAAGCAGACTGCACTGTCTACACTTAGTTTGGAAATCTCCTCAGCTAATTATCCAAGTTCATCGCTTTCGAATTCTTCCTTCCATCTGACATCAGAACTCAATTTCAGCAACTCCTATGCCACTTTAAAACTAGAATTGCTTTCCCCCCAGCTTCCAGTAACACACTCATCATTTTCTTCTAAGACCTCACTGAAAGTAATTTTAGCATCCTTGTTTCTATAATACCAATAGTCTCTTCAAAGCAACCCATGGTTTTTTATCAAGCACCTCACAATTCTTCCAGCCTCTACCTATTACTCAATCCCAAATCTATTTCCCCATCTTGGTATTTGTGCTAGGAGCAACCCACCTCCTGGTACCAAAACCTGCATTAGTCAGGGTTCTCTAGGGAAACAAAACTAACCATTATATAGATATAAAATATAGTATAAACATTATAAGATCTATTATAGGAATTGGCTTGTGAGACTGAGGGGATGAGAAAGTCTACATTCCATAAGAAGGCCACAAGCTGGAAGCTCCAATGAAGGTTTTTGATTAATTCCCCAGGAAAAACTGGATGGCTGGCTAACTTAGAGATGGAAATTCTGCCTCTGACTGCTGAAATAATCACTTGTCCTTTGAAGGTTTTCAAATGATTGGATGAGACTTCTGTCATTGCTCAATGCAATCTCTCCAGTCGATTGTAGATGTAACCAGTCATAGACACAATTAACTGACTGGTGATTTAAAACCATGAAAAATCCTCACAGTAACAATCAGTCCTGTGTTTGCTTAAGTAACACCATAACTTAGCCAAGTTGACACAGGAATTTACCTGTCACAGGTGAATACACCACATTAGTGTCCTAAGTTTTTTCCATTGTCACATCGTGACAATACTCACACACAGTGACAATAACCATCCATCCTAGAAGCAAGAGAGAAAACAATTAGATAGCCCTCTGATAAATGGTTCTTTTCTCACTTTCTATCTTTTACCCAACTGCAACCATCCTAGTCATCTTGTGTCTTACTAAAGCTGGAACCCTACCCCATTCCAAAGTGCTAGAAAACTCTTCAGAGAAAGAGTTCATTTCAAAATATTTATTGGATCCAATAATGAGAAAATATATCTCCTTTATCTGCAAAAGCGACCCTCCATTATTTTCACTTACTTTGACTTTAGATAAATACATAAGACTTCATGAAGCAAAGCACAGATAAAAAAAAAAAAATACCCAGCAACAGAATATTCTGTTCAGTGGGAATTATGTTTTCTGCTTTGAGTATTTTTAAGCCACAGTCTCAGATGCACAATAAAGGGAATGTTAGGAGAAGCAGGGGCCAGAACAATGTATTTTCCTTAGTGAGGCATTGGTTCTACTTTACTAAAGATGGTCATCACATCAGTGGTAACATTTTCACTGAATTCTGTCTTTGAAAAACTTATCCTTTTGGTTCAGCTTCTTAATATTTGCACTAATCCATGGTGGAAAGCAGTTTGTTAAAACTGAACATAAATTGACTTAGAGATCTCTGCTTCCAGTTATTCTGTTCAAACACTTTTGACAGCAATCCAAGTTATTTAAAGAGAAGATCCTATAACTCTTGGGCTTTTCCTGAACTGTCTCTAAAACATGCATCACCTTCAGGTTACACATTTCTCAGTTCCCTGAAAATTGTTACCATTTCTTGACCCATGAGATTCTGTCAAGAAATGTGTTAACAGAGTGTGAATTGTTTCACACCTACTCTCCATATGTCTACAAGAAATATTTTTAATTCCTCTAACCCCAAACAGAGCAAATTTTCAAGTGAAAAGTGGTAAACTACCTGCAGAATTATCTGCTAAGGAACATCAAAACAAGTAATTCATTCTCCTTTCAGGTCTCCTCCAAAAAGAAAAAGAAAAGAAAATTCAGGGTTATGTTTCCAGGTACAAGAAAAATTATGAAAATGTGAATATAAGTTGATTCTATTTTTTTCCCATTTTCTCATTCTGACGTCTTCTGACCCTCTACACAATTACGTCTAAACCATTTAAATGCAATCTATAATTGATTTAAATCTTTATGACTTCCAGGTCATATTCAGTTATGCCTTCCATTAAGTGTCTTCTCTTGTAGCCAAGCAGCACACTGTCCCTCCTTTCACACACAAGTACAAAGAACTATTAAAATTACCATTTAATCCTTTGGTTCTTGTAATTTATTTTTCCTGGGCAAAGAAACACCAATCTCTTGTCTAGCAACCTGGCTTTTATAAAAGCTAATCCAATCCACATGCTTTGCCCTGGCTTTAAGCAACTGAGTTATTTGTCCAACTGATCTACTCTAAGTCTTTCACAGTTACTTTCTACTCCCTCTCTAGTTTCCTATTCTCCAACAGGCTGTTAGGATTCTTTAAGCCCAAATGAGAATAGGCTAGAATACTCCATATTTGGAAACAGGAAAGGTATTCAGTTGTGTTACTTTAGGCATATGTATAATAAAAAGCATATGATCCTCCTTATAATCAGATACAAACACAGTATAGAAAAAAAAATTTTGGTTGATCCTTTATGCATATGCACAATAAAAAGCATATGAGCCTCTTTATAATCCAGATATGAACACAGTATAGAATTTAAAAATGTTGGTATAAAAATTAGATGTTAGTATAAGAATTAAAATTCATATTGAACATAAATTTCAATATTTCCTGAACAAGTCACACTATCATTTATTATGCCCTATTAAATTTTTTATTAGATTGCTACAATGAAAGACATCAAGACATTACAAATACCATGCCAAATTATGTATGCAGGTTACTGAACCAACCTCATTCCTCAAGCTGAAAATGTTTTACCTTGAATATATACAGCTAAGCCATTAGTCAGTTTCCCTAGAGAAAACCCTCCAATTCATATTCAGGAAAGCAGAACAAAGTTGATATTTTTAAAGTGTACAACCTTAAAAAATAAGAAAACTCAACCAATAGTATATATAATTTAAGAAATCATCAAATTAAATCAGACAAAACAATGCATTTATCTGCACATGTGTGTTCAAAACTATTTAAAAGTTCAGAATTTATTTTTTTTTAATGGAAACAGATATAATTATTGTTCTAAAGACTGTGTCTTAATTTCCCAAAGGCTGCCAATGCAAAAATACCAGAAATGGATTGGTTTTTACAATAGGAATTTATTAGGGGAACACCTTACAGTCTCAAGACCATGAAATGTCCAAATCAATGCACCATCAGAGATGCTTTCTCACCAAGATTATCTGCTGGCAAATCATATAGTTCTACCCTCCCCCTCCTCCCCCACCCATGGCAAGGCAAAATGGCAATCAATCTCTGCCAAGGTCCTTGCCTTCACCTAAAGGCTCACTATCTCCTGGGGCTCAACTGTGTGTGATCAGCTATATGGCTTGTCTCTTTCTGGGCCTCCTCTCTCAGGCTTGGCTTCTCTGCTTTATCCCTGAGTTTAGTTGTGGGTGATCAGGAATATGGCAGGGCTCATCTCCTCAGCCTTGAGCTGCTCTGTGGGCCCAGCCCCTAAGGGGACTCTTTCCATGCCTCTGTGCTCTTCTTATTCCAGACTCTGGGGCCTCTCTCACCCTTTCTGGGCTTCTCTGTCTTCCTGCAGCCCTCTCTCTCTCATACGGAGGATCAAAATGGTGGCTTCCTTTATCTCTGTGTCTCTCTGTGTGTTCTCAGTTTATATAAGACCTAGCAAGAGGACAGAGACCCAACCTGGGCCCTGTTTCACTGACCTAGTCCAATCCGAAGCCATCTAATCAAGTGATCGAATCAAGGTCTCTTAATTGAGTCTAATGCAATCAAACATTCTCTTAATTAAATCTAACCAAAAGGTTCCACACACAATAGACTTCCCTGCACAGGAATGGGATAACTTAAGAACATAATTTTCTGGGATCTGCTAAAGTCTAAACCAAGATAGATGGCATATCTAAATATGTATTATCCTTGCCAATGCAATTTGGGCTTTTACATTCATTATCTCACTTTAAAAGTTTATCATATCCCTTCTTTCCAGATGAAAAAGAAAAAGATTCCAAGAGAGTGCAAAGAACTTGCCCCAAAAGAAAGCTAATTAATTATGGAAGATGGACTAAAATCTTGCTTCTGTTTTATGTCTTTTGGCCCAAAATATCTGTGGGAATTCACCTAAATGTTAGAAGAGTTATAGCAAAATGCATAGGACATATATTCATCAATAGAGAAGTAAATTCAGAGCAGCAGATTCTAATGATGTATAAAGCATGTGGTTGTTAATCACTGGGAAAAGTCCCATTTATAACCCAGTTTCCTTCACATACCAGTCATTTTATTAGGGTATTAAAATAATTTTTTAAAACTTTAGAAATAATTAAGAAAATTAAGAATTATAGATATTCAAGTGCAAGAGAGGTACTATGAGAGAAACCAGAAAACATAGTATTGCATAAAATTGTCATTTCTGGATTAGAAAAATGAGGATAATAGTCTTCACTGACTCCTTATTACTTATCCACTTTTGAGAAGTAGTAGAATAACTCATCAATTTGAAATTGGACATCATAAGACAAAAGGACATTTTTATTTACTCACAATATGGAAGACAACTGGAAATGAAATTCTCACTTAATGGTTCAGAATGAATATATGAAAAATAATCAGTAAATGGGCTCTTTAGTTAACCACACCTGATATTTCTATATCATTCTTCAAAATCACCACATATTTCCATATCGCTGTCCCTTTCCAAGTTTGAGCCTTCTTCCAGTATTCTCTTCTACCCCCATCCCGGTTCTACTACTTGTCCCTCTACCATCTGGGGTTTTCTCATTTAGACAGATGCAATACAATTTCAATTAACCCTGCTCCAACCAAACTCTTTCTCCAATGTGCTTATGCACAGCTACTACTATCCTTTTGTAGGATAAAATTTATGCTATTTCACCTATATGAAATGTTTCCCTCTGCTTCTCATATCTTCAAACCCACACATATCATAAAGTCTCAGGACAACACTACCAGGTTCAATAGGAATAGTACTCATGATACCTAACAGGCTTTTAGTTTATTACTATATTGACTGAACTTTATAGGAGGAAACAGGATAAGTAATTCAGCATCTTCTGTCTCATTGGAGGACCAGCAGCTACCCACATTCACAATTTCTTATCTCCATTCAACTCAACCACACATAAGTGTGTATGCTTAATGCCTCCCTCCTAACACACTTCCCCTATGCTCTATTCAGGTATATCTGGCTTACATTGACATAGAAAAGTCACTGATTTTGTTTCTGTACTGGTTTGAACTATATCCCCCCCAAAAAACAATTAAGTATATAATAGTACTTAAAGAAATATACTTAAGTCCTATCTGGTCTCCAGTACCTGTGAATGTAAGCTTATATGGAAATAGGGTCTTTTCAGACATATTTTAATTAAAGTGAAGTCATACTGAATTAAGCGGGGCATTAAATATAATGACTGCTGTCCTTATAAAAAAGCCGTGTGTAGATACACAGAAAAGTAGGCCATGGGAAAATAGAAGCAGAGATTGAGGTGATGCAACTACAAGTCAAGGAATGCCAAGTATTGTCCTGAGTCACCATTGTAAGCAAGGAACTTGGATATTTAGCTAAGGAAATTCCCAAGCAAAATGTAGAAAATGCAGTCTAGTCTCTGCCCCCCCCCCGCCCCCCCCCCACACACTGCTTTATTATAAATTGTGAGGAGAGAGATAAATTAAGGAAGGAAATTATAAGCTAAAAGGAACAAACACTTGATTATTTGGAAAATTCTCAGCCTATTCAGATAGTCAAAGATGAGAAAACATGCTCAGGAGAGAAAAATCAAGAGTGCAGCTATATAACCATTTGCTAAAAAAAAAACAACTAGGATCATGGGACTCATGAATCCATCAACTATTTCAGCAGAATCCAGGAAATGAGTTGGGTTCATCCAGGAAAGATTTGTGGAAGACCATCTTTTCTGATGACTTGCACCCCTATTAATTACACAGGAGACCTAAAAGTTTTCTGGGAATGTTTAATCAACTGAAACACTGCTAGTTTGGACTGAATGGAACAGAAATGGGACAAAATTAAGGAAGACTATAGGGCTTCCAAAATTCCACAAGCATAAAACTGGCAGAGATTACAGGACCACTGTTACTTCCTTGAACTGAGAGGGAAGGACCACAGGGGAGAGGAGTGCCAAGATGGCAGGAACACTGCCTTGGGCCCAGAGAACAGAATATAAGCCACAGATTATTATTTTAAAGCATGGAAATATATATATATATATGTATATTGCTGGTTTCAAACTTGTTTTCAACTTGACCACTTTATTCATCCCATTTTCTCCCTTTTAGAATAGGAAATGCCTATCCTATTTCTGTCCCACTGTGTGGATGGAATCACATCCCCCACAAATGCATATGCAAGTCCTAATTCTCAGTCTTGTGGATGTGAGGTCTTTTCTAAACAGAATCTTTGAATATGGCATCATTTAATTTGAGGTCAAACTGAATCAGGGTAGGCCTTAATAAAATATAACTGGAGTCCTTGTAAGTAGAGGAAATTTGGGCACAGTCAACAGTTAAGAGTGAGAAAGGAGACAGAAGAAGATTCATAGCCATGTGGCAGAGGCAGAATTTGAGTTATGGATTGCCAGCAAGCTACCACCACAATGCTACAGATTTCAGAGTAAACATAATCTGCCAGCAACTTGATTTTGGACTTCTAGCCTCCAAAACTATAAGACTATAAATTTCTGTTGTTTAAACCAACTAGTCTGTGATCATGTTATAGCAGCTCTGGCAGAGTAAGATTTCTACCACTGTATTTTGGAAGTAGATAACTTGTTTTATGGTTTCATAGACCCAAAAATAGAGAGGAATTTTGTCCCAGAATAGATCATGCTCAGAGTCCCACCCATAGCTGATCTACATAATTTAGATGGATTTGTGATTTTTTAAAATTAATGATATTTAGAAGAGATTTGAGGCTTAGAATCAATTTTGGAATGATTTAAAACCTTTGGGGATGGTGGGTTAGGATAAATATATTTTGAATATTGGAAGGACATGGATATTAGGGTCAAGAATGTGAACTTCAGTGGGTTAAATTGTGTCCTCCAAAAAATATGTTTAAGTCTTAACATCTGATATCTGTGAATGTAGCCATATTTAGAAATAAGGTAAAATGAGGTCGTGATCATAGTGGATTAGGGTTGGTTCTAAATAATGTATGTTCAAATACACATATTTTCTATTCAAAAAATATTTTAATGTTTAACTGAAAATAAACCTCCTTAGAAGAACATTCTATTAGCAAAATAATCTAGGAAAGGGAGAAAGTGTGTATTTTGCTTTCATAACTCCTTCAACAGTATTATGAGACGGGAATTACTTTCTCTATCTTAGAGGTTAGTGAATGGATGAAGAGACTAACTGGCATTCCCATAATCATCCAATAGCCGAATAATGGCTAGCCACAGACAAAACAAATCTAGACCACAATCTTCTCTGAGTAAAGTGTTCTCTTTTTTTCAGGTCTCTGGCTGATAATCCAGTGTAAAGAAAAACACACAGAATCTCAACAGGCAGAATGTTTGATGTTATTTGAGGAAGGTATCACATAAGCTTAAAGGAGAAGAAAGTGGTGAAATCTCACATGATCTTTTAGCCATCTTTCCATTAGTGAGTTAAAAGAGGATAGATATATCAATCAGACAGTGTACTTGGCCCCAGTGTGAGACAACATAAATGGAAGTTTGAGTCAAAGGATGACAATGATAAACATCTAATTGAGGCGATGGGCATAATCAATCCAAACCTAGGGTATTTCTAGCAAACACACTTTAAATCTATGGCCAATAAATTCTATTTTATGGCCTTGCTATAGCACCATAGAAAGTAATAACTATAGTGAGATCAATACATTCTGAACAACCTTGGGACAAGTATGGCTCCATTGAAATAGGGTATAGAGTAGTCTATTGCTACAAATGTCAAATTCAAAGTCATTTATTTAAAAACTATTTTATCACATATTATTTTTTAGCACTGACTAAGGAATAAATATAAAGAAATAGAATCACCACTCTTTCTGTGAATACGCTTTCATTATCTAGGGAAGACAGAGCAGAAAACTGAGAATGATAAGGAACACTCAAGAAGTATGTTTAACTAAGTTTTGTGAGGTAGGGTCACACAGATGAGAAAAGTCTTAATGATGATGGTAATACTGGAGCTGGATTTTGAAAGAATACTAAGATTTAGTTGGGTGAATAAGGAATGACAGGAGCTGGCAGGATCAAATGGAGAAAGCAAGGTGCTTCATTTAGAGCACAGGTTCTTAATCTTTTTTGTTCCATGGACCCCTTTGCCAGTCAGGTGAAAACCATGGACCCCTTCTCAGAATGTAGTGGCAGATAGTTTAATGACACTCAACATTGGAGGTCAGATAAAATAAATCTAAAAAATTGATTTTTTCAATTCAAACTCACAGACTCTCTGAAATCTTTCTGTAGACCCCTGGTTAAGATACCCTGATTTGGAGGGACTACATGTAATGACATTGTGTCATGACTAGCATGGCATGGATTCTTTGGGGAATGGCTCAAAGGGCCTATGGACATTATCCTGTAGGAAATGGGTTACCATTGAAGTAGGAGGGCAATCTGGACTGTTACGCATTTTGTGTAACAATATGCCAGTTTGGATAAAAGTAATTAACTATTTAATCTCATGTTATTTTTACAAATATTCCAAAAGAAGATAGGAATTCCTAACTTTCTGGGAGACCATCTCTGCAATCATCACTTTTTCCACAACTTTGTTCATCAGAAATTGCCAAAAATGTGTCAGATCTTTACTACATACATGGCACTGTACTAAGCATCAGAAATATAGAATCATTGTTTACTGTCTTCAAGAAAGTGCAGTTTTGAGGCAGCACAAATAGAGGTAAATAACTATAATAATAAATCATAGTAATAATGTCTTAGAATTGTCATGATAGACCTTGGGCAAGGGGGTTGGAAATAAAGGGATGGCCACATTTATTCATGCCCAAATACTCAAGAGAGCAAAATAGTAACAGCATAGGTAGTTAAAAACACAATTTCATTCTTTCCTTCTTAGCATGTGCATCACGAATTGCAAGTGTTACAAATTCACAATTTTACAAATACAAATTTGAAGTCCAGTATGATAAGAAGGCATGAAAAAGCAAGTCAATTTTGGAATGAGGATGTTTCATGTATAAAAGTCTAGAGATATGATAAACCACTACAAGTATATTATGAAAATATCACTGGTTTTTTTTCTGTGTTCAACATTTTTGGTTGATGGATAATAAAGTTCTTTTACAAAGCAGTTGTAAGGAATGTATTATAGTTAACAAAGTGTATTTAGTTGCTTACATTTGTCAGCAATTCTGTAACTTGTTGGTTATAAAAAGATGAAAAGTAAATGAAATTAAGGTTCTTAATCTAAAGGAGCTCACAGACTAGCCAGGGCATCAAATAAAAAATCGGTATAATAAAATACGAAAAATGCGAAAGTTCAGGTTTGGGCTTATGGAGGAAATTGTAGTTACTATGGAATCATTGACGGAAGCATCAAAGAGGAGGATGAACTTTGGATTCTGTGCTTAAATAAAAAATTCACAAAGAGTTTAATCTCTATAAACTTTTTGAATACATACAAAATCTAGTGATAACAGTACAGCAACTCTTTAATGTACTGTTTTGAAAGAAGCATCTTTTATAAAGATGACAGTGAGGTTTCTGTGAATATGAATTCATAGTATAAGTATATGAATTCTGTGTGATGAATATAGACCTACCAGTGGTTAATTCCTTCCCTTCTCTTAAAAGATCCATGGAGTAGGAATGACAATATATGATGTAGGTGGTGAAAAAGAGAGAGATCACAAAGAGCTGGAGTGATTAGAGAGAAAAAAGCAACAGTTAGATATATGTCATATCATACTGTTCTCTGAGCTTTTAAGATTTAGCTGCTGACCCCTGAAATTAGATTAACTCTTAACTCTGTCATGGCTTCCAAAGATCCCCAAGATCTGAGCACTGTTCCTTGTCTGGCTTTCTGTACAGGATGCTCCAGTCACAAAGACTGTCTATTTCTCAGATTCTATAAAATGCTACTGCCTGAGGACACTTATACTTAACTGTTTGATCTTCAAGGAAAGCTCTGACTCCTTAACTTCTCTTACCTGGCTTCTGTCACTTTTCAAGACTCGATCAATAACCCCCTACTCAAACGCTTTACAACCAGTCAGTCTCTAATACATGGCCCAATTTGTTTTCATACCATTTGTAAAAAACTGAAAATATCTTATATGTTTTTTCCTTTCTTCAATGGAAGCCAACCTCCAAGAGCACATTTACCATTTTTCTTTTGTTCATAGTTTTACCTCAGCAACAAAACAGGGATTAGCATATAGTAGCCTCTCTATAAATATTTGTAACAGTTGTGATAAAGAGAAAAAGAAGGAATGATTGTAAAGTAGGGTAGAATTTACATGGAGTCACAGTCTGGATAGTACAATCTAGGAACATCTCATGAAGATTTATAAGCAATATTACTGATCTCCCTAATTATTTTTCAAATCATCAGAGTATTTAGCAGTGACAACTTTGAACCAGAATGAAAGCATTTTTTATATTTATATTTCATTAATATTCTAAAACAACTTGTTTTTATAATCAGAAAGCTTATGTGTGATTTCTTTTTGTTTGGATTTCTATTATTGATTTTTGAGTCATGATTAGTTACAAATGTATATTTCTAGAAATTACTCTCTTTTGTGTTTTCATCTGATTCTACTCCTTAGAAATTTTATCTCCATTCTCTGTTGGTCTCCACTAAAACCTTTCAGAAATAGGACTTTCACTTGAAGCTTTTATTGGTTTACTTTTGTGACATTCCACACAATGTTATTTTAAAATTTGATTAATAGGAGATTATGAAAAGCCAATAATCTCTATTACTAAAAAGAAAATAAATATTTTTGCTGTTTACATTGTATAAGAGCAATACAGAGATCTGGTGTCCTTGTCATACCTTCTCTTCCTCCCTACAAATATCCATAATTAAGCTGAAAAATCAGTATTTCATACTACTAGTAATAAAGTGTATTAACTACATAAGAGAACTACACTGACATCTGTAAAGGAGCACTATGATAAAAAGTTACACTTTGTGGGATTACATGAAACTGCTAATTCTGGATGCCTGACATCTCATGCCCCAGAAAATAAAATACAATTTTTCCCACTTGAAAACCTGTCAAAATGTAATATATTTCTATATTTGCCATATATAATATAAAAGTCTAAAACAGGACATCTTTAATTAACATTTCCTATATCAAAGGAATTTTAACTCGTAGAGTTAATTGTAATTCACTATATTTAATGAAAGGTTATGAGGGTAACAATAGATTGAAAAGACTCATTAAATCTGTGCTTTCTGACAGAGATAATGCTGGACACAATCATATCAAATGCTTTTTTTTGGATAGTTATTTATAGCATCCTCATATTGAGATCAATAGAAGCAGTTTGTCTAGTAATAAGTGAAAGGTAGACAAATGAAAAATGCAACTTTATTTATCCTCCCAATTTAATTATGATGATAATCAAGAGTTTCTTAAACTAGATTGAAAATCCTTTATTAAGGTAAAAAAGGTCCTTTTCCCTCACCTTTGTCACATTTTAAATAACTATCTTCTCTCTAATCTTGTTAAAATATCCGTGTTTTCTTTGTAAGTTAAATTCCACAAACCAATCATAGAACACAATTTTGATCTTATTACATGGCCCAACCTTATGGTTTTCTAGAGTTCCCTATTGTAATAAGAACCCTCAGAGTTGAAAGCAGTTACCAAAGAAAACAACATTTATGAATTATATATTACAAAATCCAACATTAACTTTGCAAAAGTTAGCAGTACTGTTTTTGTTAGAGAATCAGCCAGTTGCAAGAAATGATCAATTATTCATTTACCTGGGGACACAAATGGCAGGGTGACCCTATTTATTGTTGGTGTAAATCAGAGCAGAAGACATTTTGCTCCTCCTGGCTTAACTGTAATTGGGACTTGGGTTCAAGTTTCCTTCCCTAATACAGACATAAATTTGTTATTGATTTTTCTGATTCAATATCATTAATTTGATATTTTACTCTATTTGACTTAAGTAAGGCATGTGCTTCTTGTTCCTTAATAAAGTACTTGTCATACCTAAATAAATAAGATTTGTGGCATAGTATAAGTTACAACTTGGTTTTGTTCAGTTATATTCTGCTGGGAAAAAGATTGATTCTTATTGAATCTACACAAATAACAATACAGTCATGAAAACTGAAGATACTTAGTGCGGACAGTTTCTATAACATTTAACCATTGTTTTGAGGAGTTGGTTGCACCAATAGATATATGAAGTTATTTCATTTTGCAAAATCATTATTTTAGGTCTCTGTGATAATTTATTAGCTTTCAACTTATACTAAGATCTTTCCTAAAATATTTTTTCTGAGTTCTCATGGATTTAATTTCAGTTTATACAAATTCAATCTTCAAAGTAAGGATTAGAGATTAAATATTAAAAGGAAAAATTTTCAGATGTTCATTTAAAAATAAGCAAAATGTCAATCTTTATTAAATGAGTTAGTTTAATCTTTGGTAATTTAATTTTGTTTAACTGACGATTTAAAGAGTTCATTATCATGAACCATCTGTTCTACACTAAGAATCCTAGAAATCATGGCTTGGTCCCTTGGTACAAGTTGCAATTTTGTAGTGACAATTTCATATTTTGCTGGGAAACCTGTTCCCATTAGCTTATTTCCTGTAGTATAAACACTCAAGAGGAACTGTTCTTTTTATTATTATCATTATTAATTGGTGCTAGGATACATTCTCAATAATCTCTAGAAGCATTTTAAAAAGTAATTCCAAAGCAAGTTATTGCTTGCATATATAAATTATTTTAATATATATATTTTTAAGATACTTAGATTACCCAAAATGTTACACAAAAAAATACAAGGGATTTCCATATGGCCCACTCCGCACACTTCCCACCCTTCCCCACATTAACAACTTCTTTCATTAGTGTGTTACATTCATTGCAATTGGTGAACACATTTAGAACATTGCCATTAAGCATGGATTGTAGTTTACATTGTAGTTTACACTCTCTCCCACTCAATTCTATAGGTTATGGCAGGATGGATAATGGCCTGTATTTATTGTTGCAATGTCATTCAGGACAATTCCAAGTCCTGAAAATGCCCCCATATTACACCTCTTTTTCCCTACCCATTCTTAATGCAACTTAACAGTGGTCTTTTAGCAAATTAAGGAAGAGGAAAACTCCTATTGCATGTAGACTGGAGGGCTCTGGCTCATTTGTTACAACAATAACCAATAATCCTAAATTGAAAGAGAGTTAATTTCACTTATGAGATTAAATTAAAAATTATTTCATACATGAGTGTCCCTTATCAGAATTGTAACTAGAGTATTATTCCTTGAAAATAGCATAGCAATGACCTCTTCTTCAATGTAAACAAACCTGATTCTTGGTGGAGGAGAAAGAATATGAAATTTGAAATAAAACTAATATGAGTTCTCTATTAATCAATTCTTTTAGAAATTTTAAAGTTTAACAATCACTATAAGCTCATCTTTTCTCTTCTGTAAAAATAAGGAAATTAATATTTATCTCACAGAATTATTATAATAATTAAATTAGCTTTTCTATAAAATATTGGGTTTTCAATCCAGAATCAAAAAATGACTAATATACCATATTAAAAAAGACTGTAGTAGAACAACATAAAACAGTAAAATTCTGATACATCTAGAAATTTTAGGCCCCTTTAGTTCTGGAAGAATTTTTTTTAGTACAGAAATATTCAAATATTGTTTGTTTACTTTTGACTCTTCAATGGATATTGCTAGCTATTTACCATATTTGATGCAATTTTTGCTGCTAAAGTTAATGGTCAAAGGAGCCTTTTATAACTAAAATTCAATAAACTAATCCTGAATAAAGTTCCACGATGACTAGGACTATGTCTGTCTTACCACAGAATCTCTAGAATAGCACTATTCAATGGTAATATAAAATGAGGCATAAATGTTTGATAGTCTAGTAGCCAAATTAAAACTGAAAAAAAGGTAATAATTTTATTATTAAAATTAATTTTAATAATACATTTTATCCAAACTAATATATATGCAAAATACTATCTTTTCAACATATAATCAACATGAAAAATTTACACTGCTTTGAAGCTTTAAATTTAAATTAATAAAAATTCAGTTCCTCTACCACTTTTCAAAGGGATTGATAGTCATATGTGATCAGTGGTTCCCATTGTGAGCTCTTAAACCTAACATTGTGACTGGCAAAAAGGAAGTGCTCAATATATATTGAATAAATGAATAAAAGAAAGAATGAAAATAATTACCATATCTTTCTATGTCTATCTTAATAATCTACCATGAAAAGTTTTACTCATTGCTCATCAAATGATCATGGTGGTCTTCCTGGAAGTAATCACTGACAAAATGATCACAGAATGTTATCCCACAATTTAGACGAGATACTTTGTTTAGATTATCCTCCTAGTCTCATATTTTTTATCATGACATTCAGTATACACTATAAAAAGAAAAATTACAATAATTGAAATTTAAAGTATTTGCATGATAGATAATGCAAGCATTTGTTTTCAATTTTAAAAAGGGAAATAGTTATTTTAACAAATTCATCATTGAGAACCTGAGTTCATCAGAAATACCTTTACAAAAGGTTTGAAAATCCCAAGACATCTATGTCAGCAGATCTTTCTGATATTTTCCGTATTTTTTAAAGTTCTTTAAGTTTTCCAGACACAAATAATAAGTTAGCAGATGATAGTAGAAACGTCAAGACACTCACCAAGATGTTGACTTCCAAAAGAGAAAATAAAGATGAAAAGAATTACATGATTACTAAACTGATGAATGAAGGAAAGCACAGATTCTAAAAGGAAAGCTCCACATTCTACCCCCAAATCTCGGATTCACAGTGGAAAAGTTGTCAGGAAACCAAGTATATCATTTTGGATGGGCCTCCCAAGTTTGTGAAAAAGTAGGGTTTTTTTTATTTTTCAAATTTAAAATCCACACAATTGAGCAGAGCAGAGAGGCAATTTTAATGTGAAGAAGTATGACTCCTAAACCAGCCAGACTTTACTATAATCTGACTGTACAAACAAATTCAAAAGCAGTTCTCAATAGGAATGGTTATTAGTCAGCCTAGAAAAAGGGATGCTACAGAAGCAAATTTGGCAGGGACCGTTTTAGTATGACAGGGGAGAGGGAACCTCAGCTAGAATTTTTTTTTTCTTTTTAGCAATTTTATTGAGATATATTCATATACCATACATTCAATCCAACATTTGCCTTAAATGCGTTTTGGTATTATCACAGAATTGTGCATTCTTTACCACAGTCAATATTAGAGCATTTTCTCTCTTTTTTTTTGTCTTTATTCATTCTTTTAATATTATATTCAAAAAATATGAGGTCCCTATATACCCCCAACCCCCTCACCCCACTACTCCCCCCATAGCAATATTCTCCTCCACCATCATGAGACATTCATTGCATTTGGTGAATACATCTCTGAGCACTGCTGCATCTCATGGTCAATGGTCCACATCATAGCCCACATTCTCCCACGTTCCATCCAGTGGGCCACGGGAGGACCTACAATGTCTGGTAATTGTCCCTGCAGCACCACCCAGGACAACTCCAAGTCCCGAAAACGCCTACACATCTCATCTCTTCCTCCCATTCCCCACACCCAGCAGCCACCATGTCCACTTTCTCCACATCAATGTCACATTTTCTTCGATTATTAATCACAATAGTTCATGAATAGAATATCAGTAAGTCCACTCTAATCCATATTCTATTCCTCCATCCTGTGGACCTTGGATTGGTTGTGTCCATTCCACATCTATGTCAAGAGGGGGCTTAAATTCCACATGGATGCTGGATGCCATCCTCCTGCTTTCAGTTGTAGGCACTCTTGGCTCCATGGTGTGGTGGTTGACCTTCAACTCCATGTTAGCTGAGTGGGGTAAATCCAATAAACCAGAGTGTAGGAGCTGAAGTCTGTTGAGGCTCAGGGCCTGGCTATCATATGGTCAGTCCAGAGATTCAGATCCCCTGGGTATATCTTAAAGCTCAGCACCAACCACAATTCTGGTAAAGTAACAGGAAAGGCTTGTGAAAAGAGATCACATCTGAGTCCAGCTCCATCACACAGAAACACCAACTCCAAAGAAGGGCCAACTGACACGGCACTGAACTCCATCTGCCATGACCATAAAACTTGTGGGTCTCTGTAGCCCTCAGAAGAACCAATACCTGGGGTTGTATCTACTTTATCTGTCTCTGGGACTCTCTCAGCTGGAATTTGATGCTCCCTGTCCTTGTCCAAGGAATTTCCCAGTGTAGTCAAAGATGTAAGCTGTTGTGGTCAATTAACTTCGAGTGTTTTGGTAATTTTTGCCTGATTTCATTAAAACCTCAACTATATAATGTCCTTACTTCTGAGTTCATATTTCCCAGCAAACTTCTCATTAAAACCTGGCTTCTCATGTGGGTGTGCCTTTATGAGGAAAACATGTTGGGAATAGAGTTTCATAGGATTCCAGTTTAAAGGCTCTTCAAACATTGTGTATCAGTCTTTGGTTAATATGGTTAATGGTTAATGTGAATCTGTACCTATGAAATAAATCCACCACTGGGAAACTAACAAGTCAAGTTGTCAACCATGGAAATTTCACCACAGTAATCGCTACCACCCTGGGAAGTCTCTTTGGACATAGTGCAAGACTTTTCCTTGGTCAACATACTAACTTTGCTATGCTGACTTTCTAGGCTTCTTTGCATTTACCAAGACTCTTCAAGGAGACAATTGGCAATTTCTGATGAACAAAGTTGTGGAAAAAGTGATGATTACAGAGATGGTCTCCCAGGAAGTTAGGAATTCCTATCTTCTTTTGGAATATTTGTAAAAATAACATGAGATTAAATAGTTAATTACTTTTATCCAAACTGGCATATTGTTACGCAAAATGCGTAACAGTCCAGATTGCCCTCCTACTTCAAAGGTAACCCATTTCCTACAGAATAATGTCCATATAAACTCATTTGTCCTTTCCATTTCCCCTTTTATTCAAGGTCAGAAACATTTTTGACACCTGATATTACATGTAGGCTGAATATTTTGCTGGTCTTAGTTGACCCTTTTATTCGAGGTTGTTTTCTAGTTACATCATCAGCTGGAACTTGGTAGTAATCTCTCAGCACTGGGGAGGCTCATTCCCGGGAGTTATGTCCCACACTGGGGAGAATGTAATGCATTTACATGCTGAGTTTGACTTCGAGATTGGCCACATTTGAGCAACATGGAGGCTCTCAAGAGGGAATTCTTAGGCACACTGCAGCTCTAGGCCTAGTTCTTATTTTAGGTCCACAGGCTCACAAGCATAGTCATTAGTATCAAGGGCTCATTGTTGGACCATCCTTCTTTACTGGTCTTAGCCATTGCACTTGGGGGATTGTTGCTGTTCCATTGGAGAATGTGATATAACCCCCCTTGGCTAGGAACTCAGCACTCCCTCAGTTGTCATTTCTAACTGTAACCACTATGAAAATATCCAAACATTTTTATGTACCCTGTATACATGCCCTGGAGAACTCCCTTCCAATCATGTGCCCCCTATCAATAACATCCCACACCAGTATTCCTCCCCTGCCATAGTTGCACCTCTCTGTGATTCAAAACTTCTTTGAAAATGAAACCTAATATATTTCCAGGTTCCATTAGTAGTAAAATGGAATATAGTGATGGGTTTAAAAGTTAGATATAGACTATTAATTTAGAAAAATTAAAGTAAAAATAAATTGGGTTATCAAAAAATGAAAAAATGAAAAAGTTTTGTTTTTGATGTTTTTCTTTTATCACTGCTATCAGTGTTGCCCTGTACGTACAGTGGCAAGGCAATTTCTTCCATTTCTTCCTCAGTGTCTACATCCTTTCTCTTCTTTTTTTCCTCTAATTATTAAGTTTGTCTTCACAAAAGTTTTAGATCGCAGTAATTCATATATCCAATATATGGTACTCCCACATATCCAGCATCAAACACTTTGTCCCTTCCCCAGCAATGATCTTTTTACATGTTCATATTATATTTGCTGTAATTGATGTACAGATATTGAGACAATAGCTTTCAAACATGGTTACACTTGGGTTTACATTATGGTTTACATTTTAGCCTATAGGCTTTTACATTTTCATGTACTTTAACGTGTCCTATATCCATCTTTGCATAATCTTGTGGAACACTTCCATTGCCCCACAGTTACACTGATTCCATCTATTCAATACCTCTTTCCCCCTCCCCTCAGGGCCCACAGTGACAATCAATCTTCATTACTTGAAGGACCATATTCAGAGACACTTGTAACAGTGTTGAGGGCTTGACATGCTCGACTGCCCTAATGCATTGGGAGCCACCAATTCTCTCAAGAGATACAATTCCCTCTATTTGAGAACATCAGTCCTCCCCAGAATGTGGGTATACCTTCACTCTCATTGTTTGGGTCTCCATCCAATGATAAAACTCACTATGACAAAATGAGCACTCACACACTCCCTAGAAGACTGCCCTGTGTCAAATTCTCCCCTTTTAGTATCTTAAACAGGTAACCTTCCTTATTACATTTTTGAAAGTTTTCTCAACATTATACTTTCAACTACTATCCTGACAATCTCCTATGTTCAAATGTCCCCCCACCCTCCCCCTATTTCTTGAGCCAATGGCTATTTAATACCACTGTTTTGTGCTATTTATAAGAATTATAAGATGCTATTATAAGAATTAAATCACAGTTAAAAAGAATAGGACATATCTGCTCTTGAGCTCACATTATTTAAGTTTCAAAATCAATCATTTCCAATATCCTCAGATATATACTTTATTCTCACTTGAGGAAATAAATGTACTAACTTAGCTTGAAATTTTTCATTATGAACCTGGAAGTCTGGCTTATATATCCCAAGTAGTAAACCTCTTCCAAAAAAAAAAAAAGTTATTCTACCAAGAAAGCATGTGTGCTTGAAAGTTTGTAATCCAATTGACTCTAAGCATTCTAAGTGCCTTCGGGGCATGGATCCCTGGCTACATAATAGAATGCAGACTCAACCTCAAGATCACCACTGATAAAGGATAAGCATGCAATGCTATGTTCTCCTTTGAAGATAATGACATTTTTAGCTGAAAGCTGAGTGAATAGGACTTCTCTAATAAAAGAATTCCTCTGAAAGTCAGACTCTACACTTTAAGAGTCTTACTGTCTTCTTTGTACCCTGCACAGGTGTCACACAATCTAGCTAGTTTTACACAGACCTGCAATTTGCAACTTTTCTCTCACTTAGGCAATTCTTATGATCAAATTGCTCCAGATTTGCATCACTGAAGAAAGGAAATTGTCTAAGTTTCTGAGCAAGGAAGACATAGCAGTTCAATATCATTTCTGAATTCCGACAATAGATATTGGATTCTGTTTGTAAACTAGTCTGTCCCTCCAGGCATATTAGAGTATATTGGATTCAAAGGTTTTGTTTTTACTTGATTAAATAATTACTAAGGCTTTAATTGGGCAACGTCAAACCTCACCACCAAGAAGGGAGGTTGGAGTTTTGAGCTGGAGCCCTGGAAAGTAAGCACTCAGAGGAGCTTGGTCATGAGGAAAGAGAGAAGGCCCCAGAAAAGACACAAGCTGTTTGCCTGATAGTTTGCAGCTGCAAACTATCCAGAGAATGAGCAGCTGACCCCAGAGAGAGGCAAGCCCTGGGAAGAGAGGAACCCAAGTAGTCTGAGTCCTTACAGATATCTGCAGCCATCTTGCTCCAACATATAGCAATAAGCTTTGGTGAGGGAAGTAACTTATGTTTTATGGACTGGTATCTGTAAGCTTCTACCCCAAATAAATACCCATTATAAAAGTCAACAGATTTCTGGTATTTTGCATTATCACCCCTTTGGCTGACTAATACAGAAGATAATTTTATTAAGTTCACACTTCCTTAAGCCATCTGGTTTTATGAAACCATCACTACCTGCAAACACCAGGTGTCTCTTTAATTGTATTAACAGCCTGCATGCTATCATGGGTGGACCAGCAGTACTTAGCTTTCAGAAAGCCAATACAAGTGCAGTATGCAATTCAGTGAACTAGACATTGAAAGCACATACTTGACATTCAAGTGTCCTGTCAGATTTCATTTGGCATTAGTTGTTACTGTGGTAGTAATATCAGAAGAATGATCAAGAATAAAAAGGTCATAAGATGTGACTTAAAATGAGTTCCATAATATCAAGGTCAAGACACTTTGTCGCCAAACTGTAAAAAGCCTTGATTCTATGAATGATTTTTAAGCAGTCAAGTTGTCAGTTAAAGTACCAATCTTATTTAGAATGGTCCAGTGGTCTCCTTTGAACCCTGCTGTCCTGGCACCTCCCAATAAAACTTGTGAAATTGGCCCTTCATTCACCTCCCCTCTTCATTGAGGAACAATTCAACTTCTCAAAATTGCTCCATAGGTATCTAGCCTGGGGAATTCTTCCAGACCTTTGGCTAAAGGAACCATCAGGGCAGGCTTAAAGCTCTCATAAAGCAGGAGATCTTCACTTGAGACATTACTGGATTGACCTCAAATAATAATTACTAGTCTTTTCACTTACAAAAACTTTCTGATTTTTTAATGGTTTTTGATACACCAGCTTGGCTAACCAAAATTGGGAGAATGGAGTAGAGGGCAGCATGTGCACACTGTTTTCCAATTATTTGATCAAACACAAATCTGTTTGCTGCTTTGAGGAGATTCTGCAGATGTAACTAAAGTCCTTAATTAGTTGGCTTTAAACCAGGGAGATGATTTTTGGTGAGTGTGACCTTATCATGTGTGTCAGTTTCCTAGGCTGCTCCAGCAAATACTGTGAAATGGGTTAGATCAAAGACTGAGAAGGTATTAGCTTGCAGTTTTGAGGCCAAGAAAATATTCAAATCAAGGCACCAACAGGTGATGCTTTCTTCCCAAACACGAGTTACCAGGGATCCTTGCTTTCCCTGCCACATAGCAAGGCAGATGGTGGTGTTTGATGATCTCTCCATTCTCTTTCACATTCGTTGCTCTTAGCTCCGTGCTTCCGTGGTTTTCTCTCTCTTTGTCTGAATTTCATTTTCTTACAATGAAACTGGATTGAGACCCATCCTGAATGAGGTGGGTCACACCTTAACTGAAGTAGCCTCATCAAAAGGTCCAACTTACAATGGGTCCACACCCACAGGAATGGATTAGATTTAAAAGCATGTTTTTCCAGGGTATATACAGCTTCAAACCACCATATCAGGCAAGGCCTTAAAAGGGACTGGGCTCTTCTAGGCAAATGAGATTTCAAAGAGCAGTCCACAATTGCTCTTTCTCCTTCTGGTTCTGATTCTCTTGCTGAAACCTGAGTGTGACAGATTACTGCATATTCATTGCTATTCTTTTAGCAGATGCTGACTAAAACCTGCAAAAAGTTGAATATAAGTTACTGTGATACATCTGTGTTCTTTTAATTCTTAACAAAATTGTATATATGTGAAAAACAACAGCATATATTCATTGATTTCCTCCACAAAAAAAGGTTATTGAGTTCCTGCCTACTTCTATTCTCTGTGTTGGGGATATAGAAATGTGTAAACAGTGAAAGTGCTGCTTTCATCAATAAGGGTTTACAATAAAAGCTGAGGAAAGAGATTAACAATAAACAAAGAAAATATGTAAGTCAGATATTAATAAGAGCTATCATGAAAAATAAGTTTCCTCAGAGTGGTTACATAAGGCTTTGCTTTATAATTATTATATTGTATATTATATTTTAGCCATGATTTATTACATGTGTGCAGGGGCATGAAATGCCCACTTCCCCCTCCCACTAGTTATCTGTGAAGATTGCTAGGAAGGTTGGGATGAAATTGGCCAGCAGTCCTTCCTGGAAGGTTCTGCTACAGCACACACAGGACCCTAGGCATAGTAATCATTAACCTGCACACATGCTGCACCTCACTGTTCTGGGAACCTACACGATTCCCCCTCGTATGTACGCACTCACTGTTAATTATTTACTAGGCTACATGCACCCTTAAGCTACTCAATGCATTAACTAGACCCCCTCTTTGTGCTCTCTAGCCCTATATAATCTTTGTTACCCTGCTGTATGGCACAGCTGCTGCACGATCACTGGGACATGTGAGTAATAAATGGCATGACTGCTGCTTGTCTCCCCATGTGGTTTCTTTGGAATATCAAAGTATTCAGTCAGCCTTTCTGGGCTCAATCTTCTGGCATTACACTGTGTTATGATACATTAAGTGTGTTACAGTTTGTAATTTTGAAACTGGTTAAGGAGCATTTTTAAAAATTTATTTAATTTATTTCTCCCCACCCCCTTTTTGTGTGCATTTGCTGTGTCTGTTTGTTGTGTGCTTGTCTTCCCTTCAGAAAGCACCAGGAACCAAACCCAGGACCTCCCATGTGTGAGGGAGGTGCCTAATCACTTGAGCCACCTCCACTCGCTGCTTTGTTGTGCCTCTCATTATGTTTTTCTTCCTTGTGTCTCTTGTTGCATCATCTTGTTGTGTCAGCTCACTGTCTTGCTCTTCTTCTCTAGGGGGCACTGGGAACCAAACCTGGGACCTCCCTTGTGGTAGGCAGGGGCCCAATTGCTTGAGCTACATCCCCTTCCCTGGTTAAGGAGTATTATTAAAGTGGGTTTAGGGAAAGAGGCAATGAGCAGGATAAAGTTGGAGGGAATGTTATTTTAAATATGCTAGTCTGGGAAGTTACATTTTTTTATATGTTGAAACAATTTTAATAAGTAATTTTTCATCTTATATAGGAGCACAATAAAATACATCACATTCTGAAAAAATTCCAGAAGTTACGAGAATAAGAGTGGGGAAAATTCAAATGGGTTACAATACAATATCTGTTACCTTATACTGCAAGAGACAAAGTTTCCAGCCTGCAGATTAATATTTATATACTTATGACTGGCTCATTTATGACATAAAAATAACAAGAATAAGGAATCAGACTCGGGGGGGGGGGTGGGTGGGAAAGTATGGTTTTAAGGGGGAAAGGAGAAATTGTGAATGAAGAAAACAATTACTGAATATCGAAATAAAGAATAAAAAGAGCTCCCATAGCAAATAATGTGTTATGCATGTTCAGTGCCAATTTATAAATCCTCCATTCAGTATTTAGCTTAACGCAAATTTGTACCAGTGAAAAGAAACTGGCAAAATCCACCTCTTGCCATGCAATTTGTCAGATGGTGAAGACCAAAACAGAATGTTCCATCAGAGTTTAAATTTTAAATACAATATTCACATTGGGAAAATGCAGATAAACACAGTAAAATAAACTGTACCAAGGCAAAGCAGAATAACAAAAAATATTTTATCAAAACATAAGATTTACAAAAGTGTCCAGACAAGCCATATGAAAGAGTCGTAAGCTTTTTTTTTTTTTCTGAAGGGAGATTTCTACACTTGACAGCAAAGTCACAATGTTATTAGTGGTGGCTATGATGCTTGATTAATGCTCCCATTTGGTTAAACCACCAAGCTTGTCCATCTACAGTGCCTAAAGTAAGACTTGACTAGTGAGTATATTCTAAAGAAAAATTGGTTAGCTCCTTTTAACCAATGCATTTAATTAGATTACCATAGAAGGGGGGGGACACTCGTAAAATTAAAATAAAACTACCTCCCTCCTTAAAAATAAAAATAAAATAAAAAGCACCTACACCCCTGAGGCTACCCTAATTCATTCACAGTGCTTTATACTTAAACCATGATGATAGCGATATAGTGCTTGTAGGTTAGGGTCATGGGTTGGGAGCCTATTTGTATTACATGTCTTGATTTAACATCAGATACAGCAAATATAAGATGAACATGTAAAAAGATCATTGCTGGGGAAGGGGGAAAACGGTTTGATGTTGGATATATGGGAGTCCCCTATATTGTATATGTGAATTACTGTGATCTAAAACTTTCATGGAGACAAAATTTAAAATATAATACATTCTTCTTAATATCTGGTAGGATAATCTCAAACTGTTGCCCTTCTATTTTCAATCTCTGTCTTCAGCCCCCTTTCTTATATATTTTTCCAGATGAACTTCATAACAACTTCTACTGCTCCAGGAATAAAGCATCCTGCTAGTAAGTTTATTGAGGTCTTGTTAAGTTTATAAAACTATTCTGGCAGAACTGGCATCTTTATGATGCCATCTACATTTCCAAAAACATGTCTTGTCTTTCCATTTGTTTATAACTATTTTATGTTTTAAAGAAAGAAAAAAAGAAAGCAAAGAAAAAACACTGATCTTGAGGAGACTAAGAACCACTAACAAATTAGTGATTTTTCTAAGGATCCTGTAACAGAAACTCAGTTCAGAATAAAATCAAATAAACTGTATGCATACACTGTCAGTAGCTCTAATGCAGATACCAAGAATATAACAACATAAACGGATTTCAATAAGCTCTATATAACACCAGGGCAGAAAATATGGAGGAAACCTGGTTTTAAAAGGCTACTGTCCTGAGAGATTTGAATTCTGCAACAACAGGGATTCTTTTGACAGAGGATTCATTGGGTGAAATGAAATTGTTTCTCTGAGTTCTATTAGTGAACAACTTATTCTAACAAAATTACATTTTAAGATGACTACTAATTACAAGAGTATTTCCCCAGGCTGCCCAAAAACACCTGGCAGCAAGTAAGCTTGGAGAAATACAAAACACTGTGGTTGTTTTTTTTAAAGAAATGGCTATATGTCTTATTAACTTTAGACACACAAATCCCCACTGGAAACAAGGTGCAGCTAATAAGTAAAATAAATAATAAACAAACAAACAGCTAAGAGCCTAGTACCCTAATGCTCATAGAGGGGCACCTTAGAGTTGCAAATACTCCACCAACAATCTCTGTTGCATGGGATATTCACCAGTACCTTTACAAGCCAGCTTCTTTTTCTGTTATTGAGCAGTTGGCCTGTCTTTCTTTGTCACTGCAACATTAACTAAGACTTTCTTAAAATCTCTCAGAAAGACTCCAACTCAAATACACTATACTCATAAGGACTTCTGCCTCACTGATGAACAGAAACAAAGCGTACTAAAAACGAAACAAAACAAGAAACCAGAAATCACAACACCTGGATTCTGCTCCCTGCCCTGCCACTTATTAGATGATTTGAACTTGGTTTACATTCTTCACTTTTCTGAGTTACATTTACAAATTTTCTTATTTGTTAAATGGGAATAACTCTGAGTCTCCTACCTACAACAGGCAGTTGCTGTGAAAATTAAGTAAGTTCATGCATATAAGGAAGGTTTGAAATTGTGAAACTAAAAGCTTTGAAAAATAGTTCAATACTGTTTTTTCTCATTATAAAAAGTAATATATGCTTCTAATGAAAAATTAGGAAAAGAACAAAAAGTAGGAAAAAGAAAATTAAATTCATTTATAATCCCACCAACCAGAGGTTATTATAAAATGATGTACTTTCCTCACTGTACTCACATTTATACACAATCACATATACACTCAAACATTCACATTGCTCTTATCATACCATATATATACAATTCTGTAATTTTAGTCTTGCACTCAATTTTATATCAAAATTAGACAAAATTGTCCACATATATTCTTTCAGTGCCACAATTTCCTGAGACATTCTGCTAGTTTGCTACCAAGATTCATTTATTTTTATTTTAAAAATGTCACAGTGGTCATAAAGTATATTGTTATCCTAAATTTGACTACATTAGAAGTATTTCACTTATCTTGCAATGTTACTGATAGGATGAAATTAGATACTTTCCATATTTTCTATATTATGATCGACAATATTGTAAATAGATTTGAATTGAAATAAAATATAAAATAAGAACATTGGCTTCACTGGGAGCCAAATACTTTCACAAAACTTTTTGATTTATTTATTTTATTGAAGTAAAATTTACATGGACTTGAATGCACAAATGATAAATGTACAATTGGATAATTTTTTACAAATGTATACTCAGGTGTAATCAACACTCAAATCAGGATATAAAGATTTCCAACACACCAGAAAGCCTTATCATATCCCCCTCCAGTTATTTCACACCTCATACTGTTCTATTTTCTAGCACGTATTTTTGTCTGTTTTTTTAAATAAAATTCATACAGATGGACTGATAGGAAATGAGCTTTCTTCGTGTTTATCTTCTTTCACTTAGCGTGTTTTAAAAAGTCATCCATGTTGTTGAGAGTATATCAGTAGTTGATTTTTTTATTACTGATTAGAATTTCATTGTCTGAATATGAAACAATTGGTTGTTTCCATTTCGGGCCTATTTTATGTGAATGAAAATGCTGAAAATATTCCTGAGCAAGTATTTTTATGGACATACTTTTAGTTATTTCAGGTACATACCCTAGAGTAAATACGGTTGACTACAAATTGTGGACCAAAGTTCTGCTTCTGCCTTTGCTGTTTGCCCACCACCAGCACTGGGACCCCGGGGGCGCCCCGAGGTCGTGACTGCCCTTGCCCCGCAAAGGGCGTGGGATTGGGGCAGACCCCCCCTGCTCGCTCCGCAGGCTGCGCTCCCCGCAGAGGCCACGTAGCTCCCTTGGCACGGGGCCTCAGGGTCCCCGCATTGCCAAACTGCTTACCAAATGTTTAGTCAATTTTATACACCCATCAGCAAATACGTTTCAGTTGATGCATACTCTCACTAATATTTGGTTCCTTTTGTCTGCTTAATCATACCTATTTTCACATGTGATGAGATGTTCTTTCATTTGTGCTTTCATTTTATATTTGTCCCTGAACTGATGATGTTAGGCACATCTTTTGCATAGTGTCTGTGAAGTCTTTTACCCCTTTCATGGGATTGTTTGACTTTTTAATACTGATTTGTAGAATTCTTTAGATATTCTGAATATAAGAACTGTATCAAATATACATATTTCAAATACTTCCTTCAAACTTGTCTTCACATTCTTTATTTAAAAAAACAAATCTATTTTATTGATACGTATTAATAAAGCATAAATCCACCCAAAGTGTACAATCAGTAATATTTGTTATAATCACATAGTTCTGCATTCATCACTTCAATCATTTTTAAAGCATTTTAATTATTCTAGTAATAATAAGAATAATAAACAAAAACCAAACACAAAACTTATCACCCTTCCATCTCTCTGCTTCCCCTGCCATACATAGCAGCCATTCTGTTTCCTTCTCTCCAGTATATTTGTATTTACATTTTGTAAAAATAGTCTCAAATATTCAATATCACTTATATTCGTATTTTACATGAGGTTTCACTATGCTATACAGTCTCCACTACATTTTTTAGCTATCCTAATATTATACATGTTCTTAGACTTTCCCTTTCAACCATTGTCATACCCATAATAGCTTTGTTTTTACATTCTTTTAACACTTTCAAGGAGTACTAGCTTTTAAATTTTCTGAAGACTTTCTTATTTATTAATATTTCTTATTTATTAATATCAGGGTTTTATAAATTTAATGTTTAATAAATAAATCTTTAATAAATATTTGCCTACTATCACAATGTTTTGAAGATATTTTCCTACGTTTTCTTCTAGAAGCTTCATAATTGTAGCTTTTACATTTATGTCAATAATTCATCTTAAATTAATTTTTGTTCATGGTGTGAGATGGGAATCTAAATTTTCTGTTTTCAATGTATATTCAGTTATTCCAGGAACATTCTGTTGAAGAAAATTTATTTTTCAATTTCCGATTGGATTGAGCTAGCACTTTTGTCAAATCATCTGACCCTGGGATGGCTATGTCCACTCCACCTTTAAATCGAGAGGGGGCTTAGATCCCACATGGATGATGGACGTGATTCTCCTACTTGCAGTTGTAGGCACTCTCAGTTCCCTGGTGTGATGGCTGACCATCTTCACCTCCCTGTTAGCTGACATGGGAAAGTCCAACGATCTGGAGAGTAGGAGTTGCAACTCTGCTGAGACTAACCCACTGAATGTACTGGGCCAGAGTGTAAGCTACAATGTAAACTATAATCCATGCAGTGCAGCAGTGCTCCAAAATGTATTCAGGGAATGATGAAGGAAGTTGCTGATGTGGGAGGAGTGGGGTGGGGTGGGTGTGGGGTATATGGGAACCTCTTATATTTTTTAATGTAACATTTTTTATCATCTGTGTATCTTTGTTTTTAAAGGCAATTAAATTTAAAAATTCAAAAAAAAAATAAAATAAACTGACTGTATATGTGTAATTATACTTCTAACTCATTATTTTGATTTATTTGCCAAAATATAGTCTCAGCTACTGTATCTGTACACTTAATACTAAAATCGATTAGGTGACTCCTGTATCTTTTGTTTTCCCTTAGATATTTTCCTTTTATAAAATTTTTTTAATTATGAGCTTTTCTTTTAGTTTGGGTGGCATTGAATTTGTTTGATTAAATCAGAGGAAAAAAATGCAGCTTAAATTTACTTTCGTTTCCCACATGAATATAGAATATTTCTCCATTTATTTAAATATTCCTTAAATTCTCTCAGCAATATTTTGTATTTTAATAAACATCTGTTAAATTTATATTTATGCATTGTATGTTTTGCTGATATATAAATGCTAATTTCAATTTCATTTTTCAATTTTTGTTACTAGTAAATAGAAATACAACTGACTTTTGTATATTGATATTGCATCTTTCAATCATGATAAGTTTCATTATTTGTTTTTGTAGTTTTTTTCTGTTTTGTTTCTTAATTTTTTTACATAAATCACTCATCGGCAAATTAAAATAGTTTACTTCTTCCTATACAATTATGCCTTTAATTTCTTTTCATTGCCTTATTGCACTAGCTTGGACTTTTAGTACAATATGAAGAGACTATGTATTTGTGCCAAGAACCTGATCTTTGAGGGAAAGTGTTCCATATTTCACCATTAATTTTTATTTTAGCTGTCAGTTTTTAAATATTCCATTTATCAGGCTGAGGAAGTTTCTTTCTAGTCCCGTTTTTCTAAGAATTTTTATCATTAATAGCTGTTGAATTTTATCAAATTGCTTTTTGCATCTCTTTATATAATCATATTATTTTTCTCTTTTATTCGGTTGATATGGAGAATGACTCGGATTGATTTTCTAGTACTGAACTGGCCTTAAATCTTAGGATAAAAAGTTTTATCTTGATGTATTATCATTTTTATGTATTGCTGAATTCAATTTAATATTTGTTAAGGATTTTTGCTTCTAGTTTATGAGAGATAGTGGTCTGAAATTTCCTGTTCTCATAATATCTTTGCTATATTTTTGTATCAACATAATGCTAGTCCCATAAAACAAACTGGGAAGAGAGAAGTTTACAATTTTCATCTAATTTGTTAAAGAGTTTGGGTAAGTTTTTTGTAATTTAGTCTTTAAACATTTTTTAAACTTTTTCTGATGAAGTTGTTTCATTTGTGCTTTCTTAATGAGATTTTCTATTTCCTCTTATTTCAGTGGCAGTAAGTTCTCTTTTTATGAACTTGTCCATTACAAATAAATGTTCCATTTATTACTAAAACTTTTTAATAATATTCCTTTAGTATCATTTCAGTATTTATAGGATCTTAAGTTATAGCCAATAATTCATTCCTAAAATGGGTAAATTGTTTCCTTTCCTTTCTTGTTCTGTTCCAGGTGTTTATCAATTTTATTACTTTTTTACCAGAACTTCCTCTGGGTCATGTTAATTTTCTCTGTTGTTTCCTTGTTTTTTCTATTTCATTGATTTCTGCTCTTATTTATAAAATTTGCTTCTTTCTACTCATTTTGGGCTTTATTTTCTCCTGTTTTCCTAACATATGAAGCTGGAATTTAGATCACCAATTTTAAATATTTATATTTTCTAATGTAGAATATAATCCTATGCAGTTCCTTCTATAAATTACTATAGCTGCACTCCCAAATTTTTTATGTATTTTCTTTATATTATTCAGTTCAAAATATTTTCTATTTCTCATTTTGGTTTTCTTTGATCCATGGGTTTTTAGAAGTGTGTTAATTACCTTATAGATACTTGGTGATTTTTCTAGGTCTCTTATTATTTATTGTAATTTAATTCTGTAATTTAAGTTTCAATCTTTTAATTTAATTTTAACTTATTTTAAATGTCTTGGTGAACATTCTATGTGTATTTGAAATGTATCTATTTTGTAGTTTGGAGGTCTAGAAGTCAGTAAATACCAACTGGATAAATTTGGTTGATAGCTTTCATTTCTTCTATATCTTTTTCTACTTTTATATTAATTATGGAGGAGGGTATATTAAAATCTCCAACTATGATTATGGATTTTTATATTTCTCCATTTAGCTCTGTCAGTCATTGCTTCACGTATTTCAAAGTTTGTTAATAGATGTGTAAGAATTTAGGATTTTTCATGTATATATTATGAAATACATCTTATCATTAGGTAATACCACTTGCCTTGAAATTCACTGTAGCAGTTTGATATTATTTATGAATTCCAAAACAAAGTATTTGATTATATTCACAAACTGGTCTGTTTCTCTGGGTGTGACACCCTTTGATTTTTTTAGATTCAGCTGAGACATCTGATTAAATTATGTTAAGATTAGGGCTTTGATTCAACCACGTCATTAGAGTGCCACTCAGTGTTGAGTCTCAGCCCCCTAGGACTGATAAAACAGACTCACACATGGAAGTAAACACATAGAAGCAGATACGCAGGAAGAAACAGTGCTCCATAGACACAGCCCGGAAACAGAGATGATCCTGATAGTCTACAGCTGACGTTGTGAAGACAAGAGAGCAGCTGAGCCCAGAAAGAAACTCTCTCAGAAGAGAGAGATGAGTCTTATGCCAGCCTACAGCTGAGAGTGGAAGAAGCTGGGACCACAGAGGCTTAAGAGGAAGAAGGAAGGCTGAACCCTTGCAGACATCACTCACCATCTTGCATCAACACATGGCAACAGACTTTGAGTGAGAAAGAACCTTTCATTGTAACTTGACTTGGACTTCTTAGGGCCTGGTAACTTTAAGCTTCTACCCCAAATAAATACCTTTATAAAAGCCAACAGAACGATGGTACTTTGCATCAGTACCCTGTTTTGCTGACTAATACATTCACTTTGCCTGATATTAAACTTTCTTTACGTTATTGTTTGAAGGGTATACTTTTTCCAGACATTTTCTTTTAAACTATTTGTATCTTTAGATATAAGTACATTTCCTCTAGAAACATAATTAGTTTGTGCCTTTGTGTCTAATCGGAGATTATCGTTTATTTAGATTTACATTCACATTTCACATAGCAATCAATACAACTGGGTTTTATTATAAGTGTATGATCTAGAAAGTATTTCCCTACTTATTTCATCTGCTTTTGTTTTCCTTCATTTTAGCATTCTTTTTTATTTTGTCTACTCTTGTTTATCAATTACTCTTTGTATAGTTTTGATTTTGGCATTGCAATGTACATGTTTAATTAAGACATCCAATTATTGTCATACCATTTCATGAAAAATAAGCAAAACTTACAAGAGTTTACTTTTTTTAACCTCTGCCCCTATCGTTTTTGCTATTGTTTGCTGTATATTAATTCTGCAAAGTTATAATGCTCTTCTTACAGTTTATCTCATGAGTAAACAATAATTCATCATTTGAATAAAGTAAGAGAAAACTTATCATCTGTATTTATGCTCATAGTTATTTTTTCATTTGTTCAGTATTTCTTCCTATTAAGCTAAGATCCCATCTGGTATCATTTTCCTTCAGCATGAAAACTTCCTTTATCAATTCATATAATTCAGGTCTGCCGGGATGAACATTTCTCAGCTTTTGTTTATGGGAAAATGTATTTATTTCCCTTCAATTTTGACATGTTTTTTTTCTTTAGCACTTTAAATATGCAATTCTTTTGACTTCTGACCTCAGTTGTTCTGATGAGATGTGATCTGTAATTCTTATCATTCTTCTTTGATCGGTGCAAAAGGAATTGTGGTTTGGACTGGGAATTTTAAATCAATATAACTAGTCTCAAACACACCTTTTTAAATCAAAATAGGAATCATTACAATCAACACATTTTTGCTAATGACTTTATCTATGTGGTGCAGCAGTGCTCCACAATGTGTTCACCGAGTCCGATGAGTGTGCCACAATGATGGAGGAGGTTGTTGGTGTGGGAGAAGTTAATGTAACGTTTTTTGTGATGTATATATCTTCAAAAAAATACAATTTACATAAATGATGGGTTGGGAGTGGGTAGTGGGGTATATGGGAACCTCTTATGTTTTTTATGCTTTTTAATGTAACATTCCTTGTGATCTATTAACTTTAATTTTAAAAGTGTAAAAAAAGAAAGAAAGAAGTTTGTTTATTCCTGTACGATAAAAATCCATGCTTTGTGATTTGATGAACTCCTGGAAAGCATTTTCTGCATCCTGCTAGTTGTGAAAGTGTTTTCTCTGCAAAAAGTGGTCAAGATGCTTGAAGTAGCAGTAGTCAGTTAGTGGGAGGTCAGATGAATATGGCAGATGAGGCAAAACTTCATAGCCCAATTTGTTCAATTTTTGAAGCATTGGTTGTGCAACGTGTGGTCAGGTGTTGTGGAGAAGAATTGGGCCCTGTCTGTTGACCAATGCTGGCTGTAGGCAGGGAAGTTTTTGGTGCATCTCATGGATTTGTTGAACATACTTCTCAGAAGTAATGGTTTCACCAGGAGTCAAAAAGCTGTAGTAGATAATACCAGCAGCAGACCACCAAACAGTGACCATGACCGTTTTTGGGTGCAAGTTTGACTTTGGGAAGTGCTTTGGAGCTTCTTGGTCCAACCACTGAGGTCACCAGTTGTATGAAATCCACGTTTCATCATATGTCACAATTCAATCAAGAAGTGGTTCATTGTTGGTGCATGGTATAAGAAAGATGACACTTCAAAACGACTATTTTTTTGATTTTCGGTCAGTTCTTGAGGCACCCACTAATCGAGGTTTTTCACCTTTCCAATTTGATTCAAATGCCAAACGACCATAGAATGGTTGACATTGAGGTCTTCAGCAACTTCTCATGTAGTTTTAGAGGATCAGCTTCAATGACTGCTCTCAAATTGTTGTTGTCAACTTCCGGTGGTCAGTCACTATGCTCCTTATTTTCAAGGTTCTTGTCTCCTTTGCAAAACTTCTCAAACAACAAGTGCATTGTATGTTTGTTAGCAGTTCCTGGGTCAAAGGCGTTGTTGATGTTTTGAGTTGTCTCCACTGCTTTATAATACATTTTGAACTCAAATAAAAATCACTCAAATTTGCTTTTTGTCTAACATCATTTCCATAGTCTAAAATAAATATAAAATAAACAGCAAGTAATAAGTCATTAGCAAAAATATATAAAGCAAGAAATGCACATTAAAATGATGTATAACATAACCATATTTGTTTAAGAATATATGCAATATCAAATAGCAAATTTCAAAATGAAAAACTGTAATTACTTTTGCACCAAACTAATATTTGCTAGTGATTCTAAGATTTTCTCTTTATTGTTGGTTTTCAGCAGTTTGACCATATGTGTTTAAATGTGTTTACTTTACATTTATGCTGTTTATTCTTCACTGGTCATCTTGAAAACATAATTGAATGGTTTTCACTAAATTTAGGAAACTGTTGACCGTTATTTCTTTTTGTCATACTCTCCTTATTTTTGCTGGGACTCCAATTACATGCACATTAGATTACTTATTATTGCCTGACAAGATGCTGAATCTTGACATGTTTTTCCTCCAATTTGATAGTTTCTATTGTTCTGATTTCAAATACAGCATCTCTTTCTTTTGTAATATTAAATCCACTTGGTTTTTTAAATCAGATATTGTACTTTTCATATCTAGGTATTATCATTTAGTTCCTTTTCCAAGTTTCCATTTCTCCACTGAGAATTCCCATCTACTTTCTCATTAGGTCTATTTTTTTCTCTCCTGTTAGTGCTTCAACGTACATATAATATACCAGTCAGGGATCTACAGAGAACCAGAACTAATAAGGTATATATATATACATGTATACATATATACATGTATAACCATATTAGATATATTATATACATACATTTATATATAAATTAGATAGATAAATAGATAGATAGATAGATAGATAGATAGATAGATAGATAGATAGATGGATGGATGGATGGATGGATACATAGAGTTTCATTTGAAGGAATTGACTATGCAATCAGAGAGCTAGGAAGTGTAAATTCTGTAGGACAAGTGGGCAAGCTGGAAACTCAGGCAAGAGTTGATGTGATCTTGAGACAGAATTTCTTTTCCAGGAAACCTGTTTTTGCTCTTAAGGCCTTCAATTGATTGAATGAGGCCCACCCATATTATCAAGGTTGATCGCCTTTGTAATCCACTGATTATAAATGTTAATCACATCTACAAAATATCTTCACAGACAGATTTATGGCAGTGTTTGACCAAGCAACTGAGCACCTCAGCATAACCAAGTTGACATATAACTAGCCTTCACATAAAATAACTATTTTTTTCTATTTTAATTTTCCTTATCATATAGTAAAATTGACTTCTTTTGGTATGCAGTCTTATTAATCATAACACATATATCCACAACAAAATTCAGAACACAGAAGAACTCAATCATCCCCAAAAGCTCTCTCATTCTATCCCTGTGTATCCAAATCTGCCCCCCACCCAAACACTGGGAATGAGTGATCAGTTTCCTATCCCAATATTTTTCTCATTTTGAGATTTTCAAATAAATGGAACAATGCCATATGGGACCTTTTGAGATTGGCTTCTTTTATTCAACAGTTTGTCTTTGAGATTGTAGCATTAACAATAGTTTGGTCCTTTCTACTGCTGAGTGTATTCCATTGTATGGATGCACTACAGTTTATCTAGTTATTCAACTAATGGAGAACATTGTGGACTGTTCTCAGATTTTTGTATTGTGAACAGAGCTATTGTTTTAGTTTGCTAAAAGCTACTAGGTACAATATACCAAAAATGGGTTGGCTTTTATAATGAGAACTTATTACATTAAAAGCTTATAATTCTGAGGCTGTGAAAATGTCCATCAAAGATGCTGTTTCACTGAAGTTTTTGGACTCCTGCCACATGGTAAGACACACTGGTATCTTCCAGTCTGGGTCTCTGCCCCTGAGTTCTGCTGTGGGCAATCAAACATATTGGCTCATCTCTCTACTGTACTCTAAGACTCCTTTCTTTCAAACTCTTGGGGGTCCTCTTTTCTGTGTCTCTATTTTCTGCTAATTCCAACCTCCAGCTTCCAGCCTCCAGGACCTCTCTCACTGCCTCTCAGGGTTTCTCTGTCTCTGCCAATTTTTGTGTGTGTCTGCTGCTCTCCATTCTCCATTTATAAAGGACTCCAGCAAGAGGACGAAGACTCAACCTGGGTCACTCCTCACTGAAGCAATCCAACCAAAGACTCCCAACTGAATTTAATCTGATCAAAAGGTCCCATACCTACAGAAATGGATTAGCCTCAAGAACATATCTTTTCTGGGATCCACAAAAAGCTTCAAATTGTCACTATACTATACATAGTATTCTGGACAGGTTTTGTCCTTAATCCATCCAATGCCCTTAGTCTAGGATGTGGTCCTTATTTCTAATGTTTGGACATTTTGGTTTCTCATTGAATGTGTGAGGTCTTCAGTGATTTCTCCCACTTTTGCTGGGCCAAAACTCTATCACTGTGTGAAGTCTGACATCTCCATTCAGCTCTCAGTTCTGCAGCAGCATCTCTCTGAGAGGTCTCATAAAGTCTTTCCCTATGCTTGAGTAGTCCTTTAATCAGCTAGGACCATGGGGGAACCCCCACTCATATTCCCGTCTTTGCTGCTCCCTTCTCTCCAGGAGCCTGCCAAGAAAATTACATCTATGGAAGCAATCCCAAACTCAGATCCCTCACTTCTCAGCTCAACAAAATTTTTATCTTCTGCTTGGGGTTTACCGCCTGAATGTGACAACCTAAAAGCACATCCCAAAAGAACACTGGGTAGAACTTGTGTGTTTTTCTTCTCTCAAGGATCATAATTCCATGGCCTAAAACATGGAAACATTTGCCTTTTATATTTTTGTTCACTTTTATAATTCTTAACAATCAGAGTGCACATCTGATACCAGTTATTTTGTTGTGGCTGGAAGCATAAGATGAAGTTTGCATTTTATTTTTTTATTGTTGGAATACCTCATAGATTTTACATGAGAAAGTAGTAGAGTTAGGATTTGAACAATCATTTTTCTCTCCATTACATTACAAAAGCCTCTCATAGTTTTTCCTATTTTTGCCACATCCTTTGAACCCAGGCGCTCACACTTTGCATAATTATTTACTCATTTATTGATATTCTTAATTCCCATTTCCCATTTAAAGTGTCCCCAATATAATACTCTAAAGTCGAGTTATTATCATTGACAAGTATATTATCACCATTATTGTTAGAAATTTACTTTTCAATTCTTGAGCATGAGTGTTTTTTAAATTCTCATTTTGTCCCACGCCCTACTTTTTTTTTTTTTTTAAAGATTTATTTATTTATTTAATTTCCCTCCGCTCCCCTGGTTGTCTGTTCTTGGTGTCTATTTGCTGCGTCTTGTTTCTTTATCCGCTTCTGTTGTCATCAGCGGCATGGGACCCTACTTTTTAATCCATATAGTCTTCTCGTTAGTAAAGCTTAGAAAGCTCAGAAAATTTCCAAATAACCATCATATCAGGGATTATTTTTAAATAACTAATAAAATGTTATAATCATAAAGCATTAAAGTACATTTACTTTTTTACACACAAGTAAATTATATCCTATTATATGGTAAATAGAGAAAAAATATTTAAATATTAAATACCACATGGATCTTTCTTTTTAACCTGTGTTAATACTCATCTTGTTCTCTTCCCCTCAGCTGTTATATGTTATCAAGTTAGCTATATTTAAATTCCACATTGATATTACTTTGCCACTCACTACTTGTCTAAACATTCCTTGAATCTTGTACATTTATTTAATGTAAATGATTTCTTGGTTTTTCAGAGAAGCCAGGTTCTACTAAGTTTAAGCTTTTTTCAGTTTCACTGGATCAACTTCTTCTGTCTGGAATAACCAGATTCTAGAGGAATAGCCTCTACTTTTTTCCAGTTATACCTCAGCTGTTCCGCATTGGCTTCCACCCCTCTGAGGAATGAGTCAAATACATTTTTTAATAGAGAAAGAGAGAAATGAATAGTTTATATCCTTTGAACTCTACTCTGTGCCAGGATTCCTAACATAATTTGTTTCCTATAATCACTCTTAATAACAAGGTAATGTTCATTCCTACGAGACTCACTCATACAACTGGTCAGTGTTAAAGCTGAGTTTTAAACCTACTCTGACTTTAAACCCCAAACCTTTCTCAATACTTTTGGAACTACTCCACACTAACTAAAAAAAAAAAAAAAAAAAAAAAAGGAAAAGAAAAGAAATCCTGTGTTCTGTGTACATATGAAAATGTAATTATACAATTTACCAGGATAAATTGTTTCATGGGAAGAACAGCCAGTGGTTCCTTCTTGTCTTAATTTTGGAAGAATTATGCACATCTTAAAACATTGCTTGTTTCTCTCTTACTTTCCATAGGTTACTCTCTTTATCTGGCTTATTTTTATATTCTTAAGTTTGCTTGCATTCACGAATCTCATTGTGTTATATTCTGTCTGCTTTTCCAAATGTTTTGAAATTCTGTTTCAACACATGCCAATTCCCAATGTGTTGGTATTCTTAAGAGTCAAGGGCCCTTCATCAAGAGTTCAGCATTGTGTTCATTAGTGAACATATTGCATACTTGGGGACTCTGATTGTGAGATGACTCCCCCTTTTTCCAAAAGAATACAGACACCAAAAGCGTATTTTCACCTCTAATAAAATCTTTTACAAAGACCTTTAACATTGAAACTCTAAGCCCAAAGACAAGCTTCATCAGAGCTAATTTATATAGGGAACAGTGTAACAAAATCCTCATTGCTCATATCATAAGTTCTGGGCAAAGAAAAGGTTATTAAAGTCTCTGACCCCAGCTTCTCCAAGAAGACCAAAGAAGTAAACACACATAATTAGTATGAATGGATAGCAGGCCACTGTTTTAATCATGAAATAAGTAACCTCTGATTAGAAATTAGTTTCTGAATACCAACTACTTAAAGTCGCATGTCATAAAAAATAAGCAAACCAACAATCACAAAAACAAATGTATAGCACAAGAAGCTGCTCTATTGATGTGTTTTCCTTTGCCACACAGTTTACAAGGCTTGCTGAGTTTGCTGTACATGAGCCATGTATAAGGTTTACTTTTGATTTAAACAGTTAACATGTCTTCATTTAGACCAATAAGGCTATGTGTAGCATAACATTGTTAAGGAAGATATAAAAAGAAATTTTCTCTTTATAAGTTATTGATTTATAAATAAATAATCAAATTTTGAGGTTATCCCATTAGAGGGAAGCAAGCTATACCCACAATTTCACTACTATGAACTTGGTTTTGCAATTAATGAAATGACTCAGGGAGCAATGCTGGATCTTTCAAAGATAACATAACAAATAAAGATTTATGCTTTTTCCATCTTTCACAAAGGATTCTAAATTTAATTGTAAGTAAAATAATTGTTCTCTCACATTTAGTAATAAATCTGATAAAATGTTGGGTCTAGAGATATTCAAGTTTTCTTCTGTGATATTTCGAGGTTACTATGAGGCATGGAAGGCTCAGATGTAGGAAGATAAAGTTCATCTAGTCTTAGTAACTGCAATAATGGCCAATTTAAAGGTTCTAGGAACAGGTGAATCCTTGAATGAAGCTATGGCATATGTTCTGGTATCTCATTTACACTGTAGCTTCAGCAAAAACTGGCGTGGAATATTTGATTCCTTAAGGAGTCTTTCAGTTGAATGACTGAATAGAGTTTTGGAAGCACAGTTACCAACAAACATAAGATTAATGGGGAACAAGAAATTAAGGTAAGAATTGTATTATATACAGGGCTGTGTGGCACTAGACAGTATCATACCTAGATATCACTGAATATCATAACACTTAGACTCTAAAAAAGTTGCAAAAAAATGCTACAGTATTTGATGTATATAAAATAGAACAGAAAGCAAATTTGGGAGCCTATTCTGACTGAAGAACTATATTTCTGAATGTTTTTATGTGGGCTTTCTCCCATATTTAATGTTCATTTTACAAAGTAGGCAGGGAAGGACGACCCTTTGATAGCACTTAAATGGTAGAAGATAAATGGAAAAATATAGTTATGGAGGCTGTTTGATTCCTCAGATTTGTCATGCTTGTGACCTTGCTTCTTTATAAGTATGCAGTCCCAATGGTGAGATTTCCTTAAGCAAAGAAAATTAAGTGAAATGAGGCTGAGGCTTGTTCTTTTGCAAAACACAATTTATATTAGTTCAACTGATCAATCGAAATATTTATGTTTGTCTTAACATGAAAGAATAGTTAAAGAAAATAACCTTTTTAAAAGCATCTACTATATGCCAAAGATTTTACATACATTTTTCAAGGATTCATTGATCTACCAAGTATTTTTTAAATGACTTTCTATGTTTTAATCCTTAAAACAAACCTTCAGGATATATATTATAAGCATCTGTCAAGTTGGAAATGGAGACTCAAATATGCCTAATAATATACCAAAATCCATAAAGATAGAACCAGCAGCACTGTATTTAAATCCAGGACATTTATTCCTGCCTATTAAACAGCAGAAAAATAAAGAATCTCCAGCATGATTTATTTGAAATATCTTCTGAAGGACGCTTCTATCCTTCCATGTCAACTCAGTCTTTTATTATTTTACACAAATACAGGGAAGAACATCAGAATAAAATACATTTTGATGTGATTTTTTAAAGGAGAAACACAAAATGTCAGATGAAATGGGCTATTCTTTATAGTTCATAAAATAACTCAAAGAAGGGATGTGAAAGAGAGAAAAATCTATAGGAAATTTGTATTTGTCCTATTAAAAATCAATGAGAAGTATGAACATTTCTGTTTCAGTTTTATTAACCATAAGTTTAGAGCTAAATTTACTTAAGTAAAACATTTGTTTCTGATGCATTTATAATGCAAGTTAGAATACATTTATAATGCAATTACAGTTATAATGCAATTTATAATAGATCTACAATCTATTTCCCACAGCATTTTAAATCTTGCCCATTGTTTTGTAAACAATCACAAAAATTTTGAATATTTTGGAGAAGATTAAATTGGAACCATCCTATAATCATGGTAGAATGAAAGGAAATCTAAAGTAATTATCTTAATGCAATACACACCAAATGAGTAGCAATTAAATTGAGATAATAATTTTCATTTATATTTTAATGTGAATGCTTTCTAATACTGTACTGTAACACTTATGTTTTCACACACAAAATAGGTGTTTATAATGAATATTAACTTTTGGCTCTCCAGAGCCCTCTATTTCATTGATCAACAACACATTTGATTTCCTAATGTTATGTGATAGATAATATCAACATCCTGAAATTACGTTCCATCTTAGCAGTATGATAATAAACTTGAGATTTTGTTTTCTTATGAAACTTCACAATTCTGAGAATTAACATTAAAGAAATGTTCTTTCTGCAAGTCAACCTGCTACCTATGATTGTTTCATGGGCATCCAGACATCTATGTCATTTCCTACCAATCGTCACCACCCTAATTTCACCTTTAGAGAGCTCAGTTTTTGGTCCTTTTGCTAAAACAATGTCCATACAAATCTGCTTTAGACATAAAAGATAACTTTTGAAGAATTTCTTAAATTTTAGCGAAAACCTGATTTATGATACTGCTTTTCATGTGTTTTTTTGTTACATAATACTCTATTTAAAAGAAGGTTGTTTCAAAATCTTTGTCTTCACAGTCTGTCAGCATCCTCTATTTTAATTGATAAAACACTAGTTTTTTTCCTCTGGCACCTGTTCAGTCTCTCACTGACTATCACCCAAGGCTTATTAACTAATTCTTCTTTCAAACTTGGAGTCAAAGATGTAGCTGGGGATACCTGAGTATTTCTTAAATCATGCCCAATCTCAAGAATTTTAATGTGGCCTCAATTTTTATTTGCTCCATATATCTTCTGCAGTATGCATTCAGCCAATAATAAAAGACCAATCTCCTATTTCTGGCAACAATATAATAGTATTAGTCTAATCATAGAAATTTCTTATTTTTAGTTATATAAAAACATGCTATTGGTAAATGTAACCATCTTATAACCTCTAAAATAACTTTAAAATTTTCCTGTTATCCCAATATATTCTTACTCATCAAATACTTTTACACCATTCCTATTCTAAGAAGAATATAGTTTCAAAACTTTTTGTCTAAACATGGTTTAAAAGATGAAAAAAGACCTAATTTCCAAAATTATCCTAAAGGTTCATATTTGAGATTTAAGTGCACTTGTCAAATTGATTAATAGAGTTATAAAAATTCATTGCGGTTTAAAAGAAGAATTCCCACATGGAAGTCACTCTTTCACCTGTGTACAATTTATAAAGTTACTTCAGGATGAATACTAAAGCATTCTATTCTTCTGAGATAGACATAAAATTCCTTCAAAATCCTTCATTTACAGATGCAATTGATGATGTTGAAAACAAGGATATTTTGGCAGAACCAAATAAAATATCCCAATACAATCATCCACAAATGTTGCATGTCTGTTCAAATTCTTTTTGAAACTGTATTTGTATTGATTGGATTATTATTTTCATTATACAATACTTGTTAATTTTTTAAAAATTAGTCCTTAAAAGAGTGTTGGCAAGAAGGCAAATCAACTACAACTTTGATTCATTATTGGTGGAACTACAAATTGGGAAAATTGCTTTTGAAAACTCATTGCCATTATCAACTGAAGTTTATTATATTCATATCCTATGACCTAACAATTTCACTCCCACATACATACTCTACAGAAATATGTATAGATCACCAAAAGATATGTACAAGAATATTCTTGGCAGCAATATTTATAATAGCCTTAAACTGAAAAAAAGCTAAATTTCCATCAACTGTAATACAAATAAACAAATTTTGATTGTTTATAAGATGAAGTAGCAAGCAGAAAATAAACAAATCATGCCAAATCCTACAATATACCTGTGGCAGTTTGATATAGTTATGAATTCCAAAACTAGATATTGGATTATGTTTGCAAACTGGTCTGTACCTGGACATGATTAAATTATGATTAGGGCTTTGATTAGGCCAAGTCCAATAGACTAGACCAGTCACCCAATGGTGGGTGGGGACTCACAGATAAAAGACATGGCAAAGGACAGAGTTGGAGATTTTGACGTTAGAATTTTGATCCTGGAGTTTTGAGCTGAAGCCCTAGGAAATAAGTACACAGAGGAGCTTGGTCATGAGGAAAGAGAGAAGTCCCTGGGAAGAGAAACAAGCCATTCACCTTGTAGTCTACGGCTGGCCTTGTGGAGAGAGGCAAAGCCTAGAGAATCTCATAGTCTACAGGTGACCTTGTGGAGAAAACAAAAGTTGAGCCCCAAAAGAAATGAACCCCAGAAAGAGAGGAAACCAGGAAGCCTGAACCCTGGCAGACGTCAGCAGCTATCTTGCTCCAACATGTGGCAAAAGACTTTAGTGAGGGAAGTAACTTACACTTTATGGCCTGGTAACTGTAAACTTCTACCCCAAACAAATACCTGTTATAAAAACCAACCAATTTCTGGTATTTTACATCAGCACCCCTTTGGCTGATCAATACAATACCTAAAACACAGACATTATGTTGAGTAAAAGAAGTCAGATACAAAAGAATACACACTGTATAGACAGTGTAAAAAGTTCTAAAAATGGAGAAAACCTGTTCTATACAGTTGGAATTCAGAACAGAGCTAAATTTCATAAGAACAGGAAGGAGTGCTAGTGATGAGGAGGGCCCCGGAAAGAGGATTTTGGGTGCTGATAATAATCTATTTCTTAACCTGGGTAGTGGATATATGAGTGAATTTCGGATAGTCTCAGGACCTCAACTTGGGACTCATTATCACCCTCCTCCTCTATCGGTTCTAAATTCTTCTCTTCAGCTATGGTTTATATGTCAGCAGTACCATTGCTGTGTCCCCTGGGAAGAGTTCTCTACTTCCAGGCACCAGGAGTTCAAACCGTAGAGATACTGTCAGCAATGTAGAGGTGCAAAGCACAAAGTCTTGCAGAGAATCCTTGGGAATGACAGTAAGTGGAGCCATTCCTGTTTCTACCTCTTGGGCCCTGGCTCACTTCTTCTTCCTATTATGGAAATAGCACCATATAAAGATTGCTGATTCATTGCTTATACTGTGTACTGAAGAAAGAAATTCCACTACTGCAGAGCATCACCTGTGAGCTCATGCTTCAGTTGTGCCTTTTTGGTAGATCATTCTAAAGTTCTATAAAGCTAACTGGTTCTAGATAGTGTAGTATGTGACACATCAAGGTCATGGACCCACTCTTGAACCTACTCTGATCTGAAGTGAGTTCACTGTTTTGTAAGAATCCAATGCCTCTGTATCCGGCATTCTTTAAGTTCCATAAGGAACCATAAGCCACTGGCTAGTGGCTTAGTATAGATATCTCTCTTCAAGGACAAACCACTTGCAGGGAGAAGGGACCCAGTGTAGCCCACTGCTTCTAGGAAATCCACTGGCATCCTCAAGAAATAGTGATTTATCAGCATTAGTCTTTGTGGCTGATAAGTGAGGCATCCAAACATGATACTATCTAGATGAGTTTTGTCAAGTAGGAAATCCATGTATATGGGTCCATCCATAGCTACCCTCTTTGCAACTTGCCATTCTATTCATGTGACCATCACACTAGTTGAGGGGTGGATATTGACACAGGGTAATTCTTATATGTCAGTACCTTTTATGTGATGGATGCATTCTGGAAGACACTTTTATGTGATCCAAAAATCTTCACACTTTGTCCTACTACCATATGTTCATCCACATGACTCTATCTTTCTGAACTTCCAGCCCTTTCCTTCCATATTCCTAGCCAGATGGTGGTTCATGGTCCACTACCACTAATTTGAATATATTCCCATTTTGGGTCACTTTTCTTTTTGCACAAGTAAATGGCAAGGTGCACTGACCATAAGGGCTTATTGGAAAGACCTTCTCCACCGTCTCTCAGGGTCATTTCCAAATGTATGCAACCACTATCCCTTTTTGGGCTTGCATTAGTTTATTGAGTTGATCCACCTATAAACCAAGTTTGGGAATTTTCCCTCCTTCTTCAGCTGGTCTTAAAGGAAGGGTTTTCAGTATGGCCAAAGTATGTGCATGCAAAGAGGCACTGTTGAAACTATGGAGAGTCTTGGGATACTATCTATATACCTTACTTTTGCTCTCTAGTCCTGCTCAGTCTTGATCACAATGTACCTTTTCCATATCATAATGAACTGATGCTGGGCATGTCCAAATTTATGATTTAACAGGTTCAAGAGCAGCCAGCTCACAATAGGCAGTTCCATACAAACTATCAATCGATACCCCAAGATCAATAACATACCAAGAGCTCTTTCCTGAAAGATTTAGTGTTCTTTGCACCAGATGGCCTGGCCATTCTTCAAAATTCCAGTGGGACTTGACATAAAGTCCATATCACTGATATATCCAATAATGGGATCTGCTGTATTATGTGACCCAAGAATGAGAATAGCTTCTACTAAAGCCTGGACCTGCTGCAGAGAACTTTCCTTCTTCAAGCCACAATGATATCTTGGAATCTTCTACATTCTTCAGTGTATGAGTCAGAGTAACTTTCTTAAGTGTGGGATGAGTTGCCTCCAGAACCCAAAAAGGGCTACCAGATGTGTGCATCCTTTTGTTTGGTGGGGAATGCAAGACATCACAATTTGTCTTTTGCTTTTTAGAGAGAATCCCAACATGCCTCTGGTTCCTGTACCCATAAATCTTGGCAGTTTTATCTCCTGCTTTCTGGAGAACATGAGTCTTACAAAGGGTCACCAATATATCAGGCATCTCTTGCTTGTTCAGTCCAATCAGCACATCATCAGTGTAATGGAACAATGTGATATTCTGTAGGATGTCCACGGTCATGATCTCTTTGGAATAAGTCATGACAAGGTAAGAGAATTAATAAAACTCTGGAGTAAAACTACAAATTAATATTAGTGTTCTTTCCACATGAATATTACCTGTTTCTGATTTTCTTTTCTAATTAGAGTGGGAAAGAATATACTGTTCAAATCAATGGCTCCATACAAAGTATCTGAAGTCTTAATAATCTTCTCTAATAGCAATACCATATCCAAAAATATCAAAGCTGCTGTTAATTGTGGCCACACAATTGAGATTGTGGTAATCTACAGTCATTCTCAAACATCTATATGGTTTCTTCAATAGCCAGAATGGTGAATTAGATGAAGTTATCCTTTAGGTCTTAAAAGTGACATTAATCTCTACCATGTCCCTGGGATGTGATATTAGAGGTCTTGCTCTCTTGACTGAGTTTGGGGGGATATTTGCAGAGGCTTCCACTTGGCTTTCCCACTTGTAGCTATTATTCCACAGACCAAGGACATATGTGGGGATTATTAGAAATGCCAAGTATGCATCTATCCCCATTATGCCCCTGCTGATCAGGGAAAAAAATGACTGGGTGGGTTTAGAGACCCAGTAGATTCTTTCAAAATTGGATATTAGTAAGGATTCCATTTAATACTTGGCCCCTATAAGCTCCCAAACTAACGGAGAACCCACAAACAGGTTTTAGGTTTCCAGATTTCAATGTTAACTCAAACCTCTAATAATATTTACTAGAGATTTGAGTGTCTAATAATCTTTATAATATCCTTATATATCTCATTTCCCATTACACAGTTACCTGAGTAAATAGTCTTAGGTCCTTAGGGAGAAGATGGTAGGAATCATTATGCTATATACTTGCTATTTTGTTGCAGGTTCCTTCTCTTCCCTCATTGGGTTCAAGATTAGAAAACTGGCTCAAGTCCAGGAATGCATCAGGACTTTCATGGGGGTGGCTCCCACTGGTGGTTTAAAGTTATATGTACCCAAGAAAAACATGTTCTGAAATCTAATCCATTTCTGTTGGTGTGAATCCGATAGAATAAATAGGACCCTTTCATGACATTACTCCAGTTAAGATATCATTCAGCCCAATCAGGATGGGTCTTTATCCTATTACTTTATAAGCAAAATGAAACTCAGGGAAAGAGAGAGAAATTGAAATCCAGTAAGAGTAGCCAGAAACTAAACATTGATGGAACACAGAAGACAAGAGAGAGACCAAGAGACACTACCATGTGCATTGCCATGTGATAAACTGAGGACCAAAATTGCTGGCAGCCAGCCCTAGAGTACCACAATCTTCAGGGAGAAAGTATCACCTTGATGATGCCTTCATTTGGATATTCTCTTAGCCTCACAATTGTGAGGAAATAAATTCCTACTGTTTATGTCAAACTGTTGAATGGTATTTTCTTGAGCAGCCAAGGAAACTAAAATATTACCCTAAGCCCCATAATCAAGCCCCACAATCCTCCATTCTGCCTCTTCTATTATCAATGATAAGCAGCATGCTCATTGGTTACCATCTATTTTGCCTCTATTAACTATCTTGGAAGGTCAAGTCCACTTAGCTGCCCCTCCACCTTGCCAGACATAACAATAATTTCAGCACCTTGACTACTGGCAGTTAAATACCAATATGTGAATTTTATTACTTTTGAGGTCCATCATCTCCACAGTCCAGCAAGAATAGCACTAAAACTACCTGAGGTTCATTCTCCCCTTCCTTTAGTAATAGAATACCTAAATTGTATCTATGAGCACAGTTGCCAAGCTAAAAACTATATGCCTAATTATAGAGTTTGTGACAAATTAGATATGAACAAAAGTAATGTGCTATACTTCCAAGTTGTACTCTGACTTTGAGGGTATGCAAGCATGAACTTGTCTTTTCCCTTTCTTCTAGATATCTGGTGGATCTATCAAACATAATGACACACCATTTTGACCACATGAATGAGATGATGCTGGAGCAGTGAGATAGAGGTAGTTGAGGGTTCCTTGAAGACTACAAGGAACAGAGACATTCTACCAATTCTGGACAACTTAACTCTGAACTGCCCCATGAGAAAGAAACTTTTAACTTGTTTCAGCGTTTTATAATTCAGGCATTTTTTAGAGCAGTCAGATGCACATTGTAACTAATACTCCCCTCTGCCACTTTATCTTAAAGTTATTTTCAGCTGGATTCAGGATATGAAGGAAGTGTTTAGAAGTGTAGAGAAAGCAGAATTCTGGAATAGTCTGGAGTTGAAGCATCCCACTGTTAATGACATCAGATAAACATGCATGCATTCTTGGTAAATCTCAACACACTATGTCACAAAATTGAAAGCCTAGTACATCCCCAGAGCAAGTTTCATCCACCCAGGATACAGGTTTCTCAGTTTCTGAACAGCATCACTTCTTCACTCTATTGCAAATATACTGTCTCCTGTCATTCCTTGTATTTTGGCATTACCAATAACTGACCCACCTTCAAAGTTCTTGTTTGCTTCCCACTCTCAGACCTAATCCATCTCCAAAATATTTGAATTTCCTAAGGACTTCTAATATGTTGGTCCTTCCATTTCTCATATTCTCTTTAGCGTCCTTATTTCTCCACTTTTCCCCTTGGGCCTAATAGTGGCTACATATTTTTTATAAATAATTCTTGTATTCTTCCATCATTCAACAAATAATCTTTTGAACAAGATCAATATATCAGGTATTGCTACGGGTATCAGAGATAGAAAACTGAATAAAACAGAAAAAAAGACCTGCTCCATGTAAATTACTTACAAGTGGGAGGGCAGAGATAATTAAACATTAAAAATACATTATACCTTTTATATTTGTATAATATATGTAAATATATAAGTAATTTATAATTAACCTGTGGGCAGAGTATTTAATTTTAATTGTTTGATCCCATTTTTGGCATAAGTTTTCAAGAGCAAGTCCCAGTTCGGTATTCTTCACAGCTTTAAAGAGCATCAATTTTGCCAGCTCAAAATTTCATGAGGAGGGAAGACACTGAAATCACTTAGGGAAATATCCATGACAAATCATTTTTTATCAGCTTATAACATAGAAGATAGGAAAAAGAGAAAAATAAAGTACAAACAACAAAATTTGATCCCACTTGTCAAACTACAAAATAAAAACCACAAAAATGCCTTACGAATAAAAGTATTTTAAGTATTGATTCTGTAGGATAATATCTTAAACAAAATTCTGATTGAATTGATTGCCACAACTGAAATGTTGTGAAATGTTTAATGCCTGAAAAGAAAAGAGTTTGGGAAATACAGAAACCTATTAATCCTAAGTACAAAATTCCTTTTGGAAAACAAGTTACAAAAGTCTTTTTTCCCTTCATTATATTTCAATATACACACAAAATTCTGTGGTTTCATAATATGCACTCCTCTTATTCTGCTGTATCAGTCATTTGGATATGCAGAAACAAGAGATGATTTTTTATTTGTAATGTTTGACAATATGTTCATGATGGATTCAGGAATGTTCCTGTTTTTATCAGCTGATCAAGAGATTTCTGGTTTTCACACAGACAACATGGTAATTCTGACAAAACAGAAAAGTAACATCCTTCAGTTGACTGTTCATAAAGTGATTCTAGCCCAATGTAAAACAATAACTGGCAATTATCAGAAAGACAGTTGGTCATCCTCACTATTCTTTTTTAGCCAAAGACAAACTCCTAACATACAACAGATTTTGTTATGGGCTTTCCATGCTCTTTCATAATATGTTTTAACAAAATTGAAAAGCAGCACTTATATGCTTAAACATGGACAAAAGAATGTTTTGTGCTATACATTTCAGGTAATAATGTCAAAATAGATAAACATTTTTTGCAAAGAAAACAGTTTAGTTGCTGAAAACTCCAAATAAACTTAATAAACCTTAACAGTGTATGCATTTTTCGCCTAATAATTTCTGTATCATTCTACACCAGAGCAGGCACTAAAATTAGTATCTATGCAAGAAAGCAAAGATAAAAATGGAAGTTGAGAGATGATTTTGTTATCTTTAAGCCTACATGTTTACCTATTTCCATATCCATTTTCTTTTTACTGTGTAAACAAAATAACATTTTTCTCAAGTTATGTAGAGCAAAAATATCAGAAATAAAAAATATAAGTAGAGCAATGCCCTTAAATTTGTTTCTGAAAATATTCAATATCTTTTTTTCTAGGAGTGCAAAAGGCATGATTTATGGGATTGTTTCAATGAAACCACATCATCACCATTGACAAAATCATATGCTCTAGGAAATGAAAATGAGATAAGTCTTTATCTAGTTATTTACTCTTGGAGAGGAATGAAAACTTACAAGCATATTGGGAACATCCCCATTACCAGTACCATATGTGAGCAGAGCTAGGAAAAATCTTTGTGTTTGAGAGTGAGCATCTGTTCAGATAACAAAGAAACAATTCAGTTAAAACCTCTACAATCTAGCAGCTGACAGGACTGAGAACGTATTGTTCCAGTTCTGTGAGGTCAAGAATTTCTGCAAAATTGCTGACTGTATTTTAAGAATCCAATTCTAAAAATAAATAAAATTGGATGTAATTCAGATCATTCTATGATAGTAATACTTTGCTTTGGCAATGGTTGCCTCAAAATCATACCATTCCCTTGCCCCTCTCTTCCACAATATGAAATCTGCCCACCGTGTAAAAGCTAATGAAGTAAAATAAGTAAGGGAAAAAGTCTAGGAAGAGTCAAAGGGTAGGGGTGGGGATGCTCAGTTAAGTAGAATGGTCAGGCTTGGCCTCATCAATAAGATGGCATTTTATAACAGACATGATGGAGGCAAGGGAGCAAGACATGCAGATATCTAAGGAAAGAACATTCCATGGAAAAATATCACTGAGGAAAGAGACAATTTGCTCTATTCCAAAAACAGCAACCTGGCCACTGTGAATGGAGTAGAATAGTAAGGAGAACAGTGGAGAAGATGAGGTCAGAGAGAGAGGAAGAGCCAGAAATATAAGCCCTACTAGTCTATTTTAAAGATGTTAGCAATTTTCCTGAGTGAGATAGGAACCATTTGCATGTTTTGAGCTGAGTAACAACACATACAGGTTTATGTTTTTAAAGGACCATACTTCCTATTGAGTTGGTGTTACAATATAGTGTAAGAGTGGAATGATGGTAGCTTGGGCCAGGTAGTAGCAGGAATGAAGATGGGATATGACCAAGTTCTCATATATTCTGAAGGAAGTGGTAACAAGATTTGCCAACGGAGAGAAAGTGAGGTGTGAGAGGAAGACTGCACTTAAGCATGACTCCAAGATAGTATATTGAATAGGAAGAATGAAGTTGTCACTTTCCAAAAGAAGGAAGACCATGGGGGAAAGCAGGTTTTGGAGTGAAGATATACTCTGGTTGTGGTAGTTTGGAGCTGCATATACCCCAGAAAAAGTCTTCTTAAACTTAATCCATTCCTGTGGGGTGAAACCATTATAAATAGGACCTTTCGGTGGGGTTACTTCAGTTAAGGTGTGGTCCAGCCCAAACAGGATGAGATTTAATTACTGGATCATTTATAAACAGATTAAAATTCAGACAGACAGAGAAAGCCACAGAGGGAACAGCCAGAAGCTAAACATCAATGGAACCCAGAAGAGAGAGACAAGGAGATGCCACCATGTGCCTTACAATATGACAAGCAAAGAACAAAAGATCACCAGCAGCAGCCCAGAATGCCACAGTCTTCAGGGAGAAAGCATCATTTTGGTGATGCTTTGATGTAGTGATCTGAACTTTCTATTAGCTTCAAAACCATATTATTTGAGCCAAACCATTCTATGGTATTTCCTTGAGCAACCCAGGAAATTAAAACATTGGTTTAGGACATTTTACATTTGAGATACATATTACGCATCCAAATATAAAGTTGTGAATGTGAGTCTGGACTACAGGGACCAGATTGAGATAATGACAGGATCTGGAAGATGTCTTCATATGGCTAGTATTTCAGGCCTTGAGTCTGTGTGAGATCATCAAGATAGAGGAAAAAATGTTTTTTTCCTTTTCACATACTTTCAAATCCCTTGGCCCTCTCTTCCACAATTTACTTAACAGAAAATCAGTCTTTGGTTAAACTCAATTATCCCACTACAAATATGTATCTGAATAGCTGAAAGTGATGGGGAAAAAAAAACACACAATTTTTAATTATGATCACACACCATGAGGATGAATTTAGCCTTGCCTGGAAGCTCTAATATATCCCACACTCAATTCATTGTTCCCCTCTCCAAAAAGATAATTGCTTATCAAGTACTCTCATCTCACTACCAAAATCCTTTCTCCTGACTCTCGGATGTTGACCTTGCATCTTATTTTCCTAAAAAAATGGAAGCACCAGAAGTGACTTAACCATCCCTTCACTAGCCCTACCTACCCACCTGTTTCCATATTCATATACTGTGCTCACATTCTATTTTCAAGGGCTGGAATTCCCTTACTTCTCTTTAAGGCCAAGGATCAATCTTGTGCACAATATGCAATTACCTCCTACAATTATTTTGAATTTTTTGTCTGTAATCATTCATTTTTCTCTACTGCATAGTAATTTTTCTATCTCTATTAAATCACTCTGAGCAGCACAACATCATTACTATCTCCCATTTTATGAATAACAAAAAATCCCTGGGCTCCAGGCTCAACTTTGGAAATAAAATATAACACTTTGAATTTGGTAAAAAAAAAAAAAAAAGATTATGTTTTTGAATAATCCATTTCTGAGGATGTGGGGCCCTTTTGATTGGACTGTACCAGTGAGGCTTGACCCAGATCCGGTCTCCATCCTCTTACTGGAGCTTTGTATAAACAGAGACACACATAGAAAAAGTCACAGAGAAAGGAAGCTGCCATTTTTGACCCTGCCATGTAAAAGAGAACTTGAGGATTGCTAGCAGCCAAAGCTTAAGCAGAAGCCCCCAAGAGCAGCTCAAGGCTGAAGAGATGAGGCTTATACCTGATAGCCCACAGCTAAACTTGGCAAGAAAGCAGAGCAGCTGAAATAGAGAAGGAAGACCTGGAAAGAGACAAGTCCTTTGTCTGGCTACCCACAGCAGATCTCCAGGAAATGGTTGATTCTGGAAGGGAAGGCAGGGAACTTGGCAGAGATCAGCTGCTGTCTTGCCATGGGGCCAGACACCAGGATCACCAGTAGCTGACTTTGGTGAGAAAGCATCTCTGATGGTGCTTTGATTTGGACATTTCATAGTCTTGAAGCTGTAAGCTATTATGCTACATAAAATCCCCATTATAAAAGCCAACCCATTTCTGGTACTTTGCATTGGCAGCCATATGGCAAACTAGAACAATCCCCAAGATATTAATAAGAAAACACCAAAACATTTGCCTGTACTTGCTCTCCTGATTCCTTACTTCCCATTATCTTTTTTTAACTCACTTTATCTCAGCTTCTGCTTCTCACACTCTACTGAAACTCCATGTACCAGATCACAATTTCCTCAATTTTACCATATGAGGGTATATTCGCCCTCCTTCACAAACTGTATCTTTCAGCAGATCTTGGCTCATTTGCTCAGTTCTCTCTTTTTTTAAATTCTTCCTTCTTTTGAATCCTGGGACACCGAGCAAACCACCTGGGAAGTAAGACAGAGAGGCAAATAAGTAAAATATTATGTAACAAGTTTCATATTTAATATTTGCAAGAAGGAAGAGTCAGACTCCAGAGGAAATTTGGAGGAAGGATCACAGATGAGGTGTGGATTTTGGGGAACTGGGGGAATGAGTATATTAACATGTTATATAAAGGACAATGAACTTGGAAAGCAACTGTGGTTCAATCAGCTGAGCTCCCATTTACCATATGGGAGGCCCTGGGTTCGTGTCCAGGGGCCTCCTTGTGAAGGCAGGCTCGCCCAGGCACGACGGAGTGCCCCCAGCCCTCAAGCGCTGCAAAGTGTCACTTGGCCCACAAGTGCCGGAAAGAGCTGACTCAGGAAGGTGACACAACAAAAAGGGAGACAAGTAAAAACACAGAAGAACACACAGCAGATGGACACAGAGAGCAGACAACAAGCAAGCTGCAAGAGGGGAGGGAATGCAAAAAAAGACAATGAACTTAAAGTTGTTACTCTAGGTTATTAGTATATATTCATATATACACATACATACACACACATAATTAATTATCAACTGATAGCAAGTCTACCTTGTGGCTAAAACTATATTGAAGGAAAGACAGTATTTTCTATTTCGTTGAAGACAATGATGGAGACCACTGGTGATAGAACACAGATAATTTGAGTTTCCTTATGTTAAGATGGTAGCTGACAAAGATTCTACATGTGAGATATCACAACTATCAATTGTTTACTCTGGAAAAAGTTTCATGTCCAAAATTAGAGAATACTCTTGTCCTTCTGCCCATACGAAGAGTATAAGGTGTTCAAAATACTGTATAAGATGTTCAACTACCACAGGCAAAAAGTTTACGAGCTAAAGAAACATTATTATTCCCATGTGCAACAAGAAATTTGAAGACTAAGTAAATTTCTGAAGGTTGCCCAATTAATAAATCAACCTCCTTCCAATATTCCTACACTTCCGCATCAACTGGCCCTCTAGCTATTCACAAAAACATCCAATATTCATTTTATCTTTCTCCTCATTAAAAGCAAAAAGTTAAGTTTCTCAGCTTCAGTTCATAACAGCTGGACTCAAAGTTACCGAAGAAAACAATTCTGATGGGCATTTTACCCTAAAAGATAATTTTTTAGGCACAAATAATTGGCAACTCACTTGCATGATGATATATTTAAACAAACTCAGCTTTATTAAAATTACCGTATTTAAAAAAAAAATCCCCTTTTCAGGAAACAAACCAAGATCAAAACTGAAAACTTCTAGAAACAATAGCATTAAAGCTAAGCAAACAAAGCAATTATTTTATAAACAGCTACCCCAGATCCTAATTTTGAGTTTGCTACTTTATTCATCTCCCTTTACTCATATTCCCTTTGAAATCATATTAGTGTGGAGAGTTGATTATTTTGAGTACAAGAAAGAAAAGCCACCACAGCCGCTAGTATCTGACATTTAGAGATTTGCAACCACCTGAGATCCATGTGTAAATATTTATGAGAAAAGGCTCCCTTCTAGCTTTTATAAATGCATTTTTATTTGCCAAATATCAGCTTTGGTTCTGAATCCTCAGCTTGAGGACAAATTCTTAGGCTCCACCTGAATTAGCAAGTCTTTTGAATGAGTGTATAAACATTTTTCATTATTACACTCAGTTTTCTTTATGAAGTTATTTCAAGTTATGATGGAATTTGGCTCAATATTTTATTTTAGAAGACAGACCTAAAGCACAAAATGTTCAAAAAATTCCAAGGGAAGTTAAGGATTCCTGTCCTCCAAACATGAAGGTCCCTCAGACATATTACCTTTCATCAGGGCGCTCCGTGGAAACAGAAAGCAGCTATCTAAATAAATGTATTTAATAAGTTAACAAAGACATGCCAGCTCATCTGGTTGCATGAAGAGTATAAAGATCCTCTGTTTATGAACCAGAAAATGAAATATGATAAATCCTTTAGGAGAGGACTGAATTTTGCTAAACACCAAATAGATTTGTATTTTACCCTAATACTTTCCCAATATATCAATTATCTATTCAATTCCGTTCTAGCACCAACTTACATATGCCTTTCTAAAATGTTGTAATTATAGTCCAATTTCAAAAGGATTCTTTACATGTAACCATTTTTTTTTCTCCCAGGGACTTTAACCCTTTATCTCTTAATAGGTTCTATGTATCTCTAGTCAAAGGACCATAACTTATTTTTCTTTATAAGCTTCTACAATATTATACACAGAGAATGTAAAAAAAAAAAAGTATGCCTTGCTTAAATGGAGAAATGGAAATACTGAAGCAAAGAACATAGTTTGAACGAGTAAGCATTTTTGACCATTCACCTGTGTCCTGCAAAATTCTTGAACTCATTTGAGAGCTGAGTTCACCAGACAGCCAAATAACCCAACATCTAGGGTTAGACATGTCATCAGGGAGAGACGAGACACTTTCTTACCTGAAACAGGTATCACAAGACACCAGTAAGAAAAGTTTTAGTATTGCAGGTGCTAAAACAAATAACATATAATGGGTGGCTTAAAAATAGGAATTTATTGATTCATGGTTTTGAGGCTAAGAGAAGCCTAAAATTGAAGCATAGCAAGGCGATGCATTCTCCACAACGACTGTAGTATTCTGGGGATGGCTGCTAGAAATCCTTGATCCTTGGCTTTCTGGCACATAGCAATGCATATGGCAATGTCTTCTTTCTCTTTTGGGTTCTGTTGGTTCCCAATCTCTGTGTCCCTCTTCCCTGTGACTTCCTTTCTGTGTCCAATTACCTTTGCTTATAAGGACTTCAACCATATTGGATTAAGGGCCACCCTCATTCAGTTTGGAAACAACCTAATAACACCTTTAATGATCCCATTTACAAATGGGTTCACAAACACAGGACCAGGAATTAAAGCCTGAACATGCCATTTGTGGGGGCATGATTCAATACCCAACAGAAGAATTGAACTAAAATTATTAATAAATTAGTAAAAACAAATATTGGCTAATGAGAGATTATACAACTGCTGGGGTATACAGATAAATATGGAATTTCCATCCACGTGCAGATCCTTCTCCATGGACCTCATTGGGGGCTCACAAAAATGATGTTTGGGAATCCTGAAAAGCTGTCCCCGTGGGACAAATCAGGTATAGAGGAAAAACAGCCATTGTGGATAAGAAACAACCCACCTAGTTCCTTCTCCCCTACTGTACCTCCAAATAAAACCCTTAAACTGTTAGGGAAGGATGAAAAAAAAAAAAAAAGACAAATGCCTCATGGCACTGGTGAAAACCCATTGCCACTATGGGAAGGAACAGGAAAAAAAAAAAAACCCTTATGCCCTGAAGAGGGTTAAATTGGCTCTGAACTACAGCTTGGAGAGGGACAAAAGTATTGATAAGGCTATACCCCAAAATTCAGGACATATTCCCTCTCTAAGACAGAGCTCCTCAACCCCTAACACCACTCTAAAAAGTATCAAATGACAAGAAGTAGTGGAATACCACAGTGAGTGTTACAAGATCATGAAATACAGACATTCTCTGGCACAGTGCAAAGGAAAGACCTAAAGCTGAGGGTGCAAAAGAAATTGAGATAAATAGTCTGGATAGCCAGCCATCTGAAAATAAGGTATATAAAGTTTCTTAGTTTGCCAAAAGGTTGCCAATGTAAAGTACCAGAAATGTGTTGGCTTTTGTAATGGGGAATTTATTTGGGGTAAAAGCTTACAGTCTCAAAGCTGTGAAATGTCCAAATCAAGGCATCATCAGAGATGCTGTCTCACCAAAGCCAACTACTGTGAGCTAGGCTCCTGCCAAAAGGCAGTCAGGGAAGACAGTGGGTCTGCCCGTCTCTCTCTACTTTCTCCTTGAACTCAGCTGTGACTGATCAATTATCTCTCCCTGGGCCTAGCTTCTTGAGCCTCTCAGGCTTTTATCTTTGAGCTCGGCTGTGAATGAACCTGAAATCCTTTCTATCACATGGCCAAATTGAAATGGTAGAGCTCCCTTTTCCTGTATCTCTCTTCTTGGTCTTCTTTTAAATAAGACCCAGCAAGCTGAGTCATGCCTCACACCCACAGGAAAGGATTAGTTCAAAAACATGATCCTTTTCTAGGATTCACAAAATTCAAACTGCTGCATCAGGGAATTTGAAGATTACAATGACTGAGGATAACCATAATTTTAAAAGATCCAAAACAGCTTATCCCCAGACTAAACTGGCTCACATTCCCACAACTAAAGGTCCAACAAAAGAAAAGCATGCTCATTTCCTGGCATAAAATCTATACCTCGATGCCTCCTATCCTGCACAATTTTTCTGGCCTATAACAAAATATTATGAGGCACTTGAAAAAGAAATTAAGCAGTAACAACAAACTGTCACAGAACAAAACAATCACCAGAACCAGACCCAGATAAAACACTTATGTTAGAACCATCAAAAAGTACATTTAAAATAACTATAATTAATAAGTCAAAGAAAAAATGGTAGAAAACATGCACAATCAGACAGAAAATTCATCAGAGAGATAAAGTCTTTAAGAAAGAATCAAATGAAAATACTAAAATGAAAAAACACAGTAACAGAAATGAAGATTACCTTTGATGGATTTATTAGTAGAATTGAAACAGCTAAGGAAGAAACAGTAAACTTGAAAATAGGTAAATAAAAATGACCCAAAATAAAACAAAAAGGTAGGAAAAAAACCAATAAAATAAATACATCCAGAGCATCCAAGAGATGAGGACATATATCATCACCCTCTCCACGTAGAATGGGTAGCACAGAAAGAGAAAGAGAATGGGACAGAAGAAATATTTGAGGAAATAATCAAGACTTTTCCAAAATTAATTATAGACACCAAACCAAAGATCCAACAAGCTAAGAAATCATCAAGCAAGAAAAATACGAAAATGGGAAAAGAAGGAAACAAGAAAAGTCATGTGGGCATATCATAGTCATAGGAAAAGCATATTAAATATAAAGAAATAAAGATAAAAATGATAAAAGTCTCTTGTCAGAAACTATGCAAGACAGAAGACAGTAAAGGGATATCTTTAAAATACTGAAAGAAAGAAACTCTCAAGTCAGAATTCTATATTTATTGAAAATCTTTTTAGTTATAAAGGAGAGATAAAGGCTCTCTCAGACAAACAAAATGGAAAGGATTGCCAGCATATCTGGCAATTAAAGTTCTTCAGGAAGAAGGAATTTGATGGCAGATGGAAATTCGGATGTAAACAAGAAATGTAAAGCAATGAAATGGAATAAATGAAAATAAAAATTAAATTTCTTTTTCTTTATTTTAAACTGAGCTCCAATTTAGGGGCAAGATGGCATCAGATTAAGTGCATCCACTTCATCTCTCTTACACAAAATAGCTATATGGGGGCAAAATCCTGCCTGAGTGAGCTGTTTTGGGAACTCACAAAGCAGGAGGCTTCAGGGCATGGATCTGGACAGAGCGACAAAAAGACTGATGGCTCAAGGTAAAACTGTGAGTTTCTGGCACTTGAGGCTGCAGCTACGGATGGCTAAGCCCCACCCTCAGGGCAGGAAGTCACCATGATCCCCAACTCTTGCCAGTCATCCAGCAAGCCGGAGGAGGCATACTCTGAGAGTGGGAGGTTATGATGAAAGCTAGAGAGGAGTCCTCCGAGTGAGGGTTCAATTGCCTGGACCCCCTTTTTTTGAGCTTTGAGGAGCATACCAGCTGGCTCAAGGAGAAATCAGGAAGAGGGGAGAGGCACATCTGCTGAGGCTGCCTGATTTACCTAACTGCCCTGGAATAGGGAAAATTGGCCTAGGAGAAGGTGGAGTGAGGAAATTAACTAGTCCTGTGCAACCCGCCTAAGGGAAGGGGACAGTAGGAAGTGCTTAATAAGCTCCCAAGAGCATATTTAAGGTTCCCTGTGAGGAGTGGGTAAGAAGCTGAGTCATTTTTTTCTGTAATGAGTTAAGTCACCAGGGTCCCATTTGAATTTCGAAAGGGAACTCTTTCACACAGGCTATTGTGTCCTGCTGCCCTGGAAGAAAAAGCAGTTAGAATAAAAAGGGGGGAGGACAGATTCCTAAACAGCAGTTTATCCAATTGCAAACAATCAGTCCTGCCCAAGGTAAAGGGACTCAATAGCTTTCTGAAGAGTTAATCAACCCAATAAGAAAGTTTAGCTGAGTGGAGGAGTTACTACCTTGAGTGTACAAGCTCTCTTGTTTGATTCCCAGCTCCTCTTAGAGTAGTGACCCACCAAGATATTAAACATCTAGCTGATACTTTAGGACAGAGAAAACATAGATATTATTCTTATATTGGCTTCCCTCGGGTCTCTTACTTTTCCTAAAAAATAAATATATAAAAAAGGTTACTTTTGCTTTATAATTTAACTTAGCTTACTCACTAAAATCCACTTCAAAATCTGCAGCAATAAAGCTGCAGGGTAATTGATTGATAAACACCGACAGACTAAGAAGCTCCACAGGGGCTTAACAGAGAAGGCTGTTTTCCTTAGTATTTGGTAACTTCTTGCTTGTGGGTTTGTCTGGTTTTTTGTTTTCTTGTTTTTCTTTCCTCTGTATCGCCCCCCCCCCCTTCTTTTTTTTTTCTTCTTTTTCTTAATAGATGCTGCCAGCTTGGTTCTTGTTTGCTGTGTTTCCTCTTCCTCGATTTCTTCTCTGTGTGTATCAATTTTGGCCAGCAACGCCATCTCTTTTCCTTCCTACATCTTTCTATCTTATACTTTCTGTTGTTATTCTCATATTATACCTCTCTTTGTTTAGCACCCAATTTTTCTGGCTTTTTATTTCTAATTCTTCTATTCTGTTTTCTATCTTTTATTAACTCTTTCTCTTTTTGTCCTTTCTTTTCTCTTTCCCTCTCTCCTCATCACTTGGCCTTTTAATTCATGCTATAAACTTCTCCATATTCAGTTTCCCCTTTCATTGTAGGTACTCCACTTTTTTAGTCCTATAACTCTACACTGCTTACATGAGTTATATGGTTCCTCTGCTAACTTTTACTACCAATATTACTATAATCCTTTCTGTATTCTACCTCTTTTGCTTTCCCTGGCCCTAATCTTTTTCCTTCAAGGGAACATAGACAACAAAAAGGAAAAAGAATAAGAAGAACAAAGTGTCAAAGAGAAAACTTAACACATACACAAAAACAGCAACTAAATAAAACCCTAGACTAGAAGGAGAAACTAATCAACTGAACAAAACCATCAAGATAAAATGATGACCAGACAGCAACAAAAAATTACAAACCATACCAAGAAACGACCAAGTCCAATGAACAAACTAAAAACCAGGAAGAGAAGCAGAGCATTGAAAAACTAATCAAAGCTGTCCAAACAAATATCATGGACCAGCTTAATGGAGTGAAGGAAGAGATTAAGGATATTAAGAAAACACTGGGAAAACATACTGAAGAAATTATAAACACACATAAAAAGATAACACATACGAACTGAGTTCAAAGATAACTGTCTAAATAAAAAATAGTAGCAATGTATTGTGTTTATAGCATATATGAAAGTAAAACATGATAGCAGTAACACAAAGACGGGAGGGAGAGATTGGGAATACTAGTGATAAAATGGTTCATACTGCATATGAAGTGTATATTATTTGAAGGTAGACTCTGATTAACTAGAGATATACATTGTAAACCCTAGGGAAGCCACACAAAAAGCTTTAAAACAATTGAGTGTCTTTTTATATTCTTCACTTATGCTACAATAAAAATATCTAAATATTTCAAATAAACAGAGGCCTGGATGCCTAAATCTTCTATCAGATATTTACTGCCTTTGGGTATTGCTCATTTGAATTAAGCCTCATGCAAATGCCTCCAATTAACATGCCTGTACCTCATAATTAAGCACTTATTCAATTACTATCTCAGGGGAATTCTCTTGCCTTTTCACAAAGACTGTAATTTTCTTGATGTTGGAGACTTTGCTTTGCTTTCTAAGTCTTATATCAACCAGAGTTGAACTAAGTTGTATTTATAGAGGAAAGCCTTGCGGGCCGATGATTGTTTTATTATTCACTTCCTTTCTTATCCCAGATCTTTGCCTTCCCTGGCACTGACCTCAGGCTACTACTAACACTGGCTTCCCCCAGATGTTACCGTCGTCTTTCTCTGGGCTATTCATGCTAGCCTTAAATGCAGGCTCAGCTAATCATATTTCTGACACAAACTATATCTTGCTCCTCAACAAAGGAGCTTAAGGTTTTGGTTAATGCTGTCAGTCACTTTTGTTTCATTTTGAAGCCCTGTCAGAAACTGTTAAAACTAAGGAGGAATGTCAAGGCTTGTTATAGGTTTTCTTGCACTAAGAGGAAGGAGGTTAGACTGTATGCTTTTTTCAAAATCATTTCAATCTAAAATTCTGTGATTTGTTCCTACCATCTCCAATTAAAATGGTTATCTAGACAATAGACTCACTAAGAAAATACCATGGTTGTGGCTGAGAAAGCAAAGTCCTAACAAGACCTATCATTCCAAGGGTATTCTTAAATAAGGGTATTTTAAGGACATTTCGGCTCCTTTTTTGAACTAGAGCGCTGGAAACCAGAAGCAGAGGAGAACAGAGACATATTTAGGACCAGGTTGATATATTTTATAAACTCAGATTGCAGAAACCAATAAAAGAACACTGAATTTTTCTATAGGTTTTTGCCTGCAGATAGTGGAACAAATATATACTGATTAAGAAAGAAAAGCACCACTGACATAGATAAGCTCACAGGCACTCCTTTTTCCACACTGTCTGTGAAGTCACAAGTGAAAATACATATTTCTGAGAAAGGATAAAAATGGAAAAGAAAAGAAAACTTTTTTTTTTCAGGGGAAAAACACCTTTTTTTATACTGTGCTTGTACATTAAGCATTCGTCTGCTTCAGACAAATCACTAGCTGTAGGTACTTTAAGACCACAAGTTTCTGCATTATCCACCTAAGACAGATCTTGGCAAAACTTAATTTTCAAAAACAAAGTAAGTAAAGCAATTACAAACATTCAGAATACACAATAGCTTTTATACACGTTCCTATAAATTTCACTGTTTGACAAACTGATAATAAAATAAACTTCCCAAAATTGTTTTCTTTTTTTTCTGTATATTCTAGGACAATTCCAATGTGATATTTGAAAGATGAAGGTAAAACTTGTCAAAATTGAGAGAAATCATTTACTATATTTATGTCAATTATATATTCTCCAGCTACCATCTTTGTCATTCCTTTTTATTATCATTTCTACTTGGGAACTGCTTAAACACAAATATCTTTAAATGCAGAAAAATATTAATTTTTAATAAATGGATACTAAAATAGGTATGTACAGCCAGAGCAAAAATTTAGATTAATTTATTAAAGACTAGAAAATAATGAGTTTTTAAGATGGAGAAAAGTAGACTAAAGTGATATAGTACATAAAAGTAGACTAAAGGGATATAGCAACTGTTCTCTGGCTGATCACTATCTATGGATATCTGTGTTTTAACTCATCTCTGTATTTAATGTTATAGCTTATTATTCACACATTAGTAGGATACCATAGGGAGGAAGGCTGATTAATTACTTTCTAAAGCCACAGGACATTAGAAATATGATAAGAAATACTACTCACAGTGGAGCAGTGTGGTATATTAGTTTCCTAGGTACTGAAACATATACCATCCAGTAGGTTGGCTTAACAAAATTTATTGACTCACCGTTTCAGAGACTACCAAGCTACTTCCTCTTGGGGTTGGTATCTTCAGGCTTGCCAGCAATCTTTGGGGTTCCTTGGCTCTTCTGTCACATAGCAATGCACATGGCAACGTCTTCTTTTTTCTCTTTCTGGTTCCATTGACTTCAGTTTCTGGCTGCTCCCTGTGGCTTTTCTCTCTACCTGACTTTCAATCTGCTTATAAAGGGCTCCAGTAATCCATAATAAATCCATATTAAAGCCCAATCTAAAATAATACCTTGAAGAGATTTTATTTGCAATGGGTCCACCAGAGTGTAGACCAGGACGAAGAGCATGTCCAAATTGGGGTACACAATTCAATCCATAGGTAGAAAAATACACAGTGCTGCTGACATAGTCATAAGAGGAAGGACAGCCTGGAAGAGAATGGGGCTAGGACCTGGATAAAAGCAAATGCCCTTGGGAAGCGGACTTGGCCCAATGGTTAGGGCATCCGTCTACCACATGGTAGGTCCGCGGTTCAAAGCCTGGGCCTCCTTGACCCATGTGGAGTTGGCCCATGTGCAGTGCTGATGCATGCAAGGAGTGCTGTGCCACGCAGGGGTGTCCCCGTGTAGGGGAGCCCCATGCGCAAGGAGTGCTCCCCATAAGGAGAGCCACCCAGCGAGAAAGAAAGTGCAGCCTGCCCAGGAATGGTGCCGCACACACAGAGAGCTGACACAACAAGATGATGCAACAAAAAGAAACACAGATTCCTGTGCCACTGACAACAACAGAAGCGGACAAAGAACACGCAGCGAATAGAGAGAACAGACAACTGGGGCGGGGGTGTAGGAAGGGGAGAGAAATAAATAAATAAATAAATCTTGAGGGAAAAAAAAGCAAATGCCCTTGATGGATAAATACTAAGGAATGGAAATAAAGTGCATGAAAGAAAAAGATACTATCTTAACAAAGGCAGTGCCTAAAGTATAATTATTAATTTCTGTATGGGGTAGAGAAAGTAGGAAGGGCAACATGCCCTCACATCTCAATATACCATCAAATGCCTTGATATAATACCCCTCTGTTTCATATTAATAGCATATAAGATTTTAGATTTGAAATCCTTGAGTCTCAATCTGGGTCTTGGCCTTTATCAGACTTGTGACCTTGGGTACATAACTTGACCACTCTAGAATTCTGTTTCCTCATCTCTAATACTGGAATAGTATTTGTCTAGTGGAACTGAATCAATGAATTTAAGAAGATTCAATGAAACAGTATATTTCATTGGCTTAATGCAAAACTATCACTCAATAATATAGTTGCAATGTTTTTTGAACTGACATGGGAATCGAAGATCACGGGCTCAATAATGAAATCAATATTGTAAACTGTGAAGCATAAAACATGTTTCTATTTGCTCTGTAGTATAAAAATATGATATTTGGGGTTCAGGTTCTGGTACGGCTGGGGGAGTTATTATTTGGTCAAACATTCATTCAGACAGCAACTATGAACTCTGGGAAAAAAAACATGTTCAAAACCCTAACTAAACCCTCTGCAGAATAAAAAAAAAAAAAAAAAAAAAAGCAGCAGACATTGGAGGAGAGTCAACACATAGGAAAAGGGAACAGCACTGAGTGAATTTCCATTTTTATGACTTGTACCTGAGAGTAGGCTCCAAACTGTTCCATATGCAAAGGCTAAAACTTGATAAAAAACATGCAGTGTTGCTTGCCTTGAAGAAACATAAGACAGAGTTCAAGGCGAATATTGGCACGAGAAAGTGAAAGAGGAAGTTCAGAAAGGACAGCAGAGAGTAGAAGCCCAAATCCTATGTACAAACTCTTTTCAAGTCTCTAGCTGATCCTGAACCACATATGTGCAGGGCAGGTTCCAAGCACCCCATGTAGACAAACAAAACAAAGATAAAAAAAAAAACAAAAACCTGAAATTTGAGGTGTTGTCCACCACAGGGAAAATATCCTTTGTAGTTCAAGTCCAATCAAGCACCTGGACTAGTTTTAAAGTCTATGATTGACTACTTTTATAATTTAAGAATTAGTCTTCTAGGCCACCTCTTCCCTTCTATAGCCCGTTCTCCAGTAAATAATTAGTGTGATCCCTGATTGCTTCATCTAGAGTAGCACCTCTATCATTCATTCTTTTTTTACCTGGCTTTGTTTTTCTATAGGGCGCTTAGCACAAGCTTTTATTATATAATTATCAGGCACTGATTATCTGTATCTTCAACTATGAAGTCAGTTTCTTTCTGTTTATTTATTATTTTTTTAAAGATTTATTTATTTCTCTCCCCTTGCCCCCCCTCACCCCAGTTGTCTGTTCTCTGTGTCTATTTGCTGCGTGTTCTTTCTTTGTCCGCTTCTGTTGTTGTCAGTGGCACAGGAATCTGTGTTTCTTTTTGTTGTGTCATCTTGTTGTGTCAGCTCCCCATGTGTGCAGAGCCATTCCTGGGCAGGCTGCACTTTCTTTCGCACTGGGAGGTTCTCCTTACGGGGGGCACTCCTTGCACATGGGGCTCCCCTACATGGGGACACCCCTGCGTGGCAAGGCACTCCTTGCCTGCATCAGCACTGCTCATGGGCCAGCTCCACACGGGTCAAGGAGACCTGGAGTTTGAACTGCGGACCTCCCATGTGGTAGACAGACGCCCTAACCACTGGGCCAAGTCCGCTTCCCTATTTATTATTTAATACTCAGAATTTAAAGCACTGCTCCACATAATCTACCTAATCCATAAGTAACTATTGAATTGATAAATAACAGAATGAAAAGAAAGGGGTTACTAAAATATGGTATCAGTATCTGAATTTCATTGCTTCCCCCCAAAAAAGTATCCAGATTCCTGATACAAATCATGAGGAAAATTTGTAAGATTAAAAATGTAATGAAACGCTCTAGTGAATTTTCACAGGGTGTATTTCCCCACTGTAGCACCTGTACATATATCTTTGCCAGGACATGCCTGTGCCTTTATTTTTATTGCTATAAGTATGCACCAAAAAACAATATTAAAACCATTATAAATCCCTGTGACTAGTGGAATGAGGACAAGAAACTACTATTCTATCTTTAAAATCTTCCTGAAATTTATATTTATTCAAAGACATTGCATTTATTCTATAGACTTTGTTCCTATAGTCTATTTCCTTGATAATGGTTGTTTAGAAATTAGTACTAATATTTCCATTGTTTCACTATCCATATGATTTAATCCATTAGCAAAATTATAATCATGCTGTAATATATTTGTTCATTCAGCTTTTTTTAAAAATTAAAGACCTATTATATTCTAGGCACAATGTTAAACAGGGGACATAAAATCTTAAATAAGGCATAGTTTCAGACTCCTCATATATTCTGATGTTACACAGGAAATACAGACAAAAAAAATATACCCATAATGCTGGAAAAAATGTTGGTTCTATATAAATAATGTGGCATATATCTTAGATCAAAACTAGTCCGAGAGATTAAAGAAAGTTTCTCTGAATTTGTGGTATTCGAACATGATCTGAAGAATGAGTAAATTTGAGGTAGATGGAGGGATGGGAGTAAGAAAGGATGAAAGAAGGTAAGATAAACTCTGAGCAATGGGGAAAATATGTTCAAAGGATCAAAAGCAAGGTGAATTGAATAAACTAAAAGGTAAGGAACACAGAAACATGAGGTTATAAGAATAAATCAAGATCAAACCATTTATGATCATGTCAATCATGCTAAAGAATGTTTGTCCTAAGTAAGAGTACTGAATGATTCACTCATGATTATAACAAAATTGAATCTTCATTTTCAAAAGATTATTTTCTGTGCATCAATATTCATATGCAATAAAGATAGTGTGGTTCCTTGCAGCTTTCAAATTCTATAAGACATAAATTAGGAATTTCGGCAGACTTTTTCAACAATTCATATATTTGAGATATTATGGTCCCAAAGGACATTTGGTTTGTCCGACAAAGTCCATTATCTGAGAAGCTGGAGAATGCCTCTGGAAAACTGAGCCTTTCTGGAAAAAGACATGAGCTTATCTTCTGGTTCCCTTGGACAAAAGTGAGTGATAGCAGACAATGGACCTAAGCAAAAAATAAAAACACTTTTACGGTTTCTCTTACCCTGTCCTCATATTTGAGCTTTGCATACAGATACTATGGATTCTTTACCAGAGATCAAGAGGATATGGTCCTTAGTCCTTCATGCCAGTTAGATTATAAATAAAAGAGCTATAATATCATTAAAAATGCTTTTTAGAGGCGTGGATGTGGCTCAAGCATTTGAGTGCCTGCCGCCCACATGAGAGGTCCCAGGTTCAGTTGCTGTTGCCTCTCAAAGAAGACAAACATACAAGGGGCAGACAATGAGCAAAAATAAAATAGCAGGGAGCAGATGTGCCTCAGGCAGTTGAGCACCTGACTCCCATATGGGAGGTCCTGGGTTTGATTCCTGTGCTTCCTAAAGAAAAAACAAACAGACAAACAAGCAGCAAAATAACAACAAGCAGACAATGAGCAAATGGATGAGGGAGAGTTCTCAGGGGAAAAAAATTTTTTTAAGAAATACTTTTTAAGCACTATGTGCAAGTAACTTTATTAAGTGTTTTCTGATTTGAACTTCACAACAACTGTACAAGTTGTAAACTATTAGCATTCCCATTTTAAAGATATGAACTACAAGTACAGAAAATTATTTCTGTTGCCCAAATTGGTGGAGTTGAGGCAAGAAGTCTATCGCAGCACTCTAACTCAAGAACCCATGCTCCAGCTCATCCAATAAACTTACATGTATATACTCATATACACACTATGTCTGTCAAGCTATGTCTTAAGGGCTTTGAGTAGATATGAGGATAAAGTTTCCTCAGAAAGCATGAGGCCCACCATTCTGACCTGGATATAAGGAAGCCATCGTCTTGACCCCTGCTCCCACTTTTGCACCACAGTGTTCATTATAAAAAGAAAGCATATATTTGGGCTGACTGGAATGCTATTGTTCCCTATAATACATTGACTTATTGATAATAAAAGACAAATTCTCTGTAGCAGTTTGATATTATTGATGAATTCCAAAAAGAAATATTAGATTATGTTTGTAAACTGATCTTTTCCTCTGGGCATATTAGATTATATTGAATTCACAGGTTTACCTGATTAAGTAATTATGTAAACCTCTTGTGCCAGTAGGGCATTGAGCCCCACTCACCAAAGGGACTCACAGATAAAAGGCATGGCAAAGGACAGAGTTAAGGGTTTTTGATGTTGGAGTTTAATGCTGAAGCCTAAAGCTGGAGCCCCAGGAAGTAAGTTCACAGAGGAAACAGAAGCAAGCCCCAAGAAGAGATAAACCCTGAGCCCAGGAAAAAGAAGCCTGAGGAAGGGAAGAACCCAGGAAGCCTGAACCCTCGTAGACGTAAGCACCCATCTTGCTCCAACATGTTGAAACAGACTTCAGTGAGGGAAGTAACTTATGCTTTATGGCCTGCAATCTGTAAGTTCCTACCCCAAATAAATACCTTTTATAAAAATCAACTGATTTCTGGTATTTTTCATCAGCATCCCTTTGGCTGGGTGCCTAATACACCCTCTTTTCCATAAAATTCAGAATTTTATCTACTTGAATCTTTACCTTTTCTTCAGGCTGGAAATTCCCATTCTCTTCCAGATGCTGAGCAATTTTTATCAGCTCAGGTTTTCTTGTAGGTGACAGAGCAGCCTACTGGTAGAGAGATGGTAGTGACTAAAAGTAAAGCTCGTTAAGGGAAAATTCTATTCACATTCCTCACACACATGATTTCACTTCCGCACAGTGAGAGTTTTTCAGTCTGAGCAAGGACACTTTGCCTGTTTTATCACTGCTTGCCCTTACCCATTCCTCCCTCTCTGTAGACCAGAACACAGTAGAGACTTGATGTGCAGGTATAGAATTATCCATTCAGATGACATGAAAGTCTTGATTAATGGGGAATTGCTTCTTCTCCATTTCAAAAGATCCCTTCCCAGCATAGATCAATCATTATTGGGACCTTCTAAACATCTCTCAAATCCCTTTTATTCCTCTTATCTAACCAGAAATTTGTGTGCAAAATTTTGCATCTCAATGAACAAGTTCTCTGATGGCAATTAAATGACACTATCAAATAATTATATTAATTATAATTCTGGAATCATGCAGCTCCAAACCAAAAGTGGTAAGGAGCTCTGCTGAGAGTGGGAAAAAGAAGTTTATATAGAGCAAACTGGAAGCAAGTAAGGGAAATTTTCTGGTGGGATAGCTATGTTATATTGCCTTATTTGGACTGTTTCTGTGGAAAGCTCTTCTCTAAGCTGTCTATTTCTGCATGGCTAGTGCTAAAGCTCCATCTCCTATTACCACAGGTATTAACCAAAATGCTATCTCCCCCCAAGTTTAGATTCTGTTACTTGGGTTATCCGCCAGTGATTAACCAAGGCTAGTCACCCCAGTGTAAGGACCTCATCTCTTTTATTTAAGTATTACATTCCAGTGTGTTATGAGGAAGGAACTACATGAATCACTAGAGCTTGTTGAACATGGTAGCATGGATTAGCTAGCTGCCATATTATCAATAATTTGGAATAGGGAGGAGAGAATAAGAAAAAGTTAGAAAATTAGGTCATTAGAGACAGATGTTTAGAGCAATGAAAAACTTGGAACAATGAAAAACAGTATCTGTAATCCTGACACTACCACCCTCCTCCACCTCCCCCCCCAACCCCCCACCCCTGCAGACATTCATTCTTTCATCCATGAATTGGGAAAAATAATAGTACATCTCACAGGTTGTTTTCAGGACGATATGAGTACTACATACAAAGCATTTAGAATAGTATCTGATGCTGCTACTAAATATTAGGTGTATAAATTAGCTATATAAATTTTACTATATAATAATAATAATGCCTCGTAGTCATTTTTTCACCCCTTTCATCTATATTATATCATTGGACCTTTATAATTTAATCCATGATATAATCAGGACTCTAGTGAAAATTAAATAGCATATAAAGTACATAAAATTGTTTTGTATGTAGTAAGAGCATAATAAATTTGAGCTATTGAAAGGCAAGACAGAGCTTAGCGTGGGCTCTAGAACCACACCACTAGAATTTAAAACCTGACTCTACTGCTTTGTAGAGTGTGACTTTGAGCAATTACTTCATCTCTCTGTGTCTCTGTTTCCTCATCTCTAAAATGGAGAAAAATAATAGCAATTGCTCAAAAGGTAGTTCTGAGGATTAAATTAGTTAGCATATGTAAAGCATTTAGAACAATGACTGACAATGTTGTAATCACTTAATAAAGGAAAGAGAAAAGCAGCTTGTGAAGTATCAAAATCAGGTCTCCAATCCAGGTCTTTCAGTTCTTGGTCTATAGTCTCCTCAAACAGAAACCAGCTAGTAAGATAGGGTATCAATAGATGGATCTGGAACCTGTCAAGAAGTCCACGTGGACATCAATAGCCTCCAAGATGGCTGCTAGAAGACCCTACTCCACACAATCCTGCCATCCAGAACAAAGACTTCCTCTGGAAACAAGGAGAAGTTTCAGATATTACCCATGGACTTTATCATTGGGCCCTCACAGGAAATTGATGGGTGGGGTAATCAATCAAAACAGCGAACAGCTGGAACTCCTCCCCTGACATTAGCAAAGGGGTGGAATAATCAACAGGTCAAAAAGGCCAGCGCCAGGCCCAAGCTCTCTCTCTCTCTTGTGCACGCTCTCGCCTGTGGACCCCTGTCCTGTCCCCTGCGTACCACTCTCAGCGTTATTCCTCTGCCATGTGGCCACACAAGTAAACCTAGGGATTTAGAATCTATAATGGAAAATTGTAGCCTGTAAATAAGCCCACTTTACCCCTTTTCAACCCTGTCCTTTCTACCTGGGACCCCTGATCTGTTACTTTCTCCCATTTCTCATCCCTCTCTACTTGAATAAATTACTGGCCTAACTCACCTGACTCATTCTTGAAATTCATTTCTATAGCATAGTCAAGAACCTAGTTAAAATCCAGTAACAAAACTATAGCTAAACGTCCCTCTTCTCCAATTTGCCTGTTCCTGACCCTGTATAAAGACACAGAGAAGGTATGCTACTTAGGACGATGTACCAGGAATCAAGACCACAAACATGATGGGAAGTGCAAACCCAAGGCATAGCTTTGCCTTCCACCCCCACATGCATACATTGCTGCTTGGGGCTGTTTGCCCACACACCCTCTTCCTGTATCCTCTGTCCCACACACAGAGTGGGAAATAAAGCCAATTCCCTTGGGCCCAAAAGGGTACTCCAAGCTCTTTGTGCAATTTCCAATGTGCCACCGAAACTTTCATAAAGGACTAAACCAATTTTATTTCCTTCCTCTATTTGTTTAAACCAAGGTAGCTCAGTTACTTAACCTTGGGACTTTCTTTAGAAACAAACACTAAAAGGAAGTACTTACAAACAAAACTCTTTGGGTTTTAAGTGCTTGGAAATGCTACAGTGTTGGTCTTTTCATTTTCAGTTCCTCTGGCAACAAAAGCAGCATTAGGGCTCTCCAAATCCCCCAGTCCTGCTGCTCTCAGAGTTTGCTTTACCTTTTCAAAGATCTTTAGAAAGCAAAGGATCCCAAGCTTGATATGTGTTTCAATTAATGAAATAACATCTCCTAACATATAAAGCACTGAGAGAATTGTTCAAAAAAGTATTGTACAACATTTGGCCCTGAGGTGGCAATTTTCCCATCATTAAATCATTTTAGCAGATACCAGGCAACCACTCTAGAAGAATATAGGGAGGCTTAGCGGTCTCCACTGCTTTGTCTGCCTAGCACTCCCCCTTTTCCTGTGTGAAATACCTCCCTCACATTCCTGCCTCTGGTTTCCAAATGGAAATATTCATATTCTTATTTGACTTTGGATCTCTGGGTGCAGTTTATTTGTCTAGCATTGGACAAATAAAGTCAAACATTAGCAACAAAGACTTTTCTGGATGCTCTTCCTTAAAAAAAATTTTTTTTTAAAAGAAGCTTTAGATTACATAAATATTCCATAAAACATAGGTTGGCAATGGGGTTGGTGTATGTTCAGGGGACTTGAATCTTTGGACTGTCCATGTGTCAGCTGGGCCCTGAGCCTCAGCAGAGTTACAGCACCTGCTCTCCAGTTTGTTGGACTTACCCAGGTCAGCTAACAAGGAGGTGAGGCTGATCAACCACCGCACGAGAGAACCAAGAGAGTCTACAGTTGCAAGCAGGAGATTTCCATCCATCAGCCATGTGGATCTAAGCCCCCTCTCAATTTAGAGGTGGAGTGAACATCGCCATCCCAGGGTCCTTAGGATGGAGGAATAAAATATGGATTAGAGTGGACTTACTGGTATTCTACTATAGAATCATTGTGACTCTACCAATGGAAGAAACTGTATCGTTGATGTGGAGACAGTGGCCATGGAAGTTGCTGAGGGGAGGGAGAGGGAAGAAAAGGTATGATATGGGGGCATTTTGGGGACTTGGAGTTGTCCTGAATGATATTGCAAGGACAGATGCAGGGCATTATATATCCTGCCATAACCCACTGAATAGACTGGGAGAGAGTGTAAACTACAATGTAAACTATAATCTATACTGTGTAGCAGTGTTCCAAAATGTATTCATCAAATGCAATGAATTGTGCCACAATGATGAAAGAGGTCATTGATGTGGAGGAGTGGGGTGGGGTGGGAAGTGGGATATATGGAAACCCCTTACATTTTTAATGTAACATTTTGTGTGATCTATGTATCTTTAAAAACAGATAATAAAAAAAATTTTTTTTTAATAAATCAGCACTGACAGGGTGCTGAATTCCTGAACTGTCTGCCCTGCTTGTAGTGTCTTGATGTCCCTAGAGCCCTTGGAAGCTCTGCTGTTTGAGATACTATTTACTCTGGCAGTTAATGAGTCAATGAATACTTTTCAAACTGGACCTGAGAGACATTAGAGTGTAGAGTTGAATATTTGGGGCTGTGGAGTCAGATTCCCTTTGTGCATATCATAGTTTCTCCACTTAAGAGTTGGATGTAACCAGAGAGGTCTGAACGTCAATCTCTGTCTTGTAAGTTATATACTCATCTCAGTAAGAAAGTAGTGTCCACCTCAATGGTTGTCATGAGGATTAAATGAGAAAATACATGTAAATCACTTGCTGTAGTTTCTGTTCTAGAGTAAATGCTTAATTAAAGCTAAAAACTAATATTATATCTATGAATCAACTCCTTAATGGACATGGATTTGGAAGAAGTAGATTGAGTGATGGAGGCAGAAGTTCCCTGGGCCTTCAAGTCTATTCCCAGTTTTCCATGAAAACAGATACATCTCTATTCTTCAATAAAGTCTCCTTTTTACTGCAGTGAAAATGGAATTTCTAGCATCTTCCAGGGAAGAATAGGATTAGATAGTAAACTTTGAGTAACAGCAGATGGCTACTGGAATTTGACACATCAATGATTTTGTATCTACATCAAATTGATCCATACATGATGCCCTTTGGGCCTGATTGCTACCATTAAATATTTCCCTGCAATAACAGTCACTCTACCTTAGCTTATATTGTAGTCACCAGCTTAGACATGTGAATCAATCACAGCAGTAGAAAAAGGATACTCAACCCTTACTTTCCAGGATGCAGTTAAAGAGGTTATGAGAAGATACAAGTGTTAACCCATAGTAGAAAGACACTCTACACTTCAAGATAAAATTCTTCTCTTCTCTCTAAAAATTAAAAGGCATATTTATCTAGAATCCATTCTCTCTCAATCTCCCAGTCCTAAACGAGAGTTTAGATGGTATTAGCCTTTGTGTTTATTTTGTTTATTGTTGCTTTCTGGAAGATGATAAAATTATTCAAAGTCTACAGGTAACAGGAAATAAGTGCTTAATTCTGGAATAAGGGACTAATAAATAGTCTTAAAGCCTATCTCTCTTTTTCCTTTCTCTCTACATAATGGCATTTCCTGCTCCCCAACTTACAAGCATAGGTATGGATTAAGGTAAATGATTATAGTAGATGCCAGATATTGAGAATGGAACTAGAATTACCTATGACACTTAGTGACTTACTTGTGGAGAGATGTTATAGTATAGAATAAGCTTGAAGAATCTATGTGCCACTAGAAAGGTGGAAAATAAAGTATATTATTTGAGAAAGGATTTATTTTACTTTTCCTGAAATCTCAGATTGGAGTCTATGCATTAACAATTATTAGTTAAAAATAAAATTACCCAGAGCTTTTCAGATATAAGAAAACATAGTGTAATGAAGATAAGGGGGAATTCCAGGAAAATGGCAATGAAGTAGGTAAGGAGAGTCTGACCCTCTCACAAAAAAAATGGGAGGTGCTCTGAGTCATCTAGGAGTATACTGGAAAGATAAAGAAGCCATAGGACGCTGTAAGTTGCTTACCCCTGTGACTGGAAATGGCATATATACCCTGCCCTGAGGGCAAGTAGCCATGGTCCCCCTGGCTCACTGCTGCCAAAACAGTGGGAGGGGGCATTCCCTGGGAGGAAAAAGAGTCTGGCAGAAGGTGGAGAGTAGTTTATTTGTGGGGTATTTGGCCAGCTGAGCCCCCTTTAAATCTCAGAAGGGACCCAGACCCAACCTGAAGAGTGGAGAGGGGATCCACTCAGGCAGGCGGTCATACCCAGCAGTTTGGGAGGAAAAGCAATTAGATTAGAGAGGGGTTGGGGACAGGAGTCTAATCAGCAGGATTCTAGCAAGCTGTAGAAGTCTAAAGTCTAAAAACACCTGGGGGAAAGAGGACAGATAACTCTCTGAACACAGATTAACCTAAGGAGAAAATTTAGCTCAGTGGAGGAATTCCCACTTTGCATATCTAACTCCCCTGGTTGGATTTCCTGGTTGGTCAAGAGAGTGATTCACCTGGTTATCAAATATCCAGCTGATACCTATGACAGGGAACATATAGACATTTTTTTGTTTTAGGTTTTGTAGCAGTTTGATATTATTGATGAATTCCAAAAGGAAATATTGGATTGTGCTTGTAAACTGATCTTCTCCTCTGGGCATATTAGATTATATTGGATTAAGTAATCATGTAGATCTCTTGTACCAGTAGGGGTGGGGACTAAGGGGTGAGGACTCACAGATAAAAGACAGGGCAAGGGATAGAGTTGGGGGGAGTTTAATGTTGGAGTTTTGATGTTGGAGTTTGATGCTGAAGACTTAAGTTGGAGCCCTGGGAAGAGAGGAAGCCTAAGCCTGGAAAGAAGAAAGCCCTGGAAAGAGAGGAACCCAGGAAGCCTGAACCCTCACAGATGTTGGCAGCCACCTTGCTCCAACATGTGAAAATAGACTTTGGTGAGGGAAGTAGCTTATGCTTTATGGCCTCGTATCTGTAAGCTCCTACCCCACATGAATACCCTTTATAAAAACCAACCAATTTCTGGTATTTTGCATCAGCATCCCTTTGGCTGACTAATACAGGCTTTCTTGGATATGTTATTTTTTTTAAAGGTTCCTTTATTTTATTTTTAAGTTTTAATTGCTAAAACCTGGTACTTCATCTGCAGAGGGCAGGCTACAGTGTGATTGACTGATGAACACTGGCAGCCTAAGAAGAACCTTAGTGACCTAAGAGAGAAGGCTGTTTTCCCTTGGTTGTTTAGTTTTTGGATTTTTTTCCTTTTTTGTTGCTGCTATTTTATTTCTTGTTTGTTGTGTTCCTCCTTTCTTTGTTCCACCCCTTTTTTTCTTTTACTGATGTTTTCTACCTCTGTTTTTCTTTTCTTTCCTTGATTTTTCTATCTTCTTTTTTCCTGCTGTTTTTCATTCATTCCACCTCTTTTTGTTTGGTCTTAATTTATTTTTCTTTTATTTCTCTCTTTGAAACTTTTTCTCTATTTTATTTCCTTATTTTATACTTTTTGTTTTTCTTTTCTTTTTTCTTTTCTCTTTACTTCTCATAATTCTATGAGAATTATAAATTCTCATAATTATGAGCATTTAATTCATTCTATATATTTTTCTCTATTTTGTTTCTTATTTCATTTTTCTATTCCACTCTTTTATTCTTATTCCTCATACTTAAGATTTTTTACTCATGACATTATTTATTTTCCTCTGTCTTCTACAGCACCTCTTCAACCTTTTATTATAATAATAATTATTATTCTTTTTCTCATCTTATCTCTTTCCTTTTCTCTGATCCCAATTTTTTTTTCAAGGGAACATAGACAACAGCAAGGCAATAGAAAAAGAGGAATGAAGTGTCAAAGTAAAACCTTACCACACACATACAAACAATTACAAAATAAAACTATAGATTAGAAAGAAATGCTAACCAACCAAAAAAAACCATCAAGATAAACAAATGCAAGACAAAAAATTACAGGCCATACTAAGAAACAGGAAGACATGGCATGGTCCAATGAACAAATTAAAGTAACAGGAGGAATTTGCAGAACATGGAAAACTAATCAGAGATGTTCAAACAAAATATCGTGAATCAACTCAATGAAGTAAAGGAAGAGATTAAGTATATTAAGAAGACAGTGGGAGAAGCAGACATGGCTCAACTGATAGAGCATCCATCTACTATATGGAGGGTCCAGGGTTCAATCCCCAGGACCTCCTGACCCATGTGGTAAGCTGGCCCATGCACAGTGCTACTGCATGCAAGGAGTGATGCCCCATGCAGAGACAGCCCCATCTAGAGGTGTCCCACGTGCAAGGAGTGTGCCCCACAAGGACAGCTGCCCCATGTGAAAAAAGTGCAGCCCGCCCAGGAATGGCACCGCACACATGGAGAGCTGACACAGCAAGATGATGCAACAAAAAAGAGATGCATTTTCCCAGTGCCACTGGATAATGCAAGGGGACCCAGAAGAACACATAGTGAATGGACACAGAGAGCTCACAATGGGGGGGGGGGCGGAAGGGGAGAGAAATAAATTTTTAAAAGAAAACCCTGGGAGAACATACATAAGAAATTGTAAACATACATAAAAAATAACAGATATGATGGCAATGAATGGCACAGTGAAAGAAATAAAAACTACACTGGAAACACAGGAGAGTTGAACAGAAGGGAAAGAATCAGAGATGTGGAGGACAGTACATCTGAAAACACACAGATAGTTGAACAGATAGAAAAATATATAGAAAAAACCAGCAGAGACTTAGGGACATGAATGACAACATGAAACACAAAAACATATGCATTATAGGCATCCCAGAGAGAGAAGAGAAGGGAAAGGGAGTAGAAGGAGTGTTGGAGGAAATAATGGCTGAAAATTTCCCAACTCTATTGAGGGACATGGATGTACATATCCAGGAATTACAGCACACCCTACGCTGTATAAATCCTAAAAGAACTACCCCAAGACAAATACTTGTCAAATTGTCCAATGCTCAAGACAAAGAATACTGAAAGCAGCAAGAAAAAAGAGATCCATCACAAAAAAGGAAAGCTCAATAAGATTAAGTGCTGATTTCTCATCTTAAACCATGGAAGCAAGAAGACCGTGGTATGAAGTTGCTAAAAAAAAACTGACAGTCAAAAAATTCTCTATCCAGCAAAGCTGGTATTCAAAAATGAAGGAGAGTTCAAAATATTCACAGATGAACAGAAATTAAGAGAGTTTGTCATTAAGAAACTCGCCCTTCAAAAATATTAAAGGGAGTTCTGCAGGTTGAAAGAAAAAAACAGGGAAAGAGAGATGGAGGAGAGTGTAAGAATAACTAAAATATAAATAAAAACAACATATGGCATAAATAAACCTAAAGAAAATATGGCTAATATAAGTAATTCCTAGACAGTAATAACACTGAATGTTAATGGCTTAAATTCTCCAATCAAAATATATAGATTGGGAGAATGGATAAGAAATATGACCCATCTGTATGCTGTCTACAAGAAACTCACCTTAGACCCAGGGATGCAAGGAGGCTAAAAGTGAGTGATTAGGAAACAATTTTGCATGCAAACATTAACCTCCCCCCCCCCAAAAAAGGGTGGGAGTAACTATACTAACATTGGGCAAAATGGACTTTAAATGCAAAATATTGTATTAAGAGACAAAGGACACTATATTTTAATGAATGGGGAAATCCATCAAGAAAGAACAATCATAAATATGTATGCACCTAACCGGATTCCTCAAAATCTATGAAACAAACATTGGGAAAACTTAGTGGAGAAATAGATGCTTCTGCAATTATAGTGGGGGGTTTTAATACACCATTATCACCATTAGACAGAACATGTTGAAAGAGAATAAATAATACATTAGAGGCTTGAATAATACATTAGAGGCTCTGGACCTAATAGACATATACAGAATGTTATACCCAATTACAGTGGGATGTACATTCTTCTCAAGTGCACATGGATCATTCTCCAGGATAGATCACATGCTAGGCCACAGAAAAACTCTCAATGAATTCAGAAAGATTGAAATTATACAAAGTAATTTCTCTGATCACAAAGGAGTGAAGCTGAAATCAGTAAGGGGCAGAGAAGCAATTTAGGCACAAAGATATGGAAGTTAAACAAAACACTCTTAAACAATCATGGGTCAAGGAGGAAATTGCAAAAGAAATCAGTAACTACTCAAAATGAATGAAAATGACAGTACAATGTATCAAATCCTATGGAATGCAGCAAAAGCTGTACTGAGAGGGAAATTCATAACCATAAATGACTATATTTAAAAAAAAGAAAGAGCTAAATTCAAAGACCTAACTGTACACCTGGAGGAATTAGAAAAAGAACAACAAACTAACACCAAAAGAAGTAAAAAAAAGGAAATAACAAAAATTTGAGCAGAGTTAAATGAAATTGAATACAAGAAAGTAGAAAAAATTAACAAAACCAAAAGCTGGTTTTTTGAAAAGATTAATAAAATTAGCAAACCCTTTGCTAGACTAACAAAGAAAAAAAGAAAGAAGATACAAATATACAAATACATAAAATAAGAAATGAGAAAGGAATATCACCACTGACACCATTGAAATGAAGGATATCATAAGAGGATAATTTGAATAATTGTATGCCAACAAGATGGATAATTTAGAGGAAATGGACAAATTCCTAGAAACACACAAGCAGCCTACATTGACAAAAGAAGAAATTGATGAACTCAACAGACCAATCACAAGTAACAAGATTGAATTAGTCATCAAAAACCTCCCAAATACAAAGAGCCCAGGATCTGATAGCTTCACAGGTGAATTCTACCATACATTCCAGAAAGGACTAATACCAATCCTGCTTAAACTCTTCCAAAAAATAGAAGTGGAGGGAACATCACCTAATGTGTTTTATGGTGACAACATCACTCTAATACCACAGCCAAACAAAGATGCAATGAGAAAGGAAAACTAGAAACCAATATCTCTAATGAGCCTAGATGCTGAAAATCCTCAAGAAAATACTTGTTAATGGTATTCAATAACATGCCAAACAAAGTAAACACCACAACAAAGTGGGTTTCCTCCCTGGCATTCAAGGATGGTTCAACAAAAGAAAATCAATCAATGTAATACACCACATAAACAGCTTGAAAGAAAAAAATCTCTATGGATGCAGAAAAAAGATACAACAAAACACAGCACAGTTCCTGATAAAAACACTTCAAAAGATAGGAATAGAAGGAAACTTCCCAACCTTATAAAGGGTATACATGGGCGGCAGACTTGGCCCAGTGGTTAGGGCGTCCATCTACCACATGGGAGGTCCACGGTTCAAACCCCAGACCTCCTTGACCCGTGTGCAGCTGGCCCATGTGCAGTGCTGATGCGCACAAGGAGTGCCCTGCCACGCAGGGATGTCCCCCGCATAGGGGAGCCCCACGCACAAGGAGTGTGCTCCAGAAGGAGAGCCGCCCAGCACAAAAGAAAGTGCAGCTTGCCCAGGAATGGTGCTACACACATGGAGAGCTGACACAAGATGATGCAACAAAAAGAAACACAGATTCCCATGCTGCTGACAACAACAGAAGCTGACGAAGACACAGCAAATAGACACAGAGAACAGACAATCGGAGAGGGGGGAAGGGGAGAGAAATAAATAAAAATAAATAAATCTTTAAAAAAATAAAAATAAAAAATAAAGGGTATACATGAAAAACCCACGGCTAACATAATTTTCAAAGGTGAAATGTTAAAGCTATCCCTCTAAGATCTGGAACAAATCAAGGATGCCTACTGTCACTGCTCTTGTTTAACACTGTGCTAGAAATACTTGTTCCAGTACATAGGCCAGAAAAAGATATAAAAGTCATCCAATTGGAAAGGAAGAAGTAAAAATTTCATTATTTGCAGATGACATTATCTTATACCTCGAAAGCCCTGAGAAATCTACAGCAAAGCTTTTAGAGCTTATGAATGAGTTCAATAAAGTGGCAGGTTATGAGATTAATGTGCAAAATTAATAGCATTTCTGTACACCAATAATGAGCAAGCTGAAGAGAAATAGTTGAAAATCCCATTTACAATAACAACTAAAAGAATAAAAAAACTAGGAATAAGTTTAACTAAAGATGTAAATGACTTGTATGGAGAAAACTACACAATACTGTTAGAGGAAATCAAGGAAGACCTTTAAAAAAGGAAGAATATTCCCTGCTCATAGACAGGAAGATTAAAGATCATTAATATGTCTATCCGACCCAAACTGATTTATAGATTTAATACAATCCCAATAAAAATTACCACAGCATTTCTACTGACTTGGAAAAGCTAACTATGAAATTTATCTGGCAGGGTAAGGAGCCCCAAATAGCCAACAACATATCAAAAAAAGAAAAACAAAATCGTAGGAATGACATTACCTGATTTTATAACATACTACAAAGCTAGAGTGATCAAAACTACATGATATTGGCATAAGGATAGATATACTGACCAAAAGAACTGAGAGTTCTAATAGAGATCCTTGCATAGACAGTCAGCTGATAGTTGACAAGGCCACCAAGCCTATTCAACTGGGAGAGAATGGTTTCTTTAACAAATGGTGCTTGGAGAACTGGATACCCATATCCAAAAGAATGAGAGAGGAACACCATCTCACACCTTACTTAAGTTTAACTCAAGATAGATTAGAGATCTAAATAAAAGAGCCAAGACCATAAAGATTTTGGAAGATAAAGTAGGAAAGCATCTACAGGATCTCATATTAGGAGAGGATTCATGAACTTTACACCCAAAGCACAATGAAATAAAAAATAGATAAATAGGACCTTCTCAAAATTAAAAGCTTCTGCACCTCAAAGGAGTTTGTCAAGAAACTGAAAAGGCAGCCTATTCAATGGGAGAAAATATTTGGTAACCATATATCTGATAGGGGTCTAATATCAGCATATATAAAGAAATCCTATGCCTTGAAAATAAAAAGACAAGTGATTTGAATAGAACCTTCTCCAAAGAAGAAATACAAATGGCTAAAAAGCAAATGAAAAGATGCTCAGCATCACTAGCTATTGGATTTTAAAACTACAATGACATTATATTACAAACATTAGAATTATGGCTATTTAAAAAAAAACAGTGCAATAAAAGTGTTGGAGAGGATATGGAGAACTGGAACCCTTATCCACTGCTGGTGGGAATGTAGAATGGTGCAGCCATTGTGGGGGACTGTTTGGCAGTTCCTCAGGAAGCTAACTATAGAACTGCCGTATAATCCAGCAAATCCACTACTAGGTATACACCCAGAAGAATTGAAAGCAGGGACACAAACAGATATATGCATACCAATTTTCATAGTGACATTATTTACTATTGCCAATAGTTGGAAACAGCCCAAATGTCCTTCAACAGATGAATGGATGAATAAATTGTGGTATATACACACAATGGAATATTACTCAGCTGTAAAAAGGAATGCAATATTAACACATAGGATAACATGGATCAATCTTGAAGACCTTATGTTGAGTGAAGCAAGTCAAACACTGAAGGACAAATATTACACGACCTCACTGATATGAATTAAGGAAATTGAGTGACTCACAGAGCTAGAGTCTGGAAGATAGTTTTATAGGAGACAGAAATGGAGAAGAAGATTTTGAACCAATGCCCATATGGGAAAAATCTATGATAAAGTGAAATTGTTTAGTTGTGCAGTGGATGGGCATGACAGTGGTGCAGTGATACTACTGGTTTGGGAGGTGCTGGTTTGTGAGGAGAGGAGAATGGGGAGGGTGGGTTGGACTGTCCATGGGACTGTGGGAGGAGGTTTTGGGGGCAGAGCATGTGAACTCTGGGGATTTGTGTGTATGTGGTTGACACTACCATGTTCGGAATGTTCTTTTGGCAATATGGAAGGGGAGGGTTATTTTAGGGTGTTAGACGCAGGGGGCATTTAGGATAGGGCACACCTGAGGCAGACTTGGTTCCTTGGTATGGTAGTTGTCCATCATTGTCTCCTTGTTAGTTGCCCTAGGTGAGACCAATGAACTGGAGAGTAGGTGTTGCAACTCTGCTGAGATTCAGAACCCAGCTGACACATGGACAGCCTAAAGATTTAAGTCTCTTGGATGTACACATAACCAACTCTAGTACTAATTATAGGTTCAAATGAAAGGACACAAGAGCCATGTGTAGGGAAACAACAACTGAGTCCAAGTCCATTGCACTGGGAAACATAAATCCCAAAGCAAGTCCCACTGGCAAAGGCACCGAACCCCTGAGCTATCTGCCATTATAGTGGCTGGGTATCTCTAGAGCGCTCAGGAGCCCTGCTATTAAGGGAAATATCTACTTTGGCGATCAATGAGATCCTGCTGAGATGCGCGTAAGTGTAACTTCTAGAATGGCCTCCTGACTCACTTTGAAATCTCTTAGCCATATAAATTCATTTGTCTTTAACCTTTCCCCCATTTGGTCAAGGTCTTTTTCCACTGCATTACTAGTTGGTGCTTATTAATAATCCCTCAGAACCAGGAAGTCTCATCCATGGGAGTCATGTCCCATGCTGGAGGGAAGGTAATGCATTTATATGCTGAGTTCAGCTTAGAGAGAGGCCACATTGGATCAATAAGGAGGCTCCTAGGAGGTAACTTAGCATTTAAACATTTGTATTGTAATAATACTATTTTCCCCCATTGCTTTGCAAACTGTTTGAAAAGACTCTTACTTATTTGTTTTTGCAAAGCAGAATTAATAGTCCGATTAGGTGGACAAGAGATATTTTAGAATGAATTCTAGTGTATTGAAATAAAACATCAAGCAAATTAAAGAATAGCTCATTTTATCTAAGATGATCTGGTATTATGTAGGAACACGTTCTTGCAAAGAATATGTAACTGGAAGATGTTTAATCTTCTTAAAATTGAGTATGAGGAGGATGTATATTTTGTAATATAGATTTCTTGTCACGTTAATGGATACAGTTGTCTGACATTAAATTGAAAGTTTCTCCTGAGAGGCCAAAATACAGCATCTATCAGATATTGGAGAATGTAGGACAATTCTCCCAGAAGAAATTTCAAAGCAGATATTTGAGAGCCTGCTACAGGTCTCTTGACCTCTCATCTTACATTGAGATAGAAAGAGGGCACAAAAGGAATCTGTGATGAAAATTCCTTTGCAGAGAACCACACTTCTGCATCTGAAGCTTTGGAAGATCAACCACCTTCATTTCAATCCTAAAACCAAGAGACTGCAATGGGACAATACAGCTAATTTAATTGGGAGGAAGAATGGATGTTCCTGGTTCCCTTCTGGAAAATCCAGAATGCAAGATACATGGACCAGTGGGCTGCTTATTGAAGGAGAAGGGACAGTTAAGGGAAAACCTTGCACTCCAAATTTGGCTAAGGCAAAGAATGTAAGCTTCATCCTGGACCAGATATAAATCTGCAGCAAATAAAGCCAGATTCTCAGCATGATGTCCTGTTTTCAAGAGGACTTTTGGAAGGGCATGGTGACTCCAATGAAGAAATATCTGTGTGAATTGGACTTCCAAAGGCAGTCAGCATCCAGAAAAAATTGAAAAGCAACATCCCAAAGGTCCAGAACGGAAGTCTCCAAACAACTCATGAATAAACCCAAAGGACAGTCACAGTTAGTTAAATATCTGCCAGGCCCAATATGCTCAGAGTCATTTTTTGAAAGAGCCAGTCAACAAAAACTTCTGAGTACCTTTGTTCTTCTTTCTCCCACATTCCACCTCCCACCCCCACCCCCGCCAATTAACTGTGACACAAGAGAAGAGAGAAGAAACAAATTCAAATCAAATCAAGAAAATGTAGCTCTAATGTAGTGGGAGAAGGTTGTGACACCCTTTATGAATCTACCCTTAGCCATCCTCAGCACAGTATGGAGCCAGCCTGCACTCCCACTATGGCTCCTTGGCCCTTTTGCAGAAGAGGCAGAGTAAACTCTATGCACAACTGGTGCGCATGTATATTGATGCCAGTCTATGGAGCAGCAGCCTGATAGACCGAACTGGAAAACTTTTCCCCAGCTTGTGCTCCCAAAACTTGCCCTTCAGGCAAAAGAAGCTTGCCGACAGCTAAAGTAGCATGAGAATCAATTTGAAGCAGTCTGGAGCAAAGATTACCATGTTGAAAACATACAATGGAGCACCCAGAAGAGGGAGAAAGTATATTGCATGGGGACTAGTGGGACATTCAGATTCCTGTAAATGGGAGAATTTCTAAGGCCATGGCCAGCACAACCACAGGACAAGATGCAGGCATAGACAAGATAGAGAGGACCCAGCACTTCACATTCACCTGGGACTGATCTTCTTGATAGGAAGGTTAAAGGAGATCACCAGGCAAGGGCAGAGCCAATTTGCAGACTATGAAATGTGTTTCTGCACTGGTTGTTTGTTATTACTAGTTCTTGGCACTCAAATGAATTGCTGTTATGTCATGATCTGGATACAAAGAAAAATAACAGACAGTGCAATAACTAATGTCCAGTTTTACATATTAAATATTGAAATGTGCATACAGTATACAACAAAAGATTTCATGACAAACAGGAAATGATGGCCCACACAGAGGAGCAATATAAAAATTCAGAAATCATCCAAAAAGACTAGACTTTGGATATACTGGGCAAAGGCCATAAAATAAATGATTTTCAATATGCTCAAGGAGATGAAGAAAAACATGGAGCAAGAGCTAAAGGAAAGAAAGAAAATGATGAATGAATAATGTGAGAGTCAATAAAGAGATAAAAATTTTACAAAGGAAACAAACAATTATTGGAGTTGAAGACCACAATAATTGAAATGAAAAATTCCTTATAGAATTTCAACAACAGATTGGAGCTGGCAGAAGAAAGAACTGGTTAACTCAAAGGCAAGGCAATTGAAATGATTCATGCTGCAATGCATGAAGAAAAAAGAGTGAAAAAAAAGTGAGTAGAACCTAAGAGACCTGTGGGGCATCATCAAGTTTACCAATATGTGCATTCTGGGAGTGCCAAAGAGAAGAAAGTGAAAACAGGGCAGAAGGAATATTCAAAGAAATAATGGCAGAAAACTTCCCAAATATAATGAAACACATGGATATACACATTCAGGAAGCCCAATTAGAAGATAAACAAGAAGAAAACCATGCCCAGATACAAGCAGTCAAATTGTCAATGGAAAAAGACAAGGAAAGAGTTCTGAAAGCAGCAAGAGAAAAGCAATGTGTTGTGTACAAGGGAACCCCAATAATTAAATGTTAATTCTCATCAGAAAGCACGGAGGCAAGAAGGCAGTTAGAGAAAACCTTTAAAGTGCTAAAAGAAAACAATTTCACCCATGAATTGTATACTCAACAAGATATGTTTAAAAATTAAGAAAAGATTATGACATTATCAAATAAACAAAATCTAAGGAGTTCATTACCATTAGGAAGTTCTTCAGAGTGAAAGGAAAGGACACTAAACAGTAGATGGAAGTGACATTATTAAATAGACCTCCACTAAAGGTAATGATGTGGGTGATGATGAAAACCTGTACTGTATTTTTCTGGAATGTAACTCCACCTTACTTATTAGAGTTTCTAAAATGCAAATTATTAGTAGTAATGATGAATCTACGGTTTTGGAAATAAATTGCATAAAGGTATAATTTGAAACAAGTACAAAAAAGGTGGGGGGATGAATGGGTATAGAAACAGTGTTTGTGTATGCTATTGAAGTTAAGTTGGTATCAAATCAAACATGATTGTTACAGAGTTAGAAGGATAAATTCAAGCCGCATGGTAACCACAAAGATAATATGTGAAAAAATACATACAGAAGTAGATGAGAAAGGAATCAATATAGTACAGTACAAAAAAAATCAAATAAATATGAACATAGGCATTAATATAGAGTGATAAAAAAATAAGATACAAGGCTTACAAAAACTAAATTCCAAAATGACATAGGAAATTTTTTATTATCAGTAGTTACTTTAGATGTAAATGCATACCACAGTCCATGTCCAGGACTGGTACGCTCTTCTTGTTTCTTAATAAACTCTTCACTCCCTTGCCTACCAAAAAAAAAAAAACATGTAAATGGTTAAATATCCATTCAAATGCAAAGATTGGCAGAGTGGATGAAAAAGAATGAGCCAGCTATATTCATTCTATAAGAGACTCAACTTAAATCCAAAGACATATGTAGGTTGAAAGAAAAAGGAAGGGAAAAGTATGCCATGCAAATAGTAACCAAGAGAGTATTGGGGTAGCTATACTAATATAAAAAAAAAATTTCATAGTTAAGTCAAAAAATGTTATGAGGGACAAAGAAAGTCACTATATATTGATAAAGGGGTCAAGTCAACAATAAGACAGGAAAATTTAAAAATATATATGCTCCTAATGGCAGAGTCCTAAAGTATATGAAGCAAATAATGACAGATTTGAAGGGAAAAAATAGATTCTATATTAATAGCAAGAGACTTCAATACACACTGCACTGTCAATAAAGGATAGAAGATCATAAGGGAATAGAAGACATGAATGACACTATCCACCAAGATTATCTAAAAAAACATAAATAGAACAATTTAACATCAACAGAATACACATCCTGCTCTAGTGCATATGGTTCATTCTCTAAAGATAAACTGTGCTAGACTGACAAAGAAACAAAGAGACAGGACAAAGGAACTAATTTCAGAAATGAATGGGGGATATTACTACCAACCCCACAGAAATGAAAAGGATAATAAAAGAATACAATGAACAACTATACGCTAAAAAATAAAATGATTTAAATTAATTGGACAAATTCCTAGGACAACACAAATACCTACACTGACTCAAGAAGAAATAAAAAACAATAGACCAACAACATGTGAAGAGATTGAATCCATCATACAAAGCCTTCCAACAAAGTAAAACTTTGTACCACATGGCTTCATTGGTGAATTTTACCAAACATTCCAAGAATAATTGATGCCCTTCATACTCCAACTCTCCCAAAGAGTTGAAAGGAAGGAGCACATCCTAATTGCTTCTGCAAGGTCAACATCACTCTAATATCAAAGCCAGATAAAGGCACTATAAGAAAGGAAAATTGAAGACCAATATCCTTTATGAATACAGATAGAAAAACCTTTGATAAAATATAAGCAAACTAGCACATTAAAAGAATTATAACTCATGATTAAGTGGAATTTATGCCAGGTATGCAATAGTGTGGTTCAATATTAGAAAATCAATTAATGTAACATATTACATTAACAGAATGAAGAATATTTTAGTGTCCTTGAATGCTGAAGCAAATACCATGCAATGGCCTGGCTTAAACAATGGGAATTAATTTAGCTCAGAGTTTTGAGGCTAAGAGGAAGTCCAAAGGCTGGCAATCTGGGGCAGCTAGGTGCCTTGACCCTTGGTTCCTCTGTCACATGGCAGTGCACATGGCAACTAACCCTGTCCTCTCCCTCGTCTCCAGGGTTCTGGTCATTTCACCTTCTGGTTGCTCCCTCGGTGGCTTTGTCTCTTTCTATCTGAATTTCATTATGTTTATAAAGGACTCCAGTAATAGGATGAATACCCATCCTGATTGAGATGGACCATACCCTAACTGAAGTAATCTTAACAAAAAGTTATACTTGTAATAGGTTCACATCCACAGGAATGGATTAAGTATAAGGACATTTATTTTTTCTGGATTACATAGCTCCAAATCATCACAAAGGGAAAAAAAAATGCCACCTCAATTAATGCAGAAAAGACATTTGAAAAAAACTCAGTACCCTTTCTTGATAAAAACACTTAGGAAATTAGAAAAAAATGAAACTTCCTCAACTTGATAAAAGATATATATAATAAACCCACTGGTAACATCAATGTGAAAGACTGAAAACCTTCCCTATGAAATCAAGAACAAGATAAGGATTCCCACTGTCACCACTGTTACTTAAATTGTACTGGAGTATTAGACAGAGCAACTAGCAAGAAAAAGATATAAAGGCAACAAAACCAAATTGGACAGAAGAAATAAAACTTCTCTTATTTACAAATCACATGATCTTATGTATAGAAATCCTATAACTACTAAGCTAATAAACAAATTTCTGCAAAGTGGGAGGGTACAAGATCAACACGTAAAACTCAGCAGTAATTGTATGCATTGTCAATGGACAAAGCATGAGGAAATCAAGAAAATATCATTTAAAAGAGAAACTTAAAGAATCAAATATCTAGGATTAAATTTAGCCAAAGGTATAAAGGTCTTATACATGGAAAACTATAAAAACATTGCTATAAGAAAACAAACAAACAAACAAAAAACTAAATAAATGGAAGGACATTTCATATTTGTGTACAGAAAGGATAAAGGTCATTATGAAGTCAATTCTACCCAAAGCAATTTACAGTTTCAATGCAATTCCAATGAAAATTCAAACAGCCTTCTTTGTAGAAATGGAAAAGTCAATCATCAAACTTATACTGAAGGATAAGAGACCCAAAAGAGCCAAAACCATTTCAAAAAATAAAACAAAGTTGGTGAACTCACACTCCATTTAAAAATTATTATAAAGCTATAGTAATGAAAACAACACAGAAATGGCACAAGGACAAACTTATAGATCAATGGAATTGAATTGAGAATAAAGAAATAAACCTTCACGTCTATGACCAATTGATTTTTTATTAATTTTTTTATATTTAAAGAAGCCTTAGATTATATAAATGTTACATAAAAAATAAATTCCTGTATGCCCCCCATCCTCCCCCTCCCACACTTTCCCACATCAAAAACATCCCTCATTAGTGTGGTACATTCATTACAATTGATGAATACAAGTTAAAGCATTACTACTAACCATGGATTACAGTTTACATTATAGTTTATACTCTGTCCCACACAATTTTGTAGGTTATGACAAAATATACAATGGCCTGTATCCATCACTGCGTTGTCATGCAGGACAACTCCAGTGTCCCAAAAGTGCCCCCCCACATTGCATCTATTCTTCCCTCTTCCATCCCTCAGAACCTCTGGTGACCACTGCCTTTATATCAATGATAAGAGTTCTTCCATTGCTAGAATAATAACGTCTACAGTAGAATAATAGTGTCTACTTTAACCCGTTGTTCATTCTCCAATCTTGAGGATTTGGGGACAGTGATGCCCACTCTGCTTCTAAACGAGAGGGAGCTTAGATTCCATGGGACAGATGGATGGAACTATCTTGCTTGCTGTTGCAGATACTCTGTTCCTTGGGATGGGTATTGTCCATGTGCCAGTTGAGCCCTGAATTTCAGCAGAGTTGCAACACCAGCAGTCTAATTAATTGAACTCACACAAGACAACCAAGAGATTTTTTTAAACAAATCAATTTTATTGATACATATTAATAGAGCATACAAATCATTCAATATGTACAAACAGCGGTATTTGATATAATCACAAAGTTGTGAATTCATCATTTCACTATACAGCATTCTCTTAGGTCAATAATAATAATAATAAACACAAAACAGGCAAACAAGAAAATCCCTCAGCTATCAATCTCTCTCTGTTTTCCCTGCTGTACATAGCTGCTATTTCTGACTATTCTTGCAGTAATTTATTAACCAGTTTTATTGAGATATATTCACATACCATATGATCTATCCAAAGTGTATAATCAATGACATTTAGTATAATCACAATGTTGTACATTAATTATCTCAAAAATTTTAGAACAATTTCATTACTCCAAAAAGATAGACTCCACACTCCTTAACATTCCTTCCTCAGATCTACATAACCACTAATCTAATTACATCTTTATAAATTGACTTTGGGAGGCAGACTTGGCCCAGTGGATAGGGCATCCGTCTACCACATGGGAGGTCCGCGGTTCAAACCCCGGGCCTCCTTGACCCGTGTGGAGCTGGTCCATGCGCAGTGCTGATGTGCACAAGGAGTGCCCTGCCACACAGGGGCATCCCCTGTGTAGGGGAGCCCCATGCACAAGGAGTGCGCCCCATAAGGAGAGCCGCCCAGCGCAAAAGAAAGTTCAGCCTGCCCAGGAATGGCACCGCCTACTCGGAAAGCTGACACAACAAGATGACTCAACAAAAAGAAACACAGATTCCTGTGCCACTGACAACAACAGAAGCAGACAAAGAAGACGACGCAGCAAATACACAGAGAACAGACAACCAGGGCGGGGGAAGGGGAGAGAAATAAATAAAATAAATAAATCTTTAAAAAAAAAAGACTCTATTAGGAAAAGCTTGAAATATTAGTAAAAAATAAAAATAAATAAATAAATAAATTGACTTATAGTTACATTTTATATAAATGGAATCTTACAATATATAGTAGTCAGTGCTGGTCTCCTTCACTTAGTATAATGTGGGGTTTTTATAGTCTGATACTAACATTTTGTAGAATTAACATATTTGTTCAGCTTCAAAGAAAAGCAGCCTTATATATACAATTCTACCCTTATTCACATTTTACATAATATATTCATATTTTACATATTATATTTAATTAATTGTAGGCAGCACATCTCAGCCTAAGATGGCTCAGCCTGTACCAAAATAGCCTCCGGCGCTGGCTGGCTCCTTCCAGTGCTACCTTCCCGCGCGCCAACCTAAAAGCTGCTTCTTCCCCCAGCAACAAGAGCGAGCAACTTATCCACACAGTCCCCTATGCCCAGCCAATCAGCGCATGCCACACTCCCCTCAACCCCCACCCTGGCCCTTATAAGCTGTTGCACTTCCCTAATAAATCAGACCTGCGCCATCAGCCTGCGTCTCCAGAGCGGTTACTGTGTGTTTTTGTGCTCTGCCATCCTTACCTCGCGAGGCCCCCGGGCCCCCGGGCCACTCCTCGTTGCACACTGCTGGAGGATAATGGCCAGGAGAGGGGGCAGCAACAATTAATAGTAGGGTAATCATACAGTATTTGTCCTTTCGTGTCTGGCTTGCTTCCCTCAATATATTGTCCTCCAGGTTCATCCATGTTATCCTATATTTCTTGACTTCATTTCTTCTTACCGCTGAGTAATATTCCATTTTGCATATGCTCCACAATTTGTTTATCCATTCATCAGTTGATGGACACCTGAGTTGTTTCCAGCTTTTGGGTTTTGTGAATAATGCTGCTATGAACATCAATGTGCAGATGTCTATTTGTGCCACTGCTTTCAGTTCTTCTGAAATGGTATTGCCAGGTTCCATGGCAAGTCATTATTCAACTTCCCTAGGAACTGCCAAACAGTCCTCCACAATGGCTGGCTGTACCATTCTACATTCCCACCAACAGTGAATAAGTGTTCCTATCCCTCCATATTCTCTTCAACATTTACAGTTTTCCAACTTTTTAATAGCAGCCAGTCTAATAGTTGTGAAATGATATCTCATTGGAGTTTTGATTTATATTTCCCTAATCACTAGTGATGTGAACATTTTTTCACATGTTTCTTTGCCATTTGTATTTCTTCTTTGGATAGTTCTCTTTTCAACTTTTTAGTCCATTTTTAAATCAGATACTTTGTCTTTTCATTGTTGCATTATATGATCTGCTTACATATCATGGATATTAAACACTTATCAGAAATGTGATTTCCAAGTATTTTCTTCCACTGAGTTGGCTGCCTTTTCACCCTTTTAACAAAGTCCTTTGAGGTACAAAAGTGTTGCATTTTGAGGAGGTTCCATTTATCTACTTTTTCTTTTGTTGCTTGTGCTTCAGGTAAAAGGTTTAAGAAACTACCTCCTACCACAAGATCTTGAAGATGATTTCTTATACTTTCTTCTAGGAATTTCATGGGGTTTTTTTTTGTTTGTTTGTTTTCCTTATTGAGGTCCTTGATCCACTTTGAGTTAATTTGTGTAAGGTGTGAGATAGGGGTCCTCTTTTTCTTTCTTTTGGATATGGATATCCAGTTCTCCCAGCACCATTTGTTATATTGACTTTCTGGTCCAGCTGGGTGGACTTAGCAGCCTTATCAAAAGTGACTTGACTGTAGAAGTGAAGGTTGATTTCTGAGTTCTCAATTCAGTTCCATTGATCAATCTCTCTTTCCTTATGCCAGTACTATTCTGTTTTTACCACTGTAGCTAAGTAATATGCTTTAAAGTAAGGAAGTAAGAGTCCTCCAACTTTGTTCTTTTTAAAGACATTTTTGACTATTCAGACCCCTTACCCTTCCAAATAATTTTGATTATTGGCTTTTCGATTTCTGCAAAAAAAAAAAAGGCTTTTGGGATTTTTATTGGGACTGCATTGAATCTTTAAAACAGTTTGGGTAGAATTGACATTTTAACAATATTTAGTCTTCTAATCCATGAACACAGAATATCTTTCCATTTATTTAAGTCTTCTTTGGTTTCTTTTAGCAATGTTTTGTAGTTTTCTGAATACAGGTCCTTCATGTCCTTGGTTGAGCTCATTCCTAAGTATATGATTGTTTTAGTCACTATTATAAATGGAATTTTTTTCTGGTTTCCTTCTCAGATTGCACATCAGTAGTGTATAGAAATGCTATTGATTTTTGCATATTAATCTTGTATCCTGCAACTTTGCTGAACTTGTTTATTAAATCTTGTAGCTTTTCTGTGGATTTTCTAGATATAGGATCATGTCATCAGCAAATAATGAAAGTTTTACTTCTTCCTTTCTTATTTGGATGCCTTTTTTTTTTCTTTGTCTAGCCTAATTGCTATAGCTAGAACTTCTAGCATAATATTGAATAATAATTGTGACAGTGGACATGCTTGCCTTCTTCCTGATCTCAGCAGGAAAGCTTTCAGTCTTTCACCATTGTGTTCAATGCTAGCTGTAGGTTTTTCAAATATGCACGTGCCATAATGAGAAAATTTTCTTTTATTCCTATCTTTTGGAGAGTTTATTTATCAAGAAAGGGTACTGTTGGTTTTTCAAATGTGATCATGTGATTTTTCTTCTTCAATTTATCAATGTAGTTTATTACACTAATTGATTTTCTTATGTTGAAGCATCCTTGAATAACTGGGATAAAACCCACTTGATTGTGGTGTAAAAATCTTTTAATGTGCTTCTGAATTCTGTTTGCAAGTATTTTGTTAAGGATTTTTGTATCTATATTCATTAGAGACATTGGTCAGTAATTTTCTTTTTTTCATAATAGCTTTATCTGGTTTTTGTACTAGGGTGGTATTGGTTTCATAGAATGAGTTGGTAGCATTCTTTCCTATTAAATTTATTGGAAAAGCTTAAGTACAACTGATATTAGTTCATCTTTGAATGATTGGTAGAATTCACCTAAAGCCATCTGGTCTTTGGATGATTTGGATGACATTTTCAATCTCTTCACTTGTAATTGGTTTGCTGAGGTCTTCTATTTCTTCTAAAGTCAGTGTAGGTGGTCAGTGTGTTCTACGAATTTGTCCGTCTCATCTACATTTTCTAGTTTTTTGGCATACAGTTGTTCATAATGTTCCCCCTCAATTTCATTTTTTTCTCAATTTCATTTATTTCTACTCTGATCTTTACTATTTCTTTCCTCCAGCTTTTTTTGGGATTAGTTTGCTGCTCTTTTTCTAGTTCTTCCAAGTGTGCAGTTAGATTTTCAATTTTAGCCCTTTCTTCTTTTTTAATATAAGCATTGAGGGCTATATATTTCCCTCTCAGCACTGCCTTTGCAGTGTCCCATACGTTTTGATATTTGCTGAATTCTTTTGCAATTTCTTCTTTGACACACTGATTATTTAAGAGTGTGTTGTTTAATCACCATTTATTTATAATTATTCCCTTTTTCCATTCATTAATGATTTCTAGTTTTATTCTGTTATGATCAGAGAAAGTGTTCTGTGTGATTTCAAACTTTTTAAATGTATTGAGACTTGTCTTGTGACCCACTATATGATATTTTGAGAAGGATTCATGAACAGTAGAAAAGATGTACAGCTTGTTGATTTGGTGCAATGCTCTATAAATATCTATTAGGTCTAGTTCGTTTATCATATTATTGAAGTTCTCTGTTTCTATATTTATCCTCTGTCCAGATATTCTATGAATTACTGAAAGTGGTGTATTGAAGTCTCCAACTGTTATTGTAGAGACATCTATTTCTCCCTTCAGCTTTGCTAGGGTGTGCCTCATGTATCCTGGGACACTGAAGTTAGGTGCGTAAATATTTAGTATAGTTATTTCTTCTTGTTGAATTGCTCCTTTTATTAATATATAATGACCTTCATCATCTCTTATAACATTTTGCACTTAAAACCTATTTTGTCCAATATTAGTATTGCTAATCCAGCTTTTTTTGTTACTATTTGAGTGGCATATCTTTTTCCAATCTTTCTTTAAACCTGATTGTGTCCTTACATCTAGCATGAGTCTCTTGTAGATAACAAATAGATGGTTTGTATTTTTTAATCCATTTTATCTGTCTGTCTTTTGAATGGGGAGTTCAAGCCACAATGTTATTACTGTAAAGGCATAAGTTACTTCATCCATTTTGATCTTTGGCTTTCTGTTGTTATATTGTTCTATTGTCTATCTTTTTACCCTTTAATCTATCCCTTCTAATAATCTTCATTTCTACACTCTTCTGTAAGTTTTTTTCCTTTCAGTCTACAGCATTCCCTTTAGTATCTCTAGTAAATCTGACCTTTTGATAACATATTCTATCAGTTTTTGATTGTCTGTGAAGTCTTTGAACTCCTCTTCAATTCTTAAGGGCAGCTTTGCTGGATAAAAATTCTTAGCTGGCAGTTTTGTTTTTTTTTTCAGTACCTTAAATACATCATACCACTTTCTTCTCTCCTCCATGGTTTCTGATGAGAGGTCAGCATTTAATCTCATCAAGCTTCCCTTTTATGTGATGCTTTGCTTTTCATCTTGCTGCTCTCAGAATCTTCTCTTCATCGCTGATATTTGTCATTTTGCATAGTAGGTATCTCAAGGTAGGTCTATTCAGATTTATTCTGTTTAGAGTGTGTTGTCCTTCTTGGATACTGATATTTGTGTCTTTCATAAGGGTAGGGAAGTTTTCAGTCATTATTTCCTCAAGTATTCTTTCTGCCCTTTTTCCATTTTCTTCTCCTTCTGGGATACCAATAATGGGAATGACTGTGTTTTTCACATTATCATTCAGTTCCCTAAGACCTTGTTCCACTTTTTCCATTCTTTTCTCTTTCTGTTGCCCTGTCTTTTCAAAATCAGATGTTCTGTCTTCCAAATCACTAATTCTGTCATTAAGCAATTCAAATCTGCTGTTATGTGCCTCTAATGTATTTTTAATATCATCCATTATGTCTTTCATTCCCATAAGGTCTGTTACTTTATCCTCACCCAGCATCTTCTTAGTATCCTTTATTTCTTTAGTCATATTTTCTTTCAATTCTTTAAATTGATTTATAAGAGTTGTGTTATTATCATTGACTAATTATCTTAAATCCTGTATCTCTTCAGGATATTTGGTTTGTTCCCTCAGCTGGGCCATCTCTTCCTGTTTCCCAGTATGGCTTGTAATTTTTTGTTGATGTCTAGGCATCTGAATATGTTGGTGAATTTACTTTGATGGCCAATTTCTCTCTCTTGCCTATTGTTATTAATTTTTCACAGATCTTTTTTGATATTTGATTCAACTTATCCTGTCTTTAAAATTGATAAGCTTACATTATCAAAATCATGCCAGGGACTCACTACTGGGATGCAAATTTTCTCCCAGGGGTGAGATAAAGAGAACCTTAAAAGCAGTTTTTGGCCATTAAATTTCCAGACCAGCCATCAGATGGTGCTCACTGGTGCACATTTCCATGGAGGTGTATCTCTCCTGGCTTTCTTTTGTTTTGGTCTGGTCAGAACTGAGATTCAAAGTGGGCTCCACTGGCTGAATTCAGCCCCTCAACTTCCCCTCCCTTTTCCCTTGTAATAGCTGACAGGGAGGAAGAAATCTGTTTCCCACTCAGTCAACTTCAATTAGCCAGAGGTTTCATCCCCACTTAATATCACCAGGGTGGAGAAGGGGAGCCCTCCCCAATGGCCAGGAGGTTTAGTAACTTACAATTTGCTTTTTCAGCTTCTTTGTCTCTCTGTTCCTCACCTTCCTGGGAGTTGTGAAGCACTGTCCTGATCTGCTGACCTCCAAAGAAGATCCCTTGGGCATTTTTTGGCCCTTTCTCTGTTGTTTTTGTGGGAGAGCTGAGTCTTGTCTACCTAATTCAATGCCATCTTCCCACAGTCCTCCAATTGATTTGACAAACATGTCAAGTCTAATTAATTGAGAAGAATAGTCTCTTCAACATATGGTGCTGGGAAAACTGGATATCCATATGTAAAGAATGAAAGTGGAACCATACCTCACACTATATATAAAAATTAGTTTGAAATGGTTCAAAGACCTAAATATATGAACTAAAACTATAAGAGTCCTGGAAAGAAACAGAAGGAGCATTTTCAGGATCTTGTATGAAGTTCTGGTTTCTCACACTCTACACCAAAAGCACAAGTAACAAATAAGAAGATAGATAAATAGAACTTCATCAAAATAAAAAATTTCATACATCGAGGGACTTCATAAAGAGTATAAAATGAGAACCTATAAAATGAAGAAAATATTTGGGATATGACATATCCAATAAGGGTTTAAATCCAGAATATATAAAGAAATCCAGGAAACGGACTTGGCCCTGTGGTTAAGGCATCCATCTACCACATGAGAGGTCCGAGGTTCAAACTCCAGGCCTCCTTGACCCATGTGGAGCTGACCCATGCGCAGTGCTGATGCGTGCAAGGAGTGCCATGCCACACAGGGGTGTCCCCCACGTAGGGGAGCCCCACGCGCAAGGAGTGTGCCCCATAAGGAGAGTGCTCAACGTGAAAGAAAGTGCAGCCTGCCCAGGAATAGCACCACGCACATGGAGAGCTGACACAGCAAGATGATGCAACAAAAAGAGACACAGATTCCCGTGCTGCTGACAACAACAGAAGCAGACAAAGAAACAAGACGCAGCAAATAGACACAGAGAACAGACAACCGGGGTGGGAGGGGGAGGGGAGATAAATAAATAAATAAATAAATAAATAAATAATAAATAAATCCTGCAACTCAACAACAAAACAATCCAATTTAAAAAAATGGGCAAAAGACTTGAAAAGATATTTCTCTAAAGAAGATACATAAACAGCCAAAAAAAAAAAAACATGAAAAAATGCTGAACAACTTTAGCCATTAGGGAAATGCAAATAAAAACCACAGTGAGATATCATTTTACACCACAAGTATTGGTAAGAATATGGAAAAGTAAGAATGTTCATTTTTGATGGTTGTATTAAATATTCTGCTGCTATAGAAAAGAGTTTTATGGGTCCTTAGAAAGTTAAGTATTATGCTACACATGACTCAGCAATCCCACTTCCAGATATGTACTCAAAAGAATGGAAAGCAGGGACATAAACAAATATTTGCATAATGTTCACAGTAACATCATTCACAATTGTCAAACGATGGAAGCAACTCCAGCATCTTTCAAGAGATGAATGTATAAACAATTGAATGAATACACACTCAATGAAATATTATTCAACTGTAAAAATAGCTGAAGTATGATACATGAAACAAGATGGATGTACCTTGAAGATATCAGTTGAGGGAGATAAGTCAGACATCTTGTATTATCACACTGATATGAAATCATTATAATAAACATATTTAGAGAGGCAGAAACTAGATTACAAATTACCAGGGGCCTAAGTGAGGTTAGAGAAGGGATTGATTGGTTAATGCTTGATTGGTACAGTTTCTGTTTAGGCTGGTGGAAAAGTTTTGGTAATTGATAATAGTGATGGTCATGCAACATTGTGAATGTAATTAACAACACTGAATTATATATTTGAACATATATATAAATACATATTTGAAAACCATAGGACTTTACAACACAAACAGTGAACTTTAATGCTAACTATGGACTACCATTAATAATATAATTATATTAATACTGTTTCATCAATTCTAACGAAGATACCACACTAATGGAAAGCGATCATAATATGTGAAAATGTGTTTGTGATGGGTGGGGGGCATATGAGAACTCTATTTTCTGTATGATTTTTCTGCAAACCTAAACTTCTTTATTTAAAAAGAAAGCTAACATGAACATATTGCATAAACCAATAAGAAGGCAAGAATTTGCAGAAAGATCATAGCTGGTTTAAAATGTATGGGAATGAGATTTATAGACAAAATATGGCCAACAAAAGCAAAGCAAATTTGAAAATATTCATTAAAACTTCATTTTTTATTTAGTTGTTTCTAATTAAATTACTTCCTAAAGACTATAATGTTATTGAGTCATAACTTCAGGCTCTAAAAGTATATCAGAAATGGACATGGAACACCACTTTCCAGGACACTGTTGCAGATATAATCATAGGAAAACTGGTGTGACCTCCATATGGCAATCCTAGATTGTCCCTCTATTCTGTAAGGAGTTAAAGAATTTAAAAAGCTAGTCAGCAGTAACACAATCAACTTCTTAAACCATTTCAATTCAACTCACAGAGAAAAAAAATAAATGTTATCCTCTCAGTAATAGGACAAGCAAATAACTCAAAAAGAAACTCTCAATACAATTGATTCTAGATGGAAGAAAAGTGTGAAACTGCATTGAAGGACAAGGAGAAGTTCCCATGAGAACAGAGGAAACAGGATATATGAGAGAAAGTTGAGGACTGAGACTCCTGAGCTACCATTTTGTTGTTATCAGAAAGGAACCAACAATTTCATTTTAAAAATGAGGAAACTAAAGCCCAGGGAAATAAATTAATTTATTCAAGGTCATAAAGTGTGTGGTGAAACTGTAATTCAAACTTAAGTCTTTCAATTCTAAAAACTGTGGCCATTACTCTCCATTACTCTGAGCTTGCCTTCTAATGCCAGCATCAATAAGGTGTTCTTAGAGACCTCCAGTAATTTTCTCAGGAGAAGAATATGAAAAATAAACTATAGGGGAATCCCCAAAGGCCAAGGGAGCAGAAAGATCAATACTTATGTATAAATAGAATAAATTGTTTCTAGTGAAATGTTTAGTGTGTGCAGATCTTAGGTTTCAGGAGTATGCGATTAAGAAAATAAACATTAAAGAAAAACAATCCCTTCACACGTGGTTGAAGAAGAGTTCATTAAAGCATGGAACATCTGAAGTTGGGAAAAAAATCTATTAAGCGCTTGGAGCTACTCTGAAAAAAAGAAACACTCCAAATACAAGGAATTATGGTAATTTCTCTTCCCCTATTCACTTGATTTCATTGTGAAAAAGTAAAAGAAATGACCACTTTCCACCCTCAGGTGTTGTTCGCTTGGTGAAGAAAGACATCCTAATCCTTTCTTCCTTGCTTTGTATGATCCTCAGTTCTACTTTACTTTGCTGCTAGATAACATTATTCCCAGCTGTGCTCAGCTGTAGTAATGGTATAGATGGTGAGCGATTTCTTGGATATGACAACAGAACAAGACTTCAGAGCCCACATTTTGTGCTTAGTAATTAAGGAAAAGAACCTCCTGACCTTCACAAGAGAATTTTAAGAGTAACTCTCCTCTCGGGGGTGTGTGGGAGTGTAGGGGGAATGGGAACCAATCTCATCACCTCCTGCTTTGACTTTTTTGAGATTAACAAGGGAATGGAGTACTTCCTCTGGGAATGGTCTAATTATATTCTTTGTCCATTTTTACTTCAGGGTACGTTTTTGGTGTTGTTTATTTTTATGAGTTCTTTCTATATTGCAGATATTAATCCCTTGTTTGATTTTCAGTTCCAAATATTTTAATGATTTCTATTTTTATTACATTGCAGTTGGAGAGGGTAGTTGGTTGACTGAGACTTCAGTATCTACTTAGATGGTCTATGCTGTGGTCTATAATCAATTTTTTTAAAGCTATAATTTGAGCTCAAAAAGATTGTATATTCACTAATATTGAATGCAATATTCTATATATTTTTGTTACATATTTGTTAAAACAAATATTTTCTGTTATTAATTTGTCTATAACTTTAATAATTTCACTGCTCAATCAATCAATATTGGAAGGGCTAAGTTAAAATCTCTAAAAAATGTTGATTAAGCAATTTCTCATTGAATTTTGCTGCTATCAGCTCACAGTAGGTTGGCTCGAAGGGAAGGGAACACAGAACTTATAGAAATAAAGGACAGAGAGAGACACAAGAGAGGAGATAAAGATGGAACCAGGGGACTCACAGCTTCTGGAACTGAGAGCCTCAACCCTAGTTTTCCCATCGCATTTATTGGGAAACTACCAAGCAGCTGTTTGCTCTCTAAACTGCAACATCATTTACAATAAGAGGGAGCAACTGCAATGTCTACAAAAGAATATGTGTAACATTTACAATAAGAAACAGGTAAGTCAGTTTCCCACAACAGAATTTCTGTCAATTTTTCCCTGACATGTTGAAGCTATATTGTTAGATACCTAGGGGTAAAGATTTAAGTTCTTTCTAAAGATTTGCTGTCATAAATCATGCAAAAATGAATATTTCCTTCATAAATTCTCAAAAATATATGTATATCAGTAGGATAAAATCCTAGAAGGAACTCAATCAAAGCATATCCACATTTTTAATAATCAGAGAAATTTTAACAAGTGATCCTACAGTTTAAACGGAAGAAGATGATTAGAAGAAACTGTCTGGTTAGAGTTGAATATATTTTGAACACTTAAGAATTACTATCATTGGAGAATAGGGACCCTAGAAATCTTTTAAAAGCTTTACCTTCCACTTTTCCAACTCCAGCTTTCTCTCTGCATCTTGATAAGGCAGCTGCCTCTGCTACAGAATCCCAAAATAGATCCATTTCCATTTTCAGAAAACTTTGATTTTGTATATATATATCTTCTTCTCACCTGTTCCTTTGACATTCAGGGTGTCAGTGTAATAGACTCAGATGAAAAGACTGAAGAGTCACATCTACTATCTCACAAATCAGAGTGTATATCTTGAAATGAGAGCATTAGAGATAAACTGCCCCTGCTTTTTGCCAGCCACTATGAAAAACATGTAACATAAAAGGATCTTGGATTCTCTGAAGAATATTCTTGATAAATTATCACAAGTTCCAATTTTCATCTTCTTGAGAAATATTACCATGTTCTCTCTAAATCACCAGTGTAAGTTGTTACAGGTAAATTCAAGCAGCCATTTTATATACTTGCGGCCAAAGGTTAAAATTCAGGGATTCAAACTGTGCAAAATGATGGTATTTTTCTTCTGCGGACAAGCAAATAAATTTTTGTTTTTGAAAGCAGCATGCAAAGATGTACAGAAAATATCATTGATCTATTAGTGAAGCACTCACCTTCAGAGAAATTTGTGCCTTTTGGAGTAGGCTTCCCTGGCTTGAGGAAAAGAGAAAGTAAGTAGAACTGGCCATATTGGAAGTTTGACCTGAGGCTTTAAAACCTGTATCCCCTTGAGCAATTTGTTTAATTTCTCTCTGCTTTGTTTTCCTCCCCTATAAAACGTAGATAGTAGACTTCCCTTCAAGGTCAGTGTGTAATGTGAAGGATTTAAAGAGTGCCTGGTTCGTAGAAAGGCTCGGTGAATTTTATTTTGTTGCTATTAGCATTGCAAGAGCAGCTAAAATAGCAGTGGTGTATGGTGAGATTGTTGACATCCATTGTATGATCTGGTAAAATAGGCAGAGAAGACCTTAGTTTTACCCTTTAACAGAAGTGGTAAGTAAGGTCCTGAGACGTCATATAATAGGTCTAAGATTACTGCCTAAGATGCCTAAAATCACAAACCTACCATCTGGTGGGTAGAGCTGGAAGTTTGAACCCAGGTATACTGACACATAAAAAATAAACTATACAAGGTTCATTTGATTAGATGTCTTATGCTTGATAAAGTCCATCTCTTTCTAATGGTAAGAGAAATTCTGATGATTTCTAATACACACACACATATATATAATAGCATAGTTTAGAGAGAGAGAGAGAGAGAGAAACTTGGACACATCTCTTAACCTCTCAGAGCTTCAGTGTTCACACCTATAAAATGGAGATAATACTTTTCTCATGTGCTTTTCGTAGCAGTCTCTGCAAGCATCTACATTACTTAGCACAGTGGCAATGCCTGGACAAAGTATGATAGTCATCAGTTTTAACAACAGCAATAGCAGCAGCAGTAGTAGTCACAGTTGTGTATTGATGATAACCATAAGTATAAGCATAAAAGAAGAAAACCCTGGAGGCCCTAGGATTCGGAAGCACTTCCACCAGACAGATATGGAGCCACAGCCTAGCATAGCAATCACTGAGTGCCCTCTCTGAAATGCCACCTCAAGCCTCTCTTCTTCTCTAAGTTCTTTTCTTCACAGGCCAGTTCTAAACCTTGAAGCCTCCCAAGATAAATGATAGCTCTTTGTAACATTGTTTCTTTTCCCCAAGGAGGTGGTGTCTTGTTTCATATTCTCTAGGAGATGTTGGTTAAGCAGAGTGAATGCAAGAGCCACAGGCACTTGTTGCTCTCATGGAGTTTACAGTCCAGTAATCTTGAAAGCATGGAGCTACATTTGCCAACCTGGAACTCCCCTATCCCACTCTGATACTGGCTAATTCCTACGTCTTTTAAGAAACATTATTCTTGTCTGCTAGGGTGTCAAGATGCAATATAACAGAAGTGGGTTGACTTTTACAATGGGGGTTTAATGGCTTGCAAGCTTAAAATTCCAAGCAGAGAGAAGTGTCCAAATCAAGGCATCATTGGGTGATGTTTTCTCCCAAAGTTTGGCTGCCAGTGATCCTGGATTCTTCTGTCACATGGCAAGGCAATTGGCACTGTGTTGATCTCTACCTTATCTTCTGGGTTCCATTGCTTCCAACTTCTGGCTTTATGGTTTTCTCTCTGTCAGTATTCATCCTATTTATAAAGGACTCCAGTAAGAGGATTAAGATGCACTCTGGATCTCATCCTACTGAAGTAACATAATCAAAAGTTCCCACCCACAATAGCTTCACACCCACAGGAATGGACCAGCTTTAAGAACATGATTTTCTGGGGATACATATAGCCTCAAACTACCACAATCATCTCAGGAAAATGTTCTTCCATGCAACTTTTCTTGATCCCTACTGTCCTGCTGTTCAGAGTAAGGTGCGGTGATGGTCCTTTTGATGGGTCAATTTGACAAGACAATAGTTCAGTTATTTAATCAAAAGTTATTTTAGGTGTTGCTTGTAAAGGTATTTTGTAGATATGGTTAAAGCCTTTAATCAGTTGACTTTAAGTATTCCTTACTTAAAGATTATCCAAGTTAATCTGGGTGGGCCTGATTAACTCAACTGAAAAGCAGTGCAGATGGAACATGGAACATTTTGGGGGCAATGGAATTGTTCTACATGATCCTGCAAGGATGGTTACAGACCACATTACACTTTATCAAAATCTTTCAATGTGTATCGTCCAATATGTAAAACACAATGTAAATCATTGACCAATGTTTCAATATTTGTACATCAATTGTAACAAATGAACTGTTCACATGTAAAGTGTCATTAATAGGGGAAAAGGGAAAAGGGAGAGGAAGTTGGGTATATGAGAATCACCTATATTCTGTATATGACTTCTTTGTAACCTAAATCTTCTTTGAAGACAAAATGAAAATATAAAATAAATGGAAGCAAATGTACTGTACATATGAGACAACATCTTATGGTGATGAAAGACATATGTTAAAAAAATTTTAATATTATATTTCTTACTTTTATATTATTTCAAGCTTTACATTTTTTGTATTTTATTCATTATTTTAAAAACCATCGTTATTATATCATTTTCCTATTAATTATATTTGGTTATTTCGTTGACTTCAATTTTGAGAAGTTTTGGGTCACAGAAGGGTTGCAACTGTGGCAGAAGAGGCTCATTGGTGTGACATGTCAGAGATGGGGGATGCATGGGAGAAGGTTCACCTGGGGTGTACCTATAAGGTATATGAATGTGTTCAAGTGTTCATGGACCATTGTCACAGTGGGTGGAGATCCACACAATTACCAAAGAAATATCAAATTCCCATCCTAGAGAGCTCTGCAATATTCATTAATGGGACAGCAAGAATCCCCTGAGTACAGGGGCAGTGACTACTGAAGGAGGATGAACCATTAATGGGCCTTGACTGTGATGAGTGTACTTATGTGCATGTACTTTTGAAATTGAAACTTAGCATAGTATTATAGGGTGCCTAAACATTATCTCCTGAGAGCCTCCTTGTCGCTCAAATGTGGCATTTTTCTAAGCCAAAACTCAGCATATAAATGCATTAACTTCCTCCCAGAGAGGGACATGACTCCTGGGGATGAGTTTCTCTGACACTGAAGGATTGCTACCAAGAACCAACTAACAACGCAACTGGAAAAAGACCTTGACCAAAAGGGTGAATGGGTAAAGACAAATAAGTTTATATGACTAAGAAAGTACAAAATGAGTAGGGAGGTCATTTCAGAAATTACACTTAAGCATGTCTCAGCAGGAACTTATTGACTGCCAAAGTCAATATTACCTCAAATAGTGGGACTCCTGAGGGCTCTGGAGACATCCAGACACTTTAGGCAGGCAGACAGCTCAGGAGTTTGGTACCCTGTCAATGAGCCCTACTTTTGAATTTATGCTTCCCAGTGTGATAGAGTTGAACTCAGTTGTATTTTCCCTATACATGGCTATGCTGCCCTCCTTTTGAACCTGTAATTAGTACTAGAGTTGATAATTGTATGTCCAAGAGACTTAAAACTTTGGGCTGTCCATGTGCCAGTTGGGGCCTGGATCTCAACAAACTTGCAACACCTACTCTCCAGTTCATTGGACCCACACCAGGACAACTAACAAGGAGATGATGACTGACAATGACCATCTCAAGGAACAGAGAGAGTCCACAGATGCAAGCAAGAAAATCCCATCCATCTGCTCCATGGGATCTAAACCCTCTCTCAATTAGAGGTGGAGTGGGCATTGAAATTACAGGATCCTTGGGATTGGGGAATGAACGATAGACTACAGTAGACTTAGAGTTACTCTACTGTAACTTGTTGTGATCCTAACGATGGAAGACATTTTAATGTGGAGGCAGTGGCCCCTGGAGGTTCTAAAGAGAGGAAGAGGGAAAAATAGGTGTAATTTGGGGGCCTTTTTTGGGACTTGGGAATCATTCTGAATGACATTGCAATGACAGATACAGGCCATTGTATATTTTGTAATAACTTAAAAAAATGTGTGGGAGAGAGTATAAACCTCAATATAAACTATAATCATTGCTTAGTGGCAATGCTCCAAGAGATGTTCATCAATTGTGGCAAATGTACCATACTAATGAAGGATGTTATTGATGTGGGAAAATGTTGGAGGATTAGGGAGGGGGCATATGGGAATCTCTGGTATTTTGTGTGTAAATTTATATAATACGTTTCTTTTTTTAAAAAAAAATTTTAAGTATTAAAAAAAATTAAAAAGAAAAGCATTGCATAACTGAGTCTTCCATGACAAAGAAGAAACTCCACCTATGGACAGTGGCTTCTGTCTATGCCCAGGACTTCCAACTTCCCCTTCCTGATGTCCTGCTCTACAGATTTTGGATTTGTCTAGCCAGTCTCCACGGTTACATAAGTCAATTCTTTGCAATATATATTCTGCTTCTCTGGTGAAATATGATTGACACAGCTGCCTCCTCTGGGTTATACTATCACTACCATGTCACTTATTACTCTCCAATTATAATTGCCTGTATTATAATTACTTACATTTTGCACACCTAATAGATCAACTCTCCTTCATAGGAGAACACCTACCACATAGGATATACTCAATACTTGTTTGCCTAAATTAACTAATAAATTCTTTTAAGTCAATGTGTTCTCATGATTTAAGCCTCCAGGTGTTAAAGTCACATCAGCCTAAATTTGGGTTTTAGCTATCACTTACAGTGTGACTCTGGGCAAGCTGTCCAGTGTTTTAAAGTTTTAGGCTTCCTTTTTGTAAAAGGGTAATGTTAATACTTTTTATACCTAATATATAATACATAATTTATAAATTTTCTTCATTGATCCTCATAGCAATCCTGTAAATCATGTAGGGCATGTGAAGTCCCACTTAAACAGTTAATAAATCAACATAGAGTTAGTTTAGGAGATTAAAGGAGAAAGTGCATAAAAATAACCTTATGTACAAACTGGCACATATAAACTCAGTATATGCTTACTATCCTTGTTCTTGTTATCCTCAGAAACTTGAAAGTACCCTTTTAGACTTCCTTTGATAAATATACAATTATTATTTTAATTAGTTTTCATATCTTTGCCTGATTCCAGACACTGGGATGCCTCAGGGAGTAACATCTTAGTATGCCTGTGGTGACTGGTCACCTAAACCTCTAAAATGAGTGCTGACAATTAACAATCCCTCCTCCAGACTTTTCCACATGTATAACCAGTGAAATCTCAAATCAGTACTTTCCACTTTTCATATTTAAAAAAAAAACAATCTGTAAACAAATATGCAATACTTTGCTCATTCAAGTCTTCCCTGAAAACCCGGGACCAAAAACATCCATCTCTGTTTGGCCCTACCCCTGACAAGGCCCTTTCATTTCAGTCATCTCCCTTCATCCTCTTAACAATCCTATAAAGGATGTTGGGCATTTTCAGTCCCTCTGGATAGCTGATGAAACAAATTATTTGTCCTCAGTATATTAATTGTGTCAAGAAATCAACAACCATGTGTCCCAGATCAGAAGCTGGGGGTCCCCTCCCATTTATAGCCTTTGTTTGCTGGTGTTTCTACCTTAGGACTGAAGTCTTAAATGAGTCAAAAGTTTTTCTGAGAGCCTGGAAATACAGGGTCAAGATATTTCCTTTTCTCTAAGTCCCAATTCCAACATTATGAGTGGCATGACCTTGTGCAATTCACTTAACCTTTCTGAGCCTCAATTTCTTTAACTGTAAGGTTGACAATAGCAATTCCTGCCTCAGAGGATTGCAAGCATTGCAAGTAATAATGTGGGAAGTGGCTCCTAGAACATTTCCAAGAAATGTTAGCTGCATTTCCTTTCTTTCAAGAGGCACCATTGTATCATGAAAAGAGAAAAGACTGACACAAATGCTTGTTGCATTTGGAGTCAAAATGGGGGCACATAGGCTGATAGAGCAAATAAAATAAACAAATTTTGAATAAGGTAGAATCATAGCAACACTCTGTACCTATGTTGTAAATAAGACATGGTCATTGAGTCCTATTTTTTTCGTCCACACTTTCATCCATTAGTAAAGAAAGAAGAGTTTGCTTTTAGTTTTCTTTTCATGATTATCAGTGCCTACTCATGTGGTCCAGAAGCTGAATTAGGAATAATGTACCAGGAATATTATTAGGAGTTAAGATTTAAAATAATAGTAAAAACCTTCAAATTCACAAATTTTACTTACTTTCTATATCCCCCAAATTAGAATCCTTTTTCTCAAAGGATGGATGCTCTGCAACACGAAGCATAAAAACAAACAAAACAGCATTTTACCTTTCCTTGCTTAACAATATGACTGCCACTGCCACTCAGTGAATTTACTTCTTCATCTTATATCCAACCTGAATTCTTAGCTCTAAATGATCCAATAAAAATCTGCTAAAGTACAGATTAATGTTATGTATTTCACAGAACCAATAACAAAGTTTATGTGCTTAGCTGGTGTAGGATATTAAGTATTTTGATAACATTTTTGGTACATTAAAGCATCTTCATAAGATGGAATATTGAATACTTTTATTGGTCATTAACTCTGAGGTGCTTTGTATCATTTCCTACCATTTTGCAAAAAGTAGAGCATACATAAAAACATTCCCACCCAGATTCTTCCCCCAGTTTTTTACCTCCCTTAGATGCAAAAAAAAAAAAAAAAAACAGAAGTCACCACTCAACATTAAAGCTACAAACTCTGATTACCTATTTTGGCTACAGGAAGCCCCAGCACCCCGATTATCTGCCCTTCATCATCATCCTTACCTTAAACCCCTCTCTCATCTATTTGTTCCACTAATTTAGTTAATCATCAGACCTTCCAAACCAGTCCACTGTCCTTCTACAATGTATAGAGACTGTCCTAAATATAAAACAAGACAGAACATCTCCGCATCCTTTATCTCTTCTTTGATATTACCATTAGTCTTTTTTTCTTTTAACTGGATTACATGTGGGCCATCCTGTGAAGTTACCACTTCTCCTGAGCCCTCTTAAGTGAAGGGTGATTTTTTTTTCTTCCACACCCCAAACACCTCAAGGTTTAAAACTGGTGAGAGTCTTCCTTTGTTCCCATTTTTGCTTTCAAGCTATTTATTATCTTCCCAGAAGAAATCTTAGATCTTTGGAGGTTTGTGTAATTCTATATAATAACCATTACCTCTTTTTTTATGTCATCCCCTGACCACCCAAGAATTCCTCTCATTTCTTAAAGACATTGACATCATTTTCATGATTTCTGATTCCACCTCTTAACTGATCACAATTCTTGATACATTTGAAATACACTTGGATAATCCATCCATGACTCTGATCACCCTTTTTCATAATTTACTCAGTTATGGTGATCTCTCCTTCCTTCCCAATTTAGCTTCCAACTGCTATCACCATTATCATTTCCAATATTTGCACAATATTCAAAATGTCAATTTTAAGCATCTCCTCTGAGACCCTCACCCCCTATAATTACAGCTTACTGATTCAAGAAGTTCCACTCAAGGAATTCCTCATCTTTTCCTATATTACCCAATCATTGATCCTAATTTTTATTGAGGTATAATTGCATATATTGCAATGCACAGATTTAAGTGTTTAGTTCAATAACTTTTGAAAAATGTATGTCCCCATTAAAAAAATAAACTTCAACCAAGCTATAGAACTTTGCCAACACCCTAGGAAGGTCCTTCATTAGCCTTTCTAGTCAATCCTTTCCCTTTTCTTCCCAAGGAAAACACTACAATGATTCTATCCCCAAGGATTACTTTTGCAAATATATATATATACACGAAATAAATGGAATTATACAATGTGCACTCTTTTGTGTCTGGCTTTTTGGTTCTACATATTTACCTAAGAGTAATGAAAGCAAATATCCATGCTAAAACTTGCATATTGCTGGGACTTGAGTCATACTCCCCACAAAAGATATAATGAAGTCATTTTAATTTTTAAAATTTATTTTATTATTTTTAATATTTCAGATTACATAAATGTTACATTAAAAATATAGGGGATTTCCATATGACTCATCCCCTACTCCTCCCACACTTTCCCAGATTATCAACATCTTTCATTAGTTTGGTACATTTGCTACAATTGATGAACACATATTGGAGCATTGCCACTACACATGGATTATAGTTTACACTCTGTCCTACACAACTTTGTAAATTATATAAAATATATATAATTGCCTGTATCCATCATTGCAACATCATTCAGGACAATTTCAAGGTCCCCAAAATGCCCCCATATCGCACCTGTTTTTCCCCCTCTCTTCCCTCTGGTGGCCATTGCCTCCACATCAATGATAAAAGTTCTTCCATTGCTAGATAACAATAAGTCTATAGTAGAGTAATGTAAGACTACCGTAGCCCATTGTTCATTCCCCCATCATGAGGATTCTGGGATGGTGATGCCTACTCCACCTGTAATAGGGAAGGGACTTAGATCCATGAGGCAGATGGATGGGACTATCTTGCTTGCAGCTGTAGACTCTCCCTGCTCCTTGGGATCAGCATTGTCCATCATCATCTTGTTAGTTGTCCTGGGTGAGCCCAGTGAACTGGAGAGTAGGTTTTGCACTTCTGTTGAGATTTAGGGCCCATGTTCCTGTGGGTATGAACATATTTATCATTAGGACCTTTAAAGATGTTATTTTTAGTTAAGGTATAGACTCATTTGTGAATATGATCTTTGAAGATCCAATTTAGATGAGGCTAAATGTAACTGCAGTATTTATATGGCAGAGGAAATCTGGATGTGGGCAGTAAAAGCCAGAAGTCAGCAGAAATCAGAGAAGCAGATACAAGGAAATCAGAGAAACATACACACAGAGAGAGGGATGACCATGTGATGGAGAATTGAAAGAATGCTACCCACTCTGGGAGAAAGCTAGCCCTGCCAATACCTTGATGTTGGACTTCTAACCTCCCAAACTGTGAGACAATAAATTCCTATACTTTAAGTTGTCATAGCAGCCCGGTCAAACTAAGACACATTTACATGTTGATAGCAGCTTTACTCATAAAAGCCTCAAACTGAAAAATTTCAAATGCCCATCAACAAATATTTAAATTATGATATATCAGTACAATGTATTACTACTCAGCAATTAAAAAGGAGCAAACAATTGATTCAGGCAAGAATATGAATGAATCTCAGAAAAATTATGCTGAACTAAAAAGACAGATACTAAAAATAAATACTGTATTATTCTATTCATGTAAAATTTTAGAAACTACTGTATTGTGGGTTCAGGTGCAGGGACTGATTGCAGAAGAGCAAAAGAAAATGTTTTGGAGGAATGGAAATGCTCAATAAATTGACTAATGTGATAGTTATACCAGGTTACACTTTTGTCAGAACTCATAAAACTCTACATTTAACAATGATCCCTTTTATTTTAAGTACATTATAGTTTACTACATTTAATTATAAAATTTGAGAGCAGAGAATGGAGGCTATAAAACAAATACAATATGTATTATTGTATAACTATAAATAAATCAATTTTTCCTATAACTTTCTTTTTTCAAAAAATACACAAAAACAATGCACAGTTTATAAATATTATAAGGCAAGAAACTGTATAACTACAAACAAGCTAAAAAACTAGTACCCTCCCAACATTCCACAATTCCTGTGTCCTACACTTTCCCTTAAAGGGAAACACCATTCAGGCTTTTTATTATTTTTAATTTTATCACCAATATATGCATTCTATACAATATAGTTTCAATTTTCTTGTCTTTGGAATTTATCTGTGTGCATACATGTATCTGTGTGTGTGCTAACTTGCTAATTTTCTGCTTTTACCAATTACTGATAGAGATTTATTAAAATCCACCTCTTTGATTTTGAATGTACCTATTTCTCTTGTATTTATATCAATTTGTTTTATATATTTTTAGGCTATATTATCAGGTATATGAAAATTAGAAATATTTTGCTGGTAATCCAATGAGTTTATTATGAAATGACTTTGTGATTTCTGTTTACGGTACTCATTTAAAATCAGTTTTCTCTGGCTAAAATAGTCATTTTAGATTGTTTTTGCTTATATTTTACTTGTTAAATATTTTTTTATATCACTTTTCTTTCAACCTTTCTACATCCTTATGCTCAAAATTTTTCCCTTGTAAATAGTAAACAGTTGCATTTATTCCAATCTGGCAATTTTTGTCATTTACAAGAACAGTACATTTATATTTAATGTAATTAATGATACATTGAATTTAAATCTCTACCTTTTGTGGTTTTTATTTTCCTTACCACTTTTTCTTTCCTCTCTTAACTTTTTTGAATTTATTAAATTTTAATTCCATGCATTCTTCCATCTATAATTGGTATACATAAACTCTATTTCCATTCTTTCAATGTCATTCTCAAAACTGCAGGATGCTTAATTAGTTTCTTATGGTCTAAATTTAATTATCACCTTTGCTTTATTCCCAGGAACTAAATAAATTCAGAAAATTTAACAACTTTTAATGCCTGACTATTCATATGCTATTGTTATCATATATTTTATTTTCTATGAAAATTATAATATTATTATTTTATTCATAAACATCCATTTACAATTTCTCCATGTATTTACTTTTCTCATCTCCTTCTTGCAATCTGGGTCTTCTATATAAGATCTTTTTACTTTAGCATGGTCTTCTGATATCAAACACTACTTTGTTGATATTATGTTGTTTTTCTTTAATTTGCCTAATATGTGTTTATTCCCTTGCCTGAAAAAAATGCTTTCATTTTATTTATTTCTGAATAGAAAGAGATTACTAATACAAAGAGATATCCTAAGTCTTGAGAGACATACCATTTGGAAACCTATGAGGTGAGAGTCAGGAACCTAGAGGAGCACCCAGAGTCTGAGAAATAGTAGGAAGTCATAAGTGAGAACACTTTACCACCTGCATACAGGAATCCCTGTAATCAGCTGCTGATGTCGGGGAAACATCACTGAGTGAGGAGGAAGCTTCTGAGAAGGAGGTTGGGGAAGGCAGTGCTGAAGCTCCAGTCCTCACCTCTTCTCCTGTTCCCATTCCACATTGCTAGGAGTCCATAATGGAGTCCAGAGGTCTGTGGGAGAAGACACGACCAGAAGTGATTGTGTTGATGCTAAAGCGTGAGCACTGCCTTTTGGCCATTCATATTTCCTCTTTGGGAAAATGTCTATTCACGTCTTTTGTCAACTTTTTAATTGGATGCTTATCTTTTTATCATGAGTTGTATGATCTCTTTATATAACATGGAAATCAAATCCTTATGGATATATGTTTTCTAAATATTTTCTCCCATTGAGTAGGCTGCCTTTTCACTTTCTTGACAGTCTTTTGAAGCACAAGTGTTTAATTTTGAGGAGGTCTCATTTATCTATTTTTTCTTTCTTTCTTTGTCCATGCTTTGGATGTAAGGTTTAAGGAACCACCACTTACCATAAGATCTTAAAGATGTTTCCCTACATTTTCTTCTAGGAGTTTTATGGTTGTAGCTTTTAAATTTAGGTCCTAGACAATTTTGAGTTAATTTTTGTATAAAGTGTGAGATACGGGTCTTTATTTTTTCTTTTGGATATGGATATCCAGTTCTCCAAGGACTCTTTGTTGAATAGACTGTTCTGGCCCAGTTGGGTGGGTTTGACAGCAGCCTTGTCAAAATCACTTGACCATAATGTGAGGATCTATTGCTGACCTCAAAATTCAATTGCATTGATTAACATGTCTATCTTTATGTCAGTATCATGCTGTTTTTACCACTGCAGCTAAGAAATATGCTTTATAGTCGGGAAGTGAGAGTCCTCCAACTTCATTCTTCTTTTTAAATATATTTTTGGTGATTTGGCTACCTCTTACCTTTCCCAATAAATATGATAATTGAATTTTTCAATTCTGCAAGAAAAAAGCTGTTGGAAGTTTTATTGGGATTGTGTTGAACCTATAGATCCATTTTGATAGAATTGACATCTTAATGATATTTAGTCTTCTCATCCATGAACACAGAATGTCCTTCAATTTCTTAGGTCTTCTTTGATTTCTTTTAGCAATGCTTTGTAGTTATTTGAATAGAAGTCCTTCATGTTCTTGGTATTTCACACCTTATATAATGACCATTATTTGAAAAAAAAAAAACAAAAATACAAGTGCTGGAGATGATGTGAAGAAATAAGAACACTTCTTCACTGTTGATGGGAGTGTGGAATGGTGCAGCCTTTCTGGAAGACAGTTTGAGCTGTATATAGATCTGCCCTATGATACAGCAATCCCATCACTAGGAATACGTTCAAAAGAACTGAAAGCAAGGATGTGAACTGACATTAGCATACCAGTTTATAGCAGCATTATTCACAATTGATGAAATATGGAAACAACCCAAATGTCCATCAACTGATGAGTGGATAAACAAAATATGATATATGTGTACAATGGTATTCTATTCAGCTGTAAGTACAAATGATATTGGTATACATAAAACAACATGGATGAACCTTGAGAATATTACATTGAGTGAAGGAAGCCAGACACAAAAGGACAAATATTGTGTGATCTCATGAATATGAACTAAATATGATGAGTAAATTCATGGAGGATATAGAACATGGGTTGAGAATGGGTGCTGATGCTCCTCGTATGTAGAACTTTTGTAAGGTTTATTGTAAAAGTGTGGAAATAAATAGAGTTGGTAATAACACACAAGAGTGAGTATAACTAATACTACTGATCTAGAAATGTGAAAAGGGTTGAATAGGGACATAGATGTAAATTGAAAGGGAGCTAGAGGATAATCTAGGGACTGTCTCACATAGTGATTTTGGTGGTAGATTAAGATTGTCATTAATAGTATAAATATAAGTATAAATGTAAGAAATTTCTTTGTTGGCAAAATTACAACTAATGTAACTTAGGGACAATAACTAACAGTAATTGTAATTTTTTGCAGCAATGACAAATAAGTTATTATAGCAATTATAAGGGTCAAGAATAGGGAGATATTGGAGGTATGGGATTTTTCTGTTTAAAGTAATAAAAATGTTCTAAAATTGACTGAGGTGATGACAGCACAACTCGATGATGAAAATGAGAGCCACTGAGTGTACACTTCGAATGGAATGTATTACAAGGCGTAGGACTGTATAACACAGGGAATCCTATGGTGGGAGAGGGACTGTGGTTAACAAAACAAATATGAGAGCATTCTCTTATGAACTATAACAAATATATATAATACTAATACAGGGTGTTAATAATAGGGCAGGTTGGGGATAAAGACACCAAATGTAAGATATGAAGTATAGTTAACACTAATTTTTTGATGCTGCTCGTTCAGTTTGTAACAAATATTTTACAACAATTTAAGGTGTAAGTGGTAGGGTGATATATGGGAACCTGTATGATGTTATGTATGTTTGTTTTCTTTTGTAAGTTTACAGCTTTTACTATGCACTTATTGTTTAAGTGTTTTCAAGCATGAACTATACTTCAATTTTAAAAATTTAAATAAAAAAGAGAGTGAGCAGTGGTTCTTAAAGTTTTAGGAATGTACTGAAGAGAAAACTGTGAAATGAAATTTTTGAGATGATCTGAATCTGGGGTATGGGATTCCAAGAAAAAAGGAAAGGACAGGAGAGGAAAGGAGAGGAGAAAAGTAATAGAAAAACAAAATGAAACAAAATGAGAGTAAGGAGAATTAGCTGCGGATTCCTTCACATCTGGAATTGTAAGAAAGAACAGGCGTCATTTCTGCATTCAACATATGTGTATTAGCCCTTGTTTTATGCCAGGATGTGCTAAGGGATAACATAGGCGAACTAAACTAACATGGTCCCTTCCCTCACAAAAAGATAGAAATTAAGCAATTGATTGCACTGAAATTTTTATAACACCAAAATTCTTACATAAATTTCAAATGATAAACATAGCAATGAATTTTAAGCTCCTTTAAAGTGAAAAAAACTTTTTTTTCAAATTTCTTAATAAATATCTTCACATTCTTTTCTGACTTACCAACTATTATATTATAAAAAATATATTAGATTTTTTAATGATTCCATGCTGACAAGGTTATCAGCACAAATATCAATTTTAAGTATACAAGCTTATAAAAGTCAAAGATTCTACTCAAACTGTGATGACATTGGAAGTCTCTCTTTAAAATATACCTCTTATCAATAAGTTTTTTGTCATTTTCTGCTTTATTATAAAAATTACATAAATCAAAATCCAAAGACTGCTTTCCACAGTTTAAATACTAAAGTAACCGGTATCAGATCACTATGCAATATCACTAAAAATCAAGAAACCAAAAACAATAAAAGCCTTATTAACTTGAAATTTAAAAGTAACCAAGCAAAATTCCCCTTAAACAACTTTTAAGTCAAAGACGGCTCAAAATAAAATTTCAGAATTTATAAAAAGTAACAATAAGTATTTCTAGAAAGTAATTGAAGAACCTATGGGTTACATCTAAAATGGAACTCAGAGGAAAAGCAATAGAGACTTAAATACTTCCTTTGGTTAAAAATATTAATTAATTACCCAATCCAAGAAGTTAGAAAATTAGAAATGATATAAAACTAAGAAATGAAAAAATTATATATAAGAGAAAAGTAGAAATTGGTCAATTAAGGAAAAATGATAAAGCTAATTTAGAGCATGGTCCATGCCAAAAACAATTAATGAGACAAGCCATTTACTAAACTAATATAACTAAGAAAAGCGGAAGAAATTTCAAATATATAAAATAAAAGGACAAGGGTGAAAACAGCTACATACTTAGAAAACGTTTAAATAAATTTGAAGCCTTCAGTGAAGTGGATAATTTTCTGGGAAGATACATTTAACAGAAATTTATACCAAAAGAGAGAGAAAGTCAAAATAAAATAGTTAACATAAAAGAAAATGAGAAAATTGTTAAAAAAGAAGTTTCCTACCACCAAGGAAGGAAGGAAGAGAAGGAGGGAGGGAGGGAAGATGGAAAGAGAAAGAAGAAGGAAGGAGGAAAGTAAGGAGGGAAAAGGACAGGACTGAGAGCATAAGCCCCAGATTCTTTCACAGAGGCATTCTATCAAACACTGAAAGAACAGATAATTTCAATAGCATTTAAATTGTTTGAGAGCATGAAAAATAAAGAAACTTCCAATTAGATTTAGGAGGCAAGCATAACATTGATTTAGAATTCAAAGAATACACCAAAGAAGAAAATATAGAACAATATCATTTATAATTGTCAATTTTAAAAATCCCAAGTTAAATTTTAGCAAATAAAATCCATCAACAATGAAAAGTAAAAATGCAGTCCGACAAAGTAGATTTGGGGTTTAATTTAGTAATAAAGTATATTTTAATGTTAAAAAATCTGGTTATGTATTCTTTTACATTAATAGATCTAGTGGGAAATAATAGTATGACCAACTTCAAAGAGGCAGGAAAGTCATTTGAAAAATTCAACAAATATCCAAAATTAAAAATTAGAATAACATATCATGTAACCAAAAGTAAACATCACACTTCATGAACAGATTCTTGTAACTTACCCATTTAAGCCAGAAATGATACAAAGATGTCCACAATTTTTTATAATATTTAGCATTATCCTTGAGAGACCAGCTATAAAATTAAAGGATAAAAATTAAAGATAAAAAGGAGATAGGAAGAACTAAAATTACCAGTTTTGCCAATGTAATTGTTTATATTGAAAACACAAGAGAATAACCTGAAATAATTATTGGAAGCACCACTGCATAGAATTATTGAAGGTAAATGGAACCAAAATATTAAGCTTGCCAAATATTTAATAAAAGAAAGCTGCCATAGATATATTAATATCTGAAGAACTATAAAATAAAAGTCAGTATTAGAAATAAAGTGTCCCTGCTTAGTGATTCAAGTTCAAGTCAACTAGGATATACTACAGCTTTAAACTTTACAACCTAACAGAATAACCTCAAACATATAAAATAAAGATTAATAAAATTACATGATAGACCAATCTATCATAGTGGGAGATTTCAATGCAAATCCCTTAACTTCTAATACATCATAACGTAATGTTTGATACAACAAATTTGTCCAACAAATTATCAAGCTTAATTAAGAATATATATATATATGTGTGTTTGTATACATATATTTAATTCCGAATTCATTCACATGATACATTTATCTTTGTGTGTATATGTGTATTCTTGCCCAAAATCATTGAGTACAAATTCTGCTTAGCTATTACTTGAGCAAACATGAAACAAATACAAAAATGATTACATAATGAGCTATAAAACAAGTTGCTACAATTTCAAAAATTCCATATCATACAAAACACATCCTCTGACTAAAGTGCAATTAACTTAGATATCAAACCCAAGACTGTATTTATATATTAATGGAATAGACTAGGGATTACGGAAAGAGACCCACACATATACAGTCAATTAATTTTTCACAGCACTGCCAACTCATTTAAATGGAGAAGTAAAAGTCTTTTGAACAAATATTATTGGATAAGCTAGAAATCAGTATTACAAAAAATCAATCTGAGTCGAAATATCCCTCCATACACAGAAAGATGAATCATAGACCTATACATGAAACCCCAAACAAACAAACAAAAATTCTTAAAGAAAGCCTTTGAGAACATTTCAATATATCAAAGTGGCCAAAGATTTCTTGGACAAGATGAAAAAGCATAAATCATAAAAGAAAACATCATACATTATGTTAGGCTTTATCAAAATTAAGATTTGCTGTTCATCAAAAGACTCCATTTGGAATGTGAGTGGACAAGCCATATGCTGGGGAAAATAAATATGCAGCCCATATTTCTAACAAAGGACTTGCATTCATAATATATAATGAACTCTTAGACTGACAGTCTCTAGTCTCATGAGAAATGGACCAAAGGTTTGACCAGACAATTTGCAAAAATATATATACAATTGATCAATAAGTACACATTAAAGGCTCTCATTAACTACCAGGAAAATTAAAATTAAAACCAAATTCTGATACTTCTTCAAACCCAATAGAATGGTTGAAATAATAAAGATCAACAACAGGAAATTCAAGGGGATGGTGGAAAAATCCTTGAGTATAAAATAATAAAACTACCTTGGATAACTATTTGTCTATTTATTTTAAAGTTAAGCCTCATCTACCTTGTAATCCTGAAAATTACACTCTTAGGTATTTACCTAAGAGAAATGAGAATATATGTTCATAAAAAAATTTTACATGAATGTTTAGAAAAGTCTTTTTTAGAATAGCATCAGGTTGGATTCAACCCAAATGTCTAACAATAATAGAATGAATTAAAGGAAATGTGACTTATCTGTACAAGTGAATACTGCCCAGTAATGAAAAAGAATGAACTTCTATTACACACAACAATATAGAGCTCAAAAACATTATGTTAAGCAGAAGAAGTCAGTTACATGAGAGTGCATACTTTATGATTCCATTTATAGGAAACCCAAATAAAGGAAAAATCTAATCTATAGCGATAGAAATAAGATAGAGGTTGAGAGAAGAGTAATTGACTGGAAAAGGAACTTCTGAGGAAATGGAAATATTCTTTATCTTGTTTGCAAAGGTGGTTACAAAAGGGTGTACAATTGTCAAAACTCCTGGACCTGAACTTAAAATCTATGTAATTTATTGTGTACATTTCTCCTGTGTGAAGACAAGTATTTTTCCAATCTAAACACTATTAGATGTTGAGTGGCAAAAAGGATAGATAGAATGTGCTGATTTGTCTCTATTTTTCCTTCCAGATTAAATCTCTTGCCTTCCCTTTGCTGCTGCTCAGTGCCAGAGATGGCTGAACTCTACAGGCTGTGTCATCCACATTACATTGTGTGCTGGCTTCTGACTATTTTGACCTATTTGAACTACAGGCAGAGTAAAGGAGAGACAGGACATGGTAATTGTTCCTATATCTCCCCCTGGTTACAGTTCTCATAGTGTTCAGCTAACACAAATCCTTCACCTCACCCTTGCAGCCCTAGTTCTTTTTTACCCCCTTTTTAAAATTTATTAAAGATATCACTCATACATAAACAATAAATGTATAGTAATAGTTGTGAACTTATAAAACAAACATATATAATATCATACAGAACTCTCATACCTCACCCTATCACCAAAACCTTGCATTGCTGTTAAACATTTTTAACTAGTGATTAAAGAGCATTGTCAAAATATTACTACTAACCAATGTATTTTTCCCCCAACCCACCCTACTATTATCTTTATATCATTTATATATGTCTTGATAGTGGCTTTCTGCTATGGCCAGTTCTTGAGTATGTCACCATCCCATGTTAATTTCTTCAAACATGCTTGCACTTCAGGTATAGTTCCTTCATCATACTCTCTTCAAATAACCCTTTGATTGTACATTTTTTTTTTCTGCTGAGACTCCCATTAAAGCTGGTACCATTTTTGAGATGTTGGCAGGGGGAAAAGGAAAGTGGAGTCCAGGAGTATCAGTTCAAAGAATGTCAAATATCACTATTTCCTACTACCAAGACCAAATCTGGTCACATAGCGTCAGCCAGCTGCAAGGGAGCCTGGGAAATGCAGTCCTTCTCTGGGCATCCACGGGTTCATTAAAAACCCCAGAGTTCTATTACTCCATAAATTAATATACTCCTTGTTAAATACCATACCATTTTTAATTAGACAAGCTAATTCTAAACTTTATATGCAAAAGAAAACTAAAACAAAAGTAATCTAGGTCTGAAAAAAAAAATAATAAAGAACAGTGATGGGGAACTAGCTTTACATGTTCAAAAGTTAAATTAATGAAAATGCCATGGGATTGGAACATGACTAGGCAGAAATATGATTGGAACCGGGGGAAAAAAGTACATGAAGAAACCAAAATACAAATTATGAATGTATTTATGGTAAAGATAGCATTTTAAATCTGTGAAATAATCAGATCATAAGATGAAGTGTAAACACATAGATAATCACCTCAAACAATATAGAAAATTAGATTCCTGCCCCATATCTTCCACTAATATAAATTTCTGATGGATTGAAACTAATGTAAATAAACAAAATATAACAAAATGAGGTTTTTTAAAAATATAAAGGATTAGACCAAACATTTTGACAGCTATAAACAAAATTTGAAGGCAAAATATAAAGTGAAAGGGCACATGCAAAATCTTTATTTTGCAAATAACATCACAAAAGGTGTGTGTTAATAATGTATAAAAGGCCCCCTTGAAATCAAAATAAGATATTATATGACCAAGAAATAGACAATCTGCTTGTATGTATAAATCAAAAGAAAAGAAATGAAATAACTTATTTAACCCTATATTTTGAAATAATTCCAAACTTACAGAAAAATTGAAAGAATGACAATATTGAAAAGAATACCAAATACCCACCACCCAGATTCACTTAGCAACAATTTTCCCCAGTTTATTATATATATACACATATATATGCACAAACATACAAAACATACACACAGAAAGAAAGCAAGAGAAATCCTAATGTGTATTATATATTTTACATTAGCATATATTAAAAATTCCATAAGACAGGGTTATAATTTTTGCTTTATTATTTTTTTTTTATTTTTTTTTTTATTGACTTTGTAATAATATTACATCAAAAATATATATGTGAGGTCCCATTCAACCCCACTCCCCCACCCCCCCTCTCCCCCCCAAAACACTCGTTCCCATCATCATGACACATCCATTGGATTTGGTAAGTACATCTTTGGGCACCTCTGCACCTCATAGTCAATGGTCCACATCATGGCCCATACTCTCCTCCATTCCATCCAGTGGGCCCTGTGAGGATTTACAATGTCCGGTGATTGCCTCTGAAGCACCATCCAGGGCAGCTCCATGTCCCAAAGACACCTCCACCTCTCATCTCTTCCTGCCTTTCCCCATACCCATCGTCCACCATGTCCACTTTTCTCAATCCAATACCACCTCTTCTATGTGGACATTGGATTGGTTGTGTCCATTGCACCTGTATGTCAAGAGGAGGCTCAGATTCCACATGGATGCTGGATGCAATCCTCCCATTTTCAGTTGTAATCACTCTAGGCTCCATGGTGTGGTGATTGTCCTTCTTCAACTCCATCTTAGCTGAGTGTGGTAAGTCCAATAAATCAGATTGTAGGTGCTGGAGTCTGTTGAGGCTCAAGACCTGGCTATCACACTGTCAGTCCAGAGATTCAAATCCCCTAAATATATCTTAAATCCCAACGTTAACTGCACCTCCAGCACATTAGCATGAAAGTCTTATGAAGGGAGATCCCATCTGAGTCCAGATTCATCACACATAAACACCATTTCCAATGAGGGGCCATCTGCCCTGGTAGTTAACCCCATCGGCCATGGCCATAACTCTCATGGGTCTCTTTAGCCTTCAAAGGAACCAATATCTGGGGGTTGTATCTGCTTTATCTGTCTCTCTGACTCTGCTCAGTTGTGCATGAGGGCAATCCTTCTGCCAGCCTCCAGACTCTTTTTTAGAAACTCATAGCCATATAAACTCATTTCTCCTTTCCATTTCCCCCTTACTTTAGGTCAAACAGCATTTTAAAGTCATGTTATTTTATGTAGACATGGATATTCTGCTGATCCGCATTGAACCTTCCATATAAGGTCCTTTTCCAGTTGCATCATCAGTTAGTATTTGATAGTGGTCCCTCGTTGCCAGGGAGGCTCGTCCCCGGGTGTCATGTCCCACGCTGGAGGGAAGGCATTGCATTTACATGCTGAGTTTGGCTTCGAGACTGGCCACATTTGAGTAACATGAAGGCTGACAGGAGGAAATTCCCAGGCACAATGTTGCTCAAGGCCTTGTTCTTATTTTAGGTTTATCAGCTCACAAGCATAGTCATTAGCATCAGGGGCTCACTGTTGAACCCTCACTCCCTCCAGGTCCCCGCCGCTGTACCTGGGAGACTGTTGCTGCTCCCCTAGGGACCGCGACAGAGCACCACTGGCCAGGAACCCAGTACCCCCCCTGCTGTGGTTTTTAATTGTTGCCACTATGAGTATATCCAATCATTACGATGCCCCCTGGATATATGTTCTGTACAGCTCCCTGTCAGCCATATATCACCTGTCATTGGTATCCCATACCAGTATCCCTCCATTGCCATTGTTGAGACACTCTGTGGTCCAGAGCTCCCCGAAATTTGAAGCCCAATATAATGTCATGGTCCCTTACTAGGGAATGGCATATAGCGATGGGTTTAAAGGATAGATAAAGAACTTGGATAAAGTTAGATAAAGAACTTAGATAAAGAATGTTGACTTGAAAAAATTCCACATCCTATCCTTTTCCCCCCCCCCCCCTAATTATTCAGCATTTCTTCACAGGAGTCCTAGACCACAGCAATGCATATATATAATATACAGCACTCCCATACATCCACCACAAAACCTTTTTCCTTCCACAGCGATACTCTTACACCCTATTCACATCATATTTACTTAAGGTGATGTACAGAGTCTGAGATATTAGCTTTCTAACAAGGTAATATCTGTGCTTACATTATGGTGCATACTTTAGGATACACAGTTCTTTACATTTTTAGTTATCCTATGTTTTACATTATGGTTTACATTATCAGTCTGTCATCTCCTATATGTTATGGTGTAATATTACATGTTTTATATCCATCCTTGTGTACTCTCAAAAAACTCCTCTCTTGCCCCCCTTTTACTTTGGTTCCACACATTTAACGTCCATTTTCCCTTCCACCTTGGTGCCCACAGTGACAGCCAACCTCCGTTTCCTGAGGAGCTACTTCCAGAAATAGATGGAATAGTGTTCAGGGCCTAACTTGCTCAACTGCCCCAATGCCCTGGGAGCCACCCTTTCTCTCGAGGGATACAGTTCCCTCTATTTGGTGGCATTAGTCCTCCCCAGGATGTGGGTACACCCCCACTCTCACTACTTGGGATTCTACCCCATGGTGTCACCCACTCTGGCAGAATGAGCATTTAGGCATTCCCCAGGAGCCCGTCCTGTATCAGACCCTCCCCTCCGAGCATTCTAAACAGGTACCCCTCTTTATTATATTTTGATATGATTTTCTCGGCATTTTACTCTCCACCACCTCCTGACCCTCTCCTGTGTTCGTATGCTCCCCCTCCCTCCCCCCACTTTTGGGCAACGTTACCCAACCATCCCTCCCCAGCCACCCTCAAACCCGTAAAGCCCCAACCAAAGGCAACCCCTTGCCCCCATTTTATCTCTTCTTTGTGTTCATACTTACCACCATCTCGTCTTAAATTCCACCCCTGCAGACATCGGCTCATATCCTTCCTCCACCCTCCGATTTCCTGTAAGCCTATCGTTCAGTCTCTTGCTATCTAGGGCAGCTTGTTTATTTCATATCATTGAGGTCATGTAGTATTTGTCCTTCAATGTCTGGGTTGCTTCACTCAACATAAGGTTCTCAAGATTCATCCATGTTATCACATGTGTTTGTAGTGTGTTTGTTCTTACAGCCGAGTAGTATTCCATTGTGTGTATATACCACATATTATTGATCCACTCGTCTGTTGATGGGCATTTGGGTTGATTCCAACTTTTGGCAATAGTGAACAATGCTGCTATGAACATTGGTGTACATATATCGGTTTGTGTCCTTGTTTTCAGTTCTGCTGGGTATATACCCAGCAGTGGTATTGCTGGGTCATATGGCAAATCTATGGCTAGTTTTTTGAGAAACCGCCATACTGTCCTCCAGAATGGTTGGATCCTTCCGCATTCCCACCAGCAGTGGATGAGTGTTCCCCTTCCTTCACATCCTCTCCAGCACTTGTATTCTTCTGTTTTTTTCATAGCTGCCAATCTTATGGGTGTAAGATGGTATCTCATTGTAGTTTTGATTTGCATTTCCCTGATAGCTAGAGATTTGGAACATTTTTTCATGTGCTTTCTTGCCATTTGTATTTCTTCTTCGGAGAAGTGTCTGTTTAAGTCTTTTTCCCATTTTTTAAATGGGTTGTTTATCTTTTTATTTTCAAGATATAGGAGTTCTTTATATATGCAAGTTATAAGTTTCTTATCAGATATATGATTGCCAAATATTTTCTCCCACTGTGTGGGCTCCCTTTTTACTTTCTTGACAAACTCCTTTGAGGTGCAGAAGGCTTTAATTTTGAGGAAGTCCCATTTATCTATTAGTTCTTTTGCTACTCGTGCTTTTGGTGAGATATTCATAAATCCATTTCCTATTACAAGGTCCTGTAGATGTTTCCCTACACTGCTTTCTAAGGTTTTTATGGTCTTGGCTCTTATATTTAGGTCTTTGATCCATCTTGAGTTGATCTTTGTATAAGGTGTGAGATGGTAATCTTCTTTCATTCTTCTACATATGGCTATCCAGTTCTCCAGACACCATTTGTTGAATAGGCCACTCTCTCCCAATTGAGAGGGTTTGGTGGCTTTATCGAATATTATGTGGCTGTATATGTGAGCTTCTATATCAGAGCTTTCAATTCGATTCCATTGGTCTATGTGTCTCTCCTTATGCCAATACCATGCTGTTTTCACCACCGTAGCTTTATAGTATGTTTTGAAGTCAGGTAGTGTGATTCCTCCAATTTCGTTTTTCTTTTTCAGTATGTCTTTGGCTATTCGGGGTCTCTTTCCTGTCCAAATAAATTTCATAGTTAGTTTTTCTAGTTCCTTAAAGAAGGCTGCGTTGATTTTTATTGGGATTGCATTGAATGTGTAGATCAGTTTTGGTAGGATAGACATCTTAATAATGTTCAGTCTTCCTATCCATGAACAAGGAATAGTCTTCCATTTATTTAGGTCTTCTTTGATTTCCTTGAACAATCTTGTATAATTCTCGTTGTATAAGTTCTTTACCTCTTTAGTTAAATTTATTCCTAAGTATTTGATTTTTTTATTTACTATTGTGAATGGTATTTGTTTCTTGATTTCCTCCTGATCTTGCTCATTATTGGTGTACAGAAATGCTACTGATTTTTGCGCATTGATCTTATAACCTGCGACTTTACTAAACTCATTTATGAGTTCTAGAATCTTCGTTGTAGATCTCTCAGGGTTTTCTATGTATAGGATCATGTCATCTGCAAATAATGAAATTTTGACTTCTTCCTTTCCAATTTGAATGCCTTTTATTTCTGGTTCTTGCCTCAGTGCTCGTGCAAGTACTTCTAAGACAATATTAAATAGGAGCGGAGACAGTGGGCATCCTTGTCTTGTTCCTGAGTTTAGAGGGAAGGAGTCTAGGATTTCTCCATTGTAAACAATATTGGCTTTAGGTTTTTCATATATACTCTTTATCATGTTCAAAAAATTCCCTTGTATTCCAATCTTTTGGAGTGTTTTTATCAAGAAAGGGTGCTGTATTTTGTCAAATGCTTTTTCTGCATCAATAGATATAATCATGTGATTTTTTTCCTTCAGTCTGTTTATATGGTGTATTACGTTGATTGATTTTCTTATGTTGAACCATCCTTGCATACCTGGGATGAATCCCACTTGGTCGTGGTGTATAATACGTTTAATGTGTTGTTGAATACGATTAGCAAGTATTTTGTTAAGTATTTTTGCGTCTAGGTTCATTAGAGAAATTGGTCTGTAATTTTCCTTTCTTGTGATGTCTTTGTTTGGCTTTGGTACTAGGGTAATGTTGGCATCATAGAAGGAGTTGGGTAATGTTCTTTCTGTTTCGATGTTTTGGAATAGTTTCAGCAGGATTGGTGTCAGTTCTTTCCGGAATGTTTTGTAGAATTCACCTGTGAAGCCATCTGGCCCTGGGCTCTTCTTAGTTGGGAGATTTTTGATAACCAATTCTATCTCTCTGCTTGTGATTGGTTTGTTAAGATCATCAATTTCTTCTTTCGTCAATATGGGCTGCTTATGTGTTTCTAGGAATTTGTCCATTTCCTCTAGATTGTCATTTTTGTTGGAATATAGTTTTTCAAAATATCCTCTTATGATAGTCTTTATTTCTGTGGGGTCAGTGGTGATATCGCCTTTCTCATTTCTTATTTTGTGTATTTGCATCTTCTCTCTTTTTTTCTTTGTTAGTGTTGCTAAAGGTTTGTCAATTTTGTTAATCTTCTCAAAAAACCAGCTCTTGGTCTTGTTTATCTGTTCAAGTGCTTTCTTATTTTCTATTTCATTTAGTTCTGCTCTTATCTTTGTTATTTCCTTCCTTCTTCTTCCTGTTGGGCTACTTTGTTGTTGTTTTTCTAATTCCTTCAAATGTGCAGTTAGTTCTTCAATTTTTGCTCTTTCTTCTTTTTTGATATATGAATTTATGGCTATAAACTTCCCTCTCAGTACTGCTTTTGCTGCATCCCATAAATTTTGGTATGTTGTGTTATCATTATCATTTGTTTCAAGGTAGTCATTGATTTCTTTTGAGATTTCCTCTTTGACCCACTGTTTTTCTAAGAGTGTGCTGTTTAATTTCCAAATCGTGGTGTGAAATCTGGGCTTCTGTCCCTTGCAAATCTCCAGCTTGACTCCGCTGTGGTCAGAGATAGTGTTTTGTATGATTTCAATCTTTCTGAATTCGTTCAGCCTTTCTTTGTGGCCTAGCATATGATCTATCTTGGAGAATGATCCATGTGCGCTTGAGAAAAATGTATATCCTGCTGTGTTTGGGTGTAGCAATCTATATATGTCTATTAGATCGAGCTCCTCTAATATACTATTCAGATGTTTTGTTTCTTTGGTGATTCTCTTTTGAGATGTTCTGTCCAGAGTTGATAGTGGTGTATTAAAATCCCCCACTATAAGTGTAGATGTATCTATTCTTTCACTTAGTTTTTCCAGCATTTGCCTGACCTATTTAGAGGCACCCTTGTTAGGGGCATAGATATTTATGATTGTTCGATCTTCTTGACAGATTTTCCCTTTCACTAAAATGTAGTATCCTTCTTTGTCTCTCACAATTGTTTCACATTTAAAGTCTATTTTGTCTGATATTAATATAGCTACTCCTGCCTTTTTTTGGTTATTGTTAGCTTGTATGATTGTTTTCCAGCCATTCACTTTCAATCTCCATGCGTCTCTGGGTCTAAGATGTGTCTCTTGTAGACAGCATATGGATGGGTCATATTTCCTTATCCAATGTCCCAGTCTGAATCTTTTGATAGGTGAGTTTAATCCGTTGACATTCAGTGTTATTACTATCAAGGAATTATTTGTGTTAGCCATATTTTGATTGGATTTGTGTTTGTCATATTTTGTTTGTATATATTTTTTTTGTCTTTTTTGTTGTTGTTGTTGGTCTTATACTCTCCTCCAACTTTGCCTTTCCTGTTTTTTCCTTTCTTCCTGCAGAACTCCCTTTAGAATTTCTTGAAGGGGAGGTTTCTTGTTGGTATACTCTTTCAGTTTCTGTTTGTCTGTGAATATTTTGAACTCTCCTTCATGTTTGAATGCTAGTTTAGCTGGATAGAGTATTCTTGGTTGGAAGTTTTTTTCCTTTAGTACCTTGACTATATCATACCACTGTCTTCTTGCCTCCATGGTTTCAGAAGAGAAATCAGCACTTAATCTAATTGAGCTTCCCTTGTATGTGATGGTTTTCTTTTCTCTTGCTGCTTTTAGGATTTTCTCTTTGTCTTGAGCTTTGGATAATTTGATAACTATATGTCTTGGGGTGGGCCTGTTGGGGTTTATGACTTGTGGAGTGCGCTGTGCTTCTTGGATATGTACATCTGTCTCTTTCAGTAGATTTGGGAAGTTTTCAGCCATTATTTCCTGCAACACTCCTTCTGACCCCTTTCCCTTCTCTTCACCTTCTGGAATGCCTATAATACGTATGTTTGAGCGTTTTGCATTGTCATTCAGGTCCCTAAATCCTAATTGGATTTTTTCTATCTTCTTATTGACCCCTTCTACTATCTGTTTGATTTCTGATGTACTGTCTTCCACATCACTAATTCTCTGCTCTGTCTCTTCTAGTCTGCTGATATTTGCTGCAAGTGTATTTTTGATTTCTTGAACTGTGGTATTCATTCCCATCATATCTGTTATGTTTTTGCGTATGTCTGCAATTTCCCCTCCAAGTGATGTCTTCATGTTGTTAACCTCTTTCATTACTGCATCAAATTTGCCGGTGATAAATGTTCTGAGTTCTTTCATTGCTTGTGCCAAGTTTTGCTCCCCTTCGTGATTATTGGTTTGTTGATTGGATTCAGTCATGTTTTCCTGATTATTGGTTTGGTTTGTAGATTTTTGTTGCTTTCTGGTCTTCTCTTTATTTTGACGAGTTTAATCAGTTCCTTAGCTTCTTTGTCTGCTTTTGGAGGTTAATTAGTTGTTATTTTTGCATAGGTGTTATATCTTCTTTTTGTCACTTTTTTCTTCTTATTCAAGTTACTTGTTGTTGGTTAAGTTCACTTTAGAAGAAAGTATTAGTGTTGGGGAAAGGCAATTGTGTCAGCAAGGGAAAAGTGTAAAGTAGTATTAGTAATGTATATTAACAAAGCAAGAATATGAGATCTGGGAGGATGGAGGTTAGATTCATGTAGATTGTATAGATTTATAGCTGTAGGTAGAGTACCTTTTATGAAGTAGATGACTGAATATGGGCGGAATATGGTATGAAGTACAAAGCTATTGTTTTCATGAGAGAGGGAAAAAGAAAAGAAAGGTAATAGTTTCAAGAGTGGATAACAGACAGAAAACAGAACAAAGGTATTAGAAATTAAGAGTTAGACACTTTGTGGATCAAAGAATGGGAAGTGGGGGGTGGAATATAGTAGAGACAGTAGATGATAGTGTATATCAAGATGCAAGGGAAGGGGGATAGTGTAGGTAACCTAAATCAGTTCACACAAAAATGAGGCAGTGGAGGATGGGAAAACCCAGCAAATGTGAGGTGTTCCCTGTAGCACCTATTGTGTACTTGAATTCAAATAAAATAAGTGGAAAATGAGGGACAAGAGGGAAAGAGAAAACCGAAAAAAAAACTAATTATAATAAAGAAAAAAAGAAAGACAAGAAGAAAGGAAGAAAGAAAAAGAGGATAAGCAAACGGTGGGGAACAGATAGGGGGAAGAGTGATACAGGTATACACGTGTCACAATTGCAACACTATCTAAAACAACAACCAAAAAAACCCCTAAATAACTGTATAAAAAAAAAAAAGGACTTTGGGGGACACGCTAGGAGAAAAGACTAGGGGATAATGCAATATTAGCATTCAGGGCGTCAAACAGAGTAAAAAATAAGATAAAGTGAAAATAAAAACAAAACAATATGAACCAATATAGATAAAACACAAAGGTTAAGGTCCAGAGCACTCAAGGATCCCAGGTAGACCCCAGAGCGTGATGGATTCAGGGGTGGAAAGTCTGAGACACTGAAGACTCAAGAGGTGTGAGTCTGGGGTGTGGACTGCCAGAGTCCAGGGGACCCAGACCTGGCAACCTCAAATCTGGTCCACGGAAAGCTTAGGAGCCCCGTAGTGCAACACAGCCCTCAGGGATCCCCGTAGCTGGGTGCCAGCCCCGTGGGGGAAGCCAGATCCGCGAATTCTATATTGAATGTCTGATCCCTGAAATTCACCTACACCTCAGGGTATCAGCCTTTGGACAGCTCGCTCCCTGTGCTCCCACGCAATGGCCACTTGAGGGCGCCTCTACACCATGGCCAGTTCAATGACCCAGATCCCAAGCCCCACCGGGTGGGGTGGGCTTCAGCTGGAAACGCGGAAAACAGACTCTAAGATCCGAAATCCCAAACTTCGCAAAATATTCCCCAATCAGCTTCCATACGTGTCCTCCTCCCTCACTGCACCCTACAACAGTCTCCCAATTGTGTCCCCTTATTGCTCAAAATCCAATTCCGTTGCAGATCTGCAGCCGGACCTGTGGGGATGGGGCTCCAGGCAGAAGTGCTTCCCCCCCTGTCCGGCGACCAAAACGTCCCCCACTTCACAAGAAAACACCGTCTGTCTCCCCAAATCAATCTGCTAAGGAGTCTTGTCCCAACAATCCCTCACCAGCCAGCCCAGTATCCGCGAATTTCTCAGCACCGCAAAGCCTCCAGAAAGAGGAAAAAAAAAACAAAACCCCCTGGCCGTCGCGGCTCCGGAGCTGCAGGAGCGCCCGCTACCGCGGCTCCGCCCACCCAAGGAGGGAACTTCCCGCGCCCAGCTGGGACCTCCGTTTATATATTATAGACGTATCCTCTCTGTTACCTTCCCACTGAATTGACGTCCAGACACCTTCCAACCAGCAAAAATCCCCGAAACAGCGTGGTCCTAAAGAGCCTTCAACGCTGCCCAGCCGCCCCCTGCAGAGACACTGCCAGGCAAGCTCACGCAGCCACCATCTTGCCTCTCCTTCTATAATTTTTGCTTTAAATAATCTTAAATATTTTTAAAATTAAGAGTAGGATAGTATTTTGTATTTACTCATGTATTTACCATTTCCAATGTGATCCTAGTTTCCAGATATTTTTTCCTTTAGCAGAAAAACTTCCTATCACAATTTTTGTAGTACACTTTGATAAGTGATAAAGTCTTCATTTAACCTTCATCATTGAAGAATTTTATTGCTAAACAGAAATGTCTTGGTTGCCAGATTTTTTTACTTCTCTTGCTTTAAAGCATCTTTGACCCCTTCAGCTTCTGATTCTGTCAATTGAGTTGATATGTCCTGTGCATAATATGTTCATATGTAATATGTCATTTTTGTAAGGCATTCAGATATGGCATTGATGATACCCCATCAGTACAGAAGTCAGTGACCTCAGAATGCATGGGAGTTCAAAGCAAATACAAGCTATAAGACTCCCATAAGACGTTTATTTGTACTGGCTTTAAGTATCACCAAAATCCCAAGCATCATGGGTCCACCAGAATTCTGTGCTCATGTTACATATCAACACATCTATAACTGCATAAGTGGAGAAACTAACAGTCCCAGGGGGCCACACTTTCAAAATGAACCAGAATTTGATTCAAACACAAAAAGAAGCAATGGCATTATGAGAAATATAAGCAATCATGAAACCCTATACCTTAGTTTGCCAGGGCTGCTGTAACAAGTGACCACAGACAGGTTGGCTTAAATAAAAGAAATTTATTATTTCATGGTTCTAAGGCTAGAAATCGAGATCAAAGTGACAACAGGGCCATGATCTTTCTTCCTTTGGCTTCTGGTGGATGGCTGGCAATGCATGGCATCCCAGCACAGCTCACTTTCAGCTTCTGTCTCACAGTCATCTCATCTGTTACTATCTTTGTCCAAATTTCCTCTCCTTATAAGGACACCAATGATATTGGATTAGGGCCACCCTAATCCAGTGTGACTTCATCTTTAATAACATCTTCAAAGACCTTATTTAACAAACAAGTTCACTTTCACATGACCAGGGATAGAACTTGACTATACCTGTTTGGGGAACCCTATTGAATCCATAACACCCTATTATATCTTTCTTATCCATAACAACTTCCCTGTACTAGGCAACTTCTCATACTAAAATAACGTAGGAGTTAAGGGAGGAGGAGGCAGGGAGTGGAGAAGGAGTGGCTGAAGGATCAGCTGTTCCTGCTCTACAGCCACAGCCTCTGTTTGACTGGATCCTCCAGAGTCAGACAAGTATTTCTCACTCTGGGTGACCCCCAAATTTCAACTAAGTATTGGAATAACGAGGAGGAAGCCGTGGTCACACTGCAACCACTGGGTGTTGGTGTGTGGATATACTATCCCCACTGGAGGGATTTCACCTCTCACTATATTCCCATCTTGCAGCAGAACATTGATTTTATTAGAAAGAAGACCCCTGAATGCAGCCACAAGCTAGTTTTCCTTCTCACCCCAGGGTTTCTCTGGGAGATGCAATTGAGTGAGTTTAATGTACCCTCCCTCCCTACTTGGGACAATGTCTCCTGTATTAGAAGGGTGACCACCCTGATAACTAACCAAGGAGCCAGAGTTGTAAATAACCTACCTATTAATCCAGCAAATTGTGAAATCTACAAGATAGGTCAGCCACCAGCCTTTCCTCTTGAAAATCCCACTTGCCAAACTATGTTCTTGTGGCTACTAGAGCAAGGGTTCCCAAAGGACACCATAGATGGAAACTCCAATGGAGAATTTTGGAAAAATGTAATCTAGAAGGAGGACCACAGGCTTGACAAGAACAATCTGCTCCTGCCCAACTACTCCCTCATAATCCCCAAATATGGGCAGTAGAAGAGAAAGAGGACCCTGTAGATCTCCTGCCTCTCTTTTTGGCCATAACTGAAGTCTGGCCCCCAGGAAGGACCTCTTTGTCCAGACTGACTAAGTTGAAAATGGCTTAGGGGTAGGTCCAAAAGCCCCTTCTACCATCTGGGACCAAAGACCATACATTCCAGTGCCTGTGCAGGTTGGGGGAAATGAGTAAACTTATGACACTTATAGATATAGGCACCCAGGCCACCATCATTCTGGAGATGCAGAAGTAGGAAGTAATGAATAGCTCTGGGAGGTTTGGGGCATTCTACATGGGTGTGGGGATGAGAGATTACTGTTACTCTATGAGTTGGTCCCTTAGTCCCCTTAGATGCCCCTATGGTCATGTTTTCTGCTGGGAAATGTGTTATAGGGATTGATATCTTACACTGCTGCACATCCCAGTGGTAGCTGTAGGAATATACTCCCCCAACCCAGGAAATTCTAAACATAATGATTGGGTAAGTGATAAACTGTGTGCCTCCAGTTTTCCAGTCTCTTTGCAACATTGTGCAACTAGTGAAGATATTGCCTCTCTGGTGGGGAAAAGGACACAACTGAACTTATAAAAGACCTTCTATCTGTAGGTGTCCTCTGCTCCACTACAGACTATTAGCACTTGAATGCAGAAGGGTTCCTTTTGGTGCCTGTGCTCCCAGGCATTGTGACTCTCATACCATTATGGCCTCCATCAGCATTTGGTATGTGATCATTGTCCTGGTGAGCACATTTTACTCCATCCCACACCAGGAGGCCTAGAGTATACCTTCACTGTACTGACACAGAGCACACAGGGGTATTTAAACTCCCCACCAACTGCCACCAATACATGCAACAGGATTTGAGGGGACTTACCCTGCCCAAAGACCCCAAGTGTTCCAAATATTGATGACATTTTGTTGGGGAACCAGAGTGAGGAGCAATCCTTCCAGGGATTGCAAATATTGTTAACTGGGCTTTCACAGTCTGGCTGGACCATAAATCCTGACAAGACACAAAATCTTGACAGACCAAAATATCACCTTCTTCATTATCATATTGGCCAGAGTCCAGTGCTGGATCCCTGACCCAGTAAGGACAAATTACTGTCTCTAAAGTTACCTACTTCCATGCTGGAGAGGATGTGAAGGAAGGGGAACACTCATCCACTGCTGGTGGGAATGCAGAAGGATCCAACCATTCTGGAGAACAGTATGGCGGTTTCTCAAAAAACTAGCCATAGATTTGCCATATGACCCAGCAATACCACTGCTGGGAATATACCCAGCAGAACTGAAAACAAGAACACAAACCAATATATGTACACCAATGTTCATAGCAGCATTGTTCACTATTGCCAAAAGTTGGAATCAACCCAAATGCCCATCAACAGACGAGTGGATCAATAAAATGTGGTATATACACACAATGGAATACTACTCGGCTGTAAGAACAAACACACTACAAACACATGTGATAACATGGATGAATCTTGAGAACCTTATGTTGAGTGAAGCAACCCAGACATTGAAGGACAAATACTACATGACCTCAATGATATGAAATAAACAAGCTGCCCTAGATAGCAAGAGACTGAACGATAGGCTTGCAGGAAATCGGAGGGTGGAGGAAGGATATGAGCCGATGTCTGCAGGGGTGGAATTTAAGACGAGATGGTGGTAAGTATGAACACAAAGAAGAGATAAAAGGGGGGCAAGGGGTTGCCTTTGCTTGGGGCTTTGCGGGTTTGAGGGTGGCTGGGGAGGGACGGGTGGGTAACGTTGCCCAAAAGTGGGGGGAGGGAGGGGTAGCATACGAACCAGGAGAGGGTCAGGTGTTGGTGGAGAGTAAAATGCCGAGAAAATCATATCAAAATATAATAAAGAGGGTTACCTGTTTAGAATGCTCGGAGGGGAGGGTCTGATGCAGGACGGGCTCCTGGGGAATGTCTAAATGCTCATTCTGCCAGAGTGGGTGACACCATGGGGTAGAAACCCAAGTAGTGAGAGTGGGGGTGGACCCACATCCTGGGGAGGACTAATGCCATCCAATAGAGGGAACTGTATCCCTCGAGAGAAAGGGTGGCTCCCAGGGCATTGGGGCAGTTGAGCAAGTTAGGCCCTGAACACTATTCCATCTATCTCTGGAAGTGGCTCCTCAGGAAACGGAGGTTGGCTATCACTGAGGGCACTAAGGTGGAAGGGAAAATGGACGTTAAATGTGTGGAACCAAAGTAAAAGGGGGGTAAGAGAGGAGTTTCTTGAGAGTACACAAGGATGGATATAAAACATGTAATATTACACCATAACATATAGGAGATGACGGACTGATAATGTAAACCATAATGTAAAACATAGGATAACTAAAAATGTAAAGAACTGTGTATCCTAAAGTATGCACCATAATGTAAATACAGATGTCACCTTGTTAGAAAGCTAATGTCTCAGACTCTGTACATCACTTTAAGTAAATATGATATGAATAGGGCGTAAGAGTATCACTGTGGAAGGGAAAAGGTTTTCTGGTGGATATGTGGGAGTGCTGTATATTATATATATACATTGCTGTGGTCTAGGACTCCTGTGAAGAAAAGCTGAATAATTAGGGGGGGGCGGGGAAAAAAAAAAAAAAAGAAAAAATAGGATGTGGAATTTTTTCAAGTCAACATTCTTTATCTAAGTTCTTTATCTAACTTTATCCAAGTTCTTTATCTATCCTTTAAACTCATTGCTATATGCCATTCCCTAGTAAGGGACCATGACATTATATTGGGCTTCAAATTTCGGGGAGTTCTGGATCACAGAGTGTTTCAACAATGGCAATGGAGGGATACTGGTATGGGATACCAATGACAGATGATATATGACTGACAGGGAGCTGTACAGAACATATGTCCAGGGTGCATGGTAATGTTTGGATATACTCATAGTGGCAACAATTAAAAACCACAGTAGGGGGGGTACTGGGTTCCCGGCCAGTGGTGCTCTGTCGTGGTCCCTAGGGGAGCAGCGACAGTCTCCCAGGTACAGTGGTGGGGACCGGGAGGGAGTGAGGGTTCAACAGTGAGCCCCTGATACTAATGACTATGCTTGTGAGCTGATAAACCCAAAATAATAACAAGGCCTAGAGCAACTTTGTGCCTGGGAATTTCCTTCTGTCAGCCTTCATGTTACTCAAATGTGGCCAGTCTCGAAGCCAAACTCAGCATGTAAATGCAATGCCTTCCCCCCAGCGTGGGACATGACACCCGGGGATGAGCCTCCCTGGCAACGAGGGACCACTATCAACTACCAACTGATGATGCAACTGGAAAATGACCTTATACGGAAGGTTCAATGCGGATCAGCAGAATATCCATGTCTACATAAAATACCATGACTTTAAAATGCTGTTTGACCTAAAGTAAGGGGGAAAAGGAAAGGAGAAATGAGTTTATATGGCTACGAGTTTCTAAAAAAGAGTCTGGAGGCTGGCAGAAGGTTTGCCCTCATGCACAACTGAGCAGAGTCAGAGAGACAGATAAAGCAGATACAACCCCCAGATATTGGTTCCTTTGAGGGCTAAAGAGACCCATGGGAGTTATGGTCATGGCTGATGGGGTTAACTACCAGGGCAGATGGCCCCTCTTTGGAAATGGTGTTTATGTGTGATGAATCTGGACTCAGATGGGATCTCCCTTCATAAGACTTTCATGCTAATGTGCTGGAGGTGCAGTTAATGTTGGGGTTTAAGATATATTTAGGGGATTTGAATCTCTGGACTGACAACGTGATAGCCAGATCCTGAGCCTCAACAGACTCCAGCACCTACAATCTGATTTATTGGACTTACCACACTCAGCTAAGATGGAGGTGAAGAAGGACAACCACCACACCATGGAGCCTAGAGTGATTACAACTGAAAATGGGAGGATTGCATCCAGCATCCAGGTGGAATCTGAGCCTCCTCTTGACATAAAGGTGCAATGGACACAACCAATCCAGTGTCCACATAGAAGAGGTGGCATTGGATTGGGAAAAGTGGACATAATGGACAAAGGGTATGGGGAAAGGCAGGAAGAGATGAGAGGTGGAGGCATCTTCGGGACATGGAGCTGCCCTGGATGGTGCTTCAGAGGTAATCACCGGACATTGTAAATCCTCACAGGGCCTACATGATGGAATAGAGGAGAGTATGGGCCATGATGTGAACCAATGTATATGAGGTGCAGAGGTGCCCAAAGATGTACTTACCAAATCCAATGGATGTGTCATGATGATGGGAACGAGTGTTGTTGGGGGGGGGGGGAGAGGGGGGGTGGGGGGGTGGGGTTGAATGGGACCTCACATATATATTTTTAATGTAATATTATTACAAAGTCAATAAAAAATAAAAAAATTAAAAAAAAAAAAAAAAAAAAAAAAGGTAATACCTTTTTAAAAGAAAAAAAAAAAAAATAAAGTTACCTACTTCCAAAAGGAAGGCCCAGCACTTGATTGGGCTATTTGCATATTGTCTCCAACATAGTCCTCATTTTGGTATCCTCCTGGCACCACTATACTGGGTGACATGAAAAGAAGACACTTTGCACTGGTGAACAGAGGAAGAGCAGGTCCTGTAAGAGGTAAAAGCAGTCTATATTAGTCTATCAAAAGGGTGCTGATGCAAAGTACGAGGACTCTGTTGGCTTTTATAAAGGGTATTTATTTGGGGTAGAAGCTTAAAGTCACAAGGCTTAAGGAGTCCAACTCAAGGTACCATTAGAGGTACTCTCTCACCCAAAGTCATCGGCCATGTGTTGGAACAAAATGGAGGGCAATGTCTGCTAGGGTTTGGGCTTCCTCTTCCTCTTAAGATTCTGTGGTCCTAGCTTCTTCGCATATCAGCTGTAGGGTAAGATAGGTCTTGTTTCTCTCCTGGGGCTCATTTGTCTCTGGACTCAGGTGGTCAGGGCTGTGGTCTCTGTAGCTGCAGACTTTCAGGGAAACAGCTCATCTCTCTTCCCATGGGCCCACAGCTATCCTGTCTAATGAATTGTCTCTCTTCTTCTGTGTTCTCTTTCTCCTGTGTTCTTCTTTACTTCCCAGGGTTCCAGTATCAAAACTCAACTTTTTCTTCTGCCATGTCATTTTCTCAACATGGCTGAATCAAAGCCTTGATCATAGCTTAATTAAATCAAAGTGAAACCTCTGAATCTTATACAATCTAATGTGCTCAGAGGAATAGACCACTTTACAAACATATTCCAATATCTGTTGTTAGAAATCATAAAAAATATCAAATGGCTACACAGCCGTTTCAGCCACTTTGCCTCTAGGACCTTTAGAGCCTATGTTTTGAGCTATAGTTTAGTGCCACTCAGACCCACAACAACTGGTCCCTCTGGCAGAAGGAGGGAGTAACAGGAATTCTCAGATGCCTGGGTTTTTCGGACAGGTAAGTTCCCAGATATAGTTGCAATACTACCCCTCGTTCAAGAAGCAACTTCTGGCATGTTACTAGGTCTTGATGGAAATGGAAAAAATTACCAGGAGTTCCCAGGTTCTCCTGAGGCCAGAAATCCCCATTATGTCCTGGGTCCTGGATAATCAGAGCACTCATTTAGACAGTGCCCATCCACAGAGTATCATCAAATAGAAGTGGTACACTCAGGACTGTTCTTGCCTGAGCCCGAGGGGAAACATGCTTTCACGAGCAGGTGACAGAGTACCCCTCAACAATGATCCTGTTGCAATACCAGATGAAAGTCTTTCCCTCTTTGCATTGGTATCCCAGTAATCCTAATTCAAGGATGCCCCACCAGAAACTTAGTGCTGATTCACTAATGGATTATCCAAGCTCAAGCCATCCAGCATCCACGCGGCAGCAGTTCCTACCTCAGGCATACTATGTACCATCGCAACACTGGAAAAAGTACCTGATAGGCTAAACTATGAGTAGTCCTCTTAGCCCTGGAACTCAGACCGAATCAACTGCTAGATCTGCCATCTGACAGCTAGCTCCACCTTCCCTATTTAGCAAGTCCAGATTTCCACTCAAGTAGCTGATTTCCCCTCCCTCACGTTTGTACTAACATCAAAATATTCTTTATTTATGCCCCATAATAAACATAACAGTATGCAGTTAGCTCGGTAATTTTCTTCCCCACACTACTGGGCAAACTGTCAGGATGCAAAAACTTCTGGTGTAATTAAACTGAAAAATGATTCAATCATCTAATATAACCAGTGACTGTGGGTGGGCTGTGCCCCTCCAGAGTTTATCTTGCTTTGTGGAAGAAACTAAACCACAGTGGGGCCACCCCTGCCTAGGTCTTTGAATAGTGATGGGACAGTGCACCTTCAGGTTTCTGACAATCCCATTAAAACTTCATAACCAGTTTGAGATATCTCATGGGACTGCTTCTTTCAATTTATTATCCCAAGCAAAACAGATTCCGGATTTGCCTTTTTCGGCAGTTCGTTATTTCCCTGGCTGGGCAATATACTTAATATACACAATATGTCAGCCAACTTGGCTGACATTGTAGAGTCCACAACATAAAGCTTTCAGGCTCAGCAAATATCATTAGACTCTCTAGCCAAAGTAGTGCTTGATAGCATTACCTTAGACTTTCTCCTAGCCCAAGAAGGAGGCATATGTGCTATTGCTAACACCTCCTTCTCTGCTTGGTTTAGTTCCTCAGGGGAGGTGGAGCAAGAGGTTACTAACATCTAATGGAAAGCCCACTGGCTTCAAAATGTACAAATGGATTCTGTGTGAGACCTTATCAGCTGGCTCCCAGGGGTTATGGGAGCACGGATGCAATCATAACTCCAAACAAGCCTGGTCACGCTGCTTGGAGTAATGATAAGCATAGGATTCATCAAAGCACTCCTAACATACTACAGTCACTGGTGTTACCAAACTTTTTAAGCAAAAATAGTTGAAAGCCTTGGGCAAATAGCCCTGACCCAACTCCAACTTCATGTCGAAGGTGAGAGGTAGGCTTTTAATGTGGAAGATAATACAGAGAAATAGGCTTAGGCCTTATTGAGAAGCCCAGAGGTGAACTGCTGGGGGGGAGCTGATGTGGCTTAAGTCATTGGGAGACCACCTCCCAATGGTTTGATCCCTGGTATCTCCTAAAGAAGAGGAGCAGATGCTGCAATGAACAGATACCACAACTACCACAAAGACCAGACACTGCAACCAGTAGACACCACAACAAGCAGACGACACAGTCAGTGGGGAGCAGATGTGGCTCAGGCAGTTGGACATTCACTTCCCATGTGGGAGGTCCAGGTTCAGTTTCTGTTGCCTCCTAAAGAAGACATAGGGAGCAGACAGCAAGCAGATGAGGGAGGCATCTTGGGGAGGGGAGATAAAAAACAAATTTAAATAAATAAATTTTATTTTAAAATAAATAAATTTTAAAGAAACAGGTGGACATTTGGGAAAGGTACAGGCATATTCAGTGGCCATTTCCCAGCCCTTGCCTATCCCTCCTATTCTCCTTTTGATTATTTGCTTGCAGGCGTTTAGTATATTTCCATTTTGCAGGAAACAACAAGTAGTCCAGGGGAGATGTTAGATCTCAACCATGAGAAAACAAACTACCCAAAAATGGGAGGGTCTAACCTTAACCTTGAGCCCAAAACTGGGAACAAACAGCCCTAGCTGCTTACCAAGGCAGACATTCTCTGTGAAAATTGCTTGATGCATGCTTTTTGCTCAATGGTAGGGCCCGATCCCTTGAGGTCTATAAAAACGCAGCACTTCAGCAGCACAGGTGCTCTTCACCTCCAACATGAAGAGGAGCATGCAGAGCTACCAACCACTGACCTTGACCTGAGCAGCTGGCATCCCAGGGAGAATTAGGATATTACATTTAATTTCCATCATAATCACAAAGAAAATATCTGAATATATGCATAAAGAAAGAAGAGAAGAGAGACACAAAAGGTATAAGACTGATAAAGACCAAATAGCAAATGGCAGAAGAAAGCCCTGCATTGTCAGTAGTTATTTTAAATATATGTGAATTAGATTAGACTCTTCAGTCAAAGGAAGAGATTGGAAAAAAGGATGAAAACACATGACTCAACTATATGTAGAGTAAAAGAGACACACCTTAAATTCAAGCACAAATAGTTTTAAAGTGAAAGAATGGGGGAAAATGACCAAGCAAATAGTAACCAAAATAGAGCTGGGAGAGATATACTAATCAAACTACTATGTGGGACAAGGAAGATCAAAATACATTGATGAAGGAGTCAATTCAACAGACAACATTGAAATTATAAATATATATACACTTAATGACAGCGCTCAAAATATGTGAAGCAAATAATGACAGCTTTGAATGGAGAAATAGACAGTTTGACATTCGTAGCAGGAAATGTCCATATACCACGTTCAGTAATGGATAGAACTTCTAGACAGAAAACTAATAATAAATAGAGAACTTGAATAATACTGTAAACTAACTAGACCTAACAGACAAATATAGAACACTATACCTAAAGCAGTAGAATATATATTCCTTTCTAAGCACATGGTTTATTCCCTAGTGTGGTGATTTTGAACAGTTTGTATCCCCAGAAAATGATTTTCTTAAAGCTAATCCATTCCTATGGGTGTAAACATATTGTAAGTTTATAATAGGACCTTTTGATGAGGTTACTTCATTTAAGATGTGGCCCAGGGTGGGTCTTAAGCCTTTTACTGAAGTCCATTATAAGAGAATAAAATTCAGAGAGAGAAAAAGTCACAGAAGCAAGAAGCTGAAATTTAAAAAAACCTGGAAGAGACTAGAAGATGCTGCCCTACTGCCTTGCCATGTGGCAAAGGAGCCGGTCTTTGGGAAGAAAACACTCTATTGAAGATGCCTTAATTTGGACATTTTCTCAGCCTAAAACTGTATGCTAATAAATTCTCATTGTTTAAGCCAACCCATTTTATGATATCTGTTTTCAGCCTAAAAAAATAAAAAACCACATCCATGGTAGGCTGGATCACAAAACCTGTCTCAATAAATTTCAAGATATTGAAATCATGCAATGTATCTTCTTTGAAAAACAATGGAATAATGCTAGAAATCAGTAACAGAAGGATAATTGGAAAATTCACAAATAAGTGGAAATTGAACAATACACTATCTGACAATCAATGGAGAAATCACAAGGGAAATTAGAAAGTATCCTGAGGCAAATGAAAACCAAAGACAACATAGAAGCAAACTTTTTGTGAGGCAGCAAAAACAGTGCTAAGAAGGAAATTTATAGATCATAATGATTCCATTAGAAAAGAAAAAAATATATGAAATATGAAAACTTAACCTCACAACAGGATACAGGAGGATCTAAAAAAATGAAGACCAAACTAAACATAAAGTGAGCAGAAAGAAGGCAATTAAAAAGATTAGAACATAGATAAACAGCACAGAGAATTAAAAAACAACATTGCACAGAATCAATGAAACCAAAAATAAGTTCTTTGAAAACATCAAAAGAATTGACAAACCATTAGCTAGATTGACAAAGAAAAAAAAAGTACACAAATAACTAAAATCAGAATAGAAAGGGAGAAAATCAGAATAGAAAGGGAGTACTGACTGCACAGAAATAAAAAGGATTATAAGATAATTCTATGAAAAATTTTGTGTCAATGAAGTAGACAATCTAGAGGAAATTCTAAGAAACACATAAACAACCTACACTGACTCAAGAGGAAATAGAGTAACTAAATAGAGCAAAAACAAAAAGATGGAATCAATAATCAAATACCCCCCAATAAAGAAAAGCCCAGAACCAAGTGGCTTCACTGGTGAATTTTTATAAACATTCTAAGAAAACTGAATCCTAATCCTGCTCCTCAAATTCTTCCAAAAAATTGAAGAGGAAAGAACACTTTCTAAATCACTTTATGAGATCAACCTCAGCCTAAAACCAAAGGTCTGTAAAGATACTACAAGAAAAGTACAGAGCAATAACCCTTATAAATATAGATGCAAAAATCCTCAACAAAATATCAGCAAATGGAACCCCAAGACTACATTAAAATAATTATATGCCATTATCAAGTGATATTTATTCCAGATATATAACAGAAGAAAATCCTTAAAATACAATGGGAAAAACATTCAATCATGCCAATTGATGCAGAAAAGACATTTGACAATCCAGTATGCTTTCTTGATAAAAAATTTTAAAAACCACTTAGAAAAGTAGAAATAGAAATTTCCTCACAATTATAAAGAGCATATATTAAAGACTCACTACTAACATCATACTAAATGGTGAAAGACTAAAAGCTTTCCCTCTAAGACTGGTATAAGACAATGATACCCACTGTCCCCACTGTCATTCAACATTGGCTTGGAAGTCCTCTCAATTGGGAAGTAATGGTCTCTTCAACACTGGATATCCAAATGCAAAAGAAGGAAGGTAGACCTCTACCTCACACCTTATACAAAAATTAACTCAAAATGGATCAAAGACCTAAATCAAAGAATCAGAATTATAAAACTCCTAGAAGAAAAGAGAGAAAAGCATCTTCAGGATATTGTATTAAGCAATAGTTTGTAGACTTTACACAAAGAACAAGAGCAATAAAGAAAAAGATAGATAAATGGGACTGCATCAAAATAAAAACCTATAATATATTAAAGGCCTTCATCATGAAAGTAAAAAGCAACCTATAGAATGGGAGAAAATATTTGGAAACCACCTATCTGAAAAGAGTTTAAAACCTAGAATATATAAAGTAATCCTACAATTGAACAACAAAAGACAACACAATTGAAAATTGGATTAATATTTGAATAGATATTTATCCAAAGAAGATACACAGGAAGCAGATGTGGTTCAAGCAGTTGGGTGCCTGCTTCCCAGATATGAGGCCTGGTATTTAATGCCTGACCCTGGTACCTCAAAAAAAAAAAAAAAAAAGAAGATGAAGAAGATACACAATGGGTAATAATCATAAGAAAATATGATTGACACTGTCATCAATTAAGAAAACGCAAATCAAAACCACAATGAGATGCCATATAGCAACCAGTAGAATGACTATTTAAAAAAAAAAAAAAAACAGAAAATAATAAGTGTTGAAGAGTATGCAGACCAATAGGACTACAAGTTAATTGTTGGTGGGAATTTAGTGGTGCATCTGCTGTGGGAAATAGTTTGGTGGTTCCTCAAAATGTTAAGTAACAAATTACAATATGACCCAGCAAATCCTCTAATAGATCTATATCCAAAAGTTTTGAATGCAGGGACTGGAAGTGATATTTGCAAATGGATGTTCATAGGGAAATTATTTACAATTTCCAAAAGATGAAAGGAACTCAATGGTCTTTTTTGTAAAATCAATGGATAACTGATGAATGGACAAATATAATATGGTATATACTTGCATCAGAATATTATTCAGTGGTAAAAAAAAAAAAAAAGGAAGAAAATTTTGATACATACAACAACATGGATGAACCTGAAGATGTTGAGAGAAATAAGCGAGACACAAAAGGACAAATTTTGTTTGACATCACTGATATGAAATAATTAGAATAAGCAAATTTACAGAGTCAGAAACTAGAAAATAGGTTACCAGGAGCCAGATTTGGGGTAGGGAATGGGGAATTAATGCTTAATAGGTACAGAATTTCTGTTTTGGGTAACGGAAAAGTTTTGGTAATGGCCGGTAGTAATGATAGCACATCATTGTGAGTATAACCTCACTGAATTTTATATTAAAATGGTCAAAAGGGGATTTTAAATTGCATATCTACTAGCAGAATAATTTTGTTAAAAAACAATATAGTACTTCACAACAGAATCAGTGAACCTTAATGTAAACTATGGACTATAACTAATACAATTAATTTAATTATAATAATATACTTTCATAAATTATAACAAAAGTACCACACTAGTGCAAAGTACTAATAAAAAGGAAAACCATATTTCTGAGGGAGATATATGAGAACTCTGCATTTCAGCATGAATTTTCTATAAACCTACAACTTCTCTAATAAAAAATTTTTAAAAAATGAAACTGAACCTACTGCCTACTTTACTACTCTGGGTAGTAAAGGGTCATCATTTCAAGAGTATGATGGTTTAGAACTTATATGTAGCCCAGAAAAACATATTCTTAAGTTTAATCCATTCCTGTGGGTATAAACCTTTAGAAGATGCTGTTTCAGATAAGACACGGCCTACCTCAATCAGGATGAATCTTAATCCTATTACTTGAGTCTTTATAAGAGAATGAAATTCAGAAAAAAAGAAAGTCATGGAAGAAAGAAGCTGAAATAAGCAGAACCCAGAATATAATGTGATGGTGCTATGTACCTTGCCATGTGACAAGCTAAGGACCGAGGGTTGCTGGCAGCCAGTCTCAGTAAGCCACAGCTTTGGAGAGAAAACATTGCCTTGATAATGCCTTGATTTGGACGTTTTCCTGGTTCAAACCTGTAAACTAATAAATCCCATTTGTTTAACTCAATCCACTTTATAATATTTGCTTTAAGTGGCCTAGAAAACTAAAACAAAGAGGAATGGAACATATTTGGACAAAGTATTGAAAGTAATTAGATATTTATTGGGTGTTGATTTTCTCCCAAAGACCTTGAAAGAAAATTTATTAGAAAATAAAACCAGTCAGAAAATACTAAGAAATGTAAATCTGATAGTATGTTTAAGAATACACCGGTATGATAACAATTCTGAGGGCCTGAATAAGAGAGTGCATATGTAGAAGCTGTTTGTTTGGTGTATAATAGCATATATATTGTACCAAAATACAATATTGCTTTTGGAAATTATTTTACTGAACATCAGAGAATAATCATCTTTTCCTAATAGCCACATGTTGAAACAGACTATTAATTTGTATTTGTAAATTATGGTAGGTGATAGGGCACAGACATAATTTGCTTTTTTTCATTTTTTATTGTTTTTAAAAGTTATTGAAGTCTATCATTACATAAACAATAATTGTATAGTAATAATTGTGACCATAATTTGCTTTTAAACAAATGCAAGTCTCTGACTATATCCTAGAAGATCCAGTGATACTGAATTCATAATTTGGAACCCAACTACTCCCATAGCATCTGCAACTTAACCAAACCCAACAGCATCAACATGTATAATATAATAATTTTCATTAGCCAACTGAAAAGTTTCGAAGTGACCAGTTTTAGTTGAAATCAGTTTGAAAGACCTGAACCAGACAGTCACAGCTGAATAAAGCAGGAACCTTTGAGGAGCTTCTGACTCACAACTCTAATGAAAGTTTAGATCTTCAAGGAATGCTACAATAGCTTTGTGGAATTTGACAGCTCAAACCAAAACTAACTGGTACAACGGATTTGCACTCAATCTTAAGCATAAACTTGTCTTAGAAATGATATCTGAGATGTTTATGAACATGGAATTTAAAGTTTTCCTAGATGAATGCTGAGAAGTCTACAGTCACATGCAAAGGGTTCAGATAGGGGATTGCCTTGGGACACATAGACATAGCAGGACCTGGCTATATCTTTTGGTTTGGATATAGTCTTTTAATACTAAATTTTCCCAGAATGATCATACTAAAGATTGCCTGGTAAAACTGATGGAAATCTGCCAAGTTAAATAAAACACTAGGGACTTCTATTGTCAGCTATGGAAGAAAAACTGGCACTAGATTGTCTACCCTCCCACTGCCATAATAAATAACTAGAAAAATATATATACTTTCAGACGTTGAAGAACAAGTAACAGAGGCCCGTGATCCCTTATAGAAGGGAAACAAATGAGGTAAGCCCTACAATAACTATGGCTTTTTGTCTGAAGTTACTCTTAGGGCTGCAGAATATGGAAGAAGAATCCAAACAGAATATGAGAATCTCACAAAGATGAGAAGGCAAGGATCAGCATCTGGGCTCCCTAAAAAGATTCAATTTGCAGAGAAGCTTAACAAAGAAGAGAAAATTATTTAGAGAAAGCTCCAGAAATCTGTGTAAGGATACCCTTGAGTCTATTGCTGAGAACAAAATTACATATGCATAGAGTGAGATTCTGTGAGGTTTGAGGACAACTACTGGAGTCTGTACACTAAGCAATTCCAAGAGTTCACACACGGCTGCAAAATGTTCATATTCCATCCTGTTGAAATGGAGAAACAGTGCTGGACTCCTGAATATTTAGTAAAGTCTCAGAGTGATCACACCTTACTTGTAAGACTAAAGTGTAATCTAGACCTAGCAAAATCAAAATGAAAACAAACCTTAAAAAATTCATCCTACTCCACATGTAATTTAGATGCTTATAGAACAAAATCCAACAGCCTTTAATGATAAAAAATTAACAAATTGAACACAGCGATACATATATATAATAAAATTATACATGATATATATAAAGTAAAATATCATGATCAAATGATTAATATGTCAAAATGAAGCCTTGATTTACTATGAGAAAATTTAATGCAATTTATCATACGAACAAAATAAAAAGGGAAAAAGCAGAGGATTATGTCAATAAATATAAATTAAGCACACATCAACACGAATGCATACAAGTACTCTCAGCATTTTTGGGAACTAGAAAGGAAAATTTTTGAACTGATTAAGGTTATCTATGGAACACTTACAAGTAAAATAGTTACCATTAGTGAAAGACTGAATGCTTTGCCCAAAGATTGGAAAAAAGTAAAAAATATCTGCTTTCATCCCTTCTAATCAACATTATGCTAGTCAGTGAAGTAAGTCAAAAGAACTAAAAGGAAAACATATTAGAAAGGAAGAAGTAAAATTTTCTTTATTTTCAGATAAAAAGAAAATGTACATAGAAAATTCTAATCAGTCTACAAAAGAGCTCCTAGAACTGGTAAGTAAATTGAACAATTGCTGCAGGATATAAGGTCAACATACAAAAGTCAATTTCATTATTATATACTGAAAACAAACAACTGGAAAAACGAAATTTAAAACATATCATTTATGATAGCATACAAAATCAAAGAATATTTAAGAATAAATTTAACCAGATAGTAAGTTGAAAACAAAGAGAATAAGAAAGGATAAAGGAGAAACAATATTTTGGAAGCTACAAAATGGATGATTCAGTGAAAAATAAAATAGCAGACTTAAGACTTATACAGTGAAAACTACAAAACCTTCCAAAGGGATTGTGATTCTTGATTTCATGTATTAACTTGGCTAGATTATGGTGGGTTCGGTTGTTTAGCCAAACAGGCACTGGTTTTATTGTTATTGTGAGGGTATTTTGTAGATGGATTTTCATCAGTCAGTTGAGGTAATCTATGACTAATTGCATCAATAATCCACTAAGATTTCCCTGAACAATGACAGTAGTCTCCTCATTCAATTAGTTGTCAGTCTTAAAGCCAGAACTGAGGATTTAAGAAGTAGAAAGAATTTCTGCCTTTTCTTCAGCCAGCCAGCTTCTCCTGAGGAATTCAACCTGACCTTCATTGGAATTTTCAACTTGCAGCCTGCCCTATGGAATATGGATTTACCAATCCCCATAATCACTTGAGCCAATTCCCATAATAAATTTATTACGGGAATTGGCTCAAGTGATATATATCCTGTCAGTTCTGTTTATTTGCAGAACTCTGACTAATATAGGCATATTGAAGTAGACCTAAATAAATGAAGAGATATACCATTTTTATAGAGTGAAAGTACCAATATTATTAAAATGGTATTTATCCTAAATTCAATATAATTCTAGATAAAATTGCAGTGGGATAATTTATAAAGTTGATTAAGTAATGTAGAATTCACATATAAAAGTAATTAGAGGAGCAAAAATTTTTGAAAAAGGTGAGCAAATTTGGAGAATGTACATTGTCTAAAATTAAGATTTATGAAAAAGTTAGAGTAATCCAGACAACGTGTTATTGATGTAAGAACATTCATTGAGATGAAGCAAATTATTACTCCAAGAAATAGACTCACAGAGATACAGTCAGTTGTTTTCAACAAAAGTGCCAAAGTAATAAAATAACTTGGTAGTAAATTGATAACAGTTCAACAAATGATGCTGAAATCACTGGATAACCAAATGGGAAAAAAATAGAAAAAAAATGGATATTCCTAAATTATACAAGAAAACATAAGAAAATTCTGCTAAATTTTGGAAGAAAAAAAAATAAGAGAAAATATTTCTGACCTTGGATGAGATAGGACACAAAAAATTATGAGATAGAGAAAGAAAAAATAATAAATTGGAATTCCTCAAAAGTAAAAATTTCTGGTCTTTGAAAAACACTATTTAAGGAAACAAAGTAAAGCCATGGAAGTGGTAAAATATTTGCCCACATATGTATCACAAAAACTTATATCCACCATACTTAATAATCCTTTGAATTCAATAACATGAATTACAAAAAAACACACAAATCGCCAAAAGATTTGAACAGGCACTTCATAAGAGAAAGTGTATCAATACTCAATAAGCAAGGAGGCAGGGCATGATGGCATCTGAGTGAGCGCACCTTACAGTCTCTCCTGCGAAGAGGCAGGCAAGTGAGGTTGAAGTCTTGCTGGAGCCGGTTTTGAGGGCTTGCAGGGCAGAGGGTGTGTGGACATCGATGTGGAGAGAGAGTGGCAGGGGTGGTGCTTGCTAAAGGTAGAACTGAGGCTTACAAGTACAGAGCTCAGAAGCTGTGGAGTGGCAGGACCCTTCTCCCTGGGGCTGGTGGCCACTGTGTTTCCTGAGAACGATTGGTTGTGTGGTGGTGTTCCTGGGCCCCATGGTCTCCAGATGCATGGTCCCCAGGTCAGTGTCCCCTGAGCCCCCATACCCTGTGTTCCACAGACCTACGTGCCCTGGGTCTGCATAGTCCCGGACTTCCCTTTCCCAAGTCTGGCGCTCCCAGAGGTCTGGTTTTGGACTAACTCTGTGGGTGGGAGGGATTTGGTGGGGGTTGCAGTAGGGGGGTCTAGCTAGTGTGGGTTAGATTTTCTGGTGCTCCCCCCCCCCCTTTTTTCCTTTTCTTTTTTTCTTTTCTTGCGCTTGGAGGAGTATACTGGCTGGCTTGGGGAAAGTCTGGGAAGAGAGGAGTGGTGACTCTGCTGAGAAAGCCCGATTCACCTAAATACCCTGGAATAGGAAACTTGGCCTGGGAGAAGGTGGAGTCAGAAAATCAACAAGCCCTCTCATAGCACACCTAAAGAAGGAGAAGGACTGTAGGAGGTGCTTTCCAAGCTTCCAATAGCATACTTGGGGTTCCCGGTGAGGTGTGGGTGCTCTCTGGAAATTAAGAGTCATTGTTTTCTGTGCAGAGCTGATTCAACAAGGACCCATTTGAATCTCCTACTGGACCAGGAAAGCTGCCTGGGAGAGAGGGAAGAAAGGGAGAAAAGGGGGAATGTCAGATTCCTAAGCATTTTATTTAACTGCAAGCAGTATTCCTTGCTTGAAACTTTTCCTAGTATTTGGATGGTTTTTCCTTCTTTTTCCTTCCTCTTTATCCCCCCAAGGCCATTTTTTCTTTCTTTTTTCTTTCTTTCTCTTTTTCTTTTTCCTGCTTACTTCCCCACTCCCTTTTGTCCCTTTCCTTTTTCTTTCTTTCTTTCTCTGCTTTCTTATTCTTCTTACATTAGGTGCTGCAGGGAGAGCTTCACATTTGCTGTATTTCCTTATCCTCCATTTACTCTTCTCTGTGTGTATTGATTTTGGCCACCAACACTATTCCCTTTCCTCAACATCTTTCTATCCTCCATCATTGATTGTTTCTCTTACATTACACTTCCCTTTGTTTGCCCCCCTATTTTTTTTTGACTTTTTATTACTAATACCTTTGTTCTGTTTTCTGCCTTATATTCACTCTTTATATTATTGCCCTCTCTTTTCTCTTTCCCTCTCTCCTGAACACACAGGCCTTTTAATTCACATTGCATTCCTCCCCATATTCAGATTTTTACGTACACTATTTTTCTTACTGTTATAACTCTACATACCTTACATTAGTCTAATATCCATTCTCCTGTATCTCACATGGTTCCTCTGTTAATATTTACTATCAATACTACTAGCATTCCTTTTCTTTTCTTACTCCTTTTGCTTTCTCTGGCCCTAATATTTTCCTTCACGTGAACTTAGCCAAAAACAAGGAAATAGAATAAAAAGAACAAAGTGACAAAGAGAAGACTTAACATGCACACAAAAACAACAACTAATTAAACTCCAAACTAGACAAAGAAGCTAAGCAACTGACTAAACCCATCAAAATAAAATGATGACCAGACAGCAACAAAAAAACTACAAACCAAACCAATAATCAGGAAAACATGCCCCAATCCAATGAATCAACTAAAAACCAGGAAGAGGAGCAGAACATTGAACAAGTAATTAAAGATCTCAAAACATATATTAGAGAACAATTTGATGAGGTGAAGGAAGAGATTAAGAATATGAAGAAAACAATTGGAGAGAATACAGAAGAAATTGCAATCACACACAAAAATATAACGGATACGATGGTGATGAACAGCACAATTCAAGAAATCAAAAATACACTCTCAGCAAATAACAGCAGACTCGAAGAGGCAGAGGAGGGATTAAGTGATGTGGAAGACAGTACATCTGAAATCAAACAGATAGTAGAACTGGTTGATAAAAAGATAGAAAAAATCCAGCAGGGGCTTAGGGATTTGAATGACAATGCAAAATGCACAAACATACATATTATAGGCATCCCAGAAGGAAAAGAGAAGGGAAAGGGGACAGAAGAGGTGTTGGAGGAAATAATGGCTGAAAACTTCCCAAACCTATTGAGGGAGATGGATATACATGTCCAGGAAGCACAACACACCCTAAGCAGCATAAATCCCAACAAGCCTACCCTAAGACATATACTTGTCAAGTTATCCAACAATCAAGACAAAGAGAAAATACTAAAAGCAGCAAGAGAAAAGAGAACCATCACATACAAAGGAGGCTTGATAAGATTAAGTGCTGATTTCTCATCTGAAACCATGGAGGCAAGAAGACAGTGGTGTGACATAGTCAAGGTACTGAAAGAAAACATTTCCAACCAAGAATACTCTATCCAGCAAAGTTAGCATTCAAAAATGCTGAAGAGTTCAAAATATTCACAGATAAACAGAAACTAAGAGAGTATGCCAACAAGAATCCTGCCCTTCAAGAAATACTAAAGGGAGTTCTGCAGGAAGAAAGTAAAAAACAAGAGACAGAGTTGGAGGAGAGTGTAAGAGCAACTAAAAAGTCAAAAACAGAAAAAGAAAATCAAACAGAAGATGACAAACACAAATACAAAGAAAATATGGCTAATATAAGTAATTCCTTGAAAGTAATAACACTGAATGTCAATGGATTAAACTCACCTGTCAAGAGACTCTGACTGGAAGATTGAATAAGGAAATATGACCCATCTATATGCTGTCTGCAAGAAACACATCTTAGACCCAGGGATTCAAGGAGATTGAAAGTGAATGGCTGGAAAACAATCTTACAAGCAAACAATAACCAAAAAAGGGCAGGAGTAGCTATATTAATATCAGACAAAATAGACTTTAAATGCAAAACAATTGTGAAAGACAAAGATGGACACTACATATTAGTGAAAGGGATAATCTTTCAAGAAGAAAGAACGATCATAAACATTTATGCTCCTAACAAAGGTGCCTCCTAATACATGAGGCAAACACTGGAAAAACTAAGTGAAGGAATAGATGCCTCTACAATTATAGTGGGGGACTTTAATACACCACTATCAACTTTGGACAGAACATCTCAAAAGAGAATCAATAAAGAAACAAAGACTTTGAACAATATATTAGAGGAGCTGGACCTAATAGACATATACAGAACATTATACTCAAATACAGCAGGATATACATTCTTCTCAAGTGCACATGGATCATTCTCCAAGACAGACAACATGCTAGGCCACAGAAAAAGACTCAATGAATTCAGAAAGATAGAAATCACATAAAATAATTTCTCTGACAACAGTGGAATGAAGCTGGAAATCTGTAGGGGCCAGAGACCCAGATTTGGCACCAAGATTTGGAAGCTAAACAACACACTCTTAGAAAAACAGTGGGTCAAGGAGGAAATCGCAAAAGAAATTAATAACTACCTTGAAACTAATGAAAATGATAATACAAGATATCCAAACATATGGCATGCAGCAAAAGCAGTACTGAGAGGGAAATTTATCGCCATAAATTCATACATCAAAAAAGAAGAGCTAAATTTGAAGAGCTAAATGCACACTTGGAGGAATTAGTTAAAAAACAACAAACTAACCCCAAAGGAAGAAGGAAGAAAAAAATAACAAAGATCAGAGCAGAACTAAATGAAACAGAAAGTAAGAAATCACTTGGAAAAAAAACACAAAACCAAGAGCTGGTTCTTTGAGAAAATCAATAAAATTGACAAACCCTTAGCAAGATTAACAAGGAAAAAAAGAGAGAAGATGCAAATACACAAAATAAGAAATGAGGAAGGAGATATTACCACTGATCCCACAGAAATAAAGACTATCATAAGAGGATACTTTGAAAAACTATATTCCAACAAAAACAACAATTTAGAGGAAATGGACAAATTCCTGGAAACACATAAGCAGCCTACATTGACACGTGGAATCTAAACCCCCTCTTGATGTAGAGGGGGACTGGACATAGCCATCCCAGGTCCTAAAGATAGAGGAATAGAGTATGGATTAGAGTGGACTTACTGGTGTTCTGCTGGGGAACTACTGTGATTAGTAAGGGAAGAAATTGTAATAGTGATGTGGAGAGGGTGGCCACAGCGGCTGCTGATGGTCGGGAGAGGGAAGAAAAGATATGGTGTGGGGGCATTTTCAGGATTTGGAGTTGTCCTAGGTGGTGCTACAGGGATGAATGGTGCTACTGGGATGAATGCTGGACGTTGTGTGTCCTGTCATGGCCCACTGGGTAGACTAGGGGAGAGTGTAGACTACAATGTGGACCACTGTCCATGTGCTGCAGCAGTTCTCCAGAATATTCGCCGGATGCAGTGGATGTGCCACAATGATGGAAGAGTTTGTTGATGTGGGAGGGGTGGTGTGGGTGGGGTAGGGGGGTATATGGGGACCTCATATTTTTTTAATGTAACATTTAAAAGAAAATAGAGAAGAAAAAAATGCTCAATAAGCACATGAAGGGATGTTCATCATCATCAGTAATCAACAAATTCAAACTTAAACAAAACTAAGATATCGTTAGATACCTAATAGAATGACTAAAAGTACAAAGACTGGCCATACCTATTAATGCTGAGGATGTGGAACAAACTGAACTCCCATACATTCCTGGAAGACCTGTAAAATGGTACAAAAAAGATAATTATGCAATTATCATAAGACACAGTAAGTTCATACTTAGGTGTTTATCAAAGATAAGTAAAAGCATGTGTTCATAAAAGGACTTGCAAAAAAAATGGGAAGTGGATGTGGCTCAAGAGATTGAGCTTCTGCCTACCACATGGGAGGTCCCTGGTTCAGTTCTCAGTGCCTCCTAAAGAAGACAGCAAGTTGGCATAATGGGCAGGCACAGCAAGCTGATACAACAAGAAGAAAAACATATGGTGGCAGACTTGGCCCAGTGGTTAGGGCGTCCGTCTGCCACATGGGAGGTACATGGTTCAAACCCCGGGCCTCCATGACCTGTGTGGAGCTGGCCCATGTGCAGTGCTGATGCGCGCAAGGAGTGCCCTGCCATGCAGGGGTGTCCCCCGCAAGCTGATGCAGCAAGATGACGCAACCAAAAGAAACACAGATTCCCATGCCACTGACAATAGAAGCAGACAAAGAAAGAAGATGCAGCAAATAGACACAGAGAACAGACAACTGGGGTGGGGACGGGGGAAAGGGGAGAGAGAGAGAGAGAAAGAGAGAGAGAAGAAAAACATAGTATGAGACCAAATAAAGCAGAAACAGAAGTGGCTCAAGCAATTAGGTGCCTCCTTCCCATATCAGAAGTCCCATGTTCAGTTCCCTGTGCCTCCTAAAGAAACAAGGAAGGAAAACAGACACAGCAAGTGCAAACAATGAGGAGGTGGGGAGAAATAAATAAATAATCTTTTTTTTTTAAGACTTGCACAAAAACTGTTCTTACCAGGCAAAATGGAGTATATACCCTATGACTATTTATTAGAAATTCTAGAACAAACTAAGTAAACAATTATAGAAAACCTGGTTGTCTGGAGCTGGAGGTGGGTGGGTGGTGGGGTTGTTTGCAACAGGAAGAGGGGCAATTTCTAGAGGATGAAAATATTATACATCTTAACTATAGTGGTATTAACATGTACTAAATGCCTTCAAACTAATAAAATTTATTTTATATAAAATATACACCAACGTATTTTTAAAAGAAGATAAGATTAATACAGTTACAATTTTTGTTTAATGGGAAATCATGAACTAAGTAATATTTTATCCCCAGTGCTCCCATTGTAATTGAAAATTAAATATATGATATAAATTACACTGTATACCAATATAACTTGTGGCTCAATGATTTTCATTCATTTCAAATTAAGTATATTTGAACTACGAGTTTATAATTCATGTAAATAAGATCACTAATGAAGTAGACTTGCACAGTATTTGGTTATATGAAAAATAACAAATTTTAGAAAATAATAGCATTAAATTTGAGAAATTTTACTGCAAACTCAGAACAATTCAATAACAAAATATAAAAAGGAGATTAAGATCTTGCATGGGACAAAAAATGATAAAATAGTATAATAGGATGATAAAATATATAGTTGCATGTGTTTGGTGTCTTTTATACTTTATAATCTTATTTGGATATTTCAAATATATGTAAAAATAGCAATTTTTTAAATTTATCCTGCCTTTGAGAATGTAAAAGTTGTTTAAAAGAAAAAAATCTAAGTATGAAAAACTAAGGCCATAAGGATCCACACATGGGTCAGAGTTGGATGACCACACTCATACAAGACCTAGTCTGAAAATTTGTTAACCTATGTTTTAGTTAGCTAGGCTACTTAAAGCAAATACCATAAAATGGTTACTCTTGAACAATGGGAATTTATTAACTTACAGTTTTGAGGCTGAGAAAATGTCCAAATGAAGACATCATCAAGGCAATACTTTCTTCCCAAAGACTGTCAGAGATCTTGATGTTCTTCCAAGATGGCACATGGTGGCATCTGCTGGTTTCTCCCCTCTCTTCCAGATTACATTGCTTTCAGTTTCTTCCTTCCACAGCTTTCTTTCTCTCCTTCTGCATTCATTCCATTTATAACAAACTCTAGTAGTAGGATTAAGACCCATCCTGAATGAGGTGGGTCACACCTTAACTGAAGTATTCACATCAAAACATCCTACTTACAATGGACTTACATCCACAGGAATGAATTAGATTTAAGAGCATATATTTCTGGGGTACATATAGCTTCCAACCACCACGACCTGATTCCCAGAAACTTTTGGGAAATTAACTTCCATTTTGATTCTACAACATGGATTTCCATAAATTTGTGAATTCTGCTGAATGGCTAGATTAGCTTTACAGCTGGCCAACAACTTGATATCTGATTCCTGGAGATACTGGAAAACTTTACCCATATCCTGGTTCCTATTATTAAATTTGAACTAGCCTGCATTATCTCAAAGGAGGAACCAAGAGTGATGGATGAGAAACCTCATTTGTGACTGAATTTACTCTTACATTACTACTAGTAATCATATCATGAATTATGTAACTCTAAAATTGATAAACTTCACGTAGACAAAATGAGAAAGTTCATGATGCAAAGTCAAATTATTCAGAACTGTTCCAAATTTATTAGGCTAGAACTAGAAATAGAGCATTGTTCTTCCAGAAAATAGGATGAGACCCCATTCACTTGGCCAGTATCATCAACTCTAGATACTAGTGAGATTTTGGACCAGGATGTGAGCACTTCCATCTGTACTAGAGAATATTTCTGGTTTTTCTGAAATCTGTAACCTATGCAAACTTTGTTCATTATACTACTTTATTAACCCAAAGTATTTCTGTACCTGACCTGTCAATCCCTTCTACTAACCAAACAACCTGAAAGTACAACAATGGCAAATCAGAATGAGATTCTGCTTGTCTCCCAAAAATGTTATGTCATCTTGCTTCTATGTTTTACTTTTCACTGTTGATCAGGAGAAGTCTAATGACCATCTCATCCTCAGTCCTTCATATATAGCCTTCTTTCTGGGAGATTTTAGTTTCATAATGATATCTGGGTGTGCGTTTTATTCATCCATTTAGTCAATGACTTACAGGATTCTTTCAATATCAAGATTCGTGTTTTTCCATTCTGAAAAATTTGGTACTATTTCATTAATATCTAATTTTCATAACATTCTCTTCCTAACCTTCTATAACACCTTATTTTCTCTACTTTTGACAGAAGTTCCTTGAATTTTATCTTCCAACCCTTTTGGGCACAAGAATAAAGGTGAATGGCCTTGGGGGTTCAAGTTGCCTAACCATGGGTGGATTGATAGCTTCCTTCTCACAAGTATTAACTCCATGCTGAAATTGTCTTCTTGTAAGATGGACCCCTCTACAGAAATAATGAATTAAAAAAGAATAGAATTTAAGAGACATTGTTGATGTGGGAGAAGTGGGGGGTATGAGGAGTAGGGTATATGGGAACCTCTTGTTTTTTTAATGTAACATTTTGTGTGATCTTCATATCTTTAAAAAAAAAAAGATAATTGAAAAAGGGGGGAAAAGGGGACATAAGGGAAAATGGTCCAAAGTTCTAACATAAATGTAATGGGATTCTCAGTAGAAAATGAGAGAGAAGGAATAAGGTAGAAGCATTATGAGTGATATAATGCCTGGGAATTTTCCAAAACTGGTAAAAGACCCTATCTCACAGATTCAAAACCTCAGGGAAACCTGAGCAGGATAAATGCAAAGAAAAATCAGCAGGTTGAGGCACAGTTTCCAACTGTTAAAAAACAAAGACAATTTTTTGAATCTTAAGTGAATAGAGATAATAGAGACAATCACCTTCAAAGGAGCAACAATGAAATAGGTTTTTTTTTTTTAATCAGAAACTATAAACTCTGACAAGATAATGACATTTTCAGGTGCTGAAAGTAAAAGAATTGTCATATTAGAATTCTATATCCTGTAAATTTATCCATCCAAAAATGAAGGTCAAATAAAAAGTTTTCAGACAGACAAGCCCAGGCAAATGGTCACCTATATACCAACTAAAGAAATGCTAGAGAAGTTTCCTTAAGCCAAAGGAAAATAAAGCCAGATGAATTCAAGGAACTGTTGGAAGAAAGAGGACCACTGGAAATGTAAATGTTGGCATACAGCAAGCTTCCATACTACATAGATCTCTTTATATACTGCTGATATTTGATGGTCTTACAGCCACAATCCTCAAAGCTTCCAACTCTTTCATGTACTTCATAATAATAGAGCTGGACCATCATTGGGATATCCTTCCAGAAAGCATTTGGCATAAATGTAGTTGACTGTTACATGCCTTGTTATAAGAAAAGTCTCCATTACTACACGGTGATGCCAATTGCCCATAAAAATTATCTGGGCTGATGTCCCCACTCCTCAGTCCTCTATTTTGTGGCTGCATCCTTCCATCAAGAGCCTCCTTTCACACCAAAAGTGAGTAAGGCCCCTGGCAATGCCTGACAGAGATTCCCTGTTTCTAGCTGGGCACTACTAGTGTCCCTGGACTAGTGACCCACTCAGTCACCCCCAGTACAGAGGCCTGAGCTCTAATCTATGTTCTACCATCTCCTCTGGTATGTGATATCTGGCAAAACTTCACTCTCCAAGCCTTAAATTTCCTGCTCTGTAAAATAAGGGGTAATAAAAATAGGTATAGTGCAAGATTTAATGTACCAAAGTTACAGGTTCTAGGTCCTAGAACTTCATCTCCCATACAGACAAGGATGCACAAGAAAACATATCCATGTACAGCTCTCCCTCCTTCTATCCTCAAAGTAGTTGATTGTTGGCAGGAGCAGAAGGCCATGACAATATTAGGAACCTGAGAAATTTTGAAATCACCCCAAAGATCTGCTAATGGATCTGAGATGGCTTCTGGGTTGGAAGTAGAATAATTGCTGCACTGGATCTGAAAGATAGTGTTTCAGTTTTAGTTTTAGTTTGACAGGCTGCCAAATGCAATAAACCAGAAATGGGTTGGCTTTTACAATGGAAATTTATTAGTTAAAAATTTATAGTTCTGAGGCCATAAAAATGTCCAAATCAAGCTATCATCAGGAAATGCTTTCTCCCCAAAGATCCCAGCAGCCCCAAACTCCTCTCTCATATTGCAAAGCATATATGCTGGTCTCTCCCTTCTCTGAGTTTCATTGCTTTCAGCCTCATGCTTTGTGGCTTTCTCTCTGGTCATCTGAATTCACCCTATTTATGAAGGAGTCCAGTAAGAGGATTAAGACACATCCTGGGACACACCTTACTGAAATAATCAAATCAAAAGGGCCTTAATTTGAAGTAACCTAATCAAAAGTTCCTATGATAAGTCCATACTCACAGGAATGGATTAATTTTAAGAACATAACTTTCTGGAGTCCGTCCAGATTCAAACCATCACAGTCAGAAATCAAGTGTTCATCAAGCATCAGTTATCTCTACAAATGCTTTAACTAACATAGGAAGCATAGTGGAAGAGAAAGCTGGGAACTATGGGAGTGCCACATATATTACCCTGAAGAAGAAGGTCAGGGTTGTTTATGCTCCCTGTAAGAAAATGGGACTTCTGTGGAATCTGGTCTCCACACTTTTTCCCTTAGATGCTATTTCTTCTTCTTTAGATGTAGAATATGAAATCTGTCTTAGTTTTGGACTTTACCACTAGCCCTTTACTGACTAGCCATAACCACAACCTTTAAAAAAGAAAAGTTAATTAGAGTACCTTATTGTTGGTACTTGCTCATATTTACTTCATATTTAGCCCTTGATATGTTAAAAGTTATAATTTTTAATTATCTCATAATACTGTTACATTTAATGTGTTTCCAAAAATCCTTTCACACTGAAGAAATAAAATGTATAAAAATGGGAATTATCCATCTGCATTCTTCTAGTGAACAAATGTTTATTAAATAACTTCTATAAGCTGGTAATTATAGAGAAAACAAAAAATTATAAGATATATCTCCATATACTTTCTTCACTGGGGGATAACACTATTTTCCCATGTGAACACTTCCATTTAAGGCAATAAGCATCAAATTATGAGTGATTCCTAAATTTAACTGAGCTTCAGGATTACCTGGATTGTTTAAAAGCTCACAGGCCTGGGTCCAGTCCCCAAAGAATATGATCAGTAGAGTTGAGCTGAATCTTAGACATGTGATGTATGTGATTTTTTAATATATTTTTAAGTAGATTATTCATGCATACACCAAAAAATTTAAAAATTACAAAAGGGCAATCAGAGCAAAAGTTTTCTGTGATTATTCCTTTGTTCTCTTTCTTAGGATAACCATTCTTACAAGTTTCTTAATGTTTCACACACACACACCATTTAAAAAGTTAGCATTCTATGCACACTGTTCCACACCTTGCTTTTCCACTTAAAAGAACTTGGTGATTGTTTTGTAGCCTAGAAAAAAATTCATCAGGAAGTGTTTCTACATTAAGACCTTTCCTTTTATGTACTGGTATTAGGGAAGAGATTGTCTTCCTGGAGTGATTGCCCTTAAATTACCTTGTGAAAGGGAGTAGATGGTGGTAACTCTAGCCCAATATGGGCAAAATCTATCATGAGGTGGAAGGGGGCAGTTGGGCAATGGATGGGGGTGATAGTGGTGCAGTGGTGTAATTGGGTTCGAGGAGACATGATTGTGAGGGGAAGTACAGTGGAGGCTTAGGTTGGAGTATCCATAAAACTGGGAGGAGGGTTGGAAAAAGGAGCAGGTGAACTCAGGAGATTTGCAGGTCTGTGATTAAAACTACTATGATGGGAATGTTCTGTTAGCAAATATGGCAGGGGAGAATTACTGGTGCAGGGTGTCAGAAGTCAGATGATATGCAGGATAGTGTGCACCTGGGGCATGCCTCTAGGAATATGAAAGTTTTCATCTTGTCATAGTGCGTTATTTCAGTGGGTGTAGACCGACATAATAACAAGAAAATATTAAACTCCCATCCTGGGAAGTCCTGCTGTGTTCTAAATTAGAGAGTCGAGAACCTCTTGAGAACATAGGCAGTACCTAATAAAAGGAAACAGACCAATAAGTAAAGGCCTTAATATTATTGCATGTAACTATGAATCTTATTCTTCAAAAATTGAAACTTAGTGGTTACCATATGTATTAGTAAATGAAAGGGGTGCTGATGTAAAATATCAGAAATCTGTTGGCTTTTATAAAGGGTATTTATTTGGGGTAGTAGCTTACAGTTACCAGACCATAAGGCATAAGTTACTTTCATCACCAAAGTCCATTACCACATGTTTGAGCAAGATGGCTGCTGACATCTGCAAGGGTTCAGGTTTCCTCTTCCTCTTAAGACTCCATGGTCCCTGCTTCTTCCAGCATTAGCTGTAAGCTGGGATAAGGCTTGTCTCTCTCCCAGGGCTTGTTTCTCTCCAGGCTCAGTTCCTCTGCTCTCTTCACAAGGCCCGATGTAGACTATTGGGCTCTCTCTCTCTTCCTGGGGCCTCTGCCATGTCTATGGAGCTGTCTCTAGTCCTCTGTGTTCTCCTGTGTGTTTCCTTTCTGGGGTTCCAGCATCCAAAACTCCCACCTTCCTTCTCTTCTGTGGTGCAGTTTCTCTCTGAGTCTCCACCCTCCAATGTCCTACTGATGCGGCCCAATCAAAGCCTTAAACATTATTTAATCAAGTAAAAGTGAAACCTCTGTGAGCGTTGAGTTCCTACACAGGGGAGCTCTGTCACATTCCCCAATTGGCATAGCAACAATCCCCCAAGTTCAAGGGCAAAGACCAGTGAAGGATAGTCCAATGATGGGCCCTTGATACTGATGACTATGCTTATGAGCTTGTGTGCATGAAATTTCAACTAGGCCTAGAGCAGCATGGTGCCTAAGAGTTACCTCCTGGGAGCCTCCATGTTGCTCAAATGTGGCCACTCTCTAAGCCAAACTCAGCATGTAAATGCATTATCTTTCCCCAACTGTGGGACATGACTCCCAGGGATGAGCCTCCCTGGCACCGAGGGATTACTATCAATCACTAACTGGTGATACAACCAGAAAAAGTCCTTCAATAAAAGGGAGGAATGGTAAAGACAAATGAGTTTATATGGCTAAGAGACTTCAAAATGAGTCAGGATGTCATCAGAGGGGTTGCACTTACACACATCTCAGCAAGATCCCAGAGACAGCCAAAGTAGATTCAACCCCAGATACTGATTCTCCTGAGGACTGCAGAGACACACAGGTTCTACAGTTATGGCAGATGACTCTGGAGTTCAGTGCCTTGCCAGTGGGCCCTACTTTAGAATTTGTGCTTCTGAGTGTGATGGAGTTGGACTCAGATGCGACCTCTCTACACATGCCTCTTCTGTCACTTTTACTGAACCTGTGGTTGGTGCTGGGGTTGGTATGTACTCAAAAGACTTGAACCTCTGGACTGTCTATGTGCCAGCTGGCCCCTGAGCCTCACCAGAGTTGCAACACCCACTCTCTGGTTCATTGTACTTACCCATGTCAACTAACAGGGAGGTGAGGATAGTCAACACCACACCTGGGAACTGAGAGCATCTACAACTGCAAGCAGGAGAATCATAACTATCCGCCATGTGGGATCTAAGCCCCCTCTCAATTTAGAGGTAGAGTGGACATCACCATCCCAGGGTCCACAGGATGGAGGAATAAAATATGGATTAGAGTGGACTTACTGGTATTCTACTGTCAAACTATTGTGACTCCAGCAATGGAAGAAACTGTATCCTTGATGTGGAGACAGTGGCCACAGGAGTTGCTGAGGGCAGGGAGAAGGAAGAAGAGGTGTGATATGAGAGCATTTTCTGGACTTGTAGTTGTCCTGAATGATATTGCAGGGACAGATGCAGGTCATTACATATCCTTCCATAACCTACTGAATGGACTGGGAGAGAGTGTAAACTACAATGTAAACTATAATCCATGCAGTGTAGCAGTTCTCCAAAATGTATTCACCAAATGCAATGAGTATGCCTCACAGATGAAAGAGGTTGTTGATGTGGGAGGAGTGGGGAGGGGGGGTTTATGGAGTATATGGGAATCACATATATTTTTTAATGTAACATTTTTTGTGATCTGTGTATCTTTAAAAAAAAAAAAAAGACAATTAAAATGATCTTTGTGGCCATAAGAAATAATAGAGTATGCCAACAACAACAGAAAAAAAATTTTAAAGTAAAGGATTCAACATGGAAAAGAAAAACCATGAAAACTCTGAATCCAATATAATCTAATAGGCCCAGAGGAACAGACCAGTTTACAAACATAATCAAGTATCTATTTTTGGAATTCATAAACAATATCAAACTGTTACACCATACGTTCTGAGGAGAGGAGGAGGGAAGAATAGAATAGAGGGAAAGAGGGCATTTTTAGGGCATTAGAATTGTTCTGCATGATCTTGCAGTGATGGATATAGGTCATTATACATTTTGTCAAAACCTATAAAAGGGTATGATACAAAATGTAAACTATAATTCAAAACATTGACATTGGTTAGGAGCAATGCTTCAATATTTGTGCATCAATTGTAACAAATGTATCATACACATAAAATATTATTAATGGGAGAGTGGGAGGGGCTTGAGTATATGGGAATCCCCTATATTTTCTATGTGACTTTTCTGTACTCTAAGTTCTTTGAAGACAAAACAAAAGAAATAAGGCACTGGGGAAACATATGGAAGAAACTGTCACTGTACATACAAGATAACAGATCTTACAGTAATAAAAGACACAATGAAAAAATATTTTTTATTATTTCATTTTTATTTTTGTATTATTTGTCATTTTTCATTATTATTATTTTATTTTCTTATTTTTATTTTCTAACTCTTTTGGCTTTGTTGTTGGGGAGGTTTTGGATCACACAAGGGTCAGAACTGTAGCACGGAGGGTCACTGGTGTAGGGTGTTGGTGAAGGGAAATATGTGGGGAGGGGTGAACCTGGGGAATGCCTCTTAGGCATATGAATATGTTCAAGTGGTCATGGGGTGTTGTCTCAGTGGGTAGAGACCGACAAATAACCAAAAGAATATTGGATTTCCATTCTGGCAAGTCCTGCAACATTCTCCAATAAAGCAGCAAGAATCCCATGAGCACATGGGTAGTACCTAGTGAAGGAGAACAACCATTACACCAAGCCCTTGATATTGAAGTTTGTACTCATGAACCTTTTCTAGTGAAATGGAAACTGAGCCTAGTATTACATACTGCTTAAGAGTTGCTTTCTGAAAGCCTCCTTGTTGTTCAAATGTGGTCTCTCTCTAAGCCAAACTCAGCATTATAAATCTAATACCTTCTTTCCAGCATGAGAGATGACTTCCAGGAATGAGACTCCCTGGCACCAAGGGATTACCAAGCACCGACTAACAATGAATCTGCCAAAAGATCTTGATCAAATGTGGAAAATATTAAATACAAATGAATTATTATGGCTAAAGACTTCAAAATGAATCAGGAGTTTATTCCAGAGGTTACACTTATGCATGTCTCAACAGGACCTCTTTGATTGCAACAGTAAACTGTGCCTCAAATAATGGGGACATCTAGACACTCCAGGCAGGACAGACAATCCGGGAATTCAGCATCATGTCAATAGGCCTGATTTTGGAATATATCCTCCCCAATGTATCAGAATTAGAATTATTTACAATTCCCCTACACATGACTCTTCTGCCTCTTTTATTTGAACCTTTAATCAGCACTATACTTGTTAAATATATGTTGCAAAGATTTAAATCTTTAGTCTGTTCATTTGCCAGTTGAGCATGGAATCTCAGCAGCACCTACTGAGCACCTACTCACCAGTTCACTGGACTCACCCAGGACAACTAACAAAAGGATGATGAGGGACAACACCGATACCAAGAAACAGAGAGTGTCTGCAACTGCAAGCAATACAGTTCCATTCATCGGCCCCATGGGATCTAAGCCTTCTCTCAATCAGAGACATCATAATTCCAAATTCCTCAAGATTGAGAAATGAACAAACATAAGGGTAGAAAGGAACTATGGACTAAAGTAAACTTATGATTATTCTAACAAAGTAAGAACTTGTAACACTGATATAAAGGCTGTTGCCACCAGAGGTTCTGAGGGGAAGAAGAGGGGAGAATATTGCAACATGGGGAAATTCTAGGGACATTGAAATTGTCCTGGATGACATGGCAATGACAAACATAGGCCATTATACAATTTGTCAAAACCTATAAAGTTGGGCAGTGCAAAGTGTAAACTATAATATAAACTATAGTCCTTGGCTAGTACAATGCTTCAATTATGTGTTCATCAACTGTAACAAATGTACCACACTAATGAAAGATGTTAATGTGGGGAAAGTGCAGGAGGGTAGAAGGGGTGGGGTATATGGGAATCCCGTAAATTTTTCTTTTGCTGTCTTTTTTAAAAATTGTTTTAAATTTTTATTTTTATCATCTCTCATTGCTTTTTTAAAAAAAGATACAAAGATTGCATAAAATGTTACATTAAAAAATATAAGAGGTTCCCATATACCCCAATCACCATACCCCCCACTCCTCCCACATCAACAACTTCTTTCACTAGCATGGTATATTCATTGCATTTGATGAATACAATTTGGAGCACTGCTACACGCATGGATTATAGTTTACATTGTGGTTTACACTGTCTTCCCTAAAATTTTTATGTAACATTTATGTAATCTAAAGATTCTTTAAAAGTAAAAAGCAAATTTTAAAAAATACCATGTGAGTTCTCAATTCTGACTGAAAATACTCTATATACTTTGAAAGAGGAGTTTGCACACAGGAAAATAGTTGATAATGATGTAACTATTCTGTCATGTATACAAGACTGGAGGAAGTATTGAGAATGGACCTGGATCCAAAATGTGAAGTTATTTTATATCTGTTTATTTATCATAATTTCCACAAGGATCATTTTGTTAATTAAAACACTGATGGTTCCAGAAAGAATGCAAAAATATGTTTACATCAAAAGAGAAGAAAGTCTGTAATATTTGAAATAGAATTTAGAATGAAGGACAGCAAAATTTAGACTTTTGTACAAAGTTTAGGCTAGCTATAGTGAAGACAGTGGTCAATGAAAACTGAATTTTACTCCTATCTAGTTGGTGAAATCTAGTTTTCTCAGTCTTTAATATTTTGAAATTAAAGTCCATTTCATCTGAGAGGCAAATAATTATGTTATTGTTATTGCCTTAGACTTTAGACTTAACTCTTAAAATAAAATTGAGAGTTAACACATCAAGGGAATTGGCAGGAAATTTCAGGCTTCTTGATGTAAACTTACCAACAGCATCTCAAACAACGGGGATGATACTATTAATATAATGTAATATATGGCAAATATGTATATGGCATTTAGGATAATTCACTTTTCTGATATAGGCTTAATATCCTTTTCTATAAATTTGGAGATTGGAGCTAGATCAGAGGTCCGAAAACAATGACCCACCATCCAAATCCAGTTGCCACCTGTATTCATATATTGATCAAATGGTTTTGGAGGGGAACACAGCCATATCCATCTGCTTAAACATTGTCCATAGCTGTTTTTGTGCTACAACAGCAGAGTTGAGTGGTTGCCACAAGGAACATATGAGCTGCAAAGCCAAACAATTTACTGTCTGGCCCTTTATAACAAATTGCCAATCCCTGAACTAGATATTAGTGATTAATAAGACCTCACATTTGTTTATATGCCACATACAACACAACTGTCTTCTATGATTTATTACATTTTTAACTGTAAAAATGTCTTGAGATGCGTACTGAATTTTAGAGTGGTCTCTAATTTTACCTTGGAGGAAATTGTCCAAGCTCAAATATAATGGCTGACTTTAAAATCCCTGTTCTTATACACGAAGGTCCCATTTAACTCTAAAGGCTAGATATATATATGGAATGTTTTAGTACACAAGAAAAGACATAGGACTTGAGAAGCTAGAACCATGGTAATATGCAGATTTGTTACATAGGCTATTTGTGGCCAAGCATGATGTCTTCCTTTCGGTTTCCCTAGTAAATATCACATTGTTGCATAGTTGGTACCTACTCAAAATTCTATAAATCCCTCAAGCCTGTTGCCTTAAAGGACTTTAATATTGATGATATGATAAAAGACAATATATAACAATGATAGAAGTCAGATATATTATGAATTACTCCTATAAATGACATACAAGGTATAAAAAGTGCTATTTAGAAGAGGGAGAAATCAAAGTCAAAACCATACATAATACTTTGAGTTGGAAGAGTAGAGAGTAATAGAATGATGCTTCAACCTAACTGCAGAAGCTTTCTTCTGAGTGCACCTTGATATTCTACTTTATTCTTGAAGGCACACAATATTTACTGTAATAAATCTGGAAAGAGCTAGAAATAGAAATTCCAACAAATTTCCCTATACATTGTTGCCCCTGGGGAGACTTCCTAGACAAGGGGTTTGCTTTCTTGGATAATACCATGATTTAGTCCTCTGGTCTTGAATCATTCTAAACTTCTTGTGGTAGGACTCTAGGCAACCTAAGAAAGGTCAGTTCCAAATCCTAACCAGCAAGGGTAATGAATGATATCATAGAGGTTTCATTAGTACTAAAGTGAGAGGTCCCTAAACCAACTAGTAGAATCCAGGGATTTCTGGGGTAAGTTAAGGACTTCCTTTGATGCATTCTCTTGTTTTCTACACCTATCACTTTGAAATCCCTCATAATGGAAGGTATTTGTCCCTATCTGCAAAAAGTGGCCCTTCAGCAACCCAAAAACTGTTTACCCTTTAACCCTGACCTGGCACCCCAGACCCAGCTCAGCCATTTCTTTTATATTCAGGGGTCTATTTTGGTACCATGATATTATAGAAAGATTCACTTTCTCTCTCCTCTGTCCAAGTCTCAAGAACTCATTTTATCTGTTAGTCCATGTAGGAACGAAGGCTAAAGGTGGCTAAACTGCTTTAAGTCATGGAAGGAGGAACTATGTTGAAGTGCCAGCCACCCAATCATGATACACTGAATCATCAAATTCTATTGTCTTGAAGGTAGGGTGGGCTACATTTATTCAATTATTATGCATGTGGATTGGGTATTGAAAAAAGTAAAAATAGAATTATATAAATCTTAGGTCTTATAAACCAAAATACCAAGTAACGAATAATGATTTCCCACAAGGTCATACTTTCAAACGTGTGTATGGTAGGCTAGCTTTTTTAATCTCCTGAGGCAACAGAGGCTTTTCATTGATTTCTTTTTATACCACAACTTAGTTTCACTTGGATGAATAATATGTCTCATATTCCAGGACACCTTTTTCCAGCTTCAAATATTTGAATATACCTGAAACATCTTAAAAGTTGACTTCCTTTCTGATTGACCCCTTCCTAACCCACATAACATCTCAGTGGCTTCAGGATTCTTAAACCAAAATGACACTTTCCATCCTCTGCATTTAATTCTGAGAAGTGAGACCACCTCACCCACATGGCTTAACTACCAAGATTGAGAACAGAGGACACTTGTGTCAACATGACTTCCTTAATTGTTCCAGGAGATTCTTGCCAAAGAAAGTAAGGTTGAGGCCATAAGTAAATAAATAACTTCACTATTGGTTCCAGGAATGTCCTAAAAACCAATTCATTTGACTGAATAGTATGCTTATCTGGGCAAACAACCTGCTCTAGGAACAAGATTATTCACTTGACCAAAACGTTCACACGTCAAACAACTATTTATTGATCAAATCTCACTTCAAGACTCTTGCCTCACTATGCCCACCAAACTAAATAAGTTACATCATGAAATTTACTGAATCCCAATTGAATCTGTGCATTGAAAGACTTGCCTTAAAGTACCATATCCAAGAATCCAAACTTCTACAAATACCTACCCCTAAGTTCTCCTTTCTGAGATACTACTAAGATTCTTTAGAGGTGGTACTCTCCCTTTTAAAAAGTTAAAGAAAAACTTAGTTTTGTATAAATAATGGGTTAATCTAGTTGTCTTTTGGGGAGTTGATAGTTGATCCTTCCATTCTATATCAAACTGTCAGCTACAATCTCTCCTCTCTTCTGATGTCTAAATAAATGAACCAAAAAAAAACATGGCGAGACTGTAGAAGAGCAAGCTACAGAAGAAGTGTGTATGGAAAGTTCACTACACCTTCAGGCCTTTTAAACTAGCTTGTGAAAGCAAATAAGATCACAATCATATCTATAAACACAAATGGGATTTTGTCATATTATGCATATTCATGAATCATCAAACATCTTTAAAAGATAGGAGATATTCTGATTCACATTTAGATATTTCCAGTAGGAACTAATAATACCTGAAGGGACAGAGGTAAGAATTCTAAATACAACTTTGCAATAGTTCCTCAATTCTCATCTTCCCCAAATCCCATCTTTCTTCTCTTGTTGAATGGCTTAACTGACATTCAGGCATTCAACAATACCCCTTCACCCCATGGCACTGATGTTATTTTGGGATGTGGAATTTCCTCTGTTTCTAAGGAAGGGCATGAATCTCAGTTGTAATCTTAAACACACTGATTAAAAATTATCAATTAGTGAAAATTCCAGGCCAGTTAAAGTGCAAAAGACACTTTGCTGCAATTTAAGACACATTGCAATTTAAATTGCAATATGTGCAATTTAAGACACATATTCTCTCTCTTTCTGAAGTCTTGATATGAAGATGTGTAGACTAGAATTGATGCAGCCCTGTGCTGTGTATTAGTAAGCCAAAGGGGTACTGATGCAAAATACCAGAAATCAGTTGGCTTTTATAAAGGGTATTTATTTGGGGCAGGAGCCCACAGTAACTAGGCCATAAAGCACAAGTTACTTCCCTCACCAAAGTATACTGCCACATGCAGGAGCAAGATAGCTCCCAATGTCCTCCAGGGTCCAGGCTTCCTGGGTTCCCCACTTCCCAGGGCTTGCCATCTCCAGGCTCAAGCTTCCTCTCTTCCCACGGCTTGCTTCTCTTTCCTCACAATCAAGCTCTCCTGTGAGCTTATTTCCCTGGGCTCCAGTTCAAGACTCCACACTTCCTTTTCTGTGGTGTCATTTCTCTGTGAGTCCCTGCCCACCAATGTCCCACTGACATGACCCAATCAAAGTCCAACCATCATCCAATCAAGCAAACGTAAAACCTCTGAATCCAATACACTCTAATACGTCCAGAGGAAAAGACCAGTTTACAAACACAATCCAATATTTCTCCTTGGAATTCATCAACAATATCAAACCACTACATGCTGTTACATTATTAGGACAAATGAATATAGCAGGGGGGAAGGGTGAAAACATTTTATAAAAAAAAGGTACTTAGTATCATTGAGTTAATGAATCAAACTGACCTGAAAACTCATATTACTGTTAGACTTTCCAATTTTTTTTGAACAGCAAATTGTCTTTGTTTATTTTTTACTCTGTTTGTCTCCTTTCTTGTTACTTGCATCCTGACTAATATTGTTATTCGATATTAGTGATTACCTAGAAATGTGCAAAATTTACAGCATTATAAATGGAACATTGATACAATGTACAAATAGCTTTTTTTTCCATTTCTGCTCTATCTGATATGTCTATGGTCTCACCTTCTACTACATCTCCTATCACCATTGCCTCCTATCCTGGTAGTCACATGCTCTGAGTCCTTTTAGCATTTTCATTATTTACTTATTACTGAGTGGTTGATTGATTATTAATTTACATTTTCCAATCTGAAATAAATTATGGAATTAACTATATCTTAATTATGGTTATTTATATGAATGACACTTAAAACATCCTAGCAATACAATTTTTCTTTTGTTTTGTTTTACTGAGTTATAAAGTATATGCAGTAAAATGCATGAATCTTAAGTGTACAGCATACTAAATTATTTACATCTATATATACCCATATAATCAACACTCACACCATTAGTTCATGGCTGACAACCACATTATCATTATCCCAGATTTCACTGAATACCTCCTTAGTTAATGCCCATCCCCTGCCCACAAGAAGGTAATCATTACTGTGACTTCTATCACCATGGATTAGATTTGCCTTATCTTAAACTTCATATAAATGGAATTGTACATTTATTTAAGTCTTCTTCAGTTTCTTTTAGCAATGCTTTGTAGTTTTCTGAATACAGGTCCCTTATGGCCTTGGTTAAGTTTATTCTTAAATATTTGATTGTTTTAGTCACTATTATAAATGGAAATTTTTCTGATTTCCTCCTCAGATGGCACATCAGTAGTATATAAAAATGAGATTGACTTTTGTGTATTAATCTTCTATTCTGCCACCTTGCTGAACTTGTCTATTAGTTCTAGTAACTTTGTTGTGGATTTTTCAGAACATTTTAGATAGACGATCATATCATCAGCAAATAGTGAAAGTTGTCACATTGTCATTCAATTTCCTGAAAGTCTGTTCCGTTATTTTCCATTCTCTTTTCTTTCTGTTCTGTCTTTTCCAGTTCAGATGTTCTGTCTTTGAAATCACTAATTCTGTCTTTAAGCAATTCAAATCTGCTTTTATGTGCCTCTGATGTATTTTTAACTTCATCCATTGTATCTTTAATTCCCATAAAATCTGTTAGTTTTCTTTGCAGACTTCCCAATTGTTTTTTATGCTCTCACAGTGTCTTCTTAATATCCTTTATTTGTTTAGCCATATTTTCTTTAAATTCTTTGAATTTATTTAGGAGAGTTGCTTGGTTATCACTAATTAATTGTCTTAAATCCTGTATCTCTTTAAGATATTTGGTTTGTTCCTTTGGCTGGACCATGTCTTCCTGTTTCCTAGTATGGTTTGTAATTTTTTGCTGCTCTCTAGGTATCTGAATATGTTGGTGAATTTACTCTGATGGCTAATTTCTCTCTCTTACCTATTTTTTTTTTTTCAGAGCTCTTCTTTGATATTTGGTTTAACTTATTCTAAATCTTTAAACTTTAAAATTGCCCAGATTAAGTTATCAAAATCAGGCCAGGACTCATTAATGGGGGGCAGAATTTTTCTCAGGGGGTAGGGTACAGAGAGTACTCAAAACAGTTTTGGTCCATGCAATTTCCAGACCAGCCAACAGATGACCCTTGTAGCACACCTTTGCACAGAGGTGTTTCAGTCTGTGCTTTCCTGTATTACTGTGTTGACTCTCCAGAGTGGAGATTTAAAGCAGACACTGCTGACTGAGTTCACTGAAGAAAAGCCCCACCTCCAATCGTCCTCCCTTTTCCCTTTAAACAGCTGACAAGAAAGATGTCTGTTCCCCTCTCAGTTGGCTACAGTGAGTCAGGTGTTTTACCCACCTTAAGATCTTGGAAGTTGGGGAGTGAAGCCCTTCCCAGCCACCACAGGGGGTTGGTAACTCAAGATTGTTGTTTTGGTTTTTTCCTTTCTCTGTCCGTCACCCTCCTGGGAGTTGTGTTGCACTCTCCGGGTCTGCTGACCCCCAGTGTGTGTCCCTTGGACAACTTTTGGTTCTTTCTCCATTGTTTTTGTAGGAGCATTGAACTATGCCTTTTAGTCCAATGCCATCTTCCCACAGCCCTCCCATTATGAATTCTTTTAGGTCTATCTTCTTTCATTCAATTTATCTTTTTGACATTCATCCATCAGTTGTGAACTTACCAGAGTTTGTTATTTTTTTGCTGTAGAATATTCCTAAATGAATATATCACAATATATTTATCCATTCTCCAACAATTAGGTTGTCATGAAAGTCCCTGCACATGCTTTTAGTGGACATAAGCACTCATTTCTAGGGTATATACCTAGAAGTGAAATTCCCGATCTCAGAGTAGGTTTATCTCTAGTTTTAGAGGATACTACAAAGCATTTTGCAAGATGCTTAAAACAATTTACCTTCCTACTAACAATATATGAACATTTCCATTATTCTACATTCTTGCTAACCTTTGTAATGAACTTTTTAAAAAATTTTACCATGCTGAACCATGGTTTTCAATTGTGTTTTTAATAAGCATTTCTCTGATAAGCAGTGATAATGAACACCTTTACATGTCCTCATGTGTCATTTGGCTACCTTTTGTGAAGTGGATGTTCAAGTCTTAAGTTGAATTCTCTGTATTTCGTATTTGCCTTGTAGAATTTATCTATTCTGGAAAAAATTCTTATGTCAAATATTCTGAAAATATTTCTTCCCAGTCGGTGGCTTCTCTTTTGCATTTTTAATGATGAAGACTGTTCTTGATAAATAGAGACCAACTTACAATTTTCTTTTACTTTATTGTTAGCTCTTTTTACATCTTTTCCAAAAATTTTCACTGAATGCAAAGCTATGAAAATATTTTTCTATGTTTTCTTCTAGAATCTTTATTGCTTTACCTTTAAGTTATAGATCTGATTTGCACTGGATTTATTTTTGTGAATGATTTGAAGTAGAATCTCCCATATCACCAAAACATTCTTACACATGTTTGCAAAGCAGATGAAATTCTTAAACTAATATATGCCATATAAATAAATTGTAACCTCTTTGTGTCACCTTACATTGAGGACTGAATCGTGTCCCCCTTCCCACAAAATGCATATTCAAATCCCAACCCCTGTGGTCCTGTGGGTGTGGACCCATTGTAAATAGGATCTTTTAAGATGCTACTTCACTTAAGGTTTGGCCTAAGTAAATCACACAGGGGTTTAATCCAGATTGTTGGGATCCTTTATAAGCATAATGAAACTCACACAGAGAGAGAGAGCTACAGAACACAGGGAGCAGCCAGTAGCTAGAAGTCAAGAGAACCTGGAAGAGAAAGGAGAACATGCTGCTATGTGCATTGCCATCTGATGGAAAAGCCAAAGAACCCCAGAGCTTGCCAGCCAGCCAGAAGATACAATCCCCAGGAGGAAGCAAGCTTTGTAGCAACTGAAACCATGAGCCAATAAGTTTCCCTTGTTAAGCCGATCTATTGTATGATACTTATTTTAGCAGCCAGAAAACTAAAACACAATAGCACCAATAGTAACAATGATTAATAGAAGCTAAGTTTTAGAATTCTATAAAATTCCATTAGATTATGTGTGGAATACTGAACAAACCTAACAGGTAAATGCATGAAATTAAAGCCAACACAATCTAAACTCTTAGGATTCAGGTCTGCTTAGAAAACTAAAGTACCCTGCTTTTTTTCACAAGTTCCTTTTGGGAGCTCCCTATATTGGGAAAAGATTTTATTTGTTTTGTTTTACAAAATTTATTTATAGAAAAAGAAAAGTGCTATGTAAACACAAAATCTACCTTCTTTCTATGACTTAATTAATTATGATGGAAATCACTTATTTGATGTTAGCTGTGCCAAAACATAGACACGAAAAGTCAAAATTCTAATGAGATAACCTTTGGAAAATCTGCCTAAGTTCCCTTTTTTTTTGGATTCTATGAAAGCCACAAAATATGATCATGCCAGTAGAAAAAGAACAAAAAGTTTTTTTCATTGGATAACTGGAAATTTATCCAGTCATCTGAAACAGAAGGTGATTCTTAAGTTCTGCTTGAAATGCAGAGGTGGATATTATAACTTCTGAATTCCATTCTAACTCAGAATCTGTGACAAGGACTAAATGCAGTTGATCAGGGAAATGTAGCAACCCTGGAAGAAATCCTCAATTGCAGCTGTTTTTCTCATCACTTATTCATTCTTTAATAAATACATACCAAATGCCTAATACATATTCCAGGGTTATAAAATTGACCAAGAAAGGCCCTTGCTTTCATGAAGAAATGCAATAAAATAGGTCAAAATATAGACCATAAAATAATTTTCAAGTTATTATGAGCAGAATAAAGAATATAGAGTGCTAAGCCAGAGAAAGAGCCAGGCAAACTTCCTTCAGATGATGATAGATGATCAGGGAAGCTCTCTGTAAGGAAGTACAAATTGTATAAGAGAAAAATTAAACCAGTCCTAAAACCACCCAAGCCATGTCACCAGGCATACAAATTGCTAAGGCAAAAATGAGAGAAAAAACTGACATGAACTAAGTCTGTTATATAATTTGTTTATTCACCTGTCTTTGGAAATGGCATAGCAGAAGAAATAGATATGAGCAGATTTCTAAAACACTGAGAGTGAAACACCAAGGTAACCATTGAGTCACTGGTTATCAACAGGAGACCCATGAATGGCAGTGTCACCAAGAGTCCTCTAAGCCTAATGTGCCTACTTACATTAATATATAAAATACATCCATTCCTCATAGACAACACAGACTCAGTCTGCATCCTGAAAGAAAACGTCCAGGAATCCAGAAGGAAGGTTTGGCTTTACACACTTTGATCTGGTTTACTTGAAGTCAAGGAACATACAGTATTCCAACCTCACTCTATTGTCTCTGGCTGATATTTACTTTAACCTTTGCCATCAGTGCGATTTATTATTTTTAATGGTGTTTCATGCACGAGCATAACATATTCCTCAAAGAGACAGAGTCTTGGCTTACCCCAAAAGAGTCCCACTTTCTCTAGGTGATTCTGAAACATTCTCAACTAATAGAAAAGGAACTTTAATATCTGACACAATGCATTATCATCTAAACAATTCTTATTTACATATATAGACATTTTCTTCTTGCAGAGGAAACACCATCTTTTTCTTTCTCTTTTGTTAAGTCTAAGGTAGAAAAAGAAACATTTCTAAGGAAATTTTAGAAAGTTTTCTTCAATTATTTTTCAGTGAATATCCAGTGCTTCTCCCACAATTAAAGAGAAAACATGACACAAGCATCTTCTATAAGGGCTCTGGATTCTTTTCACCAAGGATTCTCTGAACTTACTTGTTTGGTAAGATGTCAGTTTTGTGTCCAATATCCAGTTTTAAGAGATAAGAAGAATGTTATATTTTCATCCTATTTCCTTACACAAAGTCTAAAACTAGAAGAAGCATCATTAAATGGACAGTATTCTTTTAGGAGTGATACACTCAGCATAGACTTAAAATCACTCCTACCTAGACAATGAAAAACAAATATCTCAGAGAATTTAAGAAGAGATACTGCAAAATATATTTGTGAAGCTTAATTCAGCATGGCAAATTGCTTAACCCTCTCTTGGATGGATATATTACACGTGGTGTGTATGTGTGTGCATGTGTGTGCTTGTATGTGTGTATGTATAGACATATACATGGTTATGTGTATATACAAATATAGCCAATACAAATGCAACCTATATAATGTTACAAATGTTATTTTTCTTCAATAGTTTAGATGTATAAAACTTATGGGAGATATAAATTATGCTCAAGACAGCTCCCACAACATATCCAGTAGCTACTATGGAATTTAGAATATTAAAAAAAAATGTCCCTTCATAGTTTTCCAGTTCTTATTGTTTTGGAAAAAAACAATCTGAAACTTAGTGGCATAAAAAAACCATTTTGTCACACTCATGATTTCTGTGAGTTGAGAATTTGGACAGGATACAGCAGGGATAGTTTGTCTTTGTTCTACAATGCCAGAGGCCTCCACTGGTCAGACTCAAATAGCTGGAGATGATTGAAAACAACCAGGACTACAACAATCAAGACTGAAACATTCCAGGTGACTTCTTCACCCACATATCTGACAACTAACTGAAATTACATGAAATTTCATCATCAGAACTCAACTGATCTCAGCTAAGATTGTCAGCAGGCACAACTACAAACAACCTCTCCATATGGTCCAGATGGCAGGACAGCTAGGCTCCCAGAGAGAGTGCATTCTAAGAGGAAGTGTTCCAAGGGAGCCAGGCAGAAGCTGCAAAACTTTATGTATAACCTAGCCTCAGAAGTCACGTAGTGTCACCTCCACTGTGCTCTATTTGATAAAGCAATCACAAGCTGTCCTAGAGTTAAGGACAGGGATTGTATCACTACTTTTCCAGGAAGGACTGTGAAAGAACCTTGGGTATCATATTTCAAAACCTCCACAGTCTGCCTTCTGGCCAAAAATTATTTACATTCAGCCACATGAAAAATATGAAAAATACCCTTTCTCAAAAGTGCTCAAAAGGTCCATCCCCTAATAGCATCAGGCTTGAAGGATTTTGTCAGCTAATTCAGGTCCAGATGTAGATCAGGCATAGTTCCTCTCAAACAAAAGGCTGATGACCTAAAAACCCTAGTTTTCTGCCACCCAACCCCCCAACTACAATGGTTGTAAAATAGAATAAGGCTTATAGTCTCTATAAAGGCCTAATGGAGAACATATAAGTGTCCCTGGATCATAATGATTCTGAAATCCAGATGGGCATATCTTGCCAGTTCCTTGACTATGGTCCTATCCTATTATATGGGAGTAGAATTCTCCATTGATCTTAACTCCAACCTCTAGACTCAGGATTCTCCCTTTTAGTTACCCTTCCTCTCCCGTAAAAAATTAACCCATATTTGCTGAGCATTTTGTTAGACTGATCTTTGCTCATTGAATTATATGGGTCCAAGAGCATCTTTTATTTTCTTGTCTCTCTCACATTCAGTTCAACCTGGTACTGCTTCTGCCAATATTATTCTCTTAAAAGCTTTGTCAGTTTTTTGTACCAATTTACAATCCACTTCATTAGACAAAAGCTGTATACATACATCTCTTCATGAGATGTTATCTACCTGGCGTCTGGTATGAGACTGTTGTGGAACAATACCCTTAAATTTCTGGAAGCCTTATTGTTGAACAATCCGTGAGCTATGCCCATAACAAAAGGAGGCCTTTTGCCTGAGATGAATTATGAGAGGAAATGTAAGTACCATCTTAAACCCTTCTGAGACATAAACAAAAGACTTTACAGTCCTACCCTTGACTTTCCCCTGAGACCACATTTTACTGAAACTTCCCAGGATTTTATCTGCTCTGGGAGATAATGGGAATGAAAAATAGCTGGATTTTCCAACACAGTAAGAATGGGTCTTTTATAGTTTTTTAAATACTGCTGGAAAACTGAATAATTCCTTTTTTAGTTCATTTATTTCTATCCATATCTTATAATGTGCAGATAAAAGAAACCACCTAACACTTTTGATATTTTTCCTGGAAACATCCTTAGCCAGATGAATCAGTTTATTAAGTCTTAAAGTACATTTTCTATTTTTCAGATTACTACAGGTAACAATCTTTTTAGATTTTCCACTACTACATAATAAGGATCTACTTGTCTTCAGATTTCAATAATATTTTACTCATTCTCTTTTAAGGCTTTACTGACAGCTTCCTTGAGTCCTGTCAGGCTTCCACTGACAATCTCAAGAACTCTAACTTTCCAACCACTACCAAGATTCAAGTCAACATGTTTTAGGTTTTTGTTACAGCAGCACTCCACTTCCAATACTAAATTTTGTTCCAGTTGCTATTTCTGCATTAAAACAAAACTTCCTAATACTTAGTAGAATAAAACAAGTGTTTTAGCCAAAAACAATATACCAGAAATGGGTTGGCCTTTAACAATGGGAATAAATTTCTTACAAGCTTAGTTTCAAGACTAAGAAAAATGCCCAAATCTAGGCAATATCAAGCAATGCTTTCCCCCTGAAGACTGGCTGCCAGCAGTCTTGAACTCCTTTTACATGACAAGGCACGCGGCAGCATCTGCTGGTCTTTCCCTTATCTCCCGGGCCTTGTTTCTTCCAGCCTTCTGCTTCTGTAGTTTTCTATCTCTGAATTTCCTTCTCTTGAGAGAATTAAGACCCTCTTAAGGCCAGGCCTTGACTGAAATACTCTAATCATCAGGTCCTACTTAAAATAGGTTTACACCCATAGTGATGGATTAGATTTAAGAATGTATTTTTCTGGGGACCATATAGCTTCAAATAATCACAAAAATTAATTTTATTATGCTCATGGGTTTTCACGTCAGTATTTGGATGGGGCATAGTAAGGATGACTTGTGTATTTCGGACCTTAACTGGGAAAACTTGATCATGCAGGGTTGACTCAAACAGCTGTGAACTCTAATAGCTGAGAATGAAGGATCCATTTCCAGGGTGCCTTCTTCACTCACCTCTGCCACCTGAACTGAGATGACTTAAATTCCAGGCTCAATTGAGACTGTTGACTAGAGCACATACAAAAGGCTTCCCCCTATAGCTTGGCCTTCTTACAATATGGAGATCGGGTTCCAAAATGGAGCATCCCAAGAGGGAATTTCCAGAGAACTTATTCCAAGAAAACCAGTGGAAGCTTCATGACTGTATTAGTCAGGGTTCTCTAGGGAAACAGCATTAACAAAGGATATCTGTCAATAGTATGTGATTATATGAGTCTCTCATGCAGCTGTGGGGATGCACAAGTCCAGGTTCCGCAGGTAGGCAATTAAAGTCCAATGAAGATTCTTGATGAGTTCTGGGAGATGTTGGTTGTCCAAAGATGAGCTGGGAAATTCTCTCTCAATGTTGGAATCACTTCCCCTTTTAAGGCATTGAATTAATTGGGTTAAGAGTCACTCTTGCTGATGGCAATCTCCCTGACTGACATAATTACCAGCTACCTATAATTTACCTCTGCAGTAAAGTCAATAGTGACTAAAGTCCATAAATGCCCTTGTATTACAATTAGCACAGTGCTTGCTTGATCAAACAACTGCGCACAATTACCTGGCCCAGTTGACACAATAGCCTAACCATCACAATGACCTATTATCACCTCACCCCAGAAGCCACAAAGCATTATTTCTGCCATATTTTATTGCTTAAAGCACACAAGTTTACCCAGATTCAAAGGAAGGGTATAGAGACCACCCTTCAATGGAGGAATGCCAAAATATTTGGGGGTAATTTTTTTTAACTGCCAAATAGTTTCTATAGTTCCTTTTGCCACAAATTATTTTTCTTACTGACATTTAAGCATAAATTCCTGATGCAATGGCTCTGTGACTTGTTTAAATCACCTTCTTAGGAGCAATTTGGAAAACTACCTAAGTAATCTGTAATGACCACTAGTTAGTTAAATAATGGATCAATGTCTGTCTTGTATGTGAGAAAAGTGAAATAAAAAGAAGCATATTGAAGTGGTTTATCCATAGTGGAAATATGGATAGTGAGAACAGAAAGTAAGATTCCTAATTGGCTCCCAGAGGCAAAAGCATTCAGCTAGGACCTTAATGGGGCTATTGGCCTAGGGGGAACCATACCCAGTTAACTCCTAGGAGTCGTAAGTGATATCTTATGACCATAGATATCGACAATGATGCATAACTGACATCTTTCTTTCTAATTAGCGATTTATTCTTTCAACAATATCATTTCCTATAACCAGAAGTGTGGCATAAACAGCTAACTGACCATCTGTGACCTGTGCTTTTTTCCAGTACTATAGAGCTGGGGGGTGAAAGTGGCCTGCAGCAAGAGACTATATTCCCCAGGTTTCTTGTAGCTAATGGAGGCTAGGGACTAATTTTGGCCAAAGGAGTGTTATTGGAACCAATATATGTCACTCTATGACATGGTTTTTGAACCATTTTCTGCATTTCTTCTTGGGCTGGTCAGACTCTCTAGAGCACAAAATACTGATTGCCAGGATTCTTGGAGCCAAGGAGCAAAAGGAAAAGTATTGAGGAGCTCAGCATTTAGCATTCAGTGTAAATAAATAAATTCAAATGAAACCTTTGTTTTTGTAAGAGACCAAGGCCCTCCATTTTGCCTGGCATCCCCCAGTACAGAGATCTTCTGTTTACCCTTCAGAGAATCAATCTTCATACATCTGCTGAAGTGGTAAAGAGCAGTTTCCTAGATGCTTGGACTGTGGGAGGGGATATAAGGGTATGATTCCTTCTCAAATAACTTTAACCCAAACTACTGTATTTAGCAGCCATCTCTTCCTCCAGATGCCATCAGTTCCTCAAACTTTGAAAGACTGCAGTGTAAATCAGCTTGTTTCTCAGCTTTATTCTTTGCTAGTTTAGGTCTGGATTTCTTAGGCTATGTATATATATACATATATAGCCTATTAAATAGGCTAATATACTATATTATTTTCTACTTAATCATCCATTTTTTAGCTTCCAAAATATTGTTGCTGTTTTATCCTTCCCTATTCTCTTTATTTTTATGTTCAATCTACCATCTCAATCCATAACATTACTTACTTTCTTAAACATTATCATATTTGTTGCTTATTCTGCATTTGAAAAGTCCAACCAAGGACCGAGAAGTCCTTGTATGGTTTCTCTGCTAACTCTTCCTTACATTGACTTAGTCTTCTAGAGCATGGATAGTGATGCTTGATTTTAAGAGTTTTCTTTGATCTTTATCTGTGGGAATCCTAAAAGTCTAGTAGGGACAGTTTTCCTCAGAGAGGATTTGGTTCCACTTTTGTCTGTAGCTAAAGGAAGCAATAATCTTGTACTGCTTCATCCCTGTGGTGACGGCCCCCAATAGCCTTATCTCCTTAAGCACTCTCCTCCCACACTGAGTCATGGCTAGCTGAGAAAATCAGCAAAATAATGCAGAAGTAATGGTATGTGACTTCAAAAACTAGGTCATAGAAGACATTGCAGTGTCCACTAGGCCACTCTTAGATCTCTGTCTGGTGGAATGTACCACCATATCTTGAGGCATGGTAGACCTGGCATGTATGGAAAGGCCCATGTGAAGAGGAACCAATTTGCAACACTACCTTACCAGCCATGAGAGTAAGGCAGTTTGGAAATGGATCCTCCAGCCTTAGTCAAGCATTCAGATGACCCCAGTCTCCAACCTTCAAGTCTTCCATTTGAGGTTTCAAACATCATGGAGCAGAAGCAAGTCATCTTGTCATCTCCTCTATGCCTTGTGTGAATATCCGATCCACAAAACTTTCAGATAATAAAATGATTATTATTGTTTCAGATCATTAAAATGTGAAGTGTTTTGCATTAATAAATAACTAAATATATCCCACCTTATTATCCCTATAACAGAAGCCCTGCTCTTGGTATCTTACCTCATTTCTATTCCTTCTAAATACCTGAAATTCAGGTCTTTCAGGTAAGGCCTAGTTCATTTTATTGGGTGGGAGGGAGGGGAAGGGAAGCAAAAAGAATTTATAGTGATATTCCCTCATTTTCCAGAATCTAGATTTTTTTGTACTGGAAGGGTCTTTCACAGCAATGAGTGAGCCATGATGCTGGAAAACCATGATAGTACAAATGTATTTTCCCCAAAAGTTTTCCTACCAGTAGTTTTATGCACTTATATGTTTTTAAAGTATTTCCCACTTCAACTCCTCAGAAACTATGCTAAGTAACTTATTTTTTCCTTTTTTAAATTTTATTTTAAAAGAAGCTTTAGATTACATAAATGTTACAATGAAAATATATGGGATTTCCATATATCCTACTCTCACCCCATCCCACACTATTCCCCATTAACACCCATCTTTCGTTGGTGTGGTACATTTGTTACAATTGATGAACACATATTGAAGTATTGCTACTAACAATGGTCTACAATTTACAATTTGCACTGCACAATTTTGTAAGTTTTGACAAAGTGTATGTATCCCTCATTGCATTGTCATGTAGAACAATTCCAATGTCCCAAAATGCCCCACGTTATATCTATTCTTCCCTCTCCTTCCCCTCAGAACCTCTGGTGACAATTGCTTTTATATCAGTGTTACAAATTCTTCCATTACCAGAATTATAATAAGTCTACTTTGGTCCACAGTTGCAATCCCCCTTTATGTTTGTCCATGCCTCATTCTTGAGGATTTGGGTATGGTGATGGCCACTCTGCTTCTAAAGGATAGGGGGCTTAGATCCCATGGAGCTGTTGTAGATACTCTCATTTTTGGGAGGAAGGGCACGGTTTATCATTATCCTTTTGTTAGTTATCATGCACAAGGCTGATGAACTGGAGAGTAGGTGCAGGCAGCAACTCTGCTGAGAATCAAGGCTCAACTGGCATATGAACAGACTGAAGATTTAAGTCTCTTAAATATATTTTAGGACACACATTTAACAGGTATAGTGTTAATTATAGATTCAAATAAAAAGGGCATAAGAACCATGTATAGGAAAATCATAAATAAATCCTACTCTGTTACATTGGGGGGATAGATCACCACATATTCCAAGATAAGGTTCACTGACAGGGTGCCAATTTCCTGGGGTTGTCTACCCTGCCTATCATGTCCAGGTGTCTCTAGAACCCTCAGGACCCCTCTTGCTTGAGGCACTGTTTACTGTGGCAGTCAGTGAGGCTCTCCTGAGATATGCATAAGTGTTACCTCTGGAATGACCTCCCAACTCACTTTTAAATCTCTTAGCCATAGAAACTCATTTGTATTTAATATTTCCCCCCTTTGGTCAAGGTTTTTTTTCCAAATGCATTGCTGTCTGGCACTTGGTCATAATCCCTCTATGCCAGGGAGGCTCATCCCCGGGAATAATGTCCTACTCAGGGGGGAAGGTAGTGAGTTTATATGCTGAGTTTGCCTTAGAGAGAGGCCACATTAGAACAACAAGGAAGCTTTCAGCAGGTAACTCTTAGGCAACATATAATACTAGGCTGTTTCAATTTCACAAGAACAAGGTTCATAAATGCAAGTATTAATATCAGGGGTCTGGCATATTAGTCTGTTCTCCTTCACAAGACACTGCCAATATACTTGGGGAATTTTTGCCACTGTATTAGAGAATGTAGCAGGACTCCCCAGGATGGGAATTCAATATTCTTTTGGTCATTGTGTAGGTTTCCACCCACTGCGACAGCACCCCATGGGCACTTGAACACATTCATACTCCATAAAGGCATACCTCAGTTACACTCCTCCACACACATGCCCCCACCACTGACACCTGCACCAGTGATCCTCCCCTGTCACAGTTGCAACTCTTCTGCAATAAAAAACCTCCCCAAACAAAGCCAAAATAAATAATTAAAAATAAAATAAAAATGTTTTGCATTGGGTCTTTCTTCACCATAAGGTCTGTTATCTTTTATGTACAGTGACAATTTCTTATGTATGTTCCCCCAGCGTCTTTTTTTTTTTTCAGTTTATTTTCAAAGAAGCTTTAGGTTATAGAAAAGTCTCATAGAAATATACAGAGGACTCATATATCTCACCCCAACCTTCACATTTTCTACTATTAATAACATTTACTTGAGTATGATGCATTTTTTACAACTGATGAACAAATATTGAATCATTGCCACTAACCATGGTTAATGGTTTACATTATGGTTTATATTCTGCACATACATTTTTATTGGTTCTAACAAATTGCATAATAGCCTGTATCCATTATTGTAAGACATGCAGAAGAATTCCAATGCCCTATTAATGCCCCATGCTCCATCCATTCTTCCTTTCCCCTCCCCTCAGAAACCATGGTAACCAGTAGATTGCAATTTTTGAAGAATAAATTCATGGTTACATGCATTAATATTGAGGGCTTGACATATTGACCTTATTTTATTAGGCACTGCCTGTGTTCTAAGTTCTCAAGATTCTCTATTTGAAAACATAGCAGGACACCCCAGGATGGGAGTTTAATATTTTCTTGTTTATTGTATGGGTGTTCACCCACCGAGATAACACCATATGAAAAGATGAATACTTTCATATTCCACAGAAGCATGCCCAGGCATGCTCCTTCCCACATCCCCTACCTCTGATGCCCTACACCAGTAACCCTCCCCTGCCACTGTAGTTTTTATCACAGACCTACAAATCCCCAGAGTTCACCTGGTCCTTCCTCCAGCCCTCCCTCCAGTTCCACGGATAGTCCAACCCAATCCCTCTCCCTCCTTGCTCACCCTCATCACATTCCAGCACCGTGGACCCCACTCACATCCCTGCACCACTATCACCCCCATCCACTGCCAAACCACCCCCTCCCACTTTATCATAGATTTTGCCCATATTGAGCATTGAATGCCAAGTACTTTAATTAATCATACAACTCATTTATGGTTCAATGACTATTTTTTAAATCTAGTGTAACTAAATTTTTCTTTTCACTATAATTGTAACCATATGAATAAATGTAAAAGCATGAGCTTTAAAATTGAATGAAACTGAATCAGAGATTCATTCCAACCACATACAAGCTATCTATCCTTAAGTATATTGCTTCAAATTTTACATGCTAATTAGATACAACCTCCACAAAAATGAAATAATAATACCTCCCCTACAGTAGTGATGTGAAAATTTAAAATAATGCTTGTAAAATACCCAGCAAAAAGTAAATTCTTGAGAAAAAAAATCATTTTTATTATTAGATTAAAATGCTCCTGCCCTCTAGAACACAATACATGGGGAAAGATAATGAAAGCAGACCAATTAGATTAAAGTTTAAAATGCATGCAGGGAAGGAGTGGAGAGTAAGTTTGGGAACACAGTATATTAAAACATCAGTGATAAGAAGTTAGGAAAGGGAAGCAGACTTGACCCAGTGGTTAGAGCATCCATCTTCCACATGGGAGGTCCGCAGTTCAAACCCTGGGTCCCCTTGATCCGTGTGGAGCTGGCCCACGCACAGTGCTGATGCACGCAAGGAGTACCGTGCCACACTGGGGTATCCCCCACGTAGGGGAGCCCCACAAGCAAGGAGTGTGCCCCATAAGGAGAGCCGCCCAGCACGAAAGAAAGTGCAGCCTGCCCAGGAATGGCGCTGCACACACGGAGAGCTGACACAACAAGATGATGTAACAAAGAAACACAATTCCCGTGCTGCTGACAACAACAGAAGTGGACGAAGAAGAAGACACAGCAAATAGACACAGAGAACAGACAACTGGGGTGGATGGAGGTGGGGAGGGGAGAGAAATAAAAATAAATAAATAAATCTTAAAAAAAAAAAAAAAAAGAAGCTAGGAAATCTGAGCTTTGTGCTACTTACGGCTCTCCAGTCCTGAGTAAATGATTTTACTGCTCTGGGCTTCAATTTCTTCTTCTGTAATATGGGCATCCTAATATTGCCAGTCCTCACCAAAAATCTGAGAATTAAATGAGGCTGTGGATGGGAAAATGCCTTGAAAATGGCAAGGCACTGAAGAAATAGAAATTATCAGTGTTTTTTTTTATTTGTTATAATTTGTACCCAAATAGAGAAAATCAAATTCACAGAGTAAGTTCATTGTTTTCATGCTAAGAACTGTACACATCTTTTCAGAATAAGGTGCCGTTTTTAGCAAGAGCATTTTCACACTAGAGGGAGGATACTAATAACCAAACTGCAGATGTGAAAGGGGTGATTTGTCTTTTATTTTATGTATATATTCTCCAAAACTCTGTAATTTAAACCTATACACATGAATTTGTGTTAAATTTTTTATCAGAATTGTGTTCTTTGATTTTCTGCTCACTGAATACAGATTGTAGCTATTCAATTAAGATAAATGTATAAATGCATATTGTTCAGAAATTGTATATCTATTTAAAGGCATAGTATGTTATGACTTTTAATTTATTTTAGGCATGACTATTAAACTTGTATAATTCTTTACATTACTGAGAGAAATATTTTTCTTAGATATGTAGAGAAAGTCATATTAAGCTATATGAAAACAGAATATTTCCACAGAGCAGCATTTGCCAAATTCTTATTTTCCATATACAAGATTAAATACAAAATATGTCCTCATATAGAATTTACCAAGCATATCTTTAAGCATACAGAATGTTTATAAGCCCTATATTCTCCAATTTTGAACACATGTATAGAAATATATAAAATAAAAATGATCACAGCTAATTTTTTGATGGATTATTGCATGCCAGACATTGTGTTAAGTGTTTTGTATGCATTAACTTATTGAATCCTCACAATAAAACTATGAGGTACTTACTATTATGAGGCTACTTTTACAGAGAAGAAACAGAATTTAAAGTGTTCAACAACTTCATCGTAGGAAACAAAAACTACTTACCCTAAGTATTTTAAGCAGAAATTTTAAAACACACCTTACTACATAGCTCACAAGGTAAAGAAAAATAATTATGGACAAATTTTAAAAGACCATTTTAATTGCTATATATTTCTGATGATTAGGCTAATGAGTCAACTTAGCCAGGTAATTGTGCCAAGTTGTTTGGTCAAGCAAGCACTGGGCTAATTGTAATATAAAGACATTTATGATCTTTAGTCACCAGTGAGTTTATTGCATAGATGGCTGATTGCACCTACAACCAACCAGGGAGTTTGCCATCAGCAACAAATGATGTTTTATCCAATCATTTGAATGTCTTAAAAGGGGAGGTGATTTCAGCATTCAGAGGGAATCTTGCAGCTTGACATCAGACAGCCAACGTCTCTTGGAAACTCATCAAGGACCTTCATCCAAGTCGCTGGTTTTCAGTCTGCCTACAGAATTTGGACTTGTGAATCCCCACGATTACATCAGAGAATTTTATGAAATTTTATACTATTTACAGATATCTCCTGTTGATTCTGTTTCCCTAGAGAATCTTGACTAATACACAATATTAAAACACAGAATGCATCAAATTTAGTGATTTGAAGGAATTTGTAATCTTAAATACTTAAAAATAAACAAAGCCTAAATTAAATTTTAATTTAATGACATAATTGTCCATCCTAAGAAGTTAAAAAATGAACCATAGAATAAAATCAAAATAAAATAAGATATGTAAATAATACATTAATTAATTAATTAAACCGAAAGTCATAAAATTTAATGAGATCAATAATGACAAAGTTGGTTAATTTTCATTTCTTTTTCTAGAGAAGTTGTAGATAGAAAACTCTTTTAATGAAACTGACAAAACTAATTAACCTTTGCTAATTTTGTTTGAGAGAAGAAAAAAAGGAATATTATGAATGAAAAGGGAATATAATCAAAGAAAGTAAAAGAACATAAACATAAGAGAATAGTATTAACAACTCTATGCCATTCCTTTAAAAATAAATATAATTTACCAAAAAAAAGTTAAAACCTTGTATAGTCCTTTAACTACTAATGAAATTAAAGCAGTAGTAAAGAGAGACTTCTGTAAATATAACAACAGGCCCTAATGGTTTTAAAAGGCAAGTTCTCTAAACTTTCAACAAATTTCTATACCTATACCCCTAGGCAATAGAAAAAAATAGTTAAACTTCCATTTAAATTATAAGCCCAATGTAATACTTATACCCAAACTAGACAAATCATTACAGTACTTCTTCACTCACAAATATGGTAGCAAAATGCTTTAAAAAATTAAATCCAACAGTGCATTAAAAAGATAACACATTATGACCAAATTAGGTTTATTCCAGTTATGCACAATAGCACGTATTAAAAAACTTCTGTTAATGTAACTTTAAATAAAACAGACTAAAATAGATGCAGAAATTTGATAAAATTCAAACTTCTTCATGATTTAAGCTCTTGGTAAATTAGAAAAAGAAAGGAATTTCCTTAAGCTTATAAAAATTGCCTATAAAATGCCTAAATTATTCTAAAGATAGAAATATTGGAAGTATTATCTTTAAAATCAAGAACAGGGACGTGGACTTGGTCCAACAAATAGGGCTTCCACCTACCACACAGGAGGTCCGCGGTTCAAACCCCGGGTCTCCTTGACCCGTGTGGAGCTGGCCCATGCGCAGTGCTGATGCACGCAAGGAGTGCCCTGTCACGCAGGGGTGTCCCCCGCGTAGGGGAGCCCCACACGCAAGGAGTGCACCCCGTAAGGAGAGCTGCCCAGCACGAAAGAAAGTGCAGCCTGCCCAAGAATGGCACCACACACACGAGAGCTGACACAGCAAGACGATGCAACAAAAAGAAACAGATTTCTGGTGCTGCTGATAAGGATAGAAGCAGTCACAGAAGAACACACAGCGAATGGACGCTGAGAGCAGACAACTGGGTGGGGGTGGGGGGGAGAGAAATTTAAAATATATATATTTTTTAAAAATAAATAAATAAAATAAAATCAAGAACAAACAAGTGTCTTAATATGTCAGGGCTGCTTTAGCAAACACCACAGACTAGTTAACTTAACAACAGAAATTTATTGTCTCACAGTTTGGTTGTCTAGAAGGTCAAAATCAAGGTCTTGGAAAGCTATATTTTCTCTGAAATCTGTAGCATTCTGGTAGTGGCTTGCCAGCAATCCGTAACATGGTGATCTATCTCCTGCCTCCTTGTCCAAATTTCCTTTACTTCTAAGGATTCCAGTCATCCTTGATTCAGTTTGACCTCAACTTAATAGGATCTTTGAAGATCTTATTTATAAATGAGTTCATATCCACAGTATCAGGAGTTAGAACTTAAACATGTCTTTATGGTGGACATGCTTCAATCCAGAACAACAGAAAGTGCATTTATCACAACTTCTGATCAACGGTGTATTGTACATTCTAGTTAGTATACTTAAATAAGCAGAATAAGTTAGAGTCTTAAGAATTAAAAAGGGTGACATAAAGCTGTTATTATTTGTAGATATTAGCAATCACATTAAAAACCCAGAAAAACCTAAAGAAAAATGATTCAAAATAATGGCAGCAATTAGCAAGATGGATGGATATAAGATTAACATACAAAGGTCAGATGCATTTCTACTCTCCAGAAGCACAAAACTAGAAAACATAATGAAAAATAGAACTCCATTTATAAACTGTATCGAGTGCACAAGAATAAATCCAAAGAAGATACCCAATACCTCTTCAGGATAAATCATGAAACTCAGTGAAGCAGTATTAAAGACTTAATACCATTAAAAGTTTATTCTCCCCAAATTGCTTCATAAGGCCAATAATTTTCAAATAAGTTCCACCAGTATTTTCTATGTCTCTTTTAAAGATGATTATAAGTTTGTATAATGAATATAGGGTCAAGCATAGTCAGGACACTTCTGAAAGAATGGAGGAGATATTTGTCCTATCATACATCAAGACTGATTATAAAACTATAGTAATTAGGACATACGGTGAAAGGATAGCTAAAATCACCTTTAGTGGATACATCTTTGGTATGATGACAGATGTATTATGTGAAATCAGTGAGGAAAGCAGAGTTTGGTCAATAAGCAAAGCTCAAGAAAAAATTTATTCTCCATGTGGAAGAAGTTGAAAATCAATCCCTATTTCATACAATATGAAAAATATATTCCAAGTGAATTAAGTACTTAAATATCAAAAATAAATTTTAAAACTCCCAGTAGAAAATATAAGTTACAGTCATTTAGTCTTTGGGTTATAGGAAGATTTCTTAAAATATTTACCACAAAAAAATAAAATTTGATAAGTTAGGCTACATTAAAGTCAACAACTAAGAAAGTAAAAATACAGGTTTCAAGTAAACAACAAATAGTAAATATATTTAAAATATTTTCAAAGGACAAAGGATCTATATCAGGAAGATGTGACACAATTTTAAATAACACCGAGAACAAAAATAGCATTATAGACAAATGGGAAAAATACACGAGGGGATTCACCACAGAATAGGAAATACATGAGGCCAATACATATGTTAGAGCTCTTCATTTTATCAGAGATCTGGAAATTAAGACCATAATGAAGTAACATTTTATATGCCTTCACTTGACAAAAATTTAAAAATTTGAACAGTCCAAGTCTTAGAAATGGCCCACAGGATCTCTAATATGTTGCTGATGGGTATGTAAAGAACTACAACTTTGTGAAACGGTTTGGTTTTATAATCTAATATTGAACATTCATGTATCTCAAGGCTCAGCAATCCAAGTCCTATTGTATACACAAAAGAATTCTTTGCACATGTATAAAGAAGACATATTCAAGAATATGTACAGCAGCAGTGTCCACAGCAGAAAAGCCTTGGAAATAACCCAACTGTCCATCAGTTGGAGAGTGGATAAAAAAAGTGTGATATGCATGAGTGAATATTACATTTCAGTGAAAATTAACTATAGTGTCACATAACAAACAATATCAATCTTAATTATACACTATTAAGTGAAATTGTAAGTCTTAAATAATTACATAAAGCATTACACTCTGTTATAAAAAACAAATATAAATGAAATAGGCCTTTTTTAAAAGAAATAATTATAGAAGCCATAAAAAAGAAAGCAATGGAATGGACACAGAAGTCAGAATGTGCAGGTAAGTGGAAGAATGGAACGAAAAGAGTAAAACATATAAGTAGAATGCCCATTATTTTCAAGGGCCTGATTACTGTTTTGCATGATGGCTTCACAGGTGCTTATTACATTGTTAAAAATAACGAATCCAATAATAAATAAATATGGAACATGCATTAACCAACAAGAAAGTGAAGAAAAGCATGGAAATTTTAAGACATCTTGAATCATTTTTTAGGTTACATAAGCATAATAAAATAATTTAAGAAATAATTAGGCGACACCAGGGGGTGAATGAAGTCTAACTCATGAACTATGCCTATATCCTTTCTTAGGATATAGTGTTTGCATTTTTTAAAGTTCAATAAAGAAGAGTTAAGATAAGACTTTCATAGAAATCTGTTCTTTGGCAAATGAGATGACTCCTGAATAGATGGCTGACATGAAATAAAAAGTAGACTTGCATTTTTCAAGACTTATTTTTTTCTTTTAGAGAAAATGTTTCTTTATTTTATCATTCAATAGCATCTAAGAATGTGTTATAGATTGACAGTAAAGCTGTCACTGAGTAAACAAGTCTAGCCAATTTACTTCAGATGATTCAACCTACCATGTTATCTTCTCCAAAGGAGTGAAATGCTAACACCGCAGGGGCCTAAGCAGCAGTTTTATATGGAGGATGATTATTTCAGGGGTGAAGTAAGCCTGCTTAGAGGGTCAGCAGGCAATTTAGCGCCTCCCTTTATCAGCCTATACTGATGAAAGATAAATTTAAACTGTCTTTCAAATTAGCAAATAGCATATAACAGCTAAGCATGCCCCTGGTGGAGTGAGAGAAGGTGGCTTCCCTTTCAGTGTCAGAGATACATCCTCTGCATGAGACACAAAGAAATGGCTCTAAACTGCACACTTTGTATAGATGTAAAAAGTTATTGCCTAAGGTTTCTGAGGAAAATTCTTTTAAATTGCAGTCTGATTTGGTAGGATGAGACCTACAACTATAAATTGAAAAATAAATTGGATAATTTAAATCAAGACCATCTAAATATAGTCCTAAACTGATCAAAGGGAAAATTAGGGAAAAAGAAGGAACATTATTGTAAAAACGGAAAAAAACACAGTAAAAATCCTTCTCTGTCCTTTTACCTTTCTACTTGCAAATAACCATCTGCCTCCAGAGCCTGGAAAGATAGCACTGGTGAATGAAATGGGCTGGTTAGTATAAGACGATTTACTTATTTTATTCGCATTTTAAAATAGCTCATAATGAAATTTTAGTCTCCAACTATTTTTTTTAAGGGTGTACAGGGGATTGAACCCAGGACCTCATACGTGGAAAGCAGGCACTCAACCGCTGAGCTACCTTCACTCCATCCACTCCCCAATGAGAGTTGTTTTTTCCATTTGTTTGTTTGTTCTATTTTTAGGTGGTACCAGGCATCAAACACGGGATCGTGTACATGGAAAGTAGGCACTCAACCACTTAAGCTGCATCTGCTCCTCTCCAACTCTTTTTAAATCATTAAATTTTTATCATGTATCTTTTTCAAATGCATTTTTCCAGGAAATTTTCATAATTCTCAAATGATTTTTTTTAGCCTAGGTATCTCATGCTGAATTTTTCACAGATACACTTTGTATATTAAGCATGTAGAAATATTTTTAACTTCCAAAAAGGAACTATCTCTTCTTTTTCTTGAAACACATTCCTAGTCGAACAGTCCTTTTCTAATGTTTGATAGATAAGTAGGAAAATATCTCTCTGCTATAAGACAAATCACAGTGCAAGGATAATCATATATGGTGACTGGCACATGACTTCAGTCGTGGGGTTACAGTGGAGAGTAGTGAGGACTCTGGAAAACTGCCCGAAAGGGGAAGAAGAGACCCAGCTCCCACCATTTAGTGCCATGTGAGCATAGAAGCCAAGGAAAACAGCTCTGATTTTTCAAAAGAAACCAGAAACCCATGTTTTTAGGAGAAAAAAAATCAGATTTATTTTACTGTTAGCTTATTCACGCTAAATAAAACACATGGGTAGAATGAATTCAGGTATAGGTTACTGATTGCTATCTTTGAGACTAAAGGATAATCATCTGAATAGATAGTTTTCCCTTCGGACTTACTTCCCTTCATCCTCTCCTCAGTTGTTACTCCTTCCTCCCCCGCCTCCTCCGCCTCCTCAGCCCCTTTTCTCTTTGTCCTCTCCTTCTCTTCTCCAACTACTAAATTCTGGCTCTCAAACCATGCTCTTCCTAAAACAAAATTTGACAAGGTAAACTTAGTGACCGGCTAATAAAATGAAATCTTGTTGTTCATTGCCTAATTTACAGAAGAAAAGTAAGCCCATGGCTATTCAATCTGAAAAAACTTCTTTCACAATGTAGCCAGTGTCTACTACCACTCGATTTCTACCTGACAAGAGTCCTGATCAGGTATAGTTTGACAGCCCTTGCTTTCTGTGTTCATGTTTATTGGAAGTTGTGATTTTTTCATTACACACATTTAATGTGGCCATATTTTTTGCTAACAGAGACTTTGGTGGACACAAGTCATTCTTTTTAGCTTCCCAATAAGAGATTTTCTTTCCTTTTCTTTTTGAACTGCCAATTTCACAAGGCAAAGGAAAGCTCTGGCTGAGAAACTAAAAGAATGACAAATGTGGACCTATGGAAATTGACAATGCCAAAATCTCAATATCCTAGTCTCCCTTGAAGCTGGAGTGGAAGCACAAGCCCTGTGCTTCACCTATCAGATGCACCAAATCGGACACGGAATCAGAAGCTTAGGAATGCAAAGAAGCAGGGTGTGTGCAGAATCCTTTCTGGTGAGGATGCCAGGAACAACCATCTCACAAATGTCCTTCTTGCAGAGGCAGCTGGAGCAATAATGGTTATAGTTGCAATGCCTAGTGTGTGGCATCTCAAAATTGTCAGTGTCAGCTAGGACATCTATACCCAGGAGCAGTGCCCAGCAACAGTGTCCAGCAGGTCTTCTTGTACCATGGCAGAACTCAAGCATTGTTCTTGGCAGTCGCATCTCCAAGCCTGGTTCTCCACCCATCCAGAAGATTTCATGAACTACTCTGTATATTGAAAATTCCTTGTATGTTTTAAATTACCAGACTTGGATTCTCTTACTTGCAACTGTTACTTGATTTATAGAAAAATTAAAGTTCTCAATAGATATGGTGTTTTTCTCATGATGTCCAAGTTTGACCTCATGCACAAGTTTAAAAACTGCCATCTAAGAGTTGAAGGTAAAGCACAGTGGTTACTCTCTAGTTTAAATTCAAGTACTGCTACTTCCTTTCTGTGTGGCCTTAAGATTCCTACACTTCTCTGTGCCTCAGTTTCCTCATCCTCAAAAGAGGACAATAATAATTAGCCTTCATCTCATGGGATTGCTGTAAGAATTAATTAAACAAGGGCTTAGAGCATAGTGAGCACTCAGTAAGTGGTAGCTATGGAAATTATTTTCCCCCTGAGCTATATCAGAGAAGGAATAAGACCACATAACTAGGTGGATTTGCTGTTGGCATAGTCACACTATTTGGTTGGGTGTTAAAAAAATAGATAAACAGAGCCAGAGATTAATTATAAGACACTGGAGTAAAAATGCTTGGGTCTCAACCTCTTTTGAAGACAATCAGCAGATACCAGAACTGAGATTCCTAAAGAGAGAAAACTCTGAGAAACCCAAATAACATCTGTCCCCTTAATGTTTCTTTTTTTGAGTCCTGGAAAATATTCCTAGAAAGTCTCACCTTTTGCATTCCTACAGTTTTCTCAAGCCCGCTGACCCTGTAAGGCCCTTGGGATGTATCAGTGAATAAAAATGAAACTATTTCTGCCCTCATGGAGATTATATTACAGACAAAATACATAAAGACATAATAAAAATAAATAAATAAGTAAATTATATGATATCCTGAAATACAGTTTTGTGGGAATAACAGAGCAGGATAAGGGATCTCTAGAGTGCCCATGAGAGGAACTTGCTGCAGGTTAACAATTTTAAACAGAGGGGTCAAAGTAGACCCTTTTAAAAAGGTCATCTTTGAACAAAGACCTAAAGGAATTCAGAGTTAACTGTATGGGTAGCTGTGCAAAGAGCATTCCAGGCAGATAGTATAGCCATTGTAATTGTCCTAAAGAAGGTCCATGCCTTGAGTGTTGGGAAAACAGCAAGGAGGTTACTAGAGCTAAAGCAGAGTGCTGGAAAATGTCAGATGGATCACAGATAACTAGGAATTACTACATCTAGAGACTTGTAGTAATTACAATGATTTTGGCTTTCATTCTGATTGTAAAGAGAAGCCAAAGGAGGATTTTGAGGATAGTAGTGACTAATATATTTTTTGTTTTAAAAGTAACATCCTGGCTTACTTTGTTGACTAAAAAATATGAAAGGGTGTAAGCAAGGACAAAAGCAGGGAGTCCTGTTAAAAGATTATTTCAGTAATCCAAGAGAGCAATGATGATGCCTTATACAACTACCAAGATGGAAGTAGTATAAGGGTGAGAATTAATCAAATTATTTTTTTATAATTTGAAGTAGAGGTAGCAGGACTTCTTGATACTTGCTTTCAATTTCTTTTCTCTGTCTTGTCAATCCACCCTCTCTTGTCTTGTCCTTTCACTCCCAACTGCCTTCTTACCAACACCTTGATGCCAAAGAAATCTTTCCACACTTCACGTCTTAACATCCTCCTTCTTTGGTTCACATTCCATGACTCTCTTCAATTTTTTTTTAATATAACACACAAGACCTTTCATGACCTGGCACCTCTCTCAACTCTTTCCCTCCCTAAATACCCTTTGCTTCACTCAGAGCACACCAAATTAAACGGACTTCCCTGAATTTGTTTGCTGTCTCACATGGCTGGACCCTTATACATACTATTCTTCCCTTAAGGCTTTTCCTCAGTGCTCCTCCTGGTGGACTTTTAAAAGGGAATCGCTTGATTCCATAATGATGAAGAAAAAGAACTTTTTATTTAGGAAAGAAAAAAAAAAAACATAACCATAAATAATTGATTGAGAAAGTTCTCCTAAAAACAAATTGCAGAACATCAATTACATTTATGAAAAGCAGTATAATTAGACTCTTGAGTTCATTTGATATGAGTAAGAAAGATGAAGATTTCTTATGTGCAGAAGTTTCAAGTGACACCTTTGGTGCCAACTTATTAAGTGACCTCAGATGAATCAATCAAGTTTACTGAAATTGTTTTTTCATTGGAAAAAAACAACCCTTTACCCATACCCTCCAACTAACAGAAATTTTGAAAAGAATCTGTTCAAAGGTTAAGCAAGAGAGCAATATAATCTAGTTTTATGATTTAAAAATATTACAGATCATTTTGTATAATATGTCAAGAACAGAGATTTGAAGCAAGAAGACCCATTAGGAAGCAATTTGTTCAAGAAATGCATTAGGATTATGTTCAAGAAATGCATTAGGATTATAGGTCTGAGAAGGTAAGAAGCAGTGAGGTTCAAGCTATATGTTAGTGGTAAGGATGATAACTCTTGTGAAAGACTGATGTAATATCAGATGTGAGAGCACGAGAGGAATTAAGGATAATTCTGCTATGTAGAAGATGGTGTTGTATGAGCTGTTGGAACATCTCTTATGAAGTCAAGCACGTAGCTATATACCTGAATATGAATGGCTAACACTGCCCTCCCTTTAGACAGCTCGGTTAACTTATTCGAACCAGCATCTACTATCTGTGGCTATAACATTTAATATTATGTCCTGCCTGCCAGACTAGACCTTTACCTACCTTCAAAACTTATTCTCCTGGTGCCCATCCTAGGCATAGTTCCAGAGCATGACTCTCCAAATGTGCTCCAGTCATTAGCTAGACCAAACCAGTCTGTAGTCTAACACATGAATAGCATTAAAAGGAGGAAAAGAATGAATTCTAGTGTTTGAAGCACTAAAAATAATTTACAAATGTTTTCAAAAATTGTGCAATTACAAAATCACTTGTTTCAAAATGCACATTGTTGGACTCACCCCCAGGCCCTCTAAATCAGGATCTCCCACAGTTTTGTTTTTGTTTTTTCCCTTTTTTAAACAAGTCCCCCCGAGTTATACCAATAATATTCTATGTTTCGGGGAAACACTGATGTAGACACTAGCCTCATTATAAAAGAAGGAACAAAAAGCCCAAAGAGATTAAGTAATTTCCAAAAGAACAGTTCACCTCTCACAATTGAGGAAAGATTTTTCTTTTCTGCCTTCTTCTTTTTACTTTCCTCGTTTCTCTTGAAAAAACATAGAAGACACATGTTTTTAAATAATCTCTGAGAGGACTGTAAACACTTCCTAATCACATCTCCCAAGAAAAGTGACTTTGGAAGCCTAAAACAGTCAAGGAATTTGCTCAATTCTTTTCTTGTGAAAACCTCACCTTGAAACAGTGGCAGGCACTTTACTCTAGGAAAATTATTTCTCTTAATTGGGGCCATCTAGAGAGGCTTGTACCATAGACATTCTCTTTGCCAAGTTAAAAAAAAAAAAAAGCCATCCCTTTGTTCTTATTATTTTCAAGATGATACATGTGATCTAACACTTTTGCACACCATGAGGTGCTCATTGACATCAATAGGCATTATGCATGTGAAAGGGCAGCAGGAGTGGGCTCATTATCTCCAGCCCAAGCAGAGAGAAATGCAATAATAATCATTCTCTGCTTTTCTTGAAGCTTTTAACTGGTTTTGGAAACATAAGTAACCTTAATGCTGTGGGTTAAGGTGAGTAAAATCTTTTTCAATTGGCAGAAGAGGTTCAATTCCTGATCAATAGAGCACAGGGCAGGGGGGTAAAACTGCCCATTGAATGGGAGAAACTATTCTTACCTCCAACACTGGGATGGTTGATTCTGCTTGAGAAGAGCAGTGACTCCCCAATAATATCTTCCAATGCACCCAAACTTATAAGTAAATGAGGACTTTATGTGTTTATAGGAGTCAAAAGTACGTATGGGAAAAAGAAATGTTGACCAGAGAAAATGGGGTAATCTACTCCTAGAGCATTATTGAGTCCAATTCTTGTGCTTATTAGACGTCTGTTCCTCTTTTCCCTGTCAGGATCACGCAGTAGAATTGATGCAGTTTACATCATATATGTCATAAATCCTCACTAAGCCTCTATTATCTGCTCCAATAAGAGAACTCTGGCACAGATTATTTAAATTTACAGAAAATGCACATACCTGGATCAAAACTTTGGTTATGTTTACCTCTGAGAGACAGTATTATCACTTTGAATCATTCTCATTTCCTGTTTCCATCCTGACCAACAAAGAGAAGAGAATGACTCTTCAGGTTCCCTCTGCTGAATTAGATACTATAAGAAAAATGTTCTTTTATTCTAATAACAATGGTTTCCTTCTCTTTACCTGTGCACTCTCTAGAGATGCCTACTAACAACCTTTTACATTTTAGTCTTCTCTGTCTCATTTCTATTCCCAAAGGAAAGATACTAGTAAAATCACCTGGATTTCACATCTTTTCGATAGGGTACTCTTTTAATTGAGAACTAGATTTCAGAAATAGGATTTATTACAGATTTCTACAAAGCATTGTTTCAGTTACCCAACCATTCATGTCAACAGTACTCCTTTCAAACCAAGCTGGATCGGGTCAGTTACTCCATCAAGCAAATAAACCATAAAATTGAAAATAAGAAAATAAAGATCACAAAGATTTCAATTCGCTTAAGTTAACTCCATGAGAACAGATCTTCAATTTTTATCTTAGCAGTCTAAATCACGGCATTGATTATACTTCTTTTCTTGCTGCCAGTAAGAAAACTTGGATTTTGTTTTGTTTGTTAGTTTCTGAAATATGTTTCAACCATAGTCATTTCAAATTTAGTGAAAAACAGGAGGAGACCAGCTTGATCCTTGCTTTCCTAAGGCTATGTCTAGAGCTCTGATTCACCATTGATTCAACACCATCCCTGCAGGTCTTTCGAGCTGTTGGAAACCCAGGCCACTCAGCTGTACACCCACACCATGTACTCACAGCTTACATCTTCCCTCCTGCTACAAATATGCATTTCCACCCTCCTGACTCAAGATTACACACCTGTGTGTGTGTGAAGGCAGCATTAAAAGCCAAGTATCTCACCTTCTCATGTAGGAGGTTAAGTGAAGAATGGGAGCCAAGAAAAAGTATGAGCAGTCTTTCAATACTTCAGGCTATGCGTCAACCCTATTTTTATTATCAAACCACCTCTCTGCCAAATCACTGGCCCTTGAGCTATAACAGATTATTCCTTGAGGTCAAAGACCATGACTGTTACTTCTTTACATCTCTCTCAGCACCTAACCCAGCTTTTAAAATATCATAAAACTAAAACTCTTATTTTACAAACAGGAAAACCAAGTCTCAGAACAATGAAATGGGATCTCTAAAGTCACAAACATAATCAACTATGGACTGAGGCAGGACTGGAATCCAGGAATTCAGTATTTGTTTCTCAATACCTTTTTTTCAGTATAATCCTGGTGCTTCAATTATGTGTACAGCAGAGGCTCTGTTGCCATTTTAACTTAAATATCTTAAACATAAAACTGTCTGAGAGTGCATTCCTGACAAAACTACTTCTGATTTCACACCCATGGAACTGATCTCAGGTGTCTCAGTGTTCCAAAAGAAGGACTTTGGGCATTTCTACTCCTGTTGTTCTTGAGAAACAGTTGGGGCCATGGAGTATATCTCTATGCTTTCTTTCAACTCATCCTGCCTCCCTTGATCCTGGCATGCCTTTCCCCTCAGATTTCAACAGTTTTGGCTCTTCATGTTCTAGTAGCATAGCCCTTTAAACACAGCCAACTAGGTCCTCAATGCAGAAGAGGTACAGTTACCATTCCAGGCCTCTCAACAAATGTTTCCTCCCAGAAAATAGTCATTTATTGAATATCTTCTATGTACAAAACTCAGCGTTAAGCATTTGCCAGAAAATGTAGATGAAGTGTTGGTTTACCTGTATTTCACAAAAGTTATGAACCAACTGCTATACATAGACCAGATAATTAATGGGAGTAAATTTTAAGCAACTGCTTTTCTAATAAATGTGTATGAAAATTAAGTCGTTATTCAAAGGGTAAATGATTTTTATTCATTGATTCATTTATTTGTGAATTCAAAAATATACTATTAGAATGTTAATATTTTTAAGGCACTATTCTAGACAATGGAAATAGAAAGGTAAATAATTCCAGATTCTTATACTCTGTGAGTTTACAGACTAACAAAGGAAAACAGATAAAGAAAAAGTAAAATATAATAGAGTGGAAAAGTTGTTACAACAAGTCTCTGTTCCCTAGGAGAATGTTAGCACGGAGATAGTAGTCAAAGACAAGTGAGAAGTTAGTTCATAGAGCATCCTGAGGGGCTGGACCCAAGGAGCAAATCAGGCTGAGGAGATAAGCCCTACCATATGACTGATCACCATGTGGTAAAATGCCAGAGTCACCAGTAACTGACTTTGGTGAGACTCATCAATGATGGTGCCTTGATTTGGATTTGCATGGCTTCAGAACTATAAGTTTTTACACTCAAGAAAATTTTTATTATAAAAGCCAACCCACTTCTGGTACTTTGCATTGGCAGCCCTGTGGCAAACTAAGATATTCCGTGTCAAGATTCAGAGCTTCTTTTCCATCTGGAGCCTCGCCTTCAACAATGGGTGTCTTCCAAGATAAGATGCTCTATGATTTTGAACTTTATCCTATGGGCAATGGAAGCCACTGAAAGTATTTTTAGCATAGGAAGGACTTGATTAGATTTTAGCTGAATTGGGAAAATATGATAAAGCATAGATAACAGTTGAGATATCATTCTAATAGTCCAGCTGGTGCACAAATTTATTGACTAGAAGCAACAGACTTTGACATATACAGAAGAGGTTAGACATGAAAGCTGGAAGGAGGTACAATCCACAGAATCTGATAACAAATTGGATTTGGAACTCTGCAAGTAGACAAAATGATGGTTACCCAAAGATATCCATGTGCTAATCCCTAGAACCTATGAACGTGTCACCTTACATGGCAAAAGGAACTTTGCAGATATGATTAATATCATTAACCTAGAGATGGGGAGGATATCCTGAATTATCCAGATGGATGCAATCTTAATAATCTGAGTCATTAAAAACAGAGACCTTTTCCCAGCTGTAGTCAAAGTGAGAAAAGATGGAAGAAGAAGAAATCCAAGCATGAAAGGAATTCAAATCATGTTGACTTTAAGAAGGCAGAAGAAAGCCAAGGCACATGGGAGTCTTCTAGAAGCTGGAAATGGCCCTCAACTGATAGCCAGTAAGGACTAAAAGATCTGACTCCTACAATTACAAGGAACTGACTTATGCCAAAACACAATGAGCAAATAGAACCACCTACAGAGCCTCTGGAGGGGAACACAGCCCTGCTAAATAAGTTTGTTTTTTAAACCACAAAATTCATGGTATTTTGTTATGACAAAATTAGAAAACTAATACAGATTTTAAGGCAAAAGAGGATTCTAGATAATTCCCAGGTATCTAGCTTCTAAATGTGAGTTAAAAGAGGAACACTCTTCCAAGGATAATGGAAATGAAGGATGAGAGAGGTAAAGAAAAATCCAGAGATGGTCAAGTTATAGAACAAAGGAAGAAAATAACTCCATAAAAGGAATGAGTCAAATTGACAACTATAAGAGATCAAGTATTACAGGCTTGTAGGTAGGCCTCTACCTAAGCCATATCTTCAATGGATTGATGTGAGGAGAATCTTTAAAGGATTAAACCAGAAGGTGAAACAATACTGGCCTTCAACCTTTGAGATCCTTTGCCCAGTGGACTGGCATTCTATGAACTGAGTAATTTTCCAGAGATTATTTGGCCCTAATTTAAGTCAAAAGAAGAGCTATCAACAGAGCAAGTAAAGGTATGGAATTTGTCTCTGTCTCTGACTTAGTGACTGTTTAAATTTGCTAGGCTACCAAAATGCAATATACCAGAAATTAATTGGTTTTCAAAACGGGGATTTATTTGCTTGCAAGCTTACAGTTCTGAGGTCATAAAATGTCCAAATCAAGGCATCATCAGGTGATGCTTTCTCCCTGAAGACTGGCTCCCAGCAATCCTGGGTTTCTCTGTCATATGGCAAAGCACATGGCAGCTTCTGATGTTCTCTCCTTTCTCTTGCTGGTTTCATTGTTTCAGCTTCTGGCATCCTCAGGTTCTCTCTCTCTCTCTCTCTCTCTCTCTCTCTCTCTCTCTCTCTCTCACTCTCACTCTCTCTCTCTCGCTCTCTCTTGCTCTCTCTCTGCATTAATCCAATTTATCAAGGACTTCAGTAAGAGGATTAGGCTCTTTCTATTTCCATTGTCACACCTCAATTGACAAATCAATTGGTCCCACCTATAATACCTCCACACCCACAGGAATGGGTTAATTTTAAGAGCATAATCTTCCAAGTTCCATTCAGCTTCAAGTCATCACTGTGACTTTATGTTTTGTGAGCATGTTCCCTAATAAGTAAAACTTCTTATAGTTAGAGCATTTAAAGTACTATTTGCAAGGCTGTAAAAGGTAGCAATTTTCTTTATTCCCTGGAATTCCTATAGTGTTAAGTGTGGCTGCCAGTGAGTTCAAAAGCTCTAGCTCCAAATGCATACAAACTTTTGAATGATCAGTAATCTTTTTATTTAAATGCAGTTATTTTAGACCTGCATTGCTCAAAAATATACTTATGGGAATGCATCTATCTTATTCATATTCTTTATATGCCTAGCACCTAATCAGTGATGGGAAAATAATAGGTCAACAATATTTCTTTCTTGATGGCATTGGTTATAACCAAAGTTTTTAATCAGTGGGTAACTTCATTGTAATATCCAAAACACAATTTATGATTTTCAAAGATTCTTATCACCATACACAATATACATAATACCTGCACTTAATTCTTTCAAAATTTGTAACCAAAAAAAAACTAACTTACATTAACATAGAGATAATATTCAAAACATTACATGCTCCTGCATACCTCACAGAACTTTGTTCCAGGACAGAACTGTTCCCAGAATGTACCTTATCCTCATGAGGTTGGTTTGGCACTCAAATCATAATGTATGTCCTTGACTATATTTAAGTTTACAGAACCCAGTACATATTTTATTTTGTGAAATAGCAGAGGATCACTTTGCCCAAAGCATCCCCGAGAATACTTGGGTGGTGTTTGAAAATAACTTTGAGATTCCCAAGGCTGCTTTTTGCAATATTTCTCCAAGTAGGTCTTCAATTGTCTTCTTAGTCCATATTATCCTAAGTCTGCTTGTTTCTTTTTTCTAATATTTTTTATTTATTTTTAAAAGACACATAGATCACACAAAATATTACATTAAAAAATATAGGAGGTTTCCATATATCCCATTCCCCATACCTCCCAATTTTCCCACATCAACAACTTCTTTAATTAATGTGGTATATTCATTGCATTTGATGAATACATTTTGGGGCACTGCTACACAGCATGGATTACAGTTTACATTGTAGTTTACACTCTCTCCCAGTACATTCAGGGGGTTATGGCAGGATGTATAATGTCCTGCATCTGTTCCTGCAATATCATACAGGACAGCTCCAAGTCCTGAAAATATCCCCATATCACACCTCCTTTTCCTTCTCCCTGTCTTCAGCAACTCCCATGGCCACTGTCTCCACATCAGTGATGTAATTTCTTCCACTGCTAGAGTAACAATAATTCTATAATGGAATACCAGTAAGTCCACTCTAATCCATATTTTACTCCTCCAACCCTGGAATGGCGATGCCCAATCCTCTTCTCAACTGAGAGGGAGTTCAATCCCACAGGCTGGTGGATGGCATGCCCCAACTATACTCTCCAGAGTTCCCCCACAACCCACCCAAACAAGAACCTAAGTTCAGCAATTTAACTTCATGGACTTTCCATAATGAAACAGGACTCAGACACTATTTAGTCTAATCTTCTCAGTGAGAGAAAAAGCAATTGAAACTAAGAAAATGAGGTGAATTTTTTAAGAGATAAGACTGATTAGTGGAAAATCCATATTCAAACCCTGTCCTCCAACTCAAAGATGAGCAATCTTTCCACAACAATTTATAAAGATGTCCACATTTCTGGAAGGTGCCAGCCAAGTCAGGCTGACTTGTTTTTCCTGACCACCTTTGGAGAATGGTCTTTTTGGCTCTTTCTCAGCGTATTAGGTTATGTATGGATTATAAAATCAATCACATTACTTCCTGGAAATTAATACATGATTTCCTGAAATATTGGAGGTGTGACTTTCCTTAAATTTCTAAATCAATTATCTCTATCCACCCTCACTTCTTCCCACCCACACCCAAAACCTGCCATAAAATATTTATTCTTTCATTCAGTTATTCATTCATTTATTCATTCATCTGTTCATTCAACAAGTATCTATATATATAATTTTGTATTTTACTAATTTGTTTCTAAGCACCAAAAGTACAAGGATGAAAATAGAGATGCTGACCTCATGGAGATCTTGTGACAATTTAGTGAGGGCAAGGGGGAAGATCACCAAGAGGCTCAGTTTCTCTTTTTTTCTAGCAATGTTGACATCTCTACCCAAGCAAGTTTAAAGGTCTATGTGACTAGAGAAAGTGAAGGGAATTTTAAAATAAGGAAGTTTGAACAAACATTTTACTAAAAAAAAAAAAATTATATAAAAGTAATTTATAAATAGTTTAATTTGATTGTTGTCAAGTAAATCCTATTACCTCTTTGGAATCATCATTCCTTTAGAGACTGGCATATTCAGGCTGGGAAAGAGATTTTTAGATGGATTAAAAACAGTTTTCTTGTATTTCAAGGATGATGTTTGGTCATTTCTTTGGAATGGCTGAGTAAATATAAGATAGCTAATAATAGAATGGATGGATGAATAGATAGATACTTTTAGAAATATGCAAATAGATATTGTAATGATTTATTTGATGTGTCAACCTGGCTAAGTTATAATGCTCAGTTATTTTGTCAAAAACAACTGGCCCTATTGTTACTGTGGGGTTATTTCGTTGATATTATTTGTATCTGCTATAATTTGGCCTTAGGTAAAAGAGATCACCCTCTATAATGTGGGTAGGCCTCATCCAATCAGTTGTCAGTCTTAATAGGAAAACCTGAGGATTCCAGGAAATGGAAGGAATTCTGACTCAGGACTACATCCTCCACTCCTTTCTGAGTTTCTAGCTTAAGGAATTTTGACTCAAGAATGCATTGTCACTCTCACTGCAATTTCTAACCTTTAACCTGCCCTATGGAATTCAGACTTGCCATCCCATAATCATGTAAGTCAATTTCCTTAGAAGAAATTCTTTGATACATACATTGATAGATGATAGAGAGAGAGAAAGATACATATATCCTGTTGGTTCTATTACTCTTTAGAACCCTGACTGATGTAGATATAAATGATACTGATGCATATGCATATGTAGTATAGATGTAGACTTAGATACAGATATAGATAAAGGTGTAGCTGTAGCTGTAGATGTAGGTGTAGGTGTAGGTGTAGATATAGTATGGGTGTACATGTACATATACACAATACATGTACATCTACAAACTATTTTAGGGTTTTCTGATAAGAGATCCCAGGAGATCCCTTTCTTTCTGCCAGTCTCCAGTTAATGCATTGGTTCTTTTCCTAATGCAGAACATGAAAGATTTCTATGGTCTCCATGAAGGTATACCACTCAGATCTCCCTTCAGCAGAACCTGCCATGAGGAGCATAGGTAGCTAACAGCCACAATGACACCCTTGCTACCACATTTCTGACTAGGCCATGTTCTCCACAGGTCTTCTCCCAGCCATTGACAGCACAGCAGGAGGAGGAAAGCTGAACCATTCTTGCCCAAGATAGCTTCCTCTGCTGGACAGTCTCTGCTCTGGGCTCTCCATCAGCCCAACCAAGATGTTCCCAGAGTTGCACTCCTTTTTCACATGTGCCAGCCCTGCACCATAGTTCTGGAAGCAAGCTCCCCCTGCCTACTTTTCCTCCTGCTTAATTAAAAACTCCAAGAGTCAAATATTTAAAAAGCTTAAACAGGAATATAATATTAATAATGATCAATATTATCCTCATAGGATTCTAAGGTCTCTCTTGGTAAATTCTCTTTATTTCAAAATTTTAAGCAAAGGAAGACAGAGGTACATTGAAAATATGCATGGTTTCAGTGACTATTTCTTTACTGGCATACATGTCCCCCAAAAAAGTCAATTTAAATAAAAGCAGTATGAAAAAATTCCAGCATACTGCCAAGCAGGCAAGACATCAAGTGCTAATGTTTAGCCTCCCAGACTTCATTGTTCTCATCCCAAAGGCAATGGGCCGGCATAGAACATACTACAGCTCAGTCATTGAAAATGTTCCCAGAGAATGTACTTTTGAAAGCTGGACTGCTGATTGGAGCCTACACTGGGGATTTGTGAAACAGCCGCCATGCCACTGTCTTTTGTTATCTGCCGGCTTTCCATCTCAGCCATTTCATACGTAGGACTTGCCTCCCCACCTGCTAGAGACACCATTTTCAATTATTCTGAATCTCAGGGTCCTTCCTATTAATCATCCAACTCCTTTGCTTCCCCTCCTTCTTTCTTTGCTGGCTTTGTCCTTATCGGTTCTCTGATGTGTGTAACTTCTAGAACAAGGTAAGTGACAACCTTTCTCCATTCTAAACTACTCAAACCAGAACTGCAGCATTCAGCTTACTTCAGTGGGATGAAAGGAGGGATTTTGTTATCACATCTCACAAAGGCCATTGTTACGTAGTGCTAAGAACACGTACTCTGGAATTAGCAAAGACATCGGTCCAAATCCTGGCTCTGCCAACTACTAGATGTGTAGCCTTAGGAAAGCTATTCAAGGTCTTTACCTTTGGTTTCTAAATTTATAGAATGAAGATGATAAAACCTAACTCTCATCATTGTAGATATTTTAAAATATGTTTGTAAAATCCCTGGACCTCAGTAAGAGCTCAGTATGGCAGCTTCTATCATTGTTATCATTATTGGCTAAAACTACAGCATGTCCAGTGCTAAAGCATGCAGGATAGCAAGACTCAAAATTACATCATAAAATAGCTTGAAGTGTCAGGAATATTTGCATAGAGAAAGGAATATGCAGGAAATAGCTTAGTTGCCTTTAAATATATGCCTCATGTTTGTGACTCCACTGAAAATTGAACAAAAGTCAATATGGGAATTTAGTCTCAGCATAACAAGTAAATTCCTTTCTACTAGCAATATCTGGAAGTGGAATAGACTATCTTGGTTGGTAGTGAGTGTCCCATGGCTAAATGTATTCAAGGAGAGCTTGGTTAGCCCTTTGGTGGGGATGTTATAGAATAGATTCAAGCATGGGAAGAATTACTAGATTTTTATGCCTTTCAAAATAACTTCCAAGATTGAAATTCTATGGTTTTGTGACTACCAGCCACAAATGAGAATGCAAGAGGAAATTTTTGAAAGAGAAAGGGAAAACCATCAATTTGGTTACCAGCTAGCAATTCTTGAGAGAAATAGAAGGAGTAAAGATGGTGACAACAGTAAGGGTTGGGGATTGCAATTCTCTGCATCTTCCCATTTTCAAGGCTCTTAAATGTGTTTTTCTCAGTTAAAGTCCTGTAATGCCAAAGTTATTACATAAAACATCAGTGAGAACTCTGTATTTTTGCATGATTTTTATATAAACCTATCATTTCCTTATTTAAAAATTACAGTATTAAACAAAAAATAATACAATTAAAAATCAGGAGTGGATGGATAGATTATGAAAGACTCTTCAAGGTGTAAACTTAATGGCAAAGCTCAACACATGGAAATATGTTTACTTAATTAGCTAAAGGCAGTTGAACCAGGTGACCATCTTCTTTCCTGCTGAGGGATCATAAAAATGACTGTGAAAGGTGATAACAAGTATCCAAGGATTTGTAAAATATCAGGATCAGTAAGTATATTGAGTTTTAATGAAATGTAAGTATAAATGTTTTCCACGTCTTAATAAAGATGAGCAGATGGTTCTTTCACTAGATTGTTCTCTCTCTTTTTCTCTCTCTCTTCCTCAAAATGGTTCAAGAACATCTCATGAAAACAAGAAATTAGCAGTTTCATAATTGAAAAGAAATTGTAGTCAGTACTTTAGAAAACATTATCTATGAGGAAATTTTAATAGAAACATTTAAAACATGTGAATTACAGACACTAATATCCTGCTATAAGATTACCAAAGTTAAGTGTTAGATGTTGATCTCAGGTGCTGACATCACTGTTATGGTAGCTTGTACTATGTAATATTAATCAATTTTCTTTAATCAGTAGAATTTTACTATTTGCAAAGGATTTTCACCTAAAGCTAGCTTATTTAATCATCACCCCAGCTCCTGTTGAGTTAGGCAGGGCAAACATTGAGGATCAACTCCATTCTTCATAACATCCTACATGTCTATGATCAACACACTGATACATTATAAAGCAACATGCACCACTGAAAAAATACTCAAAGTCCAATCATCCAAAAATGCTGATCAAATTTTGGTCTCAGACCATGATTATATATAAGTGCTTTCTAACAACACTTAGAATATTCATTAAAACACATGAGCTAGGTCATGACTCCAGAAAAGTAGCAGAATCCATTCAAGAACTTTGTTGTCACCCAAGTATATATGTAGACTTCTGAAGACTTCATTGGTTCTTTTTAAGCAAATGAGAATGATCCTAGTGTTACGCATTGGTAACAATTATACATTAAGTTTTTAAAAGTCTTTGAAAAGAATGTGCATAAAATCAACATGGAATAAAGATCAATCCATTATCCCCTGATTCTATCAGCAAAAGTCCTATAAATAGTGTCTAATAAATGGACTTGAACAAAGCCTGGGTGACCATAAAACAGTTGAGCTAGGCCCCAAATCATTTTAATTCTGCTTAGGAGATTAGACTGAAACCAATCTAATCATTAAACAAGGAGACTAACATTAGACCTTAACAGAGATAACAAGATAGGTTGATAGATGGCATCAGAGGTGACCAATAAGGCTTAGAGGATTAGAAAAGTCTAAGAGCCATTCAATTTGCATCTTTTCAGAGTTAATCACTATCAGCACAAGCAGGCCCTACAAGAGCTGTGTTTGGATTGACTCATGACTAAAACTGTGGTGCTGAGCAACCTAATTAATGGAACTTTGGAAGGACCTAACATTGTCCACCTCTTTCAACCAATACCTTGCTGCATGTTCACAGTATGAGCTGAAATTTAAAGCAAATATTTATCTCAAAGATACTTTCCCTTTCAAATTAGAATTTGTGTGACTTAGCAGTAAACCTTTACTACTCCTACAAGAACTAATAATAGTATCTAATAAATAATAATATCTAATAATAATATTTATTGAGCAGGAATCATGTGTAGAAGTCACAATTCAGAACACTGTGACAAGGAAATAATTTAAGATCCAAGCAGGAGTCCTGGTTCTAAATAGCAAGAGCAAAAATGGAAAGGCATAAACAATGAAGCCTATTTAAGCCTATTTTTTCAGGCTTAAAGAGAAACTAGTAGTGAAAGCAGCCCAAAACCTGGAAGAACTATGAGAAGCAGCTCTTCATCCACAACAGCGAGCGCATAAGCCACAGCAGAGCCTGGGGTGCACAGGAAAGCAAGCAGCCTGCTAATAGTTATAATGCTCCAGAATGCTCTTTGTGTGTGTGAAGGAATTTACAACCCAGGGATTCACACTGCAAAGCTTATACTTAGGTCTTTGTAGTATGCCAGCTCTTGGTATTTTCCCAGTCCCTAACTCAGATGTCAAGAGAAAGTGGGAATAAAGGTCCAATAATAAAACTTCAGGACAAACCACTATATTTACATATAGATATAACCCTCTGTCTATATAAGTTGTGTCCATGAGGCACAAAGCTGCTTAATCTTTCTTTGTATGCTTCCAAATCCATCTTGTTTTGCATCCAGCAGGCTTTGTACAAATGCCAGTCCCCTCCAATTCAACACTGATGTCAAGTGACAAAGGGAAATACTCCCACTTGAGCTTCCTTCCTTTCCGCCTTTTTGCTTCAAGTCTCCTTCAAACAAAATCTTTTCCTCTAATTCCCAGCTTGAGACCACATTTTCAGATGACACACATAGCCTAGTATGGCCAAACAGCTTAAAAAAAAAAAAAAAAAGCCAATGCCTAGATGTCCCTATGATGTAAATTAAAGAGTTGCAACCCCATCAGGGTCCTCCAACAAAACCTCCCACTGAGCAAGGAACTATTGGATTTCCATCTGTGTTTCTCATACCATTGGTGACTATTGTTTAAATAAACATTACTTTGTATTGCGTTTTTTAAAAATTCAATACATGTTGATGCCTAGTTAAAAGGAAAGAAAATTGCAGTATTAAAAGACTAGTATTTTCAGAATCTTGTGATGTAAATTGCTAATTTAAAACCCAAAATATTGTTAAAGTGTCTTTATTTAATAGCAGGTGATTGCAAGCTGTAATTTGCAAGCTGTACATGCAGATGGTAATGTTTTTCTTCCCTTTTCGGCTGTGCAGTACAGTATTTACTGCAGATCTATGCAGACACAGAATAGCCAACTGTGAAAGAAAACACTCTGGAGAAAGATTAAACACAAAGTTCGTGAAGACAAAAATGGATTTTGAGATCTGCTCATCATGTCTCAGCACAGGCAGTGTCCTCTCCTGAACCTGGAGGATGCTTGTTCATTAAAAGAGGTCAAAGATGATGTGCATTGGTCAACCAGGTGCTCTCTTGTGAGTTAGACAGTGATATTTAATTTAGACTTAATACAGCTCTTCATTGCATGGAGAGAACTTGGAGAAGAGAGGGAGGTAGAGATGCTTCTGCCAAATAAAATGCAGATAAGCATGAATAATTTTTTTAGTTTAAGTATGTCCCAAGTGAATAACTTTTTAGTACAGGTATATCCCAAATTTGAACTTCTACCTTAACTGAGAGTCCTGTAGTTTTATTTGCTAAGTCTAGCAACCATATATGGGAAGAAAGGGTGAGTAAATAAATAATATCCCATTAAGGAAAAGGAAATGGGAATTGACATTTCCTGAGCACTTATTTTGTGAAGAGCATTGTACTAAGGACTTGCCTTCTGCTTTCCATTGTAAAAATGGCAACAATTTACCAGAATATATTGTCATTAGCCATTCTTCAAAGAGGCTATAATTTGACTCAGAGAGTTTTGCCCAAGGTCAGATAGCTCACAATAAGTCTGGATTTGTGGCCAAAGTCACGATGACTATGGAGCCTGAGTTCTCTTCATAAAATGATGCTATTGTCTCACCCTTGTTAATTCTATCCCACAACACTTAGGGAATCTGGAAAATTCCTCTACATTCAAGTGTATCCCAAATCCCCCCACCCGAGAAAAGAAAACAAGAACAACAACAAATAAACAAACTAATTCATCCTGGTCAGTTATTTCCTTTCTCTATCCATCCCCACCCCTGTGGAAAAATAAAATCACTACTGGTCTGTTGAAGAGTAATAACAGCTCTTTCTGCATTGACGTTATCCAAGTAAATGCCTCATGTTTATTATATTCTCTTTTATCTTATTGTAGTCTATTGCAAGAGGACATGGGGAGGCTGACCTACTTTGAGCATTTGTCCTTATAGTTCTTATGCAGAATTCTGGGAAGTAGTAACACAGGACCCAAGCAGAAAAAGAGAGAAGGGGGCTATTGATCATTTACTCAGTAGCCATTCCTCCTGGTATCCCTCTTGCCAGAGTCCTAATTGGTTCGGTGGTTCATCTGCCCCTGTGACTCAGGAGGAAGTTTCTCAAGAGAGACAGTATTGATGTTTGGGGGATACTATTTGGAATAAGGAACCTAACTGAGCATGGAAGGAAATTTTTCATAGGGTTACTCCGTTTTGGTCAAGGAGATGTGAAGGAAAGTTCTGCTGAGGGCTTCTGGGAAAGTTTTCCTCACACTTGAAAAGAGACCCAAAGAAGGAGCGATTTGTTTCATCACTGGATGTTGTCGTCTTCTCCTGATGCCTGGAGTTGTTGCAGCAGCTATTTTTCAGCCATGGGGGTAAAAACTGAGAAAGAAAAGATGGCAGAGTGGAAAGATGGAAAAGTCATGGGATATGATGATATCGTTGAACTGCTGAATAGCAAACCCAGGAGCTGCTCCATCTCAAGGTTCCTATTACAAAAGTTCCTGTTATTTAAACTTTTGAGTTGGGGGCTCTCAAGCTACATGTAGCTCAAAGCACCCAAACTATCACATGATCCCATGGACATGGGAGAGCTGAAAGGAGGGCAAGAAAAGAGCATCAGGGAGGCTGGAAGGATATTTGGTGCTGGGGACAACTTTGGCACATTATGGTACAATTCTAAAAGGGAGAGATTGGAGTCAAGCAAATGGAATTAGAGCCCTAACTTTATATCACTAAATAGCTCTATGATCTTGGGTAAGTCACATGATCCCAGGCTTAGAATTCATACCTAAATACTATCAGGATTGGATTTACAAAAGTTGTCATCTTATAAACCACACTAGAACTGTAGGTACACTGCCCTGGTTAGTCTGTGCACCTGGTAGCTCTGTAGTTCTACCATGATGCTACTACATCCCATTGTCTTATATCCAGGCCCTCCACTCATTATCTTACTGTCTGTATCCTGGGTCATTTGAGTTCAGGGTCTTATTCAAACTCACTCTCTCCTCTCCTATGTAACTCTGGTTCTGTGTTGTATGACTCTGCTATAAATGTCATTGAGCCAACAATCAGCCTGAGGATCAGTCCTATTTATAGAAGTCTCTTTGTCTACACTAAATGAATTCTTTTTCTAATTAAGATACGAAAGATCAATTCTGAGACATACTATTTTCACTTTCAAGGAGCATGTAGTATACCTTTTATATACCAAATGCAGAAATGCTAACCTTGCACATTACATACCCTCTTGTTCAACTTCTTATTAATGTTTATTTGCAGACAAATAAAAATGACTTCACCTCATCTACTTAAGGATATTACATAAGCTCTTAAATATGGTATGCTCTAGTGCCATCTAGGGGATTTCCGGCCGGAAAAGAAATCATCTGTTCAGCCGAAAGAGAAAAACAAGCACTGAGAAGTCAGCTATGACTTGCAAAGTAATTTCTTCTCCATATCCAATAGTTTTTGGGTAAGCTTTCATTTTACAGTTAGGATAGCTGAGTAAGGTCACATATGGTGATACAGCTGAGATATTCATAAATGGGTAAAATGTATAAGACATTGTGCCCATGCTTTGTGGCCTAATATTTTATAAATATAACCTTGAGAAAAAAAGTTTTCCCCACTTAAATCAACACTTTCGTCTAAAACCAAATTGAGCAGGACTTGTTAAAAATTTTTAAATGTGTTTTTTGGATACTTAAGGCCTCTATATATTCATCATAAACATATAAGAATTCCAGCCAGTGTCCTTTAAAAGCTAAAGAGAAAACCAAAGAGTGACTGACCCTTTCTGAGGAATTTGTGTCTCCTTCTCCAGTCTTGAGCACAATGTCCAGCATTTAGAAATCATTCATTAGTGTTCATTTTACTGAACAGAGTTCAATACCTTCTAAATGATATCGACTGACAGTGTACCATGTCCACCTCTGTCTAATGAACTACATATGAGCCAACAGCAGTTGTCTCTTGTCAACCATAAGCATATGTCTGGGAAAGTCTCTGTGTCAACATTTACTCCTTCTCCCCATACCTCTGATTCTTATAAATATTGACTTCTCATTTTAAGATAATGAGGCAAAGATAGTGAAATGTCTTCTCCAAGGTAGCCTAATAAGAAATGCAAAACCTGGGTTTAGAATCCATATTACACTCCAGCCTCAGTCAATGTGCTCCAAGGATCAAAGAGGAATTTCAAATTTAATGTTTAAGTATGACTACAAAAGATTTTACAAACTATTTCAACTAATGGAAAAATGCATAGTGGCCTGAAGCACATGAAAGTTTCAGATACTTGCCCATTTTTTAGCTATAAAAACAATTTTTTCATGTGATTCAATATGATACATTCCCTAACTCAAGGCCATTGCCCTTTAAGGCTGGTAAAAGCAAGAAGTAGCATTTGTTATATACCAATTCATTCACCTTGAGTTTTTCATGGTCACTTAGTTACAAGTACCAATTAATTAAACTGGATTACCTCCAAAGACTCAATTTCCTCATTTATACTCATTTGCCTGTCAAAACCACAGCTCCCAAACATTATGCCTGGAATTTATTGATCTTATTTTTCCAGCAACTATTTTGTGACAGTAGGCAGCAGTAAGGCAGTTCCCACATCACTTGTTCATAGCCACTTTATCTGACGTCTAGCTATACTAAGCAAGAAGGAGAATGAGAGAAATTAGGGAAGGGAAAAAGAATAAAAGAAATGCTGTTATGGATGGTGAAGTGTAGTTCCTTTGACATTATTCATTATTCAATTAATTCAAATAAAAATTGAAACTATTTTTTATGGCTGTACAATACTGGTCTATAGTCCCTTGATGACATTCGGCTAGGAGAGGCCCTGTAATTTATTCAGATTGTGTTAATATGGTGTACCATAATAAAGACTAATAATATCAATTGGTTTGGGTAGAATGAGATATTATATACCTGCCCTAGGCCTTCTAGTGCCCTAAGAGTTACTGCATGATTTGGTTTTGTGTTTTATTGCCAGCCCTGCACAGCATCCTGCCAATAAATACTCAGCAGTTCTGATATACCCCTGGTGCCCAATTACTCCTCACCCCACCCCCCCCCCGCCTCAAATCTCAATTTTGATTGAGAGTTGATGTCAATTTTGATTGAGTTCCTGCATACAAAAGGAGGGTTGTGGGCCTCAGTTGGACAAACAGTCAAAGGAACAATTAGGATAAGATATTTAGTGTGATTTTGTCCAATAGAAGGTACCCAAAATTTAACAATGTCTCATCACATCTACAGATCAGCAAGAAGCTCACTAAACTAAAAGGCCCAGCATTCTCTCCTCAAAGATGGAGAAATCCACATATTCAGCAGTTGAAAGGCCCAGTGATTCTCATGATAGCCTTATTCTTATACTAAAGAATTTCTTTGTAACAACAAACCCACTGCTCACAGATATATTCACTGAGCACACAAATGGAAATATTGATTTATTCCCTGCTTAGACCTCTTTTGTGATTTCTGTTTCTTTTTTTTTTTCCCTATAGACATGGCCTGAAAGAGAAGCACTGAGATAATCTGAGGACCTCATTTGATTCTTCTTGAATGCCTATCACTTGATTATCACAGTCTGCATCACTGTTTTTGGAAATCAACAGACTTTACAAATTCCCAATTTTACAAGGCTGTAAAATGAGCATATTGCAACATTTATTCTATCAATATGGTCTTCAGTATCCTCTTGGATGCTTTGAGAGACACATTAACTTTTCCTGGCTATGGAAGACAGTTTTTAGGCATTTATTTATTTAGTTTATAGTATTACCTTATATGGATTGATATACTATGTAAAATAAGGACATCCATGATGTGTTGAAAGTACACTGGTATTGGAACTAAAATATCAGGATTGGTTTAACTTCTAGTTTGTCTGCTACTGAAGCAGGCTAGTAAGATAGGGGATAGACGGATCTGGAACCTGGCAGAGTCCACGTGGACATCTGGAACCCCCAAGATGGCTGCTGGAGGAATCCCACCCTCGGGATTCTGCTACCTAGAACCAAGACTTCTTCCTGGGAACAAGAAAAAGCCCGGATGTTCTCTAGGAACTTTATCATTGGGTCCTCACTAAGGAATTGACGGGTGGGTAATCCATCCAAACAGCAAGGAGCTGGAACCCCCTCCCCTTCCATTAGCAAGGGGGCGGAATAATTAGCAATTTAAAAGCTCACTCTTTCACCTTACTCTTTTGCCTGCGGACCTGTCCTGCCCTCTGTCTGCCGCTGTCACCATTTTTCCTCCTCCACATGGCCACACAAGTAAACCTGGGACTTATAATCTATAATGGGGAATATTAGCTTGTAAATTAGCCCTCTTCATCCCTTTTCATCCCCTTCCTCACTACCTGGGACCCCTGCTCTGTTATTTTCTCCCATCTCTCTCCCTACCTGAATTAATTACTGTCCTGACTTACCTGGTGTGCTTTTGAAATTCATTTCTGCAGCCCAGCCAAGAACCTAGATAGGATCCAGTAACACTACTACTATATGACTCTGGGAGCTTAAATGGGAACAATTTCTCTGAGCCACATTTCCTCATCAATAAATTGAATATAATAAATCTATGTTAATAGATTTATAATGCCTGAAAGAAACAATATTAAAACTTCAGTGGTTTGATACAACAGAAACTTATTTCTTGCTCACATAACAGCTCACTATGGGTCTAATATTCAGACTGCCGCCTTCTACACACTGATTCAGTGACCCAGATTTCTTCTATCATTTGGTTTTCCATTCTCTCTACTATCTGTAAAGGGCCACATAGTAAATATTTTATTTTAGGCTTTGTAGGCCATATGTTTTCTGCTGCAACTACTCAAATCTGCTGTCATAGGGCAAAAGCATCCCCAGACAATATGTAAGCAAATGAGCATGATTGTGTTCCAATAAAACTTCATATACGGAAACAGGCAGTGTGCCAGATTTGGCCTGTGGGCTGTAATTTGCCAATTCTTGCCCTAGTGGATTGAAGACCTCTGCTGGATTCTTTGCAACCAGCTGGTTAATGCAGAAAATCAGAACATAAAGAAATCAGCAGGACTCTTACTAGGAGTAAGACACAGCCTAGACACAGCATATATCCCTCTGACCATTTCCTTTGCCCAAAACATGGGCACACTTAACTCCAAGAGAGTCTGGGAAATACCTAGTATTTTTCCAGGAAGAAAAAGAAATAGAGTTGAATGAACTCAAAACTTCTCTATCACAAAGGCTTTCTTCAATGGTGTAGAGATGGTCATATGAGACAATATGTATGGATAATTACTTTGTACATTATAAACTGCTATGCAAATGTAGAGTGCTGTATTAATGATAATTACTATAAGTATTATCTCTATGAATACCTTAACATTAGGGAGTGATAGTCCCTTAAGAAAGAAAAAAGTTTGCAGATAAAAAGGGCACTTAAAGTTTTAGGATCAAGCAGAATCTGCAGACTATGCTTGTATTAGTATTTTGTAGGAAAAATAACTGTTTTATGAGGCAAAGTACCATAAATGAGTTGGCCTTTATAACGGGATTTATTTGGCAAAAAGTTTACAGTAGCAAGGCCATGAAAAATCCAACTCAACTTTCTCACCAAAGTCAGCTGCTCTGTGGGGAAGCAAGATGGCCACCAATCTCTGCCAACAGCCTCCACCTTTCTGCAGTTGTATGCAAACATGGCATAGAGCTTTTCTTTTACCAGGCCTCCTCTCTCAGTCTCAGTGGCTCTGCTTTCTTCCTGAGTTCAGCTGTAAGCTATCAGGCATATGGCTTATCTCTCCCTGTATCTCAGCTCTTTGAGCCTCCTGGGGCCTTATTTCCTTGCAGGTCAGCTGCGGGCCACACTTTTCTCTCACGTGGCAAGATCAAATATGGTGGCTCCCTTTTCCTGCATCTCCATTTTTATCAGACCCAACAAGATGTCAGCAACTCAACCTGAGTCACACTTCACTGACTTAGTCCAATTGAAAGGATCTCACACCCAAAGAAATGAATTATTTCACAGGCATAATCTTTCACTTTTGGGGATTCATAAAATAATTTCAAACTGCCACAAGAACCAACAAAAGATATCTGTAAATATTGTAAGATTTTATAAAAATTGCCTTGTACAACCATGGGGATGCATGAATCCAAATTCTGTAGGGCAGGCTGCAAACAACGAACTCTGATGAAGGTCCTTGATGAGTTCCCCAAGACAAGCTGTCTGTCTGCTGTAGAGATGGGAATTCTCTTTTCCGACTGCTGAAATCACTTCTCCTATTAAGGCTTTTAACTATTGGATGAGACAGCTCTCTTTGCTAAAGGCAATCTCCTCAGTGGATTGTAGATGTAATCAGTCACAGATTCAATCAACTCACTTATGATTTAAGTTCATGAAATGTCCTCGCAGTACAATTTGTGCTTGCTTGACCAAGCAACTGGGCACCATTACCTGACTAATTTGACACATGAGCCTAATCATAATGATGTCTTATAATCCATGGAAATCATGGCCATTCCTCCAATTTAGGTACCTGGAAATTCCTTTAAATTTCCTCTTTCTCCATTGTAATGACAAGCTTTGTATGCACAAAGGCAATTACTGAAGCACTTTTCAGGTTATCTCAATAGTCAGATTTGCTATGAAATTAAAGTTTATTTCTGATACACTTCAATGCCAGAAACAAAAATGAGTTGGAAATATAAAAATGAAGCTATCCATAGTATTAATTAATTAACTAGAGATCCATGTTTAATATTCTTCAAGAGTAAGCTCTGTACTGAAGAGATACGATACATCAGAAGTGTATAAGCCAAGATAAAAACAATTCTCAATGTGATCCCTTCAATCAGATTTTGAAGGTCTCATTTCTAAACCATTAAATGTTTGAGATCAGGTCATGGTATTTTTTTCAACAACCTTTTCACAGAGTAGCAGGAGCAGCACAATTATTCCACTAATTTTAAAAGGTTTCTCTTCTGTTTGTGTCTTTTAAATGATGGAATTAAACATGGGAAAAAATGAACATGCAAAAGATTAGAATTCATTATATCAAATAGGGGATAGAGCAGAAACAATTCTTTTATTTTTTTCATTTTTGGCTAAGGGACAGATTGCAGGGACTCTTATGAGGTAATTAGCCATCCATCATTCATTATTTCAAACAAAGCAAGGGAGTCAGATATTGAAAGGTATCTGTAAAGCCCTTGTGGGGTTTGCGGGCAGAAGGTTCAGGGGCATTTGAAGACTGCTGTGTTGGCAAGTGGGAAGGATGGTGATTTGTTAGTAGAGGTGAACTTGGGCCAGTATCAATGTCTTCTTCTTATTAATATATGATTAAATAATATATAAGACTATATAAATTTGATATAAATAGTTCTAATACTTATATTATAAATGTATAATATGTAAATAGGTAATATATAATATTTAATATCTATCTTCTTATTATAAGTAATCTTCCCACTTCTAAACAGCTGGAACCCAATAGAGTGTGTGTAAGGTCCAGGATCCACGGAGCCCATAACTGCAGCGCTGGTGGCAGCCTTTTCTCTCCCTGAAACTTGGCAGGAAAACCCTCAGTAACAAGAAAATGGCCATTAGGCACTTAGTTGTGAGCTGCCAGGAAAAGGAGGTGAATGGTTATTTGAGAATTTCTATAAGCTTTGGTCACTGCTGCTAAAAACCTGAACTTGGGCATCTAAAATGTCTATCCCTTCCCAAATCCCTGAAGTTGGTCATCAAAAAACAAAAAACCAAAAAATTAAATTAACTCTAGTTATCAACCAAATCCTCTTCTTACATTTGCATAGGCTGATTGGTGGGGGTGTTTGTTAATTTTCTCCTGCTTGATTCTGAACCTTACTTCCTATAGTAATAAAGTTTCAGACCATGGGAGGTTGCAGGGAGCTTGGATAATATACAAGTCTATACTTCTCAAGATGTAAGATACAGGGCAACTCAATGGCTTACTTCAAAGTATTAGCTGTTTGGACATCTATGAAGGCTCTATCCCAGTCACGAACTCTTCACTTAATGTTCCTGTACACTATGGCTATGTCTTTACAAATACATACAATACTAGCTCCCTATTGGCTACCAGTTCCTGCATATAGCATGTAAAACATGCTACCTGGGAGGCAGTCCTCCTTTCCAGGAGATTTGGGAAAGAGAAAATGAGTTCAGAATTCAGCTAGAGAAAGACTACTCACCGAAGCCATTCTTTCTAATTTGGGGAATAACAAGAAAGCTCCTGTTTCCTCCTGAGGCAGCATCAACCAAGAGCGAATGGAATGCTTCTCCTCTTAAACTTTCTCGGAACCCATTCTCTTCCAAGATTGGCCAGAAAAGTTCTCTCTGACCTCCAAGTAAGGATCTTAACATTTGTTCATTGCTATATCCCCAGAGTCTGGCCTACTATCTACCCGCATGGTTATTCTACATTATATTCATAAGTTAATAAGTTAATGATGAAATTCACCAAGATAATATGCAGCCAAAATATGAGTCCTTTGGGCAATAAATAGACATGAGTCCTACTATAATTTAATGCCTCTTTGCTGCCAGGACTCCTTACTTCAGTTACGAGACCATGACAGTAGAGGCATCTAGAAGAATCTTTGAGAACTGCTTTAGAAATAAAAACAAGCTAAACCAAGTAGGAAAGAGGTTTACAGAAAATTCTCTGATGCCAACAAGAGACCACTTTTCATATGAGAATATTAGTATTGCAGAGGAATAGGCTAAAAGATATGAAGCAAATTGTTTTATTAGGGAGAATAATATCAGTTGGGGCATACAAAATGAAGATGGACGCTGACAGTGGCCAGCAAAGGAAATACTAACTCAAGCTGGCTTAAATAAGATCAGGTGTTCTCTAGCATAACTAGTAGTCCAGGGTAAACAGCTTCCGAGTTGGGCAGTTCAGAGACTCAGAATGTCATCATGGTGCAGGTTTCCTCCTACTTGGGACACTGCAGCATCATCAGTATCAGCATGACCTCCGAATGGTAGTGTGAGACTGAAGCAAGTGTCATTTGCAGATATTAATACCCACAGGAAGAAGAGAGTTGATCACTCCCCACCGTGCTCTCTCTATTTTATTTATGTATGTGCTGTTCATTTATTTTGAGGAATGCATGCTCTTTATTACTATTAATAAGCCTTGTAATCCCCTGACTATAATTTTGTCCATGAACCTGAGCAAACATAATTCTTAGAACCAAAGCCTGCAACTAGGAAATTTTTCCAAGGTGCAGTCAAAATCTTTCCCCTCACATCTCATTGGCTGGAATCAAATCCCAAGGCTATTCTTAACAAATTAGTTACAAAGAATGTGGGAATCCCCTTTCTCCACTGATGGGAGGTGTGCTCAGTTTCTGCTGAGGCACATGGCTGTGTGGGAAGGGGTGAATTCCTGAAATACAAGTTATGCCAGCCAGGGAGGAGGAGGAGGGAGCTGCTGTGTGGGCAATCATCAGCACTCCAGAATGAGAGCATCAGTGATAAATGAGCAACCTAGGTTAGCTCTGTGACATGTGAAAATTATAGTAATCCTAAAAAAAAATCTTACATGGGCATAGTACTTGACAGTTTATAAAACCCTTCCTCATCCCTGAAGTAGATAAATATTATCATCACATCTTTACAGATATGGAAACTAAGATTCAACTGACTTAAAGTTATACACTTAGGCAGGATCAGTTGCATGTGGGAAGTCAAATATATAGTTAGTGAAGATTTGTCTGATTCCCTGAAATAAAAATTCCAAGTTATAGAGTTTCAAAAGAAAACTTCCAGGTGGATATCTGATACCCTCTGAAGACATACATTAAATAAATTTTGCTTTTCGTAATCTCATTCTTTTGGGGACATCATTTATTCATTTGTTTATTCATCCATTTATTTTTAGCTTATAATTGCCAGATAATATGTCAGGTACTTGGGATGAAACAAAATGAAAAAAGACGTTACCTCGATCAGTGTGATAGGTTGAATTATGTATCCCAACAAATACATGTTCTGAATCTTACTCCAAGTCTCATGGACTTATTATAGAGGACCTTTGGAAGATGTTATTTTTAGTTAAGTGGTGGAGCTTAATCTGGATTACTGGGGAGTTTATGAAGAGCCCTGGGAATCCCAAGAGCCAGAAGGGAGAAGATATTGCCATATGACAGAAGGCTTCGATACAGGCCAAGGAATCTCAAGGAAGCAAGCCTACTGGCCTCCAAAACCATAAGACAATAAATTCCCATTTTTTAAGCCAAGCCATTGTGTGGTATTGTCATAGCAACCTGGCAAACTAAGACAGAACTCCTGTGTTCACTACACACCTGATAAAATCAAAAGGTAAGAACTAACCATAATTCTAATGCTATGATGTCATCTACCAGAAGACATGCAAATAACACTGAAAGAGATGAGGGGAGAAATGAAAACTGCAATAGCCGATGAATATGTTGATTGTAAAATATGTATATCTTTGAGAAATGTTCAAACCACAGGGGAAAACTATCAGAAAAGGAAAAACCTGCCAACAAAGATAAAGCATAAGCTCAATACTAGGTAAACACACAATACTTTGCACAGGCACAAAATGAATGGACAATTTATCCTACAAGTGTCACACAGGGAAAGATGTGGTAAAGGAGGCAACATTTTAAATATGACGAAAGAAAAATGAGTTGGAGCATTCAAGATGGAAAGAGGAGAATCCAGGAAGAAAGAACAACACAAGAAAGATGTGAGGGCAAGCAGGAACAGAGAATGATTGATTTGTTTTTATTTAATACTGGAAGCTTGCTCATGGAGTGGAGACAGAAACAGAGGGAAGGAAAGAGAGAGAAAACTAGGTCACCATACAATCTAGTGCTTGCCCTCGGGACATACTTAACTTCCCAATTACTCATGGAGCCACTGGAGTCAACCCCCTGGGCATGAGAGTTCCAGACCTTCCACTAAATGGCTTGACTGTGCCACCTAAGTTTTCAAAGCCAGTTTCATCCTCTGCAAAAGCAGTAGTGTACCAGTGTCTATCTCCTTAGAGGAATTCTCCAGATCTAGCCAGGCACTACTCACGAGGCATGGAACTTAATGCTTGGCACATAGTGAGTATCCAATAAATGATAGTGGAGCAGAACTGGATGCAGAAAATGTCCTTAGAATCTTCAGACTCCCCAAAGCACTTTTCTCAGGTTTCAGAAAACACCTTCAGACCTTGAGGTGGTATGGACAGAGACTGTGACCTCCAATGTACAACTATTCTGGCATAACTCATTTCTGCAAACACTTCTGGAAACAAAGACAGGGGAATCTGGGTAAGTGGACAATGAAGATGGGTCAGGGAGAGTAAGAAGAGTATCCACTGCATACTAACTGATTCCCATAAAGAGGGGAGATGGTGGCAAGAGAAACTCCCTTGGGGTGTGGGGCAACTTCAAAATTAGGAGACTAGCATTCACACTTGCTTTGAAGATGTCTGAAAGTGGGAGGCTTGCAAATGATCCCACCTCAAAGGGGGTGTGAGGGAATCAGAGTGAGGTGTGCTGTACCCAAAGGGGGGAACCCACTCCCCTGCCCCATGCTGTGGGGAGCACCTAAGTGTCCTTGACATGTTTTGGGGACCCTGAACAGAGAAGCAGAGTACAGTGCTGGCACATTGCTCAAAACAGGTCAAACACACAGAAGAGAAAGTAGATTTGGGACTGGCAGAGCCCAAAGAGAGACACTGAAGGCCTTCCTTACTGGCAAGCTGGAGTAAAGCTGACTGTGACAGGGGCAGGGTGGGAATGGGGAACTTTGTGTACCACATAATCCAAGACCACTGTTATTGCTGGGAACCCTGACATTAAACCAGTCCAGACAGAGATGGCAGGTGCCTCCCCATCCCCTGGCTCTTGCTGTAGCCAGTCTTGAATGATGCTCAGAGTGGGAAGCAATCCAGTGATAACAGAGGCAGTAGCAGTAGCAGAAAACCAGGACAGGAATGACACATGCAAACTCCCTTCCCTCGGCAACCAGACACCATCCTTGAGTGAGAGAGGAGGGGAAGGGGAGGAGCCTTGCATCTCACTGAATACCAAACCCAAAGACACCAAGCTTTACACAAGTAGACTCTGTAGCCCCATGTTGCATTTTCTGCCATAAGAGACCATGGAAAAAGTCATGAGCTGGGATGACTCCTTCAAGTTGTCCCCAGTAGCTGAGGAAATTAAAGTCATCACAGTTAAGATTAATGGAACCCTTGAGTTTGCCAGGCATTAGGTGAAGCAGTATACATGGATTATCAAATTTAATACTCCTAAGTAGATAGGTGCTGCTGTTGTTTCTATTCTATAGGTGAGAAAATGGAAATAAAGAGGTAAAGTAACTACCTGATTCCAAGTCCTGTGCTCTTACTCTATATAGTAAGTGTAGAAGTAATAATAATTAGAGGAAGGGAAGTAACAAGACATTTTATTCTTTTTCTTGAATGATACCCCAAGAAACACTATCCAGTAAAAACATGTGTTTCCCTGGCCTCTGGGATCCTGACCATCTAAGTCAGATGAGAATAGCAATGTTCCCAGGAAAACTTGTGATAGAGGTGTGACAAGTATGTTTTTTCCTTCTTGGTGGTGATAGTTTTTCCATTCACCCTGGGAAATTATGCAAACTAAGCATCTTAACTTTCCTGCACCTGAATTTCCATATCTGTACAAGGATTTATTTCTCCATTTTTAACAATGCCAATATTTCTCCATTTTTTTTGTAGAACACTTAACATACCGTCTGTAGGTGAACCCTTATTTTCACCAGCTCCCTCACTCTTAGGGACCTGTTAAATCAGAAAGTAAAATTGCCCTCTCTACCATGTTAAAGTATAAGCAAGAGTTTGAACTGCTTCCCTCCCAGGGCATTTTATGAGCTGCATCTTCAAAATCAAACCACCTTTGATAATACCAAATAATCATTTTCTAAAAGATATAAAATTTCCAACCTCATGGAGTTACTATCCCAATTAAGATATTCCATGGATCAAATCCTTTCCCTAAAAGCATTAAAAGACTATTAGCTTTTAGCTTTTCATTTATTTAATTCCATCCCATCTCTTTTCAGAAAGGATATGAGACAGCCAATAAATGAAGGCAAAATATATTTTGAGATCAATAAAAAAGAAACAGAAAATCAGAAACCAGGAAAAAGAGACGAAAACAGCTTGCTTATCAGAAAGCTTACACAGAGCCTGGGCTTAGATGTCAAACCTAGATCTGAGTATCTTATCAGCTTAGGCAAATATACCCTATTTTTTCCAGGAATTTACACTTTTAAAGGACTTTCACATACATTTTTATTTGTTCCTCATAACGATCTGATGAGGAAGATGTTACATTCGCCATTTTACAGATAACGAAACTAAGTCTCTGAAGAGGGAAAAATATCTGCCTTGATCTCCTGACTATTGGACAACTAGTTTAAATCCATGATAAAGTCTCTTCTGTGGTACCACAAACACCTACTTACAGTACTGGATAGAATTTTGAGGCAGAAAAGGACTTTTGAGATTATTTAGTCCAGTTTTTAGAGACCTGTTTTCAATAATGTATGATTGTCAATATGCATATAAAAAGTACTTAACTTAATAAACTAATATTAAAATTAATTATTACCAGTGGTACATGTTTGGCCATATACCTGGCCACTTTCCTGTAGACTTGAGATGAATCTGGGTATGATACAGAAGTAATTGAAAAGTCAAATTTTGTATCAGGGCATGACTCAGGACACTTGGTTTTCTCCTGTAGGGCAAGGATCTAACAAGATTCCCATCCTTAGCATGGATAAGTCATGAATTTGGCATTTTTTAAAAACTCTCCATGGTTAAATAATGTTTAGGAACATCATCTACCAGAAGCTCTTCTCTCCCAGTCATGATTAGCCTTTTCTAATGATTCTGCTCAGCTAGGATTTTTAGTGTTTTTTAATTGCATATTTTATGATATTTTAATTTTATGTGTATTCATTATTAATCATCTTTATTATATTTTAATTGTTGATGCAGCCTCCGAAATAGGGAGAGGGAGCACTTCACAAATAAGAATATTAATTTATATGCCTTAAAATAATGATTAGGATTTTAATAAAATTACCTCCCTTAATGGGTCTCCGTGGAATGTAAATCCCCAATCTTTTAATGGACTAATGAGACACGGGGCGAATATCATTAAACACTGTGCTCACTTCTAATCGAAAAATTTTCAGCAGCAATAGTAAACCTTCAAAATATTTACCTGAAGGCAAGTTGCCAATTCCCTCCAAAAAGCAGTCGAGGGCCGCAGGTCTATGTTAAAAATCTAAGCCTATCCTTTCTCATTCCAGCATCTGTTCAGAGGCTGGAGGCATTCAGACTACCTATGTGGACATCGTCTCTCAATCCACTTTCTACCTGACTCACTCCAGTTTCTGAAAGGGGCTACCTGTCACCACACAGCTCTCAAAGCATCTTGAACTCAAAACCATGCAAGGTGCACAACCCCTAAGCTCTGCAATGCTGACTTGCAGCCAAGGACATTATAGAACTCCTTAAACATCAAGTAAATCTCCCAGCTTCTCTGCACAAGAAGACTGCTGGCCTGGTCCTATAAAAGGAGTAACCAGCATAGGGCAATGAGAGGAAGCAACCAGCGTAATATTTCAGAGCCACCTTGAAGGACCACAGGGAGGAAAACAGGAAAGTGAGCATGCCTGAACCATCCTGGAACAGAGACTCCCTTAGAGGATTTTTCAATTGGCCACTGAGTTCTCCTATTTCTATGTTATGAACAAAGGAAAGAAATTGTGTACTTTAAAGTGAACGTACTTTTTTGTATTGCCCTCAAGGTTTACCTTTAATACCGCCTATTGGTATAGAACAGTCTTGCCACTCAATAGTTTTAATAATCTCCCATTTTGTAATCAGCGGCCATAATTTCTGGGGCTTCATTTCCTCTTCTAGGCAGAGGATGCTACAGTCATAATGGATTTAACCTAATATTCTCCCAGCATCATTTTAAAGTGGTTTTGTGGCCATACCTGTTACTGGTAGTGTTTCAATGAGTTCCTGTAAATCTCATTCATTTTCTGAATGCAGAAGCTATAAAGATCCCTTAATAGAAAAGAAATACTAAACAAAAGTCAGTAAACCTTCCCACATAGATAGAGGTTTATTTATTTGTTTGCTGGCTTGCTTGCTTGTTTGTTTTTAATTAACTGATAAAACAATTCCTTTCACATTATTTGAGAGTTATCCTTTGGGGTCTCTGAGAATGAACCAATTCACTTCAATAAAGTCACTGCTATCACTCTGTTTACCAGTCCAAAGTTTATCGGAGCATGACTACTAAAAGCAACTAGTCAGAAAAAGGAAGAGTGACTCCCATGAAATCTCAATTAGCATCTCCTACCTCCCACCCCATCTCCTACACACATGTGTTCTCTTCCCCCTTGCAGTATAGTAGCAGCTCCAGAATATTTTTAGAAAAGCATTTAGTGACTGTGCCAAAAAGTCCCTCTAATTCTCTAAATGACACATTAAGATGTCATTGTGAAACTATTATTAAGTCCAATCCCACGATCTCATGAAACCTAGCCCAAGGAGAAGAACCACAGAACTGTAGAATTTGGGAACTAGGAAGAAACCCTCAATTCCTCAACTAGAAGTTCTCATTTTACCAGTCAAGAAGCAAAGTCTAATGAGGATGTTATGAGTCACAAAGGTCTTTGCAGCACCAGAACAGCCCAAGGAACAAATCTGGCAAAAACAGAATTCATCTCAAAGTACAGGAGTAAGTGTGGAAAATAAAATTCTCTTTAGCAAAAGGTGGCAGCAGGGAGGAGCAGTTTTAAAATACATACAGGTTAATTTTTGTTTCTATCCATGGCATAATCATTAGTACTCTTAGAGAAAACTGATAGGTCAAAATGTCTTTATATGTGATAGAAATAGACAGGAATCATGGCAACCTATAGCCTCAACTCTGAGATTTAAACTATAAAATCAACGTGATTTGAGAGATGTGGAATATGTAAAAGATGCCCTAAATGAAGAGAGTTGGACTAAACAAACAAGAAAACCAAAATGAATGTTGCATAATAAAAGATTTTCACTTAAATAAAGAATGGGTATGCCAAAGAGAAAGAGTAGGATGGGGCACCTTGGAAATTAGAAAAACAAAAATCAGAGAGTCAGTGTTGGCAGGCAAGGAGTCCTGTCCCTTGATCTTGAGTCCTCTCACTCCTGTGTGCTCCTCTTGTGTAGAAGATATCCTGGGATATCCTAGCCCATTGTCATTAAACATTTATGACTTGTGCTCACCAAGCAAATTTCTAATTTTAAATTCACTTCCAGATTAGATTTGCCAACATTCTAGGTCAATTATATTTGTCATTAATTTCATCTTGGTAAATTGTTGAAATTGGCGTTCTGATTGATACTCTTTCCTTGTGATTGTACTTAGTATACGTTAATCTGAATCTAGTTTACTAAAACAAATGGAAAATAATAAAGTATATCTGAACAGTGTATGGCTGAAACTGCCGAAAGATTGTCTATTTTTTCCCCTTCTTATGCTATGCCTCTATGTCAATTTCATTGATTTCCCATGTTATGTCCGCTTCCATCACAACTAAGTTCCCTTCCATCCTGCCCTTTGGTTGATCCCCGCAGCTGCAGCTTCAGACCGACTGACAACTTGGGTTTGATCTTTCTCATCCTTGCAGTACAGAAGCCTTAGTTCCCCAGTACAATCAATACAATCATCTACGCTCCATCCAGGACGATGGCCAAACCTACTTTTATCTAACAAGGAAAATGGATCAGAAATAGAGGACTCAGCCTTTAAGCAAGAGCGAGGGAAGATAACAACTTAGAATAAGATCCTAATACTTCACCATTTTGTCTCTTTTTCTTCACTGTCACCCAAGCTCCAGACAAAATACTTTCTCTCAGTCCTTAACTCTAGCACTAACTAAAACACCCAGCAGCCTTCCTTCTCTTCTTAACTGAAAAAGATATCTGAGATTCTGTATCTCTTATGGGATTGGGAACCAGAATGTCTGTGTGAGTGTTTAACTCTTTCATTAATTATCCATGGTCCCCAGGAAAGTCATCTTGTGTAGAGTCATGGACCTTTAGAGCTGGAAAGAGTCTGAGAGATCATCTATTATGATCCCATCTTTCTAGCAACACTTCCTCCAAAGTTACAAATACAACAAATGGGACTTAAAACTATTCTGACCTCGATATCCAGGGTTTTTCCATTCCACCTCATTTCCTCCTCCTGTCTTAATTTCATCAGCTGCAAAAAAAGGGGTTGAACTTCCTCATACAAATGAACTTCAGAATTCGACAACCTCAAACATGCCTTCTCGTATTAGGTTTACTCCAATTACACTTGAAATTGTGGGGGAGAGGAACAATTAAGGTGACTTGAATTTGCAGCAAATTCTGCTACCATTGCTCAGCTGCTATAATATAAAGCACAATCTGCCACATATGAAAAACATCCTACCTGAGAATGAAGCCAACCCAGACGTAAGCAAAGCTGAAAGTCAGAGACACATCCTGACAGTTTCGGGACACCTGGAAACAGTTCAGTCTAAAGCTAGGCCTGGCTGTACACCAGGACATTTCACCTACATGAGTAAAACAAATAGGCAAACAAAAATCTGACTGTTCCTTCAAGTGGTATGAGTTATGTGCATTTAACTGAAATCAGGCAAAGATTCTAACACACTGATGGAGATTTCATACCATTTAGGGGAATGAGATGGTCAGTTCTGAGGTTCTGGGGTAAGAACTTGGGGATAAATTATAGAGAGTGGGATGAGTATTCCAGGAAATGCTGAGTTATTGCTGTGATTTATAAAGAAAACAAGTATCCTCTCTATGATCCAGTTTTCTCATCTGTAAAATGTAGATAATACCTCACCCACAGGGCTATGGTGAGGATTAAATTAGTTTATAAATGTAAAGTGCTTAGGTCTGCCTGATACTTAATAAGTCCTATGTAATCATATGCTTTCTGATGTTAGACATTAATAAGAAATGAAAGTTAGAATGTAATTCATGGCCCTAAAGTGCAGACTTCCCTTGGGCTGCAGTCACCATGACTGGGAAGCCTCCTTTCTCCTGGCCAAGCATTCCAGAGAACCTGGGGAAGCCACAAATGTGGGGCTTGGTAAAAGGAATTGCTTTCTCTGCTCTGAGAGTCCCATATAGGAATACCCTTCTGTGATTGCCTCAGTAGACTTGTGTGCATTTGTGTGTACATGTAGGCTTCATTTTTCAGATTCTAGAGGAAACAACATGTTATGCTGTGGCAGCTATAGTCATAATACTGCCAATTTAGTACTTCAATCCATGGCCCAAAAATGATGATGGCCTGTCTCCCTTATAATTAATAGCACAGTGACCCTGTCAAGCTTTTATTTTTTGGAAAGTTCCTTGCTCATCTCATTCCCAGGAAGAACACAAATGAGTAAAAAGCTTAATAACACTTCCCCTCTTAGAAAAACATTCACTTTGGCAATGAACTTGCAGGGTTCTTTTGAACTCTGTCTCTTCCTTGTTTGTGATGTGAATAGACCTTGAAATTTATTATCAACATGAATAATATATGACTGTGAACCCAAGAAATAAGTCAAAAGTTCCAAACAGTTTTATCCCCAGTTTTCTACATGGGTGTTCTTGCAAATACACATTCTATTTCAGATATGTCAGCACATTAGGGGAGTAGAAAGTTTTTTGGTCTCACAGTTCGCTCATTAGTGAACAGCTCGTGCAATCAATAACTTACCTACCTGCCTTTGCATGTTGAAGTGTCTCAAAAATATTGATGAACGTGCATTCTTGTCTCCTCTCTCTCTCTTTCTCCTCTCTTGTATATCACAATAATTACAGAACAAAGTAAGGTTTTATCACTGTCCAACTCTTCCTAAGCCCAAAATGTGTCTTGCTCACCTTGCCTTTCCCTCTCATTTCACCATCAGCTAAAGGTTCTCATTTAAGTGACAGGCCTTTTTAATAATAGGTTGAGGCTTTGCAGCAATTTCAAGATTTCAGGGAGTATGTCCAATATTGTAAGACATGATAAATAGCCAGGTAAGGATAGAGTTCGAAGTTCCACAGGGGAAATAGATTGGGCTAGAACAATGGACATTTTTTATGACAACATTTATGCTAGGTTAAAATGGTGATGCTCATTTATTTTGGCATGCTTTTCTGGGCATCCAACTTTTGTCGATTTTTCTCAGTAATGATTAAGGAAGCTGTTGTGGCAGATAAATACTCAGACCAATTTGGTTGACCAATGGAATCAAATGGGCTGTTAGTGAATTACTAGCAGCACTGTAGATATGCATGAATAAGTTTAGCTGATATCCATGACATTACAATCCACACTCTGGCTATTCTGTGTGGCATGATGGCAGAGTGGACATAACTACTTCCTCTTTGGGCATGCCAGCTAACTAGCATTTTAATGTAACTACCTAATGTTTCAAGAATCCTCACTCCACTGAGATTTAGGGAAATGGAAAAAACCCACTGCATTCTTTAGAAAAAGGAAAATCCAACAAAAGCACAACTCTTCCTCTATCTTTAGTATCTTCAGGGAAGCATCTCTAGGGAAGAAACAAAGCTCACCCTCTCAAAGCAGAGATACCTGCTCTTCAGTTCCAACTTGATGAAGTACTAGCTCTGAGGGCTTTAGCAAATCATCTCTTTCTAGGATATTCAGCCTCCTCATCTGCTTAATCACATCTACTTTTCATGGTTCCTAAGAGATATAAAGTAGGATCCCAGAAAATAGTAATTGGTAAAATTTTCAGAAGTAAAAGAAAAACCTAAGAAACAGAAGGGCTCCAAAAGAAACATGCAATATTATTATGATCCAAAGCAAAAAGCAACTGTCTAGCTTCCTAGGGCTGCTGTAAAAAAATCACCACAAACTCAGGAGCTTATGAAAGAGAAACGTATTCTCTCACAGTTCTGGAGGCAGAAATCCAAAAACGAGTTATCACAGGGCTGGTTCCTTTGGAGGCTCTGAGGGAAAATCTATTCCCTGCCTCTTTCCTGGTTTCTGCTGTTCCTGACTTGTAGACACTTCCCTCCAATGCCAACCTCTATCTTCACATGGCATTCTCCTCTGTATATCTCTCTGTGTCTCTTCTTATAAGAACCCCAGTCGTTGGGTTTGGGGCCAACCCTAAATCCAGGATCTAAATTCATTGCAAGATCCTTAATTAATTACATCTGCAAAGACCCTATTTCCAAATAAGGTCAACTTCTAAAGTTCTGGGTGAACATGAATTTGGGGGAGACACTATTCAACCCACTATAGCAACAATATTATTATTATTATTAAATTATGCCATCAGCAGAGTTTAATTGTAACACCCATAGGTAGTTCTATGTGGTATTATAAGCAAGTGTCTAAAAATGTTTCTGGAGGTTCTCTCTGACATTTCTTAATAGAGAACTAGCTGGGTCTGGGACTCACCACTTCTCCCAGAAAGAGGAGATGCCCTATAACTCAGCTTCCCATGGCACTGTGAGCTCCCTTCCCCATGAAGAGGGGCTGCAGCAATCTATAGGCCCCAAAGTCTCCAACTGTTGGTAGACTTTCCCAGAGTGCCTGATGCCCAAGTAGTATATTTGTCTTCTTCCCCTCATTATTACTCATACTTGACAAGACCGCTTTCCCTTGTGTGAAAGTTTGAAGCATTTTGTGGATCCCAGAAAAGATAATCTACTTGGGGCTAATCCATTCCTATGGATGTGGGACATTTTGATTGGATTGGATTCGGTTGGGATGCTTTTGACCCAGTTGCTTCAATGAGGCATGACCCAGGGTGGGTCTTGATCTTCTTGCTGGAGGATTTAACTGAAACCAGCCAGTCTTTTCATTGTAAGTCAGGATTGGAAAGGGAGTTATTCGGGAAAGATTTGTGGAAAGTCTTACCGTCTGAAGGCTTGGACCCCTATTTCCTGCATGCTAAACCAACAAGTTTTTTGCCAGCCTGAATTAAAAGAGATAGAAAAGGGAGAAGATTTAATGAAAAATGACTTCAAGGGCAAAGCCATAGAAGCTGAGGCCTGGACTTAAGACATCTTCTCAGGCCAAGAGAGGGGCCCCACCCATGTATGCAGAAAGGGTAAGTTTGCCTCAGCATTCGAAGAGGGTGGACTTCTGCCCTGCTTTTCAGGAAGAAAGCTGCTGCCCAGGCTTTAGAGAGGGTGGAGAACATTCCCTGGGGTTCAGGGAGCGTTTGGTCATCCCCTCCCCCATTCTCAGGGTATTGAGCCTGGGTCCCAGAGATTGGGGAGAATGTGGCTGTCACCCCAATGTTCTGGGAAGGTGAAACCTAGATTTCAGTGGCCACCCAAATGCTTGATGAGAGTGGAGCCAAGAAAATGGGGACAGGGCAAGTCTTTGGAAGGGGTGGGACTCTATGAGGCCCCAAGGAGAAGAAACCATTGTTCCATAGATAACTCTCAAACCCTGAAATGTATGGAGTGTGCCCTGCAGGTTTTTGGCACTGGTTTGGACCCATGACCCCTATTTTCCTTTCAATTATCTCCCTATGATAATAAGAATGTTTATCCTGTGACTATCCCTCCTTTGATTTAGGAGCAGATAACTTGTTTTCTAAGTTTCACAAGTCTGCAGCCGGAGGGAAATTTTGCCTAAAACAGACTGCATGCCTGTAACTGATTTTGATGAGATTTTGTACTTAGCATTGTTACTAAAAAGAGTTAAGGCTTTTGATAAAATATTGTGATTGTATTTTACATGTGGAAAGGACATGTGTCATGTCTCTTTGGGATCCAGAGGGTGGAGTGTGACAGTTTGAAGCTTTTTTTTTTTTAAGGTACCAGAGCTAGGGATTGAACACAGGACATCTTATGTGGGAAGCTGGTGCTCAACCACCCACTCACATTTTTTGAGTCTGAGTTGTTTTTTCCCATTCATTTGCTTGCTGTTTGTTTTTAGGAGGCACTGGGGACTGAACCCGGGACCTCCCATATGGGAAGCAGGGCCCTCAACCACTTGAGCCACATCTACTTCCCTGAAGCTTTCTGTGGCTCCCAGAAAAGATCATGTTCTTGGGGCTAATCCATTCCTATGGGTGTGGAATGCTTTGAATGGATTGGATTCAGTTGGGGACCTTTGATTGCAACAGTGAGGTGTGACCCAGGTGGGTCTTGGTCCTCTTACTGGAGTTTTTTATAAATGGAGAAGTGAAAGCAGAGACACACATAAAAGAAGCCACAGAGACAGAAAGAAGCCAGGAGCTCAGAAAGGAACCCAGCAAAAAGGAAGCCACTGACAGAGTAGCCAGAAGTTGAAGCAATAAGACCTGGAAGAGAAGTAGATGCTTCCATGTGCCTTGTCATGTGGAAGGAGTCCAGAATCACCTACAGCTGAACTTCAGTGGGACAGCATCTCTGATGATACCTTGATTTGAATATTTTCACAATTCAGAACTGTAAGCTTTTAACCTAACAAATTCCCATTATAGAAGCCAACCCATTTCTGATATATTGCTCCCAACAGCTTTTAGCAAATGTAAATACCATAATATCCTCATAAGTAAGCACAGTAATGGGGACAAGTTTCCTACCTGAAATACAACATCTCCATGCTGTGTCCAGCAGAGCACCTCTCTTTAGGGATAATGAGAGATTGTGGGTCTATGGGACTTCATTTATGGCTATACCTTATTTTGTAAATTTCCTAAATAAAGCCATGCACTGTGATGATTTGGGATATTCTGGAGCCTATTGCATGACTGTTTAAAACCCAAAATTGTTATTCCAGCAACACAAAAGGGCCATCAATGAGTTCTAGTCATTATCATCTATCATTAAAATGGCACAGATTCTGTTCTCTGTGCAGAGCACACTACTGACCCCAAGCAGGCAAATTAATTAAGTACTATCCTTGCCCCCAAAAGATTTGTCTTTTGTCTTCACTGTTATTTCATGTCATTAGTAGAATGGAAAATAAAAACAACTGATTTGGTAGAACAAAAGACAAATTTATCCTCAATAGTCCAGTGCCTTCCACTTATTGAGACTATTAATAAATCATGGACCAGTCAGTCTTATGACCAGTTTATAGACACTGTCTCACAAAATTCTCAGAATAATCCTCTGATAAAAGAACTGAGGTTCAGAGAGGTTAAGTAGCTTGCTTGAGGTCACACAGTTAGTAAGTGATGAAAAAGTTTAAAATTCAGTTCTGCACTCATAGTATTAATTTATCCTGCTTCCTTAGCAATTTGAATAGCTCAAGGGAAATGCAGGACAGATGAATTGAACTGGACTTAACATTCACACATTTAGTCCATTATTCTCCAGTCACTAAAACAGTGTCCTCAGGGCCAGAAAGTCTGCCTATGTCTCTGTAAAATGACTCATTTATTTTCAGGGAGTGACTTAGACATTAAGGAAGAAAACAAGCTGAATAGTATCAGACACACAAATCACTTTCCAAAGTACTCCTTGTCCACTAATCAGCACTCATCACATGCATATTTAAAGCACTATCATATTTGAAACACAAAGTATGTTAATTTTTAGATAGTGAAGCACAAGGGCAGAATTTCTGAAGCTATACCAAAATCCAGAAAACATACACATGAAGTAAACCAATCTTTTTGCAAGTTTTGCATGAAACTGTTTTCATTGATTTTCAAATATTCACTGTTTTAGGAGACTAGGACAGTTTTTCTAAAATAATAACAAAAGAAAGCAAAGAAATAATAAATGAGGAAGTGCTACAAATCATTTGAATGTGCTTTATAAATATCACTAATAGTACCCTTAAAGATATTGACCTAAAGGAAAGAAAAAGAGAACTCAAATTTGTTGATAAGCACCTATGCACTGGGTATGTTTGGGAATATAATCCCATTTAATCTTCAGAGAGCACACATTCATATTTATTTTTGACTTCCCATCAGCTAAGTCTCCCTCCTATGTTTTTTAATTCCCCCCCCTAAAGAGTCTTGTTGGAGATTGAGTCTACCTCTTATTTTGGAAGTTAGAAGAGCCATTTGCAGGCTTCCCCAGCCTTCCTTATAGCTAAATCCAAGAAGATGCTTCAGTTTTATGCCACCAGATTTACCATGCCTCAGAGTTTGAATGAAGATCAGTGAGAGAAGAAGCCAGAAGAGTCTGTTCTGGGCCTGGGTAACTGCAATGGGGGCACAGTGTTGCCACTAACTGCGGTACACAGTGCTTTGGGTATGCTCAGTGGAGGTGGCCAGGCTGCCCCTACCAGACTAGCCCTAAGGCTGACGTTGAATGCTGTTCTTTCTGCACAACCTTCACACCTGCTTTTCTATCACTTGTAGTGATTTTTTCAATAACCCCATGTGATGGCTTGAAGTTATGTACCATAGAAAAACATGTTTTTAATCTGAATTCATTTCTGTGGGTGTGAACCCATGTAAATAGGACTTTTTGATAAGGTTACTTCAGTTAAGATGTCATGCAACTGAATCAGGATTAGAGAGAGAAAGAGCCAAAGGGAGCAGGCAGAACCTGGAATTTCATAGAATCTGGAAGAGATAGGAGAAGACATTTCCACTTGCATTGCCACAGGGTCAAAGTCCTCTACTCTGCCATGTCTATGGCGCTCTCTCTCTTCCTGTGGCTCTTCTGTGTCTTCTTGAGTGCCCATTTATAATAGCCCACCAAGGGGGCAGGGACTTAACCTGAGTTACACCCTACTGACGAGGTTGAATCAATGCCCTAATTAATTTAAGCAAAGACATCTCAGCTGAATCTAATACAATCAAAGGGTATCTTTTCCAGAGAAACAGACCATTTTACCAACATAATCTTTTCCTTTTGGGGGATTTATAAATAACCTCAAACTGCTACACCACTACCCATGCTTCAGCTGCCACGAAACTGAAACACTCCATTTCTGCTCAACTCAACTAGAGCCAGCTTCTTGTTGCTTGCAACTCAGAACCTTGAGTGATCCACACCCATAATCCATCCATTAATATTATTATCCCTATTTAATAACTAAGAAAATGAGGTTTAGAGACATCAAATCACCTTTATAAGGTCACACAGTTTACAGGGGAGAGGGTATAAGTGGCTGAATCATTATCAACCAGTTCTCTCTGTGCTTTGATAACAATTGCAGAGCTGGTGCCCACTGCATGTCTCAGCATCAACATTCCCTGGTGGAAGCTACCCAAGGAGACCCAGATGCCTAATGGCTCCTTTTTTCCAGCTTGCAGCTTGCAGCGTTGAATTGCTAAGTAAATCTGACTTGTTTTAGGAGACTGAATTCATATGCTGTCTCCTCCCAAAAAAAAGTACACTGACTACACCCAAGTACAAGTCAACTCCTTCTCATGTTTTGATAGTAATACTGCTATGTTGATACATTTCTTCAGAGCCTCCAACTTGGAGCCTTTCCATACAATTTAACTGCAATAATTTCAGGGAAGATTTATCTTAACTCCAGTTCAGATCAAAACACAACTGAAAGGTGAAGTAGGGTGAGAGGATGTTCTTCCTTAATTCCAGAGAACACTGAGACTCAGGAAATTTGCAGCTTGTCTGAATCAGCAGACTGAGCATCACAGGTCTGGAATTTGTTACCGTCATGGCATGACAAAGGGGCAAGGATGAGATTGTCACCTGCATTTATTTTTTAATGCATTTTTAATCTTTTTGTAAAGATACATAGATCACACAAAAAGTTTTATTAAAAAATATAAGAGGTTCCCATATACCTCCCACTCCTTACCCCACCCCCACTCCTCCCACATCAACAACCTCTTTCATCTGTGTGGCACATTCATTGCATTTGATGAATACAGTTTGGAACACTGCTACACAGCATGGATTATAGTTTACAGTTTGCATTTTCTCCCAGTCTGTTCAGTGGGTTATGGCAAGATATATAAGGTCCTGCATCTGTCTCTGCAGTATCATTCAGGACAACTCCAAGTCCCAAAATTATCCCCTTATCACATCTCTTATTCCCTCTCCCTGCCCTGAGAAACTCCCATAACCACTGTCTCACCATCAATGATACAGTTTCTTCCATTGCTAGAGTCACAATAATTCTATAGTAGAATACCAGTAAGTCCTCTCTAATCCATATTTTATTCCTCCATCCTGAGGACCCTGGGATGGCAATGTCCACTCCACCTCTAAATCGAGAGGGAGCTTGGCTGATGGCTGGGATTCTCCTGCTTGCACTATAGATGCTCTCGGTTCCCTGATGTGGTGGTTGACCAGCCTTACTTCCCCTTCAGCTGACCTGGGTAAGTCCAGCAAACCAGACAGTAGGTGTTGCAACTCTGCTGAGGCTCAGGCCCAGCTGGTACATGGACACTCCAGAGATTCAAGTCTCCTGAGCATACACAAACCCCAGTACGAACCACAGATTCAGTAAAAGTGACAAAAGAGGCATGTGTAGAGAGGTCACAACTAATTCCAACTCCATCACACTCAGGAGCACGAGTTCCAAAGCAGGGTCCACTGGCAAGGCACTGAACTCCAAAGCCATCTGTCATGATCATAGGACCTGGTCACCTGCATTTAAAAATTGTTTCTAGGGAGCCAATGTAGCTCAGGGGTTGAGCTTTCCATGTATGAGGTCCCAGGTTCAATCCTGAGTTCTCAAAAAAAAAAAAAATCGTTCCGTGTTTTTATAAAGGCAGCTGGAGGAGTCTGATGTTTTGAAGTTCAATTTTTCCTGTCCACCATTGTTCACATGTCTCGATAAACAGAGAGTTGGTGGAGGGTGGCTGAGCTACGTTCCAAGTCAGTGACATTGGGACTTCCCTACTGGCTAGCAGAAAAGCTTCTTGCATATAAAAACAAGCAGCAGGTCTTGTGTTGAAATACAAAAATCACTGCAAGGTGCCATGGGGGCTTTGAAGGATCTTTGCTGTATTTAAATAGAACTAGACTGCGGCAGCGGCGGTCTGAGCCTGGCCGAGGGACGGGCGGCCGTGGGCCGGGCGACTCTTTCCGGAGGCGAGGGCGAGGCGGTAGACTTGGCCGAGTCTCCGCGGGAGGCGTGCAAGGTGTGGAGGGCGGCGGGACGAAGGAGAGGAGACACCCTTGCGGAGCTGTAACAGAGCCCTTTATTCGGGGATGTACAGAGGTTATAGAGGGCTGTCGCGGGGGCGGGGCGGAGCTCTCACTGGGATGCCTATAAGGCGTGCTGGGGAGACCCGCGGCAAGGATTGGTTGTGGGACGACAGGGAACTGCATGGATGGGAGGGGTGCTGGGAGGAGTAGGCGTTTGCGCAGCGGGGGACGGGGGTGTATTTGCTAGGGGAGAAGGCTGGTACAAGAGGTGGGAGAGGTGGCGGCAGGGAATTGGTTATTGCTGTTGCTGGGGCCAGCGCTTCTTAGGCTGTGGCGGGAAATGGAGAACAAGGCAGTTGCGTGGGGGGGGGGGAAGGGAGCGGGAGAGGGAGGGGAGGGAGAAGGGTGGAGTGGCAGGGGCCGACCAGATGTTGCGTTTAGGCGGGAGATTATGGGCGCAGCCTCTGCTGGTGCCTGGGCGGGCTTGAGGGCGTCACGCCCGTGCCGGCTGAGGACGGGGCCGCTCATTCCAGCCGCCCTGTAGTAGGCCTGGGCAGGCTGAGGGCTTGCGCCCGTGCCAGCCACCCTGACCCCTGGCTCCAGGCTACGCGTCTGCCTTCAGCCGGGGCTGGCCATGCCTAGGGAGGCTTGCTGTCCCACACTAGACAGAGCTCCAACAAAGCCCTTGACCTTCAAGTGAGGAGAGGCTGTATTAACTCCCTTCAAAGCCTTGAGCACACTGGTGTGAGATCCTAGTGGTCTTCAGAATGTGGACTTAGGAGCCAGTCTGCTTGGGTTCAAACTCTGTCTCTGCCATGTGCTAGATATAACTTTTGCCCACTTACTTAGCTTTTTATGAGCCTCAGTTTACTCACCTGTAAAACAGAAATAGTACCTACCACATAGGGTTGCTATGAAGATTAAAATAAATCCATTTAAAAGTACCTTACATAGCTCAAATTAAGTGCTCAAAATGTTATATACCTGTAACTCCTTGTTTAAGGTTCTCAGCTGCTAAAACAAATACCATACAATGGGTTGGATTAACAAGAGGAATTTATTGGCTCAAGGTTTCAGAAGGTAGAAGGTTTGCTTCCTCCCAGGGTATCTTCTGGATGGCTCTTTGGAGTGCTTTGGCTTTTCTTTAACATAGCAATGCACATGGTGGCCTCTTCTCCTTTCTCTTCCAAGTTCCATTGACTTCCAGCTTCTGGCTGCTCCCTATGGCTTCTCATTCCATGTCAAATTCCTTTGCTTATAAGGGTTTCTGCCATATTGCATTAAATCCCACCCTCATTCAGTTTGAGCACACCTTAACTAATAACATCGTCAAAGATCCTATCTAGAAATGGATTCATACCCACAGGACCAGGAGATGAGACCTGAACATTTGTGAACACTCTTCATACATCCTTTGGGTTCTAGGTAAAGATGAACTGGCAAAATTCCCGATTCGCTGTAGCCAGACCTGGGTTTCATGGTTAGCCCTGCCACTTCCATACTTCCAGACATCCCAACATGGGCAAGTCATTTCACTTGCTCAATCCTCATTTCCACTTGTGTAAAAATAGCTCAGTGCATTTTACAATAAGCCTCACAGACTCGATGGAAGGACCACAGACAAAAATATCAAAATTGTCATAAAATGGTTAAAAATTGACAAGGAGGGACTGAAAGCTTTTCATAGGCCAAAATTTGGATTCTTGCTGATGCTTGAGAATGCCACTCACCTTCCCACATCAGGATCTTTGCCCTAGGCATCCCCTCTACCTGAAACTCCTGTCCCCCAACACATCACATGGATGGTTGCTCTTGTCATTCAGGTCTGGCTCAGCTCAAAGACAACTTCCTTGGAAGGATCTACCCCAACCACTTGACCTTAGCTAACAACTACCCACACCTACACACACCTACACACACACATGCACACCCCACATCTGGCATTATTTTATGAAGTCCAATGATTATATGTTATATTCATTTATTTTTGTTTATTCATTTCCTATGGAAACAAATTCCCACTGGAATATAAACTCCTTTTAGGCAGGGATTTGTTAATCCCTGTTATCCAAGGAACTAGAGCAGCAGTTGGAAGATAGTGGGTCCTCTATGAATATTTAATGAATTAACAAATGGATTCAATCCCATTAAATCTGGTAAGTGCCAGTTCACAGTTTGGTTGAAATTCTCTACTCCTTTTAGTTGCAATGTTTTGTGTTGTTGTCAGGCTTTGTCAGGGACACCGCAAGGGCAGTGCTCTATGGCACAGTTTTCCAGAACAATCTATACACAATAACTGCTCCTCTGAGCCCTCAGGGCTGCTGGGCGTTCACCTCCAGACTAACCAACCTTCACTGGGTAGCTGCAGTCCCAAATAAATCACTTTCTTTATGGATCATGATAAAAAGTTTGAGGAGCACTGCTGCATGAATCCTAACTGATTCCAGAGAGGTACCTCAGGAATCAACAATATTGGAACCAAGCAAGGGACTGTGTTCCAGATCTCCCAACCCCCGCTTCAGACAATGCACCTCCACATCTTTACTGCTTTACATCTTGAGCTTCCACAGATTATAATTTGAACAAAAGGTTACAAAGTAGTTTTAAGTCAAGATCTGAGACACTTATGTAGGGACATTATATCTTTGGGGACACCATTATAGACCCTCTAGAGAAAAACAAATATCTATGTTCCCATGCCTTAAAGTCTACCTCAAATTCATGTCTTTGGAGTGTTTATCAATCACATTCCCTTATATCACAAATTCCCCAGCAGAGACTAATACCTGAGTCCTTGTCACTTAAGAGAATGAGTTTATCAGCCTACCTCCCTGGAAAGTGACAGGAGGGCTGCGGTCTTGTCACAGGAACCACAGCAGCAGTACAATGAAATGAGCTGAAAAGGATCTGAAAGGAGAGGAGAGAAATGCCAGAGACTGTGGATCTGCCCCAATGTCACCCCGGGTTCATGCTGGTCATAGGATAACTTTGCTCTGTTTGCCCTCCGCTGTCCCTACACAGGCAAACGAACCTGAAGCCATTCATGAGCAGACAACCAACACTGCTTCCCACTCAGTCCCTCTCCATGTATCCTGCCAATGAAGCAGTTTTCAATGGCCTCTGTCGGCAGGATATTGCTACTCATTCAGGGAAAATTTTCAGTGCAGGGCGGCATAATGATTCCCATTAATGTTGATGTTATTCATGCGGCTAAAACCCACATGCCCCTAGATAAAATGTTCCCCAGCAGAGGCTGCAGCCTTCAGCTACTCAGAACCATCCAGTACAGGTAGGTAATGTGTTTGCTTTGTACAGAAGTCTGAGGCACTATAATAGCATCCCTCATTGTGCCTTTGGATCCTTTGACACAGTGGGAGATTTTTATAAGTACTTTTAATCACTAAGCCCAGACTCCCACTTGTGAGCATCCTGCTACCAGGGCAAATGATGGGAATCAGTGCTCCAAAGCTCAGTATTAGGAGCAGCGCAGCCCTTGCAGAATGTATTCTCCACATAAAACAGTGAGGAATGAACAAACATAAGTGTGGGGGAGGGGAGAATGCAACTATGGACTAAAACAACGGAAGAACTAGCAATGGAAGAACTTATATCACTGATATAAGGCAATGGCTCCCAGAGGTTCTGAGGGGAGGGAGAGGGAAGAATAGGTGTAACATGGGGCATTTTGGAGACATTGGAATTGTCCTGCATGACATTGCAATGATGGCTACAGGCGATTATACATTTTGTCAAAACCCATAAAATTGTGCAGGGCAAAGTATAATGTAAACTATAGTCTATGGTTAGTAGAAATGCTTTCATATGTGTTCATCAATTATAACAAACTTACCACACTAATGAAAGATGTTGTTAATGGGGGAAAGTATGGGAGGGGTATATGGGAATCCTCTATATTTCTGATGTAACATTTATGTAATCTGAAACTTCTTTAAAAATAAAAATATATATTAATAAAAGAAAAAAGCAGTGCTTTTCAATGTCAACACTATTGACATTTTGGACTGGAAAATTCTTTGGGGGGGTGGAGTTATGTGCATTGTTGGATGTTTAGATAACTATAGTACCTCCCCTTCAATTGTAGCAATAAAAAGTATCTACAGACTTTGCCAAATGCCCCTGGAATAAGAGCAAAACCAACCCCATTGAGAAGCACTGACTCCAAAATGTATTCATCAAATGCAATGAATGTACCACACTAATGAAAGAATTTGTTGATGTGGGAGGAGTGGGGGGTGTGGGGAGTGGGGTATAAGGGAACCTCTTATATTTTTTATGTAACATTTTGTGTGATCTATGTATCTTTAAAAAAAATTTTTTTAAATGAAAGAAAATAAAACATGAGAGGGGAGACAGATGTTACCTCTTATCCTAAAGTCCAAATATGAAACACAGAGAAACCCACGTGGACAGTAAGGAAGTGGGTGTTTATGGTATCAGATGAAGCTTCAGATAGGGTCTCGAAGCAGTGACAAGACTCAGGGAATAGCCCAGTTTCATTGGTTCTGAACTGAAGAATTCAAAGAACTCTGTATTTAGAAGGGACCATAGCGGTCATTTTGGACGACTCCCTCATGATATAGAAGGAAACTCAGACCCAGAAATAGTGACTTCTGAATTGTCCCACAGTGATGGCCACAGAGTCTGAACTATAGAATTCAGGTAACTAATGTCCAGGTCTGATTTTATTACTTCATTCATTCATTCATTCATTCATTCATTCATTTATTTAAAAACAAATATTTTGTATTTAACTCAAAGTAAAGTTCTGAGCTCAGGTCGGAAGACAGAAGAAAAACAAGACATATTCTCCAATAATGATAATAGAGATGATTTATTGGGTACCTCCCATGTGTACCTGGATGAGGCATTTTAGATCTATTGTATCATTTGCTCTTCACAAGAAACCTATGAGGTTGCTAATATTAGTAGGTATGATTATGCATGGAAGCCCCATAATTCACGTGACAGGGTGTGAAAGCAAAGGCCAGAACTATAACTGGATATTTCAAGAGTCCTTTAGGAGTGGTACATCTGCTAGAGCAGATGAAGAGTCCATAGTCCTCATTGCTCATTGAGGCACATCAGTCATCACCAGCTTGATGGGATGTGTGGTATATAGTCAGGGTTCTCTAGGGAAACAGAATCAACAGGAGATATCTGTAAATAGTGTGAGATTTTATAAAACATCCTCTCCGTGATCGGGAATGCCCAAGTCCAGGGCCTGTGGGCAGGCTGCAAACCAGGGATTTTGATGAAAGTCCAGTGAAGGTCCTTGATGAGCTCCCAGGAGATGCTGGCTGTCCAAAGCTGAGCTGGGAAATTCTTTCCAAATGCTGAAATCACTTCCCCTTTTACAGCATTCAACTGATTGGATAAAACGTCACTCACTGCTGATGGTAATCTCCCTGGTTGATTGTAGATATAATCAGCCATCTTTGCAGTAAACTCACTGATGACTAAAGTCCATAAATGTCCTTGTATTACAATTAGCCCAGTGTTGATTGACCAAAGAATTGGACACAATTACCTGGCCGAGTTGACACATTATCCTAACCATCACATGTGGGAAAATATGGGGCATTTCCAGCAGCACAGTGCTGGTATTAAACCTTAGCTCTGCCCTTATCTTTATATCTTTTTAGCTAATTATTTAAAATCCCTATTTGTAAAATGGGAACATTAAGAGACCCAGCATGGAGTTACTATGATTATTAAGAAAAAAAAAGATCATGCTATAAAGTCATCAAACGTTGCCCCTAGTACACAGTGAATATTCAATAAATGTTAGTCCACTTTCATTTTCTTATATCTTTGTGCCTTTGCTTCCTTATCTCAAAAATGGAAATAATAAAGGCAGCTACTTCATGGAATTGTTGTTAGGGTTAAGCAGACTTGTAAATGCCTAGGGCTTGGCACTTAGTGAATGACAACCTTAATTATTTTTATAAATGCCAATAGCTCTGTCTTTAATGGATAAACAGAAGACAAGTGTTCACAGAAATACCATAGAGAATAACTAGTACATTCCCTTTCCAATACCCACACCTCTTCCAGCTCATCATACCAATTAACAGACGAGCAATTTTAGATCCTTAAAAGGGAAATAATTTGCCCAAGACTTCTCAATAAACTGGTGGCAGCTTTTTCTGCCTCCCAGAAAGCTCTTTCTGCTACCTCTTTTCCCTTCCCACAAGTTACCATGAACCTAGTCATGTCTGCTTTCTATGAATGTCAGAAACCACAGGCCAGCCATGCCCAGGTCCTGTTATAGATTTTCATTCTGTGTTGTCAACATGTGACTGAGAACAGAGATATACAAAGGGGAAAAATGAGCTATTACTGAGCAGTTAACTGAAGTCTTTAGACCCCTGTGGGTTATTTGGTTCTCAGTTCAATTGTCACCTCCTCAGAGGTCTTCCCTGGCCACCTTACCAAAAGTAACATGACCCCCACACCAATTTGTCTCCATTCCATCACCCCTCAGCACTTGTCTGAAAATGTTTATTTGTTTACTTATTTATGACCTGTCTCTGACACCAGAATGCTAAATCCACGAGGACAGTAGCTTTTCTGCTAAATTGGCCACTCTAATTCAAAAGCCCAGGACAGCACCCAGTCAATATCAGGCTCTCAATAACTATTTCTAGAATTAATGCAGTAATGAATAAATTTGAGCTCAGCTTCCTAGCTCCATCTTGCCAGTACTTCTTAACCCTTGCCTTATCAACCCTTACCAACCCCATACGTTCAACCAAAAGAAATTCTGGGACTCAATGACTACCCAGAGTCCTATATTGATTGTAGGTCATTAGAGGGGGAAAAAAAAAATCTTCTGAAGCAGGTTCTTGAGACTTGTCTGGGTCCCAAACCAAAATCTTAGGAGCTCCAGAACTTACTGAGGCATCGATCATCTGGAGACCAGATACCAAAAAGTCTCTCATGATGTCCTTAATGCCATGCACACCAAAATGTCGAGATGTTTCTGAGACTTCAGATTTCACTGGAGTTTGGATCAATAAACATTTGCCTAGCCCCTTCAGTGTAAACAAAGCAGACACTAACACCAATATAACATGAGATGCTCTGGCAAAGCTTCCTGCCCCAAACTATTTCCCCTCTTTCTAGAAACAGTGACTACAAATTATGCCATCTGCATTTGGACCTCCAGAGTACTCTATTCAGTGTGCATATTCATGTAGGGGTCACCATCTTAACCACTTAAATAAGGAACAGTTTACTACATACTTTCCAAGATGATTCTTGCCCAGAGGCTTGTAAGACAGGATAGGTCAATGGCCATTGATAGAGAGTTGGGGTCCTAGGAATTAAATAGGTGCAAAAGGATACAAGAGGAATCCAAGGACAAACTCCATCTACTTTGAAAAATGAGGAGAATATCCTTGAAGCCATACTTTTCTTAGAGCCAGGTAGACTTGCAGCCCACTTCTGACTCTGCTACCTTCCTCCCCAGCTGCATGAATTTGAGACTATTACTGAACATCTCTGAGACTCATTTTCTTCATCTGTTAAACAGGGATAATAATAATACATATCTCCTAGATTACTTGCAAAAAATAAATGAATTAATATTTTTAAAGTGCTTAATGCTGGGCATATCGATAGAGTTCGATAAGTAATATATATTATTATTATTATCCTAAGCTTGCTTAGGTATAGACCTCAAGAAGGTGAGCCAACACTGGTGTACCCTTTGGAAGTATCCCCATGAAGAAGAAAAAATATCATAGAACAGAATTCCTTAAATTCCTCTTTCACAGTACCTGACAAAGTTGAAGCAGCTTCCCCAAAGTGCCATGGTCCCAGAGGGTCTCTTACTTACCAGGAGAATCTGCTTGCTCCCTTGTGCACTCTGCATGTCCTCCCACGCCCATCTGCATGAATTAGCAGGGAGCAGATGGCCAGAGCCCCAGGACTGCTTTCTGGGAACAGCAAAGCCATGCCAAGAAGGTGAGCCCTCGGAGCCCTATAGGTAATGGGGTCACAAATCAAGATGTATTAGGGGAAGAAGAATTACAACTCTGCTGATTAAGTGATAAAGTGAATGGAAATGAAAAACAAGGCATTAATCATTAAGGAAATCTCTAGCAGCTCCAGGCAAAGTCGATGAATGAGGGAGGTTGGGTATTGTTAAAGGTTGTAGAATAAGCTGGCAGCCCTAACCTGAGGCCTTGTTATGATGCAATGGAGAGGAATTTTACTCCTCATGTTTTCTATGTTTCTTAATGCTTTCAATGTTTTCTTTCTAAGACGTCTTCGATTCCCCTAGTTATGTAACTTTGGCCATTGAACAAATAAAGGAAATGGCTAAGATTTACATAAAAATACAAGCTTATGCCTATAATCAGAATAACAGAACTGAAATAGAGAAGCCGTTTGGATTCTAAATAGTCCATTTCAGAAAGTCAACCTCAGAATGCTTTTCTAAAAATAAAAAATAAAATAATAAAATTTAATTTAATTTAAAAAAGAATGCCTTTCTAATTAGCCATGCAGGAGCCTAGATAGAATTCTCAAGTTATCAAGCAGTGTAAAACAATTTGACCAAGAGTGGAGAGATAAAGAAGTCAGTTCTGGTTAAAGAAAAACTGGTGTGGAAATTTGCGCCACGTGTAAATACATCTTTGTGGAATGTTTCAGCATGTTTTCTGATTGACATATGTTTCATATTTCAAACCATTGTGATAGGACTGTCTATCCTTTCTCTCCATGGCCATAAGCAGATGACTGGATTCCAAGTCTGAGCTAATCATATTCTCTATCTCTCTTTCTTTCTCTCCCTCTCTCAAGTGTTACCCAAGGACAGAGTCTCCAGTAGTTTACTGGAGGAGAGATTTTGAGACTTAAAAGAGGGGCTAGCAAGAATCATGCAAGATGAATGAACAGCTACAGAGGGAAGCAGGTGTCAGAGAGACCTCATAACCACTGAGAATCAGAGAGAATCTGATGGGTTTTCCGAGTTCCTAGCAGTCCTAACCATATTTCCTTTTCTGTCCAGGGTTTCCAGGAGAGCAGTCCTGCTGATAAATCCCCTGTGCTTGAGATAGTTTCAGAGAGGGTCTCAGATCTCACAAAGGTCACCAGCTGCTTTACCTGAGGATTGAAGTCTTTCATGTTCCTGACAAGTGGCCATTCAGACTTTGCTTGAATACCTCTTGTGACTGCACACACATTACCTTCCCGTGTAGCTCATACTATCTCTGAACTTCCTGGCCAAATATATTGGGGGTAATGGTTGGAAATAAACATTTCCATCAATTAATCAATCAATTATAGGCATTAAGTCTAGGCCAAAGATTCAGGTAGATGTGGCCAAGAAAAAAGCATAATTATGATCCTGTTATACATATTCCCCAAATCTCCTTCTCTACATGGCTTGTAGTCAGTTCACACACTAAAGGATCAGGAATGATGGAGCCGTTTTTGTCAGTTTGCTCTCTGTCCACATTTGGACCACCAACAGGATAATATCAAAAGAAAGATAAGACATTACTCATGAAACATTACAAAGCACCATGTCTGCCCCCATTAAATTATGGCTGAAAAATCATAAAAATTACCTTTATGGTTCTTTTTTTAACTGTAGTTCTTTGTGTGAAACTGTGTTTTTTTATCCTGGAGACAGAAGCAATATATTTTCATTATAGAAAATAAAAAAATTTAAAAAAAACATAGAGCACAAAGAAGAAAATGAAAATCATCTCTAACCCTACTACCCACAGATAAATACCATTTTTTCAATTTAATGTCTTTCAAGAGTAGTTTGCATAATTTTGATAATGTTTTATACTGTTTTATATAACTTGCTTATACTGACATTAACAACCTACTATGAAATTTTTCTGACTTAATATTTTCTTCAACATAATTTTTAATGGCTATGGTCCTCATGTTCAAAGAGGTACCATAATCTGTTTATACCAATCTGCTCTTATGTTGTTAGCAGCTTTACACAGATGACATATAAAATACTATGATGGGGAAAGGATCAGTAACTCAGGGACGTGAGAGGAGAAGCTCAGAACCCATACTTATGGGATGAAGGAAAGTTTCCTAAAGGAAGTGATGCATGAATAGTTCTTTTCAGGTAATAACATGTGAGTGCATACATTATTTCTTGGATCCACAATTAAAGTCTTAGAAGGTATTATTTTCTATTATGCAAGTGAGAAAACCATGGCTGAGAAAGAAGGGACTAATCCAGGAAACCTGTGGGCATCTAGAGCTCGTTTTGGTGATGTTTTGAGGTTCTCTTTGAATTTCTACAAGCCGCACAAATAGATGAGGTTAAGACTAACCAGAGTGGTTTACTTATCCTAATGACAGCCTGGTTGACAGCTGCTGGCTCCTCCATAGAGCCATCTGAAAATGACAGTAATTATAGTACCTATCTACAGGGTGACTCTGAAGTTAAATGAGTTAATACATGAAAAGTATTTGTTCCTGTCACATAGAGACAGCTCTTATTATTGATATTATTGTCCTTCTTACTATGAAAGAGCAAATGTACCTCTCTGGAGTCAGGAAAGGCTGGAGCAAATATCAGCTTCATCATGTGTGAGTAAGCTAGGTAATTTGGTAATTTACTTTGTTTCCTTAAGGATTGTTCGAAGGTTTAAATTAAGCAGCATGTACAAAGCAAACGGTTCACATTTGGCCCTGCGGTAAGCAGAATTTGAAGCGTAGCAAGCTGATGCTACGCTGACACAACAAGAGACACAACAAGCAGGGAGCAGATTTGACTCAAGTGATTGAGTGCCTCCCTCCCACATGGGAGTCCCTGGATTCGGTTCCCAGTGCTTCCTGAAAAAGAAGACGCATAGACACAGAGAACACACAATGAACAAAAACTGAGCAGACAGCCAGTACAAACAACGAAGGCAGGGCTGGGGGTGAGAAATAAATAAATCTTGAAAAACAAAATGGCCTCCCAAGATTTTCTGGCCCCTGGTTATTCAATCAAGCCCTAATCTAGGTACTCCTGTAACTGGATTTTGCAGATGCAATTGAAGTCCCAAATCAGTTGCCCTTAAAATACGGAGATTATCCAAATGGGCCTAACCCAGTTCCATGAGCCCTTTAAAAGCAAAGAATTTTCTCCAGCTGGTTACAGAAGAGGAAGTCAGAGAGATTTGAAACGAAACGTGACAAGAGTTCCACACACTGTTGCTGTCTTTAAAGAAGAGGCAGCCTCATGGATGGGGCCTGAGAACAGTCTTCTGGGGCTAAGAGTGAACTCTGGCCAAAAACAAGTTAGAAATCAGTCCTTCACCCCAAGGAACATTGGTGTCTGCAAACAAAACGATCTCTCCCATGGTCCTAAGGACATTTTCCCATTTGCCTCAAGGACAAAGTACCATATTATGCCTCCCTAGGACACCCGTGTGGCACAAGAGGGCATCCTGGTTAAAAGTCTGAGGCAGCCACAAGAGTCTCTTTGAAAATACACTTGTTTTCCAAGCCTCAGCACCAATGCACTAAAGAGATCAGACAGTTTTCAAAATTGAGAAATGCAGGCAAGTCCATTTGTACTTTTATTGACATTACTGACCTTGCCAGAAAAGTACGTTATGTTTTGCTATAAAAATTATCGGAAACTGCAGCTTGCTGAGTGATATTTTATATTACAGTATAGAGCACTCAAAGCCACTCTCTTCGAAGTAGTGCTACTGCTATTGAAAATCTCTAAGTTCTCGATGAGATATTTTTTCCTAGCATCAGGACCACAATGTTAACTGGGGCTCAGTATTAGCAAGTAATTCAGTTTATGGAACCATAATGTGGCATTGCCTTGACTAAATCACTTCAACAAATACAGAAGCAGTTATGAGTAAGAAAACTAGAAGTAAACTTAAAGTCTTAGGTATCATTTAAAAAATAATCATTTCAAAAAGCTCTTGTGCTAATTCTTTTGGAAAGTCTCAAAACAAAAAGAAAATTTAAAAACAAATCAGGATATATACATTTATGCATACATACCTACCCTTGATATCTACATCATTTTCTTCCATTTTCTTGTCCTAAAACAGACACTTTGAAGTTTAGGATAACTGTTGCACATTTCCCTAATCTCCATCTACTCTAAAATGGCAGAATTCCTTGTTGGCTGTTATTCATTTATAATTAATTAACCATGTACTCACACATGCTAGGCACAATGCCAGGTGCTAGGGACATAAGAAAAAGTCCATGAATTTTAAATAGTGAAGGAAATTAGCCTTTATTAGGACTTCAAGCCTCCCCTTCATCCCTTCCTAAACATGGATTGGAATAAAAAGCAGGATTGCATCATCTTAAGTGTACAGTTAAACAGCTTGGGGTCAAGTCTTCTCCCTTATCTATTATCTACTTAACCTTGGCCAAGTTACATAGTTCTGTAAACCCCACTTTCATCCTGTGTAAAATGGTTGTAATGATAATAATGACTTAAATATTGTGAAGATGAAAGTTGTTTCATGTAACAAGCATTTAGCACAATGCCTGGCCCATAGAAATCAAGTGATAATTATGATCACCGTCATCATGATCATGGTGATGATGAAGATTCTGGCTGATGATGATGATGATGATAATGATGATGATGATAAAAGGCCTTACTGGGCACCTACTAGTGCTAGGAGATATCTTTCCATGTGATGGGTGAAACAGTTAACACACTGGCTTCCATGAGATGCGATTTTTTTTTAAATCAATTTTATTGATACATATTAATAAATCCTTCCAAAGTATACATAAATGGTTTTTGGTGTAATCATATATTTGTGCATTCATCACTGAAATCATTGTTAGAGACTTATCTTAGTCCAATAATAATGAAAAACAAAAAACAAACACACAAACAAAATTCATCACCTCTCAATCTCTCTCTGCTTCCCCTGCCATATATAGCTGCTATTCTTTTTCCTTCTCTCTAGTATATTTGTATTGATAGTTTGTAAAAAAAGTCTTATATATGCAATATTACCCATATTCATGTTTTACTTGAGGTTTTACTATCATATACAATATTATGTTACAGTTTTTAGCTTTCCTTTTAGTAATATACATGACCTTAGATGTCCCCTTTCAACTACTGTCATACCCATACAATAGCACTGCTAGTTACAAACACCCTATTATTTAACCATTTCTATTCTTTTCCAAACATTTACAAACAATCTTTATACCAATTCTGTACAGATTAACCCTCAGCTTTCCATTCCCTACCCTCCTTCTGTTTTCTGGTGACCTATATTCTAATGATTAACTCCATGAGTTTATACAATATTAGGTTATAATAGCACAATCATACAATATTTGTCCTTTTGTGTCTGTCTTGATTCACCCAACATAATGGCCTCCAGGTTCATCCATCTTGATATATGCTTCACAACTTCAATTCTTCTTATCACTGCATAATATTCCATCGTCTATATATGCCGCAATTTGTTTACCCATTTATCAGTTGATGGACACCTCAGCTGTTTCCAACTTTTGGCAATCATGAATAATGCCACTATGAACATCAGTGTTCAGATGTCTGTTCATATCTCTGCTCTCAGTTCTTCTGGATATATACCTAGTAATGGTATTAACAGATCACATGGCAAGTCTATATTCAAATTCCTTAAGAACTGCCAAACAGTCCTCCACAGTGGCTGTGCCATTCCACATGCCCACCAATGGTGATTAAGTGTTCCTATCTCTCCACATCTTCTCCAACATTTACAGTTTTCTGACTTTTTAATAGCGGCCAGTCTAATAGGTGTGAAATTATATCTTGTTGTAATTTTTATTTGCATTTCCCTAATTGCTAGAGATGTTGAACATTTTTTCATTTGTTTCATCACCATTTGAATTTCTTCTTTGGACTATTATCTTCTCGAGTCTTCTGCCCATTTTTAATCAGGTAGTTTGTCTTTTTATACTGAGTTGTATGATCTCTTTGTATATCGTGGATATTAAACCCTTATGGGATATGTGATTGCCAAATATTTTCTCCCGTTTATTTGGCTGCCTTTTCACCCTTTTGACAAAGTCCTTTGAGGAGCAAAAGTGTTTAATTTTGAGGAGGTCTCATTTACCTATTTTTTCTTTTGTTGTTTGTGCTTTGGCCATAAGGTTTAAGAAACTACCATCTACCACAAGAGCCTGAAGATGTTTTCCTACATTGTCTTTTAGGAGTTTTATGGTTGTTCTTTTTAAATTTAGGCCCTTAATACATTTTGTGTTAATGTTTGTATAAGGTGTGAGATAGGGGTCTTCTTTCTTTCTTTTGGATATAGCTATCCAGTTCTCCCAACACCATTTGTTGAATAGACTGTTCTTGCCCAGCTGGGAGGTGTTGACCACTTTGTCAAAGATCATTTGACTGTAAATGCAAGGGTCTATTCCTGAGTTCTCAATTCAGTTCCATAGGTCATTGTGTCTGTCATAGGTCTGCGTCTGTAGCTAACTAATATGCTTTAAAGTCCAGAAGTGAGAGTCCTCCAACTTTGTTCTTCTGTTTTAAGAACTTTTTGGCTATTCAGGGCCACTTCCCCTTCCAAATAAATTTGATAATTGGCTTTTCCACTTCTGCAAAAAAAGGCTGTTGGGATTTTTATTGGGGTTGCATTGAATCTGTAAATCAGTTTGGGTAGAATTTACATCTTAAATTAATTAATCTTCCAATCCATGAACACAGAAGACAGGAAAACAGAAAGAGAAGAGAATGGATAAAACATGACAATGAGAAACATGCAAACACTTGCATTATTGGTATCCCAAAAAGAGAAGAGAATGCAAAAGGGGCAGAAAGAATATTTGAAAAATAATGACCAAAATCTTCCCAATCCTTATGAAAGACATAACTATCAATATCCAAAAAGGACAATGCACCCTCAACAGAATAAATCTAAATAGACCTACCCCAAGTCATCTATTATTCAGAATGATAAATACCAGAGATAATTCTGAAAGTAGCAAGGATTCTGAAAGTAGCAAGAAAAAAGCAAAGCATCAAATACAAAGGAAACTTGATAAGATTAAGTGTCAACCTCTCATCAGAAACCATGGCAGGGAGAAGAAAGTAGTACGGTGTACTTAATGTACTGAAAGAGAAAAATGCCAGTCAAGAATTCTGTAACCGGAAAAGCTGTCCTTCAAAAATGAGGGCGAGTTCAAAGTCTTTGCAGACAAACAAAAACCGATAGAATATGTTACCAAAAGACCATAATTACAAGAGATATTAAAGGGAGTACTGCAGCCTGAAAGGAAAAATAAACAAGTGCAAGGGTTTGGAGAAGAGTTTAGAAATGAAGATTATTAGGAAGGATAAACTAAGGGTAAGAAGACAGACAAGAGAATGATATGACAACAGAGAGCTGAAGGACAAAATGGATGAAGTAAGTAATGCCTTTACAGTAATAACATTGACTGTCAATGGATTGAATTCCCCAATCAAAGGACATAGACTGATAGAGTGGGAGAATGTATAAAAAAATATGAGCCATCTATATTTTGTCTATAAGAGACCCATCTCAGATGTAAGGACACAACCAGCTTAAAAGTGAATAGTTGGAAAAAAGATATTCCATGCAAATAGTAACAAAAAAAGAGCCAGAGTAGTGATACTAATATCAGACAAAATAGATTTTAAATGCAAAATGGTTATAAAGGATGAAGAAGGTCATTATATATTACTAAAAGTGGTAATTCAGCAAGAAGAAATAACTATACTAAATATTTATGCACCTACCCTGAGTGCCCCAAAATATATGAGGCATACACTGGCAAAACTGAAGGGAGAAACAGATGTCTCTACAATAATAGTTAGAGACTTCAATACACCACTCCCAGTATTACATAGAATATCTTAAAGGAGATAAAGAAACAGAGATCTTGAATAATATGATAAATGAACTCAACCAAGCCTATCTATAGAGCATTGTACTGTAAAACAACAGGATATACCTTCTGTTCACGAGCTCATGGATCTTTCTTCAAGAAGTATGAACAGCAACCAATTTTATACTTACCACATTTTCACTTTTTCATGGACTGTTTCCCCTTGAAAACAGAGAAATCAAGTTTGAGATAATGAGAATGTGGGGAACAATAAGATCCCCGAGATGGCTAGCGACTATAGGATGGCCCAGTTACTGCCTTCCTGTGTAAGAAGGGCATTTTCATTTCAAAGTTCCCTCTTAAACCAATAGATGCATCAGTTAAGTCATCTATACCATTTTCTTTCATGGATTTCCTCCCAAATCCTATTATTATTGCAAACAGTCTAAACTGAGCCCAAATTGTAATGCATACCTTTTGTAACCACATTTAGGGAAATTTCTCCTCTGAAATTTGACTTGCTAACTAATTTGAATGTTTGAAAGTAATAATCAATGCTATACTTGCATTTAGGTTTAAGTAAATAAGTTTCCTTCCACAAAATTATATATGTTAGGAGGAAACTCTACAATTGACAAGAGTCATGATAATTAACTTTCAGGTTGGTTGTTGTTGTTTTTCAATGCTGATAACGTAAGATTTTTGTTTGCATTACATTTCTGTTTTTCAGAACAAGACATATCCTCAAATTATCTAAGAATACTAAAATGTGTGCTTCTGTTTTTATTTCAAAAATAGTTATAATTGATGAAAATAGATTCTTTCTTAATTTTATGGACTATGCAAGATATTAATACAATAAATATGATAATGATATATATTTCTCTATTACAAACATTTTTCCAGACTCCACAAGATTTCTCACTGCTTTCAGTTCTAATCACAGTTTGCCTGCTTTGCCAGTCTCTGCATCAGAATAATGTTGCATTTGGTATGCTCAAAAGTATCTCTAATCAACACTATTATATTATTTAGTGATTTAGCAAAATAAACCTCCACAAAATATATAAATTGTCCCTTGAAGTTCATTACAAAAATTAAGGACAAATTCAAAGTAGTAGACATTCAACTAAACGCATTTAACACTTCAAATTCCCAACTAGACTATATATTCTTCAAGGCCAGTATCTGGACCATATTTGTCTTGTTTCTCTGATTCACCCTTAACATATTGCCATTAACACAACAGGCACTCAGTATATTTTTATTGAATAATTGATTGGCAGCAGATTTCCATTTATGTCCCACATTTAGCCTATTGAACACACAGCAGAGAATCAGGACTGAGTCCCAACCTAAGTTGTAGCAAATAACACCCAAATAGCCCAAGCCTTCAGTCATCTAATGAGATGCATGACTTTCAGCAATTCCTATTCAGTTTTCTGCATACTTGAGAGTATTTTTTCCCTTTTCTTCACTGAGCAGGACCATTGATAACACTTTTCTGGACGAATATACTATTGTATTTAAACAAAATGTGCTGGTTCTCAATGGTGCTTTGGTCAAATGTTGAAAAATACAGGAGCACGGGGAGAAAACCCTTTGATTTCCCTACCATTGGAGTACTCAAAATGATTTTAGGCAGCTGGCTACCAAAGCTGCACTGTTTTCCTGCCCTTTGTTTTATTTTCCCTTGAGGAACCAGTCCATTCACTGATCCTGCAAACATTCCTGAGGCATCTAATACCAGCCAGGCACTCTGCTGGATGTGAAAGTGAATAATAAATACAGTCCCTGACCTCAAATAGCTCATAGTCAGGTAAAGAAAATTCTTTCACTGCTTTAAGTATTGCATTAATTTTTGTTATTCCAATTGCCTCTTAACCTCCACCGGTCCCAGCAGAAGACAATGGAAAACAGGCCTCCAAAGTTAAGAGGTCTGCAATGTTGAGAACTTTTCCAAAGTGATGGGTGGAGGTATGAGTATAATGGGTGACTAAGAATGTAAGGGAGTCTGGAGGAGAAGGTTCCTGGGTAAGCACTTTTCCATGCGGAGGTTTTGGGAAGACAAAGTAAAAAGCAATCTGGTGCTAAGGAACAGTGCAGAAAGGACTCCCCTGGTGAGTCTGAGGGGTTGAGAAGGAAGAGCTGCCCTCCCCTGGGAAGCAAGACAGGCCCTGGCAAAGAGCTGAGAAATGCTGGGCCCCAGGGGAGCTAGGCTAGGCATGTCACATAGCATACAGACTTGGGGAAAGGAAGGCTCTCTTCCAAATTTCTAGTAACAAGGATTAATAATTCTGCTAAAAACCTGCAAGTCCTCTTGAATCTGCTTTCTCTCTCCCTAGATCCCTTCATCTTATCAACAACCAAGTCCTGAAGGTTTTGCTAACTAAATACTTCTCAAAATTGCCCCTCCTCTCTACCCTGACACTGGATCTCTACAGTGGCTTCATTACTCTTCTCCTTACCTTCAGGCTTTGCCTTCTCAGATGCCCAAAACACTTCCATGCTCCTTAATATGACTTATAAAGCCACTCACAACCTGTCTCTTGCCTAACTCTCCAGCCTCATTTCCTCAGAACTCTGCCTTGCACTTTATCCTCCAGCGACTCTGAATTTCTCATAGTTCCCAGAAGGCCTCCTGCTGTTTCTCTCCTCCTTGCATCTGTTCATGCTGTCTCTTAGCCCAGAATGCACTCTACAAAACCCCTGCTCATCCATTGAGAAAAGATAAGGACACTGCCTCCACCTAGGTGACAGACTCATTCTGGTTGGCCCAGAATGTTCCAGGTTTTAACACTGGAAGTCCTCCATCCTGGGGCTCCCTCAGTCCCTGACATACCAGGACAATTAGTTGTCCTACCTCCTCTTTCTCTAAACCTAACTCCAACCCTTGGTCAAGTCAGGTGCCCCTCCTCTGTACCCATGTACTTGAGGGTATTCTGTTACTTACCAATGTAGCATAATTATATACTGTACTTATGTATCTTGACCCACTCTTTGACTGTGAGCTCTTTAAAGGCAGGGTCTGTGTTTATTAATTTTCTTCTTTTCTGCATGCCCACATAGCATAGAACCTAGACCACAAACAAGTGCTTAATAAGAAATGAAGGAGGGAGAGGGGAAAAGAGGGGACAAAAGAAGCAACAAAACACTACATTTTGTTATAATAAGACATGTTATTAAATTCCAGCAGACTGAACATCATAGGACTCTCAGTCACCATATGTATTTTAAAGATCAAATAGCACTTGATTCATTTTTTCCTCCTAAGGAAACTTCTTTCTATAACAATACTTGGAAGTAGAGAGCAAGGCACTACCCACTGTTTTTCATACATATATTGGATGGAAATTAAAACCCATTTGTACTGGAAAATACCAGCTGCTATTAAAAAAAAAGAAAAAGAAAACTGAAACTTTTTTTAATGCACCAACATTTCAATGTCTTAGCATAATATAGGTCTATATCTGGCTCACCCAAGAGTTAAATTTTGAACTCATGTGTTCCTTGTTGACAATCAGTTCTCCTCCCTGTGGTCATTCAGGATCCCAGGCATTTTCTTGGGATCATCTTGTGATTCTGCCACCCCCTTGAAGTCAGAGTCCTCTAAATTCAAACAGCAAACAGGAGTAGAGCATGGGTGATAGATTGGGGGAATGGGGAGTTGAATGCTGCTGCACATCAATTCCTTTTCATCCTACTGGCTAAAACACAGCCCCATTGCTATACCTAACTACAAGGGAAGCTGGGAAAGGCAGCCTAGTTGTGTGCGCGCAAGAAGTGAAAACAGGTTTAGTGAGTGCACGGTCAGTTTCTGCCACACCACTGAAACAAGGTTACGTACTACTAGCTGGGCAAACTTGGGCAAGTTAGTCTCTCTCAGACCCAGTTTCCTTACCAATCAAATGGGGATAATAATAGCTCCTATCTCACAGCTACATTACACTCTCTGAATTCCAAAAAGACATTACAATGTTTTTAAAAAAAAAACCTTAAATCAGTAACAATGCAAGTACTAAATCATATCATAATCAACTTAAAGAAATACAGTTTGTCTTGGGGCAAAGTTGTGCCTGCTATAGACCTCTGAAACTTACAAGACAATTTGTCTGTTTCCAATACACAAATGGACAAAGGATAAACATTTTCATTACAATAAGGAGAAATTGGGAGGGAAACATTAGTCTCAGGCCCTCTACAGTTCATTAATCATACAGGGCATCCTCCATTTGATTTCAAAGTCTGAGAGTCATTCTTAAAATGATGGTTCCTTCTCCTTGGTGCCTTATGGGAACCCACCATTTCCACATGCTTGCCCAATAGACATTTTCCTGGCTCCACCCTCATCAAACATATGGGTGTCAACTGAACTTCAGACTTCACTCTCAAAGAGTGTTAGGGTGACTGGCACACCTTACCCAATCTCTGGGTTAGAGTATTAACCCTCCCTAGTACAGTGATGTGAGGATAACATTCCCCCTAACCTTTGGCATATAGGCTCAACCCTCTCAGAGCAATGATTTGACCACCTGACCTTCCCTAACCTTTGGCATTCAGGCTCAACCTTCTCAGAGTAACGTGTTGACCACCTGGCCTTCCCTAATCCATGAGGGACAGGTACACTGCTCTCAGACCTGTGAGGTGCTGACCTTAACCACCCTAATCCTTGGGGAATGTGCTCCACCCTCTCTGTACCCTGGGGCAACAAAATTTTCCTAGAACATCAGGCAGGAGTGTCCACCCTCTTCAACCGCTGGGGCAAACTGACCCTCTCTGTACACAAGGGTGGGTTTCCTCTCTTGGCCCAAGGTGATGTCTTAATTCCAGATCTCAGCTTCCATGGTTTTCCTCTTAAAGCTGTTTCTCTGTCAATCTCTCCTTTCTATGTCCCTTTTAGTCCAAGCTGACAGTGGTTTTGATCATACAGTTCTTTCAAAAACCTTGTTGGTTTAGCATGCAAGAAGCAGGAGTCCAAGCCATCAGACAGTAAGACTTTCCCCAAGTCTTTCCGAGATAACTGCATCTTCAATCCTGATTTACAAGTTCCAAGTTTAGTTAAGTCCTCCAATGGGATACTTACATCTGAAAGCTTGATTTCCAGAGGCTTGGAATTTCCAGAATTAGTTTCTGTTTCCTTTGTGCCTGACACTTCAGTCCTCAGTATATCTCTCTCATCTAGCTATAAGCTACAAGCAGAAGTCAAGCCACATTCTCTAGGTTTACTTTGGATATTTCTTCAGCTAAATGCCCAGGCTTGCCATTTTCAAATTCTGCCTTCCATAAAACACCAGGAGTTAATCTTGCTAAGTTCTCTCCAACTTTAAAACACAGATCACCTTTCCTCCAGTTTCCAATAATAGTTTCATCATTTATTTCTAAGTCATCATAAAAAGTCTCTTTAGCATCCATATTGTTATCAACATTCTCTTCAAAGTTATCTAGGCCTTTTCCATCAAGCATTTCACAATTCCTCCAAAAAAATATCCCTTACCCATTTATAAAACCATTCCAGCATTTTGGTAATTGCAAAAGCACTACCCCACTCCTTGGGACCAAATTCTGTATTAGTCAGCCAAAGGGTTGCTGATGCAAAATACCAGAAATCTGCTGGACTTTATAAAGGGTATTTATTTGGGGTAGGAGCTTACAGATACCAGGCCATGAAGCATAAGTTACTTCCCTCACCAAAGTCTATTTCCACGTGTTGGAACAAGACGGCGTTGATGTCTACCAGGGTTCAGTCTTCCAGGGTTTCTCTCTTCCCAAGTCCTGCTTCTCTCTGGACTCAGATTCTCTGTTTTCTCCACAAGGTCGGCTGTAGACTGTGAGGCTCTCAAGGCTTTGCTTCTCTCCACAAGGTCAGCTGTATACCATCAGGTGAATGGTTCTGTCTCTCTCCCTGGGGTTTCTACCATGTCTAAGGAGCTGTTGCTGCTCCTCTGTGTTCTCCTGGCTCAGGTCCTCTCTTACTGGGGCTTGCGTCTCTTTTCTCTGTGAGCTTACTTACCAGTGCTCCAGCTCAAGACCCAAGCATCAAACTCCAAATCAAAACTCCAACATCAAAATCTTCAACTCTGTCTTTTGCCATGCCTTTTACCTGCAAGTCCCCACCTGGGACTCAACACCCTACTGATATGGTCCAATCAAAGCCCTAATCATAATTTAATCATGCCCAGGTATAGACCGGTTTACAAACAAAATCCAGTATCTATTTTTGGAATTCATAACTATCAAATGGCTACAGGGGGGTTGTAAAGTTAGGGTCAAATGAGGTAATATTTGTAAAATAGTAATTCCAAAGCCTGGGATATTGGAAGTACCCCATAATTATGCTTTAGTTACTGTTACTGCCATCATCATTATTATTTGTATGACCATTACCTATTTTTATACCAAGGGCATTTGGACCTCAGAGTTACCATTAAAAATATTTTTCTAGAGACTTCAGGTCTCTGGAAAGCCACAGTCGCCTTCACAAGTCCATCATCTCCCTCATCAATCTCACCCTCAGGTCCTCTAGCTGCCTTATAAATCCCATGCACTTTAGGAGGGGAGAAGCAGAGTGCAGCTCCTTGATCACACATATACTATAAGTCAAGTGGTGCAAAATGCAGTGTTATCCATCATCAGACAAAGATTAACTATAATAAAATACAATTTCCCTTGTACTCAACTATGTTTTATGAGGACCCCATAAAGTTTTACCATTGGCCTCAAAAAGCAAGAGTAAACTCCTGTGATTCCTTATATTCTACTTTCCTGGGTGCCTTCTACAAAGCAAACTATTGATTTTGAGTTCTCTGAAGTACACTCTGTAAAAAATTACCCTCATTCCATGGCTTTCATTTTACCAGGTTCAATTAATGGGAGAAAATAGGAAGGTCCTGCAGAAATACACATCGAAGGGCATTGTGTGGAATCTTGTGGCTAACGACAACCTCTATTTTAACTATGCTCAAAATTAAATTCAGACACCAAAATCCTAGTGATTCCACCTTATCTCTAAGAAAAATGTACTTTATTTTTAATACAAAACTGGGTCAAAAAAAGACATATTATTTTAGCTGCACAGAAGACTTCCATCTTCACCAATTTTTTAAATTGTTTCACATTCATTACTGTGGTTGATTTTTACAACATCCCTGTGATGGAGATATTAGTCTCACTTTGCAGCTAAGGAAACAAAGATTTTGAAAGTTTAGATAGACAGTCCAAAGTGACAGGCTAACAGGCGCAGGATATGTTAAAAGGTGGACTAGAAGCCAATTCACTGTTCTGACTCCTGGAACATTGCCCATTCCTGATTGTTCTCTTCTGGGCATGCACCAGCAAGACACAAAATGAAGGGCTTATCTTAAAGGAGCCAAGATTGGGAAGGAGTGGGATGAAGGAGAGAGACAAGGAAGTCTGAGGGCTCTGGAAAAAAATATATCATAAAAGATATCATAATCACAAAGCCAAAGACCCCCAAATGAGCCTGAGAGGGTGAAATCCTTAAGAAGTCAGGATTTAATCCTAGAATAGATCCAGAGATGGTGTGCGATTCCAGGAGTGTCTCCATCAGGGCTGAGGCCACAGCAAACTGCAACTGGATTATTGTAGTTCAGGGGCCATAAGAAACCTAGGCAGCTGTGAGGTCTTGTTATCCTGGGTCCTTAAAGGCAAAGGATGCTCTTTCATAGTTTGTAACAAATGTTTCACAATAATGCAAGATGTTGGTAGCAGACTGATATGGGAGTCCTGTATGATGACATGCATGTTTGTTTTGTAAGTTCACAACTTTTGCTATACACTTACTTTGTGTATTAGTCAGCAAAAAGTGGTGCTGATGCAAAATACCAGAAAGTGGTTTTTATAAAGGGTGCATATTTGGGGTAGGAGCTTAGAGATACCAGGCCATAAAGCATAAGTTACTTCCCTCACCAAAGTGTATTTCCATGTGTTGGAGCAAGATGGCTGCCTACGTCTGTGAGAGTTCAGGCTTCCTGGGTTCTTCTCTTCCCAGGACTTCAGCTTAAGGCTTCAGCATCAAACTCCAACCTCAAAACTCCGACATCAAAAATCCCCAGCTCTGTCCTTTGCCATGCCTTTTATCTGCGAGTCCCCACCCACCAAGAGGTGGGGACTCAATGCCCTACTGACACAAGAGGTTTACTTGATTAAGTAATCAAATAATCAATCCAAAAATCTCATACAGCCAGAGGAAAGGATCAGTTTCTAAACATAATCAAATATTTCTTCTTGGAAGTCATCAATAATATCAAAACACTGTTTACGTAAGTTCATATATGAATGATATACTTCAGTAAGATTTTATTTAAAAAAAAAAGATACCATTGGTCTTCTAAAGCCCCTAGCCTTTAACCTGAATGCAAGAAAACAGCTCCAGCAATCTTCAGGTACACAGGCTCAGGTATTTAAATTCCCTCCCTCCAGCAAGCTGCCAGAGGTGATAAAGCCCTGCAGACAATATGGCATAAATGAAAGGAAGAGTTTTGAACAGTTGGTTTTATTTCATTTCCTTGCTTATTTACCCAAAATGCCTGCAGAAAAGAAAGATAATCAGTGTCTGAGCAGCTGTGGACAATTCACAATGAGATGCTTCGCTCTTCTTAACTGATAGAAATTTATTTTCCAGATTTTAATTTAAAACACAAGAGCTGACCCAAAACCCCATCATTAGAGTCACTTGCTAATCCTCTTTAGCTTGCATATTTTCTTCATTACCTCATGTGGGGGGGGGTGTTTGTTTGGATTTCCGTTTTTTTTTTTTTTTTTTTTTGCTTTGGTATATTGTGTTTTTCTTTTCCCTTCTCTGATTGCTCATTTCAAGTTTTATGTAGGGCGTGCAGGTGGGGTAGGTGGGTGTAAGTTGGTACAATAGAGTCATTTACACTGCATCTGTCTCACCTAAGGCACCATCACCTTCAAGCAAAGAAGTGGCCTCAAAGATGCTGAAACAACCCCCAGGAAGTACAGGTGCCACCTGACTTTCCTGGGGTCAGTTGTGAAGACGGTTCCCCTGTGCACATCCGTAACTGCCAACCCAATTTCTAGCCTCCACACTAACCCCTTACTCCACTCCCTATCCCAAATTATCCCCTGACGATATAAATTCCTCCAGAGCATGTATTACACAAAGAACAAAAGCAGTCATCTGTACAGAAGTGTTTATGTGCCAAGACAATAATAAGAAATGACTAGAAGAACCCGGTGGCAAGTCAAAAGCTAGTAGCAGCTGATGGCTTTTGTACAACCTGTCTCAGGCAATTTGGTAAGTGTGATTTCAGCCCACACGTGGGAGACACCCAGCTGGTTAATAGTCTGCCCCAGTCTGCATCAGATCTTTCTGACAATGGCCTCCTCCCCAAGTCACTCAAATGAGAAAGCAAGTCAGTGCACCTTTGCCATTAGATGTTTACGACAGTGCAGCCTCTCTTTAGCTCCTGAACACCTTTATTTGGAGCCTGATGAGAAACAAAGGATGAAAGGTTGTTTTCACATTTTATTTAGCCTGCCACTGAGGTTTTAAAAGCATCTCTTTTTCCCCAAAGCTCTCATTGGCTTGGCAAATTTGACAAGTATGACTAGACTGGAACCTCATTATAACAGTCATGGGAATAGAGCAGAATTTCACTAACGGAGAGTCAGTATAGCCCTTATTGGATTACCTGGTCCTCAAAAACAGGGGCTGAGTGCTATTCCAAGAGCCATTCCAACACCCTGCATGGAGGTACATGTGGTACAGTGAATGCTCTTCAAATAGAATTGAATGCACAGGAGTTGTTATTGAAATAGCAGCCATCTCCCTGTTCTCCCGAAGAGGTCTCCCTACGGGTGATTTTAATTTCCTTCTTTGGTCTTTTTTATACTTTTCTCCAATTTTCTACAATGATCACCCATTACTTCCATAATCCTTTATTTGAAAATATGTTCTTTAAAGATGGAGTGTCTGCAAGAGACCCAGGGACCCTGCCGGCCAAAGGGTCAAGGTTTATTCTGAAAAAAATACATAAAATGCAGTCTTATCTATGATTGTCACAACCATAGCTTTATAAAAGTAATTATCTGCATAAAGGACAAAGAAAACAGTATGGGACCAAGTCATATTTCTTTCTAGCTATCAAAATACAATGATATATAGATACCATCTACATGTACAGTCCTCCTCATACATGTATATGTATGCGTGCACACACATGTGCAATCTTAAGGGTTGCATCTTAGGCATATGAGTGGCATTCATTGCCTGGTTGAAAAGAAATTCTAGGCCCAAGATTCTAGAAAAGTATGTAACCTTTCTCCTATGACTGCAAAGCCAAATATGTCTTAATAAGACCTCAAAGAGCACAGTTGCCAGAGCCCAAGTTTACCCCACTCCCCAAAGACTTTAGTTTCTCAGGAAAATGGAGTGGGCAGGGATATAGTTTGAGTTCTCATTGCTGCAGCAGTCCCTTGCAGATAATCTATCCTTCACTTCACTACTACCATTCTCTGTCCTGGCCCCTCTCTTTGTCACTATGATTGCCCCTACCACCACCACATGTACACATTGTGACAATTGCTGTCATCCTCCTGAGGGATTAAAGGACACTTGGGGTGGGGATTCGGAATCACTGAACCTGGCACTGCACTAAATTATTTCTCCCAAACTCCTGGGTGTTCCATGGACTAGGGGAATGTGTGCACCTCAAATTCTCAGGGTCTTAGTCCCTCCTCTGCTTTCTCTGGGTGGTGGCAGGAAGCCCCCTATGGGAAGTATACTGCCTGCCTTCTCTCTAAAGTTTCCAGGATCTCTTCCATATCTCTTTTGTTTAGAAGAGAGAAAACTTCACTTGTGTCCCAGCCATCCTCTCTGTTAGTGATTAGCTAGATTTTCTTCTTCCCTTCTGTATTAGTCAATGGCTACTCCAGAAGTCCTGGAAGGTACCCAGCTCCAACTAGATTTCTTGACAAAGCAGGTCATAGAGGCCAGTGGAGGGTATTGGATTCATTGATGCAAGTCAACTACAAGAACAGGAAGAGCAAGAGTTGGCAGGAACCAGGCACTCAATGCAGCCAAACCTCTCTCTTTCTTCCAACTCTGCTGCTTTCTGGATATCTACTGTATTTTCTCCTAATGCTCATGAGGAAGGTAAATCACTTTGCTCCTGGCAGTTCTAGGTTCATACCTTATACATCACAGCAAAACAGTAGAGATCTCTTCAGTTAGAAAATCTAGGTAAGGACACTAATGGCCTGACTGGATTTGTAATGAGTTTAAGGTTCTAAAAGAAAACCATGTATATTATCTCACTTGAACCCTACAAAAAGTCCTGTCTGCAAATATTATTATCTTGATTCGAAAATGAGGGAACTGAGTGGAATTGTGGGGTGGGAGGGTAATCCACGAAGCTGGGGTGAGGGCTAAATGAAGGAACAGGTGGGTATGTGTCTTGGCAACTTTGAAGAGACCAAGGACTGTCATTGAAAATACAATGGTGGGAGTGTTCTTTTAGGATCTGTGGCAGGGGATCTGGTGCAAAGGGTCAGCAGTGGATGTATGGGGTGGGGAAGACTTTGGGCATGCTGCTATAGAAAATTAATGTATTCATGTTGCCATTGGGTGTTTTCTCAGTGGGAGGAGATGCACATAATAACAAACAAAATGTTAAACCCCCCCCCCCCCCCATAAGAAGTACTGGACTTTCTCAGATAGAGTGCCAAAAATCTCTGGAGAATATAGGCAGTACCTCATAAAAGAAAGCTGACCAATATGCCAAGCCTTAGATAATAACACTCGTTCTTAAGAACCTTATTCTTGTAAAATTGAAACTTAGCCTAATAACAACTAATGCCTAAGACTTACCTCCTGAAAGCCTCCTTGTTGCTCAAATGTGGCCTCTTTCTAAAACAAACTCAGTGAATAAATTTACTACCTCCCCCCAGAATAGGACATGACTTCCAGGGATGAGCCTCTCTGGCACCATGATTTTATTACCAAGTGCTAATCAGTGATGCCTTTAGAAAAAGACCTTTGCCAAAAGGGGAAAACATTAAATACAAAAGGGTTTTTACGGCTAAGAGATTTTAAAGTGAGTCAGGAGGTTATTTCCGAGGTTACACTCATGCATGGCTCAGGAAGATCTCACAAACTGCCACAGTAAACAAAACTTCAAACAGGGGTGTTTCCAGGGTCTCTAGAAATTTCCAGACACTATAGGGAAGGAGCACAGTCTCATGAAATCATCACTCCATCAGTGGACCTTCTCCTGGAATATGTGATAATCTGTTTCCCCAATATAATAGGATTAGATTCATTTATAATTTCCCTACTCAGGATTCTTCTACCCCCCTTTACTTGAACCTATAATCAGCACTATCCACATTGAATGTATGTCCCAGAGACTTCAATCTCTGTTCATATGCCAGCTGAGCCCTGAATCTCAGAAGAGTTGCAACCAATACCTATTCTCTAATTCATCGGACTCGCCCAAGACAACTAACAAAATGATTAAAATGGGCAACTCCCATTCCAAAAATAAAAAGTATCTCTAACTGCAAGCAAAATAGTTCCTTCCACCTGCCCAATAAGATCTAAGCTGCCTCTCAATCTGAAATAGAACAGGCATCACCATTCCAAAATCCTTAAGACTGAGGAATGAAAAAACATAAGGTGGCAATGCAACTGTGAACCAAAGTAGACTTATTAGTATTGTAGTAACAGAAAAACTTGTAACATCAATATCAAGATAGTAGTTACCAGAAGTTCAGAGTGGAGTGAGAAGGATGAACAGGGCATTTTTAGGGCATTGGAATTGATCTGCATAATATTACAATGGCAGATACAGGCCATTATACATTTTGTCAAAATCTATAAAACTATACAGTGTAAAGTATAAACCATATCATAAACTATAGAACTTGGCTAATAGCAATGCTTCAATATTGGTACATCAACTGTAACAAATGTACCACCCTAATGTAAGATGTTATCAATAGGGAAACTGTGGGAAAGGGAGGAGATGGGTTAAATGGGAATCCCCTATACTTTTGATATAACTTTCCTGTAATCTTAAAGCTTTTCTAAAAATAAAGTTTATGATATACAAAAAAAAAAAAAAAAAAAGAGAGAACTGAGATCAAATGGCTTAAGTGACTTGTCCAGTGCCTCAGAATGAAAGAATGGAAGGAGAAAGGCCCCAAAACTTACGTTCCTTTCCCTTGTCTGTACTACTTTAGAAAAAGTAGATGGTAATAATGAACTATTGTAACAGTTAAAAACCAAATTACTATTTTCCAGATACTGAGCTAAGCACCTTTTATGCATTACCTCATTAATCCTTCTATCAACCGAATGGTATAGATTCTGTTATCACTGTCATTCTACAGAGAAGAAAACCAAGGGATACAGAGGTTTAATAACTTGCCCTAGGGCATAGAGGCAAAGAATTAGCCAAATTTGTGCTCTGAAACACTAATAGATGATGTGATGTCCATGCCCAAGGATCAATTCTTCATTAGCTTTGAAAAGTGGACTTCATGAAAAAACAAGGTCAGACAATATATAATTAAATGATACATTGTATAGGATTATATAGAAATTCAGAACAAGAAGAAATTAGATTAATGTATCACAAGATTTTCAGGAAAGACTTGATGAAAGATGAAAGTACTTGGACTCCAAAAGATGCAGAGAAGTTGATTGAGCAAAATGGTAAGGTGATGGCATTGAAAGAAGGGGAAAGAGCATTAGCAAAGGTCAAGAATAAACTTAACTTTTTTTGAGGATGGAGAATACAAAGCAATGAATTAGAATAGAAAATCTGATCTTTTAATCCTCTTGTTTTACCACTATAGACTTCCCACTGCAAAGTTTTCATATTTTTATTATCATTATTGTTATTTTATAATTTACAGTTTCCCTTAACAATCTGATTAAGGCTATGGAATTTCTTTTACCATTAAAAATGTACATATACTCTAAAAAAAACTGTTCTGGCTATAAACACTACAATAAGCCCCTATCTCAGCTCCTTCTGTCCCACTAAGCCCATCATGATCTCTGCTTCAAAACTACTGCACCAAAAATTCCTAGGTTGGATTTTTTTCTGGGTTAAATAAAGGCAGATGCCAGGTAGTATGAGAATCACCAGTAACAGGAAGACCAGGACTCAATACCCTGATGATTTTAGCCCCAATGTAAGTCCTCAATATTTGTGTGCTGGAGAATTCTACCCCTTCATTTAGGAAGGATTTATAGAAGACCAAGGATGTGCAAGGAAGGCTCTATTCTGAGCATTAAGGAAACAGACTAACCAACCTCCAAAGAACTCATGACCCCTTGTTTTGATTCTCACCCTGACTTTTCTATTCCTCACCTATCCTGCCCCTTCTCCTTGTGCTTTAGGAACTTTTATCATTTTGCAGGCTTCAGGATATACTCTCTTACCCCGACACTTCCTTTCCAATCCTACATGCCTGATTTAGTTCCCATTTGCCTGCTGAACAAATTATTTTTAAACAACTTCACACCTAACTCCAAATTTTCTAAAAATTCAACTCACTTTTCAGGTTTGGATATGGTTTACATATCTGGAAGGTCTTGTGGCTTATTGGAAGCCAGGTATCGTTAGAGCTAGAAAGTTCAAAACTTGGCTCAACCACCTCTTGGTTAGAAAGTCTTGGGGAAGACAAAACTCTCTGGCCTGAGATTTTGTATCTATAAGTGGGAATAATAATAATGTTCATATTTCACAACTGTATGAGAAAGAGAGAACTTAAACCCGGGATTTGGCATTTAGTAGATACTCAGAAAGTTGGAGTGATTTAGTTTTCCATTATTATCAGCATGTGTCCTGTTTTACATTTCAAACTCTTGAAGAAAAAAACATGCTTAAAAATTTTTATTTTCAAAATGACTGCCAGAATTGCATGGGTCATTTGACCCTGAGAAAAGTAAAAGGTAAATTTCTCTGGTCACATATAAAAAATAGAATTAACCAATACCTTCTCAATGTATGCCAAAGTTTGACATTATGCCTGATTTTAGTTATCTGGTGGTGTTGCTTAAATTCAGTTTTCTCTTCAAATGAGATGCATGTCCCAATTATTTGTCTAACCAGGCAATGAGAGACTTTTTACTTTAAAACATTTGTTATGAGTCCCTGGGTCGCTAAGGATAGCTTTCAGTACCAGGGGACCTTATTAAAAGATCATTCCTTGTAATCAATTAGTCAGCGTATAGGCAAGGTTATAAATTCTTTAGCTAGCCTCTCCTTCTAGCTTTGATAATTTCCTTTCTTCCTTTTATTGAAGATAAAACATCTAAGAAACATCCTAAGAAGTTCCCCACTGCTTTTTTCAGAGAGTTTTTAAAACTCTGTCCTTTTCTGGTTCAGCTTCTCACCCCAACAGAAAACAGGGGGTCCACTGCAAAACCCTCTTCCTAATGGTCAAAGGCAAGCCCACTCTACACTCCCCAAGGGTTTCAGACAGAGCGCACAGTGCCTTGCAAAATTACGATGGATGCAAAATACCACCATTAAAGGAACTATTTTAAACTAAATTGATTCTCTGTTCTTTAGCCAATTGGCTAATCCTCCTCTTGAGATATGCTTCCATTTAGGAAAGCTAAAAACACACCTCATGGCCTGTGACTTAGAGGAGGCAAGCTGACATTGATATGCTGACATTGGCTCTAAGTAGGATTGAGCCAGAAGGGCAGCTCCATCCTGATTAGCTACTTGAAGATTTCCCCAGGCTCTGTTCTCTCTTGTGGAGAGAGCACGTCAGTGGAAGGGGTTGAAGAGAAGCCAAGGCAAATGGAGCAAGCGAGGCCTTGGTGCTCGAATCAGTGACCATGCCCGATGGGAAGGTCCATTCCCCGATGTCCCAGCCACTGGGTTCCAGCAGTGACCCCTTCCTTGCTGGAATTTTTGAAATAGCTACAGCCTCTCTGTCCTTCACAAGAAAACTCTGGAGTACTGGTCTCCATCCTCACAATATAATCCTGAGGAGAATCATTAGGTGCAGGAAGTAAATTCAGCAAAAAAAAAAAAAAAAAAACACACAAATTTTCCAACAACACTGGGTTCTAGTAGCATTTCCTGTAAAGAAGGGTGTAAGGATGTGCACATGGGAAGAGGAGAAAATGGACTACGTCCAGGAAGACAGGTACATGGACAGATCCTCATAAATGTTTCTCTTAATCTGAGTATTTATAGAAACTTTTTTTTCACTTTTAACCTTTCCTGACCATTTTATTATTACATGAAATCTGCTCAATGTAGAAATGCAGATGAACAAAATAGAAAAACGAATATCCATAATACTCAAATTCCTTATAAATCTTCCCATTTTTCCATCAATGTAAACATACATGTTTTATAAAATGAAACATACCATAATTGTCTTTTTACTTAATTATACATCACTCATTTTGAATTGCTAAATATACATCTACATTAATCTCTTCAGTGGTTGCATAGAATTCCATTGTATCACTGAGCCATAAAGTAAATTTTTAGCTTATGATTTGGGGATAATTAAGTCATTTTCCAAATTTTTAGCTATTGTAAGAAACTGAGAAGAGCATTCTTAGGCATTGGTGTGAACATTCTGGCAGGGGTAGTGGCTTAACCATCCTTCCCACCCCTGACCTGGGTTTAGTGCCTGACTTATGATGGATGATGGGCTGTTGCCTGGGGTATAGGAAAAACAGCCGCATAGCACCACACACGCAACCCAGAAAACTTCCAGGAGCTAAGTCACTCTGGCATCCTCAGAAGCTCTGACACCACTGACATCCTCAAATTAGTATTGAACAGTTGCATTGCAGGGGACACATGAGGCACATGCTTCCCAGCCAAACCAGCTGATTCAACCCTGGTAAGCACAGAAGGAGAGGATGCACTCCTGATGAATCTAGTCCAGAACTGATTCTTCCAGCAACCACCTTAATGATTATGTGATTCTCTTACTCCCACTCTGTTTTGAATGGTTTTAGGATAATTTTTAAACATGGCAACTCTAAGATTAATTGCATTGAGAGGCCGCATTGGGGAAAGAGGGAATAGGAGTAGGTGAATATAACTATTTCCGATTGGAAATGTCATCCCTACACATAATAAAATATTCAAAGGCTTTTCAGTAGTGTTGACTTACTTATGAGTGATTCAAATGAATCACTGAAAAAAGTCATTTAATCTCTCATATAATGTATCTCTGAAATATTAGACTAGAATCACTGTTCATTTTTTTTTACCCAACAACCATTCTTATTCCTTATTCCTGTTCCTAGGTGAATTTGTTATCTATTATGGCTGCTTCCTTGGTAGGTTTAAAGGATGCCCCACTTTTGAGACAGTTTCAGATTTAGGCATGATGGTCCTGAAGGTAAAACATTCAGGATGATATGAATGCATGGTCTTTCATGAAAAACGGTGCAATATACATGTATTTTTCATCTGGAAAAAAAAAGCCAAGCAAAAGTAAAGGAAGAGAAATCCTTAAGCTGCTTACCTCCATTGTGTCTACAATCTCTTTTTTTTCTTTTGCATACATCATTTTAATAAAATTTATATCATTTTGCAAAAACACTTTTGTAAAAATATATTTTAATATAGACTTATATTGAGAAAGTTTTCCATATTACATGCTCTTCTATAAGATCATGTTTAATGTATGATATTCCACTTGTCATCATTTTATTTTTAACTAGTAAAAATAACAGTTTATTGGCTCAAGGCACTTTTACATTTATTATCCTAGCTATTGACAGACCATTTCAAGGAAAAAATTTTGATGTAGTATACCAATATAAGAGGGAGAAATTGCTCACTGATGCATTAAAAACTTCACAAGTTACTCTATCTTCCAGAATTCTATTCCACAGTGTTTCAGGTTTTTTTCCTTTTTTAAACAAGTTCCATATTTACAGAAAAATCAAAAAAATATGTAAACACAGTTTCCATATACCACCCTATTAGTAACCCCTTACATTCTCTTAACGTCCAACTGCATGTGTTAAGAAGAGCCCTGAAAAAAATGGTTGCCATTGCCCTCTGCTCCCGAAATCTCTTTGCAGTGGGATGCTGATGCCATATGGCCAAATGGCCCATCTCTAGCAAAGTCAGGCTGGGTAACTTGAAATTGGTCATAGGGGGAATCTTTACACAATGGAAATTGGCGAAAGCTACTAACCAGGGCTCTTTTTATGACCTAAGAGCCAGGTGCTATTTTTTTATGCCCTTGCCCACTAATTCATCTCCTTTATCAAGCATTGCTGAGGTAAAAGATAGAGTTCCTACTCCAAGCTTCTGGCTGACTACACACACACACTTTGGAATATCCAGGAAACATTTCTTTACTAAGCAATAAAAACTAATCTTAGTCTTGTGAAAAATAGGTGTTTACTTCTATCATAAAAAAGAAAAGAATGAAATTCTTCATACATAATTCTTATTTTCACATAAGTATTCCCAAGATGTGTTAACACCCTGACCTCCCTTTGAGGAAAAAAAAGGAATTGAACTAGCAACTCTTGTGCAGCTTATTATAAATTGCTCATGTGTCCCTTTTTCAAGCCATTTAGGTTTTAGGAACAGTGTTGATGCTTTCCTGGGTTGTACTGGTTAGTGAGCAGAGTATACCTGCAAGCATTATCCTGCCAGCCAGCCCCCGGTAAACATTTGGCATTCCAATGTGTTGTTTGCCTCAGATCTCACAGAGCCTAGAGTTAGGTGCTAAGGAGAGCTGCTACTTCCCTGCTGTGAATTAGTATGTTTCCACATGAATGCATTAAATAGCCATCGTTAATAATCACCCAGGCATGGAACTGACAGACAAAAGATTTACAGGTTATGACTCTGTCACACCAACCTCATTTGTTCACTGATTTATTACAATTTCATGGTTAAGATAATACAAATTCTAGCTATGCTAAATTGTATGGATCTTAACACTTTCTCTGCCAAGCTGCATTACTAAACAATTTTTTTTAATCTTTTCTTAATTTTACTGGAAAAGATGAATTGAATAGGAATCAAGACATTTAGAAACTACTTAAAATAGCCCACTGGAGACCAAATAGTTCACAGACCCTATTGTAGAATATTAAACCACTCTCTATGCTGGCTGCTCATGATGATAAAAACTCTGAAATGCCAACTAGCTGCTTGGGCTAGAAAGACAAAAAGACAATGCCACCTTTGTTTCTCTGAATCCAAATTGTTCTTAGGAATTTCAGAACAGACTTCTGTTTGCTCAAACTCATTAAATGAGATGGGTCACTGCCATCTCTCATGTAAACAATAGGCAATGATCAGAAACAGGAACCTCTCAGAAAAGCTAAAGGTCTCACCTGTCCGATGGTTAGATTCAGAAGCAAGGGAAAGAAGCCAGGCAGACCCCATAGGTGCCCATATTTACATAGTCATTGGTAAGGACCTAGGCCCTAGATGAGATTTTACATAGAAATGTATTCCTCTGTAGACAAGACTTTGTCCCTAAAAAGCAGTCAATACGTTCTATCGATCTCTGTATTCTTGTGCCTGCCAAAATGCCTAGCATATATTAAATGCCCAACATTTTTGTTGCTTTCATACTCAGGAAATGTACTCTATTTTGCAGTATGTCTTGGTTTTCCAGGCTGCTAAGTCAAATATCACACAATGGATTTGCTTAACAATGGGAATTTATGGGCTCACAGTTTCAGAGACTCTACAGCTTGTGTCCTCTTGGGGTAAGTAGCATGCTGGCTGGCCAGCAAACATTGGGTCCTTGGCTTTCCTGTCACATGGTGATGTCTTCTCCTTTACCTTTGGGTTCCATTGACTTCTAGCTTCCAGCCCTCCCACCCCCGCCCCATGGCTTTCTCCTCATGTCTGAGTTTCTTCTCTTTATAAAAGACTCCATCTGGATTAAGGTCTGCCCTCATTCATTCAAGGTAACATCTTGAAGAGATACTATTTGCAATAGGTTTACATGCACAGAAATGCAGATCAAGACCAAGAAGGGTCTAGATCAGGGTGTATAATTCAATACACCACATGCTGTGAATGAAAAATGTCATGTTAAAAAAAAACCTTCACAAGTCACTGAAAAGAAAGGAGTTCTCCTTTTGCAACATCAGCACATAACTCTGTCTCAATGTACTGGCTTCTGTTATTATCAAGAGTCAGCTGAAGGTGAGCAATAGAATGTCCTGCAACATTTGCCTACTTTCCCAGCCTCTCTCTCTCAGTAGTTCTCTCCTTCCCTATTTTCTGGGTTTCTTCTCCTCTTATAAGACAATTACTTTTTCTGATTGATTTCCTGATTATATTTTTTAGAAACTCATCCAATAAATTAGCAAGTCAATCTGAAATTGCTTTTAAAATCTTCCAGCTCTTATTCTGTACTGAGAGCCTTTTTTTCAATTCTTTAATACATTTTTAACATTAAAAATCAAGATGGAAAGTAGGGAACAGTTTTGGGTTGATTTTTTTTTCAGTCATAAAAGAATCCAAAATAATAAAAAGGTTCTGAAGGTAAGTCTGATTTAGAATTTGTTCCATTAATTTACTGTAGAATTGCAAAGATGAATCTACGTGGAATACTCCTTGCTCTTCATGAACCATTCCCTTCATTTTCTTGTAAATACAAACCAATGTTTTTTATATTTAACAACTGTGATAGATTGTTATACTCACTGCCTCAAAAAAAAAAAATCACAATTCCCGATATCCACACCTTCTGTTGTCCCTTCATTCAATGATGATGAATTTGGTTATATAATTTGATTTGGCCAATGGGACATCAACAAGGATAATAATGTTGGTGGCGGACTTGGCCCAATGGATAGGGCATCCAGCTACCACGTGGGAGGTCTGCAGTTCAAACCCAGGGCCTCCTTGACCCATGTGGAGCTGGCCCATGGCAGTGCTGATGCACCCAAGGAGTGCCCTGCCACACACGGGTGTCCCCCGTGTAGGGGAGCCCCACGTGCAAGGAGTGCGCCCCGTAAGGAGAGCCACCCAGAGCGAAAGAAAGTGCAGCCTGCCTGGGAATGGCGCCGCACACATGGAGAGCTGACGCAGCAAGGTGACGCAACAAAAAGAGACACAGATTCCCGTGCCGCTGACAACAACAGAAGCAGACAAAGAAGACGCAGCAAATAGACACAGAGAACAGACAACTGGGGTGGGGTGGGGGGCGAAGGAGTGAGAAATAAATAAATAAATAAATAAATAAATCTTTTTTAAAAAAAGGATAATAATGCAAGGAAAGGCTTGAAAAGCATTTCCTCTTTGGGATTGCCATCCTAAGATACTTCCTTCAAGATATGAGGAAGCTCACTCAATCTAGCCTCTTTCTAAATGAAAGACCACATGGAAGGAGAAGCCTAGTCATCTTGGCCATTCCAGAGAAGCCCAACTCCAGTCAACTCTCCAATCAAATGAACCACATAGGGAAGCAGATTTGGCTCAATGGATAGAGTGTCTGACTACTACATGGGAGGTCCAGGGTTCAAACCCAGGGTCTCCTGACCCATGTGATAAACTGGCCCATGCGCAGTGCTGATGCACGCAAGGAGTGTCATGCCACACAAGGGTGTCCCCTGCATAGGGGAGCCCCATGCACAAGGAGTGCACCCCATAAGGAGAGCTGCCCAGTGCGAATAAAAAGTGCAGCCTGACCAGGAGAGGAGCCACACACGTGGAGAGCTGATGCAGCAAGATGACACAACAAAAAGAGACACAGATTCCCAGTGCCACTGACAAGGATAAAAGCAGACACAGAAGAACACACAGTGAATGGACACATAGAGCAGACAACTGATGGGCGGGAGGGTGGGGAAAGGGAGAGAAATAAATAAAAAAATAAATCTTAAAAAAAAAAATGAACCACCTAAGTGAAATACCCAGCCAACCCACGTACTCATGAAAAATAATAAATTCTTAATGTTTAAAGCCACAAAGCAAGTGGTATCAGAAGCAGAGAGTGCCACCATAAAAAAAAAAAAAAAACTAAATCATGAGAAATTAATTTTAATACAAGGAAGTGGGCAGAGGCTGGAAAAGCAACAATGAGGTTGTGATGAATGCCAGAAGATGCTGAACAAAGTGATAGCAGAAGTTGGAAAGATGGTGAGTATATTAGTCTCTCATTGTAAAAAATTACCATAGACACAGTGGCTTAGAACAACACATATTTATCATTTTACAGTTCTGAAGGTCAGAAATTCCAAATGGGTCTTATGGAGCCAAAATCCATTTATCAGCTGAACTGCATTCCTTATGGAAGTTCTAGAGAAGAAAATGTTCCCTTTCTTTTTGAAGGTACATGGGCTGCCTGGATTCCTTGACTTGTGTCCTCTCCTTCCACGTTCCAGCCATCAGCACCACACCTCCAAATCTCTCTCCATGCCCCAACCTCTGCTTTCCTAACTACATCTCCTTCCCTGTATCTGCCTCTTCTGCCTCCCTCTTCCCCTTCCCTTATAAGGTTCTTGTGATTGCTTTGGGCCCACTCAGATAATCCAGGAGTTTCTCCCATCTTAATCACACCTGCAAAGTCTCTTTAGTCATGTCAAGTGACATATCCAGAGATTTCAGAGATTAGGGTGTGGACATCTCCAGGGGGTCATTTTCTGTTTACCACAGTGAAGAAACAGGCTGGAAAGATAGTATGGTTCATGGCTTGAAGTAAAAGCAATTTGCAAAATCTCTATCTACATTAATTTGGAAGACAGAAAATGGATTTGTGGATTTGGCTGAGGAGATTTCCAGGCAGAATGTTGAAAGTGCTAACCCATTCTTTATATGAGAGTGATTATTTACAAAGAGAACTGTTTGTTTCCCAAGCAGAATTTCAAGGAAATATAGAAAAATCATGATGCCCTGGCTTGGAAAATAAGACTACTTTACAATTTCACTATTTTTACTCAGTAAAAGAATAAAAATGTGAAAAGTGACCTCAGGGTTAAGACCAAATCACAGATGTATCTATATGACCATTTGCTATGACCTCAGAAAGATTTAGCAAAGTGCTTAGTGAGACACACTCAAATAGACGAAAGAGTTTCTAAAAATCTTAAAGGCAATACCCCACTGTACTCTGACACTTAGCCTAAAGTAGAGAGAGGTTTATCTCAAAAAGAATTATGGATGTGACTTTAGGGGCATGAAGTGAACACAGCCAGATTCACAAAATGCCCACTGAGTGTCCAAGTGTAAATTTGTTCTATCAGCTTGGATTACAAAGGCATAGAGAGTTCACACTGAAAGTGGCTCTAGGCCTCCAACTTCCTGTACACAGGAAGCGGACTGAGAAAGCTATCTGGATGAATTTCTTCAACAATGGGACATCAGCAAATGTCACACAAATGTAGAGATTCCAGAAGTGCTTACACTTTTGGGGCTTGTCCTCCTGGAATCCTGCCCCCATCATGGCTCAGTCTAGCCTCCTTGGGATTGAAAAAGCACATGGAGAGAAGGGCCCAGCCTTTCAGCAATGTGAACAAACTCAGCAGAAGAGCGGAAAACCACCCAGTCAAACACCAGAATCATTGCACAGCATTAGGTAATCAGAATAAGAATTAAGGAGATGCATGGTCCCAGAAGCTGCTGAGAGCAAAGGAAGCTAAGTTCCAGTGTAACTGCCCTCTTTTTTGTACCAAGAGCCAGCTTACCTCCCCAGCTGCTCTGCAAACCACACTTCCCACCCCAGCATCCCTTCCGTTGCTACGGGATTGTCTTTCATAAATCCCATCTCCCCTATCAATCCACCTCCTGCCTTCTCTTGCCTCTACCCCAAAACACCAAGTATCGTATTTTATGAATTGTAGAACATGTTGCCAATATTTAGTGAAAGTTTAACGAGTTTTTAAAATAACATTAGCCCTTACATGATGTCTTAAATACATCCTTGAGCCTTCTATATTACAACAGCCCTAATGATAAGGTTCCAAGTGCATCCTGGGAATAAACCAGTATTAAAGGAACTGCTTGAGTAGCTTGTTAGAGAAGACACTTCTCTCCTTCAAAATATTTTGCTATTTTTGCAAAAGCATCTGGTGTTACTTGAAGTACTTTCTTTTTCCACTCCAGATTCTACCTGATCCTGGGCTCCCAAGCAGAGTCTCAGGAAAATTAGAAACTTCTCTACCACATAGATTGATGAGGCAGATCCAAGTAGTACTTCAGGGCCAAGTCCCTCCCGGGAAGGCACTTCCGTGCTTAGGAAAGGACATTAACTCTTCCAGTTTTCAGCTCACTATTCTGTCTCCTAGAAAATGAAAGAGGGAAATGATCCAAACAAGCTCTCATACTCACTTCCAAGAACACTGGAGAGAAACAAGCTGTCACCTATATTATTTAGCTAATCCTATCCTCAGACCTGTGAGGTAGGCAGGCCTGTATTATCCTATCTCCTTCACAAATAAGAAAAACTGAGGCTCCAGAGGGATACGTGACTCCCACGAGGACACAGAACTTGTACATGGTATAACCACGGCTTAAACCCAGGTCGTACTTTGAAACAAGATTCTCGCAATTGTTGATTTATGGCAAAACCTGGATCTTCCCCTTACTAGGCAGGTGAATTTGAACCTATTTTGTAATTTCATGTGTGAGCAGTAGATAATAGTAGATGCACTGCAGAGTCATTACGAGGATTACATCAGCTAGAATAGAGGAGAAACAGAGAGCAGCAGTTAAGGCAGTAGGCTCTGAGCCAAGTTCTTAGGTTCAAGATCCAATTCTATTGCTTCCAAGCTGTGTAGCCTGGTGAAAGTTACTTATCATCTCTGTGCCTCTGTTTCCACAGCTTTAAAATGGAGATAAATATAATAAACTGACTTAATAGGATTTGGGGGAAGATTAAATATAGCTAATATATGAAAGATTCTTGTAACAGGATCTTGTTTATAATAAGTATCCACTTTCATTTTACATAAAGCCTGGTATGTGACCCTCAATTGGCTAAAAGTTCAGCACTCTTGCAGCTCTTTCACTCAAGGCTATTTTAAACTTTAGGGTTTCCAGAGCCTCCTCAGTGTATCAAAATGTCCAAGAAACACAAGTTCTATTGGTTGGCACTGTTTTAAAAAAAAACTTTACCCAAATGAATAGTTTGTCTCTGCTTTGATGAGACACAAATGGTTTTTTTGCCTGACTGTACTTGACTGCATTAAGTAAATTATTCACTGTAAGAGAGGGAAAGGTTGAACATTTTTTAAAGAAAAAAGAAAATTTAGAAAGCTCCATGGGCCCCTGTGGAGTTGAGCAGACACCCTTAAAAAATGATGTCTCAGAGAATTGAGACTGTATGCCAGCCATTCAGCAAACTTAGGCCATCGTCCCTCAGCCTCTGCGACTCAGAGCTCTAGGGATGGAGAGCAAAGTCAGTCAGAAACATTAATAAATCCTGAGTCTGAAAATAGAGGAATTCAAAAATAAAGACAGAAGTTCAATGTATATTATGGGGAGTTTCATTATATAAGCACCTTTCACTTATTAGACTTTAAATACATGCTTCCAGGTAAAAGAGAAGGAGAAAGCCAGAGAGATAGGGAGACAGAAATAACTACACAAGAAGTGGATTTAATTCCCATCAAAATTCCTCTTCAAGGCCTGGGAATGAGAGTGGCATGGGAATGTGATTCAGTCACCTCCTCAGTAACTTCCCATGTGTCTCTAACTTGAGTGTGAGGGTGGGAGTTAAGGATACTTGCTTCTTATACAGCCTGGCCCTAACACAAGTCCTTTTTCAGTATTCAACCAAAGGAAGAGCCATCTGTTCCAACACTGGAGGAAAAGCTGGCCGTAGTGGATTTTCTAATCCAGATGTTAGCCTCTAAGGGGTTGCCTTCCTAATGATTTTCGAGTGCAATCTTAACAACAGGAGGTCTTCATCTTATATGCAGTTCCATTGTTCTGTAGTTTCTTAGAATTTGTAAAATATTGTTCCCACTCTGACCCCTTACTGCAACCAGAAGAAAGAAACTTCAGTCCTGCAATAGTGCAGGACATCATGCCTTCTAATTTCACATCCATAAATTTAATTGGATTGCATTTTGAGGGCACACAGAATTGAAATCATGTGTAAAAAAAGAAAAATGAGTATCTACATTATGGTTTCACCAATCCTATGATTACTGTGTCTTCATCCCATCCAAGTAACTTAATGCACTGAATCTGCAGCCACTGGACTTCAGCTGCATGCCTGAGATAGAATTTAATGCTTGCAATAGTGAAACTCAGTAACAGTAATTTCTAAAAGAAAAAAAAATAGAATATTAGAATAGCTATAGTAATATGCTTTCATCTTCTGGAATGAAGATGACACCATTATCAGTTGGACTTGTTTTAAGTTTATCTGAAGCTAATTTATACTGAACGGAATAAATATTGCTTCTTCCAAGAAACTGGGGAGAAGGGGCACACTCTCAGAGAGGCTTCTAGAAACAGAGCCTTTACCACAGAGGAGATTCAGGTAGATGCAATTTCTGTTTTCATTAGAGTTAATATTTATTAAACCTGAAGTTTTATTTTATATTCTAAATAAAATTGAAATTATCCCATTTTCACTTTTTCAAACTGATTACGGTATATTAAATTCTAATATCTAGAATATCTTATTAAAAAGTGAAACAAAACAAAAACAAAAGAAAGCAAAAAAAAAATTCTCAATGTTTGATTGATAGCTGCTAGTTGAATCCATTTCCTCTAGTCTGATGGGTCTCTGAGAGAGAGATACTAAGCAGTAGGAAAGAAATACAAAATAGTCCAAAAAGATATGTCTGAGTTGGGAACTGTATTCAAAAGCAGATTGTTCCCCTTGCTGTGTGTCCTTGAACAAGTTATAACCCCTCTGAACCCCAGCTATTAATAGTAATAATATTGAGGTATTGTCATGAAAATGAAGTAAAATAATGTAGTAAATGGGTTGGCAAAGCACCTGGCACAATAGAGGTACCCAGTAAGAATTTTTTATTGTTATATGAAAACACTGTTCAATTAGTGAGAAAGGTCATGAAGAAAAAATACAAGATGGCATGGGATTGTACAAGGGGGAGGGTTGATTTGCCAGGATTGGACAACCTCCAAGTTTGAGGATGTTCTGTTTAGTCTATGTGACAGTTTGAAGCTGGATGGAGCCCAGAAAACCCTGTTCTTAAAGCTAATCCATTCCCATGCAGTGCATATAAACTGATTTTAGGTAGGACCTTTTGATTAAGTTACTTCAGTCAAGGGCCTCTGATTAGATTGCAGAACCCGGGGCGGGGGGGGGGGGGGGGGGGGGAGGGGGGGCCTCTTGTGTCTTAATCCTCTTACTGAAGTTCTTTATAAATGAAGGACTAAAAAGACACAAAAACAAAGGGAAAAAGCTACACAGACAGAGAAACCCCAAGAGGCTGAGAGACAGGTTCTGGAGGCCAGAGGCTGGAATCAGCAGAGCACAGAGGCATGGAAAGAGGCCTCTGAGAGGCTGAATGAGAAGCAAGAAGCTGAAAGCAGTGTGGCCCAGAGGAGAAGGCAGGGACTGGCAGAGCGCCATTATGCCTGGCCACGTGGCAGACCAGGATTACCAGTAGCCAGCCTTCTGGTAGATCTCATGTTGCCTTCATGTGGACATAATCACAGCCTCAAAACTCTAAGCTCTTAACCTAAGTGATCCCATTGTAAAAGTCAGCTCATTTCTGGTAGATTCCATTGGCAGACTTTAGCAAATTAAACCAGTGTCGGATTTGAAATTTGTACAACCAAGTTAACTAGGCAGAGAAGTCTCCTGAAGTGAGGACAGAACATGTGACATTGGGGAACAAATGTCTGAGAGCAAGATGGGGAATGGGAGGAGGTCAGCCCGGTGTGACAGGGTAGAGCCAATTCAGGAAGAGCCTGGCAGGCATTGGGAGGAATTTGAATTTCACCCTAAATACGATGGGGAGTTAGTGAAGCTTTCTTTTTTTTTTTTCTTTTTTACTTCTCTCCCCTTCCCCGCCACCCGGGTTGTCTGTTCTCTTGTTCTCTGTGTCTATTTGCTGCGTGCTCTTCTTTGTCCACTTCTGTTGTTGTCAGCGGCACGGGAATCTGTGTTTCTTTTTTCGTTGCATCATCTTGTTGTGTCAGCTCTCCGTGTATGCGGCGCCATTCCTGGGCCAGCTGCACTTTCTTTCGCACTGGGTTGCTCTCCTTATGGGGTGCACTCCTTGCACGTGGGGCTCCCATTTGTGGGGACACCCCTGCATTGCACGGCACTCCTTGCGTGCATCAGCACTGCATGGACCAGCTCCATACGGGTCAAGGAGGCCCAGGGTTTGAACTCCCATGTGGTAGATGGATGCCCTAACCACTGGGCCAAGTCCGACAGCTTTTTTGTTTTGTTTTGTTTTGTTTTGTTTTGTTTTGTTTTGTTTTGTCAGTGCAGTAGTTTCAGCAGAGAATTGCCATGCTCTAATTGAAATATCATTACAGCAGTGCACAATTCCATGAGATGTGGCTAAGGTATCTGATTAATAATAGTTCTTTTAGCAACAACTGATGAAGCATCAGCCATCGCCAGGTATTCTGCGTGGTAATTCATGTAATTGATACAGTAGTTATTATTATCCCATTTTACAGATGAATAAATCTGAGGTTGAGAGAAAGTTAAGTAACATTATGATCTCATAAATGATGGAGCTGGGATTTGAACTTAGGTCTTCTAACATCAAAATCAGTGGCTTTTCCCCTTATGATTCAACTCTATGAACCATCATACCAGAACAAAAGTAACTGGTTTCACTTTTTTCTCATAATCTACTTATGTCCTGGGCCACTGACCAAGAAAAGAAAGAAGAAAATATAGTACATCCCAGCCATCCACTTTCTTGGCCATTCCTAACCACACTAAGGCCTGGACATATCCAAAATTAATACTGGTTTTCCTTAGCTGTGACTCGTCCCCATCCTCTCCAGAAAGCTGGTCAAAAAATACGTACAATCTATGGAAATCTTAAATCAATCCATCAACACCCCAACAAAGACACTTAAAACCCCATAGTAACTCAACTAAACTTAAATTGAAAAGTGTAAAAGGTTTAGAAATGTAAGAATATATCCTTGAGAAAGGAGCATTTGGGCACCAATAAAATTGCACCCGGACTGCTGAGCACTCAGCAGAGGGGAAGGGTCATCACTATGTTTAATGCATCAAACATCTGAGCAGTGGCTCCTGGACCTCTAAAGTGGCCAGGACCGTCCTCCCTTGCTCAGCCTCAGGGAACCCAAAGAGCTGCAGCCGCCAAGAAAGCACTGGTAGCAGCAGGGGGAAAGAAAAAAAACGTGGCTAACTTGAGATTAACTTTCTATCCCTCAGGCAGATTCATGCATATATTCGGCAAAAGCAAAAAATAGAAATTCTCCATCACCCTCTTGCACAACTTCCCACAGAATTCTCTCAGACCACTCTGTTGTCAACTATAGCAATATGTATTCCCTCGCCCAACCACAACCGACTGCCTTCTTCAGCAAACACCTTGTTTTTCAAACACCTTGATTCTGCCTTTTATATTTTTCAATTTTCTAATCCATTTCTTCCAATAGCCTCCAAGAGAAAAGGGGGGAAATGCTCTCAAACTATAATATAAAGTATACAAATGAATAAGCATATGCGTGCACACCTATATGCATTTAACTGGGTATTTTAGATTCTGTTGACAATGCATAAAATAAAGTGAGTACCAGAAAGTAAATTCATTTCTCAGGCACAATTCAGGCCTCCCAAAGTCAAGCAGAAGACCAAATTATTTGATCAAGTGAACCCAATAATAGCTAATCATACATGGTTAGTCAATTGTGTGTGGGAACAAGTTGGTTGAGTGACATTGCTTATAGCTATTATAATTGCCATCTACAATGCAAGGCTTACACCTTAAATAAGCATTAAATAAGCATTGTGGCTCACCAAATAAGCATTGTGGCTCACCATTTACAATAGCCATAAATAATGAACCCTCTGGGCCTTAATTAACTCATCTGTATAATGAGGAAATTCAAATAAATAATCTGATATCTTTCCAGCTTTCTCATTTTCTGAAAATAGTCCAAGAACTTGAGCATACCTGTAAACATCAGTGTTTTGTAAATTCTAATTTAAATCCAACAAAAGTCAAGAAATTATTTTGATAAGCCCAAAAAAGCGATCTATCATCTGTTTAGGTTACCTGCATAAAAAACATACATATGCACTAAAACCAAAGCAAATTAGTAGTAAGAACAGCAGTCATTACATAGTATTACCTTGTGCAGTTCTGGAAGTTGACTGGGCTCAACAGGTGGATTCTGTTCAGGATTTACATGGAGTTACCATTAGAAGATGTGGTTGGGACCAGAGTTATCTTGAAATTTCTTTCATTCACATCTGGCCATGAATACTGACTCTCAGCCAGGACCTCAGTAGGGGCTTTTGGCCAGAGTAACCACATGTATCCTGGATTTCCTTATGGCATGGTGGATGGGCTCCCACAGGGAGCATTCTGATAGAGAGAGCCAGGTGTCTTTACTTTTATGAGCTGCCCTGGAGAGTCACATAGCTTCATCTCTGCTCATTCCATTAAGTAGAAGCAGCCACTAAGCCTTGCACATACTCAAAGTGAATTTTTGACATGATGTTTAAAACCACCACAATGACTTTATACAAGTCCTTTAAACTCTGGGGTTCAAAGATGCCAGAAATCATCAAAATTTATCATTTTAGTGTCTGAAAGTCAAATATAAGAGCAATGATTTCAACAGCATTTCACCACATCTTTTATTTTTAAAGAGTAATACAAAAATAATAATTGGCATTCACTGTGTGATTACTATGCTTAATGCCTTAAATAATTATGTGTTCTTTATATGATAGGTACCATGATCCTCCCCTTAGTCCCTATAGATGTACCTTAGGATTCAGAGTAATAAGTTAACATGCAAGAAAACTAACAAAAATCTGTTGTGATGGTTAAGTTCAAGTGTCAATTTGGTTAGACAATGGTGCCCAGTTGTTGAAACAAGCCAGCACTGGCTTGGTTGTTACTGTAAGGATATTCTGTGGATTAAAATCATCAATAAGTTGATTACATCTAGCCTGATCACATCTACAATCAACTGAAGAGGTTGCCTTCAACAATGAGAGACAGAGGCATCTCACTCAATCAGCTGAAGGCCTTAAAAGTATAACTGATGATTTCATTAGTCAGAAGGAAGAATTTCCATCTCTACTTCAGCCAGCCAGCTTTTCCTGGGTAATTCTCCAAAAACCTTCATCAGCATTTCCAACTTGTGGCCTCCCCTAAGGAATTTGGATCTGCCCATCCCCACAGTCGCGTAAGTCAATTCCTAAAATAAAAATCATTATATATGTATATGTACATGTATATGTAGAGAACCCTGACTAATATATTAATACATCTATGTTCACAATTCCCACATAAAGAGAGATTGTTAACATCTCTTTACTGCATAGCAGTGATGTTACTTTGCTTTAAGGTCTACTTTTGGTAAATTGATCATAACTGGGAAATATTACTTATTCCTTATAGAGACAATGAGCACGAAATCCTCAAGTTCCTTCCCAAGTTCCTCTGAGCAAATTGCCCTATAGAATAAACCATCCCCCAAGGGATGACCTTTAATCAGAGGACAAATATATGTTGTTATGATTCTACCTGCAGATGCTCACAGAAGGACCCTTAAATGCACACCTCTCCATTTGACTAAAGCCACCTGAAAAAAGAGAACACTCCCCCATCAGAGGAGTCCCTCAGCCCTCATGGCAGGCCCAGTTGCAGGGACATTCTGAAAGAAGCATCTTTTGAAAAAAGGATACCAGATACTAGAGCCCAAGCCCAAGTGTCATCGAGCACCGAAGAAGCCTGCTCCCTCCCCAAAGCTCATCTCAGACTGGCGTCATTATTTTAAAACCCAGTCACGACCTGAACAAGAGGCACATGTGTAAGCCAAGCCAACCCCAGCATGATCAGGGTGCAGCCAGAGTGTATGTACAAAAGCCAGGGGTTAAGTCAGACAAAACAGGCCCCCCTACGAGTATTGACATATCGACTAGAGCAGAACAGTCAGAAAGCCAGGCCATCCCTGAGACTTCAGATCCACGTCACTTTACTGCGATGGAAAAATATCCTTGCAAGGAAGCCAGAGAGCACAATGCTGATGAGGATAAACAAGCAAAGGCCCAGGTGCTGCCTATCCTTTGTCATTTCCAAATGACCAAAATGACAACTTAGAAAAGGTCAGGTTTAATTTGACACAATAGCCCACAGGAAGTCTGGAGTCCATTATATGTTAGCCTTGGATTAAAGAGGAAAAGGAAATTAAAAAGAAAGGAAAAGAGCAAACACCTAAAGAAGGAAAAGAACAGACGGTCTAATTTTCCTCTAGGAATTCATTCTTTGAAAAATTTCTCCATGTGCAGTCAGCACTCCAGAGCCTGGGGCTTTATGGTATATCAATGGAGCAATAAGTATATGCAATAAATAAATCTAAAACTGAGGTTGTTTGAATGGAGATACACCTGAAAAAAAAGCAAACTGGCTTCTGGAGAAATACAGAGGAGAGTCGAAATGAGCTTAATAAAGGGGATTACCGAAATGGTTGCATGTTGGATTTTTACCATTTTTAAACGCCTGACGTGTAGCTGCTGCTGTTGTGAAATTTCTGTTAAGTAATTAGCTTTGAAATGTTACCCAGACAGTTACTGGTATACGCTCTTCAAGGGGTGATTGGGAAGGCTCAGTGAGTCTTCTTGCTTACTACGACAGGATAACAAAAATGTCAGCAGGATCTTTATGCTGTGGCACTGGCAATTTGAAGCTCTGGACCCCACTAAGGCACAAGGAAAGGATCTTAGGCCAGGCTGCAAGGCTTGTTTCTAATAGAGCTTGTTCAATACAATCTAAGTGCCTAAATGTCCTAATGCTCCTGGAAATGGAAATAACAATGAAAGTCCAGAGCAGAGACCATGTCCTTAACATGCCTAAATTGTAGAGAAATTGACAGAGATGAGTAATACTCTCATGTAAAATTATAAACCACTGAATCAATGCTTTGTTTTCTATTTTCTCACTCTAGGTGCATTACCCATTTTTGTCCTCTTGCTAGGTAATCACTTTTCACCAGAAACAAAGTTTCAGAATTAATTAATGCTAATAAGTGGCTACTGTGTCCCAAGGATTGTGCAAGAAGCTTTCCAATGTAAATATCTTGTTTAATCTTTCACTCTTCACCTGGTTTCAGGTTCCAGTTTCTCCTCATACTCTATGACTTGGGCAGGTAACTTAACATTTCTGAACCTCAGTTTCCTCATAGATACAGTGGAAGTAATTATTGTACCTTCCCCATAAGATTATTGGAAAAATGAATTAAAATAATGCCTGTATATGTAAATAGAGGTGTTTTGGTTGCAAGCTATTTTTTTAAAAACTTGAAGAAATAAAAGGGAAGATTAGAGAAAAATGGAGGAACTCAAAAGATTAAAGAGCCAAAGGACTGGTCTCTTACCAGATAGAGACCTGGAGACTCCCCAAAACTGTTCATAGCAGAGAGTACTCCACAGTCTTAAAATGGTACTCTTCCTACAGCAAATGAATTCTAGCTATATCTTTTAGAGATTTTGCTCAATATTTAAGATCCTGAAACGAGAAAGTCTTGTTAGCCATATTTGGGCTGCGTGCCTGCCCCTTGAATTTACTGGTTGAAAGAAAGAAAGATCTGGCAAAAGGGAGCCAGCCCATCAGGTTCAATGATAAGGAATGAAGCTTGTGGGTCTATGCTCCCACTAACAGTACACACTCTGGAAGGGAAGTAAACTTCCCAGAGGAAATCGAATATGCAAAATAAGTCAAGGAAGAGATCAAAAGTCTAAGACCAGCATTCTTCCACTGGGAAGAATGAGGCTGGGTGGAAAATTGGAAAGAAATAAAGGGTTGTTTACATGGGTGAGTCCTGAGCAAAGTCTGTTTATGATTTGGGGCTTTAAACTGGCCTTTTTCCTTGGGCACAGCATGAATTTTCCATGCCATGCTCTTAAATTCATGCAGCCTGTTCTGTGATCTCTGGATGTACATACCCGTGGGGTCAGGTATCATTACACTTCCTTGGGGAACTTTCTTGCTCAACAAAAGTAAAACCAGCCTTCCTCAGAGAGGTTAGAAGGGTGTAAGTACAAGTTTTAAACTTCTGTTTTCTGATGAAATGGGTAGGGAATAATAAATGTTTATGAAGCCAGATACACATGAATTTTGCAGCTAATCTCATATGCGGGAAAGGCCACCTGAGGCAGCTGAAATAGCAGAAGGAATTGGTAACTTCTGACTGTTACCTGGAGAAGTTTCCCCACGCCTGAGACCCCCGTCATTTCTAATTGATAGCAAAGTCTGTTGCCACCAGCAGAAACACTAAAACTTGAAGAAAAAGAATACATTCATTCTCATGAGTTGCTTCCTTATCCGCCCCATGCTCACATTTCCAAGAAAATTGTAAGGTCAGCATGGAGCAAAGTTCTGTGTACTTGGGATGGATGAGTTGGAGTGGGAAGAGCTGAAACTGCTTTCTCTCCACAGAAATTCTAATGTTTATTTCAATTCTGAATTTTTAAATTCTAACATGGACACTTAGACAGTTACTAAGTGTTCCCTTAACCTAAAAGCCAGATAGACCACGAGGGAGAAATGGAAAGAGATTTTTAGGAAAGATGATTAGGTCCCTGGGTATCAAGATAAAAGCAAAAAATCTTCTTGAAAACAAAAATGGGGGCTAAGAGTATATAAAGAGATGTGGGACTGGGCATGTCTATGGGCAGATGATTACCTCAAGGAGAAGAATATGAGACTCTGCCTGCAGTTTCCGGGTCTCAGGGGTCTCACTTTTTGAGGTGGTGATAGTCCAGTGCTCTCCAGGCCCCGGAGCTTGCCCCAAGTCCCTGGGCAGGAAGGATTGGAGGCAAAAGCTCAAAGGGAAGCCACAAAGTCACAAGGTGAAATCTTTCACCAGTGGAGAGAGAAGCAAGAGAATTATAACAGTCATAGAAAAGAGCATGTGAGCCACCAAGGACCCCATGGGAAAGTCAGTGCATCAGTGCAAGGCAGGCTCAGTCAGAGCAGAGCTGCCCCTTGTGGAGACCAACCACGTGACTTGAAGGACGAACCAGGCGCGGGCACTCGTATTTTCTACAGAAGCTTCATAACATCCCTGGGAGGTACAGTATTATTTCCGTTTTACAGACACAGAGACTGTCTCAGCAAGGTTAAAATAACTGGCCCAAGGTCATGCAGTTAGACTCAGGATAACCAGTCAGGTCAGTCTCCACAGCCCACGTTTTGTCTCCAGTGCACCCTGCCCATCTCCATGGCTGATTCTCACCCCCAACTCTCCATCCCCACTCCACAAGACTGTCAAGACCTGGGGACACTGGAAAGACCTGTGAAGATCTAACTTTTCTAGAGTTTTACTATATTAAGTTGCCATTTTTGCAGTGCAAAAAGCCAAATATCAGTTTTATGTAGTTCAACATTTTCTTTGTAAGCATTGTTCTAAGCAATTTACATGTATAGTCTCATATTATCTACACAACAGTTCTTATTTGGTAGGTATTATTATAATCCCCTCTGAACAGATGAGGAAACTGAGGCACAAAGCAATTAAGACGCTTCACAAATAGCCCATAACAAGCATAGTAATGACTCAATCACAAGCTCTTATCCATATGTAATTATGGATTATTTTATCTGAAACTGCCTTCTTCCAGATAAAAGAAAAGAAGGACAAAATAGTCATAAAGTCATCTGTCTTTTCTTTTTCCTTCAGGCAAATACCTTCACAAAGATATTTATTCACCAAATATTACTGAGAGCATATACTTTATGGCAGACACTTATTCAGACCTGCTTTCATCTATGAAAAAAAAATCTACTTGTAGTACATTTGGAGCTCCTTCCTGTAGAATGTTTCTCCAATTGGAAAACATAAGAATAAACTAAGATTACTCCTTTTCTCTCTCCCTGTCTCCCTCCTTCCCTTCTTTCCTCCCTCCCTCCTTCCCTTCCTCTCTCCCTCTCTTCTTTCTTTTCTTCTTTTATGATATACTGTTTGCTTTTACTTTTAATTGTAAGAACATTGTTAGTCTATAGAGCCAAACTATTCAGAGCATATACATAAAATGTCAACTGTCTCCATCTGCCCACACTCCAATTGCACCCTCTAAAGGAATATATGCTGGTAGTTTGTACATATCATTCCATACTTTATGCCCATACCAACATGTTCAAATTTAAGTACATATTTTTCAACATGCATGTTTAAACACAAGTTTCAACACACTGCCACCATGAACCTACCATGCTAATTACCCTAAAACTTGCATTTTTCCTTAATATTATGTCTTGGATATTCCTTCATATCCTTTATCCATTATTTTTCATAATTTTATCATATCCCCTATAATATCATAATTCAGAGGTCTGCAGAATTTCACACACACCACCACTGCCCCCAGCCAATCTGACCTGCTACTTGCTTTTATAAATAAAGCTTTATTGAAACTCAGCTACATCCATTTGTTTATGTACTGCCTATAGCTGCTTTCTGCTTCAATAGCAGAACTGAGTAGTTGCCTCAGAGACAATATGGCCTACAACCCTAAAATTGGTATCTGTTGTTGTTTTAATTTGCTTATCTCCGATTACCAGAAAGACTGAACATCTTTTCATGTTTATTGCCCATAAAATTTTCTCACCTGTGAATTACCTGTTCTACTTTGCTAATTTATTTCATTAAGCAATTAGAAGTATAATGTATGGTTAAGCATACATTCTCTGGATACTGCTGGACTTAGCTAGAATCCTGGCCCCAAAACTTATTAACTATACAACATAGGGCATCTGATTTGATTTTACGGTGCCTTGGGTTCTCAGTCTACAAAATGGGGTGGTACTATAGCCCACCTCTTAGAATTGCCTAACAATGAAATGAATTAGCTATCATTGTTAGTTATTATTTCTCTTTTTGTTCTTTTCTTGTCTTCAAACAAACTGTCTAGTCAAATGTCAAGAGCTTTTTGTAACTTCACCCTTCAAAATCCTCAGGAGACTGAGAACTTCTGAAGGCCCCAGCCAGTGTGTTGCTGGCCTCCAGGTGAGGTCAGGGAGGCTCACAGAACATCCTGGTGAGGTGATTCTGGGTGATGCAGGAACAACTCATTTCATTTCTTTGCTCACAAACCTTTCCTGCACCAGTTCAGTGAAGCCCAAATGAATCTTACCTCAGTGAGTTTCCTGCAGGCCTCATCACACAGGACAGTTGATGTTAGAACCCAGAGCCACTGAGCACATGATCTCCTTTGATCATTTTTTTTAACTTTATTTTAAAGCAGTTATAGATGAAAAATTACATATACCCCACCCTTCCCCCCCTCACATTTTGCCCTGTTAATAACATCTTACATGCATGTGGTACATTTGGTACAAGTGATGAACAGATATTGAAGCATTGCTACTAAATATGGTCTATAGTTTACATTATGGTTTACACTTCATACCGTACAACTTAGGTTTTGACAAAGTGTACAGTAGCCTGTACACTTTGTACACTTCATTGCAGTATCATGCAGAACAATTCCAATGCCCTAAAAATGCCCTATGTTTCACCTATTCTTCCCTCCCACTCCCCTCAAAACATCTGGTGAGCACTACCTTTATATCAGTGATTCAAGTTCTTCCATTACTACAACAATAAAATAAAAGTTGAATAGACTGAGTCTCAAGTTTTATGGGCTGAGATTATCAGAAAAGAGGAGACATAATAATAATGTTACAATTATAACTAACACCTAGTAAACATGTGATGTATATTAATGCACCTTTTCAAGAGACTTTGACATTGTATTATTCTTTTCCCTGTTTTATAGCAAAAGAAACTAAGGCACGAAGTGATTAACTTGCCTAGGGCCACACAGCTAGGATATGACACACCAGAATTTGGCCCCATAAAGTGTAGCTGCAGAACCCACACTCATATTTCTGTGCTGCAGTGGAAGCATTACCAGAAAAGTCTCCTTAGATACAAATGAACATAAGGACAGGGGCTCCAATCTCTTAAGGTACTGAGTTAGAATCAGGAGGCCTGTACTTGATTACTGGATCCACCACCATCTTTGGCAAAATCTCAGGCAAACATGTTAACTAATGTTATCTTTTCTAGATCTCAGCTCTCCTCATCCAGAAAAGGGGACTAATGATGCAAGCACTGAGTTTACCTCACAGTTACTTAAAGTAGATAAGATCATGTATACAATGAGGACTTTCTCCAAACACAAAGTGCTACCTATTATTTGACTCCATCTATACAAAATGCACATACAAATAAATCTATAGAGACAGAAATAGATTAGCAGTTATGTATGGCATGGGAAGGATAGAGGGATTGAGAGATGACTACTAAGAAGTAGGCAATTTTTCTTTTTGGAGTAATGAAAATGCTCTAATATTGATTGTAGTGATGAATGCACAACTCTGTAATTATACCAAAAGGCATTGCTTGTACATTTTAGATGGATTGTATGGTTTATGAATATGTTGCAATAAAATTGATTTTTTAAAAATAAGCACCTTCTAAACTTTAGAGCAGACTGTCATGGTCATGAGCCCAAACATAACAGACTCTCAAAGTTCATACTGGAGGAAGAAGAACAAAGGAAGTATTTGGGAAATATCCTTGAAAGGAAGGGCTAGCTGTGCACACTGACCCTCAAAAAGTGAGTACAAGTAAGTGATGGGGAGATGTTCAGAGTATCTATGCACCAAATTTTACACAATTCAGATTATACAGGCCATCATGAGACTTTTGGCTGAGTCATACAGCTAATTATCTCAATTATCCTCATTTCCCTGCAGTGATAGTTCAGGGATTATGAGTAGTATTATAAAAGAAGATTAATTATAATGGCAAATTTCATCAAAAGGGTCTAAAAATAATTTTAAGTACCTTGCCAACCCTAAAGGTTATTAAAAATCATTAGAATAGAATAAACAAAAAAGGAACTTCTATAATTAGAGAACTCTATATCTATATGGTGGGAGGGAGAAGGGATGGATTTAGTATAGCTGTGTGTTGTGATGTCACTCTGAGGTTAATTTATGCTTTCCTAGTTCCACACCTTTGCTTAAGGTCATCTCTCTGTTAAAATCCATTAAATATGTTGAACCTGAATGCCACCTTTTCATGTAGCATCCCCCTGATCCCAGCAGCCCAAGGTATAACTTCCTTTTGAAAGCCACTCTACTTTTTATCGTATTTCTCAGAATGACTTAAAGGTAAAGACTGAGCTCCTATAATAGGGACACGAAGAGACTGGGACTTAATCAGGTGAAAGTTAATGGCTCCCTCGCTTAAGATTCCTGAAATGGGCAGTCCAGCTTGACAAAGCAGCTCCGCTCTACACAGTTATTGGGAGACAGAGACTCCTTCAATCTTTTTGTTCTGCCATCCTTTTGTGCATCAGCCTCCTCCATTTTCTTGAAGCTGGGTCACAAACATGTTCATAAAAGAATCTGGGAGAAAGGGGAAATAGCAGAAATCTAAGGCAATTGACTTTCTTCCAGTCAAAAGGAGCAGAGGTTGAACATGTAATTTCTGCTCACATTCCACTGGTAAGAACTCTTTCTCATGGCCAATCCAACTGCATGGAATGCGGGAAAATGTCTCTCACTAGAGCAAAAGGAAAGAAGATATTATTGGATAACTGGCCGTGTGCACCCTGAATTCTTACAGCACTTATTATTTACTTGCATAGGTATTTTATTTCCTCAATTCATTGTAAACACCAGAAGTACACAGATGACTGGAATTTTCAAGACTAGATATTTTGCTCTATAACAGCTCACTGTCTCACACTTAGATGGTCAATAAAAAATGTTGAATGAGTGGCTGTTCATCTTACTTAGAAAGAAAACAGGTACTGTCTTAGTTTGTCTTTTAGTTTGCTAAAGCTGCTCAAAGCAGATACCATAAAAAGGGTTGGTCTTTAACAATGGGAATTTATTAACTTACAAGCTCACAGTGTTGAGGCTGAGAGAAATATCCAAATCAAGGCATCATCAGCTGATAGTCTTTCCCTGAAGACTAGCTGCTAGCAATCCTGGCTCCTCTGTCACCTGGCAAGGCACGTAGTAGCATCTGTTGGTCTCTTCCTTCTCTTCCAGGTTTCACTGCTTTCCGCTTCTTGCTTCCATGACTTGCTCTTTTTCAGAATTTCCTTCTCTTATAAAGGACTCCAGTAAAAGGATTAAGCCCCATCCTGAAAGAGGAGGGTCACATCTTAAGATCTCACTCACCCAAAGATCCTACTTATAAAGGGCCCCACCCACAGGAATGGATTGACTTTAAAAACATAATTTTCTAGGGTCCTTAAGATTTAAACCATCAGTTTGCCAGCCTGCTATGATAAATACCACATACTGGGTTGTTTAAACAGCAGGAATGAAAGATTGACAATGGGCTCACAGTTTATGGGCTAGAAAAAGTCCAAAATCAAGATTTTGGCAAAATTTGCTTTCTCCCAGAGTCTAGTGCTTTGTTCTTGCAGCCAGCAATCCTTAGGGTTCCCTGCCTTTTATCTTTGCCTCCAGTCACATGGCAATACCTTCTCCTTTCTGGCTTCTGTAACTTCTGGGTTCTCTTTATAAGGCCTCCAATAATCAAATTAAGACCCAGCTTCATCCAGCTGAGCTTCATCGTAACTAAAATTAACATCTTCAAGAGGTCCTATTGACAAGAGGCTCATACCCACATCAGTGTGGATTAAGAGCATGTCTAAGCTGGGATACATAATTCAAACTACCACAAATACTGTTTCTTCTTGTAACACTTACCACAATTGTAATTAATCTTTAATAAGTTTATCTTTTTAATACCCCTCTGTCCTTTACAATACCATAATTACAAGAAGAGAAGGGACCAGGTCTACTCTGTATCCTCTCATAGGAAGTGCACCAAAAATATTTATTGAACAGTGAATGAGTAGACATCAATCAGTAGTGCTGGCTTCTTAAGAAATGCACGAGGTGGGGATAGGGTATTGAGGTGTGAGAGGAGATTGGCAGACTAGCTATGAAATTCATTTACCTTTTCTCCTAAAAACGCAGAGATCTCTTGGTGTTAAGTGTGGTCTTGAGGATGGGTTCTGGCTAATGGAATGCAGGTAAAAATGAGGTCCACTACTTCCAGCCATAGGACATGTGAATCCTCCAGTGCCATCCTCCATTCACTCTTCCTCTGCCTGATGACCAGAAACAAGAAAAGACACTAAGCCCAGAAGATGGTGGATCCATTAGCTGGAAAGATTTAGGTCCCTGCATCACCATGTGGAGCACTGCAGACCAAAGATATGCACAAGGGTGGAAATAAATTCCTGTTTCTTGAGTTGTTGCTGATGTGAGGAATTTTGTTAAAGCAGTTATCCTACCCTGACTAATAAAAGGGAGGAATCCCAGATGATGCTGTCTGGCATTTCTTAATCCTCTTAATCAAGACATTCCAGTTTTTTCCTCAAACCTGAAACATACTCATGAATATACTTTACTGAAACAATCAGTGACTATAGTTGGGACCAGCATTGTTCATATGTGGTACAGACAGACAGGGGGCAACAAGAAGAATTTGCTCACCAGGAGCATGTCACCCACTGTATTGGTCAGCCAAAGAAGTGCTGATGCAAAGTATCAGAAATCTGTTGGCTTTTATAAAGGGTATTTATTTGGGGTAGATGCTTACAGTCACAAGGCCATAAAGAGTAGGTTACTTCCCTCACCAAAGGCTGTTGCCACATGTTAGAGCAAGATGGCTGCCAGTCTCTGTGAGGATTCAGTCTTCCTCTTCGTTCTAAGGCTCTACAGTCCCAGCTTCTTCCAATCTCAGCTGTAGACTGGCATAAGGCTTATCTCTCTTCCTGGGGCTTGTCTCTTTCCAGGCTCAGCTGCTTTGCTTATTCCATAATGCCAGATGTAAACTGTCAGGTAAATAGCTAGGCTCTCTCCCTGAGCCTCTAGCATCATAAACAAGCTCTGTCCTCTGCTGTGTATTGTTTTCTGTGTGAGTGTTTGCCCACCAAGGGAGTGGGGACTCAACGTCCTACTGACCTGGCCAAATCAAAGCTCTAATCTTAATTCAATCAAATGAAAGCAAAACCTCTGAATTTAATACAATCAAAGGGTTCTACACCCTGTGGAATCGACCAGTTTATAAACATAATCAATATTTATTTTTGTAATTCATTAATAATATCAATCTGCCACATCCACTAACCCACCAAAATGCCTGAAACGTTATACCTAAAAATTCTTTTTTTCAAGTTACAGAACACACTTTTATAAGACAACTTTACTTAGCTAAAATGGACCTACAATAAACTACATATACTTAAGATGTACAATTTGATAAGTTTTCATATATGTATATACCTGTGAAAACATTGCCACAGTCAAAATAATAAAGAAATGTATCACCCAAAAAGTTTCTACATACCTTTTTTTATCGATTGTTCCCTTCCATCCAAACCCATTCCTCTTGCCCCCTCCATCCCCCAGCAACCACAGACCTGCTTTTGTCATGGTACATTAGTTTGCATTTCCTAGATTTTTACATAAATTAAATCATACAGACCATACTGACTTTTATGGCTTCTATTAAAGCATCATTACTTTGAGATTCATTCGTGTGGTAGTCTGTATCAATAGCCAGTTTTGTTCTATTGCTGAGTTGTATTCCATTGTGTGGCTATACCACAATTTTTTATACATTCACCAGTTAATGGACATTTAGAGTGTTTCTAGCTTGGAGCTACAGCAAATAAAGCTGCTACAAACTTTAATGTGCAAGTCTTTAGATGGCATGTGCTTTCAATCTATTCCTAGATGAATGGAATGGCAGAATCACATGATAGATACATATTTAGGTTAGGAGAAAATGAGAAATAACCAAACTGCTTGACAACATAGTTGCACCACTTTGCATTCCAACCAGCAATGTATGAAAGCTCCACCCGGTCCAGATCCTCACTAACACTTGGCGTGGGCAGTCATTTTGCTTTTAGCCATTTTAATAAGCATGAGTGACATCTCATTGGCTAAAGCAGAAGTTCCAAAATTCACTTTTTTTAAAACAAATCAATTTTGAAGATACATATTAATAAAGCATGCAATTCATCCAAAGTATACAATCAAAGGTATTTGGTAATCACACTGTTCTGCAATCATCACTTCACTCATTGTTATAGCATTTTCCTTATTTAAATAATAATAATAAACATAAAAAAAAAACAAGAAAATTCCTCACCTCTCAATCTCTCTGTGCTTCCCCCACAGGACACAGGTGCTGCTTCCAGTTGTTCTATCCAAAGTATATAATCAATGGCTTTTAGTAAAATCACAATATTGTACATTCATCAACTCAAAAATTTTAGAACAATTTCATTACTCCAAAGAGAAAGATTTCACAACCCTTAGCATTCTTTCCTCAGACCGACATAACCACTAACCTCATTTCATCTTTATAAATTGTTTTATATTTATATTTTATATAAATGGAATCATACAACATGTCATACTCTGTGTCTAGTTTCCTTCTCTTAGTATGAGGTGTTTTTTGTCTGATATTCACATTTTGTAGTATTAACTTACATTGGTTCAGCTTCAAAGAAAAAAGCTCTTATATATGCAATTCTAACCATATTCATATCTCACATAATAATTTATATTTATTTCATAATAGGACAATCATACAGTATTTGTCCTTTTGTGTCTGGATTGCTTCACTCAACATAATGGCCTCCAGGTTCATCTATGTTATCATGTGCTTCATGATTTCACTTCTTCTTACTGCTACCTAATATTCCATTGTGTGTATACTCCACAATTTGTTCATCCATTCATCAATTGATGGACACCTGGTTGTTTCCAACTTTTACCTATTGTGAATAATGCTGCTATGAACACCAGTGTGCAGATATCTGTTCGTTTCACTGCTCTCGGATCTTCTGGATATAGATTGAACAATGGTATTGCCAGGTCCCCTGGAAATCTATATTTAAATTCCTTAGGAACTACCAAACAGTCCTCCACAATGATTTCTGTACCATTCCACATTCGCACCAACGATGAAAAAGCATTCCTATCTTTCAAAGGACACAACCAATCCAATGTCCACAGAGAAAATGTGGCATTGGTGTGGGAAGGGTGGCCATGGTGGCTGCTGGGTGCGGGGAATGGGAGGAAGAGATGAGATGGGGAGGCGTTTTCAGGACTTGGACTTGTCCTGGGTGGTGCTTCACGGACAACTACGGGACATTGTAGATCCCCACAGGGCCCACTGGATGGAACGTGGGAGAGTGTGGGCTATGATGTGGACCATTGACTATGGGGTGCAGCGATGCCCAGAGATGTACTTACCAGGTGCAATGGATGTGTCATGATGATGGGAGAGAGGGTTGCTGTGGGGGGAGTGGGGGGTGGGGGCGGTGGGGTTGAATGGGACTTCATATTTTTTGAATGTAATATTTTTTTAAAAAATGAATAAAAATTTAAAAAAAAAAAAGCATTCCTATCTTTCCGCATCCTCTCCAACATCTACTGTTTTCCAACTTTTTAATAGAGTCCAGTCTAATGGGTGTGAAATTATATCTCATTATAGTTTTGATTTGAATTTCCCTAATTGCTAAGATGTTGAATATTTTTTCATATGTTTTTTTGCCATTTGTCTTTCTTCTTTGGATAGTTGTCTTTTCAAGTCTTTAGCCCATTTTTTAATTAGATACTTTGTCTTTTTATTAGTAAGTTGTATGATCCCCTATATATCATGTATATTAAACCCTTATCAGATATGTGATTGCCAAATATTTTCTCCTACTGAGTTTACTGCCTTTTCACTCTTTTGACACAGTCCTTTCAGGTGCAAAAGCATTGAATTTTGAAGAGATCCCATTTATCTATTTTTTCTTTTGTTGCTCATGTTCTGGCCATCAAGTTTAAGAAACTACTGCCTACCACAAGATCTTGAAGATGGTTTCCAACATTTTCTTCTAGGAGCTTTATGGTTATTATTTTTATATTTAAGTTCTTCACCCATTTTGAGTTAATTATGGTATAAGGTGTGAGATAGGGGTCTTCTTTCTTCCTTTTGGATATGGCTATGCAGTTCTCTCAGCAGGACTTATTGAATAGACTGCTCTGACCCAGCTAGGTGGGCTTAACAGTTTTGTCAAAAATCACTTGACTGTAGATGTGAGGGTAAATTTCTGAGTTCTCTGTTTGGTTTCATTGGTCAATCTGTCTGTTCTTACGCCACTATCATGCTGTTTTTACCACTGCAGCTAAGTAATATGCTTTAAAATTAGGAAGGTAGATCCATCCAACTTCGTTCTTCTTTTTTTAAGACATTTTTTGGCTCTTCAGGCCCCTTACCCTTCCAAAGAAATTTGATTATTGGCTTTTTGATTTCTGCAAAAAAGGCTGTTCGGATTTTTATTGGGATTCCCCATTGAATCTGTAAATCAGTTTGGGTAGAATTGACATCTTAACAATATTTAGTCTTCCAAATGCTATTAATGATGTATCCCACCACTTTGCTGAACTTGTCTACTAATTCTAGTAACTTTGCTGTGGATTTTTCAGGATTTTCTAGATATAGAAAACAGTGAAAATTTTACTTATTCCTTTCCTATTTGGGTGCCTTTTATTTCTCTGTCTAGACAGATTGCTCTAGCTAGAACTTCTAGCACAGTATTGAATAACAATGGTGACAGTGGGCATCCTTATCTTGTTCCTGATCTCAGTGGGAATGCTTTCAGTCTTTCACCATTGAGTACAATGCTAGCTGTAAGTTTTTCATATATGCACTTTACCATATTGAGAAAGCTGCTTTCTATTCCTATCTTTTGGAATGTTTTTATAAAGAAAGTATGCTATATTTTGTCAAATTTCTTTTCTGCTTCAATTGAGAGGATCATGTGATTTTTCTTCTTCAATTTATCAATATGGTTCATTACACTAATTGATTTTCTTGTGTTGAACCACCCTTGCATACCTGGGATAAAACCCACTTGGTCATATTGTATAATTCTTTTTTTTTTTTACTTGCAAAGACCAGTGTTTTTGTTTTTTTCTTTTCTTTTCTTTCGTTCTATTTTTTAATGTTACATTAAAAATACATGAGGTTCCCATATACCCCCACACACCACACCCCACTCCTCACACATAGACAACCTCTTTCATCATTATGGCACATTCTCTGCATTTGGTAAATACATTTTGGAGCACTACTGCACCACGTGGATAATAGTTGACATTGTAGTTTACACTCTCCCCCAGTACATTCAGTGGGTTATGGCAAGATATATAATGTCCTGCATCTGTCCCTGCAATATCATTTAGGACAACTCCAAGTCCCAAAAAAGTGCCCACATCACATCTCTTCTTCCCTCTCCCTGCCCACAGCAACTACCATGACCACTTTCTCCACATCAATGCTATTATTTCTTCCATTGCTAGTCACAATAGTTCCATAGTAGAATATCAGTAAATTCCCTCTAATCCATATTTTATTCCTCCATCATGTGGACCCTATCAAGGTGATATCCAGTCCACCTCTATATCGAGAGGGGCTTAGATTCCACATGGATGATGGGTGCAATTCTCCTGCTTGCAGTCATAGTCACTCTTGGTTCCCTGGTGTGGTGGTTGACCATCTTCACCTCCCTGTTAGCTGACCTGGCTAAGTTCAATGAACCAGAGGGTAGGAATTGCAACTCTGCTGAGGCTTAGGGCCCAGCTGGAACATGGACAGTCCAGAGATTCAAGTGTCCTAAGTATACACCAACCCTAGTGCCAACCACATGTTCAGTAAAATATAATTCTTTTAATATGCTCTTGGATTCTGTTTGAAAGTATTTTGTTGAGGATTTTTGCATCTATATTCATTAGAGATATTGGTCCATAATTTTCTTTTTTCATAGTATCTTAATCTGGATTTGGTATTGGGTGATGTTGGCTTCATAGAATAAGGTTGGTAGCATTCTTTCCTGTTCAAATTTTTGGAAAAGCTTGAGCAAGATCAGTATTAGTTCATCTCTGAATGATTGGTAGAATTCATCTGTGAAGTTACCTGGTCCCAAATTTTTGATCTTTGGGAAGTTTTGATGACTGATTCAATCTCTTCACTTATGATTGACTTGTTGAGGTCTTTTATTTCTTCTAAAATCAGTGTATGTGGTTTATGTGTTTCTAGGAATTTGTCCATCCTGCCTACTTTTTCTAAGTTTTCAGTAAACAGTTATTCATAGTATCCTCTTACGATCTCTCTTATTTCTACAGGGTCAGTGGTATAGTTACCCCTCTCATTTCTGATTTTAATTATTTGTGTCTTCTCTTTTTTTTTTCTTTGTCAGTTTAGCTAAGGGTTTGTCAATTTTATTGATCTTCTCAAAGAACCAACTAATGGTTTTGTTGATTCTATTGGTTTTTTGTTCTTAATTTCATTTATTTCTGTTCTGATCTTTACTATATCTTTCTTTCATCTTAGCTTGGGATTAGTTTGTTGTTCTTTTTACAGTTCTTCCAAGTGTACAGTTAGCTCTTTCTTGTTTTTAATGTAAGCACTGAGGGCTATAAATTTCCCTCTCAGCACTGCCTTCGCAGTGTCCCATAAGTTTTGTGTTTTTTTTTAACGATTTATTTATTTATTTATTTCTCTCCCCTTCCCACCCGCCCCCGTTGTCTGTTCTTTGTGTGTATTTACTGCGTCTTCTTCTTTGTTCGCTTCTGTTGTTGTCAGCAGCACGGGAATCTGTGTTTCTTTTGTTGTGTCATCTTGTAGTGTCAGCTCTCTGTGCGTGCAGCACCATTCTTGGGCAGGCTGCACTTTTCTTTCACGCTGGGCTGGGCGGCTCTCCTTACGGGGCACACTCCTTGCGCGTGGGGCTCCCCTACGCAGGGGACACCTCTGCATGGCACAGCACTTCTTGCACGCATCAGCACTGTGCTTGGGCCAGCTCCACAAGGGTCAAGGAGGCCCAGGATTTGAACCGCAGACCTCCCATGTGTTAGATGGATGCCCTAACAGCTGGTCCAAGTACACTTCCCTCCCATAGGTTTTGATATGTTGTGTTCTCATTTTCATTCGCCTCAAGATATTTACTGAATTCTCTTGCAATTTCTTCTTTGACCCACTGAGTGTTTAAGATTGCATTGTTTAATCTCCATATATTTATGAATTTTCCCTTTTTCCATTCATATTGAGTTCCAGCTTGATTCCATTATGATCACAGAAAGGATTTTGTGTAATTTCAATCTTTTTAAATTTGTTGAGACTTGTCTTGTGACCCAACATATGGTCATAGAAGGATCCATGAGCACATGAAAAGGATGTATACCCTATTGTTTTGGGGTTCAATGTTCTATACTGTCTGTTAGGTGTTGTTCATTTATCATATTATTCAAGCTTTCTGTTTCTTTATTTATCCTTTGTCCAGATGTTCTATCTAATACTGAGAGTGGTATATTGAAGTCTCTGACTATTATTTATTTCTCCCCTCAGCTTTGCCAGTGTGTGCCTCATGTATCTTGGAGCATTGAGCTTAGGTGCATAAATACTTACAATTGGTATTTACCTTGTGGGATTGCCCCTTTTACTACTATATAAGGACTTTATTCATCCCTTACAACAGTTTTGCACTTAAAATCTATTTTGTCCAATATTAGTATCACTACTCCAGCTCTTTTTTGATTACTACTTGCATGGAATATCTTTTTCCAACATATCTCTTTAACCTCGTTGTGTCTTTACACCTGAAGTGAGTTTCTTGTAGACAACTATAGACCATTCATATTTTGTTACCCATTCTATCAGTTTGTTTCTTTTGATTGGGGAGTTCAAGAATTAATTGTTAATGTTATTACTGTAAAGGCATTACTACTTCATCCATTTTGACCTTTGGCTTTCTGTTGTCATACCATACAATAGTCTTTCTTTTTTTTACTCTTCCTAATAATCTTCATATCTATAGTCTTCTCCAAGTCTCTCACCCTTATTTTTTTTCCTTTCAGGCTGAGCACCCCCTTTAGTATCTCTTGTAATTCTGGTCCTTTGGCAACATATTCAATCATTTTTTGTTTGTCTGTGAAGACTTTGAACTCCCCTTCATTTTTGAACAACAGCTTTGCTGGATACAGAATTCTTAGCTGGTAGTTTTTCTCTTTCCATACCTTCAGTATATCATACCACTCTCTTCTCTCTTCCATGGTTTCTGATGAAAGGTTGGCACTTATTTTTATTGAGTTTCCTTTGTGTGTGATGTTTTTCTTTTCTTTTGCTGCTTTAACAATCTTCTCTTTATCTCCGATATTTGTCATTTGTCATTCTGAATAGTAGGTGTCTATTTGTGTTTATTCTGTTTGGGGTGCATTGTCCTTCTTGGATATTGATATTTATGTCTTCCATAAGAGAAGGGAAGTTTTCAGTCACTATTTCCCCAAATATTCTTTCTTTTACTTTTCCATTTTCTTTTCTTTCTGGGACATCAATAATGCATATGTTTTCCATTTTGCATTGTCATTCCATCCCCTGAGACTCTGTTTAATTTTTTCCAATCTCTTTTCTTTATGTTCTCCTGTCTTTTCCAGTTCAGATGCTCTGTCTTTGAAAACACTAATTCTGTATTTGAGAAATTCAAATCTGCTCTAATGTGCCTCTGATGTATTTTTAATCTCATCAATCATTTCTTTCATTCCCATGAAGTCTGCTACTTTTCTGCAGACTTTCAAATTATTCTTTATGCTCCCCCAGTGTTTTCTTAATATCATTTATCTCACTAGTCATATTTTCTTTCAGTTCTTTGAATTAATTTAGGAGAGGTGTGTGATTATCATTGAGTAATTGTATTAAATCCTAGATCTCTTCAAGATATTGGCTTAATTTTTTTAGCTGTGCCATCTCTTCCTGTTTCCTAATATGGCTTGTAAATTTTTGCTGATATCTAGGCATCTGAATATGTTGGTGAATTTACTCTGATGACCAATTTCTCTCCCTTGCCTATTGGTATTATTTTTCACACTTCTTCTTTGACACTTGGCTCAACTTATCCTAAGTCTTTAAAATTTCCCATTTTAAGTTATCAAAATTGTGCCAGGGTCTCACTAATGGAGTACAGACTTTCTCCCAGGGGTGAGGTAAAAAGAGCTCTAAAAATAGTTTTTGTCCATATAATTTCCAGACTGGCCAGCAGATAGTGCTCATTGGTGCACCTATCCAAGCCGGCCCCACTGGCCAAATTCACTGAAGAAGATCTCCCCAATTAGCCCTCTCTTTTCCCTTGTAACAGCTGACAGGAAGGAAGATGTCTGGTCCCCTCTCAGTCACCTTTAATGAGTCAGGGGTTTTACCCCCCGCTGAATTTCTTGGGGGCAGAGGAGGGGAGCCCTTCCTGGCAGCTGGGAGGTTTAGTAACTCACAGTTAGTTTTTTCAGCTTCTTCATCTCTCTGTCCCTCACTCTTCTTGGAGTTGTAAGTCATTGCCCTGGTCTGCTGACCCCCAAAGTAGGTTCCTCAGGCAGCTTTTGGTTTTCTCCATTGTTTTTGTGAGAGAGCTGAGTCTTTTCTGCCTAACTGGATATCATCTTCCCACAATCCCTTCAAGAATGCTTTTGATAACAACTTTTTCCTTAAATCATTTCCTGTGGCTCCCCAGAAATCCCAGCACTGCCCCCAGAACTCACTTTTAAAATGACACTTTGACAGTGTGAAAAGGGCATAGACTTTGATACAGGAAGTGGTTTCATGTGTTCACAACATCATTTCTTTATGTATAACTTTATCAAGGAAGGATGGCATTTCCGAAAAAGGGAACAGCACGTACAAAGACATGAAAGAGTGTGTTGGGCAGGCAATAAATATTTCAATAACAATAGAGTAAAAAGTGAAAAGTAAGGAGTGGCAACATATTATTCTATAAATACAAGCAAGCAGTGGCCAGATCATGAAAGGTCTGGTATAGCAGGTAAAAGGTCTAAGATTCTCATCCTTGAAAAACAGGACCTCATGATGGCGGAGATTGTCATAATCAGATGTGTGAACTCAAACTGGCAGCTTTGTGAGGAACAGACTGGAGGAGAGGTGAAATCATGTATAGAGAACTCTAAGAAGATTATTGCATTAGTTCAGATCAGGGATGATGAGGAACTAATCCAGGGCAGTAGCAGCAGGGAAAGAGAGAAAGCAAAATGAGATAAATAAGAAAGAATTGACCAGACTTGGAAGATAATTGCCTGCCAATATTTTAAATGACTGATAGGTTTTTACTTCAGGCAAGTACGTAGGCAGGGTGTCTTCTAATAAAATAAGGAACATAGGTGGGAAAGTAGATTTGTGATATAAGGTGATAAATTCATTCTGGGACCCCTGGGATTAAGGTAGCTTCAAAAACAAAAGTGGAGTTATTTGTTAAGTCAGTTTTTGCCTCTTTTGTCCAAAACAGTTGCATTAATCACCATTTATGTACATGACATTATAGAGAGATGGAACTATGCAGTGCCAGACATGAGACTAGACTAGGATCCAGACAACTGAGTTTTTATACTAGTTAGTTAGTTTTCACTTATTTTTGGCAAGTCTCTTAAACACTCTGAGTCTTGATTTACTCATCTGTTAAAAGGAGATATACTACCAACCTTATACATTTACATTGTAGGATAGTGAAGAGCAATAGTGCATGAGAAAATAAAATGATAATGCAAGGTCAAAACTATTAATAATATTAGGAGAGAGATATAGAGGATTCTGGGGAGCCTCAAAGTGCTTACTTCCAATTGGCTCTGACCTCACATTGCTACACACAACTGTTTTCAGCCCCAAGTGAGGGCAGGGTCTTGAAAAAATAAACCCTAGTTGCACTTTGATGGAGTAAAGAGCATGTCAATAGCAGACAAGAATATCAGACAGAAAACACGTAAAGTAGCTCAGGACCACTCTCATCAAGTCACTTTTCAGGACAGCAGAAACTCTTCATATGCAGTTTCCCCATATATGAGGGTGCTAGTCTTGAACGAAAGATAATTCTCTAGGAATCAGAAGGCTAGAAAACCAGTCTTAGCTCCCCCACATAATATCTGTGTGGCCTGGAACAAGTGACTTGCATTCTCTGGTTCTCTGGTTGCTACTTGTACAGAAGTAGCTTGGTTTAAATGATTGCCACCAACCTACCAGCCCTAACAAGGTATGTTTTTATGAGGCCTTCCTGAACACGTTGTCCCTTAAAATGGAAGCATCTTCTCTTTGTAGATATAGTCTGTTTGCTCAGCAAAGATTAAGGAACATAATAAATATTCAAGCCAGGTACTATTTGGACCGTAACAATGCTAATCTTCTGTGTGGCAGTCAAAGCCTGCACCAGCTCCACATATTTATAAAGATGTCCTTATCATCCTGTGCTTGGGTCAGTTTTACATTTGCCTTAGTAACTCCTTTTAGCTATCTCACTGCCACTGGTTTATTAGCTAGGTCTTAAGCACATAAAGGGGTCATCCATGGGGATGGAAGTAAATCTCTCTATATATACTGAGAATCTAAATAATATTTCAGGTCTACTGCAAAGTGGTCCAAGGTGGCACTGTTTGCCCTGCTCTTGGCTAATGCAAATCTCTCCAGCTCAGGACCCTGGACAGGTGTACCCCACTTCATAAGCTGGTAGGTTTAACTGTGAGAGACCCTGAGAATTTGCTTGGTGGATTGGAGACAACTGCCTTCAAACTTAAATAGGGGAGAACATCTTTGCAGAAACAGAATAGAAATCAACCTTGTCAGTATGTGCATGCTCTGCAAGAGAGGTTGCTATTTTCCAAAGAAGGATTCAAAAGGTGAGAGGAGGGACAAAAAGAAAGAAAGAAAAAAGAAATTCAGACAACCTTCACCAGTATCTATTACTGTAAAATGCCAGAACCAATTATGATGCCATGTATTGTCTAAAATTGGAGCAGTGAGACAGCTTGAAATGCAGTCAGAAGTAATAAACCAAATAAAATCCACCAAATTTTACTGCATTATACTTTTTTCTTTACACAATTATAGACAAGAAAAGCATCTGCCACCTTAGAGTTGATTTATTCCTTCTTTATTTTCCTTCTTCACTTTCCTTCCTTGGTTGAAAAAAAAAGTACGTGAGGTAGTATTGGTTGGGGATAAATTTCAACAGTTACAACAAGATAAAAAAGCACTGGTTTTAAAAATAATAAGAAATATCTTCCTGGATAGATTGAAAGTAATGTATTGTTGCAAGCCTTGAAAATATCCCCTGATTAAAATATGTTTACTCATTTTGTGCTTACTTTAGCATCAAGCATTCAAGAAAGAAGGAAAGAGCTTCCCACCTTAAAAGAGAAAGAGAAAATAAAAAGGCACTTGCTGCACAGAAGTCTTCTAATAAACACTACCTGAGGAAATCCAGCATTAAGGGGCTAATTTCCAAGTTATTTCTTTAATCAGGTTCCTAAATCCAAACATATGCTTCTTTAATTTCCTTTGGATCTGACAGCACTAAGTCAAGAAAACTCAAGAGCTTATTTTTTCATTTCCTGTGTGATGAAAACATTTCAACTTTCCACGTGATTTTCAGATGAGATCAATTATTTTATTTCTTGCAAGTTCTAACAACAGTAAAGCTACAGGGAAACTTCAGGACAGAGAGACAGCCAGGTTCCTCTTTCCCTGGTACCCAGCCAGCTGATATTTCAGTAGACTGGCTGTATCCTTAGAGTCTAACAGAGGAATTTATTCAGAGAAATGTTTTTTTTTGTTTTGTGTTTACGTTGTTTATTTTCTCACAAGCTGTAGAATCCTTCACATCTCACAGATTAAAGAACAGAATACTTCAAATCACATCAAGCATACACAATCATTTCAAGAGGACACAAATAATCTTCATAGGTCACTAACTTCTATAAACCTGAGACTACCTACCCATCACTCACCAGTCCATTGTAACACACAGAAAATCTTCATGCAAGAAGCAAACATTGCATTAAGTATGTGAGCTGCATCTGCAGAGAAACCAGGAAAGTTCTTAGACCACATCTGCTCAACACCAAGGACAAAAACACCCAAGTCTACAGGGAAGTTGTTTGCTGTGCCCTTTTGATCATCCGTAGATTGATTTTCATGTTCTGGCTAAACAAACAGTTAGCAATGCTGAGCATTGCTTCTTGCTTTGCACTGAAGACCCAATTAGCCAACACAGTCAATGAACAGGTCAATAGTTGAGGTTCAGATCAGCAACTCGAGGCCAAACCTCTCTGTTTGATCTGCTTTCCACTGACCTTTGTCCTCATCACATGTGCTCTCCTCTGAAAATGTGTCACCAAACTCTGTGCAGAGCCAGAGAAGAAATAAATTGAGGTTTATCCAAATATTATGTGTCACTGCACAGTCAAATTAAATGGCTCCAAAAAGATCATTACTGATAAAGAATGAACTGTTAGCACAGGAATGTAAAGATCGGGGTCAAGAAGAGCACTGAGCTGAAGAGGTAAATAAATACACAGTGAACATTTAGAGCCAGTCTGGGTTAAGAACAGTTTAAACTGGATGTTGCTTTTAACTCGTGATAGGCCAAGCTCAATGTGTCTCAGGTGCTTGTGAATCCCCTTTCAGTAAGTGAAGGGGATATTTTGTCATTAGCTATATTTTAGTCTGTCACTACAAATTCACATGAGACTTAGAATTTTCTGAATGTTCTTGGCAGGGTTACAGGACAATGACATATCAGGAATGGCAATCTGGCTAACTGGATTACCTACCACGCATTTTACAGATTATAGTCATCAAGATAGTGATGGACTATAAGACCCAGATAATAAATCCACCAAGGGTCAGAGTTGCAAGATGCATGTCAGACATTTGACCCATAAAACACATTTATACTGTAGGACTTGACTATTTGTATCCTATGAGGTGCTGTTGCATGGCAGACCCCTTGCTATATAGGTTGTCCCAGAAGGAGAACAAATTTACCACCAGTCCATCAAGTTAGTTCCCCTGTAAGCCAATTTTGGAAGGAGTGGGCTGGGATTCTCTGTCACAGTAGATACCCCTGAGAGACATCAGATGACTGGGATTGCTTTGTCAACACACTGATGGAAAGATAATATTTCCAAACAGCAAGAAGTCAGTCTCTTGGACTGATTTCTATAGCTCCTGGCCTCCAAAAATTGTTAAGCTGATTGTGATGCACTGGAACAGAGAGATGGTGATTAGAACAATGCGGTTAGTGGTCACATGGGTACTGCCCTTTAATAAAAGGGAAAATAGTTTCCAAAGGCTGGACTGATTCAACAGGAAACATTGATGACCACTTCTAAGAATTGAAGATGGAAAAGTAAAACAAACCCAAGCAAAATAATTTGGCCCTAATTTCATTTTACTCACAGCCTAGTCAGGTAGGCAAACAGAAAAACTGGTATGTAACACTACCGCCCAACTACTTATGTAAAAAAGATCACTGGGGCTATTTATGTCAACTCTTTAATTTTTTCTAATTAGCGTTCTCCTCCTTTCTCACCATCAATAGTTTAGAGTCACCATTGCTTTCAGTTCCCTCCTATGCAGAGGAACTGAGTAAAATACAGCTAAATGACATTATGTGAAGCCTGCTTAAATGAGGTAAACACCTGGGTCTCTTGGCACAATGGCACAGTAACTTGGATTACTATATTCCAAGACAGAGGTTCCATAGCTTCAAAAAGATGGCACTAGACACTCTTGGCTCCCTGGTGTGGTGGTTGACCTTCTTCACCTCCCTGTTTGCTGGCCAGGGTAAGTCCAATAAGCCAGAAGGTAGGAGTTACAAGTCTGCTAAGGCTCAGGGCCTGGCTGTCACATGGACAGTCCAGAGATTCAGGTCTTCTGCGTATACACCAACTCCAATGCCAACCACAGGTCCAGTAAAAGTAACAGAAGAGGCATGTGTAGAAAAGTCATATCTGAGTCCAACTCCATCACACTCAGGAACACAAACTCCAAAGTAGGGACACTGACATGGCACTGAACTCCAGAGTCATCTGTCATGACCATAGAACCTGAGGGTCTCCGTAGCCCTCAGGAGAACCAGTACCTGGGTTTCTATCTACTTTGGTTGCCTCTGGTACCCTGCTGATGTGGAGAAAATGACCATGGTAGCTGCTGATGGTAGGGAGAAGGAAGAAGAGATACGATGTGGGGGAATTTTCAGGATTTGGAGTTGTCCTGGGTGGTGCTGCAGGGACAGATGCTGGACATTGTGTGTCCTGCCATGGCCCACTGGGTGGACTGGGGGAAGAGTGTAGACTACAATGTAGACCACTGTCCATGTAGGGCAGCAGTGCTCCAAAATGTCTTCACCAGGTGCAGTGAATGTGCCACGATAATGGAAGAGGTTGCTGATGTGGGAGGAGTAGGGTGAAGGGGTGGGGGGTATATGGGGACCTCATGTTTTTTTAATGTAACATTTAAAAGAAAATAAAGAAGAAGAAGAAAAAAAGGTGACACTAGAGAAGACCACAAAATGACCCTGAAATTAGAAAAACTTTGCCAAAATTTACATCCTACTTATAGTGTGTTGAATTGTGGCCCTCCCCAAAAATTAATTGAAATCCTGACTCCCAGTGAATGTGACTTTATTTGAAAAATGTGTCAGTTGGGGACTGAATCCTGTCAAGAGTTGAAAATACATATGCAAATCTTAATCCATGTTCCTGCAGGTGTGAACTCATTTGTATATAGTAATTTTGAATATGTTAAGGTGAGTCAAGATGTGGACTCATTTGGGAATAGTATTTTCCAAGGTCATATTTGGGTGTGGCCCAACTGAATTGGAATGGGCCTTAATCCCTATGAATGGAGATCTTATAAAGAAAGGAAATTTGGATATAATCAGTAGAATCAAAAAACCAGAAAAATCCAGAAATCAAAAAAGCAAGAGACAAGTAAAAACTCCCATTTGATGGTAACTGCCATTCACTAGAACACTATTGACTTTGGGAGAAACATGACCTTGCCAACATCTTGATTTTGTTCTTCTAGTCCTTAAACCATGGACAATAAATGCTTGTTGTTTAAGCTTGTTGTCATAGCAGCCCTGGAAAACTAAGACTAGGTCTTTGTAGATGTAATTAAGTTAAGAAGAACTCATGCTAGATTATGATGGACCCTAAATCCAGTGACTGGTGTCTATACAAGAAGAGGAGAGGACACAAACAGATATCTGCAGGGAAGAAGGCCATGCAAAGTCGGAGGCAGAGGTTGAAGATATGCTGTCACAGCCAAGAAATGCCAGGAGCCACAGGAGCTGGAGGAAGCAAGGAAGGATTCTTCCTTAGAGCATTCAGATGAAGCATTGCCCTGTTGATACCTTGAGTTCAGACTTCTGACCTCCAGAACTATGAGAATAAATTTGTTATTTTAAGCCATTCTACTGCTTTTAGTCTCTTGTGGATCCCAGAAAATCCTGTTCTTAAAGTGAACCCATTTCTGAGTCTGTAAAAATATTATAGATAGGACCTTTTGATTAGATTCAGTTAAGGAACATTTGGATTAGATCACTTTTGATTAGATAGTTTCAGTTAAGGGCCTTTGATTAGATTACAGGAACCAGGGTGGGTCTTAATCCTCTTACTGGAATCTTTTATAAATGGAGGACTAAAAAGCCACACACACAGGGAAAAAGCTACAGAGACAGTGAAACCCCAAAAGGCTGAGAGAGAGGTTCTGGAGGTCAGAAGGTGGAATCAGCAGAGTACAGAGATACAGAAAGAGGTCCCCAAGAGGTTGAAAGAAACAAGGCTCAGAGGACAGAGAAGAGATGAGCCATATGCCTGATGGCCCACAGCTGAGCTTGGGAGATGTTAAGACTAGAGGAGGGAAGTGGACTTGGCCCAGTGGTTAGGGCATCGGTCTACCACATGGGAGGTCTGCGGTTCAAACCCCAGGCCTCCTTGACCTGTGTGGAGCTGGTCCATGCGCAGTGCTGATGCGTGCAAGGAGTGCTGTGCCACGCAGGGGTGCTGCGTAGGGGAGTGCCATGCACAAGGAGTGCGCCCTGTAAGGAGAGCCGCCCAGCGTGAAAGAAAGTGCAGCCTGCCCAGGAATAGTGCCGCACACATGGAGAGCTGACGCAACAAGATGACGCAACAAAAAGAAATGCAGATCCCTGTGCCCCTGACAACAACAGAAGCGGACAAAGAAGAACACGCAGCAAATAGACACAGAGAACAGACAACTGGGGGGGAGGGGGGAAGGGGGAGGGGGGAGAGGGGAGAGAAATAAAGAAAGAAAGAAAGAAATCTTAAAAAAAAAAATAGACTAGAGGAGAAGGCAGAGACTACAGTTCAATTGTTGTGTCCTGACATGTGCCTGATCGCCCATGGTTACAACTCGGTGAAACAGCATCTCTTGATGATTCCTTGATTTGGACACTTCCGTGGCTTCAGACCTGTAAGTTTTTAATCTAATAAATTACCACTATTAAAGCCAACACAATTCTGGTATATTGTTCCCAGCAGCCTTTAGCAAACTAAAACAGCTGCAAAGTTTGTGGTAGTCTGTTACCAGGGCCCAAGGAAACTGAAATATATCTATTAAACTTACTCCTTTTTTGCCTTATTTTATCCTACTCCCCAAGCTACTACACTGTTTGGTCAGTAATCACTCTTGGTCTTCTGCCTGTTTCCTTAAACCATATGTAGTAAAGCACTCATCTTACTTTTTATGTGAGATAATCTGGTGCTACCCAAAAAGCAGATTCAATCTTACATTATGCAGAGAAGCATAAACTGATAGATTATAGTCTGAGGGGAGTTTGGAATGTCTTTTTGAACTGAAGTATACTTCTACTTCTAATCCCACCATTAGAGAGCCATTTGATTGAGACTTAAAGTATATTTTTTTTCCATCAAAATCACTTGGTTAAAACGTATTAATCAGTGTAAGAAGAAAGAGTTCTTTTACCTACCAGTCCACCTAAGCACAAAGCTTACACTTTCTTTTCCAAAATATCTCTATCCTTCCTGGTATAATTACCTATACCAAACACATATTTTGAGGGCTCTAATGTATCTCTCAGGCCATAGAAAAAGATCCCCCCAGAATAGTTAGGGGAACTTCTATGCAATCTTGCAGATATCTTCCTTCTGGAAGATATCTTCCTCCTAATCACCTGCCACAGATTATTATTTATATATTTTTTTAAAATCCCACTTCATCTGCATCAAACTCTGAATTAATTTTTGGTGGCTTCTTTGAAAATTTCCAGCAGGGATTTTGCTGCACGTATAATTATATCAAAGCCCTCTTACAAAAGCTCAATATCAAGCAGCTTTCCTTGAAAGGTCTACATCTCACACAAGGAAAAAGAGGCTAATAGCTCCACTAACCTGAAAATGTACCCTGAGGTGGCTGATTTTCCAAGAGGCACCCTGGCACTCTGCTATTATGCACCCATACCATCTCTCCACCCGACTTGTGCTACCTGCCCCCATTAACTCACTTCCTCACTCTCCCTTCACTAAGGTCACCCTCTTCCGTAGTCTTCTCTTGTATGCAGGGACCTGGTAATCATGGAGTGGGGAAATGAGCAGCTGGCTCTATAGGTCTTACTCTATTCTCTTTCCAATTGTCTTGTTTTGGGCTTGCTTATCTTAGGACCCATCTTAGAAGACAGAAAATGGCGTTTGACTATTTTGCATTGGTTTTATTCTCTAATAAAACAATCATAACTCTCCTGAAAGCAATGTGGGTGCTTCTGACTAATGGGGTGGGGATGGAGATGAGGTGGAGGGTGAGGGAGCAGGGACACCACAGAAGAAGTGGGAAAAAAGAAGTATTGGTATTAATAGTTCAAAAATATTATCTTGCTTCACCAAGTATTGCCATTTAATACACGAAGAAAATCAAAGGACTATAGATAGACCATGTTAAGGGCTAGAGTATCTCCTACCTCAAAAGGCTGTTAAAAGTATGCCCTCAGGATGGAGGAATAAAAAATGGATTAGAGTGGACTTACTGTTGCTCTAGTATAGAATTATTGTGATTCTAGCAATGGAAGAAATTACGACATTGATGTGGAGACAGTGACCACAGGAGTTGCTGAAGGCAGGGAGAGGAAGAAAGAGGTGTGATATGGGGGCATTTTCAGGACTTGGAGTTGTCCTCAATGATATTGCAGGGACAGATGCAGCACATTATCTATCCTGTCATAACCCACTGAATGGACTGGGGGAGAGTATAAACTACAAAATAAACTACAATCCATGCTGTGTAGCTATGCTCCAAAATGTATTCATCAAATGCAATGAAAATACCAAACTAATGAAAGAAGTTGTCAATGTGGAGGGGGTGGGAGGGAGTGAGGTATAAGAGAACCTCATATTTTTTAACGTAACATTTTCTGTATATATGTATCTTTGAAAAAAGATAATAAAAAATAAAAATTTAAAAATGTAAAAACTGTATGAAGATAATAGATGCAAAGGGTTTAACACAGGGCCTGGTGCATAGGGAGTACTTGGTAAATGTTAGCTATTGAGGAGGCAGTAGCCTGGAAGAGGACTGAAAAAGAAAAATAAACAGAAAAACCCCAGCACTGCTCAAGCCAATGAAGACCAGCATCACTGGCCTGCCAGCTTGGTCTTTCTCCCCCGTGCTCTCCATGAGTTTTCCTGGAGTCAGCTTTTCTCCCACAGCAGCTAGGAAGCTTCACCCTAATCACCTGCCACAGATTATTATTTATATATATATATTTTAAAAGCCCACTTCATCTGCATCAAACTCTGAATTAATTTTTGGCCACTTCTTTGAAAATTTCCAGCAGGGATTTTGCTGCACCTATAATTATATCAAAGCCCTCTTACAAAAACTCAATATCTGCCTGAAATTGTGGCAGATAATGTTTCTTCAGAGTGGCATCATTATGCTTCCAACAACAGGATGTTGGGTGGAGTGGTCCCCTCCAAGCCACAACAGAGACCCATTGACAATGGGTAAATACTACAAAACTGTTCATTAGAACCCGAATATAACATGCCATCACCACAGGGAAAGCCAGTTTAAAAATCATAAATGTCAAGACATAATTAGCTTAAAGGTCAGGTTTAATTACAGTTGTTGAAACTGAAATACACTAATTACTGAAACCATGTCAGAAAATTATTTTAATGGTTTGAAATGTTTTGTTGGTGTCTTTGTTCCTACAGAATGATAGTTCCTGTTGCTTGATGGGGAAAAAATGGTGATGGGCATTTGCTTTTCTACCTGAATGGGAGCAGAGAACAAAATAGATTGTTGATGAAAAGCCCACAGCCCCAAAGAGCTCACAGAACAGTTGTTCCATGTTATTGTATTATTAATCATTTTCTTATAATCAGAGCTTCAGATATAATTTTAATGAAGTTTCAAGGAAAGCTCCGTGTGTTACACTATAACAATAGAGGAAGCACATTTATCACGTGCACGTAAATTTAATGGCAAAACAAATCAATAAATTAACAACTGGTGAGAAAAATAACTCAATAACTGGAAAAAGTTGTTTTAAACTATAGGATTCCTAGGATTTCTACTGGGATTATTTATTGACTCACGTAAGTATTTTTGTTGCTTTCTTTAATCGTCTTTTTCCTTTGGGCTTCCAAAGGCTTGAAAGTTTGAACAAACTTTCATTTAATTTTCTTTTTTTTTTTACCTACTGTTTTGCTAAAAAAAAAAAAAACGTGATAACACCTTTCAAATTTTGTCTCTCTTTTTAAAAGAAAAAACCTCCATAAGAAATCTAGGTGATAAGCAACCACAAGTTATCAGAAGCTCCTCATAATTGGTAAGAAAAGGCCCTTGGAAGATTTAGTCTGAATACTGATATATTCCCACAGGGAAAAAAAAGAGGTTTTATCCATGTAGTTTCTCATATGGAGATTAGCACATCTGCGGAGAAATAAAACATCAATTTACAGAGGGAAAAAAATTGTTAAAATGAGACAAGAACCTACAGAATGTGTTTTGTCAAAATGGAGAAAAAAGCACTAAAGAAACAGTGTTTTACTATCTGAAAGATACATTGGGGAAGACAGTTTTCATTGAGAGAGGAGAAACTGCGTGACACCAAAGCATTTAAATAGCTCCAAAAGGGCCCACTTGTGACAAAGCGAGAGCAGAGCTATTCACCAGTAAGCTGCAGACAATACAAGGAGAGTCTGCACTCTGCTCGAGTTCAATAATGAAAAAGGAAAATGACATTTAATTAAGAGCTGCCTGCCTTCCAGGTACTTATGACATTGAAATCAGTGTGGACATAAGGTATTAACGCTGACATCAACATAGTTCACCCAAGAAGTCATTTACTTAAGATTTACAACCGTCTACAAGAGAAAAGTGAAAATTTATGAAAGGTTTCCATCTGGCAAGCTATATCATCAGTATTCCCATTGATAGCAGCTATGATTTAAATTTCATAATCCAAGTAAAGATATGCATCAAAAATTTCTTCTAAAATGTCTAATGGCTCTAACTGACTTCTTTATTAGAGTCTGCCTATGGGAAAAATGTCAGATATCAATGAAGAAGTCATCAAATGTTAATTTCAGCCTATTCAGCTGATGGAGATTCATAATAAAGTGGCATCCTCATGGCTGAACCCCCCACCCAAGTTCTCTGAAAGAGAGGCAATAAACTAACTATTGTTCATTGCTTTAAAAAATAAAGCCCAATTGCCTTGTTTGATCTGGTTATAGCAAGCATTTCAAGTCATAACAGTGATTATTTATTAAATACCAATAGCTATTTTGGGGAACAGAGGAGAGAAAATGCAGCCTTTGGCATGTGTTGTTCAGGGTCTATGAATAAATCCTTTTAACAGAGAGGAGGAAATAAGTATAAATCTCCTTGTGCAGGAAAACCACTGTGCCATCCATTTTTCTGAATTAAAGCACACTGTCACTGCAAAACGCCCTCATGTTGTTGGAACAGGGCTGTGTAGGAAGATAAACCCATGATACCCTCCCTTAAAACTGTAGATAAAGAAATGTTTAAAGGAAAAAGAAATGTGGTTTACACAGCAGAAAACAAATCCACAACATAGATTACCCTTGGATGGTGTTATTTACAAGTTGAAAAATATGTTTAATTTTAAAAGAGGTTAATATAATTTCAGGGGTTTCATGAAGGATGTTAGAGAGATTAAAAAAAAAAAAAAAAAAGCACACAAAATTTCCAGAGTCAGGAAGGAGGGAGACAGACTGATCAGCTGACCTTAGATTTAGTTCCACTGCATTTCAGCTCTGCAACCTTGGACAAGATATTTATCTTCTCCAATCTTCAGTTTCCGTATCTGGAAAATAATCCCGAGCACATGGATTTGCTGGACTATAAGTAAGATGTTATATGTGAAGTTCCCAGAACAATGGTTTCCACCAAGAGTTTTTAACTATGCAGAGCTTATCTTGGCTTTCCACAGAACTGAAAATATAGTGTATTCTGTGGAGCTAGTAGATGCTTCTGCCCCTTAACTTCACCATAAGCGTTGAAGGAATAAGGTGTGACAGACACTATTAGTTATCCATCCAACAGTCACCCCCACACACACTTCCTTGCTAAGGGAATGCCATACAGATTTATCATGTAACTATGCCCAGGAAAATAGGCCCCTCCCCTAACTCCAGGGCATAACCATGATTGGTTCCATGTATGTGATTATTATTAGTGCTATTTGCCAAATATTCTTGGCTTTCTGCAAGTTAGTCCTGCATTTCCTGATCTTTCTGGTGTGGGTGGGACTACGTTACTAGTTAAGATTAATGGATCAGTAATGAAAGTGACGCAGGATTTAATTGACTATTTGAGACCCTCTTCTTTCCCTCTGGCACATGGTAACCAGTCATGTTTAAGAGGGTGCTGCTTCCTCTTCCCGAGTTTCTGAATGCTAGTCTTGAAAGAAACCCAGACAACTTACTACAGGCATGGAATGTGACCAAGAAATAAATCTTTGTGTTGCAAGCCACTGAGATTTGGGGGTTGATTCTTCTCACAGCATGCCCTAGATTACCCAGTCTGAAAAAGTAGGTAATATCTCCTGGGACCTGACGGAATGAATGAAAATGCAGGGATCCTCAAGGACAAGCCCCCTTCCTTCCAGTGTCTGTGCAATTGTGTGAGCACTCAATTCTACCAGGGACTGGGAGAGGAGTATTAAGATAGACTTCATGAAGGAAGGCATGCTAATGCTGAGTCATAATCTGAAAATAGATCAGAGGTTTACCAAATTGATTGGGAGTCTGTGAAAGGACACTTCTGAGAGACCAAGTAGCTTGAATAAATTCATGGGGACAAAGGGAGACAAAGTGGTGTGGTACTCTCAAAGATTATCCTGCACGGTAAACAAGATGAGATGAGTGAAGTTCTTACATGAAATGCAAGTCTTTATGGAATTTGGACCAGTTTGGTGGGCCAGAGGCCTTTTCTACCTTGAGATCTATGACAGTGGGTTGTCAAATGCAGGACACATATCCTTGGATAATCTCAGGTTTTGACTGAAATAATACCTATGAAATCACCAAATGCATTATTGGCATTTGCCACATGCCATATCCTGTGGCATAGAAAAGATTGACTGCTGATTCCACACAACCCCATCTCTTGCTTTTCCAGTTGGCAAAGAATACTGGAATTCAAAATTGTAAGATTTACACTAAAAAACAATATTAATCTTTGATACTTTAACTCAATTAGTAGCTAACACTTTGTATACAGATCATGAATTATTCTAAACCACCAATGGCTACTGACAAAGAACTGCTACTGTGGACAATGAGATTCATCATAGGATTTTAAGCATAGGAGTGACATGACTGGAGATGCACATCTTAGAAAAACTTCTCTAGAAATATTGGGGTGGATGGTATGGATGTGGCAAGATGATGTTAAGGACACTATTTGGGAGACTGTAGCCATCACAAGCTTTGTATAGCTTAAGAAGACTAAAACAGAGGGGCATATGCCCATCTGCCCAATTCCACTGGTTCTTGCTTTATATCTCTGATTATTTTTAAACTCTTTCCAATAAAGACTTATTTTGCCTCCTAGTAGTCTCTCTTTTTTTTTAAGATTTTTATTTATTTATTTATTTCTCTCCCCTTCCCCCCCTCCAGGTGTCTGTTCTCTGTGTCCATTCACTGTGTGTTCTTCTGTGTCCACTTGTCCACTTGTATTCTTGTCAGCGGCACTGGGAATCTGTGTCGCTTTTTTTGTTGTGTCATCTTGTTGCATCAGCTCTCCATGTGTGGTGCCACTCCTGGCAGGCTGCACTTTTTTTGTGCAGGGCAGCTCTCCTTATGGGGTGCACTCCTTACACATGGGGCTCCCCTATGCGGGGGACACCCTTGCATGGCACGACAATCCTTGTGTGCATCAGCACTGTGCATTGGCCAGCTACCACATGGGTCAGGAGGCCCTGGATTTGAACCCTGGACCTCCCATGTGGTAAACGGACACTATCCATTGAGCCAAATCTGCTTCCCTCTTAGTAGTCTCTTAGTGGCTGTACTTATCCAGCTGCCTCTTCCTTTTCTCTCTCCTTGCTTGCTCTTTTCCCACACCATTGCTTCATCCTCCCCTGGAAGAATTCATAAACATTCTTCAAGACTTTGGTCAGTTATACAGTGGGAAGGGATAGGGAATTCTTCTTTCCCCAGAAAACCATGGGAATACTGCTCAGGTCAAGATAATGAAAGCTGAACTTAGAAGATAGCAATGAAGTGGAGAGAATGAGGATAGAACAAGAATATGGTAAGCATTTTTGTATATAGTCAGTTGTACCCATTTCTCTGGTTGGATAGCCAGGTTCCGAGAATGTTGTAGGCACTTCAACAAATATTTGCCAAATAAATAAATTTGAGAAACAAAATACAAAGCTCTGAATATTTGTTGGGATGAGTCACGATGAATCAGCAATGACTCCAGTTCCGAGAGAGTTTCTAGCATTACTGTAAGCCCAAAATCTTAAGGAATGGATGGCAAATACTTGGCACAAATACCACCAGTTTCCCTTCATTTTCTAGACCCAGAGAAGTCATTTTAAATTGAGCACTGCAATTTTTCACTGTTGAGCCCAGACACATCTGAAGCCTTCAGAACTCAGTGCTCCAAAAAGACATTGCCAATTGATCACAAATGGCAAGGCTATTTCTCAGGTTTATCAATATTGAATGAGTTTGAAAGGAATCAAGCAGCAAACTGAAATGGAAAGAATTAAATTCTGTCTTTATTCCTCATCTCCTTTTAATTATATTTCTTGGGACTCAATTTTAATGAAGGAACACTGGTACATTCAAGATCAACATATGCTAGCTGAGAGGTTCCCAGTCTCATCAGTAAGACATAGGCCTAAATGGGTTGAGAAAGAATGGAGTAGGTGGTTTGGTCTAAGCAAAGTGAGTACTTCAAGAGCAGAAGAAGAAATTGAAAGAAGAAATGTGCCATATTGTTTTCATTAAGAGAAAATCTTCAAAGAAGTTTCCTACACAAATCTTTCAGTATAAGCCATCTAAGGCAAAAAAAAAAGTGTTATGAAAACGTACATCAGACCCAAAAGAAATAACTAGAACATCTAAACTTGCTTTTGCAGTGAATTCATAAAGTAACCAGAGGTAGTATCAGTCACCTTTCAATTTCCCAATTAGGAAACTGAGGGTAATAATGGCTTCCAACAATGGTAACTACTACTTATTGAATAGTTAATGTGGGGAAGCAGATGTGGCTCAACTGATAGAGCATCTGCCTACCATAAAGGAGGTCCAGGGTTCAATACTCGGGCCTCCTGGCTCATGTGGTTAGCTGGCCTATGCACAGTGCTGCCCCATGCAAGGAGTGCCGTGCCACACAGGGGTGCCCCCACATAGGGTGCCCACATGCAAGGAGTGCACCCTACAAGAAGAGCTGCCCCATGTGGAAAAAGCACAGCCCACCCAGGAGTAGTGCCACACACATGTAGACCTGACACAGCAAGATGATGCAACAAGAAGAGACACAGATTCCCGGTGCCACCTGACAAAAATGCAAGTGGACACAGAAGAACACACAGTGAATGGACACGGAGAGTAGACAATGGTGTGGGCAGGGGAAGGGGAGAGAAATAAATAAAATCTTAAAAAAAAAAATAGTTAATGTGTGCTAGGCAGCATTCTAAGCACTTTGTATCTATCATCAAAGCCAAGTATATACCTCCTTTGGAACCAGGGGTGATGAAAAGGCATTACCCTTGAACTTTATTCTTATTATTATCCCCCTTAGCCTGTGATGAAAACCAAAGCTCAGTAAAATTAAGGGATTTGAATTTATGTAAGAAACAGTGATAGAATTGAACCCAAGTCTGTCTGGTTCCAAAGTCAATCATTGTAACACTATGTTATACAGAAAATGGTGTCGTTTTTCAAATTATAGCCAAGTATTGGGCTAAGATTAAGGCTTCAGAAAGCAGTATAATCCCCATGTGTCACAGAAACACTTCTGTTCAGGAACATAACACAGACAAGGCTCTGAAAATGAACAGTTTCAGCAACCAGAAACTGTTTAACGGCTACCACTGTCCTGCTATGTACAAGTTTGACATCAGCATGTAAAGCACTTTATGAGGCCTTTATTGACCATTAATGTCACTCCCAGTACAAATGGAACACCACATTATCCACAATGGAACTGTGTAAATCTGTATCCAATGCAATCTCCAGGATTAACCCAGAAACATGTAGTTAACCTGGGCTGGCTGCTATCAGATAAATGCAGAACTTTGGTTGGTTAATCTTCCTAGGGCAACAACACAAATACAGTTGTGCCCTGGAGAACTGACCTGCTCTCTTTTTCAAGAAACAACCACCCCCTTAGCATTAGTAATTACTTGATGATTTTACATTGCATCAGGCAAGAAATAGGACATCCTGGAAATGTACTTTCCCAACATTTGGCACTTCAAACCTAGGGGAAGGAAAAACCCTAGCAAAATTATTTGGAAGGATGAAAGATGCAAATGCATTTATGAGTCTCTTTCCAATGGTAAATAGCCAAGCTTTTATTGGGTGAATGCAATTAGAGACAGATTTCAGTGCCGCCTGGATACAGCTGTTTCTGTCCTCCTGGCTCCAGACTTTTGTTGCATTATTCTGCGGTCACTGTCAATTTGGCCAATCAGTTCCACCTCAGTGAACCCATCTGACTTCCTTCTTCATGGAGATGATGGGCCTGCTTATTAAGATTGCTCAGAATTCGAAGAAACCTTGAAATATGCACCTCCAGTGACACACCTATCAGGTGCTTATATCAGTGTTCTTCCTAGGTGTGTTTGTGTTTTTGGAAGCCCTTGGGAAAAAATTTCTACAATCAGCCTTACTTCCTTGTCACTCCCATGGGATGCATTTTGCTTCTCCTGGAGAACAAAAATAATTAAAGGACAGTGTCTGTTGTCTGTTTTTTGAAGGAAAGTCTTGCAAAGGCCTCTGTATACCATTAAGAGATAGGTTGCTGGCAACACAGAGTGGTATGTGCACATGCTCATAGCCCCTTAGTTTTTAAATCATGCTTGCTTACTTTGTGTGGGCATATAAAACAGGGAAAGGCTTGTCTCTGAGTGTTCTGAATAAAGTAAAACAAAATGGTCATTGAATGTCACAATCAACTCAAAATTTCTGCCTTGAGTGAAGCAGTAACAGGATAAGAACGTCCCTGGGCTTAGATCAGTTATTAGTTGCCTCCCCCAGGATGCTACTACAAGCCACAGACTAAACGCCTCAGCATTCACCCCAATAACTAGGAAGCCTTATCAACTCCTGAATCCAACACTCTTCAAATGGGAAAAAATACCAGTTTCTACCTAGGACTGGAAATAGTATTTGCATTTGCTAAGAAACAAAAGGAGAAACCCTTTGAACAGTTTTTGTCTTTTGGTGTTCTGTCATTTCTCAGTTTCCATCTCCTTGTGATCAACAAAAATCAAGTGCTATCTGGCCAGGAGAAGGGAGGCAGCAACAATTTGGGCAGAGCTAAAATTAATCTGTCTCCCCACTAGATTGTGAGTAACTAAAGGACAGGAACTGTGACTCAGGTCATAGCTGTTGCCCCATATAGCTAAACATAGAAGTGTTTCATAAAGTTACTCTACAAATATTTATTAGCTTGAATTAGCTGACTTCAACATGCCCAATATTCTTTCCTCAGTTTGGAACTGAAGACAGCAGCAGTATCTTATTAAAGCTCTAAATGTAGTCCTGTCTTTGTTTTCAATAGAATGATTTCTTGATTCTATTGGTATTTGAGTCATAAACATAAGGAGACTGAGTATATTATTGTCTATAGGGAAGAGGTACCACAAAGAGTCAATAAACATTAAATCAAGAGATTACTTGGTCAACCTGTAAGTCAAGCATACTTGCCAAGATTTTCCTTTGTCTCAAAAGATTGTACTTAAGTAAAATCCAGTTCCCTAACTGCATCCATTATCTATTGCTATGTTATTTTTTAAATGACCACAAATTTCATGGTTTAAAACAACATTTATCTCTCTCACAGAGTTTTTGTGATATGAGGGAAGTGGTTTAGCAGGGTGGTTTTAGGTCTCTCACGATATTACAGTCAAGCTGTTAGTGGCAACTTCAGTCATTTGAAGGTTTGACTGGGGCTAGAGGATCCACTTCCAATTTACTCACATGGCTATTGGCAGGAGACTTCAGTTGTTTGCCATGTAGTCCTCTTCATAGATCTGCTTACAACATGGCAAGGCATCTGGTTTCCCCCAGAGAAAGAAAGAAAGAGAGAGAGAGAGAGAGAGAGAGAGATGGATAGATACATAGATAAAGAGGGAGAGAGAGAAGAGTGCAACTAACATATAAACCAAAATGTCTTCTATAACCAAATAATTACCAGAATCCTGTTCCATCATATCCCATTGCTCACAAAGACCAACCCTGGTACAATGTGGGAGGGGATCATACAAGGGTATCCTTGGGGATCACCAGGGAGTCTAGTTACCACACTTACTAACACCAATACAGTCCCGTCACCTTCCTACTGCCTCTCTCTCCAAATATCGATATTAGTCAGTCAAAGGGGTGCCTATACAAAGTACCAAAAATCTGTTGGCTTTATAAATGGTATTTATTGGGGTAAGAGCTTATGGTTACAAGGTCCAAAAAAGTCCAACTTAAGGCTGCTTTGTCTCCAAAGTCAGTTGCCACATGTTGAAGCAAGATGGAGGGCGATATCTGCCTGGTCTCTCAGGGCTTCCAATATCAGTCTCTAACAAGGGCTCCTTTCTTTCCAGGCTTTATCAGCTGCTGAGCTGCTCTGTGCTCTTTTGCTGCAAACTATAAGGCAAATGGTTCATTTCTCCCTGAGGTCCCGGGATCAATCATGAAAGACCTCTCTCCTCTTTCATTTGTATTCTTGAGTGAGGGTCCATTTATATCAGCCCACCAAGGGGGCGGGGGCTCAACCCTGAGTCATACCCTACTGACATGGTCAAATGAAAGCCCCAATCCTAACAGGTAATTTAATCAAAACATGTAAGCTGAATCTAATGCATTCAAAGGGTATCACACCCAGAAGAATAGATTTGTTTACAAACAATCTTTTTGGGGGATTCATAAATAATCTCAAACTGCCACACTCATCTCATGTCATTCTCTCCAATGCCAAACATACTCCAGTCAAATGGTCTTTCGACATTTCCTAGAATGCCTTGAATGCTTTCCTTCCTCAGGTTCTTTGTATTTGCTCTTCCCTATTCCTGAATACCCTTCAAAAGGATAAATCTTTGTCATCTTTTGGATAGTACCTTAAATATTACCTTATCAGATAGGTCTTCCCTAACTATTGTAAAGAATCTCTCCTATCCTGTGATACCCTATCACAGTATCCTTATATCTTTCACAGTACATCTGTACTTAATTTTATTCACATTTTTATTTATTACCCTTTTTAAATACAATGAGTGCCATGAAAACAGGGACCATGTCTGTCATGTTCACAGTTCTATCTCCAGTGATTGACACAAAATTGGTGCACAATAAATATCTGTTGTCTGAATGAAAAAGAAACAGTCAACAGATCTTCCTAGTTACCATCCTGCAGTCTCACCATCTAGATTCTCCACCTAAAGGAAACTAACGACTTTAGTGAACTTAAGAGCTGCCTTTCATTTGAGCAAGGCTGGCCTATCTCTGGACCAAACCTCTGACCAACCAAGAGTACATTTCCTCAGGTCAGGCATCAAAGAAAACTTTAGAATACCTCTTCTCTGCCACATTCTTCCATCTCACAACAGCTTCTTCTGAAGTGGTCACAGGCAATGAGGTCCAAACTGGTTTAGCTTCCTTAATATTTCCTTTCCCATATTCTGGTGACTGTGAGGCTCTCCTTTGAAAATCTCTAGAATATCTACCCATAATCTTCTGGCTGAACTAGCTTTCCTAGCTCTGATGTATCTAGTTTCCACCCATTGCATCATACCCAGCTTCTGCTGCTCAGACCAATTTCTCTAAATAGACGCTTTGGTGCATTTTGTCTGCTTGGGTTCTCAAATCCACTATCACCTCAACATATTGAATTCCTAGCACCTCTTGGTTCTTCATTCTCTGTCAAGGCTGGCTCCCCAACCACACTCAGCCAGAACTCTCAGAACCCTTGCCTAGATCCAGCACTCAAGCGTCAACCTGAATTTGAAAAATCAGGAAGTTTGACAAGTGGTTACTCTTCATTTTAATGTGACCTCTCATTCTTTAGAGATTTTCTTTCCATTTGATCTCCTATGTACAAAGTTCTCAAAAGTCGAAATTTTCTGAGTTTATCTTTCTTCAAGTGGATTTAGTTAGAACAGAAGGGCTAGTCTTAATCACATGCATTTGAACATACTCTTGATTGAATATTTTACTTCTTTTACCATAATTCTGCATTGGAAAGTGAAATCTGCAATTAGACCTGGGTTCTACAGCAAACTCTAAATTTTCCTTCAGTTTATTGACATGTAAAGTAAGGATATAGGTTCAGATGTTCTCAAAAACCTTCCTACAATTAGATCTCACTGAAGGGGTGTTGTTTTCATGATGCTGTGTGCCTTGCCTCTGGTGTCTGGATGTCCCCAGAGCCCCTGGGAGCACTCTTGTTTGAGGCTTTGTTTACCATGGCAGTTACTGAAATCTGTCTGAGACCTTTATGGAATGGCCTCCTGACTCACTCTGAAATCTCTTAGCCATAAAAACTTTTTTTATTTAATGTTTCCCCTTTTTGGTCAGGGTCTTTTTCCCAATGCATCACTGGTTAACGCTTGGTAATCATCCCTTGGTGTCATCCTTGGGAGTCATGTCCCAGGTTGAGAAGAAGGTAGTGTTTATTGGCTGAGTTTTGCTTAGAAAGAGGCCACATTTGAGTATCTTCAACTGCAAGCAGAACAATTCCTTCTGTTTGCCCCATATTATCTAAGTTCCTTCTGAGCCTGATGCAGTCAGAACAGACATCATCCCAAATCCCTCAAGACTGAAGAATGAACAAACACAAGGGGAGAGTATAACCATCAACCAAAGTACATTAATTGTTATTGTGGTTATTATCATGTGTTAGTGGAAGAACTTGTAACATTGATAAAAAGATAGTGGTTGCCAGGGGTTCAGATGGGAGGGGAGGGATGAAAAGGTGGAACACAAGGAATATTTGGGACAGTGAAATTGTTCTGTATGATGCTCCAATAACGGGCCCATAACATTATACATTTGTCAAAGACTATAAAACAGTACAGCACAAAGTGTGAATCATAATATAACCTATAGACTTTAGTTAGTAGTGATGCCTAAATAATGGTTCATCAATTGTAACAAATGTACCACACTAATGTAAGATGTTACTAATATGAGAAACTATATGTGTGGATGTGTGTGCGTGTGTGGGGGGGGCGGTTATATGAGAATTCCCTATCCTTTTGGTGCAAATTTTCCGTAAATTAAAATCGAAAACTTCTCTATAAATAGAGTTTATTATTGCAAATGGGGATTAAGAAGCAAAAATGGTCTCAAGTGTAAAATCAATATTAAAATAATAATAAAAATAATAATGGTATCTTTCAATGCAACAGAAAAACTGTCCTAAAATGAATTCAGAAAGAAAAAAATAACCTTCTTACATTATATGATAAGTGTAGTACTTGAAATTAAGGCATATGTAGTTTTTCCTAGGTATCTATTTCTGTTATTTTAGGTAAACTTGAATCTAGATGCCAGTTCCCTCAGCCATATGAATGAGAACCAACACCCCATTTCCTTCCTTCACATATTCTTCTCCCTGGATAGAAATAGCCATCTCAATCTGCCTGGACACTTCATTCTCCTTCTTTCTTCAAAGATGTCTTAGAATCAGCTTTCAGCTTTTCACCTTCCTATTCTAAGACCGGCACTAACCACGAGGAGCATTGTACAAGTCACCTTTTCCAAGACTTCCCGCTTCCTTTATCATGGTTGAACTTTCTAATCAACTGAGAGAAGTTCTGTCATATTCAAAGGAGGCTGAAGGATTTCTCTGTAAGTCCCCAGATATTTCCAGGACTAGAAAGAGAAAGAGGAAAAAGAAGAAAGAAATCTAAACTGTTTTGACTTTGAAACCATAATATAGATACAGCTCCCCTTTTAAATTCATTACTGGGATAAGTTTTCATACAGTGGTTTCAATTCTCTTTGCTTCATACTCAATAAACCAGAACTTTTGGGTAACTTTTGGGCTCTCATAATTAGAGCTCAAGTTACAATCAGAGCTTGTTAAATGCTTTTTAAATAAGAAAGCAAACAATAAAATAGTATTCATAGTGCATTCTGTATTTCCAAATACATTACCTCAGCCTCCCCATTGCTCTGTTATAATTTGGGTATACAGCAAATCAAAAATAGAAACTATATTGTCTTTACTTGTAAACAAATTGACCAAAACATAGTTTTAATTATTTGTAAATAATGGTGCCTGAATCCAGGGTCTTTTCTTAAACTCTTTACTCACACAAACACACCAGTCAACCTTCAAGAAAATGTTTCTGGGTAATAACTATCATGACAGACTTGAATACATCTACTCGCATTAATAAACAACAACTGACGAGCAAAAATACAGTGCTTGCTTCAGATGTTTGTGAGAATGATAGAGGTTGAGTTTCCTAGGTCTGAACCCAGTTTCCTCACAGCCTCTTAAAACAACTTGCCTCAGAAAATTGGTGTGGTTTTTTTTTCCTAATCTTATTTTTTATTAAATCCTTGCTGATATTTTTCTATAGAAAAACCAAGAAGTATACTTGAGAGTCTGTGGTTAAAAAACTAGACTGGTGCATCTTATCAGAGGTTTAAAATTAAGCGGATTTCTTCAAAGCTTGTCATGAGAGGTTTCAGTTATGCAATATATAAAAAGAAATAAAATGTCTCAAAATCATCCTCTCTTGAGTACCAGTCTCCTCTACTTCCTATTGTACACATTTTAGCATTTAGTGCCATCTGTTTAAATTCACTATTAAATTGGGAAATAATGATTAAATTATTGGGAAAAGCTAATTGTTGTTAATTTGCCTTCAAGACAAGTTAAAATCTTGCAAGCAAATGAACAACTCAAGGCAGGAAATATTTTTTACCAATCTGCTTCATTTTCATAGCTCATCCAATTATTTTTATTAAAATGATGTTTAGTCAAAGGACTGGTTGGAAGGAACCAAGTAACTTTGAGAAAATTAAAAATAGTTCCTTTAATAGCACATTAAATAACTAGGACATGTGATTTCCTTAATATTAGATTTCTAGAGTTTTATATAGTTATATAGACAAAGATGTAGATTATATATTGAGGCTCTGTAAAAAATAACAATTCGTATTAGGGAAAAGAGGTCATAAAAATTATCATTTTATCATATTGAATACATCAAATTATGTCATATTAAATTATGTATCAACTGATTTACCCTGATTAAAAAGGAATGGATATCATGAACCCCAAATGCTAAAAAAAGATATCAACAAAAGGAATAATTAAAATGACAAAATAGAAGAAGAAATAAACTATTAATATCTTAATTTATTGAAACAATTCCCATTTTTTTTCTGATTCTCTCACAACAGAACCTTTGATGCATTTTTGCTTTCACCAAGAATGTTCCCCAAAGCTCAATTCTAGATCTCTCTCTCTCTAGCCTCTTTAATTACACTTTCAACTGCTTCTGAAGAAATTCATTTGGGCTCATGACTTAAATCATGACTGATATGGCTCCTCAGTCATTTCTCCAAGTATCCAAAAGACATTTCTGCTTGGAATTTGTATTAGTCAGGCTTCTTCAGAGGAAGAGAACTGACAGGACATTTGTATGTAAATATTAAGAGAACAATTATAGGAACTGGCTCATATGACCATAGGGATTGTCAAGTCCAAATTCTGTAGGGAAGGTCACAAGTTGGATACTCAGTGAAGGTAATGTTGAGTTCCCTAGGAGAAACTTCAAGCTGAGAATGCTGAAGAATTCCCCAGGAGAAGCTGGCTATATGAAGAAAAGACAGAAATTCTTCTTTCTGACTGCTGAAGTCCTACATTCTCCTGTTAAGGACTCTAACTGATTGCATGAGGAAACTCCTCTCACTGCTGAAGACAATCTTTGTTGACAGTAGATGCAATCAAATGACTAATAGATTAAATATATAAAATATCTTCACAATAACTATCAGGCAAGTCCTTGCTTGACTAAACAACTGGACACCATAATACAGTTATGAAATCAACCATTACAGAATTCATGCCAACAGATCAAAAACTGATCTCATCATTTTCTATTACAAGTCCAGCTTCTCAATTTTATTGTAATAGATATGGAAATAGCCATCTTTGGTTGGCATCTTGAAAATTAGATCGATAGTTTTTTAGATTATTTTTCATTTCCTTCTCTTCCTTATCCACAAATCAACTTCAAAATTCTAGACTTTCAGCAAGCGTAGTTTTTAAAACATTTTTTGGTATTTTTTTTCAGACTGTAGCCAGCATCATAGTCCTAGCTATTATTATATTAAACCTACATTATTTCAATGGCTACTTTCATGTCTCCAACCCCTTGCCCCCCAAATCCCTCATCAGGGGATTAGGAATTATCTTAAGATGTCAAAGCCTGTACACATGGTAACTCACCAAAAGGGAAGCCTTCTTCCCAAGTTTTTCCCAGATTCCTAAGCTCTCTCTAATCTGGGCCTTCTTTGCCAGTGATCATGGTAGGGACATACTATTTCCTCTTCCAGAACAACCAGAAAAAACTGCATTTTGAAACCTCCCTTACAAACGAGTTGAGGCTATTTTTCTGAATTCAAGCCAGTGGAATGTGGATGGGAATAACATAAGCCTCTTCCTGGTCTGCTCCTTAAAAATACCCCACATGATAACACATCCCTCTCTGGAATGACACTGGGGGCTGCATGTTCCATAAGTAATAGCTAAGAGTCACCCTACCTACCTTAGACTTAATGGGAGAAAGAAATACACTTTTACAGTGTTGAACCCCTAAGATTTGAATGAAATGTTGTTTGTCACATTAACTCATCTTAGTACCCACTGCTTTATTCTACTTCCAGATAACCTGTTCCTTAGGTGAGATAGCTGAAGATTTGGGGGCACAAAATGAGTACTTTTCTTAATTTATATTAATTCTAAATGAGAGACAAGAGACAGAGAATGAGGCACACCATCAAAATGAGTCAGAACAAGGAATTATAGGGGTATGTGATATAGTCAGGCAACTGCAAAGTTAAACCTAAGACCCGTGGCTCAACTTAGTTGCTTATGAAAAGGCTTAGAGAGCTTCAATCATTTCATTTCCAAACATGTTTGATTCTCTCATAACACTAGGGCAGGTTGCATACACCCAACAAACATCTGCCATTTCTAACCACAAAGACTTAAAATCTTCCCACCAGAAAATCTTCCAAACCTCCAACTGGCAAAAAGTGACCGATTTTGTCCTATTGCCACCCACATGACTTTCAACTACTCCCTTCAGACTCTTTGATTGGTTTGGGCTTTCTGCTGGTTCTGGATTTCAATATTTTCCCTAAATACTGTCCTTTAGGTCTTACTGGCCTCGAGGCTCAGTGGTATGTAGGCCAGGTCTAGGCTTGCTCTATAGCCAGCAGAAGATTCAGAAACCCCAACCTGAACTTTCCAGTCTAGGAACACTAACAGCTTTTCCTCGTTATTTCTCAAGTACCTCAATACCTCTCGTTTGGTCCCTTGACTTTGCATACAAGTCAATAAATAGTCCCATCCTGAAATTAGCTTCAAAATACCAAAAGAGAATTATTTTTTCTTTTCTGTCAGTACCTTGACTAAAAAAAGAACAAAAAACATTTAATGGAAGTTGTGTGATCTTTGTAGATTTGGCCTTTATAAAGCCAAAGACTCATGTGATTCAATGAGAACATCCCTTTCAAGGAAAAATAGCACAACTGCAAAAGTGATTTTAAAGTAGTTCAACCCCACTTGTAATCCACCAAAATACCAGATACAAATCTTAGTGGAAGTAAGGGACTATACGGGGTGGATACAGATGCAGAATATTTTGGCATGTACTTTCCCCTGCCAGTGGGAATTCAGTGAACAATGACTTCCTCTCTCTATATATGTAGATAAAAGACACTTTGCTTCCATTGTCATTTCAGAAGAACCAATATTAACTATATTAGTCAGGGTTCTCTAGGGAAACAGAATCAACAAGGGATATCTGTTAATAATATGAGATTTTATAAGAGACTCTCACGTGACTGTGGAGATGCACAAGTCCAGGTTCCGCAGGCAGGCTGAAACCAGGGGCTCCAGTGAAAGTCCAATGAAGGTTCTTGATGAGTTCTGGGAGACATTAGCTGTCCAAAGATGAGCTGGGAAATTCTCAGTCAATGCTGGAATCACTTCCCCTTTTAAGGCATTCAACTGATTGGATAAAGCATCACTCATGACTGATGGCAATCTCCCTGATTGATGTAATTGTAATCAGCTATCTATGATTTACCACTGCAGTAAAGTCAATGGTGACTGAACTCCATAAATGCCCTTGTATTACAGTTAGCCCAGTGCTTGCTTGCCAAACAACTGGACACAACTACCTGGCCAAGTTGACACATTAGCCTAACCATCATACTAACCATTCATACAAAGTGCTGTCTACAAACACTGGGTTCTTCTAGGTCTTGAATAAGACCACATCTTAACCAAGGAGTAAAAATATCACCACCTTCAGCTTTCCAGAAATCCTGAAAGCCCTCCTCCCACAGCAACTGCATTATTTTTGACACCACAGTGAGCCCAAGTATATTTTTGCCCTGAAAACAATGAAGGGTTTGATTTTCTCAAAATATAGCATACTCCAAGCAGAAGAGATAGGGGATCAGGTTTTTATACTTTAACGCACATTGTCTCTCTGCCAAGCAAAGGACAATGAACCATTTCCAATGACTATTTGCAAGGTGAGGCTTAAAGTGTTTGTTGCATGGAGTTAAAACTAGGAAATGAGTCAGTGAAAAAAAACTCCCAATGAAATGGCTTTTAGATGTACTTGTTCATTATTTGCACAAGTGTTTGTCTTAAAAGGATATGCTCATCTGTTCCAGTCACTAACATTTATACCTATCCAAGCCATAATTAACTACTATTGAAAATTTTGTTTTCATGGTTATTATGGAACTTAATCATGTTTATGGATGGAGCCACTTTAGACATTTGAATCAGGCATCTCTTGAAGAAGAATTTATATCATTGCGGACAGACCACAAAACACCTTCTAGACAAATGCTCCCCACAATCTGTCATTGAAACAATGTGAAGTCAATGTTCCACACATGAAGTGGAGTAGAAGGGAGATTTTCCAAATGTTCTTATTATTTTCCAGGGAAAGCTTAATGAGGTAGGTAGGTAGATAGATAGCTAGATAGACATATGACAGACAAACTACTGGATACAAGTTGTACATATATTTATAAGTATATAAATATATTAGAGACTAAATATAAAAAAAAATACATGAGAAATATTTCTATAAAGGAATTGTGGTGTTTGTAGATTTGACCCTTGTATATATGAGCATTTGTGTGGTTCAGTCAGACTCCCCCCTTCAAGAGTATTGTTCGTGGTACAACTACAAAAGTGATTAAAAAGTAGTTCAAACCCCTTTGTAATTCACCACAAGTGCAATATTTTTCCTCCCTTTCTCTTTATTTTTCTCACACCTGCATTTGATACCAGACTAATTTTTTTAAATGCCCCCAAACTTTCTCCCTCACATAGCATCTACGGCTACTATATGTATCACTAGTGTAGACTGACCTCGTGTCTGTCTCAGGCAACAATAATCCATTTCATTAAGGGTAGAGAGGGGAAGCTGAAAAAGTCATGTGAGCATAATTGCACATGAGTAAGTTTTCCCAAAACATTATTTAAAAATATTTTATCAAAAAGTTATGAACAGGGAAATGGAGTGGCTCAAGCAGTTGGGCTGCCCTATATACCATATAGGAGGTCCAGGGTTCAATACCCAGGGCCTCCTGGTGAAGGCAAGCTGGCCCACGTGAGCGTGCCGCCCCCCCATGAATGCTGTCCTGCGTGGGAATGCCACCCTGTGCAGGAATGCCTCCCTGTGCAGGAGAGTCAGCTGACACAGAGAGCTGGCATAGCAAGATGACCCAATAAGAGACACGGAGGAAAGATAAAAAGAAGACATAGCAGAACAAATTGCTGAGGTGGCACAAGAGAATGATTGCCTCTCTCCCACTCCAGAAGATCCCAGGATCTGTTCCTGGAGCTGCCTAATAAGAATACAAGTAGACACAGAAGAACACACAGTGAATGGACACAGAGAGCAGACAACAGTGGGTGGGAAATAAATATATAACTTTTTTTTTTAAGTTATGAATATTTACTCTAATTATCTTTCTTTTGTTGTTAGGAACAGAAACCTACTCAGCCTAGCTGTAGAAAAACAGGGGAGTTACTGCAAGAATACAATAGGGCATCCAAAGGCAAGAAATTAAGCAGAGTTGGGACCTCTCTGGAAAGTGTAAATTTAGAAAATGAGTTTTCTCTTGTAGTTCTCAGGGCCCATGTATCTCTAGCTCTGTTTCTCTGGTTTTTTCTCATTTCTCTTACCTATGTTTTCTGTTTATTCATCTTGAACATGGTCAGCCTCTGAACTCTCAGACTGGTTCTTCTTGGTCCAACTTACCTTTGTGTGTCTTAGTTAAATTCCCAAGAAAGAGATTCTGAGTAGTTAGTGGAGAAAAAGTGGATTCACTGACCTTGGGTCACGGATTCTTCCCTGGTCCAATTAGTCAGGACTTGGGGACGGGATCCCATGAAACACAGTGCCTCCCTTGCAGAGAATGCAGTCTTATCTCCAATCACACTTTTGGAATTCTGGAATTCAACTAAGTCCAGCAATATTAGTCTGATGTTTGACAAGTGCTTATGATTGGACATGGTGGGTCAGTTCACTCACCATTCATTCCAGCTCTTGTCTAGTGTGCCTTTGTATAATGTAGAAAGCTAAAAGATATATTTCCTATACTCTCTTCCCTTGAAGAGAGGTTTCTGGATACAAACTGGTTTCCACTAATTAGAAGCATTCACATGAGATTTTTGGACAGTGAATGTGTCGTGGAGGCTGTCTTCCTGCTATTTGTGGCTTTGCAAAGGCAAAGCCATTGGGTTTTCTGTAGCAGCATGTCCAGCACTAACCTCATGTGAGTGGTGGTAGAAGTCAGCAAGCTAACCCTAAATCACAGCCAATGTGATGTGTACCTATAGCAACAGTTCCAGTGATAGCCCCCTGAATCCCCACATTCTAGCAGAGGTAGTGGCTTCTTCCCTGGTAGTTCAGTGGGCATGTTCTAGGGCCATTCCCAGAGACTTGCCGCCAAATCCTAACCCTATAACCCTTCCAAAGAGTTTTTAAGAATCAATATCCTTATATTAAATATCTTTCTGCTAAAAATAGCCATCGTGGTTTCTATTTCCTGCAACTAAAAGAATCACTAGACCCAGATCAATAGGATTCAACTTCCTAAGCAAAATCTGGAGGAGAAAGATGAAAAGTCAGGGAGTGTCTCATGTGGTATCTTAGTTTGCTAAAAGTTGCTGGGAGCAATATACCAGATATGGGTTGACTTTTATAATGGGAATTTACTAGGTTAAAAGCTTACAGGAAGCAGATGTGGCTCAAGTTGCTGAGCACCTCTTTCCCACATAGAACATCCCAGGTTCAATCCCCAGTACTGCCTAAAAACAAAAACAAAAACAAAGAACAAATCAACTCTTATTGGGGAGCAGATATACATCAATGGTTGAGCACCTGCTTCCCATGTACAAGGTCCTGGGTTCAATCCTTGGTACCACTTAAACAGAACAACAATTTACATTTCTTATGCTGTGAAAGTGTCCAAATTGAGGTATCAGCAAAGATGCTTTCTCACCAAAGGACACCTGTGGGTGATCAGGCACATCGCAGGGCAGAATGAAGGCTCTGCCCAAATCAAGGCACCAAGCAAAGCTCCCTCCCCTACCTCAGCTGTGGGTGATCAGGTATATGACTTGTTTCTCCCCTTTCCTCCAGGCCTCTTTCTCAGCCTTTTGGGGGCATCTTGCTCGTTCCCTGTGTTCCACTAAGTCCAGCCTCAGACCTCTGAGACTGCGCTATCATCCTCCAGGGTTTCTTTATCTGTCCCTTTTTACTGTGTGTCTCTACTTTCAGTTCTCCATTTAAAAAGGACTCCAGCAAGAGGACCATGACCCACCCTGGGTCATGCCTCACTGAAGTAATCCAATACAAGTCCTTCCAATAGAATCCAATCCAATCCCATCAAACAAAATATCCTACACCCACAGGAATGGATTAACTCCAAGAACGTAATCATTTCTGGAACCCAAAAAAAGCTTCAAACTGACACACATGGATTGAAAAATTACTCTAAGGTAGAAAAAAATTGAAAGACTTAGGTTCCATTCTGGTTGACTAAATGTAGAGGATACCTTGATACTTCTAATAAATGTAGAGGATATAAGGTGCAGATCTGGATTCCTTCAGTGAAGAGACCATAAGGAAATGAAAGAATGACCCCAACCTCTTGATAGTTAAGTAAAACCAATTGTCACTGTTGGAAAGCTACAAGAAAATAAGTAAGAGAATGAAGTTAATACCAATGGGAGAGAAAATGCATCTCCTTGACCCAGAAAACTGACCATCAAGTTGAGAACCACTTTAGCAGCTACCCAAGCCACAGTGAGAGATTAAAAACTAGAGAAATGAACTGGGACTAGCCAGGATGCAGAGGCCAGGCCATGAGACACTCATAATAAGCAGATCGGCCATTCTCCCATCTACCAATGGTCCAGTTGAGCTCTCCCATCCTGGGTCTCAGGGTCATTCCTACTGATACTATATGTGCCCACATTTCTGACCTTACAAGTAAACACATTGCCTTGATTGTTCTTGAAAAGGAGTAACACAAATTTATTGGAAGAGTCAATCAAGTATTTTCTTAATAAGGCTCAAGGATGATGTCAGAAGTCAAGATGTGTGCACACATGAATTTGGACAGCAGGAAGAAAATGCATGAACACAAACACATTTGCAATTAATAGAAGAGTAGTTAGAGACTTGAATAAAAGAAAAAACAAGATAGATCAAATTAAGAAGGAAAGAAAGAAATAAGAATGGAAAATGTAAACCAGAATTTATTAAACATTTTTGAGGGCCTAATAAGTGCCTGGCATTGTTATAAGCTATGGAATATTGCAACAAATAAGAAAGACAAGGAAAAAAGAGGTGGCAAGTGGTGACACTTAAGAGACTCTGAAGGTTGGTTGAAACCAGATCAATGAAAGATTTTTATAAAACTGTGTGACAATGTCTTTTAGAAAACAGAGATCCATGGAGTTTCATTTTTTAAGTGCACAGAGGTAATTCTGGTTCATGTTAGAAATGGATTAGCAAGAGAAAAACACTTGTAGCAGACAGAAAATTTAAGGGGCTATTGCAATAGTCCTAGCAAAAAATTATCATCACCGTCATTATCATCATTATCATCACTCAAACTAGAAGTTTGTGTTGGATAATTGGAGTACATTAATCACATAAGGGAATGAAGAAGGATTGTGTTTTGGAGGAAGTAATGAATATGAGTGGTGATCTGTTGAATTTGAGGTGCCTGTGGAAAAACTAAGTTGAGCTTAGTGGATAATTTTGTCTTTTTGCTGAGGTTAAAAGAAATGTTGCCAGACCAAGAGAAATCAAAGCATCAATTTCTCCAGAATATATAGTACTGGGTGCTTAGAGCTTCCCTTGATCTTAAGTACTATCTAATTTGACCTAGCCCGGCCTTCTCCCTGCAAGAGTTTCCTCTGAGGACAAATCCCCTGAAATTGTCACAAGGAGTCACAGGGAATTCTCATAATTTTGAATGAAATTATAAATAGTTATAAATACTTCCAAACAGGCCTTTAAGTCAGGCCTAATTAAACCATGTTTCAGTGTCCAAAGTTAGCCTGTACAGAATCAGGCCCTTGTACAAAACCCAAGGAACTGATGTCCAAAAGAAGCTTGAGAAAACTGCTTTATGGAAGCTCACGTATATCTTCTGAACTAGATATATCACATTATATATTTATCCCCATGTCCCCCAATCCACTTGCATCAGCAGGATTATGTCCTAATAGATATGCCATATGGCCCCAACCCCTTTGGCTTTATCTTTTTGAACTAGAGGTAGAAACACAAACCAAATTGGACCATTGGATTCTCTCTCTTGGGAATCACTTAAGGAAATTCAATAAGAAGTTCATAAAAACATGGTCCTTTTAAAAACACTATATGGAAGCAGATGAATAAGCAGAGACTGTCAATTTTGAATCAGAGAAAAATTACACAGATCTTCAGTAGAAATGATAGATTATATGGCCTAAGATCAAAAGAGATAGAAGCAGTTAGTTGTCTGACCTTGTTCCATTTCCTGGGAGCTTCCAGTGACCAAGGCTCCAGGGTCAGGAGGGATTCATGTGTGGTGTTCCTAGCCTTTCTCTTATGTGTTCCATCTCCTCAGATCATCCCTCTTCATCCATACTTTAAGGAAGGTTATTGCTTTACTAGCTAGTTTTCCTTTAAATTGAAAACTTATGTAAAGTTCTGGTAAAATGGGACGAAACTGAGAAGAATTCTTGCTTGAATCAGAAGAGCAAACAAAAGCCAGAAAACATGTAGCAAGAGAGAAAAAAAAACTATAGAGTGTTATGTGCCAGGAAGAGTTCTGGAGGTGGTTCGTGGAATGTGATACTGTGGAAAAGTTCTGAGTCAAGAGAAGCAGAAATGGGATTTGTGAAAGTGTTGCTATGGTTTATGAATTAGGTTATTTTAAGTGTTCTTCAAAATATCCAAGAATATAGTAAAATTCTTATTTAATATATACACAGGACAATGCTGGTATAAAAATGACGAGGTACTGAGACATGGTACTTGAGACCTATAGATTCATTTAGATTATACTCACAAGAAATTTTCCATTTATCCATCTCTCTTTCTATCCACCTATCTATTTAAGTGACTTTCCAGTTCTTCTTCTGAACATTTTTTAGGCATCTTTCTTCTTAAAACCTTTATGATTGGATCCCGGACTTATCTCATTCATTGCATCTTCTCTCTGCTTTTTGTGTAATGCAGGGTTAGGTATCCTTGTTCTTATTTCAGAGAGAGAAAAACTGAAGCCCTAAAGATCATTTTGGAATGGAGAAACATGGAATTCAACTATTTTTTCCATCAACCTCACCTCCTTTGAATTTACATGGAATTTTAAGGAATATTTGTTGAAAGTAAAAATAAATGGACAAACATATAGTAAAACAAGTATTGAAACTTCTGTCTCTGGCTTTTAACTCCCATTCTCCTAGCAGACTGGCCCTCTGAACTGCCCCCTACAATTCCCCTAAATTTAATGATATCAAACCCACTGGCATTTAAGTCTTTCTATACACCATAGCTGGGGAAATTATCATTGGTATGCAAACTAGTCTCAGGCAAGGAACATTACTCTTTAATCTCCTAATTTTAATTGGTATGCCATCATGCAGACTGGGGCTGCTAATGGCCTAGTTTGTAGATTAAGACCAGCAGACCTGAACTGCAGTATGCCATTAGTTACAAATAAAAAGAGGAAAAACACTGAACAATGATAAAAGAGGCCATTCCTAATCAGAAAGAAGATGATTCTTGCTCATCTTCCCCAAGGTTCATGACCCTATTTCAATGTCCATTTGTAACAGTATTCGGATTAATGCTTTCTGCTTGGTCAGATAATTTCAGAACAGTTGGTAAATTGAAATGATTTGCTGTGTATATACCAATGTTATTGGCTGGACAGGAAATGTTGCTGAACGATATGTTCACAAATGACATTGTTTCAACAGATAGAGCTGTTTCTTTAACTAGGAAACAAATCTTCAAATGCAAATAATCTTTTACTATTTAAGAAAAGCCTATTTGTCTCCAATGAAATTAACTGTCATTATTACTTCCATTGTCTTTTCACTCTCCAATAAGCAAAGAATCTAATACATGTTAATTATTCATAGATTTCACACATGCCTATCTCCAATAAAGAAAAGAAAATCTTCAAATGAAAAAGAAATTTAGCTTTCTATCTTCTCATCTATCTCTCTCTCCATATATCCATCTATCATTTTCATCTCTATTTATCTTATCTATCTTCTATTTACCTATTTATCTGTCTGTCTATCTACTATATCACTAGAAATCTTCAGAATTTCTTTCCCCATTAGGTTCAGACCTCTACCAGTATGGCAGTTTGATACTATTTATGAATTCCAAAAATAAGTATTGGATTATATTTGTAAATTGATCTGTTCCCTTGGTGTATTAGATTGCATTCGATTCAGAGGTTTTACTTTTACTTGATAAAATTAAGATTGGGGTTTTGATTCAGCCACATCAGTAGGATGTTGAGTCCTCACCCCCTTGGTGGGTGGGGACTCAAAGAGAAAACAACATGGCAGAGGAGAGTTTGAAATATGATGCTGGAAGTCCGGGGGAGAGAGCCAAGCTGCTCACCTGCAGTTGGAGACCAGAGCCCTGAACAGCTGAGAAAGCCTGAAGAGAAATGAGTCACAAGGAGAGAGACAAACCTTATGTTAGCCTACAGCTGCGAATAGAAGGAGGTGGGACCACAGAGCCATATGTGGTAGAATAGTCAATTTGAGGAGTGAGTCTCTTAACTTCCAAGGAGCAAATAAGAAAAACTGCCTAAGGATAACAGAGCAGACCTGGAGGAAAAAATAGCTTTGCTGTTCTGAAAGCAGAGCAAACAAAATATAATAATACAATCTTGATTCTGTACCCATTTTCCTACTCTAATTATTCTAGGCTATCTGAGCTCCTTCCTCTTATAAGGATTTTGGTTTACAGAGGTGACAGAGAAATAATCAGGGGTAACTAACATTTATTGAGTGCTTCCCTGCACGATCTTATTTAATCCTTCCACAGCCCTGAAGGCACACATTGGCCCTTCTTTTCAGAAGGGAAAACTGAAGTTCCAAGAGCTTGAGCATCTTGCCCAAGGAAACACAGCTAGACGTAATTGAGCTGGGATTTGATCCAATTCTAAAGTATGCTTTCTTTCTACTATATCACACTGCCTCTAGCAATTTTGAAGGATGGATAAAACAAGGAATACATTTTTTTGGAAGAATTAGAGAAGTTTATGGCAAATAATTGCATCATTTCAATGCCACTGTTGCTGCAAGCTAGAATGGAAGGCTTTGGTGACTGAAGGTGAGTAAGTGTGGAGACTTGGAGCAGAGAAAGAATGGGAAAGCCTCCAAGGTTCTTCTCCTCTTTGCTCTCTCAGGCTAGGGATGAAATTCCTGGTCAATACGCCTCTGGGTAGTAGAAAGTCACAGTGAAGGCAGACTTGCTCCTCTGCAGTAAATGTCATGATACCTTCACTCAGCTCTGCAGCTAAGCAATGAGCGGGGGGGCGGAGGCTGTTTTGGCAGGCATTGGCTTCTAATCAGATGTCTGGGCCCATTTTCAAAGCTGGCATTATAAACAGAACAGGATGCCCAGAAACTACCCCCAACTGTGCAAAACAGTTGAGAGTACAACAGTTAAGAGTACAAAGTTAGTGTGGGGAGAACAGAGACCAGGCAATACATACCTTTCCTTTGTAAGAGGAGATAAGCTTCCTGCCTTGGCAGGCAGCAGCCTGCTATTTCAGCACACAGGAGGCTATCTGAAGCATTTCAAATGCCCCAAGAACCACCAGAGAATAAAGACCCCTTCTTTCTTTTACCCAGCCACAGTGACTGAGAAACAGCATTGGGCCGGGAACCTGTTTGGTATGGTTGTTTTCTTGTATTGTTTCATGGTAACAATAACATTTTCAAACCTCATGAGGCTCTTTCCAAAATAATAGATACCTAGCACAATAGAAACACTTAACTTTTCATACAAGTAAAATACTAATTTATAAAATCATAATAATATCCACTATATACTGTATGCTAATTACATGTCAGGCATTAGATCATTTAAGACTCTTAGCAATCCAATAAAGTAGTGGTTATAATCCCATTTTACAGATGTAGAAACTGAGGCTCAAAGAGAACAAATTAACTTGATTAAGGCCAAAGAACTAGAAAGTGACAGAGTCAAGATGCAATCCTAGATTGATTTTATTCCAGAGCCCACATTTCTCCCCAAGAAATGATTGGAAGTTTTAGATAAAGAAGTAGGGGAACAGATTCTCCTGCACAAAGTTCTCTATTCCCACAGTCCACATATTGCAGGCTCCTCAGCCTCCAAAGATGAATCGGAGTTGAACAGCAGTGAGAGGGAAGACCAATATTATGAGTCATGAGGAGAGACATCTTCAACTAGCACGGACTTTATCAACTCAACAACAGCACTAGGGGATCAAGGAATAGCACTGCCTTCAAAAAACCAAATGAGAGCCTCTTCATGTTGCTCCCCAAAAGCCACATATCCAACAGAAGCACCTATGGCTTGAACTGAAAAGTAGGGGAGCCTCTATCATCTTTCCCATTCCAGGTAATAAATAGGAGGCTCCAAATCAATAGGTCATGAATTTCCCTGATGTTGGAGGGAGGCAATCAAAACCTGGAAAGCAGAATTGCATCACTACTGGAAACAAATAGCTCTCAGCCCCTTTTCCCAGCCATGAGCTACCACTTGCCCCATCAGTGACAATGGTTCCCAGAAAGCTACAAGGAGATAGAGGATTCCAGTCCATTATCTGACAGGCAGAATCATTTGCAGCCGATATTGACTCAAGATATCAGTAGGTATCCACAGGAAAGTGAACTTGAGAAAGTAAACTATTTCTTACTTTTGATTCTTAGCACAGTTCATGGCACAGAGAAGAATCTCAGTAAATATCTGTTGTAGAGATGGATAAATGAGAGATGGTGAGTAGAAAATACTGAATGGAAGAGAAAACCTTCTAAAAGTCATAGCTTGGAGTACAACATATGCCAGGTATTATTCAGACATTGAGGATACAGAGTCAAAAGGGTCTGCCCTCATAGAACTCATATTGCATTGGGGGAAAGATAGGCAATAATGCACAACTTTATTAAAATATATAGTATATCAAAAGATTAAAAGTGCTACAGAAGCAAAGCAGGGCAAGAAGTACAGTGGGAGCTTTTGCAATTTTATAGAGTATGGTAAAGAAAAGCTTCAGTAAGGTGATATTTGAACAAAATTTTTTAAAGTTGAGTGAGCAATTCCTGTGACTATCTGGGGGAAGATAATTGCTATCAGAGAACAGCCAGCACAAATGCCCTGAGGCAGGAACATGGGACAGGATGGAGTTTGAAACAAGTGACAGAAAAGATATGAGATTGGAAAGTAAATGGGAAGAGCAAATTGTTTAGGGCTTTGTGGGCCTGTAAGGCTTTGACAACACTGCTGAGTGAAAAGGGGAACCAAGAGAAAGCTATGAGCAGAAGACTGATAGGATCTGACTTCCATGTTCTCACTCCTATATTGAAAATAGACATGAGGTAAGAGGCAAGGGTAGATCTGGGAGACCATTTAGGAGACTACTGTAACAATTCAGGTGGGAGATGATGTTTGATTGGACCTTGGTGCTGATAGGGCATATGATAAGAACTGTCACATTCTTAGTGCATTTTGGGAAAAGAGTCTCCAGAATTTCCCAACCATATGGATAAGGGTATGAAAAAAAAGATGGGTCACAGATGATTCTTTAACTGTTGGCCTGAGCAACTAGAGTTACCATTAACTCAAGTGGGAAAACTTTCAATGGAGCAAGAGTCGGGGGGAGATGATGAGCTGCATGTGGACATGTAATGATGTTTGAGGTTTCTCTTCATTGGTGGTGAATGTAGGGAGTTGATTGTACAAATCTGGAGTACAGAGCAAGGTCTCGGTAAGAGATCTGCATATAATATTTCTGCTTTAAGACTAGATGATCTCACTAAGAAGGTGAGTATAGATGAAGAAGAGAGGAGGACAAAGGTTTGAACCCTGAGGCAGTCCCACAGTAAGAAGTCAAAGGAAAGGTAAAGGTATGATAGAGAGAGATGGTGGTGTCCTGGAGGTCAAGGGAAGCAAGTGTTTCCAACAGGAGCAAATGAGCAAATATTTCTGATAAAGCAAATGAAATAAGGACAAAAGATTGAAAACTGGATCTAGCAACTTGGAGGTCATTGATGACTATGAGAAGAGGTATTGTGATAAAGTGGTTGGAGCAAAAGTCTGACTGAAGGGGTTTGATGGGAGAATGAAAAGTGAGAAGTAGGAGTCAGAAAGAATATACAAATGTTTTGATGACTGTTACTGTAAAAGGGACAAGATATATGGGGTTGGAAAAGGTGGAAGAAATAATGACATTTTGGTAAAGCCAATGAGAATGAGCTGATAAGAGAGAACTGGAAGAAATTCGCTAGTGTAGCCCTACTAATTGCCCAGATCCATTGTAAACAGGTTCGCCACATGCACACTGGCTTTTGGATGGTGGATTATAAAAGGTTCTTCACAGAACTGGTATTCACTCTTCAGAAGTAACATTGGGATGATAAAGTCCAAGGTGGCCTTGTAATAGAATTACTCTTCTTAACATCTTTGGGCAAGGCTACTGTTTGCAGACTGTCTTGCAACTATAGCAGCTTGGTCTGCACAAATACAGAGAAGAAATCTTGCTTCAGTGGAGAGATGCTTTCATATCTTCTATCTTGAACTTGATAGAGACAGTTTCCCTAACTCATCGCCATTAGTGGAAGACTCCTGAGAAAATGAGAATCAGAGAATTTGAGCCATAAAGAATCTATTCTATCATCATAACATGGCAGACTGTTGCTGATCTTAGTCCAAATCCTCTCCATCTATCAAATGCTGCATTGTAGCACTCCAATGCCAAGTCTTCTGTATTAGTCTAGGTTCTCCAGGGGAACAGAACTGACAGGAGAGGTACATGTTCACAGCAACACTGGGAATTAGGCAGGACAAGCAGTGGTAGAGCTTTCAGACTACTAAGGAAGCTGAAGCTCAGAGAAGCAAAGGAACCTTGAATAGGGGTAGAGGGTGCATTGTTGTTGAATTTTTTCCAGGAGAAAACATTCAGCTAGATAAGTATCTTAACACCTCACTTCCACTTATACTTCTTATGGCTGAGTCCTTTCCTTAAGTCCTAAAGAATCACAATACAATAGGAACACTGCAAGTATTTGTAATGATAACTTTATAGAAATACCAAATGCATGAGATTTTTAAAAACGCAAGCAATAAACAGAGAAACAGAGTGAGGGGTAAATTTTCTCTCTATTTATCATTCAGGATCCCCAGGGTAACAGTTTCAGTTCCAGTTCTTCCTTTAGAGCAGGGGTTCTTAACAAGGGGCCCAAGAGCTTGAATTGAAAATCAAAAAAACATTTTTCTTGTGGGGACCTTTTGGTACAGGTGAGATATATTTATTAAATAATACACAGTATAGTGTGGACTTAGTAAGGGGTCTGTGGTTTTCACCAGAGTGGCAAAGGGGTCTAGGGACAAAAAATGTTAAGAACCTCTGCTTTAAAGGATTACATTTTGGCATTACACAACATACTTGCATCTGGATAGCTTGTTATTTTGCATTTTTTCACTCTCCATTTTAAGAATATATCCAGATTCTTTTTGTTCCTTTGTGCCAGGGATATTTAAATTATAAGCAGATATAAGCTGAAGATCTCCTGCTTATTTGGCCTCTGCCTTCTGGAAACCAGAACGCACTGGGGTCATCCTGCCAAGGAGCAATGCTTTTGAAGGGGATGGCAGAATCAACTGGAAAGCTGGTGAGAGTTCCTAATACTGGAAATGAGACGGAGATCCACGGATCCCATAGTTAATGAAGAAGCCCGTCCTAGTCTGTCAGTACTTGGATAGGTCCGCAAATCCTTAGAAATTAATGGCTTTAGAGTATCCTACATTTGAGGAGAGGAGACCCCAGCCTCTGGGACTCTCAACCTCAGCTAGGATGTCCATGTTCTAGCATGATATAAAAACAATAAAATGCCTAACTTCAAGAAAACACGATGACTTGTGGACTGTGCAAATATCAAGTGGGCTATCTGCAATCACAAAAGAACCAACAATCTCAGGGACCAAACCAAATAAAAGCCATTTCTTATTCAAGCAAAGTCTACGTGGGTTTTCCCAATCAGAAATCCACACAGTCACACAGTCACACAGGGACCCAGGCTCCTTCACTCTTGTGTCTCCACTCACCTCTAGCGCCTCAGCGTCTATTGATTTCAACTGGCAGAGAAGGAAGGGGAATGGAGACTCATACATGGAAGGCTCCTATGGCCAGGCCTAGAAGTGGCAGGCCTTGAAGTGGCATGCATCACTTCCCCTCTTAAATTCCAATAACTGGCACTTGGTGACACGCCCATAACCATTTGCTAGGGAACCTAGAATACAGAGTCTAAATATGTGTCCCAGAGGAAAGGGAAGAGGGAACAGGCTCTTCCCAACAACATGAGTACAAAATGTGGTGGGGAAGGCTCAATCTTAACTACAATTGAATTCCTGCCAAATTAGCAGGGTAGATATGGTAGTCTGACTTACTTAGATATCAATAAAATAGAAAAATGTGACATTTCTCACACACCTAGGTTTTGGGAATATGATTCATATTTTCTACATGCTACCTTTAATTCATTACGTATCAACCCTGGACACCACCCATTAGCTCCTTGACTTTGATAAAGAATTTGGTTTATTTACACTGCCTAACACTGTCCCTTCCTGACACTACTGCCAAATTTTGTTGATTATATTATTGTATTTATTTCTTTTATAACTTGAAATATTACAAATAAACTGTGCTTCCTGAATTTTTAACTTTAATCAGATTATGGCTGTGAAATAGGAGAAAGTTGCCACCTTTAGTTATTCTTCTTCTCCTCTCCCTTTCTTTTCTCTTATCCTCAATTTTTTTTTAATTGTCAAAGTTTATAAATTTTACATTTTGCCTATGACTCTATCCACGTGTTCCAGACTTTGCTGTGTATTAAGACCCAAACTGAAACTTATAAAATGGCATTTTCATTACTGTGATTGTACTATTACTATTTGCTGTAGAATCAAACAATGTAGTTCCTGGCATATAGAAGGAAATGTAATCTTGTGCTATTGAAGCAATGTCAGTAAATAGAGAATCTTCCTATATTGACTTTAAAGCAATATTTCTCAAACCTGAATGTGCATGCAAATCACCTGAGGATCTTGTTAATATTCTATCCGTCTGAGGTGGGGCCTGAATTGTGCATTTCTTACAAGTTCCCAGGTGATGCCAATGGTGCTGGTCCGTGGACCTTACTCTAAGTAGCCAAGTTCTAATGGACCCTCTTTTCATATCTGTTCAGCTTTCAACATTCCTTCTGGGTCATGGAGAACCTCTATTGTTTCTTAAATCCATTTTTTGTCTTTTTCTTGGATTCCTAATTCCACAGCTCTTAAAGCTTCTATTTAGAAAATTCCATATTATTTTTGTCCTCCATTTTCAATACCTTAGAAAAGAATATGACTTACTTATTCAAGACCACTTTAAATTAATAGAATGCTTTGAAGCTTTTAGCTGAAGGCTTTTATGCTTTGTTAGCTGATTACTATTATGATATACTCACACTCATCTCTGAATCCACTCAATCTTATCTCCCTGCCTACTATTCAAGAATTATGAGATCCCAATGCCAACCAAGTAGTCAGAAATTTGTGAAACATGTTCATCAACCAAGTCAACTACCTCCAAAATGCCATATCCATCAAAATATATCACCCAGTCAAGGCTTCAACTCAGAGTTTTTCTTCTTGAAATTTCATAATTGTATCTGACACCTTGAAACCACAATCCATACCTCCCACAAGAATATATGTTTCTTACCCAGAAAAATCATTATAAAGTTGTTTTCTTCACACTGACAATAACAAAGGCACAGGGGAGAAGGCATCATCTAGCCATTTTTAGAAGTACCTCTGAAAGGTCTATAATTCATTCCCATATCACGAACCATAACATGAAGAGAAAACATGATTTTTTAAAAATCCATTCTAATGAGAAAATATTGTTAGGAAAAAGAAGAAAAGCATGCAGTTAGTCCATTTTAAATAATCCTAAAACAACACTGAGGAGTCCTCTGGATTCCATATCTTGAGATATGACTAGTCATTTTTTCCTTTATCCCTCAACACAAAAGCAATTATGAAAAATTGTGTAGTAAAACAGCAGGTAATGCTGAATGGAATTCAGAAAACTGCCTAAAGGGGAAAAAAGAGAGTCATTCATTGCTAAGCATCCCTAAACATTATGCTGTGAGATGAGTAATAAATACAAATTTTAAATATTTAGAAACCTTAGGGTGCTTTGAATACATATCCCACTCCCCATTTTACAGCTCAGGAAAACAGAGTCAGCAATCCTCAATTGCTTCGGTAGAATTGAACCCCAGAAGGGCGCTCAGAGAACAATTTGATTTAGAAGTGTAATTAGGAACGCTCCTTTTACTTAGCTGAGTTACCTGGTGTGTCCTTGTACTCTTTCACTAAAATTAAACACATTAATTGTTAAAACTGAGTCAGGGAGAGTCCCATCTGCAGTGTAATCAAAGTAAATTATATTAATAAGTGTCAGAAGGTCCAAGATAGAAAATAAATATGTATAAAAGACTAACAATGCCCTAGGCAAAGAGCTAAGAAACTGTTAATCATATTACTATGAAGCTGTTGACTGCATGAAAATACAGAGGCTGTGGATTCTTTTTTTTTTCTCTTAACAGGTAATTTTGTCCAATTTTACTAAAAAACATAGTGAAAACAGAATTGCTGATTTTTTATTTGATGAGATCCTGACATAGGTGGTTAACTTTTTAAACTACATATTTAAAGTCTGGTGGGGTTCATTTGCAAGGATATCCATTGTCTCCAGGTGGCCTTTGGCTTCTACAAGCTTCACATTCGTGGGGCTGCTTCCCTAATGAAAAAAACCACTGCAACTATTGCCTCCTATGTGTGGTTTATAGCAATAAAGCATTCTCCAAAATTAGCACTCACTAGGGTACAGAGTTCACTCTCAATTTAGAAAAGTTGTATGGTAAGCCCTTGCCCAGGATGTCTCCGAAAGCCCACAAACATTTATATTCAGGAGTGAGGTACAGTACTCCCAGAGACACTTGACGCTTTCCATTCCAGGGGAGCATTATAGGGATTGCAAGAGAAACCTTGAATAGTAAGCAAAGTTATTAAGGACCTGAAAAAACACCTGACCAAGGAAGTTGATGGGAAGGAGGATGAAGCACTAATTAGACAAAGAAAGGATGAGTCAGCATAAAACAGAAAGAAAGTCCAAAGGAAATTGCAAGAAATCATTGCTTCCACCAAGTTGAGAAAAGTTGCTTAAGGGACAAGGAGTGGTGAGATAGGAAAGCATTGAAGGGGTATGTTTGAGGAAACTGGGTCTATGAAAGAATGCATCAACCTTTTTGCTTCTATAGTTTCAAACTCGATTTTTTTCCCATCAGTGACCAGGTAACTCTTGTTTATTTGATTTTAAGACTTTAAGTGTTCCTCAGTATATCTTTGTAACTACAATGATTCAAAACAACATGTTGTCTGTTTTAGTAAATAAAGTTTTATTGGAACACAGCCACCACCATTAATTTACTATTATCCATGGATGCTTTCCTGCTAGAGGAGCAGAGTTGAGTTGTAGCAGCAGAAACCTTATGGTCAACAAAGCTTGGCTTCCAAAGGCAGATCTCAAGACATGATTATTTCTCTTAGCTTCTGACTCCTGTATTGAACTTCATCCTGGATATCTCCCTTGTGACCTTTAATGGATATATCAAATGATCAAACTTAAATCCAAAACAGAAATCTTGAATTTCATATCCAAATTTCTTCCTTCCTGAGTCTTCCACATCTCATGAAATGACACTCCCATGTACTCTGTTGCTCAGGCAGGTAGAATGAATAGGAGTTAGCCAGTTGAAAGGTAGGACCAGAAGTAAATGAGGAAACAATTTGCAAAAGTCCAAAGGAAAGAGAGAAAATGACACATTCAAGGAACTAGAAGAAGTTCAATATGGCTTGAACTTCAAGAATCCAGAGTAGAGAGTGGCAAGAAATTAGGCTGGAAAGATGTGTAAGCCACAGTGAAGAGTCAGGATTTACATACAGTCTTAAGCAAACAGTGAAATACTCTAATGATTAATATCAGATTTTCAAACACTCTGGTCATATTAAGGAACATGAGGGAAAGGAGGAAAATAATGATGGCAGAAAACATGATTAGAAAGCTATTGCCGGGAAACGGACTTTGGCCCAGTGGTTAGGGCGTCCGTCTACCATATGGGAGGTCCGTGGTTCAAACTCCGGGCCTCCTTGACCCGTGTGGAGCTGGCCATGCGCAGTGCTGATGCGCGCAAGGAGTGCCGTGCCACGCAAGGGTGTCCCCCGCGTGGGGGAGCCCCACGCACAAGGAGTGCGCCCGTGAGGAAAGCCGCCCAGCGTGAAAAGAAAGAGCAGCCTGCCGAGGAATGGCACCGCCCTCACTTCCCGTGCCGCTGACGACAACAGAAGCGGACAAAGAAACAAGACGCAGCAAATAGACACCAAGAACAGACAACCAGGGGAGGGGGGAAGTTAAATAAATAAATAAATCTTAAAAAAAAAAAAAAAAGAAAGCTATTGCCATAACCCTGGAAGAGAATGACGATCTGAACCAAAGGAATGTCAGTGAGGATGGAGAGAAGCAAAGAGACCTGTAAGATATTATATAGATACACCAAACAAATTTGAACATTGTGAATTAGGATTATGTAATATTAGCATCATGTAACAAAAGTCTACTACAAGACCCTTGTGGAACTGGCCCATGAGCAGTGCTGATGCGCACAAGGAGTGCCCTGCCACGCAGGGGAGTCCCAGGCGCAAGGAGTGCGCCCCGTAAGGAGAGCCACCCAGCGAGAAAGAAAGTGCAGCCTGCCCAGGAATGGTGCTGCACGCTTGGAGAGCTGACACAAGATGACGCAACAAAAAGAAACACAGATTGCTGTGCCCCTGACAACAATAGAAGCGGACAAAGAAGACGCAGCAAATAGACACAGAGAACAGACAACTGGGGCGGGAATAAATAAATAAATAAATCCTTTAAAAAAAAAGTGTGAGCCAACTCAAGCTGTTCTGTCCAGGAAAATAAAGCTTGCCCTGAAGTGCCAGGAGAGTTCCTCTCTTATCCCATCGGTTACCTGATCACTCCTAGACGCAAGGAGTTCTGGAAGGGGCAGTATTTTTATTGGAGCATGTTGCCACACAAAATCAGCATTTGAGTAAGGAAGAAGGGAAGAATGGATATTGTGTAGACAATTAGCAGTGTCTGCCATACCGATTGAATCAAGTAGGAACTTGGGCAAGTATGAGGGATGTTCACCCCCATGTCACCACAGTAGGAAGAGGAAGAAAACAAGAGGAAGAGAAAGGGACAAAAGTTTGGAGGGATTTATGAGTTCCATCTAGAAATATGTTGAATTTATGGTACCTGTAGGGCAATTATTGATAACAAGGGTCAAATTTCATGAAAAATATCTGAAGATTTAGAGTTGGAAGTAATATATGTCTGATTCAAATGTCTATGATCTTTCTATGATATCTGACTGGACTTCTAACCTTCAAAATTCTTAGTTATTTTTAAACTCCATTCATTTATGACTAGTGTTCCTGTGGTTGTCTCTGAAGCCACGCAGGTTTTTAATTAACCATTGATATTCTCTTTTATGTTGGCCAGAATGCTAAGGAAATGAAATTCACATAGTATCAAGCTATTAGGTGCAGGGGATGAAAATGGCAAACTGAGAATCACTAATCACTTTCATCAGAAAATGACAGGAAAAATTCCTGTAATGAAGTAACATTTTTCTGTAGGGTTGACATCAGTTGACATTGCTCATCCTGGGATTGGACAGGAACATCTGGAACTCGATTTGAGCTCGCAGGCAAGCCACTGATCCACCTTTGTATCCTAATCTCTCCATACTGCTTCTGGCTACTCCAATTAGCTCAATACAGCATCTGTGTTGCTGCATCAGATAAGATAGGCTCATTGGTTCTGATATTTATGAGTATTTTACTTGACAATGGGGCACTACATTTCTCAACATAGCTCAGTCTTTGTTAACTAGAAAGGTTCTTAATACAAAGCACCTTGTGTAGAATTCAAAATGGACCAAACTTAACATGCACCATAGGAGCGTAGTTCTAAAATAAGATGCCATGGAAAAATTTTGAGGTAACAAGCCAAATGACCAGAAGATTAACATCACAGTAAACATGTGAGCGCTTTTGAAAACCAACTGATGAAAGATCATCTAACCCTCCTGGAGGGCAAGAAAATGGAGACATTCATTATATAAATATAAAAGATAGTATTTTACTATTTTTATTGTAATCACTGAATGATTATTACACATTATCAAAGAGAAAAAGAAAAGCAGGTAATTATTTTAAGTTCTTTGGAAATATTTTCTCTCTCTCATCTCTTTTCTTTTGCTCATGCTAGTCCTCTCAAACTTCTCATGATAATTGCTAGACTATTACCCTCCTGACACTAAGATTTTTGGTTCTAGACTCCCTTCCAGATCTGGAAAGAAGAGGAGGAAAGCCATGCATGCTGTCTGCTAAATATTTCTGACTCTCCAAAATATTTCTGATAGGTCCACAAGAGTAGTTCTAGCCAATGAGTTGTGAGCAGAAGTGTCCTATGTCTCTACTGAGTTGTCTTCTGAGTAAGAATCTCCTGAGTTCAGTTTAACTATGGCACAGTTTCTAACAACATTTAAGATGGTGAGTCCACAAGCCACCAAGATAATCAGATCTTCTCACTTCCCTCACCCCAAAAAATGTACCAATGACATGTAGCCTGAATGAGAAATAAGCCTTTGTGTGTTTAGACACTGACTTTTGGGGTTGTTTGTTACTACAGCACAACCTGGTTTATCACCACTAATATATAGAGGTATCTTTTCAAATATTGTTCAACATGTTTCTGGTGTGCTTTTTAAAAAACTTTCAAAAGCTTATTTTAACAAAGAAAGAATAATTTACAACAGTACTATAAATGTGATGCTAATTAATAAAATTGTTAATATACACATCTGTTCATTTTTAATAATTTCAACTTTTATTTGTAAGAGGTTTTGTTCTTTTATTTATACTTCTTTCTTATTCCAAGGGAAAATACGTTTATTAGACAAAATATGAAAATACAAAAAAACAAATAAAAATTAAGAATTATTCAATATTTACAAACTTAGAGATAATTGCTATCAATTTTTAGCATATACACTTCCAGTCATTTAAGTAGGGACTGTATTTTCACTACAGCTTTCTAATCTTCTACTTTACTTAACAATATACTGTCAAAATTTATCATTAAATATTGTATCATTTTAATGGATGAATAGAATGCCAACACATAGCTACATAATGATTTGTCAACAATCCCCTATTGTTGAACACTTGTTTCTAAATATTTGATGCAAAAACAATATTTGCCTACATCTATAATAATTTCCTTAAGACCAGTTTGGCAATGCAACAGAAATGAAACTGCCACACCAAAGACTACATAAACTTAAAAACTTTTGATCCATTTTTGTCAAATTGCCTTTTAGTAATTTAAGAATCATTCCACAAGCCATCCAGCAACATATGAGAGAATCAATTTCTTATACCCTCACCTACACTGTCTCAAAGGTAAAAAATCAGTTTCAAATTTCTTTGCATGTTCAATTTTTATTCATTCAAATCTATCCCTTTTTACTCTTTTGTTTTCTTTCTTTGTTAAAAATTTTTCTACCCCAGTGACAAAAATATACTTAAATTTTTTTCTTCTAATTCTTTTATTTTCATTTGTTAATATTTATTTAGATAAACCATCTGAATTTTTTTACATGTATGATGTGAAAGACAGATTTCACTCAATCATTTTACTAGGTAGCCATTTTTTCCTAAGGCCATTTAATGAATAAACTCTTCATTCTCTATACATATTTAGATCTGTTTCTTGACTTACACAGTTCCCTTGTGTTTTATTTTTTTTAATTTAATTTAATTTTTTAATTATCTTTTTTTTAAAGTTAATAGATCACACAAAATGTTACTTTACAAAACATAAGAGGTTCCCATACACCCCACTTCCCACCCCCTCCCCCATCTTTTTTTAAATGTATTTTTTGAAGATACATAGATCACAAAAAAAGTTACATTAAAAAATATAAGAGGTTCCTTATATTCCGCCCCCACACTCCTCCCATGTCAACAACCTCTTTCATCACTGAGGCACATTCATTGCATTTGGTGAATATATTTTGGAGCACTGCTTCTCCACATGGATAATAGTTTACACTGTAGTTTACGGTCCATCATAGCACATTTTTAACATCTAAAAGTGAAGACTCCCTCCCCCAAGAAAACTACCATTATTTTTCTATTTCAAATTCAGCTTTAGGCTCTTCAGAGTGTTTTGATTTCTATTTTCCTCTTTTAAAGTTCACATGAGGCAGGAAGGAGAAGACTTGGCCATTTTACAGTAGAGGCAGGACCAAAAGGAGCAGGCAGATGTGGCTGTGGAAGGAGTTTAAACTGACTCTGTATGGCAGCAATGTTATGACTGGAGCAGGCAAAAGGAGCATCTTTTGGGATGAGTTCTCATTCCTTCAGTCTAAAAGATATTTCTTTAGTTCCCTACTATTTGCCTGTGCTATGGACAGGACACCACCCCTATCATTCCCACATTAGAATGGAAGGCATAGACAACTAAAGAGGGACTTGCCAAACAACATGATCAGCTGCTATGATAGAGGTGGGTACACCGCTCCACAAGAGTGCATACGTTTAACAAGCCAAAACATTGACTTGGGTAACCACAATACTCAAGCCAAATAAGTCATACTTTGAGATGCCACAAAGAAAATATATTGAAAGCCTCTGTCCCTGCTGCAGGAGGGTCAGAATTTCCCCTATACCAAGTCCCTCAAAAGGGCAGCAGATCTGGATTCTGCGTAATGCTGGTAACATACTGTAATTAGGCCACTTTCATGACAGATTTTATTAGGCATGCACCATTACAGAATATAAACACTAAATAATTTACTTAAGGCACTTTTTTATTGGGAACACCATGCACGATTAATTTTGTCCTTGATAGTGAGATGCAAGCTGAATTGTTTCCATCTAAGTGACAGTTCTCTTCAGTGGCTTATTTCTATTAGTATGCACTTGTCATTGCTTTTCTTGATGCAAAGTAAACATCATAATGATTCAGGATGATTTTAGGCTAGGGATGAGATTTGCTGTCTCTGACCCCAAATAAAGGCAATTTCATGGACAGCCCTTCAGGAAGTATATCCTAGAATCTTGGTATTAACTGAGTGGTCAAATGATCAACAACATCCCCAGGAGCTTCTTAGAAATGCAGAAACTGAGGCTACACCCCAGACGTACTGACTCAGAATCTTCATTTTAACCAAAGTCCCTAGTGATTGTAATACACATTGAAATATCAGAAGCTCTGATGTAAGAGACATGAGAAAGGCACTGGGTCTCAAATATCTCCCTCACTCCCTTACTCCAACACAATAGACTTGGAACTTAGCCATTGGATATGGAGTTTTCAACTCAGAGAAAGCGCCTGCCCAGGAAAAAAGATTTTCAAAGACCCACTCCCTGGTCTTCCTGAGTTTGTGCTTGTCCTGAAGAACTGTTCTTGAAAGCCGACCAGACCACTGTCATTAGGATATCCATCCTCAAGACAAATGCTGTTTTAATGTTGAAAAACTGAAAGCAGATGACCAATATTAGGTACTTGTTAAAAGATTTTTTTGGTTTCTTCCATTAAATGGAATACTCTGCAGCAATAAAAATGTTATAATAGATGAAGATTCAGTGAATAGCCATCACACTCTACTGAGGTACTTTGTTAGAGACACTTTTGCTTCCCCCTCACATTGATAGAATCCTAGAATCTCAAGGTTACAGAGAACTCAAAGGTCTTCTGGATCTTACCTCCACCTTCCATCAACTACTCATCAACTGGGTGTGCTGCTTGAAGCTCTCTGGTGATAGAGAACTCACTACTTGCAGCAAAGCAGCCCATTCTGCTTTATGGAAGTGCAAATGGTTAGGGAGTTCTTTCTCCCTTTGGCTTCATAAACTTGCCACTCTGGCTCCTGACCTTTAGAATCAACAGAATAACTCCACCTCTTCTTCCCAAAACTCACCATGCCTTCTCTTCCTCAAACTCAATCTCACCATATTCCATTGTTTATAATTAGTAAGGAGAGAAAATCAACAATTATGATCAACAATTTCTTACAGTTTGGAACTATCTGGTCTGGTCACTTCCCCTGAGTACACTTCAGTTTATACCCAGCAACATCAGTGTGTTAATACTTAGATTGATTTTTTGAGTGTTTGCATGCTTATTAAAAACCAGGCACTCTTCTAGGCACTGGAGCTACAGAAGTGAGAATAACCAATAAATCTCAGCCTTCATGGGGCTGAAACAACAATAATAATGATAATAATAACAATAACAACATTTTAGACCAGTGAGTAGATGAGTGAGTAATAATTGCTATGGAAAAAAATAAAGTTGTACCACGGGATAGAGAATTGTTGTTTTATACAGGATGGCCAGAAAAGCAGCAACTTGAAGGAAGTAAGAAAGTAAACTAGGTGGATACAGGAAAGAGCATTTCAGAAAGCGTAAACATACAACAAAAAAAAAGCAAAGGCACTGAGGAGGCAGCATGCTTGCAGTGGCCATGGAACAGCAAAGCAGCCAGTGCAGCTGAAACTGAATGACACCAGAGCTGAAGGGTGGGAGCTGATCATGCCGGGCCCTGTAAGCCACTGAAAGGACTTTGGCTTTTTTTCTATGTGTGAGACAGACAGGTGGGTTTTCAGCAAAGGAATGATATAATCAGATTTAGTTAAATGGATCCATCCCGGCTGCTGTGTAGAGATAACTGGGCAAGATTGCAAGAGAGGGAGAAAGGAGACGGGGGCAAGCAGAGAGATCACTTAGGAAGCTATTGCAATAGGTCAGAGGAAATGATGGTAGCATAGAGGAGAGTGGTGATGCTGGAGGCTTTAAGCAGGAATCATTTAGCAAGTGACCTTCCTATTCCCATTGCCAATTAGTTTGGTTTTCTCATGGGAATCTCATCCAACTTAACTTACTTACTTTGGGACTTAATACAGAGTCTATTCCACCAGACAATAGTGATTTCTCCAAAAAGAAATACCCGAGCTCTCATTTCCAAGACTTTCCCTCTGCCTGATCTACTAAAGTTTCCTAAAATACTAAAATCCAAATTCTTCCTGGAGACCCAGTGCTCTTCTATCACCTGTCAGTCTGCAATTGTAAGTTTAAAATGCATGGCTTTTGCAACAGCCAGCCCAGTGTAGCAGACAATGGCAGGCCCCTCCCATGCTCCTTCTGAAAAATTCCAGTGCACATGGATAGCTTCATAATGCAAGTACCTGAGACTCTTCTCCTAAAAGATGTAGACAGCTCAGCCCAAGTGGGACAGACCAGAGGGTCTGATGATTTCCTATTGCCTTGGGCAGCTCTTTCCCTGATGGAAGTTGGAGGATCATAATAATACCCCAGGCTATACCACCCCTTGGGTTGGACCACACTGAGGCATGTTCTCCACTATCTCCCAGAAGTCCCCATCAGGAACCACCCACAGTTTTCCACAGGGAAATCTGCTCATTAATGTACTCTGTGCTGGTTTCCTTTCCTGTCTCATTTCCTCATTCCACTATTGTTGTTCCTTGGCATAGCCTCCCAATAAATACATGATGTAAATCTTTGTCTCAAAGTCTACTTTTGGGGGGACCCAACTCAATATAAGCAGTATAAAAGTAAAGGTAGAGAGCCACTCTTCTTAAGAATGCTGTGGACAAAAAAGTAATTATTTAGCCATTTAAAAACTCTGCTAGCTTTAGTCACACATATATATATAACGTACATTTTACAAAATAAAAATAAAATAAAATTGGATAAACCAATTTAGATGCAGCCTACACCTCCAATCTAGAATGCCTACCCTTTTGTTCCAGTTTTATTACTGATCAGTTATGAAACCATAGGCAAGTTTCTTACTTTCCCTGGATCTCAGTTACCTCAGTAATATGATTAAAATAATTGTAGCCTTAATGAGAAAAACCTGAGTGATCAACTAACTGCCCTTGGACAATGATTCATAAGAAAAACCTAATTATACATTTTCAAGTAGCTTATAGAGGCAATTTCTTTCCCAGACTATTCTGTGCTGAATTTTGTAAGTTTGACATTCTATATATCTATGTGCCTCAAGCAAAATGGTTGACAGAAACCTGTGAACTCATCATGCCCTGAGTCATATGATGTAATTGCCAATAATCCTAATTCTAGTTCATAGTTTGCTTGCCAGTAATTATAACTGTAGTCAAACACTTTTAGGATTAACATCAGACCCAAGTTGCAGCTCCCTCCCCATCTTAGGGAAATGGAACTGTGAGTACATTTCAAAGCAAGGTTTGCTGCTTTTTTGCCTGGAACACTTTTTAATTAGGTATCATTTGGAAATTCTAAATCCCATTTGGAGCTTCTGGTCACTGCATTACTTATTGAAGCCCTAAAAGCTAGTTATGAGGCATGCCTAAAATGTACAAATGTCAAAGCAAATATTACTATCATCCCTGCTTTCTTCACAGAATGAAAGGAGCCATCATCTTAACCTTTTTTAAATATATACTGATAGAAACCAAGATAGAAAAGCTGCAAGAGAGAATGAGCATGAACTTGGCATTCAAATTCTACTTCTAATTTAAGAGTTTTCCTTCCAGTTAGCAGGTATTAAAATAGTTGGGTTTTTCAGAAACTCACAGACTACGTAATGTACAATTTTGGTACATACACCCAAGTAACTGATTTGAAACCTTAGTCATCTTTTCCTTGGCCCACTCCTCCCCAACTACATCTAGTGAGTCTACAAGATCCTCCCATTCTACCTCTACTTCCCCACCTTTTTCCTCCTCCCCCTGTTACTGCTATGACAGTTAAGGATCTCATTATCTCTTCAGTGGACTACTATAAGTGGTTGGCCTGATCCTAGTCTTCCCACCTTCAAACTCCTTTACTCATGAGCACAAGAGATAGGAGCCAACTCTTCTGCTTAAAAAAAAAAAAAAAAAAACCTGATGTATCCTTGCAGCACAAGCTAGAGTATAACACCTTAGCTTGATACTTATTACCTCTTTAGCATCTTCATACTTCCCTTTCCTCCTTTCCCATCTCCTAGAACCCACCCAAAAGATTTATTTATCATCGTTCCCTGAATTTCTAAAATCTCCATGCTCTTGCACACATTTCTCCTTTTAGCACGTCCCTCTGCCTGGAACCCCCAACTTCATATATTGAACTGCTACTCATCTTTTATTATAAAGCTCAACCATCATCTTGCATGAAGCCTTCCCCAACCATTTCAGAACAGTTCAATTCTCTCTCCTACATGCTTCCCTAGAACATAGATCCATCCCTCCATTCATGTTTTTCATCCAACAAATCTTTAAGAAGTTCTGAGCATAAAGCCATAGATAATGCACTCATATCTCCTGCCCTCATCAAGCCTATCTTCTCATAGGCTCTTTCTACCACATGTATGCTAGCTCATTTTCTTCTTCCTCATTTTAATTAGTGTTCTTTTTCCTGCACTGGACCACAAACTCCTTAAGGAAGATATTTGTCAGTGCTCAGATAAATGAGTGATTCCCAGCTAATATACATTGAATTGTATTTAAATTGAATTGATTTATTTCTTGAGTTTATATCAAGAGAAATAAGTATTTGTATGACTTTATCCAACAAGTTAACAATACCTTGTATTTCAGTAGCTATGCATCTTAGTAGATATCCCCTAAGTGTTTCTACCTATCCTAAACAAAACAGATGCTGGTCTAAACACCTGACAAGCATTAAAGAAGATATGTACGTGAAGCACTTATCACAGTGATTGGCTTCTAAAAGAACTGAATAAGCACAAACTCCTCTTCAACTTAACTTGAGTAGACCTTCAATTTTCAGATCTAAAGTAAGTTAGCCATGGTTTATATTTAATGAAATTTTCTAGCAAGAACTTTCAATAAAGCAAGCGTTTCCATCCTACCCATCTCATCAAAGGGTTCAATCAAGGTTGATGTTGAGGAAGTTGGCAAATTGGAGTGGGAAAAAGTGACCATTTAATTTTCTGGTCACCATATGAAATGTGGCAAATAAACCCGGGTTGTCAAAGGTCTGGGTGCCAGGACAAGCTCTAACAGGAGTAACTTCTGGAAACTCACCTCATTTCTCTGATGCTCAGTTTTCTTATCTGTCAAGGATGAGGATATTAACACCACTTTTACCTCCCTTGAAGAGTGTTGTGGATAAAAATATAATACCTACGAAAAAAGATAAAAGCTTATCAAATACAAGGTGGTGTTTGTAATAGTAAGAACTTGGGAAACACTGTCGTGACAGACCTATCTCTCAGGGATGTCCCCAAGCATATGTAAGGCTGCTTGGTAAATTGATACACATATGGCCAGGGATTTAGTGGGAAGAGATAATAAATCCTCCCCGAGTCCTCTTGTGGTAGATAAGGATCACATATAGCCAACCTCCAGTGACCTGTGATAACAGGGCCAGAGGTAATATGGATAAAAGAATTTCACAGATTATCCAAAAATATAACTTCCACCATTTATCATCCCCAAACTTTCACAGAAATTCCTTAAAAGGAGCTAACTACTGTAACCTGGACTCATAACCTGTATGAGTTTTGCTGCCAGTGCCTATCCCTATCCATTCCTAGATCCAGCTGCAATAAACAAAGAAACAACAAACAGAAATGTTGAAACAGCTGCCATAAATAATACTGAACTACCCTGGAGAGTTCAGCACATTTTGTTTCTAGAAACCTGTGGGGGTGCTGGCCCTGTGTAAATTTTCCTGGGGCAGAGAAGCATCAACTAGGGCCTTCCCGCTAACAGAAAACTCTGTTAGTGACCTCAAACCATGGTGATTTCCCCAAGCTGCCTGAAGGAACTTGTCCCTTCAACTGATCCCCTGGCAGCAATGAAATCAGGTCTTGGATAATTCCTAGTCCAGAGCTATTCTGAAAATGTTTCCAAAGCCAGGATGGGAAATGACTCAGAAATGAGTAAATCTGTTATTTGAATTATTCAACAATTCTTCCCCTGACAATCCCTATGAGGGAGTTGCCTTCCTGTCATTTCTCATTATGATGGCTTTTCTTTCCCTTCTTTTTGCCACTCTTCTGAAATATTGGCAAGATGATTTGAAAACATTATGAAAAGCACCTTGGGAAGGACCATCTGCAAAACAGCAGCCCCATAAGTTACATATGGCTTAATCATTCCTACTAACTGAAGATCAAAATATGGGCAGGTTATAAAGCAGAAAACCATTGATTCATTCTTGATAGGAATTAGAGTGGCATTAAGAAAAATGGACCAGTGATGACTCCTACTTCAAATGGCTTGCATTCACTCATTCATTTATTTATTCAACAAAAATTTGTTGACTGTTTGCTCCATGCCAGACAGCCAAAGAAGAACACTTGGGATCTGTTCTGTTGTTAAAATAACCAATAACTACAACATACAATTCCCTTCCAACTCTGTCCCTTTTCCCTTTAAGGCTTTAAGGCAGTAAAATAAGTACCTGACACCACGGAGAGAGCAGTAGTGAGATATTGAATACACAAATGGATAATGACCAGGAAACACTGGCCCACTATCAGCAGTAAACAGACCAGGAAACTCTGGCCCCTAACCTGCAATTATTGGTTCAGGAATTTGTCTACTATTTACAGCAACATCCCAAGAAGTCAACCCACAATCTCTGCAAAAATTGACCCACAAGAGCCAGGCTTTAATCACCAACTGCTTCTCTAATTTTTGCCCCAACTTCCAACTTGGGACCAATGGAAGAAAGCCAAATATGCTCTCCTAACCAAACATAAGGGATGCCTGCTTCTAATCAGACCACCTCCAGCCTCCCCATCCCAACAGCCTCCAATCAGGGCATACTAAAGTCTTCACTCTTTCCCACTATAAAGCTTTCCCACTCATCTGCCTGCTTTTGAGTCTCTGCCGAACTCAATTGATGGTGGGCCAACTTCTTTGATATAGCAACCTCTGAATAGCCTTTGCTCTCATTTGAGTGTTCATTTATTTCCATATTAGGTAGGGTCCCAGCTGTCCTGATTTACCCAGTATTGAGGAAATTCTTGGGATGCAGGACTTTCAGTTTTATAATTGGGAAAGCTCTGGGAAGCAGGTTTTAGTTGGTCATCCTAGCACTAGACCTGAAAAGAGAACTGAGCCTGAGTTTCAAATATTCCATAAAGTGGCCTCATGACCGCTGGCAATTTTTTAGAAATCTCTATCCCTCATTGTCCTTATCTGTGGAATGAAAGCACAAGACTACATTATGTTTCTAAAGATTACATCCCGCTTTAATATTCTAGAACTGGATATAATCTTTATGGGATTAAAATGGGTTCTGAAGTTGCTATGAAGGTATAGGGAGCTCCTTGCAAAGTTCGGTCTAGAAATAAAAATGATACCAAGCTGAAATCCTGTTATTGGACCAAGAATTATAATGATCTAGTCTAAATTTAAGCCACTCCTTTCAACTAAGCATAGGAATTCTTTGCCTCAGTACCTAAATAAACATAGGCTGGTACTGGAAATTTTCTACTCAAACTGCAAAGAACTCTACAGTGTGTTTTGTTTTGTTTTGTTTTTCCACTCTAATCCATATTTTATTCCTCCATCCTGATCACACTGGGATGGCAATGTCCACTCCACCTCTAAATTGAAAGGGGCTTAGATCCCATATGGCTGATGGATGGGATTCTCCTGCTTGCAGTTGTAGACTCTCTCAGTCCCCTGGTGTGGTGGTTGACCATCCTCACCTCCCTGTTAGTTGACCTGGGTAAGTTCAACAAACCAGAGAGTAGGTGTTGCAACTCTGCTGAGGTTCAGTCTACAGTGTTGTTTTTTTTTTAAAGAAATTATTCAAAATTATATTCAGGTAAATTACTTTAGCAATTAAGCAAGGTGATGACCTCTGAGTATTTCAGGTGAACTAGACATTTGTTGCCATAAGATGCCTATGTCTCAAGGACAAGACTGTAAAGGGAATTAAGGAGCACAAATGCACTGCATGAATAGTCACTTCTTTGGAAGAAACATAAGGAAAGAAATGGGGGAAAGGGACTGATCCCAATTCTAACATTAGCTTGAAGAAGTATCTTACTCTTCTTGCACTTTAATACCTCATCTGTAAATATATATTACAAGTTCTGCAGGAGTAACCTCAAGGCAGTTTGGAGCTGACTGGTACTCCCTTTCTAGGTCTCTGGACTTATTCCTGCTGGGAAAGACTGTTGCGAGAAGTTCCTCTCTGGCTTATACCCCTCCAAGATTTTGTCCTTCAGGCAAAAACAGCTTGAAATGGTGAAAGCAGTATAAGAAACTATTGAGTGGAGCAGCCTGAAACAAAGGTTTAGCTGCTGTAAGTCCAGTGGTGGAATGATGGAATGCCAAGAAGAGGAGAACGGTTTGTTTCCTGGAGAGTAGAGGAGGCACTGAAATTCCTGTAAACAGAGGAACTCCTAAGGCTACTAGTAAGCACAACCCAGGACAAGAAATAGATTTTGCATTCACATTGGGCTGACCTCCTTGATAGGAAGGCTAAACTCTGAAAGAGAGCATGAGCCAACACAAAGCAAATTCATAAAGACTGTGAACAGTGCTTTTGCATTGATTTGTTTTGTTTTGGTTTATTTACTTTGTTTTGGGTTTTTTTTGGGGGGGGGGGTTGTTTGGTTGGTTGGTGGATGATTAATTTTGTTACCTCCTGGTACTCAAGAAAATCTCTGTCATATCACTAGCCAGATTCAAACTCAAAAAACAGTCAATTCAGACACTAAGTCCCAGAGTTTACATTTTAAAATAATAAAATTTATAGTGTGAGACAAACGATTACAAGACAAAGAAACAGGAAATAATGGTCCATCCAAAGGAAGAGGATAAAAATTTAGAAAACATCAATAAAGTAGACCAGACTGCAGACACACTGGACAGACTTTAAAAAATATGCTCTTCCACATGCTGAAGAAAATGAAGGAAAATACAGAGAAAGCATTAAAGGATTTTAGGGAAGCAATGAAAGAACAATATAAGACTTTCAAAAAGGAGAAAAAAGGTTTTTAAAAGAATCAGGCAGAACTACTGGAGTTGAAGACCATAACAATCAAAATGAAAAATACCCAGAAGGGTTTCAACAGCAGATTGGAGATGGCAGAAGAAAGAATCAGTGATCTCGAAAACAAGATAATTAAAATGAGTCAGGCTGAGGAGCAGAAATAAAAAAGAACTATGAAAAGTAAAAACAGCCTAAGAGACTGTGGATCAAAGTGGCATAAAGACATAAAGACCAAGAGTAAAAATAACCATATTGATAATTATAAATGCCAGTAGTACTGTATTGTATTTTTTGGTATTTAACTCAAATTTTTAGTTCTTGCATTCTAAAATGCAAATGTATAAAAAGTACTGATAGATATATATAAAGGATTTTGGACATACAATGTATAAATAGTAATTTTTAGTAAGTACAACAAAAAGGTTGAGGGCAGAAGTAGAGGAACAGTGTATGTGTGTGCTATTGAAGTTAAGTTGGTAATAAATAAAGTGTGATTTTTAAATAGATTTAGGAGGTTAAATTTAAGCTCATGTTAACTTCAAATAAAATACATTGAAAATACATACAGAAAGAAACAAGAAATGACTCAAGATGGTACATTACCAAAAAATCATATAAATATGAAAGTAAGAATTAATGGACGAATTGAGAGACCAAAAAGGTATAAAATTTACAAAGACGAAATAGAAAAATGGCAGAAGAAAGCCTTGCATTATCAGTGATTACTTTAAATGTAAATGGATTAAAAAGCATAACATTTCAAAATGTTGAAAATGCTATGCAAATCTAGAGGAATATACTCCAGAACAATGTTCTTTAGCTCCTTCAAGTCCTGTCAAAGGAGTTTTTTTGATAACCCAACAGTCACCCAGGTTAAAATAGGATTGGGAAGTGGATGTGGCTCAACCAATTGAACTTCCACCAACCACATGGGAGGTCCCTGGTTCAGTTCCTGGTGCTTCCTAAAGAAGACAGTGAGATGGCACAATGGGCCGATACAGCAAACTGACCCAAAAAGAGAAGCAGAAGGAGAAACATAGTGGGAGAAACAACAAAGCAGGGAATGGAAGTTCTCAGTATCTCCTAAAGAGGACGAGCAAGACAGTGAGTTGGTGTGATGGGCAGGCACAGCGAACTAATGCAACAAGATGGTGCAACAAGAGACACAAGAATAAAAACACAATGAGAGACACCACAAAGCAGGGAATGGAAGTGGCTCAAGTAATTGGGTGCCCTCCTCCCATATCAGAGGTCCTGGGTTCAGTTCCCTGGGTTCAGTGTCTCCTAAAGAAACAAGGACGATGAACAGATACAGCAAGTACAAACAGTGAGGGGATGGGGAGAAATAAGTAAATAAAATAAATCTTTTTTTAAAAATGGGATGGAAGGTGTCACTGAGATCACTTCCATAACTCTGAACAGAATTTACCCTGAAATAGGTGGGGACAGAAAACGATGTGAGAAGATCCCATAATCTATGGACTTTAATGCCTAAAATTCCATAGAGGAGTCACTGTCTGACAATGTCTGCTCTAACTTGGACAAATGTTCACCCAGTCCCCGCTTCAGCTCATGCTCACATGCTCGTAAGATAATTCTTTTTGCTTTTCCTTAATGCATCTTCACAGATTCAGTTCATGGTCAATCCACCTGATTGCATTCTTTGGAATTCCTGAACCTAATATGTGTGAAGCACTGTGCCTTTCACACACACTGTAGGCACTCTGTAAATGGCAGTCTCCTCCCTTATTCTACCTTCTCCTTTCTGCACAATTCCTTGCTCAAATTAGGTCATGGTTAACATTCTTTCAGAAATAGTTTTCCTTATGTCCCTGAAGATCTGCTGTGGGTTGACAGCCAGGATGTTCCTCTAGGAATTACCAGTTAAATTTCACGAGGAAGAGGAAATCGAGGCAGCATTTTGGCATTGGGATCTGAATTCTATTTGCAACTGCAAGAGAATCCCTTGCCTTTTCATTGGCAAACAACCCAAGAACTGCTGAAATTCCAGTGCAATGGCAAAAGTCTATTGGTCTGCCTGTCCTTATGCCTGTGGCATCTCAATGCTGTACGGAGTTTGATTTAACTTTCTTGCCAATACTCTGGAACAGGTTGTTAGAAAACAATTATCTCAAGACCTCCCTCAAAACTGTGCTGTTTTTCAACCCCATTAGTGTTGAGATAGCAGCATATGATTGCAGGATGATTTATCTCTCAATACTGATCTGTTCCTGCATTACTGGACATTTCCTCCACAGCTGATCCCATCAATCATGCAATCATCTGAACGCTCCTGCAGCCATACTGGTCTGACAGAGCCGCACTCGCTATTTATCTTACATGCCATTTATCTTACATGCCGTCTCTCACTCTTGTCAGTTTTAATTCCGCTCCATTCTCATTCTCTTCTCCTGTCCCCCGAGGGCTCTGTCTGGGACATATTATTATTCAGTATTTACAGGAATGTCACTTGAAAAATGTCACCGTTGCAAATGACAAACCTTCAGGGGTTTGCTCAGAATCATCCATGCTCTATCAGCCATTTTGAAATTTTAGACCATGAGGTAAGTTCCACAACTACCCTAAAGATATTGGCCTGGTGCAAAGGCACCTTGGGGCAAGAGTATCATTTGCTAAAACCCTTCAAGTTTAATTGTAAATTTTCTACTTGAGGAGAATTTATTTAATTCTCTAGAAATACCAAACCTGGGCACCCCGATTCTAGAACCGACATTCCTCACCACTCCACCCACTCCTGCATCTTGGAGTTGAGGTGAAGACTAAAGGGCAAGCATTAAGGGACTGCAAACCAAGTGGAAAGCACTAGGCCAAGCCTGTATATTAACCCATACAATTTTTATAACCTTATATCGTAGTGCTTCAGTCAGCAGTCGGTCATGAAGACAGAATCAGCTCTGCATGTTCCAAGTATCAAGAATGCAGGAAATTAGAAGCTTACAGGTCTTTTTGGAAAGGCTGGGCAATGAAGTCAGGGAAACCACCATAACTATCTCAGCCCACTGTTTATTTGCAAGGGAATCTCAACACTCACCCAAGAGGCAACTGAACATCTAAGGGCCTCTGAGAATCATTCACTGGACATTTTGGGCTGCAGTCCTGAGCCAGGTGGTTCTCAGTAGACTCACTTAGAAACCACTTTGAATTTGACATCTGCCTACAACCACCTCCTTTGGAAAGTAATGACAGTTTCTTCTCTTTTGCCAGGGAAATCTCGCACAAGTGCCTCTCCTTGGCAGACTTCACTCAAAAACTTATAAGAAAGGATATCCAGTGCAGAAGAGACTTAGAAGTGGTAAGGATGTCCCGAGTTGACAATACACAATCTGGTAGAATTAGATGTATTTATTAGCACGATCTTATAGTAGGTGAAAATGAGTCACAAGGAGGTTAGCCAGTTTTCCCCAAATCACATAACTAGTAAATGCTAGACCCAGCTTTCAAAGTCAGATTGTCTGTGCTCTCATGGACATGAGATACTGTTGATGAAAGACTTAGCTCCACAAAGCTTGGCCTGTATTGTACCCACTAACCGTTAGCTGCTGCTACTGTTATTATCATTATTATTATCATATTTGGGGTTTTTTTTCCTATAATTATCACAACTGGGATAGCCAAGCTATTACTTAAAAGAATGCTGGCTATCACCACCAACAATCCTCCTTAAGCCATCCCACATTAGCCACCTTCCATTGCAGCCTTAGAGAGATTTTCTTCTCCAATGTGTTGTTACGCTTTAGGACCAGCCTTCTGGATTACTACCAACCCTTTATAAAAACCCATGCCCTGTGTATCCACAGATGTGTGTTTGGATGCAAGCATACATGCACACAAATGCACATATGCACACACTCACACACTCTTTGTGAAAGAGAGCAGCATAAGCAGTATCACAATTGATGCAATTAATGATAATGAGTTTCCAGAGTTTGGGCCCATCACTCTCGACAGGCCAATTATTGCAGGCAGCCTGTTCTCACATATTCACTACACAGAAATATATCAAATGCACTTGGAAACAACCCTCTGCTGCAGCACACTGAGAAAGTGAGGTTGAGCCTTGTACTTGCTGGCTTTGGACTGCCTAGCATAGCCGGAATGCATGTGCAGTTTCTGATGCCATCCCCAGGTACTGCAGGGAAGGCTCTGTAATTGGAAAATGCTGCCCAAGCAGAAAGTCTGACTTGTTTAATAAACAGTGCCCTCTGAAGTAGTTTGAAAATTACCAGAGGAGAAAGGCAGCCTCTTGGTAATACCAGTGTTCTAGAACTGGTTAAAATTGATCTGAGATTTCAGCTGCATTCTTTCTCTTACAGCTCATTTACCCATGCAATTAGGCATTAAAATAGATGCAAAATCTTTAAAATTAAACATGTTTCTCATCAATCCAGTGGTCAGAACTTTTTACTTGAAAGTAAATGACCATTTGCTCTTTCTTCATCTTCATCCTACACACCTCGAATCATGCTTAGAAAAAAGAAACAGGGTGTTTATCATAACTCAGCAATTTCATGATAATGTCATGATTTCAATCAGATGGTAGGAGCAAAAATAATATGTTGGAAGATTTCAAATGAAAACGCTATGGAGCAGAGAAAAGAAAAGATCACGTGACTAATAATGTATTTTGTAAATGTAGGGGAGAAAATTATGCATGAATACAGAATTTCCATCACAGAAAGGTGAACAGCCTGTTTAACGACTGCAAATTCAATGCTGGAAATCACATCACTCCGAACAGGTATACAGTATTATATTCTGATTGAGAAAGGAATGCCATGCAAATGCACAAGGCAAAAAGGTAGCAGAGGAATATTGCATCTTTAATAGGATTTTTGATTCAAATGTGCTGAGCCATTTAAAATTGCATTTGAATAGTAAACAGATAACATCATCATTTTTGAAAACCTGCACACTTGTACCATATCAACAGAGAGCCTGCAAAATAAAGACAGGGAGAAGGAGGTATCAGCTCTGAATAAGAAGTAAAATTAGATATGACTTCTCAGCCATGAGGCCTTCTTCAGGTTTCAAAAAGTAAAAGCGAGGTTAACTCATTCCTTTGTCAGTACAACTCCAAGTTTTCAGAGCCTCCTCATCAAAGTCTCTTTTTCAAGCACATATTTAATTTGGGTAGAGGCTTGTCTTTCTTCTTCCACAAAATTACTCTAGTTTTATTCATCAATTTGCATTACTGGTGTTTAGAACATGATATTAGGGAAAAGAGAAAGAAAAGAAATGCCATTAGGAAGCGACCCCACACAATCAAAATGCCAATGATTCAAATGCAGAGGACAGAGGAAGCCTAAGAAACCAAGATAACCCCTACCCCATGCCAGCAAAGCCTCAGTAACCTGAGCCCTCCCAAAGCAATCCTTCTATATGGCCAAGTTTCTCTACAACTGAAAATTAGCCCTTTATGTGTGCAGACATTCTTACTGACCTTGGTTATGCAGAAACCTGTTTGGGTTTTTGTTTATTTTTTAAATACAATATACACCCCAATATTCTGTCTCCATTTTGCCTATTTTAATTAGCACTCTTCAGGAGGAATTCACAAAGCTAATGGGAGAATTCCCTGAGTAAGAGAAAGCGTGGATGGCTGTGAGCTGAGGAATTCCTCAGATTATTAGCAGAACTTCTGAGTCCAACATTTCCTGATCAACTAGCCCAGTCAGGCAATGCCATTTTTCTCTTTTCTGTGTAGAATATCTCAGCGGCTTGCCATCTAGGCTTCAGCACCATTGCTTGCTTCTCCTTGAAACAGCATCATCAAATGCTTGGAAATTTAGACCTGGGAAGGCTGGCTGGAAAGTTCCTGGTGTACTTCCACAAGGAAGAGCCCTGTGGCTGACCAGAGGTACAGTCAGATTTGTCGGGAAAACTATCACTTCCTTCGGAAGTAGACGGAGGGTCTGATCACAACAACCACACTTGGGATGCTACATTACATTTTGTTTACATGATGATGGAATTTTTTGCAATGGCCCAATAACTGTTTAAGTTTTATTTACAATGTTTAAACAGTTAATACACAATCAAAACATCAAAAATATAAAAAGATACACCGTATAAAGTTTCTCTCCCTCCACTGCCCCCCAACTGCCCTGTTCTCATCCCTCTGAATAGTAATATTATTTCCAGAGATTTTTAAATATCCATAGAAGTCATAATATCTTGGCTTCATCAAGTATCTTCCAGGCTTTGACATTCTTTATTTCTCACATCCTGATTTCCTTTAAGGGTCAAACTCCACAGATTTTATACGGATTGTCTTGCAGGAAGAGAACGATTATCTTTTCATTCTAACTCAGAAATCACCACCAAGAGGATAGGAAAAACCTTTCAGACTCAAATTCAGTTTCCTAGGATAAGTTTGATCATTGTATTTACAATAGGTATATCCTTGATTCTGAAAAGGCCTTTTGCTAGTATAATAAAATAGAATGTATAAAAGCAAAACTGGTCTTACTCACCCATACCTTATTTTGTTCTCTTTGAGTTAAAGGTAGATTTTATTATCAAGAAAGCTCACAGATGATATATTTGCTGCTAATTTATGGTATCTGTAGTGAAAATTGATAGGTTTGGTTTGCACAGCAAAGTAGTAGTACCCCTACTTTTGGCAACTGCACCCTCATTTGGAGAACAACCCCCAATCTCAGCCTATGTGTTGCAGGAATAGGAACCTGACCCTTGCTAGCTCAATCAAAGTCACATTTTCTCTAGTTACAGAGATTTATTCTGAGATCATCAGATACCCCAAGTCAGCCAAGGAGTACCTTCCATGACCCTTTTGATTCTCTTGTGAAAAATACATTCACCATGCCCTGAAGTTGCTAAACCATTCAATTTTTCGACTCCAAGCTGATCAAGGCCATCATGTCCCATCCACCATGAAAGAATCTGGCCTGGGAATGAAACCATCACAAAGGAAAGCAGAACTGGAAAATAGAGAAAGACAGCTCCTAATTGTTCCAAACCCAGATCCAAATATGTCCTTCTAAAAAATGTGAACTCGTCTTCTTTCTTTTTTTTTCCACTCAGGCCATTTGAATTGATTTTCTGTCACAAGCAACTAAATGAGTCCTTATAGGGTATTTAATTGCAATAGCAGTCGACCTACACTTATTCTATTTAAAGCTGAGGATTGGCTCACTCACAACTCCTACACTTCTGTAACATGTAATACAGACGGACAGACCAAAAAAAAACTTCCTCTAGTGGTATTGCTTAACTCTTTTCACAGACACTAAGCATCAAAAATATGCTGATCCCAGGTAATGCAAGTTCAGAAACCTGCTGCATTCCCAGTTGGATGACTCCTTCAGCTACTGAAAAATAGTTCTCATGGGCTTGCACTTAGAAACTTAAGAGTTTAGCTAGCACAGTGATTTCCTTTCCTGTAGACTCCGGCCTCATTTGATCCAGAATCAGATCCTATAGGATCAGAGCCCAAGAATCTGCTTTGCTAATATAAGCTCCTTGGTGGACATTTTGCATCCAGCCCAGCACTAGTCCTCTGATCAGCCAATCTCATAATTATTATAGGAACCCCAACAGCTGAACCCTAATCTTGCTTTCATAAGATCAAAAGAAAATTTTCCTAATATTTGACTTCCTACTATTAGAATTTTTCTGTTGCAGACCTATGTATCTTCTGGTTTTGTTCTGTCTTCAGTAAACATATAAGTTTCACTGATAAAACCATATGACAAATTACATCAATATACTAACCTGCATCAATTAGAAGATATTCCCACTTTTCCTGATATTTCCATTTCCAGCATTTAAAGGTAGGTTATTTAAAAGTCTTCATTGAGAACTTTTACCAAACACTCCAGCAGTTAGACTGGGGAACCAGAATAACCTTAAGACTAAATGAACCTTTGTGCTCATCTCACAATGTACACAGTTCCACTAGCATCAGTGATCTAGCGTAGTACCTGGCATAAAAGTATGTTTCAATAAATACTATTGAGCATGAATAACTATCAGCTAAATGAAGAAATTCACTAGATTAAGAGCAGAACACATTCTCAACCATGTCTTTTCTGAAATAAAAGGCACCCATTTGCATTCATCCCTAGGAAATCATTACAGAAAGTGGCAACTCTACAGCTCGGCCTATAAAGTTGTGGCCAACCAGTGCTGGGAACTTTCGGGCAGTTTAAAATCCCTCATATGTCTCAGAGATATTTATTTTTATGCCAAATAGATCAGAGACTGAGGTTTTAAATGCCCATAGGGGTCAGGCATATAAAGGAGTAAAGCAGGGAAGATGGAAGATTTATGGTATGCCCATTTCTTCATATTTTATGTTCAGACCCATAAGACACCCAGTCTCTGGGTTAGAGAACCATAGGGTTTAGAGCTGCATGCATTTTCAATGGAGGTGATAAAATTCTCAAGGGGGCAAAAATTGCTTCTTGGAGGGTTGCAAAAATCTTAGGTATTATATGGTTTATGGCCCTCTAAAAGACAATAGTACATACAAAGATATATGGTATATCTGCAATATGAACATTTCATGGAGAGGAGAGGCAATTAGAGGGAAAAATATCTACAAAGGTTCCTTAGGGGAACTATAGTGATACAAAGTTGAGGAACACCAGCAAATTTGGAGAACTTAGGTGACTAAAAACAGATAATCACTGCTTAGCTCACTGCTTAGCTCCAGCTGATTGTGGCCACATGGAAAGGCAGAGCCATATTTTTTTAAAAGAAACCATAAATCCAGGTGTTTGGGAAAATTTCCCAATTTTAAAATGTTAGTTTGTTTTAAAAGAAAGTCAACAAGAGCCCTGTGAGGACAAACAAAATACATCTCCTGGGCCATATGGCCTGCCAGCTGCCAAACATGGGCTCCTAAGTGGAAATAGGAAAGAATTGTTGCATCCTTGGAGTGTTTGATGGTTATTCATCAGTTAAATAGGACAAAGAGCGAAAGTATTTTTCATGCTGCAGCTTTTTAGGGGACATTTTCATAATTTAATCCAAAAGTGGAACCATTTGCACACTGACAAATTTGAGAAATATTTTTCTGTCTCTCCCATATTGCCAAGGTATCAATAATCTTTGAAAAGGGTCCCTGGTCATTGCAAAGGTATGTTATAATGAACAGACTAGTCATCCCATTGGAAGCATGCTAGTGATACATTCAGGCTTTGAAAGTTCTGCTTTTCAAACTAGCAAACCTAGCTCCTGCATAAGTAGAGATTTGCTTATTATGCTTATCTCAAGCCCTAGTGAATATTGTCCCTGTCTCTAACTGGTCAGATTTCTGCATACCATATCTTAATCCTGCCTTAGAAAGATAACTCCAGAAAGTTAGAGACTGTGTTTACTGAACTTGCTATACTCACACAAAAGGATGCTAAGTATTTGATGATAATCTTCCCATTCTTTAAGTCAATATGAGTGCCGATCTAAACAGCACACGTTGAACAAAAATTTGATTTTAATTGCATTTCCCATGTTCCCTTCCCCTCACATAAATTCTAAGAATAAAATTAAAGTCAGTTCCAAAAAAGTATGTCTTTCTTCCTCTAAATGACACGAAGACATTAGTTTCACCTTAATCACTTTTCATTTGAGCAGCTTAGGAGGCTCAGCATGAATTTTTTATGTGTCAGATACACTCCTCCACCTACTCAATCCTCTCCTGCTGTTTTCTGCATTCCTCCCCTGTCATCCTCTGACTTTGGATAATCTATTTCCTCCATGGTATTAGGTGGTTTTGCAAAGTACTTTTACCCTCAGTTAGCTGGGATGATGCTGAGTTTACAGGAATATGGTGAAACTCAGCAATTCAAATAGGCAAAAATGGAAAGCAAGTGTCAGAGTCATTGGGGGGTGAGGGGACATCCATTAGGCGTCTGCCCCGGGCCTGAGGAAGTCCTGAACTATCTTGGAAGCATTTTCATTTCCAAGATGAGTGAGGATTTTGTTATTTTCTATCTGTGCTCACCTAGAGTTAAATTCAGGAATTAAAATTTAATGAAGAATCAAGTTTGAAATTCTGCACCAGTGCACAATGCTTATAAATACACCACTCTGAATCTACCCAGGTATTATAAATAATACATGTAATGTTGATTAAAATTTTGATGTAAATTTCTAAAAACTTTATTAAAGTTGTAAAATAACTGACATGGGTTGTTTACAGTTAGGTGACAACTTAATTAATCAACTGCTGTCTCTACTGCAATAAAGACAGGAAGTACATATTCTCCACCTTATTTTTATCCCCAAAGAATGAGCCAGAAAACACGAAATTATCTCCCTTTCAAAACACCAAATTATCTTTCTTTTAAAACAGTCTGAGTATTAATTGCAAGGCATGATAGCACATAGTCTTTGCCTAGACTAATAATTCATCTGGAAAATACAAATCTCTGACATTCAACTCTTAAAGAACTAAAGTGATAACCAGGGAACTTTCCTTTGGAACAGATAAAATGTTCAATGTTTAGCTCACTAAACCATTTGATTCTTTATTAGGATAAAAATTAAATACACTAAGCATCATAGCATGAAAGAGAAAACTGAGAGCATTTTGCTTGTTTCAGGATTCTTGCCTATTGAGACATCCCTTTTTAAATGAGAAATCCCAGAACAATCTTGAAAATAAATAAGATGATACTAAACCAACATTTCAAGTAGTCAGTCTTTTAATTCTTTATCATTGTTCTTTTAAAACAGTTTCATTACAAATTAAGTATTTTAGAAATTATAAGGCACTAGATCTTTAAGGAAATGTTTGCAATTGTTGACACGGGTTCCACTTATTCATTTGTTCACTTGAAAAACATTTACCACCAGGAAGATACTGTAATAGGCACCAGGTACAAGGGTCAACCAGATGCAATTCTGACTTAAAGGAGGTTGCAGTCAAGCAGATGAGATGCAATATGGACATAAATAACTTTGTAGTGTAGCAGCTGTGCTAAACACACCTGGCTTCAAATTCTAGTGCTATTTTACCTCTATGAACCTCAACTTCCTCTTCTATAAAGTATGGATAACAATATTATTTACATCATAAATGCATTGTGAGGATTCAGTGAGATAATTCGTGAGGGCTTAGGACACTGTCAAGTACATAGTAAGTTCTCTAAAAAAAGTTAACTTCTCTTCTTCCCATAGTTGTAATAGCTATGTTTTTGTTATTGTTGTCCAAAGCAGTAATTGCCAGGATCTGAGCTCTTAACTTGCAACAGGAAAAGAGTTTATCATTACTCAGACCTGCATCCTTTCAAATTTCTCTATCCCATGATTACCCTGAATTTCCCCATACACTCAGCCACTTGCAACAACTATCTCTTCAAACAATGCTTCAAATCTGACTTGTGTTGCTATCTACTGACATTAAATGCCAGCCTTCGATTAACCATTAAGCAAGATAAGCACATACTTAGGCTACCCTCTCCCTCTCTTCCAGTTATCACATCCTTAACTCTTTCCTTGTCACTCTTGATTGGAATTTATTGTCATTGTGTTTATCTGCTATGTTCAAGTGTAATCTGCAATGTTAAAAAGGTGGTGAGTGATTAAAGCTTGAAAGTTGGGTTTGAAAAGTATTGACAGATTTCATGTTTGTTTCCATCTCGTGGCATGAGAGTTTCGCTTTCCTACAGTGTAAACATAGCTGGCAGGGTGTGACCACTATTAATCTCCTCAGCTGATTTATATAAGGGGTTCTTACTCACTTTATTTTAAGCATTGGAAAGACCAAGGGGACACCATTGTCTGGCTATGCTGAGGGCATCCATTGGCATTACTTGGACCCTGTTAAACACTCATGGACACACACAACCTCTCTTACTTCCAGTATTTCAATAAAGATTTGCCCACAGATAGTGAGACTGGCTCCCTAAACCTAATGTGAGGATTGCATTCACAGTTGCCATGAAATCACAGAAGCACAATTTTGCAAGGGCCTCTCAACCTTCGACTGGAAAGCTCAATCATCTTTCTCCTTTCATTTCCTCTATAAATCTCTTAGCTGCTCCTACTGTGTTCTGCTACTCTTACTATAGTGCTTTGAGTGTACCTCAATTATAACCCAAATCGATTTGTGCTGTCATTGGTTTATGGGTTTATCCCTTCAAGATTATATTTTATTCATCTTTCTGTCCTTAGCAATCGACTCACATATACATATTCGGTGCTCAATAAATATTTTTGAACAAATGATTTAGTAATTTAATGGGAAAAAAAATCAATCAAAAAAGCTGAATCATATTTAATGCTTCTACTAGGGTCCTAATTAAATTGAGCTCTTAATGGACTCATTAACTACAGAATTATTCACTTAGCAGAATATCTTTACCAGAAAACTTTCTAGACCTAAAATCTCAAAGTTGATCAAACATAATAAATAGAGTGTACTGAATATTCAGTCCCCTTGGACAACATAAATGGCAGTTAAGGTTATTCTAGGTCACTCATATTTCTAGCTTCCTTGAAGTCATTTATTAATTATCAATTTATCTTGAATATACTTGTTCCTCCAGTAACTACCCACTTATCTGCTCCTCTTCATAACAAACTTCTCAAAGCAATTACCTAGTCTTGCTATCTGTACCATTCTCCATCCAAGAAGGAATTCTCAGTCTCGGTATTTATTGATCTAATGTTAGCATATGGCATAGGTTAGTATTCTCTCCTCCTTGAAACACTCTCTCCACTCAGTCACTTCTGATTCTTCTTAGCTGTTTCCTCCCCATCTCTTTAACGCCCAAACATTGGAGTGCCCACACCTCAGTTTTTCACCTTTATTCTTCCCTATCTTCAGTCACTCCTCTGGAGATCTCATCCAGTTCCATAACGTTAAATACCAACTCTACACAGAATACTCCTAAATGCATATCTCTGATGCAAACACACCCATCAACTCTAGAGTGATAAACCCAACTGCCAAGATAATGTCTCCACCTAGACTCCTAACGGCATCTCCAACTGTGCATGTCCAAAACGGAGTTCTCATTCTCCTGCCTCATACAATAGCAACACTTCTCTTCCAGCTACTCAGACCAAACTCCTTGGACTCATCCCTTACTATTGCCTTTCTTTCATACCCACCTCAACTCTTGATTTTTACCTTGAAAATACATTCAGCATCTGACCACTTCTCACCACCTTCACCCTGGCCTATGCTCCAATATTTTTTCTTGGATCATTACAAAAGGCACCTAATTAGTGTCTCTGCTTTTCTTCTCCTTCAACCTATTCTTAATGCATGAACAGAGCAATTCTGTGAGCTAGATGCTCAAACCTTATGCAAAAGCTAACAACTTTAAAATGGCCTGTCACCTCTCCACCTCTCTGATCTCCTCCCCTATCATCTCCTCCTTGCTTGCTCTGCTCCAGCCATACTGGCCTCCTTGCTCTCCCATAAACATGTCAGAGCCTAGAATAGGGTCTGTCACAGGATAGGTATTTGACAACTACTGGAGGAAGGGAGAAAGGAGGGAGAGCAGGAGGGAAGGTGGGAGGGGAAGGGGGAGAGAGGGAAAGAGGAATTAAAAAATAGCTTGATCAGAGCATTCAAAAGCAAACTAGCTTGTTTTAAAATAATATGCTTTATTATTTTAACAGTCAACAGAAATACTCTTTAGAATATGTCTCAGAGAATCTAGATCTTGATGCTAGCTTTAAGACTAAAGTGTAAGTTTTTAACCATCCTTACCATTCAGTGTTTTCAGAAAATTGTCTAAGTGTCTATGGACAAGTGTAATATATACATTATAGGTCCACAGAATGATTTCAGAAATAATCAAAACACTTTATGCAAAAGAAAAAATGCATCCTGGAGACCTACTTAAAGGAGCACAGACCTTTATTTCATGAACAAATCAAAAATACAATACTGAAGAAATTAATGTTATACTAGTAAAAATGATACAACGTAGGAAGAAAATGGGTTGAAAGAACAGAAATGGAATCCAATAAAAAAAAAAACCTGAGTAAGTATCCATAAGCTTGGAATAGATAGAGTTGTTCAACACCTCACAGATCAATTTCAGAGGTGTTCTCATTGTGCTACAGAAATCACATATTTGAATCTATGAAACTTGTTACTGAAATTTTAATATCCTTGATACTGTTGTGTTTTTTTAAAGCACTATGATTTCCAAACCCACACACTGTGGAAACAAAGCAAATTCAGGATTTGAACAATGAGCTGAGAGATTCTGCAGAGACTCAGAACTGAGTGGAGCAAGAGAGAGAATCAAAAGTCTGAGTCCCCAGTCACGCAACAAAATTGAAAGCGACTGTTCAACATTTGATGGAATTGCCTAAGATGCCATCTGATATGATAAAACATGACAGTGACTCTCTTTTTTTATCTTTCTAGTCCACCTAAGTGATTTACTGGGATAACTAAATCTTACATGATTAAGTATCAGCTGTTGGTTTAAAAACCCTTGCCCACATTTTTAACAGAGTTCATTGGTTGTAGTTTAACTTATTTCTGGTGTTTCAGCTGCTGAGTGCTATAGCAATAAAGAATTCAGCTTTCAAGATAGAAATGAGTGAATGCTCACCCTTCCATGCATGACATGTTTGGCCTTAAACTGATTTAAACTCCCTAAACCTCACTAAACCTCACTGTCCTCGTCTGAAAAATAGAGACAGTAACACTGTCACTGCAAGGTGGCCAAAAGGATTTGATAGGATAAGAACATGGGTTGCCACCTCACCAGGGAGTCAAGAGTGCCTACAACAGCAACCAGGAGAATTGCATCCATCATCCATGTGGAATTTAAGCCCCCTCTTGATATAGAGGTGGAGTGACATAACCATCCCAGGGTCCACAGGATGGAGGAAGAGTATGTATTAGAGGGGACTTACTGATATTCTACTATGGAACCATTGTGATTAGTAATGGAAGAAATTGTAATATTGATGTGGAGAAAGTGGCCACAGTAGCTGCTGAGGGTAGGGAGAGGGAAGAAGAGATATGATGTGGGGACATTTTCAGAACTTGGAATTGTCCTGCGTGGTACTGCAGGGATAGGTGCTGGATATTGTATGTCCTGCCACAGCCCACGGGGTGGACTGGGGGAGAGTGTAAACCGCAGTGTAAACCATTACCTATGTGGTGCAGCAGTGCTCCAAAATGTATTCACCAAATGCAATGAATGTCCCATGATGATGAAAGAGGTTGTTAATGTGGGAGGAGTGGGGTGAGGGGGGAGGGGGGTATATGGGGACCTCATATTTTTTAAATAGAACATTTAAAAAAATAATAATGAGAGAGAAAAAAAGAACATGAGTTGCACTTGAATGTTAGTTCTATGACCATTATTCCCTCTCCTATACCAGTCACCAACTCAGTAGTGCTGCACGATAAGCAGTACCACAGCCAGGCAAACCAACAGGCTGATGGGAAAATTAAGGCTGGCCTTTTCACAGTGCTTAGATACTTGGCTCATTTTTCCTAACCCCAGTCCTATTTATCCCAATTTCTTCCCCTTTCTGATGGCCTGCCAGTAAGGTCCCAGTGTGCTTTGCAATCAAAACTTTTTGCTGTTAAAATGGTTCTCACAACTATTTGCTAAAAATTTTCTGACTCTTCCCACTCTTCAGGCCATCACTGGTATTATTGAGCCTGTCCTTTGCTGCTGTCCCAATTTATGGCTATGTTCTATGTTGACCGGATACTAGGCCCTTTTGGTTGTTAGAATTACCTAAATGTTTTAGTTTGCTTTGCTGCTGAAATGCAAAATACCAGAAATGGGTTGGCTTTTACTATAGGAATTTATTAGTTTACAAACTTACAGTTCTGAGGCAGTTAAAATGTACAAATCAAGGCATCATCAGGTGAGGCTTTCTCCCCAAAGACCAGCTACCAGTGATCCTGGACTCCTCTGTTACATGGCAAAGCACATAATGGTGTCTACTGGTCTCTCCCTTTTCTTCCAGGTTTTGTTGCTGTCAGCATCTGGCTTCCATGGGTTTCTCTCTGCTTCTGTGACTTTCTCTCCATGTCTTTCTCCATAATCATCCCACTTATAAAAGATTCCCATAAGAGGATTACCACCCAACCTGAGCCACACCTTAATTGAAGTAACCTAATCAAAAGACCCTTAACTTAAGTAACCTAATCAAAAGTTCCCACCCACAATAGGTTCATACCCAGAGTAATGGACCAGCTTTAGGAACATAATTTTCTGATGTACATACTGTCTCAAACTATAACAATAAGCATAAATATATTCTAGATAACTTACGTAAGTAAAGAACATGAACTTTAGTACATGGAATTGGGAACAGTAATTCAGCCACATAAGGCCTTTCCTGTGGAGGTGGAAAATGGGAGAGAAGCAAGATTTGAACCTGTTTCTGAGGTTGAGTACCAACCATATTGCAAAACAGTGCTGAACATTGACAGAAAGAAAAATAGTAAATAGGACCTAATATTACAAAACAGTGCTGAACCTTGACAGAAAAAAAGAATAGTAAATAAGGCCTAATATTTATTGAGCATATATCTGCATTGTAAATATTTTATCTCTTTCAGGCCCAAAGTTGACTTGTCCAAAGTCACCATGTTAATGAATGGCATATCTGAGATTCAAATTTTGGGTAGTCTGACTTAAAATCCTTTGCAGTTTCCACTGGACCAAACTGCCTCCACACTGCCCTCCAAGCATCCCTAGGCAAACCCTCCATGAGCACCAGTAGCCCCTAGGTGTGCTTGCCAAGAGCCGCCAGGTAAACCCACTAAGAGCCTGCAGGTGAGCCCTCTAAGGGACCCCAGGTGTGCACAGGATAAACTCTCAGCAAACATTCCCAGCAGAGGGAATGGGCTCCCAATAGAAGCCAAGGGGATGGACAAGGAGATTGAGAACAGGTAGTGAGCTGTGGGCTGAGGAAGAGAACTGGGAATTAAAGAAGCAAGAGGAAGAGGAAAAAACTGGTAGGCAGAAAAGTAGGAATTGGTGATCACAGCACTACAAACATATAAACATTCACTTGGTATAGCAGTTTGATACTATTGATGAATTCCAAAAAAGAAATATTGGATTGCATTTGTAAACTGATCATCTCCTCCAGGTATATTAGATTATATTGGATTCATAGGTTTACTTGATTAAGGAATTATGTAAACCTCTTGTGCCAGTAGGGCGTTTAGTCCCCACCCTTTGGTGGCTGGGGACTCACAGATAAAAGGCATGGCAAAGAACAGAGTTGAGGGTTCTTAATGTTGGAGTTTGATGCTAAAGCCTGGAACTGAGCCCAGAGGAACCCAGGAAGCCTGAACCCTTGCAGATGTTGGAAGCCATCTTGCTGCAAACATAAAAATTGACTTTTATGGGAGAAGTTACTTATGCTTTATGGCCTGGTATCTGTAAGCTCCTCCCCAAATAAATACCCTTTATAAAAACCAACCAATTTCTGGTATTTTGCATCAGTACCCCTTTGGCTGACTAATACACTTGGGGAAAACTGTTAGGTCATAAAGCCATATGCTGTAGGATGTCTAAACTTGCCCATTAAAAGATAGGGCACAAAGTTTCAACAAGCATGACAGGTAGAAGAATAGTAATCTCTTCAGCCCTCAAGGGTAGGACCTGAGAGAGGAGAAGCCTCCAGACATATCATTTCATTTAATCCAGCATGCCTGGGCCATGCAAATATAATCGTGAAATGAAAGATATTGGGTAGCCTAGGACAGATCATTCCCATGCCTCACTGGTCTCTTCCTAACTCTAATGGACTCCTGACACCTTCAAAAAGCTGAGACTTCCTCTGACTGATCCTTGGACTGAGGAATCTTCAACTAGGAATGCACAGAACTGAGGAAAGAAACATTGAATCAGATGGTTCAAACAATTGCCAAATCTGAAGGGATCCAATCAGGCAGCAGTTAACAAAAGCAAATGCTCGAGTGGAGTTCTGGGAAGATGGCATCAAAGTAGGGAAGCAGGGCTTAACTCCTTCACGTAAACAATGGAGAAAGGGCCAAAAGCTGTCTGAGGGACCTGCTTCATGGGCCAGCAGACAAGGACAGGACTACTAAACTCACAGGAGGATGAGGAACAGAAAGACGAAGAACCCAAAACAACAAACGTGAGTTACCAAACCCCATAGCAGCTGGGAAGTTTCCCCTCCCCAACCCTCAGGATGTTACGTGGGGGCAAAAACCCTGGCTCACTGCAGCTGACTGAAAGGGAAACAGACATCTTCCACCCTGTCAACTGTTACAAAGGAAAATGAAGGGAGGCAAGAGGCTGTTTTCAGTGACTTTGGCCAGCAAAGCCCACTTAGAATCTCAGCTCTGGCATACCTAAACATAGGAAAGCAGAGAATGAAAGAAACACCTCCATGGAAAGGTGCACCAATGAGCACCATCTGCTGGTCGATCTGGAAATTGTAGGGAGAAAAACTGCTTTTAGTCTCTCTTAACATGAACTCCTGGAAGAAAATCTGTGCCCCATTAGGGAATCACTGGTCTGATTTTAATAACTTAAGCTGGGCAATTTTAAATTGGAATAAGTTGAAACAAATATCAAAGGAAAGTTGTGGGGGGGCGGGATGGGAATAGGCAAGAGAAATTGGCCATTATAGTAAGTTCACCAAAATATTCAGATGCCTAGACATGGGCAAAAAATTATAAGCCATGCTAGTAAACAGGAAATGATGGCCCAGCCAAGGGAACAAACCAAATATCCTGAAGAGATATGGGATTTAAGAAAACTAATCAATATAATCACACAACCCTCCTAAATCAATTCAAAGACTTGAAAGAAAATATAACTAAGGAGATAAAGGATATTAAGAACACACTGGGTGAAAACAAAGAACAATTTGAAAGTCTGCAAAGAAAAGTAACAAGGCATATGGGAATGGAAGACATGATGAATAAAATTTTAAAAAATTAGAGATTGAGGAGGTTGTTGTTATGGGGGGGAGGAGTGGGGTGAGGGGGGTGGGGGTATATGGGGACCTCATATTTTTTGAATGTAACATTAAAAAAATAAAGACAAAAAAAGTAAATTAAATTTTAAAAAAAACATTAGAGGGAAGCGGATTTGGCCCAATGGATAGGGCATCTGCCTACCACATGGGAGGTCCAAGGTTCAAACCCAGGGCCTCCTGACCCATGTAATAAGCTTGCCCACATGTAGTGCTGATGTGTGCAAGGACAGCCCTCCCACACAGGGGTGCCCCTGTATAGGGGAGCCTCATGTACAAGGAGTGCACACCATAAGGAGAGCTGCCCTGCGCGAAAAAGTGCAGCCTGCCCAGGAATGGTGCTGCACACACGGAGAGCTGACACAGCAAAATGACGCAACAAAATGAAACACAGATTCTGGGTGCTACTGACAAGAATACAAGTGGACACAGAAGAATACACAGCGAATGGACACAGAAAGCAGACAACTGGGGGGAGGGGGGAGGGCAGAGAAGGGGAGAAGATTAACAAAATCAGAAAACCCTTAGCTAGACTGACAAAGATAAAAAAGAGAGAAGACAAAAATAATTTCAGAAACGAGAGGGAGGCCAGTACCAGTGACCCCATAAAAATAATCAAGATCATAAGAGGATACTATGAACAACTCTATGCCAAAAGAAAAATGAGACAACATAGATGAGACGGACAAATTCCTAGAAAAACACAAACCACCTATGCTGACCCTAGAAGAAATAATGATCTCAACAAACCAACACAAGTAAAGAGATTGAAATAGTCATCAAAAATCTCCCCAAGATGAAACCCCCAGGACCAGATGACTTCACAGGTGAATACTACCAATCATTCAAAGATGATCTAATATCAATCTTGCTCAAGTTCTTCCAAAAATTTGAACAGGAAAGAATGCTACCAAACTCATTTTATGAGGTCAACATCACCCTAATAACAAAATGAGATAGAGATAATACAAAAAAAGAAAATTTTGACCAATAACTCTAATGAATATAGATGCAAAAATCCTCAAGAAAATACTTGCAAACTGAATCCAAAACACATTAAGAGAATTGTTTTTTTTAAAGAGGGAGAATTATACACCACAATCAAGTGGGTTTTATTCCAGGTATACAAGGGTAGTTCAACACAAGAAAATCAATTAGTATAATAAACCATGTTGATAAATTGAAGAAGAAAAATCACATGATTCTCTCCATTGTTACAGGAAAGGCATTTGACAAAATTCAGCACCCTTTATTGATTAAAACACTCCAAAAGATAGGAATAGAAGGAAGCTTTCTCAATATGGTAAAGTGCATATATGAAAAACCTAGAGCTAGAATTGTACTCAATGATGAAAGACTGAGAACTTTCCCACTGAGATCAGGAACAAGACAATAATGCCTACTGTCAACACTGTTATTCAATATTGTACTAGAAGTTCTAGCTAAAGCAATTAGGCTTGATAAAGAAAAGAAAAGGCACCCAAATAGGAAGAAAGAAGTAAAACTTTACTATTCACTGATGATATGGTCCTATGTTTAGAAAATCCTGAAAAATCCACAAGAAAGCTACTAAAATTAATAGGCATGTTCAGCAAAGTAGTGGGACACAAGATTAATATGCAAATTCAAGGCATTTCAGTACACTACTGATATGCATTCTGAGGAGAAAATCAGGGAAAAAATTCCATTTATATTAGTGACTAAAACAATCAAATATTTAGTAATAAATTTAACCAAAAACATAAAGGACGTGTATTCAGAAAACTATAAAATATTGCCAAAAGAAAACAAAGAAGACTTAAATAAATGGAAGGACATTCTGTGTTCAAGGATTTGAAGACCAAGTATTGTTAAGGTATCAATTCTACCCAAATTGATTTGCAGATTTATCACAATTCCAATAAAAATCCCAACAGCTTTCTGCAGAAATCAAAAAGCCAATTATCAAATTTATTTGGAAGGGTAAGGGACCCTGAATAGCCAAAAATGTCTTAAAAAGGAACAAAGTTGGAGGACTGTCACTTATGGACTTTAAAGCATTTAACGCATATTTCTGGGAAACGGATGTGGCTCAAGCAGTTGGGCTCCCATCTACCATATAGGAGGTCCAGGTTTCGATGCCCTGGGCCTCCTGGTAAAGGCAAGCTGGCCTGCACAGCTAGCTGGCCCATGCAGGGTGCAGGCCCATGTGAGAGTGTCATTCCACGTGGGAGTACTACCCTGCTCAAGAGTGCCAGTTGACGCAAAGAGCTGGTGCAGCAAGATGATGCAACAAAAAGAGACACAGGAGAGATGATAAGAGATGTAGCAGACCAGAGAGCTGAGGTGGCACAAAAGAATGACTGCCTCTCTCCCACTCTGGAAGGTCCCAGGATCAGTTCCCCGAGCTGCCTAATGAGAATACAAGCAGACACACAGGAACACACAGCCAAGGACACAGAGAGGAGACAAAGGGGTGAAGGGGAAGGGAATAAATAAATCCTTTAAAAAAGTAAATAAATAAAGCATATTACTTAGCTACGGTGGTAAAAACACCATGGCACTCACATAAAGCCAAACAGATTGACCAATGGAACTAAATTGAGAACTCAGACATAGACCTTCACATCTACAGTCAAGTGATTTTTGATAAGGCTGTTAAGCCCATTCAGCTGGGTCAGAACAGTCTATTCAACAAATGTTGCTGGGAGAACTGGCTATCCAAAAGAAAGAAAGAAGACCATGATCTCACATCTCATATAAAAACTAACTCAAAATGGATCAAGAACCTAAATATAAAAGCAACAACCATAAAACTCCTAGAAGAAAATGTAGGAAACAGCTTCAGGATCTTGTGATAAGGTAAATCTCACACCTGAAGCACAAGAAACAAAAGAAAAAATAGACAAATGGGACCTTCTCAAAATTAAACATTTTTTCACCCCAAAGGACTTGGTTTGAATGGGTGAATTCAGTCAATTCAATGAGAGAAAATATTTGGCAATCACATATCTAATAAGGGTTTAATGTCCATGATAGATAAAGAGATCATACAATTCAACAATAAAAAGACCAACTACCCAGTTTAAAAATGGGCAAAAGAATTGAAAAGATGGTTGTCCAAGGAAGAATTACAAATGGTGAAGAAACACATGAAAAAATGTTCTTTACTAGTGATTAGGGAAATGCAAATTAAAACTACAATGAGATATCATTTCACACCTATTGGACTGCCCACGAGTAAAAAGTCTGAAAATTGTAAATGTTGGAGAGTGTGTGATGAGGTAGGACACTTATTCACTGTTGGTGGGAATGTAGAACGTACAGCCACTGGTGAAGGACTGTTTGGCAGTTCCTAAGGAATTTGAATATAGACTTGCCATGTGACTTGGCATGTCTAGGTATGTACCCAGAAGAATTGAGAGCAGTGACACAAATAGACACCTGCACACTGATGTTCACAGCAGCATTATTCATTATAGCCAAAAGTTGAAGACAACCCAAGTGTCCATCAACTGATAAATGGATAAACAAACTATGGTATATATACAAACATAGCCTATTACGCAGCAGTAAAAACAAATGAAGCTGTGAAGCATATGACAACCTGGATGAACCTGGACAACATTATGTTGATTGAAGCAATCCAGACACAAAAGGACAAATACTGCATGATTGCTCTATTATGACTAAATACAGTGTATAAACTCATGGAATTAGAATATAGTCACCAGAAAATAGAACGAAAGTAGAGACTGGAAAGCTGATGGTTAATCTATACAGAATTGATTAAAATGTTGTTTATAAATCTTTGGAAATGAAATGAGATGTTAAAAGGACATCATGCTGTTTGTGACTAGCAGTACTATTATATAGGTATGAGGGTGGTTGAAAAGGAAAACCTAAGGACATTTATATAACTAGAAGCAAAGTTAAAATATACAACATATGTAAGACTGTTTTTAACAAAATATAAATACAAATAAACTAGAGAGATAAGGAAACAGAATAGCGGCTATGTATGGCAGGTGAAGCATAGAAAGATTGAGAGGCATTGAGTTTTGTTTGGTTGGTTGGTTGGTTTTTGTTTTTCAGTTTTGTTGTTACTGTTGCTGGAATAATAAAGATGCTCTAAGAATGATTGGAATGATGAATGCCCAACTATGTGGTTATACCAAATACCACTGATTTTATACTTTGGATGCATTTATGCTTTATTAAATTATCAATAAAATTGATTTGTAAAAAAATGATTTTTTAAAAAACAGAACTGTCCAAGACAAAGAGTGAACCATAATATAAACTATGTACTATAGTTAATACTGTACATTATGATAATATTGGTTCTTCAGTTTTAACAAAGTGACCACACAAATGCAAAGTAATAATAATAGAGAAAACTGTGAGGTTGGGATGCAGATATATAGGAACTCTGTACTTTCTGCATGATTTTTCCATAAAACAACAACTGCGCTAATAAATTTTTTTAATGTTAAAAAAAAGCAAATGCTTCCACTAAAAATAATGTTGATGACTCTAACGGGTTCCTGGTCATCTGTAGATCCATAGCATACCCAGCAAGAAGCCAGGAAAACAGCAAACACCCCAGGGAAAGGGAATGGAGTGAGACAGTGCTCAGCCTTGATGCTTGTGATTCTGCATCTATAGAAGCCAGACATATTCCAGGTCCAACTGAGGTTGTTGATACGTTTCCTAACCAGGTCAGGATTAGCTCAGAAATTGGTGGGCCTGAAGAGGGGAGGGAGCTCACTGACTCAGTCTAGTAGATGGTCAGGCAGGCACAGGTGAGAGTGATACTTTTCCCAATCTCTTGAAAATACACACAACACCACATGAATATGTGGCATAGTTTAAAGTCCCCTTCAAGATTAGGCCCCTTTCTTGCTGTCCCAATCCATTGCCATGGTTCCCATGGCCTCTAACAATATTCCATCCCAGCACAGGTCATGGATTTTCCACCACACTTTCTGGTGACTGCCCTGTCTCTGGATAATTCCACTTAGCCAATTCTGGAAAACTGACTTGTCCTGCAGAAGCAAGCCAGGAAGCTGCACCTTATTTGATCCTCATTACCAGCAAATATGAGACCAGGAAGAGGTATTGGCAATCAATCCTCTGCCACCGTACTGATGTACTATCCAGAGGGGCTGGTCACTCGATTTCTATGGAACCTACCAAGGACTGTAAATCTGGGAGGAAAAATGGCCAAGAACTGAGGCAGCATTCTGCAGCCCAATGCTGATTTTGCCATCCTAAATTGCTACCCACCTGTGATACCCGCCTATCCCAGGTCTAGGCTGATTTTTACAGTGACTCCCTAGTCCTCTGTCCTCCTTTCTTTAACAGCTGAGAATAGCATATCCAAATTTTTTTTCTCAGCCCTGCTTTGACCAAAAATGCACTTTCCCAGAATCCTCCCTTCGCACTCAGTATCATATCAAATTCAAATAAATCACAGTTGACTTTAAAACCCTCCAGCAACTCATGTCTGCCTACATCAACTCCCACACTCTTCAGTTGCTCCTGTCATGCGAACCTCCTCACAGCCTATTTCCTCCAGTACTTGTAATTCCTTGCTTTCCTTCCTTCCTCTCTCACCAACCTGTATCACCCTCCCATCACTCCCTATCAAATTACTTACTTGAGAATAAGCAGAAAAGGTTGAGTCAGGTACCTTGGTTCATATTCTTACCTTGCTAACTCCTAAGTATGTAACAATAATAGTACTGATAACAACAACCAGCATTTATTAGGCACTTTCATGTTTCAACACATTTAATCCTCACAGCAACCCTCTCAGGTGGATTCTATCACCATTCCCATTTTTTAATGTGCCAATTCACCAAACCTCTCTAAACCCCAGTTTTCTCATTTAAGAACTAGTAATAAAATTTTGTCAATTTCCTTCATCCTGACCCTACTGCCAAACCCACCTGGTTCACTAAGTGGGTTAGGCAGGAATCTTCAGTCAGCCAAATCAAAAAAAGAATAGTGCTCTTCTCCAGCAATTAAATGACATCCCTTTCTTCTCTCCCCCACAATGCATAAGCACTAAGTACTAGTTCTTTCAAAAGGAAGCTGTGCTTCCTTTTTGTCTGCTGTGTCCCAGAGATAAAATCATTTTCAGATTAGCATCACTGTTCCATGAGACTCAGAAACAGAAACAGGATTTTACCTTTAGAAGTGGTAGGTACCTGCCTACTAAATGTGAACTGAGGCATTTCCCAAAACAATCCTGAAATTGCTGAAATTCCTTCACTATGAGACAAAGCTTTTCATTCCAGGAGGCCAGGCTTACCATTCAAAAATCACTGGATGAGCGAACACTTTGATAAGACACCAAGTTAAACTGTACATTACTGGTTCCATAGCTTTTCTTAGCAGTAGGGGTTGCCAGAGATAATGGGAATACCAGAGAGGAAAAAGGGGGAAATTAATGAAGGCAGAAATATAATGGTCCACTTGGCTATCTGGGCCAGAACACCATTCCTCTCTGTACCTAGTATATAATAAATGTTCAATAGAGACAGAATGCTTACAGCAATAATCAAGTTGAAAAACGGTAGTTTTCATATCTCTTCAGAAAGAAGATTGATGAACTATGATTACAAGTTACCTTTAGTTAACCTAAAGAATTTACCTTAGTTTAAAAGGTGATCCACCTCTGACACTATTTGATAATAAATGTGTATGGAAATGTGCATCCACTGTTCCCTAAAGTCATTGAATATTACTAATATCTTATATCTTAATTATATAATATACTATATGTCATATAACTGTATATTATACTATTATATAATTATATATAATAAATATTATATATTTATATTGGTATAAATTCATACCAATATTTCCTGTATTTCGAGGTGAAGTAAAATATACCATTTCTAAATAAATGGCATCTAGTTGTAAAAATTATTTTTTCCTCTCCAGTGAAAGAAAAAGAAAAATGATCTAAAATAATTTTCCTGAAATAAATACATGCACACCAATGTTCATAGCGGCATTATTTACTATTACCAAAAGTTGGAATCAACCCAAATGCCCATCAACAGATGAATGGATAAACAAAATGTGATGTGTGCATACAATGGAATACTACTTAGCTATAAGAAGGAATAGAGTACAAGCACATGGGATAACATGGATGAATCTTGAGGACCTTATGTTGGGTAAAGCAAGCCAGACGTTGAAGGACAAATACTACATGATATCTCTGATATGAAATAAGCAAACCATCAGTCTCAGAGAACTAGAGACTGGATGATAGGCTTATAGGAAATTGCGGGGGAGAGGAAGGTTGTGAGTTAACACCTACATGGATGAAATCTATGATAAAGAAGAGATAAATAGTTGTACAGGGAAGGATAAGACAGGGGCATAGGGATAATATTGGGTGGGGATTTGCAGGCTTGAGGGGGGCTAGGGTTAGGAGAATGGGTCAGATGGCCCAAGGAATTGGGGGGAGTACTGGGGGGGAACAGATAAAAATGGGAGATTGTCGTGTACATGGTTGAAACTATAATGTTGAGAAAACTCTTTAGAAAATATAATACAGAAGGGTTACCTGTTTAAGGTGCTTAATGGGGGGAACCTGGCATAGGGGCAGGCTTCTAGGGAGTATATGAGTGATCATCTTGTCATAGTGTGTTATATCATTGGGTAGAGACCCATACAATGAGTGGGACGGGGTATCCCCATCCTGAGGAGGCCTGACGTTCTCAAACATAGGGAAAGGTATCTCCCCAATGGGGGCGTACAATCTAGTGTGTCAAGACCTCAGCATTGTTACAAGTATCTGTGAATGGTCCTTCAAGCAGTGAAGCTTGGTTGTCACTATGGGCCCTGAGGGGAGGGGGAGAGAGGAATAAAATAGATGGAAGCAGGGTAAGTGGGGGACAGTGGAAGTGATCCACAAGATCATGCAATGATGGATATAGGACATGTTAAGTTTCACCAAAAATATATAAAAGTCTATAGGCTGAAATGAAAACCATAATGTAAACCATAATATAACTAAAAATTTAGAAAATAATACAGTCTAAAATATAAACCATAATGTAAACCAAAATAGAACCATGTTTGGTAGCTATGTTTCAATATCTGTACATCAGCTGCAGCAAATATAACATGAATATGTAAAAAGATCATTGCTGGGGAAGGGGGAAAAGGGTTTGATGTTGGCTATATGGGAGTCCCCTATATTGTATAGGTGACTTTACTGTGATCTAAAACTTTTTTGAAGACAAAATTAAAAATTAAAAAAAAAAGGATGTGGACACTGAGAAAGGAATGAAAGAAATTGCCTTGCCACTGTACATACAGTGTGACACCTATTACAGTGATGAAAGGCAAAACATCAAAAACAAAGTTTTATGATATTTTTCATTTTTTAATACCCCAGTTTATTTTTTACTTTATTTTAGTGTTTCTAAATTAGTATGTATTCTATTTCTAATCTTTAAACCTATCATTATTATTTCATTTCCTAATAATTGAATTTGGCGATATATTAGGCTATATTTTTTAAGAAGTTGTGGACCACAAAGGGATTCAACTATGGCAGGGGAGGAACACTGGTGTGGGGTGTCATTGATGGGGTACACATGGTTGGAAGGGAGTTCTCCAGGGCATGTATATAGGGTATATAAAAATGTTTGGATATTCACTGCGTATTTTCACAGTAGTTACAGTTACAAATGACAACTGAGGGAATGCTGAATTCCTAGCCAAGTGAGCTCTGTCACATTCCCCAATGGAACAGCAACAATACCCTAAGTGCAAGGACAAAGACCATTGAAGAAGGATGGTCCAATGATGAGCCCTTAATACTGATTACTATGCTTATGAGCCAGTGTGCCTGAAATTTCAACTAGGCCTAGAGCTGCAGGGTATCTAAGAGTTACCCCCTGAGAGCCTCCATGTTGCTCAAATATGGCCACTCTCTAAACCAAACTCAGCATGTAAATGCATTATGACCCCCAGTATGGGACATGACTTCTGGGGATGAGCCTCCCTGGCGCCAAGGGATTACTACCAATCATGAGCTGGTGAGGCAACTAGAAAAAGACCTCGAATAAAAGGAGGATAATGGTAAAGACAAGTGAGTTTATATGGCTAAGAGTCTTCAAAAAAGAATTGGGAGGTCATCAGAGGGGTTGCTCTTAAGCACGTCTCAGCAGGATCCCAGAGATAGCCAAAGTAGATACAACCCCAGGTATTGGTGATCCTGAGGGCTACGGAGACACACAGGTTCTACGGTCATGGCAGATGGCCCTGGAGTTCAGTGCCTTGTCAGTGGGCCCTACTTTGTAATTTATGTTCCTGAGTGTGATGGAGTTGGACTCAGATGTGACCTTTCTACACATGCCTCTTCTGTCACTTTTATTGAACCTGTGGTTACCGCTAGGGTTGGTGTATACTCAGGAGGCTTGAATCTCTGGACTGGCCATGTGCCAGCTGGGCCCTGAGCCTCAGCAGTGTTGTAAATCCTACTCACTGGTTCGTTATACTTACCCAGGTCAGCTAATAGGGAAGTGAAGATGGTCAACCACCACCTCAGGCACCCGAGAGTGCCTACAACTGCAAGCAGGAGAATCACATTCATCAACCATATGGGATCTAAGCCCCTCCCAATTTAGAGGTGGCATGGACATCACCATCCCAGGGTCCACAGGATGGAGGAATAAAATATGGATTAGAGTGGACTTACTGGTTTTCTACTATAGAACTATTGTGACTCTAGCAATTGAAGAAATTGTATCATTGATGTGGAGACAGTGGTCATGGTAGTTGCTGAAGGTAGGGAGAGGGAAGAAGACATGTGATGTGGAGGCATTTTTGGGACTTGGAGTTGTCCTAAATGATATTGCACGGACAGATGCAGGACATTATATATCCTGCCATAACCCACTGAGTATACTGGGGGAAAGTATAAACTACAATGTAAACTATAATCCGTGTGGTGCAGCATGCTCCAAAATGTATTCACCAAAAACAATGAATGTGCCACAATGATAAAAGAGGCTATTGATGTAGGAGGAGTGAAGTCGGATGGGGTGTGGGTTATACGGGAACCTCTTAAATTTTTTAATGTAACATTTTTTGTGATCTATGTATCTTTAAAAAAAAAAGTAAATTAAATTATATATATATATATATATATATATAGTGTTGTGGCAGGCAGCCTTTAAATGACTGCCAGGGACAGGCTCCCTTCCTGGTATTCATGCCCCTAAGTAATTGCATCCCCTTGTGCATGAGCTGGACTTACTGACTTCCTTCTAAAGAATAGAACATAACAAAAGTAATGAGATGAGCTTATATAAAAACTGTGGTTTCTGTCTTGGGTGTTCCCTCTCTTTTTCTCTCTTCCTCACTCACTCTGAGGAATTCAGCTGCCAAGTCTGAGGTGCCCTATAGAGAAGTCCACATAGTAAAGAATTAAGAGAGGCCTCCAACCATCAGCCAGCAAGAAACTGAAGCCCTCTGACCAACCAGATGCTAGAAATGGAATCCTTCCACCAACTACATAAGTGAACTTGAAAATGGGTTCTCCAGTTGAGCCTTTAGATGAGACAACATCTCTAGCTTACAGCCTAACTTCAACCACAAGAAAGAACTTGAACCAGAGGCCCAGATTCTTGAATTTTATGTATCAGCTTGGCTAGGTTATGGTGTCCAATTGTTTGATTGTTTTGGGGAAGGTATTTCATAAATGTGATTCTTATCTACAATCAGTTAGCTTTAAGTATAGGTACACCCAGCAATGTGGGTGGGCCTCATCCAATCAGTTGGAGGTCTTCAAGGGGAGAACTGAGGGTTTGAGAATTCTGCCTCAGTACCATACTCTCCACTCCTCCCTGACCTCCCCTATGGACTTGGACTAAAGCCTTCAACATTACTCATCCCAGAATTTCCAGCCTCCTAAAGCCATATGGAATTCTATTTTGCCTGCCGCCACAATGGTACAAGACAATTCCTTATAATCAATCTCTCTCTCTCTCTTTCTCTCTCTTTTTCTCTGTGTGGGTGTATATATCTTTCCTCTGCCTCTCTCTTTATATATATATAAATTCTCTGGAGAACCCTAAGATACTGACCCATAGAAATCATGAGATGCTAAATGTTTGCATTTTAAGTTACTAAGTCTCGTGGTGATTTGTTACAGAGCAACACCTAATAATACAAGAGTCTTGTATATTTTTACTCCTTTACTTTTAAAGTTACTAAGGATTTAACAGTCACTTTCAGGATCATAAAAATAACTAACGTTTTTAATGGGGTGCAAAACATCAGACAAGTTATAGCTTCCTTGTTTTCTGTTACTTTTTCTTATTCCAAAAATAAATAAAAAACATTAGAACATTATGGTTTTATAACTCACAAGCTTCTGTTTTCTTTAATTGATTTTGGTTTTATGGGTTATGCGAGATAGTCAATTTTAAAATACCAGTTTATTTATATATCTCCCTGGGAAGCATCCAGAGGCTTTCTTTGAGAATCACAACATTTCATAGTGTAGAGAAATCATCCAGACCAGTGGAAATTTAAGCAAACTGAGCGTCAGAGGGGTTAAATGACTCTCCTGTGGTTTGGCAGAGCTCAAATGGAAACCCCCATCCTCTGACTCCCAGATCATTGCCTTTCCATCTCACTATCTTGAAAAACTAAGAAAGCATGGTCAGCTCTAATAATCTTGTTCACTTTGCCCAAATAAAAATAGAACATCACCAGAGAAAAATTAAGATGCCCTACAGCAGCACAACAATCCCTGGTTTGTTGTCATCCTTTTCAATGTGCAGTCTGCATCTCAACTGCAAATGGCTAATTGACTGATCAGTTTATAAACACTCCTGATTTCACAAGTAGATTTTATGGGACAAGAGCTCTCCTTGGGGTTAACTCACTCCACTCTTTGCATAGGCTAATTTAAATAGCAGTGACAATTTAGCTTGAAAGGATAATTACAATATTTCACCTCCTTTTATCTCAGGTTATGTAAATGAGGCTTTAATCTTCTCACAGTTCATATTATATTAATACAGGGAATAAAAAGATCTCGATATATTGTGTGCTATCAATCATCCTAGAAGAACATGCTCAAACAAACCTGGTGGGTACAAACTGGGCTAATTCCCATAATCGTATGCCATGTGTATTATCAACAAGTAAAGAAATGGGCTTATAGTTTGGCAGAGTTCTTACTTGGACCTTGTGAGCTGTCGTTTTTATCAGATTGCAAAGTTTGGGGGGTTAATTGACATTCCTTCAGCATTTCAAGAGTATTTACTGGGCAATTAGGGATATCCCTGAAGAAGCAAATAAAACTTCTGCCCCCATTTAATCTATGATTTTTGCATCCTGCCATAAAAAGCAATGATAAAAACCATAACGCTGGATAACAGAACCTCACCTGTACCTAATCCTCTACTTTTCAGTACAGCTTTTAAGGGAGACTCTTGTCTCTCACAGTTTTGAGTTGTGAAATGTAATGGTTAAAGAAATGTAGCATCATCGAATTTAGTAAGTATCAGGAAGAAGCTAGCAGATAAGTTTTAACTTCAAGTCATTTAAAAAGAAAGTCAAAATAATATTCTATATCTACATAATGTTAATACAACATTGTATATTTAAACTATAGTTGAGAGAGAGAGAATAACTAAAGTTGTTTTCTATGGTACCTCAAGGTCTAGTTCTCCCAGGAAGACTTCCATGATTGTCTGAATTTTAAATAATCACCCCTTCAAGTGTATGACCTCAGGACATTATTGTGCCAGTGAAAGGCAGTTTGTGATAGTGATTCAGAGTAGGAGTTCTGTGAAAAGACTTCCAAGTTTCAACGTCTACACAGGCACTAGAACTCTGAACTCAAGATTTTAAAAATCTCATACGCTACAGATCAAGTTACCCAGGGCCACAAAGAACCCAGTTCTGTACATAACAACTTATCTACATACTTGAACAAGAATACTGTTGTAAATGTTCTGCTCTGATTCAGTAGGAAGCTATTCCTTCTGAAAATGCTTGTTAATAACTTAATTAGCAGAGAAACTCAGCCTCATGAGAATCTTTTTTTAAGACCGAGTTCTAATTATATTACATTAACTCCAATGTCCCCCCCAAGCCTCTCTTCCTATATACCATATATAATTTAAATACATACTTTATAGATAGACAGTACACTATGTAGAAGTCGGTCCAGTCCAGAACTAACAGAACGCTGACCTTCAGTTGCCTTGATTCCGGAAGAATCATCTCAAGTAGTCTACATTTGGGCCCAAACAGACTTTCCAAAGGAAATCGATCCCATGCTGGTGCTTGACTCACATTTACAGGGATGGATGGACACCCAAATGTGGGGAAAGGAACAGAGGGAGCTCTCTGACCCTGTATTAGCTGCCCTTGGAGTAAATGATAAAGGGAAGAAAGCAGCTTTTAAGGTAGTGCCCCACTCTTCTTTTCCATGTCAGAATTCCAGGTTGTTTTGCCCCCAAGGTCTCTAGGTTAAGGGCTTGGCAAGGGTCTGGTGGCTGGAAGGATTCCCCTACCTGAAAAACATATGAATGCTGCCCCATTAACCATTTCAAGATTTTGTTGAATAAATAAAGGAGAATTTAATTATTTATTATAAAAATTCCAATGCTATTACTCACTAACCGTGGGCTTTAGAGCAAGGAAATTAACCTCCATAAATCTCGGGGATAGTGTTTGCCTTGTAGATTGTTGAGATAGTAATCTAGAGAGATTGGAATGCTCTGGGGCATCCATAAACATTAGCTCTTGAGTGTTTATTGTGTCCCAACTAGGACCAACACCTATTTTATTTCTCTTTATCCTGATAACAACCCCTTGAGCTATAGACTGTTTCCCATTTTACAAATGGGGAGAACCAAGGCTCAGAGAGGTTAAATAGGAATCTCTCCTGACACACTGTTAGTGAGATACAGAGCTTTTGTCTGAACCCTGGCCACCTGGGCCCAAATCCCATTTGCCCAACATCTATGAAAAATCACAGCTCTTGTACTTCTGGTAGGTACTCAGTTCAGTTTCCCATAATTTAATAATACCTAAATATAAACATATCTATCTCCTTCATTGAAATGCTAAGGTTCTTTGGGGCAGGAATTGTTTCTTATTCATCTTCAGATTCCAAATAACCTAGCATAGCACTTAGCACATAATAGACGCTCAATAAATTTTCTTGAAATAAAACGTTGGGAAGTTTGCAGCTCTCCCATAGGAACTCTTGCCCTTCATTATGGAACAAATTGTACTAAAAAAGAAAGGCCACAGATTTCCTTGAGCAAAGAAAAGTGTTAAAAGATGAGCAGACACTATCGTGGGCCCTGAGCTGTCACGGTGAAAACAGAAGTGAGATTCTGCCAGAGGCATCTCTCCTCAAGCTATCAATCAGTACACACTTTTTGGTAATCTTATTGACCTTCAGCTAACCTCATGATATTAGTGGCTTTCAAACTAGGTCAAGCTGATTTCTGGCATTCAGACAGAACCCTAAATGTGACTGTCTAACCCTAAAGGATACTATTTCATGTTGTCCGTAAAAATTCATGGTGCTCTAATAGACTGTACTGTCACACTTAAGTTCCCTCAAAGGAAAACCTGCATTTTTCAGCTCCTCCTGAGAAAAAGCCGTTTGTGGATGTTGTCCCTCTCTGGAGCCAAATAAATGTTGGAAATGAAGTTAACCCTTAAAGTGTGAAGTGGTGAGAAATTTACTTTTTGTTTAATTTTCTAAGTTGATTAAAATGACTTTTTAAAGGTTTAAAGACATTGACAAGTAAGGAAAGCTCTGAGAAGAACAACGAATCAATGAGTATTGCCCTCCCCAACAGCTCTGAGTTAACTTTCTCTAATCGGTGGAAGTATATCACCATGGTAATGCATGTACTGTGGGACCCAAAAAAAAAAGCCCAGTAGGCTCATATGCAACCTCTTTCATCACTCCTCTTTGCCCCAAGCAAAACCCAACATCATTGCACTCAACCAGAAATTATATCCGTTCCTAATTTTTTCCATGAATAAAGGTCTTACAATTTAGCTCAAGTGAGACTATCCCAAGAAATGACAGACCCACTAAGCTCTCATGAGCATAGTCTAAATTCATTCAGAAACCTAGAGGGGAAAAGAAATACCATAAGAATTTCACTCTTAGTTTCACCGTGAAAATGGTTTACAGCAAAATGTTATTTTCCTCTCAGGGGTCAATCTGTTGTTTTTCCTTAAATACTTTACATAAACTTCCCCTGAGCAATAGAGTGGCAATTGTAATATATGAGAGCATATATTTAGACTCTTAAATGTCTTCTCAAAATAACAAAACATTATTAAGCTTTAACTTAGAAAAAATAGTGAATAGTTTAAAAAGGCCTAGCAATCCATGACGGGACTTTTAAATCCAACATTCTCCCTTATGCATCCTGCATGACAGTGGACAATAAATGGCTATAAAGTGAAACTCTGGAAATAACAGTTATAAATCAATGTTGGTGAGTCTTTTGTAAAACATGATAGAGGAAGCAATGATTTTAATTCTGCTGCCCTGAGCTGCCTCCTTCAAAGAGAGAATATTGTACCAGTAAGATGATTTCTGAAGAGATCACTTTACACACAGATCTCGAAACCCGTATTTTTTAAAAGATTTATTTTATTTATTTATTCTCCCCTCCCCTTTGTTGTTTGCACTCTGTCTGCCCTCTGTGTCTGTTTGTTGTGTGCTCTCTGTGTCTGCCCATCTTCTTTTTAGGAGGCACTGGGAACTGAACCTGGGAGCTCCCTGTGGAAGGGAGGTGCCCAATCACTTGAGTCACATTCACTCCCTTAAAATCCATATTTTAAAAACAGCAAATATAATGTATAACAACAAGCATGTCAAGTTGTTATTTATGTTTGTATTTTATAAAAGAGCATTTTTAGAACTTTCTTAATTTTGCTTTTCCATTGACCCATGTGATGGTTTGACACTGGACGGATCTCAGAAAGTCATGTCCTCAGAGCTAACCCATTCCTCCAGGTGTGAACCTGTTGTAGCTGGGACATTTTGATTAGATTATTTCAGTTAAGGCCTTTGATTAGCTTACTTCAGTAGGATACAACCCAGTCTGGGTCTTAATCTTCTTAATGGAATCCTTTATAAACAGGAGGAGACAGGGAGCTACAGAGACAAAGAGAAACCGCTAGAAGTGGAGAGAGGAAGCCAAGGAAACCAGGAAGCTGAAAACGACAAGATCCAGATGAGAAGGGGATGCCACCATGTGCCTTCCCATTTGACAGAGGAATCCAGCATCACTGGCAGCTGGTCCTCAGGGAGAAAGCCCGCCTGATGCCTTGATTCAGACACTTTCACAGCCTCAGAACTGCAAGCTTTTAAGTTAAGAATAAATCCCCATAGTAAAAGCCAACCCATTTCTGATATATTGCCTTGGCAGCCTTTAGCAACTAAAACAACCCTTGACCATGGCATTCCAAGTGTTCTCAGCCAGACCATTTTCCAGGCAGCCCTATCTTCATCAGGACTGGGAATCAGTTCACTTACAGACCTTGTTATGGAGCACAATTTTGGAGAGGGGCCAATTCTTAACAAAATTCATTTGCTCACTCAACAAAGAATTTCTGAATACCTCTTTTAAGTTTGAAGGAAAGAGGGTAGTTTTGGTGCCTATCTTTGCCTCCAACATCCAACCTTTTTCTATGACACCACACTTTCTTTCTTCAGACACTAAGTGCCCACACATGACCTTCTTGTGGCCACTTGTTCTCTTCTCCCTAAAAACCTGACTTCCGGAAAAGCTCTTACACCCTCATTCCTTACTCTAGTGCCTAGAGCAGGACTTGGGTCACAATTTATCAATTGTCTTTGTTTATGTATTTACTTACTTACATACTTACTTAGAGTCAGCACAACATACTTGCTGATTAAAGGAATAACTGATGAATGAACTTTATGATGCCTATTTGAATAAATAAATAAAATTTGCCCCATCTCTGGGTTCTGTGTTTTCAAAGTAACTAGGAAGAATAAGGTTCTTTTCTTTCCTTTTTAGAAAGAGATCATACATTTGGGTAGAGGAGTCCTGAAGGAGAGAGGTAGAAGAATCCAGGACCAAACAAAATTGCATGTATCACTGTTGGGTTGCTTTGCTTTACTTTGGCCACTTTACTAAAAGATGGAAGATATGCCTGCTCTATAACAAAGTTGCTTGCAGTATATAACAACATCATGCATTCACTGGGCAGGGAAGAATTCAGCACTGTCATTTGTTCTTGACTTTTATAGTAATACTTAACAAGAGGACCTTATGCCAATTATTTTATAAACTAAATCCTAATGCAGGGCTTGAATATGTTATAATTTTGAATCTCTCTCTAATTGAGGTACTTTACATGTACAATAGCTAAAGCTAACTAATTTAGGTAACATTTTATAAATAAACGATTAACTATATATCATAAAATGACATACCCTATTCTCTCTGCAGTCTTCACCAGAAGAAAGCCAGGCTGCTGGCCAGATTGACCTCCACAAATGGTGAGGTGGGGGGTGCAGCAGCTCCCTAAGTGCAGGCAAAGTTCTCTAGTGAAATTGCCCTGCAATTTCAGAGCCTTTAGTAATCAATTTTCAGAAAACTGAAGTCAATGTATTATCACTATTAATGTGTTTGGGAGAAGGTTCACATGCTTTGGAGTCAGCCAGAAAGAGCTGTGGATTTCTGTTCTATCTCTTTCTAACTATAAAAAGGAATACTAATTTTCCTAGATAAGTTATTTAATCTCCCTAAGTCTTAACTTCCTCTTCTGCTCCAAAGCTTGTGTGAGGAGATAGGAATAAAGTGTCTGGCACTAACACTCAATAGATGTTAGCTGCTAGGAAATTGATGGAGGAGGTGGTAATCGGGGGAGGGGTGGTAGTCATTCATGTGTCTGCACATAAAAAATGGTCATCTGAAAACAAGAAGGAACAAGGAGGGAAGAGGAGACAGCGCCTATCATGTGCCAGGCATGAGAAAATGAGGCCCAGGGAAGCTTAATGCAATTTGTCGAAAGTCATTTAATCAGGAAGAAAAAGAGCTGGGATTTCAACCTAAGTCTGTGACTCCAAAGACCAGGATCATTTTGGTATAGAAGCCTAGTTTGTAAGAACAGCTGATCTTTCAACACAGCCCAAGATACAATCTTCATAGCAAAGCATTCAGCTGGTTCTCACTAAGAAAAAGATTTAAGCACTCTAAATTTCATGTAATGGCCAATCAATCATGGTAGCATTATGTGGCCATATTATCAACGTCTTTCACATTGCACTCATATATTTAGGCTTCACCTCAGCATTATGCAGCAGCAGAAAATCATTCCCTTTTGATAACATTCACTGATGTTATCAGTTAACTGGCGACATTCAATTAGTGAAAGGTGAAGTTCTTCTATTAAAAATTACTCCAGGACAGATTTCTAAATCTCCCAAAACTGACCACAAACATGAGTGGCCTTTCAAAAGAGTCAATTTGTGCTGAGCTATTTGGAGTTTGGGCTTTCAAAATGCCAATACTTTTTATATTTCCGTCTTTTCCACTTCGAATGTAAGGGTTTCATCATATCCTTGCTCATGTTGTGCCATGTTTATAACTTTGATGGTTCACAGGAAAGCATGTGGAATTTGAGGTTGCTTGCAAGATAGACAACATAATAAATAAGAAAAATGTAAATGAAATTAAATCACAGCAAGGGAAAATATAGGCAGATTGAAAGACAATGCCAGGAGGTAAAACCAAACAAAGACATGAAGGCAATAGGATCTTCCAGAAAATAATATTGAACCAAAACTAGACAGGTGAGGTGCTGATGGCCAAGGAGTTACCTCTTTAGGTAAATTCCTTTAATTTCAATATCCATATTTTTTGAGAAAAGAAAAAAATGTATCAATTCATCTGAAACAAAATTTCTTCCTGAAACTTTAGTCTATACTAGAGCTATCCAATAGAAATACAACATAAGCCACATATGTCATTTTAAATTTTCTAGTAGCCACATTTTAAAAGAAAAAACAGAAGGTGACACTGATTTTGATAATGTCCTTTTTAACCCAATGTATCACATCAACATGTAATCAACATAAAATATTATTAAAGAAATTTTTCTGTTTTTTTTTTTACATAGCAATTTGATATTATTGATTAATTCCCGAGTTTTGGGAGTTTTGGAGTTTTGAGCTGGAGCTCAGGAAGTGAACACACAGAAGAGCAGAGCAGCTTAGCCCAGAGATAACAATGCCCTGGGAAGATAGGAAACCAGGAAGCCTGAACTCTTGGTAGGTGTTGGCAACCATCTGCCCCAACACGTGGCAACAGACTTGGTGAGGGAAGTAATTTATGCTTTATGGCTGGTAACTATAGGCTTCTATCCAAAATAAATACCCTTCATAAAAGCCAACAGATTTCTGGTATTTTGCATCAGCACCCCTTTGGCTGACTAAAATACCTATCATGCCTTCAAATTACGATGTGTATTCTACACTAATGGCACATCTGAATAGAGACTAAATTTTCATTGGAATACATAATCTATATTTATACTTCATAAAATGTACATTGAAAAGTAACTTTATGTACCCATTATTCTGAATATATTTTAAAATTTCCAAAGCTGAATATTATTATTATTTAAAATCAAATAAAATTAAAATCCAGTTCCTCAGTCACATTAGCTGTATTTCAAGTGCTGAGTTGCCACATGTAGCTCCTGGTTACCATATTGGGCCGCACAGATCTAAATGAAGGTCTTGTCTAGGCCTTCATAGGGAAGAGACTGGGTACCACAGAATGCAGTATCTTCAGCAATTTCCCTACAAAAAATTTATTGCTTAGGACAGTTTCATATAGCATTCCTCAATGTAAGCTGAGAGCATAATGCCAAAGTCCAAATCAGTGGTAATCAGAAAGCCAACACAATGAGGTACACCTACGCTCCTCTCTGATGATTTGGACTGTAAAAACTTCTCAAGATCCTCTTCAATCTACTTTATGTCTGTAACATTTCCCTTGATAGAGCTCTTATTCACAGACCAAAGAGGATAATATTAGTCCTGTCCTACAAACACTGCTAAAGGTAGTTGTTCAGTATGAAAGGAAATGACACTAGACAGTGAATCCAAGCAGCATAGAGAAATAAAGATCTCCAGTAAAAGTAACCATAAGGGTAAGTATAAGTGCCAGTACTGCTGTGTTGTATTTTTTGGTATGTAACCCCATTTTTTACTTCTTACAGTCTCTAGAGTGCAGATGCATAAAATGTAATGATAAATCTATTGTCTGGGACATATAATGTATAAAGGTATAATTTGTAACAAGTAAAAGAAAAAGATGGGGAAACAGAACAGTCTCTGTTTATGCTGTTGAAGTTAAGTTGGTATCAAAGCATATTTGATTATTATAGTTTTGGATGTTAAATTTAAGTTCATGGTAACCAAATGAAAATATTTGAAAAATAAATACAGAAGGAAATGAGAAAAGACCCAGAATGGTACAATACAAAAAATCAAATAAATCTGAAAGTAGGCACTAATAGAAGAATAGAAGGACATAAAAAGTATAAAACTTCCAAAGACCAAGTAGTAAAATGGCAGAAGAAAGTAGCTACTACATTATCAGTAACTACTTTAAGTGTAAATGGATTAATCTTTCCAATCAAAATGGCAGAGATTGGCAGACTGGACAAAAAAGGAAGAACCAGAGTCTATGTTACCAAGATGGCAGAGGGTGATGCCTCAGGGTTCCATCCCTCCACAGAAGCTTTGAACTACTAACAAGAACTGATGGAACTGATGGAAGCATCTTTCTAAAAGCTGCATAACACAGCTAAAGAACTGCAGTAAAGGGGCAAGCTCCAAATCACAAAGAAAGATTATTTAAAAGTGGTGGGATTGTTTGGTGTTCCTCCCACATCCATTCACTGGCTTACCATGCCCACAGCCATATTCCCAGTGTTGGCCCAGGTCCTAGTTCCAGAGCAAGCAGAGTAACCCTCATGAACATATTTAGAGCATGTACATCGGGCTCTATCTGTCTGGTGGTGGTCTGAGGGACATGCCATCCCAGAATTTGTCCTGCATGTAGAAGGTAGCTCAGCTCCCCTACAGAATGTTGTGGAAGAACACTCAGGTAATGCTACCTGAGGCAAGGATTTCTGCTGTAGAACATACAGTACAGTGTCCAGGAGCATGAGAAACTAATTCCTAAGGAAGAGGAGACATTAGGAACCGTGTAGACAGAGGAATTCCTAGAGCCACATATGCACGCACAAGACAAGATGTATGTGCAGAAAGGATCAGGGAGGCCCTTACACTTTAACCTGGAGCACTTTTCTAAGCTCATTACATGGATAAACTTTGCAGGAAAACACTCAGGTCAATCTGCAAAAACTGAGCAAGGTGTTTTCTTCTGTTCCTTCTTTTTTTTTTTTTTTTTTAATCTCCTGGCATGCAAGAAAATCTCTGCCATAACACAAGATTAAGGAACAAATGCCTTAGAGTCTAAATTCCAGGCACACCATGGAAAAACATCAAAATGTCCAGGTTTGAAGAAAAGATTATAAAATATACAAAGAAACAAGAAATTATGGCCCAGGTAAAGGAGAAGATTAAACTATTAGAAATCATCAGTGGGGAGGATCAGACCTGGGACATTCCAGAAAAAAGTTCTAAAAAATAGTGCTAAATATGCTTAGAGAAATAAAGGAAAACATGTTCAGAGAACTAAAGGAGAACAGGAAAATGACAGATAAACACAAAGAGAAAATCAATAAAGAGATGGAAATGATGAAAACTTAAGGATGCAGCAACAGCAGTGCTGAGAGGAAAATATATTTGCACTAAACACTTAAATTAAAAGGGAAGAAAGACTTCAAATCAGAGACCTAACATCACAACTGGAGGAACTAGAAAGGAAGAGCAAACCACACCTAAAAGGAGAAGAAACAAATATTAGACCAGAAATAAATGAAATTCAGGATAAATAAAAATTAGAGAGGATCAATAAAACCAAAAGTTGATTTTTTGAAAAGATAAAAAAATTCAAAAATCCTTTAGCTAAACTGACAAAAAAAAAAAGAGGTGTTAAAAAAAAAACTGAAATCAAAAATGAAAATGAGGACATCAATATTGACACCAAAGAAATAAATTGGAATGTGAAAGGATATTATGAACAACTATAGGCCAATAAATTAGATATCCTAGATAAAATGGACAAGTTCCTAGAAACACACAAACTACCTACACTGACTAAGAAGTAGAAGATTTCAATAAACCAATAACAAGTAGAGATTGGTTCAGTAATTACAAACCTCAAACGGGGGGTGTGTGGGAAGGGGTGTACGTAGGGCATGCCTCTAAGGCAGATGAATGTGTTCAAATGTTCATGCTGCGTGGTCTAGGTGGGTGGATACCTACACAATAACTGAAAGAATATTAAATTACTATTCTGGGGAGTCCTGCTACATACTCTAATAGAGCTGCAAGAGTCCCCCAAATACATAGGCAGTGCCTAGCAAAGAAGGAAAGAGCATTATGTTAGGCCCTTCATACTGATGATGGTACTCATGAGCCTTTTCTTGTAAAATTTGAAACTTAGCCTAGTATTATAAGTTACCTAGCATTTACCACCTGAAAGCCTCCTTGCCACTTTCTTAAGCCAAACTCAGCATAAAAATGCAATACTTTCCCCCTGGCATGGGCCATGACTCCCAGGGATGAGTCTCCCTGGCACCGAGGGATTATCACCAAGCACCGACTAGCGATACATTTGGAAAAAGACTTTGACCAAAAGGGAGAAGTATTAAATACAAAGTTTTTATGGCTAAAAGATTTCAAAGTGAATCAGATCATTCCAGAGGTTGCGCTTTTACATATCTCAGTAGGATCTCATTGACTGTCACAGTAAGCATTGCTTCAAACAGCAGGCCATGGGAGTTCTAAAGATATCTAACACTATGAGTAAGGCAGACAATCTCAGGAATTCAGCACCCTGTCATTGGGCCTTAATTTGGAATATATGCTCCCCAATGTATCAGAGTTAGACTCATTTATAATTTCCCTTCACATGGCTCTTCCGCACCTTTTATTTGAACCTATAATTAGCAGTATACTTGTTAAATATACAACCTAGAGGCTTAAATCTTGGATTTGTTCATATGCCAGTTGAGCCCTGAGTCTCAGCAAAGTTGCAATACCTATTCTTCAGTTTATTGGACTCACCCAGGACAACTAACAAAAGGATGATGATGGACAACATCTATCCCAAGAAACAGAAAGTATCTACAACTGCAAGCAAGACAGTTTCATCTGTCTGCCCCATGGGATCTAAGCTCTCTTGGTCAGAAACAGAGTGAGCATCACCATCCTAAAATCCTCAAGATTGGGGAATGAACAATGGACTAAAGACTTATTATTCAATTATTATTCTCTTATAGACTTATTACTCTTCTAGCAATGGAAGAACTTGTTTCATTGTTATATAGGCAGTGGCTGTCAGAGGTTATGAGACAAAAGAGAGAGAAGAACAGGTATAACACGGGGGCATTTTGGGGACATTGGAATTGTCCTGCATGACATTACAATGACAGATACAGGCCATTATACATTTTGTGAAAACCTATAAAATTGTGTGGTGCAAAGTGTAAACTATAATGTAAACTATAGGCCATGGTTAGTAGCAATGTTTCAATATATGTTCATCAATTGTAACAAGTGTACCACAATAATGAAAGATGTTGTTAATGCGGGAAAGTGTGGGAGGGAAAGAAAGTGGGGTATATGGGAATCCCCTATATTTCTGATGTAACTTTTAAGTAATCTAAAGCTTCTTTAAAACTGAGAAATAGAAAATAAATAAATAAATAAATAAATAAATAAATAAATAAATAACTCTCAACAAAGAAGAGCCCAGGACTAAATGGCTTCACTGGCGACTTTTATCAAACATTCCAAGAAGAATTAACACCAGTCCTGCTCATACTCCTCCCAAAAAAATGAAAGAGAAGGGGAAATTTACTAACTCATTCTCTGAGGCCAGCATTACCATAAAACAAAGCCAAGTGAAGACACCACAAGAAAAGAAAATTACAAATACCCCTTATGATCTTAGGTGCAAAATTTCATTCCTCAACAAAATACTAACAAATTGAATCCAGCAACACATTAAAATAATCATATACCATGATCAGTTGGGATTTATTCCATGATGCAAGGGTGGTTTAACATAAGAAAATCAATGTAATACATCACATTAACAGAACAAAAGAGAAAAAAAAACCATGGTGATCTCAATTGATGCAGAAAAGACATTTGACAAAATCTAGCACCCCTTCTTGATAAAAACACTCAGAAAATTAAGGATAGTAGAAAACTTCCTCGACATAATAAAGGACACATATGAAAAACCTATAGCTAACATCATACTTAATGGTGAAAGACTCAAAGTGTTTCCCTTAAGATCAAAAAGAAGACAAGGATATGACTGTCACTACTGCTAGTCAAACACTGTAATTGAAGTTCTAGACAGAGCAATTAGCCACGGAAAACAAATAAAAGTCATCCAAATTAGTAAGATAGAAGCAAAACTATTTATAGAGGTATGATCCTTTTTATGGACTATCCTGAATATTACACAACAAAGCAACCACGGGCTAATAAGTGAATTAAGCAAAATGGCAGGGTACAAGAACAACATGCAAAAATCAGCAGTGTTGTTATACATTAGTAATAAAAAGTCTGAAGAGGACACCAAGAAAAAATTCCATTTACAATAGCAGCTGAAAGAAAATCAAAATTCTAGAAGCAAATTTAGTCAAGAACATGAAGGACTTGTTTCGGAAAACTGTAAAACATTGCTAAAAGAAATCAAAGGAGGAAAGTTGCTGTGGATCAATCGGTTGGGCTCCCATCTACCATATGGGAGGCCCTGGGTTCGAGTCCCAGGGCCTCCTTGTGATGGCAGTTTTGCCTGCATACTGCGGAGACTTGCCGGCTCACAAGCACCACAGAGAGCTGACTCAACAAGGTGATGCAACAAAAAGGGAGACAAGTAAAAAAAAAAAAAACCCACAGAAGTGTGCATATTGAAAGGACACAGAGAGCAGACAACAAGCGGGGGGTGGGGAGGGTTAGATAGATAGAGAGATAGAGAGATAGATACAGAAACAGAGAAGAATGCACAGCAAATGGACACAGAGAGCAGACAGCAAGCAAGCTGCGGGGGTGGGGGATAAAAAAAAAGTCAAAGGAGACAAATAAAAGGACATTCCACGTTCATGGATTGCAATACTAAATACTGTTAAGATGTCAATTCTACCCAAAGCAATTTACAGATCCAACACATTCCCAATCAAAACTCTACTAGCCTTATTGGTATAAATGGAAAAGTCAATCAGCAAATTTATATGGAAGTATAAAGGGTCCCAAATATTCAAACCATCTTGAAAAAGAAGAACAAAGGTGGTGACTCAAATTTCCCAATTTTTAAATGTATTACATAGCTATAGTAACCAAAACAGCATGGCACTAGCACAAGGACAAATATATAGCTCAATGGCATAAAATTGGGAGTTCAAAATTAAACCCTCACATCTATGGTCAATTTATTTTTGGCAAGGGTGGCAAATTCATTCAATGGGAAAAGAGTCTCTTCAACAAATGTGCTGGGAAAACTGGATACTCAGTGCAAAAGAATGAAGGTGGACCCCCACCTCACACCACATACATAAATTAACTCAAAATGAATCAAGGACCTAAATGCAAGAAACTAAATCATAAAACTCCTAGAGGAAAACATAAGGAAGCATCTTTAGGACCTTTGGTTAAGCAAAGATTTCTTAAACTTTATACCAGAAACATGAGCAACAAAAGAAAAGAAATAGATAAATGGGATTTCATCAAAATAAAAAATTTTTGTGCATCAAAAGACTTGATTATGAAAGTAAAAAGACAACCTAGAAAATGAGAGAAAATATTTGGAAACCACCACATATCCAGTAAATTTTAATATCTAGAATATATAAAGAAATCCTACCACTCAACAAGGAAAAGACAAAAGCCCAATTTAAAAATGGGCAAAAGACATGAATAGACACTTTTCAAAAGAAGATATACAAATGACCCATCAGCACACAAAAAATGCGCAATACCATTAGCCATCTGGGAAATGCAAATCAGAGTGAGATTCATTTTACACCCACTAGAATGGCTATTATTAAAAAAATAACAAGTTTTGGAGAAATATGAGGAAAAGGATATCATTCATTTTTGGTGGGAATGTAAAATGGTGCAGATGCTATGGAAAACAGTTTGGTAGTTCCTCAGAGAAGTTAAGTATACAATTACCATATTATCTGACAACCCCATTTCTAGGTATATTCCCAAAAGAATCGAAGCAAGGACTCGACCAGCTATTTGCACAGTGATGTTCATAGCAGCATTATTCACAATTGCCAAAGTGGAAGCAAATCAAGTGTCCACCAACAGATTAGTGAATAAACAAGATGAGGTATATACACACAATGAAGTATTATTCAGCCATATAAAGGAATAAAGTTCTGATACATGCTACAACATGGATGAACCCTTAAGACATTATATTGAGTCAAGACACAAAGGGACAAGTACTGTATGATCTCACTGTTACAAAATAATTAAAATAAGCAAATTCATAGAGTCAGAAACTAAAATACAGGTTACCAGAGGATGCGGTGGGTAGGAAATGGGGAGTTAATGCTTAATTGATACAGAGCTTCTGTTTGGAGTAATGGATGAGTTTTGATAAAGATGGTGCTAATGGTAGAACAATTCTGAATGTAATTAGTACCCCTTGATCGGATATTTGAAAATGGTTAAAATATGCTCTTTTAGGTTGTATGTATGTCACCAGAATAAAAATTTTAAAAACCATGGAAATATGCAACACAACCTGAGACCATAATGTAAACAAAGCACTACAGTTAATAGTATAAATTATAATAAAAATAGTAGAAATATATAATACAATAATATACAATATATATAACAAAATATCACAATAATGCAAATATTAATAATAGGGAAGACTGTGTGTGATGGAGGGGGTATATGAGAATTCTGTACCTTCTGCATTATTTTTCTGTAAACCGACAACTTTTCCAATAAAAAACACATAATATAATAATAATACAAGCAAGCAATATAATAATAATACAAATTTAATTTAATTTAAATGTCAAATTTCATTCATGAATAGATGTAGTAGTTCACTAATAATCTCAATTCCCTGATCTCTCTAATCCAATTATGGAAGTAGATGAATTCACGCATATTTACGTCAAGAGTTAGATGAAGGAGAAATGACCGAAACTGAAGCATAACAGTAAGCAAAATAAGAACCTAATTGGAATTCCCAAATGGAAATATAAGGAAAATTTCCTCCTTTTTCTCCTCTGCTGTTCACTAAAAATGCCAGTTCTGTCTATAAATCAGTTTACAAGGAAACTTCCATTTAAATTGACACATCCATCTCTAGAAGAGAATCCCGTTGGGAAAGCATCCTCTAGTTCCACATTGACTCCATTGGATCTCCTCCGGCAACCTGAGATGATTATCTACACTATGGGGTGCATAGAATAAATAAAAGTTAAATGATTATCAAAATGTGACCAACATCTGAGCAAACAGCATGCACCTTGGTAGGAGGCATATCGGTATTAAGGCAAATCACATCTGACTGTGGAAATAAACTTGTGAGACAGGCTGGTGCTGGTATCCCAGCACAGAACTCTTCTTGGGTTTGTTCCTAAGAATGATTCCAAAGGGGTTCAACAGCACCTGGCCCAGCCTTCCAAGGCTTCCCAGGGCTGGTTGAAACAACCTATTGTCTCCACCTCCTGTCATAATTTTCAGGGCTATAAATGTCAGAGTCCATAGTTTTTGAACTCTCAAGTTCTTATTGGAAGGGACATAAGGAAACAATATTTGTGTAATTTAAGTATGAAGTCTGAGGTGGGAAGAATTTTTTATTTGTCTCCACAGTTAAGCAGGGCGAGAGATGTTTTGAACACACAAGGCTTGAAAGGAATGAAATCTCCCTTAAAGGGGAGTTAGTGGAGGGAGTTATTGTATTCCAAGCACTGTTTGGAGAGTGTGAATCTTCCCATTTAATCCAGACAACAACCCTGTAGGGTAAATCCTATTATCATCCCCATTTTACAAATTAAAAAAACTAAAATCTAGAGAAAGTAAGTAACTTTCCCAAGGTCACACAGCTAGGAAATGGGGAAGTGATTTGTTAACCCCAGGCAGAAACTCTAGAAACTTCCCTCTTAAGAGCAATGTTATAGTGCCACCCCATGGGCCTTCTGGAAAAATCTACTTGACAAAATGAAATCCAGTCACTAAGAGTTGAACCAAAATTTAAACACCAGTAATGGAGGAGAGGATTAGAAAGGATCAATGGTCAGTACAGAATCAAATGCTAGACGATACTAAATTTTTACTTGAATTACAGACACCAAACAGACAGCAAACCTTGAACATTAGAAAAGAAAGAATATAATCAACAAAAGTTGGGAAGTAGAGGATGGAAAGGTATGCGGAATTGGGAGAACATTGGCAGAAACTCAAACTCCAAATATAGTTCTCAAAACAATGTAAATTATTCCAATGTCTTAATGTTTTTCATAATCTCTTTTCTTATCATCAGTGGAATCATTGAGGAAATATTTCTTCTAGTGAAAAATGAACATCTATTGAAAATTCCACCTTTTCTTCATTTTCTTTTTTTCTTCTGCTCAATTCAAAAACAAGTTCATACTTTTTTAAAGAAGTACAAATAGTTTTTATCCTGTTTATAGAAGTATATATAGAGCTATGTCTGGAATGATGTTTTCCTAATATGAATGGTGTTTATTTCTCGATAACAGTATTTGAGGGATTTTATTATTATTTCATTTATTCAATTGTCACAAATTTATTGAACACTCACAGTATGCTAAGAATTGTTATCGTCTCGGAATAAAGCAGTGAACAAGAGAAACTCCGGTAAGACAAGGACAAACTCAGGAAAGTTTGTCTTTACAAACTCGGTCCTTGCCCTCACAGAGCTTCTGTCCTGAAGCAGAGCCAGACAGTAAGCAAACAAACACACACACATACTACCATCTCAGGCAATGAGGAGGGAGAAGGGATAGAGAATGTCTGGTGGGGCGATTTTTACCAGGGTAATCAAGGAAAGCTCTCCAAAGTGGTACCATTTAAATGGAGAAGTGAACGAAATTCAAGAATGAATCACACCAAGATGTGAGAAAAGCATTCCACAAAGAAAGAAAAAGAAAAGCTGGTACAAGTGCTCTGAGGCAGGAAGGACATAACAAGTACTGAAGGATGCCAGTCAAATCCAGTACTGCAGCTTGCAAACTTGAACCAAGTCTCCAGTAAGCATACCTAATTTCATCCTTTGTAATATAATGGTAATATCCAAGTTTGATCTAGCTTTGATTCCTCTTCATTCTTCCATTGCCTCCCCTCCTCTTGTCCTCACAAAGCACTCGCTGTTTACTGGAATCAATGTTCTTATCACGTATTAAGTCTTGAAATGAGCAGATGACTTGTCTTTTCCCAGATCAGTGATTGTCCAAGTGGGGTCTGCTAAATGCTTACTTAACCAAACTAACGGCAACCTTGAAAGTTTTATTGACATTAAACCCTTTCAAAAGTATCTGACAACCTGGCCTGAAGCATAAATATACTGTGTGAATTTCCCTCATTAATGAGGCAATTAATCATGAGAATTAACAAACTTCATTGAGAACCAAGTGGGCTGGTGTGAAGACAGAGCTCCAGGCCTCCCCTGAAATCTCCAGTCAAGAAAGGCAGCAGCTCGCTGCTGAGGAGGAACCGGTGTGACTGACAGCTCTGTTTATTGATTTTGGGTTTTCAGAGCAACTCCCAGGAGGCAGATATCAGCAAGTCAGAGGCAGAATTTGATGAGGCAGATGGGACCCTGAGGGAAAACCTCATAAGGCAGAGCGGGGAAGTGCCCCCTTCTCTGACCCGCTCAGGCACAATGCGAAATGGTCTGTTTCTCATTTTCACAGAGATTCATTCCCACCAGGCTGCATTTGAAGAATATGACAGCCCAAAAGAGTCTTGATCTTTGGGGGAAAAAATGAAGCTTCTGAAGCACAGCCTTTCAACTGCCACCAACTGGCATGTGCTTCGGGGAAGAAGGTAGGAACAAAACCCCTGGTAGCAGGCTCATCCCGCAGCCACCATTTGGAGCGTCCCAGGCATTAAAGGTGAGCGTGCGTGCGTGTGTGTGTGTGTGTGTGTGTGAGAGATTCCTCTTTTCGGCAGGTGAACAGATTCAGGTAGTGTTTCTCGGGATAGATCTTTGTTAAGGAGGCCCCTCAGATAACACACCACATCAGTTGCCATCGGGGACAGATGGTGCAATGATTCAAAGTGAAGAAACAGCAGGTAGGGTCTGTCTTCTAAACCCGCAGTTCTCAGACACATTCAGGTGGAGGAGCACCTGGGAGTCATGGGGGCTTTGCCACACACACAAAATAGTGCTGTGTTTCATTCCATCCTACAAGATAGGAAACATTTCCCTGGCATGAAATATGGCAACATTGCATGCATGCAAAGTAAAATCACAATCAGAGACATGCAGGCCTCAGAAATAAAAAAAATAAACTGTCAGTCTAAGAAGGCTGCATGCTTCTTGGAAAGTTTTTCACATCAACATCCTCTCGATGCATGTGCATCTCATCCCAGTTAGCTGTATTTACCCATTAGCTGGTGCCAAGGTTTTAACTAAGAATTAGGGGGAAAATTTTTTTTAATTGTAACCATTCCAATCTAACTGCTAGTTTCACTGTTTTCTGCAATTCACAGAAAGTCCCCTTTGTTGGATTCTAGGAGAGCTCCTCTGTCTAGTGTAGTCAAAGGGATCGCAGTGTGAGGCTCAGATCCTTCTCTGAGTGCTGTCATGGGACCTTTTCTCCCCTTGCTCACCACCCACACCTCCCTACTCCCACCAACCCCACAGTCACTCCTGACGTCGTTCCTAACATCTCTAAAAGGAGTGACAGAAGCACCTGGGATTGTGGCAATGTCTACCAAGTCCATTCTCTCTGTCTCACAAATTAATCAAACTGAAGCTGAGCACGTGGCTGCCCAACTGGCGGACATTACTCTGGCAGGCCTGAGTCAGAGGTGGGATGTGCCTCCTCCTCGTTGTGCCGTCCTCCCTTCTGGGTGGCTGGACTGGCTGTGACACCAATCCAGCACCCACCATAGAAAAGATGATAAGACCCTAAGGCATGGCAGAACAACAACTTGGAAAGCAGCGGCTCTTCACATCAGGACTCTTCCCTGAGAGAGAAACAAACTTCTTCGTTCATTAAGCCATTGTATTGTCTGGTCTCTGTTGCAGCAGATTAGTTTTGCCCTATTTAATACCAAATTAATCACAAACCCTGTGAATATCCAGGAAATGCAAACATTAATTGCTCTATGGCTCCTAGCTTCTTGTTTAGTCCTTTCCCTGATTTTCTAACCTCTCCTTTTCACTTATTTAAATCCCTTCTCTCCTTTCAGATTTATCTCAAATTCCACCTCCCCCACGATGGGAGCCAGCGATACTGGCAGTCTGTTCCACAGAAATCTCATGAATTTAAATGCCTCCTACAAATCCTGGCCCATAGGAGGTACATTGTCAATTCTCTCCCAACACAACAAGATAAAGTTCTTTTTGTGAACTTAAATTTGACCCTGAGGATTCTGGCTTGGATGACCACCTGGAAGGTGTGCCAGTCAACCAAGACGAAAAATGGAACAGCCATAGAGAGAGGTAGGAAGATGCGCTCAGGAGGGAAGTTCTGCCACCTGAGCAGTCATCCAGAAAATTAGCTGGTTTTTGGAGAGAAATTGAAATATGCCCTAAATATAAGAAAAAAATCAGTAAGGGAAAAAACTAAAGAGAGCCAATCTGAATTAAAACCACGATTCACTGTGTCATAGAGTCAGAACTGGAAAGGAGAAGGAGAAAGATTATCAGAGAACAAGCCACCAAACTTACTGCCCTTAGTTTACACTGAATGCAATGGAATAATGCAATTTACCAAAAAAGCACTGTAACTGACAATGAACAAAAATTTAATTCCAAACCCCATTGCTCTCTATTGGTCTGTAACCCTCAGCCAATCACTTTTACCTCTCTATAGCTTTGGTTTTTTCATCTGAAAAAAAAAAAAATCCAGGAATGATTAAATGAGATATCATTGCCATGACAACCAAATAAAATAAGGCATATGACAGTGACATGTAAACAAACACCAGAGATGTGTGAGTTTTCATACCACACATTGCATTCAACGTGAGTGGGACTGGGCATGGTATCTCTGTAGACAAGGTGGTGTGGGCTGTGAGGTGGGATAAAAATAAGTTTAGGCCAGGATGAGGTGCTGAAATAGGAACCTGGAAAGTAAAACAATAGAAAAAGCTGACATTTTTATAAGCACACCCTTTACTTCTTGTCTTTTGTCTCCCTCTGCTTTCCTCCCAGGTCCTGCCCCACTCACAGTTCAGTCTCATGCAGACCCATGAGCAGATGAGGGTAGGAAAGGGACCCTCACAAGGAGTAGAAGTCAAGTTGGCATGTTGTATACATCAAGGAGAAGTTGAACAGAAATGGTTTATGAAAGCGTATAGCTTAGCAGATGCTGTGGTGTCAAGAATAAGTTTCCATGAATTTAAAGTGTTTTGCTTAATGAAGCCACTACCTAACCCACCAGACTCAGCTGTTATAGGATTCATAGTCCACAATTCATTTGGTTGCTAAGTATTTATTAAATCACAAATATGTACCAGGCACTGTGCTTGACATTATTATAGTTTAGCAGGGTTTCTTACAATTCACAAAATTAGAAGTTTAGCTTCAAACCCAACACAGGCTCTGCCTTCAGGTAAGGCAGTCGTTAATCAGGAAAGGACAAAGCAAAGTCAAGTCTATTCCATTTGGAAAACCTCCAGAAAACTATATTCTTGTAACTCCATTAGTCATTAAACAAATATCTGTTTAATACAAGCCATTTCCAAAGCACTGTACTCAGCATCTTTTAAATTACAGAGTTCACAAAAACCCAAAACTCCTGTTCTTTAACTAGCATTAGGAGGAAATTGTACAGCACAGAGACTTCACCTCTTTTTAGTGAGTCATGAGGCTAAGGTTGCAAACTGCTGCTCTAGATCATACAGGATCTTGATAGAAGTTTTTGAGTTATGTGGTTACTAATGCTTTGGGAAGACCAATCTAGATACAAAGTAAAAATAAAAAAAAAAAGAATTGGACTATTAGAATTGCTATGTTGATGCCAAGAAACTGTTAGGATCCTATTGCAATGGTCCTGCCAGGATATACTTGGTAGCTAGTATCTGAAGAGGCCCTTCCAATGGAAATTCACACCCTGTATAGGCCCCTCCTCTTGAATCTGGACAGACCCTGTGACTCATCCAACCAGTAGATCATAGCAAAAGGAATTTCCACAGCTAGGTCAAAGAAGCCTTGCAGATTCTACCTTGTCTCTTGGAACACTCATTTTGGGGGAAGCCAGTTGCCATGTAAGAAGTCTGATTACCTTGAAAATGCCATGATATGAGGAAGCCTTAGATAGCCATGTGCAGAGACCACATGGGAAAGAGGGATGCCCAGTCAGCCTCCTGTCCTACTAGCCATCACAATACAGACCCGAGAGGTTCCTGAAGAAGCCGTCGGACACCTAACCCCGCTGAGTGACAATCCACAGTGACGTCTGACTGTAACCTCCAGAAAGATCCCAAGCAAGAACTGTCCAACTGAGTCCAGCCAATCCACACAAAAAAAAGAGAAATAATAATAAATTTTTGTTTTATGTGAATACACTTTTGGGGTGGTTTATTATGCATCTATAGGTAATCAGAATTATCTGTAGGAAATATTGTCTGATAACTACATAGAAGAGTGTTCTAAATCATGTCTGTTGTCCTTGATGATAATATTAATTTAAACATATATTAAAAACTTGCTGACCAGGGTACTGTTGCCACAAGATTGTTTCTATTGTGAAATAACATCTATTAGTGAATACTAACTTAATCAATGACCAAACATGGAAGAGCCACAGGACCTTCTCTGAATTTGAAGGGAATTTATAGGATGACTCATTATCACATATGCTTTGTAAGATACTTACATTCCTCTGTAACTCTCTATATCTACATCCTTCCTAGAGATGTATTTCTCAATCCCTTTAGTATCATCTTACTCCTTAAACATGGAGGAGATTGAATGCCCAGTTCAATCTCCTCAGTGTGTTCCTCTCAGTTCTCTCAATCTCTGTGTTCCTATTCAGCTCATGATCATGGGCAAAGCAAGGACTTAACTTCCTTGTTCCCGCGGTGCTCCCAGGCCAGTGATGGATGGAGAGGGCACAGACAGCTTCAGTGTCCTCTGACTGGAATCAGAAACACATTCAGTGTTCTGGAAGCCAGAGGAAGACCGAAGAGCTCTTGCATATTCTGTGTGTGTGTGCCTGTGTGTGTCCCACCTAGGTTTCCTATGGCTCTCAGGATACTGTTTGAGACATTGCTACAAGCAAGAGGATTATGAGATTCTGTTACCAGCATCAGCATTGATTTACTTCCCGCCCTAGACAGGCTCTATAGCTTCCCAGGGACATAATCCCCCATTTTCACCAAGGGAAAGGTCCTTCTGACAGAGGCATGGGAAAGTCTTTTAGTTTGCTGGCACAAACCTGAGATTCAGCCCAAGCACAGACAGCTTAGTTTTCAGGCTTTAGTTCACCGCTAATGAGTCCACAGCCTCACCTTAAGCCATAAATTCTTCGTCCCTGATTTAACTTTACCCAGACAGCTGAGCCGTTCCTTGGGTGCTCTCATATGAAATGCAGTTCAGTTTCCTTAGTTAAAGCTGACTTCTGTGAGTTTCCGTGTTGCTCTCCAATCGAATCAGCAAAATATAGTCTTCTATTATATATCCCTTTTCTTGCTCCAAAAGAAAACTATACTTTGGATCAATAGATACACCTACTCTTATCTATTACAAAAGTCAAAACTCTTTACCCACTTTTCTCCCACAGCACTTAGCTTATATTTAAATTAGGGTCCTTTCCACATTCTGCTTTTTACTGAGGCTCTTTGGGAATTTGCCTACCTCCTCCACCAGCCTAGCATCCATATATGGCGCAGGGCCCAATGGAAGCTTCTGAATTTTTACTTAGGGTACGTTAGGGGGTGATAATCTGGTTGGAAGGAGAGGCTGGGGATTTATCTTGAAGTTCCATTTGTGTAGCAAACACACACTGGCTTTACTTCAGCTGTATATATTTTGGGGAGTTGCTTGAAGCTACTTGCTTTGCAAGCTCCCTGTTTTTACTTCGGCTCTTTGTTCACTTTGGATGGCTTTAGGAGAGGGGTGGGAATAGTGGGGAGAAAAAGAACCCTTGAAGTGCCAATATCCAGAAACATGTCTTGTTCATAGTCGTATGTCACAGAACACCTACCATAGCACAGACAATAACTGCCAATGACAATATTTGGCTATAGAATGACTCACTGAGATAAACGTATGATGCAGAGAAACAAAGCCTGAGAAAGCACAAGCCCACTCAGCTGCACCTAGTGCAGGCTCGGTCCATAAGATTGCAGTCAGGCATTTCCCAAGGTGAACTCGTGGAGGCCTATAGAAATATTTATTTTAAAAATCCAGTCTAGTACTAACGATTCCACCAATCCCCAGGAGACCTACCATGGGTCACCTTTAGGCAAGCACCTAAAAATTAAAGAAGCAATGTCAGCGCTACCAAGTGGTAGTCACACATTAGAACAAATCTAGCCTCGTCCATTGTCAGGTGCCAAGCACTCCCCATAGGCACCTCACCCATTAGCCTGGCAGTGTCTGGATCCAATACCCTTCAGGTCTCTAAGTAGCAGCTTCACAAGGGTAATTGAAAGGGTATTACTGGCTGTCTATTTATCATCTCCTGATCACCTAACATACCCATTACGATGAGCTAGTAGACACTGTGTTAAAGGTTGACTCAGCTGGAAGCTTCCCGACTGCTTATCCAACAGGAGACAAACAAAGCAAGATTCACCTCAAGTCCTCTCACTCTGGACCAATCTTATGTGCTAATTAATCATGATTACTCTATAGAGTAAGCATATTTGAGGAGATTAATCTGCCCTGGCCCCAGGTAGTGTCCTAATTAACAATATGCTGAAGCAGCATTCTACTTGTAAGTGTAAATACAGCACTGATGCCATTTGCAAGACAACAGTAGGACTAACAGCCGCGCATACCTGTGGATACTACACCCATCTCTTAACATCTTTCCATCCTTCAACCGTTCCGCCTCAGTGTCATAGCTGGATAGTGAGACACTGTCCAAGTATTGGCAGAATATGTGGTTTAACATCTTAGGTCGTATTGATCAAAAAAAAGAAAGAAAGAAAATATCATGGGCAGGAAAATATCAGAGATTTAAGAAATCTTGAAGGCCAAATTATTCATCTCCCTCCATACTAGACCCTGAGAGTTGAAACATTTTTGCCCAGAGTTCAGCAAGATGAGATCAATAATACAGATCTCAAATGATACCTCTCCTCATCTGGCATGTTTGTTAAAAGGGAAAGAGAGACAGGGCCAGCTCTAAGGACCTCTGGCCACCTACGCTGCACGTGGCCTTGGCCTTCCTTCAGCACCCTCCTTCATTCCCAGTCTCCACCCGCAGTTTATTTTCTCCCTACACCCCAGCAGTTTCGAGTTTCATCTAGGACTCCTACATCATGGAGAAAAGAAGAAAATCAGGAGAGGAGAAATTCAGTGTAATCTCATATCTGCAAATAACATCAGATATGACTAAATTTTTCCATAGCTGCTGACTCTAGTTCCATGAAAGAAAGGAACCCTTTGCAAGGCTACAGCTGGAATAAGGGAATAAGATTGACGGTGATTTGGGATGGTTATTGTAGGTAGGTGCCAGAGAGCTGATAATGGAAGAAAGCATCTGCCTACTGATTCCTCCAAAGCAAATTGATGAACTGATATGAAATAAAGGTATATAATACTCTGGAGAAAATCAACACCTGTAGAAGGGGATGGAAGGAAGTAGTATCAAGCGGAGGAAGAAGTTGGTTTGTGATGCAGTCTTAAGTTTCTCAGCTGACCCTGTGGGGAGCTCTGGAGCTGAGATGGTCCTTCAGATAAGTAACTAGATTCAAAGAAATATAAATTAACTCAAGTAAATATACTTAAAAAGACAAATTCTCAATATACATGTGCATGTGCTGTTTCAAGTCTGATTCCCAGGAAAACAAACTCTGAGAGGGAGATTAGCAAGCAAGAAGTTCATTGGAAGGTGCTCCCAGAACAATGTAGTGGAAGGAAAGGAAAGGATGCATTTTTTTCTAGACCAAAGGTATAGATTAGGTTTATTCATGGAAAAAGAAAAATTTATGGATAGTAGTAAGTAAAAGAAGGTCCTAATCAAAATTCTCAAAGTAGAGTAATCCCACCAGGAATATATGAAAGGACCTATTTACGTGTCTTCATCACCATTGTTGTGACCAGCTTTTTAGATTTTGGGCATTCTTCTGGCCATCATGGGTATCTCATTCTTTTCATTTGCATTTCCATAATGGCATGAGAAGCTAAACAGCTTTTCATAGCCTTTCATGGGTTTGCTGGCCATGGATCATTTTTCTTATGCACTTTTGCTCAGTTTTCAGTGGAGTCCTATGTCTTCTCCTTTTCAATTTGAAAGAGCTTTTTATAGATTAGGAATATTAACCCCTGCCTTTCATATGTGTTGTAAATATTCTCTCCCGGGCTACAGTTTGTTATTTTACCCTGTTGATGTTTCATTTTTTTCTAGGCAGAAGTTTTGCATTTTACATGATCAGATCTGCCCATCTGTCCTTTAGGAACTCTTGACTAGATGAAATTTAGTAGAGATAAGTGTAAATAGCAGCATCCTTCATCAAACTCAGAAGTAAAGTTCAGAAAATCCTCATAATCAGAAATTTTGAGGTTGGAAACTTAAGGCTATGTTAAAAAATCAAATTTGAGGGACTGAAATCACAATTGAACCTATGAAAAGTCCTTTGAAATATATTGTACAATTCACTAAAATAAAAGAATAAAGATATCATAATAATCTTAAATTAGTAATAATAGATATGGTAATGTTCATTTCCATTTACCATTCTTGCCTGAAACTTTTGAGAGTTTCTTAAAATTTCAGTGACGTGCTTGTAAATTCCACTTATTTTTTTCTCTGCCTTATTCCTTGTTCAAATGATCAATGCCCTCCTGATTGCATGACTCAGAAGATGCTTCCCACCACCTCCTCCAATCACATGCCTGTCAAAGCCATTCTCTCATATCTTGGCTCCCTGTGCCTCAACTCCTCCTCACAGATGTCACCTGAATACCCTTCTAAGCTTCCTTTGCTTCATCTTCCTTTGTCTTCCCTAAGGATTCACTGCAAAAATCTCTACCCTTCCTCTGCCATCTGCTTTACCTCCCCTTTATATTCCCAGCTCTCAATTTCCTCTCTTTCTAATTATCCCCAGCAGAAATGACTCACAATCCAGGCAATTCTATTCTGCTGGGACCAAAATTCCAACAGTTACCAAACAGGTGTACAGAAGTGGATTTCACTCTATCTTAGTGTATTTTGAAGTTGGGGAAAGATTACTGCACCTGAAATTTAACAAATAAGTTGAAAAAAAAATGAAAAAATGAGTAAAAATGATGAGTTCAAAAAATCACAGGCACTAATGTGGAGAAGAGGAATCCGGTTCAGTAACTGTTCATGTTAAAATTATCTAGGGGTACTGGTTTTCTACAAGTGTGGTGTGAGCTAACAAAATTATAATATCAACATAGTAATGTAAAACGTAGGATACATCAATAGAAGTATATAGCCAGATCAGAAGAAGGAAGGAATCCTCGCAGTGGTGGTGGGGAATGGGAGGATTAGCTTCATCAACCTGCATCTTCCTAAACTAGTTCTTGCCAACTAGAATAGCACCAACATGATTGGCTGAGACCAAACTGATTATCTACCCTGGACAGGGGTTAGGGCTGGAATGAGCATCCCCTGAGACACAATAGTTGTGGAAGAGGATAATTATCTCAAAAAGTAGAGTTCTGTTAGAAAATGTAATGAGGATTATTTGTACCCCATTCCTCATGTTTGCTTCCAAGTTGGAGAGGGCTCCAACCCAAATATCCATTCAAGTCAGGCTAGTGGAGAAAGGAACAGAATGTCATGTCGGATTGGTGAATTGGGGAGCCAGTCCGGCAGATCCCAGCATCCTACTCCAACCCCTCCTTGTAATTGAGTGCCCTTGAGAGGCATGTAGTCTCCTCTATTCCTTCCTGCCCTAGCTGAGAAGGGCAGGACCCCGTGCAGGAAAAGTCTCCATTTCAAGGGGGCACATTCAATTCGCTGGGAAATAGACATGATATAAAATATGGGATATTAGTCTTCAAGGACCAGTTGAAGTTTATGGTGTACTCAGGCACACCATATTGGTCCTCAGATGTGAGTGTGGGAACTGAGTGTTTTGATTTTATTGGCTCCTAATTGTTTATTCTGAGCCATGCAACTTTTGTTTTACAGGCATGCAGTGGACTTTAACTGCCAAGGCCAGGGCAAGAGCCGTTGATGAACGAATGTAAGGAATTTTTAAATGTAAATTGTAAAAATGTTAGATATTTTTGAGTTTTTGGTTTTGGTTGTTTGGAAGAACATGGGTTGCTACATTTTTTTAATCCTAAAATTATATTCAACATGATACATATGTATTGATTCTTTCATTCATGCATTTATTTATTCATTCATTCAGCAAATATTTATTGAGCACCTAGCCATATTAGATAAAACATAACAGGGTTTTTCCCTCTATGAAATGCAGATTTAGAAGGAGAGCTATAGCAGGAGACAGATACTACAGAGCAAATTGTCAAACGCTATGATTAAATGTCTGAACAAAGAGGCTGTGGTGTCCCAGAGGAAAGGAGTAATTTCTCTGGTACCTGCAGGCAAACGTACAAAGAGCCACAAAGGAAAGGATCATGTCCTCAGTCAGCTCTGAGAGGTCTTCAGTCATCAGGTGGGTAGTGCAGTTGCCCCTTCTTTTGGGAAAGGAACACCAGGAGCAATCACTTATAAATGTACAAAGAATTAATAAACTGAAGGCTGGAGATGGAAATGTGCTGTCATGAAACTACCAACCACACACACATGCTTTCTCTGATTCTCAGCTGAAAGTCCCTTAAAGGAACTGCAGACAAAAGTTGTCCTTGAAAAATCTTTACTGTCTCCTTTATCTTCTTTTACTGCATCATTGTAGCTTTTGTTTTTTTCTTTCTGGTTTTTTCCTATCAAGTTGTCCTGGTGAAACTTAATGCCCCAAGTTTGAATCTTACCTTCTGGTCACATTTACTGCTTCAAAATCACAGTGAGCTTTTATCTAAATGACAACAGAGTTATGACCTGAGATGAAAGTTGTCTCTAAATCACTTTAAGGAGGATGTTCTCTTGAAAAAAATTTTGTAAGCTTTTTGTTATGGATTGGGGAAAAGACACTTGGAATGAGTTAACTAGGAAGGAAACTAAGAGAGGAAGGTAGAAGAGAAGGTCAAGGGGATCAGCCATTCTATTTTTCCATCTAGGTATTCTCTTCCAAAGGGAACACTACCTGCCAGGAGGAGAGTAGGAGATGGGCAGGCAGGGGTGTTGGCAATAGAGAACACCATTTCTTTCTCAATTACCATGTTGGTCATTGTCCTCCATGGAATGATCACACACAGGGCTCAAGCAGCTCTGCACTCAAAGTTTTCAATAACAAAATCATAATTCTCAAGGGAGAGAAATATGTTGAAAATCATGTTTCTCATCTCAATTCATCTTTTTCCATGATTAAAAAGACAAAGAACATAGGGTCTCACACCCATTCCTCAGAATAAACCAGCCAGGCACTGACCTCTCATATCTTGATTTGCCAGCCTGCTATGACAAATACCACATACTAGTTGGCTGAAACAACAGGAATTTTTTGGCTTACAGTTTTAGAGGCTAGAAGTCCAAATCAAGGTTCTACAGGGGTTTCTCCCAGGGTTTGTGGCATTCTGGTGATGACAGTCCTCTATCAATGGTCATGTCTTTAATACCTTCCTGTGACTTTCTCTAAATCTGCATCTGAATTTCTTCTGCATATAAAGGAATGCAGGAGTATGGATTAAGGCACACCCAGATTCAGTTGGGCCATACCTAAATAGGATCTTAGTTGATCCAGTACACTACTGAGTCTGACTTAACTGCTGATACAGATGCAAAGAGTGCTATTTATAATAGTTTCACACTCCCAGGTCATAGATTAAGAACATGTCTTTTGTTGAGGTACATAATTCAATCTACCACAACTCGCCAAACTCATATTCCTGTTCTTTACCCTAATTCCTCTACCCTTTTAACTCTTTCCCTTTGAGTGAAGCCTCTACCTTTCCTTTCTCAGTATCTCGTCACTTCTCAAAGCAATTGGCAAATCCACATTTTCTTATATTTTGTAAATTTCCACAACCTCATCAAGGTCTGTGAATCACAGCTCTTCTATCCTCTCCTATTTATGTAACACAGGTAAGCAGCAGATGAAATTTTAAGCCCTAAGAGTAAAAGGGCAAGTGAAGGGAGATGAGGCTCTCCTTCATTCCAAGCTGCAGGTTTCTTTTGTTTTGTCTGCTTTTCTTGGATTGCTCCCAAACACCTAAATATATAAATCAAACACATTGCATACTGTGAAGTTCATCTCTAAGGGCTCTCACGAGTCTATCCCTGACTTATATCTTCCTCCTATCAAAACTTTGACCTCTTTCTTCTATATAAAGATTTTCATCTCCTTCCCATATTTGAATTACATTACAAATCTGTCTTCCATTAATTTGATCCTGGGAGACAACTCTTCCAATATTTGGATTTTTCCCTTTAGAAGAAAAGGGAAAAGAAACTCCACAAGTTTTGAAGTCTAAAGATATCAGAGAAGTTGAGTAAAAGCTGACATTAAACTAAGTTGGGAAACATTCCCTTTATTTAAAAGTCTACTCACCAAGGTTTTTGTGTCTGCTTTCAAGTAAACTTGAGGAGCAACCTTTGGTCTCAGCCAAATGCACTGAGCATAAGTCAATCTACAACATTATAGAAGAGACTAAGGAGTGGGTGATCATATAGGAAGTGGAAGAGAGAAAGTTGGATAGATGAACAGGATGTTGGAGGCTAAGGCACAAGAAGAGATATAGTGAGACGTTGTCAGTAGAAAATTGTTTTTCATGATGTGCTTCAACATGTCCTAAGTACACATGCCCACCTCCAACCAACACCCTCATATTATCAATAATGACCTAACAAATCTTAAGTCTGCTTTGCATGAAGAACTCAGGGAAAAGGGGTTCCATGTATGAGAAGAGGAGGTTACAACAACTGAGATGCAAGCACAAACATGAAATGAGAGTAAGTAATATAGAATAAAAGTAAGCTTCCCAATACTCCTCTGCAATATAACAAGGTGTAGCAGTTTGATATTATAGATGAATTCCAAAAGGAAATATTGGATTGTGTTTGTAAACTGATCTTCTCCTCTGGGCATATTAGAGTATATTGGATTCATAGGTTTACTTGATTAAGTAATTATGTAAACGTCTTGTGCCAGTAGGGTGTTGAGTCCCCATCCTTTGGTAGGTCGGAACTCACACACAAAAGGCATGGCAAAGAAGAGAGTTAAGGGTTTTTGATGTTGGATTTGATGTTGAAGTCTTAAGCTGGAGCCCTGGGAAGAAAGGAACCCTAAGCTTGGAAAGAAGCAAACCCTGGGAAGAGAGGAACCCAGGAAGCCTGAACCCTCATAGACATTGGCAGCCATCTTGCTCCAACACAGGAAAATAGACTTTGGTGAGGGAAGTAAATTATGCTTTATGGCCTGTTATCTGTAAGCTCCTATCCCAAATAAATACCCTTTATGAAAACCAACCAATTTCTGGTATTTTGCACCAGCACCCCTTTGGCTGACTAATACACAAAGCAATCTCAGTCTTCCATCATTAAAATTGGGATTGCAACTAATTTAACTTAATACTACAAGGCTATATAAACCAGCAGCAGTCTACTGCTTCTGGTTAGGATATCGAAAATTGCAAGAGATTGTCATACCATCCTAAACAACAAGAAACAGATAAATAAACTACCAAAACAAATCAGAGTTTTAAAAATATTGAAGAACTGAAAATGCCGTGACTTGGAGTTGTCCTGGGTGGTGCTTCAGGGACAATTACCGGACATTGTAGACCCTCCCAGGGCCCACTGGATGGAATGTGGGAGAGTATGGGCTATGATGTGGACCATTGACCATGAGGTGCAGCGATGCCCAGAGATGTACTAACCAAATGCAATGGATGTGTCATGATGATGGGAGAGAGTGTTGCTGTGGGGGGAGTGGTGGGGTAGGGACGGTGGGGTTGAATGGGACCTCATATTTTTTGAATGTAATATTTTTTAAAAAATGAATAATAAAAAAAAAAGAACTGAAAATGCAACAGAAATTGGCGAGCTCTTCCTCAGAGAAAATACCGCATTTGCCTTCATCCCTAATGAAGCAATGGGAGCAGGATGAATTAGAAATAGACTAAGACAGAGAAACCATCTATACTTTCCACAGACTTTTTTTTTTAAGATTTATTTATTTTTATTTATTTCTCTCCCCTTTCCCCGCCCCCACCCCGGTTGTCTGTTCTGTGTCTATTTGCTGTGTCTTCGTCTTTGTCCACTTCTGTTGTTGTCAGCGGCACGGGAATCTGTGTTTCTTTTTGTTGCGTCATCTTGTTGTGTCAGCTCTCTGTGTGGGCGGTGCCATTCTTAGGCAGCCTGCATTTTCTTTCACACCAAGCGGCTCTCCTTACGGGGCGCATTCCTTGCGCGTGGGGCTCCCCTACACAGGGACACCCCTGCGTGGCACGGCACTCCTTGCGCACATCAGCACTGCGCATGGGCCAGCTCCACACGGGTCAAGGAGGCCCAGGGTTTGAACCGCGGACCTCCCATGTGGTAGACGGACGCCCTAACCACTGGGCCAAGTCCGCTTCCCTCCACAGACTTTTAATAACCATAAGTGAGCCAGCATTATGGATTAGAGACCTAAGAGGCCCCAGAAACTAAAGGACTTTGTACCCACTTGCCTAACCTTTCCCACAGCCTTCTATGAGTGCCTGTGGGTAACATATCACAGGCTCAGGGCAAGGCAGGAGTTGTGAGAGAAATCCCTCAGAAATTCTCTGAGCCTTCAAGGAGTTCTAGGGGCAGGATTCTAGCCTCTACCACCTAAACTGTAGCTGTCCAGTAAAGGCTAGGGACAGAGAAGCAGAGTAGAGATTTTTCTATATGTGCGAAGCCAGGAGCAGGACTAGAATGCAAAGATTAATCTCCAGTAACAACAACAACAAAAAGGCAATCAGGCTGTAAAGCAGAATTTTACCACAGTTCAGAAAGCTAATAGCTGAGTGTTAAAGCTTAAGAAAGATTCCCTAAGTCTTTCTGGTGCTAAGATCCCAAGGTCTGCTGAAGCAAAAGTTCTGATCCCACCATCAAAATATTTGAAGCCAGGTGAACTGGATCTACCTAAAACTGCAACAAGGCCCAGACCCAAATCAACTACAGATTAGATTTACTCAGCCCACACACTACCACCCTGAAAAAAGGAAGGGTGTTCCTTTTCTGTAGACAAACATTGTTTACTTCATTCTCTAATTCTTTTACACACAATGATGAGCATACAATCAAAAATTGTGAAACCCATGACCCAAATTCAAAAAAATAATAGTCAATAGACATGTACCCACACAGGGCCCAGATTTGGAATTAATATGCGATGACATTAAAATAACTTGTCAACACTTGGTGTGTTAGTTAGCCAGAGGGATGCCAATGCAAAATACTAGAAATTGGTTGGTTTTATAAAAGGAATTTATTTGGGGTAGGAGCTTACAGATACCAGGCCATAAAGCATAAGTTACTTCCCTTACCAAAGTCTATTTTCCTGTGTTGGAGCAAGATGGCTGCCAACGTCTGTGAGGGTTTAGGCTGAGAAGGGTTGGCTCTCTTCTCAGGGCTTCCTTCTTTCCAGGCTTAGGTTCCTGTCTTCCCAGGACTCCAGCTTAAGACTTCAGCATCACCCTCCAACATCAAAACTCTAACATTAAGAACCCACAACTCTGTCCTTTGCCATGCCTTTTATCTGTGAGTCCCTACTCACCAAGGGGTGGGGACACAATGCCCTAATGACATGGCCCAATCAAAGCCCCAATCATAACTCAATCACACCCAGGTACAGACCAGATCACAAACATAATCCAATACCTATTTTTGGAATTCATAGCCATATCAAACTGCTACAGCTTGTGTAAAATAAACACCCAAATTCCAAGGACTTAACATAAGAGAAGTAAATTTCTCATTCTTGTGAAGTCCAAAATGGTGTTCCTAACTGATAAACAACTCTTCTGCAAATGATGATGCAGTGACCCATCTGCATCAACCCAAGAGAGGGAAAAGAACCTGAAGTAGCCCACTTTGGAAGTGGCAGATCTGGATGGTTACCAAACCATAACCTGTAACAGAACTACCTGGAGAACAAGTATGCAGATACTGGGGCCCCATCTACAGAGTAGAAGTGGTATGTATTGCTTCTGATTATATTTTACTGGCTGGAACTCACACTTAACTGTGAGAGTGTGGTAAAGACAGTCTAGCTGTATGCTAAGGAAGAAGAGGAAATGGGTTTGATCAGCAGGTGGACAGTCCCAGAGGGCTTTTAAAAAAATTACTAACTTTTCATTCCGGCAACCAAGGATCTAGGAAATCAAGAGAGAAAGAGATACAAATTGAGATTACAACTCCTTCTCCTAGTCAATTCCCTATCCTAGATAAGATTTTTCACTTTAGGACTCACAGTCAATTAAGAAAAGATCAATGGCTATATTTTGAAACCATGTTACCATATCTCAACAAATGGAGGCTAAAATGAGAAAGGGAAATAAAAGGCCAAGAAAAACACACACACATAATATTAGCCAAGGAGACCACATTTGTGTACCAGGAGCAAGGCAAACCTGCTCTTGCAAATGGAAATGCTAATGGGACCTTAACTCTTGATAAAATATTAGCAGTGCTGTAAATATACTCTCTCATCTCCAGGAGACCATGCTTAATGGATATAACTCCCTGACCTTTAAGATTTTACTTATATTTTTCAAGATGCCCCTGAGAGTCCTTAATCCGTTCCAGTTTAGCCATTGGTCATGGAATAACAATGCTCTGTGATATAAGTAATTGCTTATAACAGTCTTTGCCCTCCAGGGTTTCCTTCTTCCCCAGAAAGATTGTGTCTTCAGGATTGGAGGGACTTAAGGAGGTCATTTAGTCTCTTTGGCCTTCAGGCTAGAAGATACTTAAAAGCTGTCCCAGAGAAATAGAAATCTGAACTTTGCTCAGTAATTTTTTCCAATTTTCACCCACTCTCCCTAGCAAGAAATTGTTCTTTTGTTTAACTTAACTACATCTCACTGCAGTTAATTCACTTTCCTCTCATTTTGTCCTCAGGGGAACAAAAGGTATTCGGCCACCAGCATTCTTAGAGCTCCACTGCATAAATTAACTTTATTGAGCACAAGATTATATGAATGATGCTCTGCTTAGCATTAGGGTTGTAAAGGTGGAGAAGCCTATTGGCTGGGAAGAAGAAAATAATTTGTTAGTAATAACAAAGTACTAGTATTTTCCAATAGCATTTATTGAAGATAAATGTATTCCATAATTCCTCTTTAATTATGAACCTCAGAGTGATATGGACGCAAATGGATAGCAGTGAAGTCTCTTCTCTTAGGAATCAACCAAAATTTAGCTGAAGGGACAGTCTCACAGCTATCCATGAGATGATTGTGATTGGCTTGAATAAGCAATTGTGAAGGCATCCTCAGCACTCTTCCAACTGCACCCCCATTCACAACCATTCACTAAGCACCATCTTTGTTTGAGCATCACCCCAGATGCTAAAGCTGGCACAAGTAAGGGCAGGTCATGGTGTCTGCCCTTTCAGAAACTAGGAAAGGAGCAGTCTGTTTAAGGAATGGTAATTACATTTTCCCTGCATATCAAATCATATCAAATGACGTTGTGTGCTATGGAGAGAAGTATGAAGTTTGCTCTAAGGTCAGTGGGAAAGTACTAGGACAAATCAGCAACATTTGCTGGGGAGATGGAATGTGGGGATGCAAACATGCTTTTCAGGAGTTTTCTGTCCTCATTTAGTGTTTAGGACTGAGACTGCACCCAGAGAGGGCAAGATTCCTTCCCCTGACTACCATTTTCCATTATCAACGTTTCCTTCAGGTCCTACAGACAAAGATGGGGTCCCAAGAGGAGATCACTACAGCCTCAAGTAATTACATGGTTATCCCAAATACTCCTACTATCACCCCCAGGAGGGAAACCAGCATTTCCCACACTTTGCTTTCTTCACCCAAAAAGAACACTTGAATCGCACAGAATTTGATCATTCCCCATGTATGCTTGGTGTGATGACACATGAAACCAAAAGCAGGTAAAACAAATATGTCTCAAAACAAGATTTTTTTTTCACTTTTCCTTGACATTTTCTTGCTTCGAATCTAACTATCCCCAGAAAAGAGACATCTATATGTCACTCTCCTTAAAATTGTGACCTACGAATGAACAAACATGTCTTTCCCAAGATAGCCTATGGAAATCCATAGGGTATATGGGCATGGCAGATGGATTTGGAGTTCTGTGCCATGTCAGAGGGCCCTACTTTGGAATTTGTGCTCCTGAGTGTGATGAAGCTGGACTCAGATGTGACCTTCCTACAGATGCCTCTTCTGTCACTTTTACTGAACATGTGGTTGGTGCTACAGATGGTGCATACTCAGGGGACTTGAATTTCTGGACTGCCCATGTGCCAGCTGGGCACTGAGACTCAACAGAGTTGCTTCTCCTACTCTCTAGTTCATTGGACTTACCCAGGTCAGCTAACATGGAGGTGAAGATGGTCAACCACCACACCAGGGAATCAAGAGTGCCTACAACTGCAAGCAGAGGAATTGCATTCATCAATCATGTGAAATCTAAGCCCCCTCTTTATCTAGATGTGGAGTGGACATCACCATCCCAGGGTCCACAGAATGGATGACTAAACTATGGATTAGAGTAGACTTACTGATATTCTCCTATAAAACTATTGTGACTAGTAATAGAAGAAATTGTAGCACTGAAGTGGAGAAAGTGACCCAGTCATTGCTGAGAGCAGGGAGAGGGAAGAAGAGATGTAATGAGGGGGCAGTTTTGGAACTTCGAGTTGTCCTAAATGATATTGCAGGTCAGATGCTGGACTTTACATATCCTGCCATAACCTACTGAATGTACTAGGGTAGAGTGTGAACTACAGGGTAAACTATTATCTCTGTGGGACAGCAATGCTCCAAAATGTGTTCACTGAGTGCAATGAGTGTGTCACACTGATAGAGGAGGTTGTTGGTGTGGGAGGAGTGGGGTGGTGGCAGGTATACAGGAACCTCTTATTTTTTTTTAATGTAACATTTTTTGTGTGATGTGTATATCTTCAAAAAAATACAATTTACAAAAATGATGGGGTGGGGGTGGGGAGTGGGGTATGTGGGAACCTCTTATGCTTTTAATGTTTTTAATGTAACATTCTTGTGATCTATTAACCTTAATTTTTAAAAAAGTGAAAAAAAAAAACAAAAACAAGATAGCCTGACATTTCCATAGAGAATTTTATTAAAATCTAAGAGAGTAAAAAGAAATAATTACAGACATGCAGACTGTAAAAACAGATTTCCAAAGCACAGGTCTGTGATCCTAAGCTTACCAATAAATCACAAATGAGAAGAAAAGAGCCCCATAACCCCTATCTTCAATTAACTGCCCTCCAGTCCTGTGTGGGCTGGCAAAAATTAACAAGGAGCTTTCCTGACTGCCTTCCCACCTGTGACAGTTTGAAATTATTTTTTGGATCCCCAAAGGAGTAAGATTATATTTGTGAACTAATCCATTCCTGCAGAGGTGAGACTTTCAACTGGACTACATCAGTGAGGAATGACTCAGGTTGAGTCTCCACCCTCTTGCTGGGTCTGATAAAAATAGAGGCACAGGAAAACAGAGCTCCACCCTACTTTTCCTGCATTGTGAGACAAAGGACTCCCATTTCACCCAGAGCTGAGCTGCAAGGAAAGAAGTCCCCAAGAGGCTCAAAGAGCTGAGGCCCAGGGAGAAATGAACCATCTGCCTGATAGCTTACAGCAGAGCTCGAAAGCAGAGTGCCCAAGACTCATAAAGGAGGCCTCATAAGAGAGAAGCTGTAGGTCTGGGTGCCCTCAACTGAGCTAGTCCAAGAACAAATTCCAACGCCCTTTCCCTAGTTCCCAACTTCTACCTAGGATCTTCCTAGATTTCAGATCCTAGCTATGCAACAGTTTCCAACAAATACTCAAGGCAGTGGTCACTGAAACTCACTGAGATCCATTGAAGTATATTGCTGCCTTTACCTGCTTTCAGCAAATCCTATAAAGAATGATTTTGTATATAAGACAGGAGGATGATGAATGACTCAACAAAATTATTCTTACAAAAGTCCACCCACTGGAATTTTAATATACTCTCGCTCATTAACCAGGTCTTGGCTAGTGAAGCTCTAGTCTTGATTTGAGGAGCCTGAGGCTGGCCCTGGCTCAGGCCAAAAGAATGCGATGATCAATTAGCAATGTCTGCCATGGGTGCTGAAATCCAATGGCGTTATCCACAGGATGTATTTAGCAATCCCAAGTTTAACAGCATGACAACCATGTCACCAATCCAGAGTTAGCAATCAAGAAAAGGGCCACTCTGTCCTGATTGTGCTAAGAAGTATTTATTAAACTATAAGAGGAAGCAGCTTCAACAACCCCAGAATAGCATAATGCTCGGTTTCTGACTGATGATTCAACCGCTTTTCTAATTAGCTCTATTTTCCATCATTCCTATTCTACCTTAACCCAAAAAGTAGATCCTCTTTAAGAAAACTTATACTTGCACATATAGTACTTATATTCACCCTCTGATACACTGATATGTTGGGAATACTGTAGTGACCTCTTTCTTCAAAATAATCAGGTTAAAGCTGCTGATACCAGGCAGCCACCTGAGTCTTCTAGTCCTCCAGCTCTGAGTAGAATTGAGAAGGATAATTGAGTTGCAAAACCTAATGGAGTCATCACAAATCAATCTTTGCTTGACTAGATAAAGTTATATATTCAAGATCTAAATTGATCACAAATTTACAGATTAAAAAAGGAGAGTTTCACACCCATTAGAATGGTTGCTATTTAAAAAAAAAAACAGAAAATTACAAGCGCTGGAGAGGATGTGGAGAAATGGAAACATTCATTCATTGCTAGTAGCAATGTAAAGTGGTGAAGTGACTTTGGAAGATAGTTTGGAGGTTCTTCAGAAAGTTAGTATGGAATTATCACATGACCCAGCAACTCCACTCCTATGTATATGCCCAAAAGAATTGAAAGCAGGGATTTAAAGATATTTGCACACTGTGGCGGTTTGCAATTATTTATGAATCCCCAAAAGAGAAAGATTATGTTTGTAAATTAATCTATTTCTCTGGGTGTGATACCCTTTGATTGTATTAAATTCAAAGGTTTTAAGTTGACTTGATAAAATCAATTTAGGGCTTTTGATTTGACCATGTCAGTAGGGTGTGACCTAGGTTGAGTCCCTGTCCCTTTGGTGGGCTGATATAAATGGGCACTCACTCAAGAATACACAAGAAGAGACAGAGCTCTGCCATGTTTGATCCTTGGGCCCCAGAGAGAGGAGTCATTTGCCTGATACCTTTGTAGCTAAAGAGAACAGAGCAGCTGAGCAGCTGAGAAGGCCCAGAAAGCAATGAAACCTATGACTGATATAGGAAGCACTGAGAGACCAGGCAAAGATCATCTGCCATCTTGCTTCAATATGTGGCAGCTGACTTCAGTGAGAAAATACCACTTATGGTACCTTGAGTTGTACCTTCCATGGCCTTGGCACTCCAAACTTTACCCCAAATAAATACCCTTTATAAAGCCAACAGATTTCTGGTACTTTGTTTTGGCACCCCTTTGGCAGACTAATACACCCACCAATGCTCATAGCGTCATTATTCCCAATTGCCAAAAGATGGAAGCAAGCCAAGTTTCCATCAACTGATGAGTGGATAAAGAAAATGTGACATATACATACAACGGAATATTACTCAGTCATGAAAAGGAATGGCATTCTGATACTTGAACCTGGAAGACATCAAGTTGAGTGAAATAAGCCAGACATGAAAGGACAAATATTTTATGATATCAGTGATATGAAATATTTAAAATAAGCAAACTCATAGAGTCAGAATCTAGAATTTAGGTTACCAGGAGATAGGTGGAGATAAGGAATGAGAAGTTTAGCTTAAAATGTACAGTGTTCCTATTTGGAATGATGGAATGATGGAATGTTTTGGGAATGGATGGTGGTAGCACAACGTTGTGAGTGTAATCAACACCATTGAAATACCTTTCTGAATGTGGTTAAAAGGGAAATGTTAGGTTGTATATAAGTAAATAGAATTTTAAGATTTTAAATATCCATGGACTTGCACTACACAGTGAACCCTAAGTTAAACCATGTATTATAATATAAAAATGTGCTATTATCAATTGTAACAAATGTTCAACATCAATGTAAGGTGTTAATAATAGGGTCATATATGGGAATCTTCTAATTTATGCATGATTGTTCTGCATACACCTCAACTTCTCAAATAAATAAATAAATAATAAGGAAATGTAGGGAGTGGGTGTAGTTCAGTGTTTGAGCACTTGCTTCACGTGTTTGAGGTCCCAGTTTCAACCCCCGATACCTCCAAAAAAAAAAAAAAATTAAAAGTGGTTTCACTCTACCAACAAATTTCCAGAATTTTAAAGACAAGCATGCTTACAATGAGTATAAAACGAAAACCAAGGATCCTATGTCTATTCTAAGCTTCTCCTCCTAACTTTGGCTCCCACTTAGTAAGAAGTAGGAGAAAAGAGTAGTCTAGGTATGTTTTTATGCCAGAGGCAAACAGCAAAAAGACTGAAAAATGAGGAAAATATTCGTGGTAGAGGGAAAAAAGGCAAAAAGTTATCCCACATATTGTTATAACTCTCAGGTAGCAACAAAGAATATAAAAAAATATTAAGAAAGAAAAGATAGATTCTCCAGTACTGCTAGCACATATCAGTATCTTGTTAACACGTTGTTAAGAATCTCTCTAAGAATTTCAAGTTTTCAGGTTATTTTTTTCCCCATTGTATCTATATGGCAGAAGAAGGTCAAGGCAAAGATGATGGAGGAAGCAAGTAGAAAGTGGAGGAAGTTTGCCTCACTAGTTGATATTACTAGTACTTGGGGCTCTAATGAGTCATCATCAAAGATTTTAGAAATAACAAAAGACTGGAGTTAGGAGTTTAAGACTGATTAAAAGGGATCAGAGAAGAGATAGGAAAAGTCATCTTAAATAGAATAATTCCTGTATCTAACTCCTTTATTTCAGAAACCATGTTAAACAAGCCACCTTTTGATTGTGATTTGGTTTCCCATGTAGTCTATTTTAAGGTTAAATTACACACTGACCTAAGGACTCAAACACATAGCTATTAAACAATTACATTCTCCACCACACATTTTTAAATTGGCATTCTATTGCTGCAGAGAAATCTCATGTGGTATATTATACAGAAAAGATTAAGTTCTGTTGCAGTAATAAACAACCCCAAAATCTAAGTGTCTTAATATGCTACATGCCCATCAAGTGTTGGTAAGAGTAATGCTCCACATAGTCACTCAAAGATGACAGATCCACCATTTTGTAGCTGTATCAGTTGCAGCACCAGAAGAGGGCACTTAGAAATTTGATACCAATGCCTCTATACCTTAGCCCAGAAGAGAAGCATACAACTTCCATTCAAAGCCTGCCAGCAAAAACTAATACAGAGCTCTACTTTACTACAAGGAAATGGAAAATGCATGAGAGTAAATGAAATATTTCATGATCATTACTTGCATTGCCATGTTTGGTTCATGTGAATCCACAAGGGGGAAAACTTACTTCTCTCAGAAGACTTAAAAAAAGGGAAACTACTGAGCTTTAAAGAGCAAAGGTTAGTCTTGACTGACAAAATTCTTTCTGACTTCTTGGAGACTTATCAGGTGGCTTTCTCTGGGCCACACACCAACCTAGTATCTCATCAGTATATGCCAAGAAAACATTGTGAATTTATTTTTTATTTCTACAGTTCTGAAGAAGTCCTCTAAGACCCATATGAAATCTAGCATTCTATGACTTTGATTCCAAACATTCATACTATAGCTTCTGGTATCACGATGCATATGTACAACCCCCAACCCCACTCCACTCTGGCCAGGTACATAAAATCTTGATTCCCCAGGATTCTCAATAAAGAGGATAACTTGGGAACTGAAGTTCTTGCCAATGCCAGATCCAAGAACCAAGAAGATAAAATTTCATGCTAAGTCCTTACTACAAATTCTTCCTAAAATATCCATAGACCATCATGACTTAATGAGTGGAGTGAAATAATCATAAAATAATATTTGATATTTTGAATCTTGTAGAACCTTAAGGTCCTCATTTTTAACAGGGCACTGTACTCAGAATAGTATTCTCCTGTCCATGCAAGAAGGAAGACTTCCCCTTGAAAGGAGAACTCTTCCAGGCCTGTTCTCTCCTTCCAGAAATCACACTTATCCTGCTTCATCCAGATCTCAAGAGTCTAAGTCCAATCCAAGATTAGTTCCCAGAATTTTCAAGCAACAACAACAAAATCTGGGTCTCAATAATTACCATCGAGTAAGATTTAGGAAAAATAATAAACACTTCAAAATGCAATCTGCTGCAATTTCCAGCTGAGGTAAATAAGCTTCACAAACACAAACGTTTGCAGAAAATTCTTCCTGTGTTGGTAAAAACTGTTTTTAAATCGATGCAGGTGGTCCTGGTAACACTCCAGCAGAGCATTCAGGTATTCTCTTAAGGGTGCACTCCCTTCTTGCTACTTAATTTTTATTTTTGTCTACATATTAATAGGTGCAGTTAACCTGGAGTTGGGATTTAACCTTAAGTGGGGAATTGGGACCTCAGAGACTGCTGCACAGGGGAAGGAAGCTTGGCGCCTCCCAAAAGGCACTGTCAGTTAAGTAATTACCTAGGTAATGACACCTTACAGTCAGAAATAAAAGTCTTACCTTGCAAGCGAATTGGCTGAAGGAAGAACAAAAGAGAGCTCATTTAATTTACAGCAAACCATCCCAAAGTGGTTGACGATGTTCAGAGAAACATTGCAGCCTGTCACCAGCCTCACAACAGTGCTGTTACCTACATTTATAGTAGGGAATCTTGAGACTTCTATTTACTATTCTCATTCAATAGCAATACAGGGCATCATCACACACAAAGTCCCAACTGCTATTGTACAAAGCAGAGGAAACCAGATTCTGACTCAAAAGACTTACTAACTTGTAACACTAATCTAGATAATTGATTAATAAGGCACATGAGTAGTCCATTTATCCGTGGATGACTTTCTTGTGGTTTTTAACACATGAAAACAAAGCTGTTAATACTAAAGTTTCTGAACCACACTGCATTAGCAGGTGTTCTTAGCCTATATTGATGTATGGAAATGAGCATGATGCTTTGTCTCCTCAACAGCCTGTGACTGTTGATAAATCAAATAACAAGTTTGATAAATCCAAATAACAGCCCAAATTTAAATGATCTGAATTAATCTATCATAGAGGTTACCAATTATCTATTGCAATGGACTACCTGCATCCTTCACTCTTATATAGAAATGACATTCCAATTTTTCACTGAAATACTCCTTTCTTCACTCTCAGTTGGTGGTGTTTAAGTTATATTAACCCCATACCTGGCCTGGCTAATCAGAACATCATATCCTTCAGTCACAGTGATGGTCAGAGTTGGATTAAAACCGAAGATTTTGCTGGGTACAGAGAGAGATAGAGACAGAAAGAGACACAGAGACCTGACCTGGATTAATTGGAGCCAGACTGCCACCAAGACAGAGAGGCCTGAGCCACCATAGAACTAAAGGGAAGTAGAACTAAAGGATGGAGAGAGACAGGGGTCTGGTCATCATTTGTGACAAGACTGAGGCTGAATCCTGTCACTCCTGAAGGTGACATCTCCTAAACTTCTCCATTTCTTCAGTCAATAAATTCCTTTTTGTTGTTGTTGTTTCAATATGTTTGGCTTGGGGTTTTTTGTTATTCCTCACTGAAATAATACTGGTTTATACAGCTATATATCTGACATGGTGAAAGGCATTTTGAAACAGAAAAACATGGGCTTGGCCCACAAGAAATGTACATGATAGTTGAAATAACATATATCATGGTAGTCAGGAGTAGCTATTCCTTGTTACAAATTATATAACCTGCCATTCTAATAAATTTTCATGAAAGTTAGGAAACTAGATCCCGACAAGTTATTACCGCTCCACAGAAAAAGGAACCAAGTTAAAACCAAGGTCCTGTTGCTAATTCAAGCTACTGAGAACAAAAAGGAACCATTACAATGAGGAGCTGGGAGTCATGTTAGAGCACATTTAGAAACCTTGAAGCCTCCACCCACCTCAATCATTTCGCTTATATTCAGAATGCATGGAGCTTTGGATTCTGAATTCTAAGCTCTTCAGGGTAAAGACCTGATGTCAGAATCTCAACTGCACAAAACAGAAAGAATGTCAGATGATGTAAATTATACACAGAAGCAGGGATGAGAGTAAGGGAGATACAAAGAAACTGCTCTTCAGAATTTTGTGAAAAAATATTTCAAGTTGAAACTAGAAAATCTGGGAAAGAACTTGTACTACATAAGAGTGGGAAAATTGGGAAGTTAAGGTCTATCTTTTTAATATGTTATGATTACTCTAAGAATGGAAATATATAAGTCCTGGCTCATTCTCCTTTAGTGGAATAATATCTGGTACTTATTTTTCTAAACTATATAAAAATGAATCTTCAGATTAAAAGCCCAAATATTTTCATGGAGCTATTCTTTCTTATATATTCTATCTTATAATCAGTTGACATATACACTAATATATTAATATTAACATGAAAAATATAAAACATTTTAAGGTACTCAGAGTATTGATGTTGTATTCCAGAAAAAAATATATAAAATTCCAGAGAACAATAGTTATTCCTCAAGCTTTGCAGGCATAAAAAGTGGTGCAAGTACTCTCTAAGCCAAACTCATCATGTAAATGCATTACCTTCCCCCCATCATGGGACATGACTCCCGGGGATGAGCCTCCCTGGAGCTGAGGGATTATTGCTGAACACCAACTGATGATGCAACTAGAAAAAGACCTTGAATAAAAGGGGGGAATGGTAAAGAGAAATGAGTTTTTATGGCTAAGAGACTTCAAAATGAGTTGGGAGGTCATCAGATGTGTCATGCTTATGCACATCTCAGCAGGATCTCAGAGACAGCCAAAGTAAATATAACCCCAGGTACTGGTGCTCCTGAGGGCTACAGAGACATGCAGGCCCTATGGTCATGACAGATGGCTCTGGAGTTCATTGCCTTGCCAGTGGGCCCTACTTTGTCATTTGTGCTCCAGAGTGTGATGGAGTTGAACTCAGATGTGACCTCTCTATGCTCGCCTCTTCTGTCATTTTTACTGAACATGTGGTTGGTGCTAGGGTTGGTGTATGCTCAGGAGACTTAAATCTCTGGACTGTCTATATGCCAGCTGAGCCCTGAGCCTCAGCAGAGCTGCAAAACTTACTCTCCAGTTTGTTGGACTTACCCAGGTCAGCTAACAGGAAGGTGATGATGATCAACCACCACACCAGGGAACCGAGAGAGCCTACAGCTGCAAGCAGAAGAATCCCAGCCATCAGCCATGTGAGATCTAAACTCCCACTCAATTTAGAGGTGGAGTGGACATTGCCATCCCAGGGTCCTCAGGATGGAGGAATAAAATATGTATTAGAGTGAACTTACTGGTATTCCACTATAGAATTATTGTGATTCAAGCAATGGAAGAAATTATATCGATGAGGAGACAGTGGCCACAGAAGTTGCTGAAGGCAGGGAAAGGGAAAAAGAGGTGTGATAATGAGGCATTTTCAGGACTTGACATTGACCTGAATGATATTGCAGAGACAGATGCAGGACATTATATATCCTGTCATAATCCACTGAATGGACTGGGAGAGAGTGTAAACTACAACATAAACTATAACCCATGCAGTGTAGCAATGCTCCAAAATGTCCTCATCAAATGCAATGAATGTACAATACTACTGAAAGAAGTTGATGTGGGACAACGGGGGGAGGGAAGAGAGGGGAATGGGAAATATGGGAAACTCTTATTTTTTTTATTGTAACCTTTTGTGTTATTTATGTATATTTTAAAAAGATAATAAAAAATACTAAAAAAATGGTGCAAGCAAAAATAAAGGATAAGAAATATCTACAAAAGGTCATCAAAAAAAAAAATGTTAGGTAAAGACATAAACTCTTTGGCATTACCATCCTCTGAAGCTTTTCCCATTTTCTCCCCCTACTCTCCCAGAAAAGGAATTGAAATGACCCACAATACAGATGCTTAAGGGAATTTATTTGTACACCATAAAATTTTCAAGTTACCACTCACTCTTTGTGGTATCTTAGTAAGCAAGGAAAAATTGATGAGCAGTTATTCTTTAATAACAGCTTTACTGAGATATAACTCAGTAAAATTAAACTCATCATTATATTGTTTTAGTATATTCACAAACTACCAAAACTTACTTCAGAAAATCTGTTAAATAGTTGGTAATTTGCCCATTTGTCTATGTTGCCTAATTTGGTGCTCAATTTTTCATATTATTCCCTTGTAACTTTATATTTAGGTAAAATTAGTTGTGATTTCCTATCTATCACTCCTCATTTTAATAGTTGGAGTCTTCTCTCTTCTTTTTTGGTCATTCTAACTTAATAACAAACTTTCGGTTCATTCATTTTTCTCTATTCTCTATATTATTTATCTCTGCTCTTGTCTTATGATTTCCTTCCTTCTGTTTGTTTTGGGTTTAGTTTGCTGTCTTTTTATAGTTTCTTAATTTAGGATATTGATTTGAGATTTTCTTTCTTTTATATTTAGGTAGTTAAATGTATAAATTTCCTTGTAAGCACTGTGACTATTTCCTTTAGGTTTTGGTATGTTCTGTCTTTGTTTTCTTTCATCTCAAATCATTTTCTAACTTCTCTTGTGATTTCTTCTTTGGCTTATTGGTTATTGTGATAGGTTGAAATTTTATGTACCCCAGAAAAGTATGTTCTTAAGTTAATCCAGTCCTGTGGGTATGGACACATTTTGAGTAGGAACATTGGTGAGTGGGATCTTAATTTAAGTTGAGATGTGACCCACCTCATCTAGGGTAGGTCTTAATCCTCTTACTGGAGTCATTTATTAGAGAATGAAATTCAGACAAAGTAAGAGAAAGCCATGGAAGCAAGAAGCTGAAAGTAACAAAGCCCAAAAGAGAATGGAGCAACCAACAGACGCCTCCATGTGCCTTGTTGTGTGATAGAGGCATCTTGGACCACCAGCAGCCAGTCTTCAGGAAGAAGCTATCATATTGACAATGCTTTGATTTGGACATTTTCAAGGCCTCAGAACTGTAAGCTTGTAAGTTAAAACATTCCTACTATTAAAAGCCAACCTCTTTCTGGTATATTGCTTTCAGCAGCCCAGCAGACTAAAACAGTAATTTAGAAGGGAATCGATTAATTTTCACATAGTTATGAATTTCCCAAACTTCCTTCTGTTATCGATTTCTAATGCCATTTCATTGTTTTCAGAGAACATACCTTGTATGATTTCAATACTTTTAAAACCAAGTCTTGTTTTATGGTCTAATCCATTCTCTATCCTGGAGATTGTTCCATGTGCACTTGAGAAGAATGTGTATGCTACTGTTGTTGGACAGAATATCTGTTAGGTGTGGTGTCTGTTAATGTATTTTAGATCTACTTGGTTTTCCGTGTTCTTCAGGTCCTCTATCTCTTTGTTTTTCTAATGTTTGTTTGTTCTATCCATTATCCAAAGCTGGTTATTGGAGCCTACATCTAATATTGTTAAATTGTCTATTTCTCCTCTCAATTTTGTTAGTGTTTGCTCATGCATTTGGAGGCTCTGTTGCTAGGTATGTGTATGTTTATATTTGTTATATCTTCTTAACATATTTACCCTTTTGTCATTACAAAATAGCCTTCTTTATCTCTAATAACAATGTCTTAAAATTTAGTTTGCATGATACTAATATAGATACTCTAGCTCTCTTTTAAGTACTATGTGCATGGTTTATTTTTTCCATCCTTTTTTTTACTTTTACTGTGAAAGTATCTGTGTCTTTGAACCTAAAGTGTGCCTTCTATAGACAGCATACACTTGGAACATGTTTTTTAATCCATTCTATCAACATCTTCCTCTTAATTGGAAATGTAATCCATTAACAATTACTGCAGTCATTAATAAAGCAGGATATTTATCTGTCATTTTGATATTTTTTCTGTGTCTCTAATGTCTTTTTGTTCCTCCATTACTGCCTTATTTAGTGTTAAATACCTATTTTTGTGTATAGAATTTTAATTCAATTGCTGTTTCTTCTACTTTTTGTTTTGAGGTTTATTTAGTAGCTGTTGTGGAGATTACAATTAATATCCTAGTCCAGATTAATACCAATTTAATTTCAATAGTATACAAAAATTTTGCCCTACTATAATTCCATTCCTTCTGTTCTCCTTTGACTATTATTCTCATATAAATTACATCTTTATACATGAGAAGCCCATCAACACAATTCTATAATTATGGCTTTATGTAGTTGTCTTTTAAGTCAGACAGGAGAAGAAAATAGTTACAAATAAAAATACATTCACACTCTTTTCTTTATTTATCTGTTGTGGTGGTTTGGATGGAGTTGTATGTACCTGAGAAAAATATATTCTTAAACGTAATCCATTCCTGAGATGTGAACTCATAGTATGTACAATATTTTGATGCGCTTACTTCAACCAGGATGGGTCTTAATCTTATTACTGGAGTCCTTTATAAACAGAATAAACTTCAGAGAGACAGAGAGAAAGTCACAGGAAGGCAGAAGCTGGAGGTCAATGGAACCTGGAGGAGAAGGGAGATGCCAGGAGAGGTTGCTATGTGCATTGCCATGTGACAAAGAAACCCAGGACCAAGGATCACCAGCAGCCAGCTCCAGAACGCCAGTCTTTGGGAACAGAGCATCACTTTGATGATGCCATGATCTGGGCTTTTTCCTGGCCTCAAAACCATGAGCTAATAAATTCCTACTGTTTAAATCAATCCATTGCATGGTATTCACTTGAGCAGCAAGGAAATTAAAACGGCTATGAGTTACCTTTGTTGGTGTTCTTTCTTTCTTTGGGTGGATTTGAGTTACTGTATAGTGTCCTTTCATTTCTGTTCAAAGGATTCCCTTGAGTATTTCCTATAGGCATATTTTCTCAGTTTTTATTTATCTGGGAGTATATCACCATCTCCTTTACTTTTGAAAGATAGTTTTTCTGTATATAAATTCTTTCATAAAAGTCTTTTCTTTCAACACTTTGAATATGTCATCCTACTACCTTCTGGCTGCCATGATTTCTGATGAGAAATAAGCTATTGATCTTTTGATTCTTTCTTCAGCCAGTTAAAATCTGCTGTTGTGCTCCTCTCTTGAATTTTTCATTTAAGTTATGATACCTCTCAATGCCAGAATTTCTATTTGGTTGTATTTCATAATTTCTTTTTACTGATACTCTTTATTTAGTTCTCCTACTTTCCTTTAGCTCTTTAGATATGGCTTCTGCAGCAGTTTGACATAATTATGAATTCCAAAAATAGATATTGGATTATGTTTATAAACTGGTCTGAAGCTGGGCATGATTAAGTTATGATTAGGGGTTTGATTAGGCCATGTCATTAGGGCATTGAGTCCCCACCCTTTGGTGGGTGGGAACTCACAGATTAATGGAATCAAAAGACAGAATTGAGGGTTTTGATGTTGGAGTTTGATGCTGAAGTCTTAAGGTAGAGCCCCAGAAAGTAAGCTGACAGAGGAAACAGAAGCAAGCTCCAGGAAGAGAGGAACCCTAAGCCCAGGAAGAATCAAGCCCTGAGAAAAGAGAGGTCCTGAATCCAGAGAGAAAGCAAGACCCTAAAAGAGGAACCCAGGAAGACTGAACCCTCACAGGCGTTGGCAGCCATCTTGTTCCAACACGTGAAAATAGACTTTGGTGAAGGAAGTAATTTATGCTTTATGGCCTGGTATCTGTAAGCTCCTACCCCAAATAAATACCCTTTATAAAAACCAACCAATTTCTGGTATTTTGCATCAGCACCCCTTTGACTAACTAATACAGATTCTTTCACGTCTTTAAATATATTAACCATAGATGATTTTAAATCTTTGTCTAATAAGCCAACTATCTAGGCTTCCTTGGGCACAAGTACTATTTACTGGGTTTTTTCCTGTGTATATGTCATACTTCCTGTTTCTTTGCATGTCTCATAAATTTTTGTTGAAAACTGGGCATTTTAAATAATATAATGTGTCAACAACTTAAATCAAATCCCACACACTCCACTACACACACATATCCAGGGTCTTTTGTTGTTCTAATATGGTTTTTGTTATTGTTGCTGCTCTTCTGGACTAATTCTATAAGTCTGTATTCTTTTTCATATGTGGTCACTGCAGTCTTTGCTCAGTTGTCTTAGTCAACTTACTATCACACAGAGATTTCTTTAACCACCCAGAACTGATAAGTCTCTCAGGCTTTGCCAAAGAGCTTTATGAGTATGTTAGGGCAAATTTGTTTTCCCTGCAGACCATTTACAACTCTGCCTTTGCCTGCATTTCCTGTTTATGCAGAATCTCTAGCTCAGTCAGAAGTGAGAGTTAAGAGTCTTCTCAGGTCTTACCTGAGCAGGCCTTCTAGATTCCCAGGAGTGTGTTGGAGATTTTCAAAATCTCTGGATATCTCACTCCCCCGTTAAGTTTTGTGGCCAATCTCTTGTCAGACCCAACTGGTAAAGCCACCTCAGGCTGCTGTAATGTTAATCCATTGTCACTTGTTGTTTTTGACAAATGTCCTACAGATATGACTGCTTATACAGAGGGAGTTCTGTATCAGGTCAAGTAAGCCTTTGGAATGGAACTTTTCACCAAGCTGTCAGACAGCTCAAATACTGGCAATTCTCTACAAATCTTCTGCCTCCTCAAGTGGCTGCTAAACTGCTTTTTTTTCATAGCTATCATGGTTGCAAGGTTTTTTTTGTTTTGTTTTCAAGGCTACTACAGAGGTGAGGAGAGCAGATGAAATTAGGGCAGGTTAAAACATGACTTTCTTATCATAATTCAGCTGTTTTTTAATAAACATTTCATGGATTGTTGCAAGCCTTCAGTTATTTTCCAGAATTCTGAAAAAGTTTATTTTGACAGTTTTTTTCTGGTGTTCTTGCTGCTTTTATGGAGGAACAGAACTTTGAAGGTCCTTATTCTGCTATTCCCAAAATCGGATCTAGCAGACAGTTATTGCAACAAGTTTCTTTTAAATAGAAAATAAATTTGTAGCAAGAAACAACATAGCATACAATTAAATAGAAAAGTTATAGGAATCATATAATTTCAGCACAATATAAAAAATAAGTAATTAATAGTATATGGTTGCATTATTTGCTTACTTCACCATTTCTAATTTTGGGTCTCTACTGATGGCTCAAATACACGGTTGCACAGATAACTGAAAAGAAATTACTCCTTCTTTCTCAAATCTAAGCAAAGGGATTTGATCAAGAAAAGGGAGTTTTTAGTACAGTAGCATATTAAAAATAAAATCTTATGGATTAACCCCCAAATTTTATATCCTACTCACAGTGAGTAAGATACTCACACTATCTGATAATGGGATAGGATGGGGGAATCTCTGCCCATCATATAAGGATCCAGGCTAATGGAAACTTTGTCTCAACATGCTATTCCATAATCAGCACCACAGAGAGCAGTGAACCCAGTAGTACCTCATAAAGCATTCACTTAAAAGCATCATTTATCACTTGTGCTCACATTTAATTCACTAAAGCAAGTCACATGGCCATGCCTAATGCCAAAGAATCAATGAAGTATAGTACTGCCATATAACTGGAAGGAGAGGAGAAGTGGAATATCTGAGAACAACTATAATGTCTACTACAATGGGTCTTATCATTATATTCCTTCATTTGATAAGAATTGCTTAGAGCTAAATATATATACTCACTTTTAAAAGACTGCTTAACAAATAAAACACTCTCTGGGAATGAATTAAATTCTAGTAACCTTTCAATTTATTTTCCTGAAGGAATTCTAGTAAAATAAACTCCAGTGGGAGATTCTGGGTTTAGTAAACTGAATTCCAGGGGGAGATTCTGGGTTCCTCTGTTATGATGAGAATTTTGAGGATATCGTGGCTCATAATATCCTTTGGTAAAAATATGTTGGGAGGCCAAGATTCTCCTGCATTTTTACTATCTGTTCCTTCATTCAATCAGTAGTGAGTGCCCAGCAGTGACCTATTTCATTCCTTTAACAAACATTCACTGGCAGATTATTATTTGAAAGATTCAGTCCTACAAACATGTATTAATGCCTTCTGTATACTAGGAACAAGAAAACAAAGACAAACTCAGTCTAATCCCTACCCCGAAAAGAATTCACAGACCAGTGGAAGGCAGTGGTCATGTGATTAACCAACTATGATATGAGGGTCAGAGGGCCTGCAGGGCAGGAATCTACTCTTTGTTACTATTAGAAAGAAATCTTCTTCTGGAAGAAAATAAGGCTCACCTGATTGTGGAGAAGAAAAGAATTTATTCTCAATCTTGCAAGAAGGGGTGCACAACCAGAAAACATGGCTGGCATGCCGAACAAAGAAAAATGACACAATTTATACCCCTAAGCCTAGCACACAAGCCCTTCCTCTGTTTCTCCATAGATTGGATACTTCAGAGGTTACAGCCTATCCAAGAAGATCTAACTTTCCCGCGCAAAAGTTTGTGATTAACCGCTTCCCCCATCACATTTCAACCACTTTTGTTTTTACTTGCTCCCCTTTGCCAAATAAGGAATGGATTTTAGTGCTGAACTGGTATTGACTTAGCTCTTTCTTGGGCATCTTTTTTATTGCCTATAGGACTGGCTTAAGCTGGTTTCCTTTGTTGCTATTTAACCCAGGAGTGGGAGACTGAGGCAGTAGGCTGCCAGGTTACATTAATCGATAATTTCTTCCTTTATGTGAAAACTAAACTAATCTTTGTTTCTTACAGTGACCAAATTGTCCTTCCAGATCCACAAATAGCCTCAAATTGTCTGCTTCCCATTCCGATCTGAACTAGAGTGGAAAGAATAGGTATTTGAGTAAGATGGAGTAATGGTCCCTCTTCTAAGTTAGCAATTCTCAAATTTTAGTGTGCAACAAACTTACCCAGGGAAACCGTTAAAATAACAGATGCCGAGGACTTATCCCCAAGTGATCTGATTCAGTTGGTGCAGCCCATAATGTCAGGGCCAGCCCATATATCGTTCCCTTTCCTATTTCAGTGAAAGGCCCCCTGAGGCCCAACTGGCAGCTCTTGCATTTCTTTGACTGAGGAGTTTTCCTGGGCTGCCAAAGCCGGGCAGGAGTGCTGACGTATTAAATATCCCCAGGAATCCTCTTCCACGAAGGACTGATAGATGTTGGTGTGTGAATAGCACAGATTCTTTGCCTCTCAAGACTGACAAATCCACCCTGGCCACAAAGCTTCTCTGGGGTATGAGTTAGGTGGCTTGATGACCCACCAGTCTGGGGCTGTTTCCTCACTCCTGCCTCTTCTCCACACCTCCACCAAGTCTTTATCACCCCTACTTCACTCAAATCTTTGTCTCAGGGTCTGTTTCTGGGGAATCTAAACTAAGATGTAGTTCTGGGGTGGAGTCTGGGGATCTGCTTTTTACCAAGCTCCCACAGTTCATTCAAACGCAGGTGGTACCTGGATCACCCTTGGAGACACTGTTACAGGGACTCCAAGTTCTCTCCCTGAGACTACTTAGAACAATCCAAGTGTACATGATTACCTCATATTGGTTCATCTCTGGCACAAGCATTTTGCTGAGTTATATTTTAATGTAGCACCTCTGAATATTACAAGCAAACAGAAAACTGATTCGAAATTCATCATAAAATTCTTACAACATATGTAAAATCTCACCCAAATTTTTTCCTAAGAATTTTGTACCAGAAAAACATTGTCCCCTCTAAGGCGCCACAGTGCTTCTCTGTGATAATGAGCAAAGTATGTTTTCTCTTTTTCCCTTTTTTGCCCTGGTGACCAGGAAGCTCTAAAACAAATGAGATGCTCAGTAACTATAATTATGGAGCACACGTTCATGTCATATTTTCCTCTTATCCTTTTCATTTTCTTGCATTTTATTTTTATCTAAATTTCTTTTATGCAAGTGTCAAGGGAAAGGCAATAAATCAAAGATTAGAGTGTGAACAAGGAAAAATAAATTCTCCAAGTTTACCAAAGCACTGCGCAAAACAGCTTCTCCTTCTTTCTATGATGCATTTTCCCCAAGGAAATTTTACATGGAATAATTTACTGGCAAAGGACACCCAGGAGAAAAGGACTCTGAGTAAAAATGATTATTGGCAATAAAATGTGAATGCACTTGACCTTGGCTGGTCAGCCAATGATGTGCATTTGACCTCTAAGTCTGAATATACCCTACGCTAAAGAATAAGTTCAGGGGAAGAAAAAGACTGACTCTCTTTCAGTTCAGTAGGCTCCCCAGAGGGAAATTGTACCACTGTTGCAGAGTTATTTGGGAAAGAAAGTCACAATGCACATTTCCTCTTGGGAAACTCCTGTTGAGACGTCTAGAACTCTATTTTTGTTTTGGTTAAACTCCAGAGTGGCCCAATTCAGACAACAACCATTTTATCTACTGAATCAGCCTCCCTGAGCCTAAATTCCTGCCAGTCGCCTGGGGGCACAGAAGAAACCCTTAAACTAGTTACTGTGTAAGAGGACGTGCTTAGTGGTATGGTGAAAATCATAGCACGTCTCAAAAAAGCAAGCAAAAGAGAAAGACCCAGGATAGGATGCACAAACAAAGGCAGAGAGTGCTCCGCACACAACCAGCTTCTCTGTCAGTTGTTTTTAAATAGGATCGGCATAGCGTGGCTATTTGTTTTACATTATTTATTTGTTTGTTTGTTAAAATGACACTGTCACGAGTTAGATATAAGGGGGAAAAAAGATTTTTATTTCACAAGCCAGGAAAATAGGCACAGAAAGATTACTACGTCTCTGAGGTCACATATTGCAAACCACTTGGGGATAGCTATCCCCAATCTTTCCCTAACAGCACGCCCCTCCGCCTGTGTTTAATCTCTGTCCTCACCGCCTCACACAACCCTTCCTGCTCCCACTCCTGCTATACAAGTTGTCACTCCTGAGTCTACTCCAGAAACATCTCTTGAATCTGGCCCTTTCCCTCTGTCTTCACAGCCACTGCTTTGGTCCCTCGTTGTCTCTCACCAGGATACTCAGGCAGTCAGCTCGCTATCAATCAATCATATTTTCAGCACTTACATAGGGCCAGGTCCTGAGTGAAGGAACTAAGCAATTGTGTTATAGGAAGGAAAGGAGTAATCCCCTGTGCTGAAGAGGAACTTTACAGTCTCGAGGAGAAGAGAGACAGATAACAGTATATGAAAATGTTACAGTAGAGGTAAGAAGACGGTATTTCATGGAAACCAGAAGACAAACATTCTGAAATTCATTCACTACAGCGTGGCTGGAGGTCAGCTATGAACAAGGCCACTGAAGACCTTCTACCCATAGAGCTTATATTTTCATGAAGGAAACAGACAAAATAATTAGATAGAAGGCTATAGATAGATTTAGATATTAGATATAGATAGATAATAGATGATGATAGAAAGACGTAGATGAAAGATGGATGATAGACAGTGATAGATATTAGATGATAGATAGATGGTAAATAGATGATTAGATAGATGATGAGAGAGAGTGCAAGATACAAAGTCAAGTAATATTAATGGCTCTAAAGAAAAATGAAGCAGGGAAAAATATCAGTTATGTCCTAGTATAAATAGTTTGGTCAAGAAGCATCTCTGAGGAGATGCCACTGGAGCTGAGGCCTAGAGAAGTGAAAGAACGTGCTAAACAAAGGCCTAAGCAAAAGCTTCTGAGCAGAGAGAACAGTAGGTACAAAACTCTGCAGTGGGAATGTGCATCTCCCTCCAACCAGTGCTCAGGGAAGGTTTTGCCATGAAGACAAAGCCCGCCCTGGGTGAAAAGAAAAGCACAACCTGCCCAGGAGTGGCGCCGAACACACGCAGAGCTGACGCAGCAACATGACACAACAAAAAGGAGGCACATTTTTCCAGTGCCATCTGATAATGCTAGCAGATGCAGAAAAACACACAGCAAATGGACACAGAGCAGACAACAGAGGGAAAGGGGAGAGAAAGAAATTTTTAAAATAAAATAAAATAAAAAAGAATGAATGAGATGCCATATGAGAAAAGAGGGGGGAGTATCTTTCCCAAGGGCAGATGCAGGCAAAGCACAAAGCCAGGCAAAGTAGTAATATATTGTGGGAGCCCCACAAATATTGAAATATCTGGTCACCAGAAAATTTGGGGTTACCTCATATACTCTCCAGGTTTTTGCCTCATCTGCACTCAATTTTAACTGCTTCCCAGGAAAGCTCTTTGTGATCACTGCTCCTGTGAAAACTGGCCCAGCGAGGTAACATGGTTAAAACTTTGGCTCATTTCCACATCCTGGGATTGACCTGGGTATCCTGATGAGACGTAAGGGGATTGGCAAACAATTGACCTGTCCCACAGCTTCCCAGAAAGATGCCCTGCATTGCCTCTGGAGATGCCCTGCCCTCCTTTTTAGCTCAACATAGGGGATTGGCCTTTGTGCTGCTTCACTTTTTTTTTTTCAAGAATAAGTACTGCCTCAGTTTCTCCACCTGTTTTACAAAGATCAATATTTCCTGTTATTGGAGAAAATACAGCGCTTACTGGGACATGGAGACTAAAATGAGTACAGACAAAGATTTATTGAGAAGCTCTCCCAATAGAGGGGGTCTGAAAAACAGACTTCAGGGCCCCCCCTCCCCCAACAGCATGGTGGGGGCCTGAAGAGAGACTTCAGCCCACTCCTGGAAGGGGGAGAATTGAATTTATAGAGAACTTTCCTAGGCAGGGGAATGACAGTTGGTGGGAGGGGGTTGAGGGTCTGAGTGAAGTGCAGGGGCCAACAGGAAGCCCTAGAGATGAACACTTTCCCTGACAGTGACTAGAAGATAGTGGGTTAGGGAGTTATGGTTTCTTGGAATGCTGCAGGAGCAAATGTTTCTTTGTTCTATAGGAATTTTATCTCCCTCCAATATGCAGGTAGGGAAGGTTTCCATTTCCTTTTACTCCCATCTCTATGTGGTTTCTTCGTTTAACCTGTGGGGAAGTGCCGTGCCCTTGGACACATAGGCTTATGGGGGTTGGGGTTAGCCTTTCCCCATTGCATATCAGGGGAAACTGAGCTAGAGCTTGTTAATTATTGCAAACCTTTAACACCTGCCCTCCCCCTTGCTTTTCAGAGCCCTGGGATGTTATTAAACTGCAGCTTATAGAGCCTGGTGATTTCCTTCAAGCATGCCTTTATGGAAATACAGGATTAAGGCTTCTGCAGCAGGAAGAGGGCTGGTTTTCATTTCTACATCAGCGCTCTTTATTTTTTGCTGCAGAAGCAATTACATCACACCACAATTCACAACTGGAGGGAAAAAAAGCACATTCCTGGTTTTACTTCTGTATACTCCAGAAACATATGGCTCATGGACCTATCACAGAGGAAGCCAGATGGGGCCAGGTAAACTGTCACCAGCCAGATGGAGGCCAGCATGGGGGAAGTGTTACCAAAGACAGCATTAAAAGAAGTAATTGGGCCAGAGGAGAAGGGAAAGAAAGGAGAGCACACACCAGCATAGGCAACCCCTCCTTACCAAACCCTCAGCCCCAGGAGTAGGAGGGAGTCACCCATAAAAAACAAGCAGCTCATTGCCATCTCCCGCAAACCAGCCACTTCCACTCCATGGCCTCCTTCAATGAACAGATGCCCAGAGTCTCAGTCACATTGCTAAGAACCTGGGTATCATCTTTGATTCATCCTATTCCCTCGTAATCCAATCAGCCACTTTAAAAAAGAGAAGCTTATAGGGCACAAGGCAGAGCTTCAAAGACAACCCTTGACTGGGCCAAGAGGACTGTCCTACAGATCCCTAAATTGAAGTGTCCCACCCAGCATTTGCATCTGTCTCCAGTTACCACGACTACTTTTTAGACCCTACTCTAGACTCCCATCTTCCCATCAGACGTTGATGCCTGCCCTACTTGACCCTTGACTTAAAGTCTTCCTGACATTGACCGCCTGGTTCTAGCACTGTTAGGTCTCATGTTGAAGGAGGCACATCAGACTCTGTCTCTTCAGTTAACTATTGAGTCTTTCATTCCTTTAATGTGTCTCTGTGCACTGGAGACATGGGTGTACAAAATGGAGAACATTCCTGCTCTTGAGTAGCTTGTGTGCAGTAAACAGAAGAAATTTCAGTAAGATGGAAGTGTATGACAGGTGGTCAAGGAAGATCTCTCTGAAGAGTAGATATTTCAAAGATAAAAAGAGCCCATCCCCAGGCTCTCCAGGGAAGTGCAAGTGCTCTCCACTGGCAGGGGCTGAATAGTCGGACACCTCGGGTACATCCCCGCACCCCAAGAGAATAGGAGAGGAGCTGGGTATTCCCAGCCTCTCCAGGCAATGGCAGGAGTTTTCAGCCCACACAGATTTGTTGAGTGCCTTTGAGCCCATCCCCACCTCTATCCCCCCACAGGATAGGAGGGGGTTGGTGTTGTCTCACTCTCTCAGGGCAACAGTTTTGGGCTACACAAGCCTGACTGTTGGGCACCTATGACTTCACCTCCATCCCCAATAGGACAAGAGATGGATTGTGTTTGCCAAGCCTCTTTGGGTAACTGCAGATGCTTTTGACCCAAACAGCCTGGTCTGGTATGTACTTATAGACATACCCTCACCCCCCAATAGGAAAGAAGGGGGCTGATCTCTCCACAGCCTTTTTGGGCAGCAACAGATCTTTAGCCTGCATGGACTGGACTATTGGATGCCTATGAATCCACCCCTCCCCCAATAGGATAGGAGGGTTTTGGTGTCTTCACAGCCCCTCTGGACAATGGTGGGTACTTTCAGTCAACAGGGACTGAATTGTTGGGTGCCTGTGAATCCAACCCCATGCCTTAAGAGGATAGGAGGGGGCTGGTGTTTCCTCAACCTCTCCAGGCAATGGCAGGTATTCTTGGCCTAACAGGACTGAACTGTTGAGCACCCACAGGACCACCCCTATCACCCAATAGGATAGGAGGGAGCTGGGGCTTCCTCAGCCTCTCCGGGCAATGGTGGGTACTTTCAGCTTACAGGACTGAACTGTTGAGCATTTTGTGGTTCTGTTCCCACCCCCTAAAGGGCAGAAGGGACAGTATTCCCTAAGCCTCTCAGGGCAACTGCAGGCATATTTGGCCCACAGAGTTTAGATTGTTGGGCATTCCAGAGGGTCCATTCCCACTCCCAGTAGGGAGAGGGTCTGGTGATACATCAGTTTACCTGAGCAACTGTGGTAATTTTGGACCCACACAGCACAGATTACTGACCAAAACTATAGCTCCATCCCTACCTAGGGTAGGGTAGGAAGGGGTATGGAGTTTCACCAGTGTCTCTGGGTGACTACAGATAGTCTTGTGCCCAACTGGGATTATTATACATGACTACAGCTCTGTCCCTGCCCCTAACAGAGGAGAAAGGTGAGAGAAACTTCATCACTTCCTAGGGCAATGTGGGCAGCTTCAGCCTCAATAGCTTACAGCACCAACTATATCCTTGGGTTCTGCTACACAACCAACAAGGGAGAAAAGACAAGAAATCCCTAAACTAAAGAATAATACATCTAGCAAGCCAGATGTGGAAACACCAGCAAAAAATTACAATCCATACCAAGAAACAGGAAGAGATGGCCCAATTAAAGGAACAAGATAAGCCTCCAGATGACATAAAGGAGTTGAGACAACTAATCTTAGATTTCAAACAAATTTCCTTAATAAATTCAATGAGATGGCTAAAGAGATTAAGGATATTAAGAAGACATTGGATGAGCACAAAGAAGAATTTGAAAGCATACATAGAAAAATAGCAGACCTTATGGCAATGAAAGGTGCAATAAATGAAATTAAAAATACACTGGAGGCATATAACAGCAGATTTGAGGACAAAAAGGCCAGCTTTGCAAGAAATACTAAAGAGAGTGTTACAACCTGAAAAGAAAAGACAGGAGAGAGAGGCCTGGAAGAGAGTCTAGAAATGACAACTGTATCAGTAACAGTAACTGAAAGTGTCAAATATAATGACAGACAAATGCAAAGATCAAAATGGATGAAATAAGAACTGCTTTGCAGTAATAGCATTGAATGTTAATGGATTAAACTCCCCAATCAAAAGATGCAGACTGGAGAATGGATAAGAAAATATAGGCCATCTATATGTTGTCTGCAAGAGACTCACCTTAGACCCAAGGATACCAATAAATTGAAAGTGAAAGGTTGGAAAAAGATATTCCATGCATGTAATAACCAAAAAAAAGCTTAGGTAGCTATACTTATATCAGATGACACAGACTTTAAAAGCAAAACTGTTATTAGAGACAAGGAAGGACATTACATATTAATAAAAGGGATAATTCACCAGGAAGAAATAACAATCATAAATATATATGTACCTAACCAGGATGCCCCAAGATACATGAGGCAAACACTGGCAAAACTGAAGGGAGAAATAGACATCTCTACAATAACAGTTGAAAACTTCAATACACCACTCTCAGCATTGGATAGAACATCTGGGCATAAGATCAATAAAGAAACAGAGAGTTTGAAAAACATGATAAATGAACTAAACCTAATAGACATATACAGAACATTGCATCCCAAAACAGCAGGATATACATTCTTTTCAAGTGCTCATAGATCTTTCTCCAGGATAGACCATATGTTGGGACACAAAGCAGACCTCAATAAATTCAACAAAATTGAAATTATACAAAGCACTTTTTCTGATCATAATGGAGTAAAGCTGGAAATCAACAAGCAGCAAATAAAGAGAAAATTCACATATATAGAAAAATTAAACAACATGCTCTTAAATAATCAGTGGGTCAAAGAAGAAATTTCAAGAGAAATCAGTAAATATCTAGAGACAAATGGCAATGAGAATACAACATATCAGAATCATGGGATGCTGCAAAGGTAGTGCTGCGAGGAAAATTTATAGCCCTCAATGCTTACATTTAAAAAGAAGAAAGAGCTAAAATCAATGACCTAACTACACAATTGGAGTAACTAGAAAAAGAACAGCAAACTAATCATAAGGTAAATAAAAGGAATGAAATAACAAAGATCACAGCAGAAATAAATGAAATTGAGAACAAGAAAACAATAGAGAAAATTAACAAAACCAAAAGTTGGTTCTTCAAGAAGATTATCAAAATCTACAAATCCTTAGCTAAACTAGAAAAAATGAGAAAAGATGCAAATAAATGACATAAAAAATGAAAAAAGGAACCTTACTACTGACCCCACAGAAATAAGGGAGATCATAAGAGGATACTATGAACAACTTTATGCTAAAAAACTAGACAATGTCGATGAAATGGAAAAATTCCTAGGAATGTACAAACAACCTACACTGACACTAGAAGAAATAGAAGACCTCGACAAGCCAATCACAAGGAAAGAAATTGAAATAGTCATCAAACAGCTCCCCAAAGTGAAAAGCCCAGGACCAGACGGTTTCACAAGTAAGTTCTACCAAGCATTCAAAGACTTAATACAAATCTTACTCAAGCTCTTCCAAAAAATTCAACAAGGAGAAATGCTACCAAACACGTTCTATGAAGCCAATATCACCCTAATACCAAAGCCAGATAAAGATTAACAAAAAAAGAAAATTATAGACCCATTTCTCCAATGAATACAGATGCAAAAATCCTCAATAAAATACTTGCTAATTGAATCCAAGAACACATTAAAAGAATTATCCACCATGATCAAGTGAGTTTTATACCAGGCATGCAAGACTGGTTCAACACAAGAAAATCAATCAGGATAATACGCTACATTAATAATGTTGGAGATTTGGACCCAAAGGGTATCAGGAATGAAAGAAAGAGAAAAGGGGGAAGGAACGAGCGAGAGAGCTGGAATCAGGGGGTCTGCAAGTAATAACTCCTCAGACAATTTTATTGTTTACAAGGGGCTCTCTATATACCCCAGTCTATGTGACAACAAGCAGTAACACATAGCCTATGTGACATCAGGCAGCAACATGCAGTTAACTATCAGCATTACCCATAGTCTAAGGAATTTTAAAAAATCTTATCTCAAGGTACAAAGTCTAAGTGTTCTATTCACTACAAAAGGTATGTGCTCATCTTTTCTTTCAGCCTTTAACAAATTCATCCCATGTGCCGGGAACTCTTAATTACTGCATTCCTTAGGTTGCAAGCGTCCCCATGGAGACAGCATGTCTCTCCTTGTGAGGCCACTGTGCCTCAGTTTCCAACAAATAAATCAAAGAATAAAAACCACATTATCTTATCAATTGATGCAGAAAAGACATTTGACAAAATACAGCATCCTTTCTTGATAAAAATACTACAAAAAATAGGAAGTGAAGGAAATTTTCTCAACATGATAAAGGTCATATATGAAAAACCCACAGCTAACATTGTACTCAATGGTGAAAAACTAAAATCTTTCCCATTGAGATCAGGGACAGGACAAGGATGCCACTGTTGTTCAATATAGTGCTAGAGGTTTTTACATAGAGCAATCAGACAAGAAAAAGAAATAAAAGGCATCCAAATTGGAAAGGAAGAATTAAAACTTTCACTATTTGCAGATGATATGATTGTATATCTAGAAAATCCCGAAAAATCTACAACAAAGCTGCTAAGCTAATAAATGATTTCAGTAGAGTATCAGGATACAAGATCAATACGCAAAAATTGGTGGTGTTTCTGTACACTAATAATGCACAATCTGAGGAGGAAGTCAGGGAAAAAATTTCCATTTACAATAACAACTAAAAGAATCAAATATTTAGGAATAAAATTAACCAAGAATGCAAAGCGCTTGTATTTATAAAACTATAAAGCATTGCCAAAAGAAATCAAAAAAGACCTAAATAATTGGAAGAACATTCCATGCTCATGGATTGGAAGACTAAATATCATTAAGATGCCAATTCTGGGAAACGGACTTGGCCCAATGGATAGGGTGTCTGCCTACCACATGGGAGGTCCATGGTTCAAATCCCAGGCCTCCTTGACCCGTGTGGAGCTGGCCCATGTGCAGTGCTGATGCATGCAAGGAGTGCCGTGCCACACAGGGGTGTCCCCCGCATAGGGGAGCTCCATGCACAAGGAGTGCACCCTGTAAGGAGAGCCACCCAGCATGAAAGTGCAGCCTGCCCAAGAATGGCGCCGCACACATGGAGAGGTGACACAACAAGATGATGCAACAAAAAGAAACACAGATTCCTGGTGCAGCTGATAAGGATAGAAGCAGTCACAGAAGAAAACACAGAGAATGGACACAGAGCAGACAACTGGGGTGGGGGGTGAAGGAGAGAGAAATAAATAAATAAATAAATAAATCTTTAAAAAAGAAAAACTATGTCAATTCTACCCAAATTGATACACAGATTCAATGCAATCCCAATAAAAATTCCACCAGCATTTTTTAAGCAAATGGAAAATGCAATTATCAAATTTATCTGAAAGGGTAAGAGACCCCGAATAGCCAGAAACATCTTAAAAAGGAAAAGTGAAGTTGGAGGACTCTCACTTCCAGACTTTAAATCATATTACTTCAGAGGTAAAAACAGCATGATATGGCATAAAGATAGACACATAGACCAACGGAACTGAATTGATGGTTCAGAAACAGACCCTCACATCTGTGGCCAACTGATTTTTGACAAACTTGTCAGGCCCTCCCGGTTGGGGCAGAACAGTTTATTCAACAAGTGGTATTGGGAGAACTGGATATCCATAGCCAAAAGAAAGAAAAAAGACCACTACCTCACACCTTATACAACAATTAACCCAAAATGGATTAAAGACCTAAATATAAAAGGAAGTACAATAAAGCTCCTAGAAGAAAATGTACGGAAACATCTTCAAGACCTGGTGGTAGGTGGTAGATTCTTAAACCTTACACCAAAAGCACAAACAACATAAGAAAACGTGAATAAATGGGACCTCCTCAAACTTAAACATTTCTGTGATTCAAAGGACTTCTTCAAGAAGGTGAAAAGGAAACCCACTCAATGGGAGAAAATATTTGGAAACCACTTATCTGATAAGGGTTTGAGTTCCATTCTATAAAAAAAATCATACAATTCAACAATAAAAGAACAAGCAATCCAATTTAAAAAGTCATTTCTCCAAAGAAGAAATACAAATGGCCAAAAGGTACATGAAAAAAATGTTCCATATCACTAGCTATTAGGGAAATGCAAATTAAAACAACAATGAGATATCATCTAACACCACATAGAATGGCCATTATTAAAAAAACAGACAACAATAAGTGCTGGGGAGGATGTGGAGAAATAGGAACACTCCTTCACTGTTGGTAGGAGTGTAAAATGGTGCAGCCTCTTTGGAAGACAGTTTGGCAGTTCCTCAGAAAGCTAAATATAGAACTGCCATATGATCCAGTAATTCCTCTACTAGGAATATATCCAGGAGAACTAAAAACTATGACATGAACAGACATCTGTACACCAGTGTTCATACCAGCCTTGTTCACAATTCCCAAAAATGGGAACAACCCAAGTGTCCATCCACCTATGAGTGGATAAACAATATGTGGTATATACGTATGATGCAATAAGAAGAAATGAAATTGGGACATAGTGGTAACATGGATGAGTCTTGAAGACATTATACTAAGCGAAGTAAGCCAGACACAAAAGGACAAACATTGCATGGTCTCATTAATATGAACTAAATACAAATAATAGACACATGGAATTAAACCTAGAGTATAGTTATAAGGAGATAAGAGGAGGGATGAGAAGAACTTTGGATGCTTTTATGTACATAGAAGTTTTAATTAACTTGACTGTAAAGTGTGGAGATGGATAGAGTTGATAGTAACACATTATAGTGAGTAACAACTGGTTTATAAATGGGATTGTGACTGAAAAAGGTAGTCAGGGGAAGTAAATGTCAATAGAAAGTAAGCTAAAGAATAATCTCGGGACTGAATAACACAGTGAACCCAGAGGTAGTTGAGAATTGTGGTTAAGGGTACAAATGCAAGAGAGTCCTTCTGTGAGCTAGAGAAGATGTATGACACTAGTGCAGGGTGATGGGAATATGGAGAAACATGGGAAACTACAATTGGTGTGACCTATAGACTGTGGTTAACAGCAATACTATAATATTCTTGCATTAATGCCAAGCTATACTGTGTTGATAATAGAGGTGAATGGAAAAAGTGTGCCAAATATATGCTATGGACAATGATTGGTGGAAATAGTCTGATGATATTATCTCATAATCTGTAACAAATATTCTACCAGGGTGTGGATTGTATGGGACATCTACACATCTGTATGATTGTTTTGCAAGTTCACAATACCTGTAACAATAATACATTAAAAATAGTAGTATGTGTTGGGAAAATGCATCAAATATAAGATAAAGAATATAGCTGGTAGTAATATTTGACAAGGCTCTTGCATAGTTTGTAACAAATGTTTCACACCAATGCAAAGAGTTGGTGGAGGGGTGATGTACGAGACCCCTGTGTGATGCTATGTATGTTTATTTTGTAAGCTCACACTCTTTACTATACACTTATTGTTTATATGTGTTCATGTATGAATGATATACTTCAATTAAAAAATGTAAACCATAATATAAAATATAAGGTAACTAAAAATTTTTTAAATTGTACACTCTAAAATATAAACCATAACGTAAACCAAAATGGAACCATGTTTGAAAGCTGTTTCAATATCTGTTGTTTTTTTAAATAAATCTTTTAACAGTAAAAAAAAAAAAAAAGCCCATCCTGCAGAGATGTGGAGGAAGAGTGTTCCAGGAGGGGAAGCAGTCAGTTCAAAGGCCCTGAGACAAGATCAAGCTGTAGTTGAGAAGCAAAAGGAGACTATATGGCTGGGGCAAGAGAAACGGGGGGAGGGGTAGTGGCAGCAGATGAGATCAGACAAATTCTTCAGGTATCAGATGTTCCTAACGTCTCGACGACTACGGTAAGGATTTGGGATTTTGTAAGTGGAAAGGAAAAGTGTTCAAAGGTTTAAGGGAAGGGAGTGATTGGTTCTAATTTGGATATTTTATAAGTATATGAAAAGATGCTCAACATTATTAGCCAGTTAGAGAAATGCACTTTAAAAATATGAGATACCATTTAACATGCACTAGGATGGCTATTAATTTTGAAAAAACTGGAAATATTATAACAATATTGGCAAGGATGTGGAGAAATAGGAGGCTTTATGTATTATTGGTAGAGATGTAAAATGGTACAGCCACTGTGGAAAACAACTTGGCATCTCCTTAGAAAATTAAACATGGAATTACCATATGACCTGACATTTCCACTCTAAGGTATACACCCAAAGATTTGAAAGCAAAGACTTAGACAGATATTTGCATACAAATGTTCATTGAAGAATTATTCACAATAGCCAAAAGGTGGAAGTAACAGTAACCCAAGTGTCCATCAACAGATGAATGGATCAACAAAATGTGGTATATTTATCCAATGGAAAATTATTTATCCATCAAAAGATGTGAAGTGCTGGTCTATTCTACAGCATGGATGAACTTTGAAGACATGTTAAATGAAATAAGCCAGACAAAAAATGATATCACATGATTTCTCTTATAATAAATACTTAGAATAAGTAAATTCATTGAGACAGAAAGCAGAATAGTAGTTATCAAGGGTAGCAGGAGGGAAGAAGAGGGAGTTACTATGAAATGGGTATGAGTTTTGGTTCAGGATGATGGAAATAGTCAAGAAATACACAGTGGTAAACATTACACAGTGTTGTCAATACACTTACTGTCAAAGAATTGTTCACTTAAAATGATTGAAATGATTTTGTTATGGTTATTTAACCACAGTTAAACATAAATCCCTCTTCACTTCTTGCCCAGATTATTAGAGTAACACCTGAATTCCTTATCTTTATTCCCCAATATCTCCCACACCAAATCAATTCTAAAACCACTACCTGGTAAGGCATCTTAAGTGATAGCTGTGAAAATGGCTAGATGTCTAAGTCTCATGCTCCCTCCCTCCTTACTCACATATCCCCATGACCCAGTTTGGGTCAATGGGATGCACATGAAAGCCTACAGGGTGTGGCTTCCAGGAAATCTACTACTATTGTGATATAAACAGTAACAGACACATCTGACACAAGACCTTTGTCCAGGACTTGCCTTCAGTACAGGCACAATTCCTAGAGGTAGAGCATCACTTTGCAACCATCAGAAGGAGGGTGGAGCACAAAGCTAGAAGAAGCATAGCTGCTATTTTTGACCCCTTAGAGTATCCCTGCGCAGCCCGCCTCTGAACTTTTTGTTTGCTGAGAAAATTAACCCTTATTTGGTTAAGCACTGTAGTTGAGGTTCTAATAAAAACAGCCGAACCCTTTTCCTTGCCAAAGCAAAGAGCTCAGGAAATTAATTCACCTACAGTAGTAGGACATTTTAGCCCCAAATGTATTGTCTCTAAAATAGAGAATTGGGTTCTGGAGAGGAGATGGGTCACTACCATGTAAGAATTTTCAATAATACAAACTCTTGAATTCTATGGGGTAATAGCTAAGGACCCACAATCTCCTCAGAGGCAGCTCTGCTAATGGAAGGAGAACACTGGACCAAAGCCCAAAGATTCAGCTTGCCGGAAGGGTTGTTCCTGGTTGCCTGGAGGCCTTCCCTTGAATTGTAGAGCATCAGGAGAGAGATCTGAGTGTAACTCCAGAGCCTTCATCTAAAGGAAAACCACTCTCATGGACAGGAAACAACTCTCATGTGTCAGGAGGCTAGAGAGGGTCTAGAACGCAGAGACAAGACACATCCTCCAAGGTCCAGCAGGACCTCAGAGGTGGGACCAGGTGCTGTGATGGAGGCTGCCCTGAAAGGCTGAAACATCACGTAACAGGCCATGTGTGCTGGACCAGGCACAAGGCAGGCAGCCTCAGAAAGGCCCAGCAGGTGAGAAAGGGAAAGTTTCCCAGCAATGGAAGACCAGTGCTTCTCTGACTTTAATGGGCAGAAAGAATCACCTGTGGATCTTGTTAAAGGGCAGATTCTGAGTAAGCTGTCCTGGGGGGAGGCCTAAGAGTCTGCATTTCTAGGCATTTCTAAGGATGTCCAGGCTGCTCGGCTCATGACCACACTTTGAATAACAAGGAGGTAGAACACAGAGATATCTAAGAAGCTATGGGAGATGTGTGTGTGTGTCTGTGTGTGTGTGCACTCATGTTTTGACAGTAGGGATCAGTGAGCATGCAGTAGTGATCAGAGGAGTCAGAAGTGGAGATGTTCTAGCCTTAGAAGGCTCTCTAATACTGGGGTTATCCGTTGAATTGTGTACCCCAAAAAGACATGATTAAATCCTAATCCCCAGTCCTGTAAATATACCCTTACTTGGAAATAGGGTATTGGGTTTGTTAAGATAAGCCACGCTGGGTTAGGGTAGGCCCAAATCCAGTATGACTGGTGTCCTTACAAGGCGAGGAATTGGACACACACAGACAGAGAGGAGAATACCATGTGACCACTGAGGCAGAGAACGCCATGGATTTCCAGCAAGCCACCGCCAAAAGCCCGGAGAAAGGCTCCAGAGACTCCAGAGAGGACATGACCCTGCCGAGGCCTTGAGTTCACACTTCCAGCCCACCACAGCCATGGGAGAATAAATCTCTATTGTTGGGGGCAGTTTTGTGACCGCAGCCCTAGGAAACTTAGACACTGTGCGCAGTTGCCCAAGCAGGAAGTCAAGAAATCACTGCGGATAACCTTGGGACAAGAGACTTCTTTCTCCCCTGGCACCCCCAGATCTTGTGAGCACTGCAGCAAGATTGAGGGGCTGCCCACGTCTCCCTCTGTGAAGCATGTGTAGCCGGGGTGGACTGCTCAGACTGACTAAAGTCCTGGAGCTCTTGGACTTGACACAGAAAAAAAAAGGCAACACCAAGAAGGTGAATGCATTCCAATAACAGCAAGGCAGAGTTCAGTTTTTTTTAAACAGAAGTGATTTAACCTCAGTTTACTTCCAAGCTGGTAAAGCCCAACAGATTGCTTACCTTTATGATGAGGGAAAACAATAAAACTATTTTCATTTGAAAGAAAGTAAAAGTGCAGAAAGGGCCTGGCCTCCTGCAAATTGTGGTGGATTGAGTAGAAAACCAAGCACGCCCACGCTTTTCCAAACTTAACCTGTACTGGCAGCTCTAACCCTCCAAGTCATAAGAATGTTTTTGCTATTTGCTCTTAAACATGGACAGAAAACAAAAAATGACTACGGGACGGAAAATGGATCTGGAGGAAATTAAAAAGTTGGAGTGAATTTGTCATCTGCTCTTTCAAGCCTGTCTTGGGACTGTGTGAAGAAAACACCTGTCTTTTCCATCCGCCCTTGGGGGCTCATTTAAGCAGCAATGAGGCTGTATTTGAATAAACAGAGAAGAGAAATAGTTTTGAAAGGGAGAAAACCTAAGGGCAATGAGCCCGAAACAAGAATAACTTGGGGCTCAGTTTCAAATCCAAGTGAAGGCTGTTTCCTTTTTCAAAAGTGCCATTTCTCTTCTTATTTCAGATATTGTGTCCTTTCAGTTTGAGGTAGAAAGAATATATTTGGATTTGAGTCCCAGGAAAGATGCCATCAGATTCAGTACAGGGTCTCCCTAAGCCCTCCAGCCTAGTGGGACAACAGCCCTGGCTCCAAGTGAGGCAAAGAGGTTGCACCTACCTCCTCCCTCTACGTTTACTCAATGTGCTATTGACCGTGGACTTCATTTTAGGATTCTAGGCATAGTCCTTGCCTGCTTTCTCTGGAGACACATGTAAAAGTTTCTTTATGAGCAAAAGAAACTCCCTTTTATTCTTAACATTTCATCATTGGCATATATCTACGTGCTGTCCTGTTAGCAGTAAGCTCATACAGACCTGAATGCATGCATCAATCTCTGCTGAAGAGGAAAAGCAAAAATAAACATTGGTACAGGATGAGGGAAGTTTTCAGGATTGCTAGATGTTTTTGAAGCAATGAATCAAAAAGTGAAACTAGAAGTTTTCAAATACTATTTTTTTTTTTTACCAAACTAGTGACTGTAGAGCTGCTGTGAATCAAGGAATTTTTCAAGAGTGTGGGGGAAGGACAGTAAGTAAGGAACTAGAGAATTGCAAGGATTTAACTTAATGTGCTCTTGAGTTGCCTTCACGTAGGGGTGTAGCTCAAAAGTGAGTCCCTGCCCAATGCGCACCAGAGAGTCACTTAAGTGACATCAGGATTTTGAGAAGAGAAAGAGTTTATTCAGCCAAGGCTCGCCCTGTGAAGATAGGAGGGTAATCCCTCAAATCTTTCTTCCTAAATTGGAAGTACTTAGGGTTTTTATGGGCTTGAACAAAAATGGAGGTGGGTTGTGATGGCTGAGGGGAAGAAGGATGCGATATTGGGGAACATGGCAGACTGGCATCATGCTGATTCTTGTGCTGCATGACTAGAAAGTGGTGTTTTGAGCTTGAGTAGCTGGTTTGAGAGATCGGGGTTAGAGAGAGTTTAATCTCAGAGTATGTGTGGATTGATCCCATGCTTAGTTCACTTGAAGTTTAAGGTTTAGGCTATTATGCATGTCAGATGGACCAACTTTGATTAGAACTGGCTTGGTTAGTTCTAGGTTGATTCATGATATTTCATTAATAAACTTGAAGGGCTACATACAGGAGTATCAGACATGCAAAACAAGACAAGGAGATGGGGCGGGGAGGGCAGTTACAAATTGCTCCATTACTATTCAGTTACAAGGTAAAGACTAAGCAGTTTACAAAATATAGCATCAGCATCAAAGAAACAAAATATCTGTGTTAGAGTTCAGTGAGTCACAACAGCTACCGATATTTGCTTCTGGTTATTTTTAAAGTTTAACATACATCAAGGCTATATTGCAATATATCCGAGGGTTGGTAAGTGCCTAAAATCCAATTTAGGAGACTAAAACATATTTGTTAATTTATGATTGGTTACAGAAGCAATCCCATCCTTGCTCATTGCTGCACAGGGCTGGAGTTCTCAACTCAGCTCCTATTAAATACACCTTGCCTGGTCAACTACAACCTGAAAAAAACTTAAGTAGGGGTATGAGGGACAGAAGAGGACTTTCCAGGTAATAAAACCAACTGATAAGCAGAGGAAAAGATTATGTTTCACATTTCCAAAGCATGTGGAGAGGTGTTTTACATTCACTTCCTCCGATAATAAGTAACTCAGAAATCCAACCTAACACATATGGCCCCAAAATGCAACTTACAGAACAAAATTAAAAGTAAAGAAGTGATAGGTGAAACCAAAGAAATTAATAGAGAGAAAGCACAGGGAGCAAGGCTAGTTTAAGATGTTCCATAAACTGGAGAATGGCGGGCTTAGCAGAATTGAGTGAAAGTCTCAGGAGGAAGTTGTTTTGGAGGGTCCATGTCTTGGTCTAGCTGGTGACAGATGTCATTTCTCCATATTCCCGTGGGAGAGGCCGGAGGAGGTTGTGGGTGTACAGGCAAAGTGCTATAAGGCTGTAGTGAAAAGAAAACCCAATTGGGGATTTGAGCACCAGCTTCTAGTCCTACTTATCTGGTAGTGCTGAAATTTCTCACCCAATATTCATTCTTCAAATATTTATTGAGTGTCTGCGATGGGCCAAGCATAATGATGGGCATTGGGGTACAGTCATGAATACAACAAACCCAGCCCTTGTGCTCATAGAGTTGACAGTCCTAGAAGATTGATTTAAAATACAGTTGATTGGGAAGCGGACTTGGCCCAGTTGTTAGGGCATCCATCTACCACATGGGAGGTCCGTGCTTCAAACCCTGGGCCTCCTTGACCTGTGTGGAGCTGGCCCATGCGCAGTGCTGATGCACGCAAGGAATGCCCTGCCACGCAGGGGTGTCCCCTGCAAGGAGTGCACCCCGTAAGGAGAGCCACCCAGCGTGAAAGAAAGTGCAGCCTGCCCAGGAATGGTGCTGCACACACGGAGAGCTGACACAGCAAGATGATGCAACAAAAAGAGACACAGATTCCTGTGCTGCTGACAACAACAAAAAAAGCGGACAAAGAAGAACACACAGCAAATGGACACAGAGAACAGACAACTGGGGCGGGGTGGGGGGAAGGGGAGAGAAATAAATAAAAATAAAATCTAAAAAAAAAAAATATGGTTGATTCCCATTTTTCGTAGTGGTTATGGTCTATGGATTAACGAATATTGAACTATTGATCCTAGGGCAAATACAGGGTTAGGCGTCTACAAGCCCCTGGTGGCCACATTTTCATCAACCAATCAATACATGAATTTGTTACATGTGTTTCTGTTTGAAGACACCTTATTTAATATATATTGTTGATTCATTAACATGGAACTCACAGCCATCACTATATCTCATGCCTGACCAAAGCTTATCTAACTCATATTTTCTCCATGAGGCACATCACAGCTTTCTTGCTCTTAGGCATGCTAGACAGCAATTCAGGGCTAAGTTTAGGAGCCGTTTGAAATAGCGGAATCACAAAAAAAGAGCACACAAAAAAGAGAAAGAAGTATTCCACTAAGTATACTGCCAAAGTATACTTTGCTTACCTATGGGAGCTGAAATGAGATGGTACGGCACTGCCTTGTTATACCTCGGCTGGGAACATGCCCATCAGGTGACTTAAATTTTTCGCAACACTGTGCACCACAAACGATCCACAAAGCACTGGAAGGATTGATTTCAGAGTTTCAAATAAATTTGAGCAAGCAGGCAAATTCATAAATACATAATTCATAAATAGTGAAGATAGACTCCGTATTTTAAAATATATATATGGGCTTACATGTGTACATACATACAAAAATACCTAGAATAGTAGAGAGATTATGAAAGGAGGACAGCCCTGTGAAAGGCTATGGAAGTCCTCTCTGAGGAAATAAGGCTTAACGAGAGCCCTGGACCTCACATAATAGAAGGTGAAGAAGGATGACGGGAAACAGGAAGAGGAGAGAAAGGGGCAGTTTTCGAGCATTTACTGTGTATAAAGATTAAATCATTTAATTCTCAGAACAACTTTAAAAGCATGAACTGTTACTGTCCTCATTTGATAAATAGGAAACTGGGCACAGAGATCTTGCCCAAGGCCATCTTGCCCCATGTGTCACTGATATTTCTGGTCATTTGCACTGTCTTTAAAATATCTCAACCCACTTAAAAGAAAAATGTGATACACAGGACAAAACCAAATGCCCTTTGAGTTTGTATTTTGCAAGCTCCAAATCATTCTATGCAATAGGAACAGACAGCGCAGCAGCTGTGAGGGCTGCACTGGGGAAGTTCTCCTTTGCCCTCCAATCTGACACACGAGAAGGCTCTGGGGCCAGATTGCCAGGCCACGAATCCCAATACCGACACTTAGCAACTGAGAGATCTAGAGTGAGTTCCTTTCCTCTCTGAGCCTCAGTTTCATCATCTGTAAAGTGGGGAAAAGAATAACACTTGCATCATGGGATGGTTGTACAGAGTAAATGAGTCAATACATAGAAAACAGAGGCCAATGACTGGTACATATTTAGAGCTATGTGATTGCTCAGAAACATGCCTGACAAACATAGCCTGTTCCACTGCAATATCGCCAGTGGCCAAAAATCCAAAGAAAGGGGAGGTCTCAGGGAAGAGAGTATAGACAAAGCCCCAGGGCAAAAAGGATACCAAACAACTCCTACCTCTGCCCCTCCCTCATTAATTCCTTTCTCAGCATATGTTTGTGAGGCCCTTGCCCTGTGCCAGCTCCTCTTAGGGGAGTGTAAAATGTATACCTGGGGTTAATCATTAGTCTAGAATTCTTAAAGTCCCAAGGGCTCCACCAATTTTTACCCTGCCCATCAGCCACCAAGATCAAATGGAGGCAGAGCAGCTCAGTGGATCAGGGCATAAACTTTGAAATCAAACATTACCAACATTAACACCAACCAGCTGTGTGACCTTGAGCAACTTACCTAACCTCTCTGTGCCTCAAGTTCCACATCTGTAAATGCAGGACAATAACAACAGCTACTTCTAGAGGTGATATAATGAATGAGTTAAAATACGTGAGATGCTTAGAACTGGGTCTAGCCCACAGTAAGGGCTCAATGTTATTATTACCTCGTTGAACTGTTAGGATGTTTAGAAGCTGCAGCTGAGCGTGGACCCTGAGTGGCCTGGGCACTCCCGGCTGCAGCTGCTCGGCGCAGGACCCAGGGCGGTCAACTTGGAGTGGCCCTTGGAGTCCATCTCCTACACCGTCGGCAGCCCCAACCAGCACAAGCTACAGCCTCCACCTGGAGGACCTGAGGCCCTCAGGCTGCACTTCTCCAACCCTCAGGAAGCTGAGCGGTGGATGGCCCTGATCCGAGGTGCCCCCACGGAGAGACGAGATGGCAGGGGCAGCCCACCTCCAGCCCTGGGCCCATAAATGAGAAAATGCATGAAAGCACTTCTCATTGTGCCCTGTGTACTTTGCAAATGCACAGTAAAGAGTGGCTGCAGGGAAGCGGTTGTGGCTCAATTGATAGAGCGTCCACCTACCATACAGAGGGTCCAGGGTTCAAAACCCAGGGCCTCTTGACCCGAGTGGTGAGCTGGCCCACGCGCAGTGCTGCCACGCACAAGGAGTGCCGTGCCACGCAGGGGTGTCCCCTGCGTAGGGGGTCCCATGCGCAAGGAGCGCGCCCTACAAGAGCCGCCCCACATGAAAAAAAAAAGCACAGCCCACCCAGGAGTGGCGCCGCACACGCAGGGAGCTGAGGCAGAAAGATGACGCAGGAACAACAACAAAAAGCAAGAGAGTTTCCCGGTGCCGCATGACAAGAATGCAAGCAGACACAGAAGAACATAGAGTGAATGGACACAGAGAGCAGACAACAGGGAGAAGGGGAAAGAAAGAAATAAAATAAATCTTAAAAAAAAAAAAGAGTGCTGCTACAATTTCCTTTCCACATACCACCATGCTGATTAGCACGAGGAGTACTAGGGAAGCCAAAGCTGTTCTCAGGAAGCCTGCAGGAAATACTGGAGGATCATTAAACATAATTCATCTAGTTTTACACAAAAATTCAGTAAGTTTTTTTTTTTTATAAGGGGGTCATTAGGAGGGATGAGAGGTGAAATCAGAGGAGGCTGCATGGAGGAGGCAGAGTATTAATCATATACTCAGCAAAGGTCTCTTGAGCAGCTGCTAAGTACAGGCCATTCATCATGTTGTCAACAGCTAGAGAACCATCAGTAAATTGCTGCTGCCCCAAGAGTCCCTGCCATTCATGCCCCAGGGCATCCACCATGGAATCCTGGGACTTCCCCCCAATCTAGCAACTCAGGACCTGCTCCAGGGCTCCCATTCGGAGGAGTGGGGACCTAAGCCTTAGCAGTTATTAATATTTTGAAAACACCCCTGCCCACAAGGAGAATACAGTCTAGTGGAGAAGATAATAAGTAAACAAAGAGTTATCAACTAGGGTGAGAAGGGTGGAAACAGCACAGACAGGAAAGTCCTAGAAGGAGCGCAGCCTGTCTCCATGTAGGACCAGGTCCTCGGCACAGACCTAGGAGGTGATGCCTGCCCCCTGGGGCCAAGGCTCCAGGTACGACTGGGACAGCAGAGAAGCAGCATCCCAGGCAGGGGGAACAGTGAGTTAAGGCCCAGAAGAGAGAAGGAGCCACCCAGGGCCAGTCAGTAGGTCCAAGGAAGGAAGATCACAGGGCATGTGATGGACACCACTAAATCTTAGCTGGCCTTGGTTGCACTGGGGATGCGTGGAGGGACGGGAAGCAGGGAGGGGCTTTGGGTAAAATTACTCTCACAGCGGAGTGGGAAGAGGACAAGAGGACCTGAGGACAGAAGCGGGGAAGCTGGGACAGGAATTCAGACGAGAAATGTCAGGGCTCCCAATGTAAGTAAGGACTGAGGAGGTAAGAGCCAATGGGAGATTACAGGGGAATTAGCAGCGGTGGCCGTGGCAGCTGGATGCATGTGGAGGATTTACGAGGTGGGGCGTCAAGGAGGAAAGTCAAGTGTCTACCTAATAACCTAGTGGGTGTGCCATCACTCCCCAAGCCAGGCACCTGATTTAAAGGATGACAGCCAGTGCCACAGCCAGAGGGTGCAAGGGATTATCCACTCACGGGACCAGGAGATGGCATCACCTCACTCCTGGCTTAAAATCTGACAATCCTTCTGTGGAACCATTTGCTAGAACCATGCATCATGGGAACACAGGTTCAGAGCACAACAGAAACTTCCAGCAAGCGATCCCTTCATGATGTGCACAGAATAAAGAGACCAGAAAGGGCAAATAAACTCTTTGTAACTGACTCAGCACAAAGAGTCCAAAGGGGAGGGAAAGAAGTCCCATCACCGCCCACTGCCCAGAGTGGCCAAAAACTGCTCCCACAGCTCCGCGCACCCCACTTGGCACTGGAGGAGAGCGCCCACCTGAGCTGTTTTGGTGCATTTGCCACTGAGAAGTCTTGTTGCGATAAGCATGTGGGGCTGCTGGTTCCGGGGTTACCCTGTTCAAGGTCTGGCTGGCCTTTTCAGTAAACCCAACAACTCCCCCAGTGTGGGGAACAGCCCAGAATAGAAAAGGAGGCGGGGGTAGGTGACGCCTGGATGGTGACTATGTAGAAGGTGGCTGTGGTTTCCCTGACACCCCACCCCGTTTCACTCAGAATAAGAGTGAAACCCCTATTTCCTTACCGCTCCCTAGCCCTCGTTGGTGGGCCCCAGTGCCCATCCTGGTTTACAGTTCTTCAGCTCTGCAGGCCTCTTCCCCTTCTCAGATATGTCAAGTTCATTCTGGCTCCTAGACTCCTGCCCACACTGCCCTCCAAGGAATCTGTGCCTTTCACCTTCCCCTTGGTCCTTCAAGCCTCCTCGTCACAGTCATCTTCCCAGAAGCACTTTCCCTGTCCACAAGGGCAATGGTGCTCACCGGCCTCTGCCCACCCAGCTTCTCTCTACCACGGTCCTCTGGCTTATTTTCTTTTTGGTCTGTTTAACTCCCTGAAACGCTCTCGGGGGTGGAAGGGTTGACTTGTCTCCAGGTAGCCTCCCTCATGAGAGTGTAAGTGACCTGAGGGCAGAGGCTGGGTCTGCCTTTTCCACCCTCGTACTCCCACTTCCTCTCCCAGCGCTGGCTTTGGTGAAGAGTCCAGTATCCCTGAGTGGGTGAAGGAGCCAGCCCGGGTCAGGTGCCCATCCAAGATGTTCGGTTTTGACTGGGGAGGGACACTGAGGGGAAGTGTGATACGCTGCGGATCAGTCAAAATGGCAGTAAGACAAGATGGCGCCCTCCCTGGAGCAACTGAGGAGAGCTTACCAAAGGCGCTGTTCCCTAAGGAGCGGGCAGAAAGAGGGGAAATGGACAAGGGCTAAGAACAACCAGAGACTGTTACTGCCCCGAGCAGAAAGGGCAAAAAGGGGTAACCTTCACCAGAACCAGAGGCAGCTGGTCCCTGGTCACCTGAAGGAGCTTCTGTGAGGAACGAAGCCGAGGTGCAGCCACCCAGCAGGGTGGGGCGGCCTGAGGAACCGCCACAACCTCCCGTGACTGATCCACAGTCAGCGCCCCTCAGCGCCTCTCCTTGGACGAATCCAATGGAAGCCGAGGGAACGGGAGCCCGAGGGAGATGTTCCACGCAGCTCAACCACCCAGGCAGAGGCTGGAGAAGGTGGATCTGGAGAAGCAAAAAGAACAAAAGGAAGCTATCCCGAGCTTGGTTTTAATAGCGCTGTCTAAACCATGTACGAGAGAGAAGGACTGATTCCACAAAGCAACCTATTTCCACTATGCACAGGGATTTACCAAAAGAGAGGTTAATTTTTTTCCCCATAAACTCCTTATGGTCCCTTTGGAGTCTACCATCTCTTTCTTCATTAGGCCCCACCACGGTTTTTCACTGTCCTTTGCTTGTCAGACCTGAGAAACAGCGTGGTGGCTACAGTCTGTAGAATCATCCTTTACATGGTGATACTGCCTCGGGTTGTGGTACAGAATAAACTGGAAACAGCAAAAAGCACAAGGCTCTAAGATTCTCACTGCGCTCAAGCACAGCCGGAGACAATAGAACACGAGATTTAAATTTCATGCCCTCAATCACCTGGGCTGCAAGTTTGAAAAATGCAGAATTCCTAAAATGCTTACCTTGGAAATGGCAGAGCTCAAGCTCAGAATCCTCAGAAGGATTTGGTCTGCTCCGTTTTCCCCACAGATTTGGGTATCTGCTTTTTTCAGCCCAGAGTTAAAGCCTACAGACGTGGGTGTGCATATTCCAAAGATTTACTGAAGCTTGTGGTTTGTTTCTTAACCATCTAACTCTGTTTTGCTCCTGTCTTCATATCACAGGTACAATCAAGCATGATATATTAAATTTTTTTAAATGCGGTCCACGTTTAAAGTTATTTTCTTAATGTAATAGAAACTCTGGGGAGGGAGCAAACTTTTATATTCAACCTTAGTCTTGTCTAGCAGGAAAACGTTCTAGGGGATGGATGTCTCCCAGTATAGGAAGGGCTTGTCCATGAAAATATTCTGCTTTTAGGCCCTGTGCTTCACAGAATAGCAGCACAAAGCAGACCCAGTCCCCAAAGTTCCAGATGCCCAGTGGTTGTCATTTGCTACGGGATTTCCCCATCACCACTGAAGATGTTTCCCTAGAAGGACTTCTGTTTTCTGCCACTCGCACCATTAAAATCAAATATCCCTGCTGTTCTCTGAGAGGGAGTTTGGAGGTCTGATTCAGTGTCCCTAATGGATTAAGCAACAGCACCTAAGAATCTGGAAGTTTTCTTTATACAGTGTCAACTTGAGCTGTAGAAAAAGTCCTCAAGAGCCAGTCTGGGAAATGCCTGCAGGTGCTGGCCAAGGTCTCGGCAATAAGACCCTGGCCATGGGGTACTTCTGGGGCTGCCCATTGGACAGGTAAGAAGAAAGTGGAAAGAGGAAGAGAGAATGGGAATATGAGAGGGAGCAAGGAAGGAGAAGAGAGAGGGAATAAAATGAGGATTTAAAGGACTGGTCCCAGATCACTCATCTTGTAAGTGGAAGAAACCCAAAACTTAAGTTCAAAACTGGGCCCATTGGATTCCAACGTCCATCTTCTTTCCTTTATAAGATAGAGTTGTCATAGGAGGCTGGCAGCAAAAAAAAAAGTCCCTCACAGAAGATGAGTTCCCAGTGGATCTGTTAGCTCCATTGATGTTCCAAGAGAAACGTTTTTAGTAGACCTTAGCACATGCCAGACATGGACTAGGTGCTTGGGATCCAAAGATGAGCAAGACTTAGTTCTCACCCTTGAGGAATCCACAGTCTAGTAGGGAGATAAATGTGCAAAGAAATAATTAAACCCCCCAAAAATGTGCTGAGGGCAATAATAGAAGTAAGTTTAAAATACTATGAGATCATGAAAAGTGGATATGGCTCAAGTAATTGGGCTCCAGTCTACCATATAGGAGGTCCAGGATTCAATGCCCAGGGCCTCCTGGTGAAGGCAAGTTGGCCTGAGCAGAGAGCTAGTCCATGTGGAGTGCTGCCCCATGCAGGAGTGCTGGCCCACACAGAGAGCCGGTGCAGCAAGATGATGCAACAAAAAGCGACACAGCAGAGAGATAATAAGAGATGCAGCAGATCAGGGAGCTGAGGTTGTGCAAGAGAATGATTACCTCTCTCCCACTCCGGAAGGTCCCAGAATCAGTTCCCAGAGCCACCTAATGAGAATCTAAGCAGACATGGAAGAACACACAGTGAATGCACACAGAGAGCAGACAACAGTGGGGTGGGGGGAATGGGGGATGAGGGTAGGGTGGGAATAAATAAATAATCTTTAAAAAAAAAATACCATGAGATCAGAGATGGAAGTGTAACAGTTGATCTAGAGAGTGATCAAAGTCCATAAAGATGGGCATATTTGGTCTGGGCTTTGGGACATGGTTAGGAGTTCAGCACACAGTAGTTTTGTTGTTGTTTTTTTTTAAAAAGGTATTACTGGCAAAGGAATAATTATTCCAAAAGACAAATGTGGTGATGAAACGTGGCTTAATAAAAGCATGAATGCCCCAAAATAGAACAATGATCTACAAAGAAGCAAGAAACTCCCCACTGCTGGAAAGGTTCAAACAGAGTTTTGATAACTCTTTGTAAACAAGAGAACAGTCAAAGCAAATTCTGCTTAGACTATCCCAGCGTGGCTCCCCGAGTTCCAGTATGGGCAGGAGTGTGTGCCCTCAAAATCAGACAGACACAGGTTGGAACCCTGGCTCTCACATGGCCTGGGAACCTGCACCTCTCCAAGCCTCAGTTTTCACACCATGAACTCTAACTCCTGCCTCATGGAATCACTGCTGGAATTAAATGAATTAATGGCAGGGAGCACTTAGTGCAGTGTCTGAGCAGAATGAGTCATGCCATTATTATTACAGGAAAAGGCAGGAAACACCAGAGGTAAATAACTTTGACCCACTCTTATCACCCAGCCCAGCTGCTTTGGGGTGCAAGGATGGCAGCCACAGAGGAAACAGGGTAAATACGCGCTGTGGACTAGCCTGGGGCTAGGGTGAGGAAAGTGAGGTGAGTCCTGCAAGTGCAGGGTCAGAGCCCATCTTCATTTGATATTTTAGTCTTTAATACATCACGTATTTCTTTTTGGTATTAGTTTTTTGGGTTGTTTTTTTTTTTAATATTGCAGTAAAATATTATTTCTCTTGATTACCAAGATTTTTGGTGACACCTTGAATTTGGTGCTCGAGGTGAATGCGTCGGTCCCTTTAGCCTAGCCTTCATCTGCCATGGACATCCCCTCCCCACACACTGACCTCTTCACCCCACTGGGCCGTTCCCCAAAGCTACCTGTGCTTAGCACCCCACATGCCCAGGTGGCCCTTGGGGGTTCCAAGCTTTGCTTTAAGATCCTCCTCCCGAGGACCCTCTTTCCTCAGCCAGGAGCCCATGTGGTCCCCAGACTTTACACAAAACGGCTCCTAGGTCTGGCGATACCCAACTTCACTTGTTTGTTTTCTTCTTCTTTTTCTTTTTCCTTCTTTTTTTTTTCTCTCTTATTTGCCTGCCCTATAATGAATTTTATAAAATAAATTCAAAACTTTAGCCTCAGAAGGCTGCGAGCGCCCCACTAGAAAATCAGCCTGAATTGTGCCAATGCCCCGAGGAGCCAGAGAGTGAATTGAAATGAATTCCATCGCCTCCAAATGAGTTGACTTAATACAATTTTTGCCAAGGGCCTGTGCTCAGAGGGCCTGTTTTCCAGGTGTAAAGTGCAGCAGGCCTCCACTCAGCCACCGCCAGGCATGTTTTGCAACGTGGGAAAGCCTTAATAAGCGTTAGCGTGAGCAACTTTCTTAAGTCCCGGTCCTGCTGACTTCCCTCCCTTGGCACAAGCCCTAAACGATGCTGTTAAGTAATTCAGTTTGAAGAACTCTTATGGAGATCAATTTTACTAATGCACACACAGCGTAAGAGAGGCTGAACTATTGTAGAGAGGCAAACCTTTTTTTTTTTTTTTTGGAAATAAAAGAACAAGTACAAGAATTACCGATCAGGTTGGAGCCGTGGCCTAGGAACAGCTTCCCTACGGATTAACATTTCTTGACTTTGCGCTTTGCAGAAAGGTTACAACTATTTATGTTACATACAAGCCAGGCATAGAAACTAGAACTGCTGTTCATCTTCAAATGTGACACTTGCAGGCATTTCAATGAGAGCATGAGAGTCCCTGAATTTCCGATGACAGTTGTCACTCAGAATGGCGGCGAGAGCCATTGTTTTTCTCTCTTTCTCTATTTTATAGTTGGTTCTTATCATAGCCACATGTTCATGATTGCTTTACTGATTAGCCCTTCTGTTACCAATTTTTATATTCCAAATGTAAACAGTTACCTTGCAAAGCCTGTATCTTAGCAACTATCTGACAAGATGAAGTGCTAGTTTAAAGACAAACCTTGGTCATGTGTAATGACTTATTCAAAACATGCAAGGTTAATAGAAATCAGGAATCAACAAATGGCAAACTGCATAGAAACAAAGAAAGTGTTTTAAAAGTTAAAGGGCTGGGATATTCTAGAAGCTGGTCAGATAATCACTTTGGGCAAAGACAAAGTGACCTGTGAAATTCCCGCAGGTTGAACCCAGTTTCTGATCATATTCAGCAAACTAAGACCCTATGTGCCCCAAAATTGGTGTTCTATGTAAAAGCTATACTATTAAAAGCTACAATTTCCCAGTTACATTGTCCCCCATTTATATGCCTCTGCAGTGCAGATTCTCTCAATATAATTTTGGCATATATTAAGGACACATTCTGCTTGAGCCCACAGCAAAACAAGACATCAGAGAAGCATTAGATCAGATCACCCGTGCTATGTCATGCCACTTAGAAGATTAGTAATCTAAAAGGGCACACAAAACCTTTTCCAAAATTTCTTTTGCTTTCCAGCACCTAACCTAAAAATAGGCTTCCAGGAAGAAATGATAAGGGATGAGAGGGAGTGGGGAAATTAACATCGGCGTGTCAGACGGTATGTCAGGCATTTCACAGACTTTCTCATTACCCAGGTCATAATGATTTAAAACATCAATCCACTTGCCTTTTTCTATATTTACAGAGAAGCCCATTCACTGTAAAGTGCCTTATGTATCGAAGTCTAATTACTCTTTTGTATTAGTTTGGTTGCAAGTGACAGAAACTCAATTCAAACCAGTTCGGGTAAAAATGGAGATTTATTGGCTCAACTCCAAAGAGAGATTGAGAACCCAAACTATGGGAAGGACAGGGACGCAGCTCAGGTTTACAAATGGAGCCTGGAGATTGAGTATCCCCAGGATTCTCTTTTGCTCCATCTCTCTTTTTCTCTCTGGGTGCCTGTCCAGTCCTCTTCACTACACACTGCTTTTCTCCACATTGTGGAAGGAAACATGACCTTCCCAAACCTTCATGTTTAACACTGTGTAGCTTCTACTTAGGGAGAGGGGTAACCAGTCAATGGCTTTTATCTCAGGACCAAAAATCCCAGAGAGAAACTCACAGACTTATCCTGGGTCAAATGCCCAACTTGATGGTTCATAACGGACAAGACTGTCCAGTGGTAGGCATGGCAATGGGGGGAGCACTCAGGGAGAAAGGGGACAGTAGGCAATCCCCTTTAACTTCCCAACAACCATCTAGGAAATTATTTCATTATCGAGTGCCAAGTTTAATTCCTAACATGCAACAGACCTTTGGTAAAATATTTTTTGAAAATCAAGGGTAAGAAAAGGGACGAAAAGAAAGGAAAGTGAACAGAATAGACAAAGGGGCAGGGCCAGCCCAGGATTCCACATCAGAGGAACATCTGTTCCCTGCAGGAGAGCTCACTAAAAGAGCTATGGAGAACCCAAGAAGGACGGACTCCTCTACCCTTAGCTGACTTACAGGGGATGTCAGGCCCTTGGACCACAAGGAGCAGGCTCTCCAGTGGCCAGTGTTTTGAGGCTTGTTTTATCTCGCTCAGCAATATATATATTTTTACCTTTTAGGAGTTGGGCTGAGAAGCCCTTCCACAGGGAGAGACCCACTTTTGCTGGGCGAATGCTTTGATAAAGCCACACAGGGGCTGGGGTCAGCTGGTGCCAGGATTAGAGAAGCTAATCGGCTTTGGTGCCCAAGATAAGCAGTGATTGCCTGCTCCTGGGAGGGAGGAGGAGCGAGGTTCTGTCAGATGATGAAGGAGCAGGGAGCTGCTCATCCAAGGATGCCTAGGAGCCTGGGGACAAGAGTGGCACATGTCTAGTGGCATGGGGTGGCCTGCCATGTGACCCCTCCCTTATACCTGTACCTCCTTTCTAGAACAACAGCAATTCCCATTCATTCACTGGGGTGGCCTTCTTGTAGAAGTCAGAGAAGGGAATAGATTTGGTGTCAAGGTCAGAGCTGGGCACCTAAAGAATCGGACCAGGTGGGCCAAGGAGGGCAAACTTCAGCTTAGTTCCTAACATACAAATATGAAAACAGTGACTCACATGCCATGCCAGTGTCTGCACTGGCTGGGTACTCAGGCAAGTACTGACATTAGTGCCGAGGAGAGGACAGCAGACCTTCTCTCCCTGCTCCTTGCGGGGACAAGTCGGAGCTCTAGCAACAGTTCCAGCTCCTGAGTGTAGCCCTTGTAAATGGGTCCCCAGTTCCTGTTTCTTTGCTCATCTTCCTGAACTAAGGTGCTGTTCTCTCCCTTCTTCCAGCCTTCCCTGCCTCCCTTCTCCAAGCCATTGTGCTGTGCCTCCCACAGCTTATTTTCTCTTCCTCTTCCACAGCCCACCTTTATCTGGCAAAATTCTCTTCATCCTTCAGATCTCACCTCCAGTGTTCCTTTTTCTAGGGAACTTTGCCCTATCCTCCCAAGGCTAGATTCATCTTCCCTTTAGGTCACCATGGTTTTCTGACTTATTTTGAATTTCTTCCTCACTGTGTTGATTCGTAATTGTTTGCTTGCCACTTGTCTGCCTGTCTCTCCCCTTAGACTCTACACTCAGTGAAGACAATAGCTGTGTCTGCTTTGTTTACCATTGAATCCCTAGCCCACAGACCAATGCCTGCCACTCAATAGGTGCTCAGTAAATATTTGCTGAGTATGTTGAATAAATGAATGAATGACTCCTTCACAGCCAATTCAAACCCAGTCCAATGACTCCAGATGAATCTTCTCTCCTCCTCTGCCCCATGGTTCCTGCTCCTCCTCATCAAAGGCTGCCGAGCCCTCAGCCATGCCTCTGTCACCAAGTAACTCTTACGGTGAATTCTGTTGGTATAATCCAAAAAGAAGAAGAGCTGCTCATAAAGTCCAAAGTTCCCAACCTCAGTCAGGTGAGGCTGCGAAGAAGGGGCCATTAGGAGGAAACCTATACATTTTCCAATTCCTACAATCTACTTGGCCCCTGTTGCAATGTTAGAAAACATGTGCATGGGTCCTGGAGGCATCATACATGTCCTCTCCCCAGAGAAGCTAGTGACCCAGGAGGCAATAGCAGGGCCTTCTGGAAGTCCCACAGCTGTCATATCTTCCTGGACATGTGAAGCAGAACAGGGTATGCATGGTCCCCATTCTCAAAGAGTCTGAATAGCAGAGAAGATTGGATGCCATAGAAATGTAAAGTATATGCCTAGAAGACAACTGTAGAGAGAAGGCAGAGTGTGGTTAAATCCCACAGAAGGGAAGTCTATTCAGGCAGGGAAGAAAGACAAACCCCACAGAAGATTCAAAGTCAGAGAGAATCTGAATAAGTGGGAAAAAGTGGGTAGTTATTGAAGAAATGAAAAACAAAGTTGGCAAAAGGGTAGTGGTGGGAAAATCTGAGGATGCTTGAGGCAGGAAAGAAAAAGAGAAGACCCAAAAGCCTGGGAAAGGCCCAGATCATGGAAGTTTGCGCTCCAGGTTATGGAGTTTGGACTTTGATTTCCAAGTAACGGGGAGCCTTCAAACATTTTAGGAGTGTCTTCTGGTGATGGTTAGGCTTAGGTGTCAACTTGGTCAGATAATGGTGCCAAAGCAGTGGTTTAATGTTACTGTGAGGACATGCCATGTGCTTAAATCATCAGTAAGTCAATTGCATCTATGGTTGATTACATCTACAAAGAAGTGAGGAGATTGCCTTCATCCAATCAGTGATAACTGGAGAAGTGTTAATTTTGGCAGTCAGAAGACAGAATTCCATCTCTACTTCTTCCAGCCAGCTTCTCCTGGGGGAGTCATCAAAAATCTTCATCGGAGTTCCCAGTTTGCCCACCAGCCCAACAGAATTTGGACTCATACATTCCCCACAGTCACATGAGACAATTTTTTAAATCTCATAATATTTACTGATGTCTCCTATTGATTCTGTTTCCCTGGAGAACGCTGACTAATACACTTCCTCTCAAAGCAAAGTTTGGTGATAATTAATCTGGCAATATGCAGGCTGGCAAGCTACAGTATTCAGGGTTGAGGAGAAAAAGGCCCTACCTCTCTTCTAAATGAACTCGGTCTGTGGTGACAAAGTGAGGAAGGAATGAGGTGAGAGGAAAGAGGCTTGGAAGTGGGTTGTAGAAAAGGATAATTTAGCTTTATCCAAAATATTTTAATTTTTTTTAATTTTTCACAAGGGAAATATACTTATGTAGTAGATTAAAAGGCAACAAAAATCTTTGAAAAAAGATGAAAGAAGCAAGAGAGAGAACAAAAGAAAGACAAAAGAAATGTTGAGGCAGAGAAGAAGAGAGAGAAGAAATAAAATAAGAAAGAATATAATTCAGTAGATACAGAAGCATTATTTAATTGACAACTATTGATTGAGCTTCTACTGCATGCAAAGTTCTGTGGTAGGCACTGGGATAAAATAATGGATAAGATAGAAGCAGTTCTTTTCTTTGTGGAACTTAAATTTAATGACAAAGGCAAATAATAAACAATACATAAAAGTATTATTCAAATAGCAATGCTATTAATTTGTGGGTAATAAAAATAAAGTACTAGCAGTGTAAGAGGACAGAGAATTTCTGGTTATCTGCTACTGTATAAGGACTAATGGCCAAGCAGTGGCTTATAATAATAATAATAATCTGTTTGCATTCATGATTCTGCCATTTAGACAGGACTCAGTGAGGACAGCTCATCTCTGCTTCACTCAATATCTCTGGGACACGTGAGAGATAAGTCATCTGAAATCTTGTTCTTGTATATGTCTGGAGCTGATACTGACTGGCAGTTGGGACCTTAGCCAAGGCTATTTGCTAGAATGACTTCATGCAGCCTCTCCACTTGACATGAGCTTCCTCACAATATGGCAGGTAGGTTCCAAGAGTGAGAGTCCTAAGAGGGGGAGAGAAAGCCAGGCTGACTCTTTTTGGCTTTTCTAATCCAGCCTCATGTTCTATTCATAGAAGTGAGTCATTGAGACTGGCCAAATTCAAAGAAGGGGAATTAGTCTCTCCTTTGTAGGAGAGGATTGTCAAAGAATGTACAGACATTCCTGAGAGTAATGTGGAATAGTGGTCATTTACATATGATCATTAGTAAAGAGCCCTTTATCAAGATCATCATGTCATATCTCTTCATGTCATATCATCATGTCATATCAACCCATGGATAATGGGTTGGAAAGCCATTGGAAGATGTTGAGCCAGGGTATGATCAGATTTATATCATTTAAAGATTCCCTGGCTACTATGTGGAAAGCCAAGTAAAGGAAAACCCCTGGACTAAGTATTTTCCAGAGTTAATAACTCACTGGATCCAGGGGGGCTAGAAGGTAAACAGGGATCAGAAAGGACAGCACTGTTCGTTCCATGCCAGCTGACTGAGAACAGTCAACTGTGGTACAGAAATTAAAAAATCAAAATGGAGGCTGGTCTAGGGATCCCATTTTAGAGTTAGGTCTGAAATTAAAACTGGACGTGCTTCTAGAATAAAAGCAGCAGAACATTCGAGACTACAAATGCAAGCTAGTCCAGGGCTGCAGCTACAGTTCTCAGAGGCATTTGCTTAGAGATGGTGTTTTAGTTTCCTGGCTGCTGAAATAAAGACCATGCAATGAGGTGGCTTAAACAACAGGACTTTATTGGCTCACAGTTTTGAGGCTAGGAGAAGCCCAAAATCAAGACATCATTAAGGTGAAGCTTTCCCCCAAAAGACGGTGGCATTGTGGGGCTGGCTGCCAATGACCCTTGGTCCTTGGCTTCTCTATCACATGGCAGTACAACATGGCAGCCTCTCCCACTTCTCCTCCAGGTCCAGTTGACTTCCAGCTTCTAAGTACTCCCTGTGGCTTCCTCTTTCTATGGCTTTCTCTATAAAACCTTCAGGAATAGGATTAAGACCCACTCTGATTCAGCTGGGCCACACCTTAACTGAACTAACTCATCAAAAGGTCCTATTTACAATGGATTCATACCCACAGGAATGGATTCAGTTTAAGGGCCTGTTTTTCCAGGATATTAAACTCCAAGACCCCACAGATGGTTCCTGAAATTATGGTCACAAGAGGGCCCAACAGGAGAGTAAGACGAGAGAAACCACAATATATTCTAGCGGCCAGTTTCTTATGATTATCTATTCTGGCCACGAAGAGAGGTTTCAAGTAGTTGAGGAAAGAAAAAAAAAACAGTTTGAAGACAATGCTTCTCTGTTCTCAGGCTCCAGAAAAGGTCATGTGTGTGATGAGGTGTTAAAGGCAGTCCAAGAGACAGTTTAGAGGCGTGCATCATGCATTACTTATGAGACTCCATTGAAATGTAAATTAGAGTGAGTTTATTGGTTCCCTTGGTCTTAAATGGAATCATAAAGTATTCATTGGGTCCAGCCAAGGCCTTTCAGATCTAGAGCGCCGTGAGAAATATGTGGCATGCTAAGGTTACATTAATAAAAAATAAATAAATCCGTGTCCAGGAAACTCATGCTTGTGCACTATAAAACTGCCCATTCTGTAGATATTAATGTTTAATGTGTTTGTAAAAAGCAGTCAGCTTTGCCGAGCACAGCAACAAAAATGTCCCACAACCCATCAGTACTTAACATCTCAGCATGTCTTCTAAGTACTCTGGTGGAGACCACGCCAGTCATGGTGGGAAAAGAGGTAGTTCTGAGCAGCATCTAGTCAAGCCGCATTAAAAAGTTGCTTTGCTAAGAGGAAACATGCTCTCTCAGTGTTGATGCAAGTCAGAGTTAAACTTTCACCCACCTTCACATTCGACTGGCTTCCCATGCTCAGGAGAAATAGCAAGACAAGTTGATGTTTTCAAAATTGAATACATAATGACTAGAAACCCGATTAAAGAGACAAACGAAAGATAACCACATCAAAATAAACAAAATTTGTTTTATGGGAAAATCTAATAAACATCCAACTCAGAGAAGCAAAAGTCCTTTTTCATTTCAGACCAGTGATACAAGCCCAGCTGTTTCTTAGATGTTTCTAGAAGGAGCACACCGATCAATCTGAATTGCTTTTCTGGACTGCTGGGCAGCAGGCTTCATGTTGGATAGAATGCACCTGGCAGCTGTTTTGTTTCATTTTAAATCCCAAGTCAGTGCAGAGCAATGCATTTCCCTTAAGCCAATTTGTAGCCAAGAAAATATTTTGCCAACCCCCAGACCTGCAGACCTTACCACATGCCTCTTGGTTACATTTTACCCTGAGGCACCAGTTAGAACTAAATGATGGAATGAGAAAGGAGAGGTAGGAGAAGAGAGCTGGACACCCAGGACTGTGAACCTAGACCTAAACCCAGCATCAGGACCCCATCCCATCCACCACTGCTGAGAAACTGGTAGGGATTAGCTAAAAAAAGGAGTGGGGACAACAGAAAGTTACGGACCCTCTCATGCATGCTCTCTCTCTCTCTTGCTCTCTCTCTCTCTTAGTCAACTCATTTCTCATTTCTGGCTTAGGCTATAGGTCTCACTGGCAGCATCCAAGAAGTAAAAGACCATGCTCCAGGGGAGAATATCAAGACTTTAACAACTGGAGAACTTCAGGGAGAAACCTGGAACTTCTCATACTACGAAAGGGAGCCTGGCATAAGACTCCAAGGGAAATCTTTGCTTATCACACCCAGTGTTGGGGGTTAAATTTTGTCCCCCAAAAAGAGATACTGAATTAGAAAATTCCCTGTAGTTGTGAATGTGACTTGTTTGGAAATAGGGTTGCTGCCAAGGGAGTTGGTTAAGATGAGGTCATACTGGATTAGGGAGGGTCATTTTGGTGTCTTTAAAAGAAAAGGAGAAGATACACAAAGACACAGACACAGCAAAGAAGGCCATGGGGAGAGAGTGGAAGAGATATGAGTTATGCTGCCACAAGCCACAGAAGGCCATCAGAAGCTAAATGAAACAAGAAATCATTCTTCCTGGGACTTTCAGAGGGAGCATTGCCCTGCCAGCACCTCGATTTTTGACTTCTAGACTCCAGAACTGTAAGGCAAATGTCTGTTGTTTTAAGCTACCCAGTTTGTGATAATCTGTTATAGCAACCTGGGGAGACTAATGCATCTCGGGAAATATGAGTGTAGCTGAGGAATAAGAAGGAAAAATCCCTGAGGTGAATAGATCAAACGAGGCCTTCACTGAGGAAAGAGATATCCATAACTGGCCCCACTGAGGCTTCCAGTCAGGGACACATCGAAGATGCCAAAAAAATCCCCCTAGGTAGGATGTCATCAAGGCATACCTGTCCTCCTGAAATGTCCCAGCAATGTCAACTATTAGAAAGGAGTTTTCAAGGCCCTTACTAAGGCAATGGAGAAACTGAGGCAAGAGGAGGGAATTGGCTGTCCATGGAGGCTAGGAAGATGAAGTAGACTAGAACTACCCTGTGCCAGGGCAGCCACATCACCTTGGAGTCTGCTTCAAGGAGGAGGGTGACTGACTGTCTCCAGACAGGCTACCTCCAGCCAGCTACAAACCTTCAGTTTATTTTTAAAACAAAATATTTTAAATGCATGACCTAAAAAGAAGAAGCACATAAAACAGTCACCATCATTGACATGATTGTTCTCCACTGTTACCCAGTGGCTAGAGCAGCCCCTGGTATAGTATAGGCACTCCATAGATAAATTTTGTTGACTGAATGAATAAAGAAGGAAGGAATGACTCAAAAATACAGAGAAGTGGAGACCCCACCTGAACCCAGAGAGTTAAACTGAGGTGGAACAAGGGTCATAGAGAAAGAGAGCTTCTGGAAATTGTCTTCTAGAAATGGTGGAATGAATGGGAAACTTTTAAGTTAGTTCTGAAATGCCAAAAGAACTAGACCACCTGGGCTTTGCCAATCCTCAACCTTCTCTCACTCCCCTCTTCCTTTCATACTTTATGCCCAGTTATACTAAACTGTTTCAAATTGCCTATACTTGCCTCCAGGCCTTTGTCCATGCTGTTTCTGAGCCTGGAATGCTGGTCATCCCCTCTGCAGCAGTTTGATATTATTTATGAATTCCAGAAAAGCTATTTGACTATGTTTGTAAATTGGTCTGTTCCTCTGGGTGTGACACCATTTGATTGTATTGGATTCAGCTGAGATGTCTTTGATTAAATTATTTTAAGGGTATGGCTTTGAATAGTCCAACCCAACCCCCACACACATCCTACCCCCCTCACAGACCACTGAACCAATAGCATCACTGCACTACTGTCATGCCCATCCTGGGGAGCTTTGCCACGTTCTCCAATGGGACAGCAAGAATCCCCCAGATACAAAGGCAGTGCCAAGTGAAGGAGTATGGACCATTGTAAAGGACCCTTGATTTTGATGACTCTACTTATGAACCTTTTATTTGAAATTGAAACTTAGCCTAGTATTATATGTTGCCTAAGAGTTACCTCCTGAGAGCCTACTTGTTGCTCAAATGTGGCCTTACTCTAAGTCAAACTCAGTCATGGGACATGACTCCCAAGGATGAGCCTCCCTGGCACTGAGGGATTATTACCAAGCACCAACTGGCAATGCACCTGGAAAAAGACCTTGACCAAAAGGGGGAAAGTGTAAAAACAAATAAGTTTTTATGGCTGTGATTTCAAAGTGAGTCAGGAGTTCAGTCCAAAGGTTATGCTTATGCACATCTCAGCAGGACGTCATTGACTACTTCAGTAAATATTGCGTCAAATAGCTGGTCTCCTGAGGCCCCTAAAGAGAGCTAGACACTATAGACACTACAAGGGTGGGCAGAGACCTCAGGAGTTTGGCACCCTGCCAGTGGGCCCTACTTTGGAATTTATGCTCCCCAGTGTCACAGAGTTGGACTCATTTGTGGCTTCTCTACACATGGCTCTTCTGCCCCTTCTGTCTGAACCTACAGTTAGTACTAGACTTGTTGGGTGTAAGTCCAAGACACTTAAATCTTTGAACAGTCCATGTGCCAATTGAGCCCTGAATCTCAATAGAGTTGCAATACCTACTCTCCAATTCACTGAACTCACCCAGGAACAGAGAAAATCTACAACTGCAAGCAAGATAGTCCCATTCATTACCCCATGTGATCAAACCCCCTCCCAATTAGAGGCAGAGAGGACAACACCATCCCTGAATCTTCAGGATTGGGGAATGAACAATGGACTAGAGTAGACTTACTGTTATTCTACTATAGACTTATCATTGATGTGGGAGCAGTGGCCACTGGAGGTTCTGAGGGGAGGGAGAGGGAAAAACAGGTGTAATATGGGAGCATTCTCAGGACATTGTAATTGTCCTGAATGACATTGCAATGATGGATACAGGCCATTATATGTTTTGTCATAATTTACAAAATTGTATGAACTACAAATTGTAAGCAATAATGTAAACTTACATTATAATCCACACTTAGTGGCACTGCTCCAATATATGTTCATCAATTGTAACAAATGTACCACACTAATGAAGGATATTATTAATGAGGGAAAACGTGAGAGAGATAGGGAGTGGGGCATATGGGAATCCACTATATTTTTAATGTAACATTTATGTAATCTAAACTTTTTTTAAATTTTTAAGTATTAAAAAAAAAGAGTAGGGCTTTGATTTGATCACTTCATAAGGATGACTCAGTTTGAGTCCCTGCCCCCTTTGTGGGCTATATAAATGGATATTCAATCAAGGAGCTACAGATAGACAGAAGTAGATACATGGAAGATACACAGAGGAAGGGAGCTCCATAGACATGGAAGAAGACCCTGCAGTCCCAGGAAGAGAGATGAGCTATTTGCCTGATAGTTTACAGTTGACCTTGTGAAGAGAAAAGAGAAGTTGAGCCCAGAAAGAAAGAAGCCCTCCAGCCTACACCTGAGATCTGAAGAAACCTAGGACCAAGAACCCTTAAGAGGAAAGAGGAAGGCTGAACCCTCACAGATATCACCCAGCATCTAGCATCAACACATGGCAACAGACTTTGGCTGAACCCTCACAAATATCACCCACCATCTGGTATCAACACATGGCAACAGACTTTGGGTGAGAAAAAACCTCTTATGGTATCTTGAGTTGAACTCTTTTGGGCCTTGTAACTGTAAGCTTTTACCTGAAATAAATACCCTTTATAAAAAGCAACAGATTTCTGTTCCTTTGCATCAGCACCTCTTTGGCTAATATCCCTCCTCTTGAAAGTCTTCCTGGACTTCCCCTGACCCAAGCATCTTACTGCATACCCTTTATCATCTCATGCATATCCCACAGTATTCCAATGACCTGTGTATTTGCTGGGGATTCCCTCTCTGACTCAGTTCTATATCCCCAAGACTTGTCAGAAGTTAGGTTCCAGGTAAGTGTTTAACTGAACTTGGGTGGTGTAGCAGTTTGATATTATTGATGAATTCCAAAAAGAAATATTGTATTATGTTTGTATACTGATCATTTCCTCTGGGCCTATTAGATTATATTGGAGTCATAGGTTTCCTTGATTAAGTAATCACATAAACCTCTTGTGCCTGTAGGGTAGGGACTCACAGGTAAATGGCATGGCGAAGGACAGAGTTGAGGGCTTTTAATGTTTGAGTTTTGATGTTGGAGTTTGATGTTGAAGCTGGAGCCCCAGGGAGAGAGACAGAGCTGTTTGCCTGATACTCTACAGCTGACCTTGTGCAGAAAGGCAAAACCTAGAGAGCCTCATAGTCTACAACTGTCCTGGTATAGAAAACAGGAGTGCTGAACCCAGAGGAACCCAGGAAGCCTGAACCCTCACAGATGTCGACAGCCATTTTGCTCCAACACGTGGAAATAGAGGGAAGTAACTTATGCTTGATGGTCTGGTATCTGTAAGCTCCTACCCCAAATAAATACCCTTTATAAAAACCAACCAATTTCTGGTATTTTGTATCATCACCCCTTTGGCTAACTAATATAAGTGGGGTTGAAGTGGGGTAGAATGGGATGGGAATGAAGCATACAGATAAGGATGAGGATGTGGAGGACTCAGATTGGGGGAATACTGACTCAGGAGTTAGGCAAGGAAGACAGATTTCGATTCTCCTAGGATTTTGCCTGGAGCACACCAGGTTTGGGGTCTTCTGTTATGACCTTTAAAACAAAGTGTGGATATTTTTATTTAGGCAAGAAACTGGAGATGTGTGAATGATGGAGGACTGCACCCCAACATACTCATGGTTTGACTTCTGAAATCTACTTTCCCCAAACAGCCTCACTCTGGATTGCGGCAGTTAAAAAATCTTCTGCACAATTAACTTCAACCATTCTACAAAGCCGGATTATGACTTCAGAAAGCCAAGTCTGCCGTTATTTCACTCAACTGGATCCAGTTCCAGCTCCTTGTGTCTCTTAAGCTGATGAATTGAATGAGCGAATGAATGAATGAGTTTCATCATGGCTGAATACATAGCACTTGCCCCTGGCAGCAGCATGACAGGTAGAAAGAGCAAAGGTGTTGGAGTCACACAGACCAGGGTTGTGTCTGCCACTTCCTAACTGAGTGACCTTCTGAAAATGAGTTAACCTCTTGAAGCCCCCATTTCCTCATCAACAAATGGTTGTTAGTGAGAATTAAAGAAGAATATGCAAAGCTGGTAGCACCTAACAGAACTTAGTAATAGGAGTTTCCTTCCTCCCTCTTTTGCTTTTCTCTCCTTCCCTTTCTCCCTCCTTCATTCCTTCCTAAAGAGAATTTATATTTGATGAACACCTATGAGGAGCTCTGTGCTAGCTGCAAGCTTATACATCGTCTACTTAATCCTCACAACTTCCCAGTGAGGTACCATTGCCCTCATCCTTATGGGTTAAAGTTAAACACCCTCTCAGGGTTGACTGCCTTCTAGTGTAACTTTCTATGCAAAAGCCCGGGAGAAATGTAGTGTCAACAATCTGACCATGAGGAAATTGCTTAGGAGATCTTTCTGGCCTGATCTGATCCTGTCATTTTCCAAATACGGATGCTGAGGTCCAAAGAGGGAAGTGATTTGCCTGAGGTCACACCACTGGACAGACATGCAGCCAGGTCTAGAACTCAGGTCTGCAGATGTCCACTGCAGAACTTCTTGCTCTGCTCAATAGAAAATGCCCCATACATCCAATAGCAGAAATTTCCACACGAATGTTCTCTACCAATGTTTAATTCTGAGTAAAAGCTTCAAATGCCCAGTTGTACTAAAGCACGGCAGTAAGCAGAGGGTCCATTTTGAACCAGACAAAAAGACTATTATTATTATCATTTTCATTATCATTATTCTACTCCTCAGTTCAAAATTGGCTAATAGGTCCAAGAATGCCTCTTTTCTTCCATGTACAGTTTCAAGAAAACAGGCATGGAAAATGACCCACAGAAATTGAATCACAGTTTCTGCTAAATACATATTTAATTCCTTATGTATTTTTTATATTTTGTTTTGTGTGGAACTGTTTACCTTGTTAATGGTGAAGTGGAATCTATTGTCACCAAGTTACTGGGTTTTTTCTTTCTCAGTCTTGAAGTGCCCCCTAGTGAAATATATTTGCATTTTAAGGAGCTGAGAAATATATAAAGAATTTCAGAAAGCTGAAGAGAATTTTAGAAAGAAATAGGGGCAAAATTAGGGATGGGGCAATTGTTCTTTGGTTTCAAGAGGATCTGAACAAATTTCTTTTAGACTCTAGTTCTAACCCTTTTCTATATGTGTGTGCACGCAGGGTATTTCACTGGCTAGGAAGGTTTTCCCCACAGCACATACACCAGAGAAAACCTGCAAGCAGACTTGCAGCAAGACAGAGGTTACCGGCTACAAAGAAACCAGGGATTCAGCTGGTCATGCAGGAAGTGCCGTGAGACTTTTACCAGTGCCAGGTTTGTGCATGAGTGATTTCAGGTAGCATCTTTCAAGGAGAGGAAATCTAAGAGTTATTCTTTGATCATTTCAAGTCCTGGAAATTTGTATTGAAAATAGCATTTGATAAAGCAAGCAAAGCCAAAGAAAGTGGCTTCGAAAGGTACCCGAATATCAGCTTTAGCCGAACAACAGCTTACTGCCTGGGCATAGAATAACCTACAGAGTTTAAAAAATACACCCATGCCTTATCAGCACTCTCAGAGGTTCATATTTAATTGGTTTGGGGTAGGCAGGCACAGGTATTCTTTCAAAGGTCCCCCAAAAGCAACCTGGGCTGAGAAACATCGACATAATCCCCCTTGCTCAAGGCTTCATGATCTCACCAAGTCACCTTCTGGATTGTGACTTGGGTTCTCCTGTGGTCTTCCTATGAGGAAGAGAAGAGGAAGAGCTGGCTGCACAGAGGAATGGACATGCACATGTCAAGTATTCTCTGCCCCGCTGAACCTTGTGCTAAGCTGAGAAAGTGGCTTCTGGTTATGGATTGGCTTCCCAGGTAAAACAGCCCACAGGAGGATTCTAAATCCATATCAACTTGAATTACCAGGGTCGTTTTATAGACTGGAATAGAACACAAAGCAATACCCCCATGGAACTGCACCTGCGCCCCTGATGAGGCTGCAGGGGCAGCTGAGCTGCTGCCAGGAGAGCCAAGATGCCCCAAGTAGGCCAAGGGTCCCGTCACACCTCAGACTCCAGCTTTCCCTGAGTCTCCACCTGTTTCACCACCATATGACCTTTGCTGAAGAAGAAAAAGCTTGCAAAAGTCCCTAACGGCAACTTCAAAGCAAAATAGTGGGAGTGGATGTAGCTCAGGTGGTTGAGCGCCTGCTTCCCATGTAGGAGGTCCCGGGTTCAATCCCCATCACTAAAAAAAAAGGGGGGGGGGATGCTTCTCAGCAGCATTTCCCCTTTTATGAAGAGAGAGAGCCACACAAATCTGCTGGGGATTCGATATGGGAATAAGCTTAGTTAATGTTAAAGGTAATACCAGAAAAACAGTAGAAACTATAAGTTTGCTAAGCCGCTCAAAGAAAGTACCATAAAATGGGTTGGCTTATGATAGGAATTTATTAGCTTACAAGTTTACAGTTTTGAGACTGACAAAAATGCCCACATCAAGGCATCATCAAGGCAATGCTTTCTTTCTGAAGACCGGCTACCACCGATCCTGGACTCTGTCATATGGCAAGACTCATGGCGGCGTCTGCTGGTCTCTCCCTTCTCGTCTGGGCTCCACTGCTTTAAGCTTCTTGGTTCCCTGGCTTTCTCCTTTTCTCTCAGTAGTCATCCTGTTTATAAAGGACTCCAGTAAGAGGATTAAGACCCACCATCTGTCACGCCTTAACTGAAGTAACACACCAGAAGGTCCTACGTAAAATAGGTTCACACCCACAGGAATGGATTAGCTTTAAGAACTTGATTTTCTAGGGCACATGCAATTCCAGACAACCACGCTTTATTCAATGGTTCTCAAATGTTACTGCACATGAGAATACTCTGCGGATCTTATTAAAAATGCAGATTCCTAGATCCACCCAGAGATGCTAATTCAGTAGGTCCGTGGTGGTTTCCAAGAATCCATCCATTCATTCAGCAAACATTTAACAAGCTCTTACTACATGACAAGCTCTGCTCCTGGGACTAGGGTGAGGTGGTGAAATTAGACCTTTGTCCTGGTGGGGTTTTCATTCTGGTGGAATCTGCATTTTTAACAAGATATACAAGAGTTTGGGGATGTAGAATGTACCGGACAGAGCTCTAAGAAATGCTGATTATTCAACACACTCAATTCTCTAGACTTGGAAAATGAGAGTCAGAGAGATTGGGTAACCAGCTGTGACTGCCAACTTTCTCCATCCTGGCTGTGGCCAGTTCTACCAACAGCAAGCCCCTCCTTTTGGGTGCACTGTATCTAAAACCGTCCAAACATTCTGTTAATGATACATTTCTTTGACTAATCCTCTCCATATTCCAAATCAAATAGAGGAGACACATGCATTAGCCACTGATATTATAGATAAGGAACAGTTTGACTGTCTTACCAGCAGTCAGATAGCAAATTGATAGGTTTGAAGATATGGACGTGGAAGCCCATACCTCCTCCCAGCTCCCTCACAGATGTGCCAGCTGTAGCCTTCCTTCTAATCAAAGGACCACCACTCACTTGTCCACACAGAGTGTTATGGTACCCTACTTCCCTCTCTGGGGGGAATTTTATATAAAATGCCAATTCCCAGGCACACCCCAGATCTTCTGAATCAGTCTCCAGGGGTGGGGATCAGGAATCTGTATTTTATAATTGCTCTCCAGGTAACTCAGATGTGCTTCCAACATGTGAGAAAGAACCCAAGCTTTTAATTCAGACAAATTCGAGTTTGAGCCTCCAATCCACCCCCTATTAGCTGTGTGACTGTGAGTAAATTGCTTGACCTTTCTTAGACTCAGTTGTTTTTCTAATCTGTAAAACCAAAATAGTAATGCCTTCTCTCATGGCGCTGTTGCAAGGATTAAATTTAAGAGTGCCTGTAGGTGTCTGGCACAGAGCCTACTGTACAGTGCTGCTCAATCAACAGCAACTCTTCCATCAACAGACGAGTGGATCAATAAAATGTGGTATATACACACAATGGAATACTACTCGGCTGTAAGAACAAATACACTACAAACACACGTGATAACATGGGTGAATCTTGAGAACCTTATGTTGAGTGAAGCAACTCAGGCATTGAAGGACAAATACTAAATAACCTCAATGATATGAAATAAGCAACCTGCCTCAGAGAGCTAGAGACTGGAAGATAGGCTTACAGGAAATCGGGGGGTGGAGGAAGGATGTGAGCCGACGTCTGCAGGGGTGGAATCTATGATGAGCTGGCGGTAAGTATGAGCACAAAGAAGAGATAAAATGGGGGCAAGGGGTTGCCTTTGGGTGGGGCTTTGCGGGTTTGAGGGGGGCTGGGGATGGGCGGATGGGTAATATTGCCCACAAAATTGGGGGGAGGGAGGGGCAACATACAAACATAGGAGAGTGTCAGGTGTTGGTTGAGAGTAAAATGCTGAGAAAATCGTATCAAAATATAATTAGGAGGGTTACCTGTTTAGGATGCTCGGAGGGGATGGTCTGATGTGGGACGGACTCCTGGGGAATGTCTGAAGGCTCATTTTGCCAGGGTGGGTTGTACCATTGGGTAGAGACCCAAGAAGTGAGAGTTGGGGTGGACCCACATCCTGGGGAGGACTAATGCCATCAAATAGAGAGAACTGTATCTCTCGAGAGAAAGGGTGGCTCCCAGGGCATTAGGGCAGTTGAGCAAGTCAGGCCCTGAGCACTGTTGCAAGTATCTCTGGACGTGGCTCCTCGGGAAATGGAGATTGGCTGTCACTGTGGGCCCCAAGGGGAGGGGAAAATGGATGTTGAATGGATGGAACCAAGGTAAAAGTGGGAGCAAGAGAGGAGTTTCGCGAGAGTACACGAAGATGAATATAAAACATGTAATATTACACCAAAAACATATAGGGGATGACAGACTAATAATGTAAACCATAATGTAAAACATAGGATAACTAAAAAATTTAGTAAACTGTATATCCTAAAGTATGGACCACATTGTAAGCACAGATGTCACCTTGTTTGAAAGCTATTGTTTCAGAGTCTGTACATCAGTCTCAGTAAATATGATATGAATAAGTTAAAAGATTATCGCTGTGGAAGGGGAAAGATTTTATGGTGGATGTGTGGGAGTACTGTATATTGTATATATGAATTACTGTGATCTAAGACTCTTGTGAAGAGAAGCTCAATAATTAGGAAAAAAGAAAAGAAAAAGATAGGATGTAGAAATTTTTCCAAATCAATACGTACTCTAGATTTAACCTTTAAACTCATCGCTATATTCCATTGTACTAGTAAGGGAACCTGACATTATATTGGGATTTGCTTTACGGGAAGTTTTGGATCACAGAGTGGTTCAACAATGGCGGCGGAGGAATACTGGTATGGGATGTTATTGACAGGCTATATATGGTTGACAGAGAGTTATACAGGGCATATGTCCAGGGTGCATGGTAATGTTTGGATATACTCATAGTGGAAACAATTAAAAACAACAGCTGGGGGGGTACTGGGTTACTGGCCAGGGGGGCTCTGTCATGGTTCCTAGGGGAGCAGCGGCAGTTCCCCAGGTGCAATGGTAAGAACCAGGAAGGAATGAGGGTCCAACAGTGGGCTCCTGATACTAATGACTATGCTTGTGAGCCTATACGCCTGCAATAAGAACAAGGCCTAGAGCAGCATTGTGCCTGGGAGTTTCCTCCTGACAGCCTTCATGTTACTCAAATGTGGCCAGTCTCGAAGCCAAACTCAGCATGTAGATGCAGTGCATTCCCTCCAGCGTGGGACATGACACCTGGGGATGAGCCTCCCTGGCACCGAGGGATCACTACCAAATACCAGCTGAAGATGCAACTAGAAAATGACCTTGAATTAAAGGTTCAATGCGGATCAGCAGAATATCCCTGTCTACATATAATAACATGACTTTAAAATGCTGTTTGACTTAATGTAAGGGGGAAATGGAAAGGAGAAATGAGTTTATATGGCTACGAGTCTCTAAAAAAGAGTCTGGAGGTTGTCAGAAGGAATGCCCTTATGCACAACTGAGCAGAGTCTAAGAGACAGATAAAGTAGATACACCCCCAGGTATTGGTTCTTTTGAGGGATAAAGAGACCCACGGGTTCTATGGTCATGACAGATGGGGTTCACTGCCATGTCAGATGGCCCTTCTTTGGAGCTGGTATTTCTGCGTGATGGAACTGGACTCAGATGGGATCTCTTTTCACAAGACTTTCATGCTACTTTACTGGAATTGTAGTTGGTGTTGGGGTTTAAGATATATTTAGGGGATATGAATCTCTGGACTGACAATATGATAGCCAGGCCCTGAGCCTCAACAGACTTCAGCTCCTACACTCTGATTTACTGGACTTACCCCACTCAGCTAACATGGAGTTGAAGAAGGTCAACCACCACACCATGGAGCCTAGAGTGCCTACAACTGAAAGCAGGAGGATTGCATCCAGTATCCATGTGGAATCTAAGCCCCCACTTGACATAGATGTGCAATGGACACAACCAATCCAATGTCTACAGAGAAAATGTGGCATTGATGTGGGAAGGGTGGCCATGGTGGCTGCTGAGCGCGGGGAACGGGAGGAAGAGATAAGATGGGGAGGCGTTTTCGGGACTTGGAGTTGTCCTGGATGGTGCTTCACGGACAACTACGGGACATTGTAGATCCCCCCAGGGCCCACTGGATGGAATGTGGGAGAGTGTGGGCTATGATGTGGACCATTGACTATGGGGTGCAGCGATGCCCAGAGATGTACTTACCAGGTGCAATGGATGTGTCATGATGATGGGAGAGAGGGTTGCTGTGGGGGGAGTGGTGGGGGCGGTGGGGTTGAATGGGACCTCATATTTTTTTAATGTAATTTTTTTAAAAAAATGAATTAATAAAAAAAAAATCAACAGCAACTTTTATTGTTCATCTTCAGTCCCAACCAAATTTGGCAGTAGTTTTGTATTCCTAGACCCACTCCACTTGGGCAAGTTATTTAATTTCTCAGAAGCGCTGTTTCCTCATCTTGAGATAGGGGATAACAATAATAATAAAAGAAACAATTGTTTTGTGGATGAGGATTCAATGAGTTAATTCATAGAAAGCAAACTTCTTGGAACTATCAATGCACAGAGTGCTCAGCAAATGGTGGTTCATTTTATCATTTACAACTTCCATATCTTTGCTTGTTTGTTTAATCTTTTTGAAAGCTGAATGGACATCCCACCTCCTCTGGGTATCCTGTCCAGCCACAAGAAGTTATCAAATGCAGTGGAAAGAGAAGAGCTCAGTAGTCCTGGTTTCACATCTCAACTCCAGGCCTCAGTGATATGTGTCCTTGCTCATTTTCTTAATGTCCCTGAGCATCAGTTTTCTCATAAGTAAAATGGGTATATAAGGTTCTCCAGCCTTCAGGGATAAAACAGTCCAATAGTCTTCTGACTTAGTTTGCAGGCTGCTATCACAAATACCATACAGTGGGTTGGCTTAAGCAACAAGCATTTACTGGCTCATGATTTTGGAGGCCAGAAGTCCAACATCACATCAGCAAAGCTTGCTTTCTGCCTGAAGGCTGTAGCATTCTGGTGCTGACTGCTGACAATCATTAGGGCTACTTGGCTTTCCCAGAACATGGTGATATCCTCTCCTGTCTCCTGTCTTCTAGTTTTTCATTGACTTCCAGCTTCTGGCTCTTTATAAGGCCTCCAGTAATCCAGATTAAGACCCACCCTCATTCAGTTGAGCCAGTGGGGCTCTGGAGATACCTAGGTCCTATGGTCATGGCAGATAGCTCCAGAGGTTGGTGCCTTGCCAATGGGCCCTACTCTGGAGTTTGTGCTCCCTAGTGTGACAGAGTTGGATTTAGATATGACTTCTATACACATGCCTCTTCTGTCCCCTTTATTTGAACCTATAGTAGGTGCTGGAGTTGGTAGATGTACATCCAAGTGATTTGCATCTCTGAGCTGTCTATATGCCCAGTGGGTCCTATGCCTCAGCAGAGTTACAAAACATACTCTCCAGTTCATTGGACTTACCCACGACAACTAAAAGGAGGTGAGGATGGACAACCACCACACCAAGGAACTGAGAGACTCTACAACTGCAAGCAAGAGAGTCCCATCCATCAGCCATATGAGACTGAATCTCCCCTCAAATATAGGTGGAGTGGGCATCACCATCCCAGAATCCTCAGGATTGGGGAATGAAATATTGACTAGAGTTGACTTACTGGTATTCTACTATAGACTTATTGTGATTCTAGCAATGGAAGAAATTATATCATTGATGTGGAGACAGTGGCCACTGGAGGTGTTGAAGTCAGGGAAAGGGACAAAGAGGTGTAATGAGGGGGCATTTTTAGGACTTGGAATCTTCCTGAGTGACATTGTAATGACAGACATGGGTTATTATCTATATGGCCATAACCTACAGAATTGAGTGGGAGAGAGTGTAAACCACAATGTAAACTATAATTCTTGCTTAGTGGCAATGTTCCAAACCGTGTTCACCAATTGTAATGAATATACCACGCTAATGAAAGAAATGGTTAATGTGGTGAAGGGTGGGAGATACAGGGAGTGGGGCATATGGGAATCCCTTATTGTTTTTATGCAACATTTTATGTAATCTAAGTATCTTTTAAAAATAAATTAAAAATATATTTTAAAAAAATAAATTGGAGTAATATTCAATTTTCTACACCATCTCATGTAGTCTGGGACCCAAACTTTTATGGGTTCCTCCTTCTTCAAATTTCTGAGAGCCTTTAGGAAATGATGCCATGTTGCTAGTTTGCTATGGGCTGTTAAAGCAATATACCAGAAATGTGTTGGCTTTTCTATTGGGGATTTATTATGTTGAAAGCTTATAAGCTGAGGCCATGAAAATGCCAAATCAAGGCATCATCAAGAGATGCTGCCTCACCAAGTTGCAGCTGTGGGCAATCAGGCACTTGGCAGGGCAAAATGCATGTCCACTAGTCTCTCCCCTCTCCTCCAGGCCTCCTCTCTCCAGCTGTGAGCTGCTCCGTGTGCTTAGCCTCTCAGGGGCCTCCTCCCATGCCTTTGTGCTCCACTGATTCCAGCCTCCAGCCTCCAGGACCTCTTCTTCTGTCTCTGAGGTTTTCTTCTGGGTTCCTCTACTGTAAGTCCTCTGTTTATAAAGGACTCCAGCAAGAGGACCAGATCCACCCTGGGTCACACCTCATTGAAGCAATCCAATCAATGGCCCTCCCAACTAAAGCCAATCTAACCAAAGGGTGCCACACCCATAGGAATGGATTAGCTCCAAGAACATGATCTTTTCTGGGGTCCACAAAAAGCCTCAAACTGTCACACAGTGCCAACTGCCACTTATCAGCTCCCACTTCAGAGCCCTGCTCCTGGCGTTTCTTTGGATTTTGCATCTCTGAGACACCCAGAGTCTCTGCAGTTCCCCTCTCACTTCCTGTAATCACCTCTTCAAGCCACTATCTTCTCCCTGTTCTACCTTGCCCCAAGCATGGAAATAAGGTAAAGTATTAGGCAATATATTTAGAGAAGTGTATTTGTGCAGTTTCCAATTCACGAATCGGGCAGCATCCAAACTGCACATGGAAAGGAGTTCCACCCAACAATCAAGTTGCTGGCAAGGCCAGGATCCTTTTGAGACCTGAAGGGGAGAATCATTCCTTGCCTCTTCTAAAATCTGGTGTTTGCCAAAAATCCTTGATGTTCCTTGGATTGTAGGTGCATCACTCTAATCTCTTTCTCTATCTTCACTTGACCTTCTTTCTTGGCTCCATAGTCACATGATATTCTCCTGTCTGAATCTATCTGTGTCCAGATTTCCTCTTCTTATGAGGACACCAGTCACATTGTTATTTTGATTGAGGGCCAACCCTAATTCAGTCTGACCGCATTTTAACTATCACATTTTCAAAGACTGTGTTTCCAAATAAAACCACATTTGGGGGTTTAGGGGTAAGGAGAGGAACATATCTTCTAGGGGGACATGATTCAACCGGTATCAGTTCCCTTCCCCCAGCCAACTAGGGCTCCAGACAAGCCTGGGTGCTACTTGCAGAAGAGGCTAGGAGCTCCCTGGATGGCAGTTCCCACACTTCTCTATGAGCTTGCCTTGGAATGGAGCTACAGCCTTACCCATCAGAGGAAATCTGTTTAAATGTCATCCAGGCAATGTAATATCCCCGTGCCTGAGAATCAAGCCCACCTGAGCAAATATCCACGTGGGTGTGCCAGCCCTCCCCACTGCCAGCTGCCAACCCATTAGGCCCCACATGGAAAGCATCCAGCCCTGCAGAACTGCCACATGCTTCTCTCCAGCCATCAGAGGCACCTCTGGCTCCTCCTAAATCTTAATGAGCAGTAATATTGCCTCTAAATGCTCATATTCAAGAGCAAATGAATGAGCTGAGCAGAGAAAGACCGGATGGGGGGCTTTGGTATAACATCCCAGCTGCTCCCAATGCTGGGAATTACTTGCTCATGAAGGTGAATACTTTCTCCGGGGGCTGCTTCCCACCAGCAACATTTCCCAGAGCCTGCATCCTAATAAATGTGTACAGAAGATGCAGCCGGGAATTCTCCACACCTCATTGGGCAAGCCACCATTCAATCTATCCAGGGATGATAAAAGCCACGTCATCACCCACCCAGACTTAGTCAATTTGTCTACATGAGGGGGAAAAAATGACGTTGAAAAGAACAGCCAAGTTTAAGACAGAGGTTGCTTTTTCATTTCATTATTGTGAAACATTTAGTATACAGTGGTATTTATCACCCTTTGCTTACTGCATTCCAAAAATAAAGAGTCTGATGTCCCCATTATCCTAAAGGTGGTTAGACTGACAGTAGCAAAACCGACAGGGAACAGTGAGCACCTCCAAGTGAAATTTTTAGACAGAACCCTCAACAGATGCCTCTGATGAAAACACAGTCACCACAAGGTGAAGCTAAGCAAGAAAGAAGATCCTGGAGGTTTTAATAGTTAAATGCATCCCTAATATAAAATGTTCCTTCTGAGCAGGACACCAAAGGGAATATTTCCAGGATCCTGTCCCTTCTCTTTGGCCCTTCAGATGATCCCCTCACCCACCCCATTCTGACTGTCCCTTAGACATTCAGGACGGGTGGAGGAGTCTCCGCTCTTTCTGCTCAAATCACCCTTACAAGAGAATGCCAGTGAGGCAGTTCCCACCACTTCCTCCTGTCCTGGAGGAGAGCTGCAACAAGCACAAGGTCTGCCCATAGGAGAAGCTCAAGGAGTGTCGACAGATAATGGGGTGGGTGTGGGTAGAGGGCATCTGGTTTATTTGTAGAACCTTAACTGTGAATGTTCACATGTGCTTGCCTTAATTACTCCAGCATTGCGTTATCCAGGTAGTGTAACTGCTGACTGCAGTGTTTATACTTGTTATTGTAATGGTTATTTTGGGTTAGTTCCACACCTTGATTGTTAGTTCCACTCCTTGTTTGTACTTGTTACTGTAATGGTTATTTTAGTTTAGTTCTGGCTTAGTTCCACCCCCTTTATATGGTCCTATATAGTTGTTCATACTTATTATTTTACATAATGGTTAATTTCCACTCCTTTACATGATACTACAGTTGTTTATACTGGTTATCGGGTTTGTTACTTTAGCCTACCTCCATTCCTTTACAATTTGTAAACTGTAGTTATCTATATTCATTATTGTAATGCTAACAACTCCACCTTCCCTTGTTTGAATCCATAAAAACCCTAAACTCCTTAGACTCAGTGTATTAGTCTGACAAAGGGGTGGTGATGCAAAGTGCCAGAAATCTGTTGGCTTTTATCAAGTGTATTTAATTGGGATAAAAACTTACAGTTACCAGACCCTAAAGAGTCCAACTCAAGGCTCCTTTCTCACCAAAGTCTGTTGCCACATGTTGAAGCAAGATGGTGGGCTATCTCTGCCTGGTCTCCTGGACCTTCTCAGCTACTCAGCTGTTCTGTTCTTTCATATGTGCCTAATGTTCCATTTGGGGACATATCCCAATATGACTTGATAATGTTCAATTTTACCTGAAACTTGTGAGCCTAGAAAACAGCATAGGTCAAGAAATCCCTAACCCATTGTGATACTGACCAAGACTGCCTTAACTTCTTCACTTGACTAAACCCTGTCACTAGACCCCTGACCTCTCTCACCTTGCCCCTTCAGAATCTAGATGGAACCTGTTCCACTTGGCCTCAGCAGCAAACTCAGGAGAAAACATCTTGTGGTGGACACACCATTAGTTGACCTCCCTTCCAGTCCTCTTCCATTGGCTCACCCCAGCTGTTGAAAATGATTCTGTCCTCCTCTTTAGCAGAGTAGAGCCCTCTCTCTCCCCTATGACACACACTGGTCTTTCTATCACAGTAGGCTTCCAGTCTCTTTGTGTGTGTTCTATATTGCATATAACTTTGAATAAAGTCAACTTTGCCTGTTTATCATTGTCAGGTGCAGATTTTAATCTGACAGTTTAATGGTCTGGTTGGTTCGCATTTATAAACGCATGCCGTGAGCGCCAATGTATATACATCTTTGTGCTCCCCTCCCGAGATTTTCAACACTTCTTTAGTCTCCACGGAGGGAGCCACCTCCTTTGCCCTACCACTTGTCTTCTCCAATTCCAACCCCAACAAGGACTCCAGGATCTCCACCTTCACTCATTTTACCGAGCAGTAAGTCCCGATAGATTTCCACAGAATTCCACCGTCGCCCTGCATCTTCATTTGCAAATGTATTCATTCATTAAGAAGGTATTTATTTCAGAGTTTTAATCACTTAAATTTTTGCAATTTTAATCCCTCATTTAGAAAGTATTGGCATGCCTTGTTCTAGGAATTGGACCTTAAAGTAGGGCATGGGCAAGAGAGAAACACTCAATATTGAATCAAAGAGAAAGAAGAAGGAGGTAAAACACCCTAGCTCAGGGGTTCTTCACCTTTTAGTTTCCACGGACCCCTTTGCCAGTCAGGTGAAATGAATCCTAATGAAATTTATTCATTGCATACATTCAAAAGTGAAGGAAATGCTAGATTTCAGTTAGAGATCAGCGAAAATAAAGATAATAAGTTGATTTTTTTTTTTTCAATTCAGGCTCACAGACCCCCTGAAATCTTTCCATGGCTCCGTTGAGGGTCCAGAGACCCCTGGACAAGAACCCCTGCCTTAGTGGGAGCTCTCTCAGCACCGTGGAGAGTTCTTTCCTAAAATCATCGAGAATTGCTAAACCTCGAATCATTTTTAAAGCTCCTTTTCTGGGAAAATGAAAAAGGTAGGGAGACGTATGTTTTAAGCATTGAGATAGCTGGTGAAGGCTTGTGCTTTGTTCTACTAGGTATTAATCTCACATTCAAATCAATGCTGCTTCCGCTGAGTCAGCGCCGCTCCATTAAGTGACCTGATTCTGTAATTCCATTATTAATATTATGAAAATGGTTTTCCTCTCTACTCCTTTGTGCTATCATTGGAAAACCGCAGTTCCAAAATGCATTAGCTGTTGCAAGCTCTGGGAGGATTATTTGCATCAATATAAACCCCGTTCATCATCGCTCCGTTGGAATAATCAGTCCCACGGCCGCAGCCTCACCCCGCCGGTGGCTCTGCTGTCCCCGCCCCGCGCGGGGAGCCCCGCAATCTCATTTTGGGTCCTGCATTCACCGAAGCACTGCGGATTTTTCTCCCTGCTCGCTATCGCTGCAGCATCTTGCCATTTACTTTGCAATTTTTCCTCTCCTTCCGTGACAGTGATGTAAGCCCATTCCCAGCCCCCTAATCAGCAGGTCGGAGGTGGGAAATGGCATGTGTTAAAACCGATAAGCGGGAGGAGGAAAAAACGTTCATCAGGAAAAATAACGAGCCCGGGAATAACATATGTCAGAAGAGCAAAGACTCCTCTTAATTTTCACAATATTAAATTGCCTTTGGTATCTTAGGGCTTGAGGTGCTATTTTACTAATTTACAATTTACAGAACCCAAGAAAGGCAGACGGAGAGCAGGGGCGGGGAAGGAGTACAAATTAGATGCTAATAAGGCGGCTTTTGGTGCATTCCAACCTTTGCACCTTCCCTCACCCAAGACCCCTGTAGTTCCCAGATTTCCCTTTAAAGATATTGTGGGCAATAAATAGGGCGTTGAGAGAAAAAGGTGTATTGAACACAATATTTTTTATTTCTTTTTTTATTTTTTATTTTTTTTTAATATTTATTATTATTATTTAAAACGCTAATCGGGTCACATTACTTCACATAAAACCGGTCAGTCGTACCCTATCGCTTCCAGTATCCAGTCCACAGTCTTCCCCAGGCCGGCACCATACGGGAACCCACCTGCTTTCCCAGTTTTCTTTTGTTTTCTTTTTTATTTATTTATTTTTTTTAGATTGAACCCGGCACTTCATACATGGGGAAAATGTGCTCAACCACTGAGCTACACCCACTCCCTTATTGTTATTATCTTTTTTTTTAGGATTTTTTTTAAGGAGAACACAGGGATTGAACCTGGGACCTCGTACATGGGAGGCAGCTGCTCAACCACAGAGCTACGTCCCTCCCCCCTTTTACTTCCTTTAATGTGGAATTAAGCGTGTGACTCATTTGTATTCTTACAGATAGCCATAAAATTCCTGAATTTCTCCAAGAGTCTCTCTTTAGAATGCCTGCACTGGAGCATTGGCATTAAGCGACAGAGAAAATGAATCTTAAGAAACGATTATTAAAAAATTACTAAAATTCCCACAGACACATGGATTGTCGCAATTTCCACAGACACACCGGCCTATCCCCACGCACTCTCTGTTCTAGCCAGCTTGCTTTCCTTGCGTCCCGTGGAGGCACCCTTGTTCTTCCTTCGCGCGCCTCTGTCCGTAACGATCTTTCTGACCCGCTCTGAATCTAGCTAGCACCTGCTTAGCCTTCGGTTTCAGACCATGTCACTTCCTCTGACAAGCATTCCCTGACCACAAAAAGATACTACAGCAATTTGCCAAGCATCCCTTGTTATGCCCTCTGCATTCCTAAAGATTGTTCACCATCTCTCTTTTTTAGAGGGTTAGCTTTGTGGTGTCAGGCACTGCATCTGTCTGGCAAACCACAGTGCCAAGAACATGATTTTTTAACTTTTCATTTTGATATAAGTTGATATAAGTTGCAAAAATAATACAGGGAAGCAGAATTGGCTCAAGCGATTGGGCTCCCGTCTACCACATAGGAGGTCCAGGGTTGGATTCCTGGGGCCTCCTGGTGAAGGCAAGCTGGCCCGCACAGTGAGCTGGCCCAAGTGGAGAGCTGGCCCATGTGAAGAGCTGGCACAGCAAAATGACGCAACAAAAAGAAACACAGAGGAGAGACAATAAGAGATGCAGCAGACCAGGGAGCTGAGGTGGTGCAAGAGACTGAGTGGCTATCTCCCACTCCAGAAGGTCCCAGGATCGGTTCCCAGTGCTGCCTAGAGAAAAGATAAGCAGACACAGAAGAGCACACAATGAATGGTCACAGAGAGCAGACAGCAAGTGCAAAACAACAGTGGGGGGTGGGGGAGGCAATAAATAAATTAATCCTTAAAAAATAATACAGAGAACTCCAATATATCTCCTACCCAGATTTTCCAACTTTTAATATTTTGTCACACTTGTATCATTCGATCTAGGTAGCTAGCCAGTTATCATTTTTCTAAACATTTGAGAATAGGATTACATATACCAGTACGTGGTTATTGAATGAATGAATGAATGAATGAACAGACAAAAGGTAAAGTGGGCAGTAACATAGGAAGAAATGTTTGTCTTCAGTATATGCCTCCAGCTTAAATCTATCTTAGTAGATTAATAGAGTACCCCATTGGAAAAGGTTCTTTGTTTGCAAGGGACAGAAACTAACCCAAGCTATGTGACAGTCTTGAGGACAGTCATGTGACCAGGCCACGGGAAGCAGGAACCAGGAAGGCATCAGCCCATTGCTCTTTCATCTCAGCCCCAATGGCTACAGCTGCTTCATCCTTCTCTCTTGCAGTACAGTTTCCTCTGTTTCTGCCTGGTGGAATCCACCCAGCTCACATCTCCTCTGGGGTGGTTCAGCTGCCCAAAAAGAATGACTCTCTTTCTCCACTCAATTGCAAATTCTCAGAGAAGAACCTCTGATTGGCCAAACCTGGGTCAGTCCAGGGCAGGGAAGCAAACATGGCTGTAAGGTTGCCCCATCTTTGCAACGCCTAGTTCCAAAGAGAGACTAAGCAGATAACCTTCGGTACCCTCTACAGCTACCCTGAACTTGTCCTATATCTCAAGCATCTGAGTGATTCCATCATCTCTGGAGCTACATCCTTCATGGGTCACCAGTCTCTTGAATGCTCAGTCAGTCAGTGCATAAGAGTAGACTTTGATACTGACTTGGGCTCAGCCCTAATACACCCAGACTTATGTGTGTTCCCTTTGATTAATTACAAACACCAACTGCATATGTGGTGTGAGCATGTTTACCCGGAAATCTCAGGGAAGATATACTGGTGCAGCACCAGCCTGAACAGAACCTGAAGGCCAGCCCTTGAACTGGAAGATGACTTCCCCACACACAGTACATCCACTACAGTGGACCAACACACGATACAAGAAACATTTGAGAACATGCTGGAAATGACACCTTCCTGATGAAAGCCCAGCAGCCTTTGTAAAGTAGTAACGGTGAAGTTAGCCTCTATCAGTACATGCCAAAGGCTGTTATCATAATCAAGCTACATTAAATTACAACAAATAAATTTCATCTCAAAAGAACTTCTGCACGTAAAAAGCTTCAACTTGTTGATGAGGACCAGGCATGTCAGAACTGGAAGGGGATGCAACGATAATTTAATTCAACAGTCTCACTTGACAGATGAGAAATCAGACCCAAGAGGATGAAGGGACTTATCTCAGTCTCACTATTAGCTGGTTTAAGCCCTGGTTAGAGTTAGCAATCCCAACACCCTTGTTGGTGCTTGTCCATCCTTTCCCCATATTGCCCTCTCTTTCCTTGTGAAATGTAAATTAAATCAAGAAAAGGGGTAATTAAACAGGGTCAAGGAAAAGGCAGTACAAAAAAACGAGAGAAAGCCAAACTCATCCAAACAAATCAGAATGCAGATGTAAAAGAAATAACAGTCATTCCTTCTAAACCTTGCCGGGGATATGTTAAATGCTCAATAAACACAATTTAATAAATTAACCATTGCTAGTACAGGGTATAAGGCTTATCACTTATAAACAACAAAGTTTCTCTTACAAAGACAACGGTTTATAAGAAAATTACATAAGATTATTTTCTCATTTCTTCTTAAATAAAACTATTATATTCTTTCATACGTAAGGACAAAGATTTATAAAGTCTTGGTTGCGGAGGGGGAAATATTTTTCGTCCTAATTCCCATACTGTGCTGGAAACCATAATGACTTAGTAACTTCTCTGGAAAGTTCATGATCTTGTTCCCAACTTCCCCAGTCTTAAACATGAAGGCTTTGATGTGCAGGGGGCAGAGTTCTTTGAGAGAGTGGCCAAGTCATCTTCCCAGGACACTGAATTTTGGTGACCTTCCCAGGGGCATGTAGGCATGGTCTGCAGTGCAAACACCTTCTCACTCTAACTAAATTTCCTAGCCTGTTCTAACTGGCCATTGCCATTGAAATCAGGGATATTTTGGCCAAGTTGACCTACCTGATTAGCAGCATTGGCTAGGCCTAGATGTGAGTAGAAAATGTGCACACAGAAATCAGTAAGTGTGTCCTTACTCACTGAGGAAGAGTTAGAACTGTCTACTGCAGTCACCAAATCCATTTCTGGTACCCACTGATTCCAGTGTCTTCCAAATCAGCTATGGTGGTTTGGAGTTATGTGCCCCCAAAAAACATATTCTTAATCCATTCCTGTGGATTGGAACCTATTGTAAATAGAACCTTCGGATGAGGCTACTACAGTTAGTGTGTGGCTGACTAAATCAGGTTGGGCTTTAATCCAGATTACTGGAGACCTGTATAAGCACAATAAAAGACAGAAAGAAGCCAAAGGAGAAGCAAGAAGCTGGAAGTCAACAGAACAAGGAAGAGAAAGGAGAAGATGTCACCATGCCCATGCCATGTGACAGAAAAGCCAAGGACCAAGGCTCGTCGGCAGCCACCGTCTTCTGAGAGAAAGCATCATCTTGATTTTGGTCTTCTTCTGAAATGAAAACCGTGAGCCAACAAATTCCTGTTGTTAAGCCAGCCCTCTGCATGGTATTTGTTTTAGCAGTCAGGGAATTACACCAACCTTCCTTCACTTCTCTCTCAATTAACTTGCACCCCCAACCCCAGGAAAGCTGTGGGCCAAGCGGAAGATGAGAGGATATTCCTCTCTAATACCTAACCAGGGAACAAGCTAAGCTCTTGTGCTACATTTTTCATACCTCTGCCCAGGGGTCAAGACTACGCCATGTGGAGATGACAAGAAGCACACAGTCAGGGCAGGTAGATCCTGGGTGCACAGAACCATGGTGTGGTGTCAGGTGATCTGGAAAGAGACCTTTTGCCCTGAGGATTTGCCCTTCAACCCTTCCATTTCCTTCACACCTTCTTTTTAAGTAAAGTGCTGGCATTTATATGAAGATCCTCCAGACCTCATGGGAAAGAGAAACACAACAGTTACATTTTGATGAGGAAGAGAAGGTCCAGAGCCTAGGGATCAGCAACTATAGGACATTGGGACAAGAAAATGCTGAGTGGGAAGCAGGCTTGGCCCAGTGGATAGGGCGTCCGCCTACCACATGGGAGGTCCACGGTTCAAACCCCCGGCCTCCTTGACCTGTGTGGAGCTGGCCCATGCGCAGTGCTCATGCGCGCAAGGAGTGCCGTGCCACACAGAGGTGTCCCCTGCATAGGGGAGCTCCACGTGCAAGAAGTGTACCCCATAAGGAGAGCCGCCCCAGCATGAAAGAAAGTGCAGCCTGCCCAGGAATGGTGCCGCACACATGGAGAGCTGACACAACAAGATGACGCAACAAAAAGAAACACAGATTCCCAGTGCCGCTGATAAGGATAGAAGAGGTCACAGAACACACAGCGAATGGACACAGAGAGCAGACAACTGGGCGGTGGGGGAAGAGGAGAGAAATAAATAAAAAATAAATCTTTGAAAAAAAAGAAAATGCTGAGTGAAGACAAGGTTAAGAGCATGAAATCATGAGTCAGACAGAAGAGGCTGGTGTTGGGGTCTTGTGCCATGCAGAATGGGTGTGATTGCATCTGAGACTTACTGGGACCCTGGGAGCACCACCTACAGGTGGAGAGATACATAGAACATGAGAATTACTGAGGACCTTTGAGGCCTTCTGCTCTGATCTCTTGCAGCATCCCTGCAACAAGGAGCCAGGGCATTAGCTGGCACTGCTTGGTGACTCGCATCAATTTATTCTGTTCTCTTGTGACCCATTGAGAAGAGGCTGCTGTTATCTTTCATTTAGAAGATAAAAATGGATGTCAAGAGAGCTTTATAGATTGCCATCTTATCAATTGCAATGGTCAAGGTCCTGTTTTCACAGTGCGAGAAAAATCACATTCTTATCATCCACACTGGAAAGACAGGAGATGGCCACTAAGTGTCGTCTAGGCCAGGTTCCAGCAGCCAGAACAGCTAATGCCTCTCTGTGACCATGTGCCAGAACAGCCCATTTGGGCAGGTGCTCCAGTCTCATGGTAAATTCTTCAAAGACTCTGTTGCCCTTCACTGCCACCAGACCTTGGTCAGATCACGCTGCCCTAAGGTCAACTCTTGGAAGGCGAAGGTTGAGTTCTGGGCTGTTTTTTTCCCAGAAGGCTTCTGGCTTCTTATTCATGCAGGTCCCTCTCTCCCAGAGCTCTGACAACTGAAGGGAGAGGCAACATTTTCCAAACCCACAAACCAATAGTTACCCCTGCTCCCAGGAAAATGGGACCTAGTTCTCCCAGTTGGTTCTGTGATCCCTGAACAAGGTTTCTAAAGGCCCTTTCCTTTATATGCAAAACAAAAATAATAATAGGTAGTACCAACCTCGTATGTTTTTTGTCGAAATTAAATGAGATAATCCATGTCAAGGGATGCACATGCCTGATAAAATGTAAGTATTGTATAAAATGTTACCATCATTACTTATCCCGTCCATGTGCACAAATGAGGTTTTTCAAAGGACTCTCTGCCGGAGGAGGATCTGCTTGAAACTGCCTTTATGTCTCAAGTCTATTCTGGTTGCAGGTGGAAGTTTCTCACCCCTAAAACCTGCTCTCCAATTAAGGAGTTGATGCAGAACTTGCAAAGCATTGCTGCCTGGGGTTATTCTATATATGTACATGCCTCATTTTTCATTCATCTCTGACACCCATCCCCACACACACACATGCCAACTACTTTAAAAAAGAATAAAAAGCTTTCAGAAAACAGACAAAAATTACTTCCTGCAACTCCTCTTCTATTTTCACAATGTGCTGATACAGAGAAGTGCACAGGAGCAAATGTTTAAGCCTAGTTAAATTAAGGAATGCATGCCTGCTGTCTTTGATGCACCTTGCACCCAGGCATCTCGGGCATCCAATAATAAAGGTGGCTCACACTACTAAAGTTCAAGAGGTGAGCTAGCAACTACTTCTTAAGAGCCCAGCAATGCCTGCATCCTCATTTATCTCCCAGAAAATAAGTCTTAGCAATTGTCACTTAACCCTGATTATGTTGGTAAAATGAAAGGAAAGCAGGGTTTAAATAAGCCAGTGAGCTTAAATGCAGTTCCACTGGACACACAGAAATGTCAGCAAGTGTGAACGAGATTGGGGTAATACTGCATTAAGAGATTGGTAAGAACAGGGGTCATGTTGCAGTGCTCATTTATAATAAGACCTTCCAAACGTCTCTTTCCCCACCCCTCTCCTCCTCTGTCACTCAGTTCAGTACTTGGTTTGTTTCTCACTAAGATATGCGTGGGGGACAAGCATCATTCATTCAAACCAGAATCTCCTGGGGCCTCAAGATGTGCCTGAAACTGGAGGCCCAGGAATTAAAATACCATGAACCCTGGCTTAAAAGAACTCATGGCAGCCTGTGCTGCTATACGTGATAAGGGCTCTGATGTAGATGCGGAATGTTTAAAACCACAGAGATCGAAGAGTGCTGTTAACTTGGGCATTGTGGGAAGGCATCAGTGAGAAAAACGCAACTCAGAAGAGCTTTCAGGGATAAGAGAGGTTCACCACAGAGAGTAGGAGCCCTGTACGAGGAGGGAAATGTAGATCCTTGAGGAAGAGAAAAGACTTAGTGTTTTCATGGAATTGCAAGTTCAACAAAAAATTTAAAAGAAAAGTGACTTCTTGAGTTTTGTATCAGGGATGCTTTTGACCACAAGTAACAGAAAACGAGACTGTCAGTAGCTCGACCCATTGTCATAGTTTCCTAGGCTGCTCAAGCAAACATGATGAAAAGTTTTTGCTTGAACAATAGGATTTTATTGGCTGATGGGTCAAGGCTGAGAAAATGTCCAATTCAAGTCACCATCAAGGCAATGATTTCTCCCCGACGACCGGCATTTTGAGACTGGCTACTGGAGACCTTTGGTCCTTAGCTTGTCACACGCCAAGGCACATGGAGTGTCTCCTAGTCTCTCCCTTCTCTTCTGGGATCTTCTTGCTTCCTGTGGCATTTCTCTCTCTTTGTCTGAATTTCATTCTCTCATAAAGGTCTCCAGTAATAAGATTAAGACCCATCACGATTGAGGTGCGCCACACCTTAACTTAACACCACCTCATCAAAAGGTCCTGCTTACAATGAGTTCACACCCACAGGAATGGATTAACTTTAGGAACACATTTTTCTGGGGTGCATACAGTTCCAAACCACCACACCCATTAAAATACTTATTGCTTACTTAATAAGCAAACTGAATGCAGACAGTTGCAAGGTTCAGTCCGTGGCTTAACCATGTCATCAAATTCCCCAATTCTGACTATCTTTTTCTACTATGCTTGGTGAGTTGACTTTCTGGCCTCTTGCTTGTCACCTCATGATTGTAAGATGGCTGCCACCATGGCAGACATCACATCATCATACTAATGTCCCAAGAAAGAAGGAAGAGGCAAGGTCTAAGGGATTCTTTAGTCAGAAAATAAAAGTTTTTCTGAACCACCCCCCAGCTATTTTCAATCTTTAGCAGAGCATAGAATAGACCCCAAGTGAAAGAATTGGGAGATACTCCTATCCAGCTTCCTCCAGTGAGACTACACAAAACTGGCTGCTTGCTTTAATTCTTTAAAACCCACTAATAGCTGCCCTTGCCCTTTAATTTGCATTTTCAACAGAGGGTTGGGTGTTTCATACTTCTTCAAGCTGAAAGGTCAATTTTCCATTTGAAGCCTCATCTAAAAAGAGATACCCCTAAAATTGCATTCACCGTGACAATTCCAGGGTAGTAATTAAACATGGCCTGACCTCATTAGTGATGGAGGAGGGAGTAGAGGAAGGAGTGATCTGTTAACCACTCCTTGCCTCCAATAAAGTACAAGCCCCACAAAGGCCAAGGAAAGCCAAAGGATATAATGATATCTCAGGAAACCTCAACAGTCAAAGCATAGCAAAAAGGGATGGGTGTTAGAGTTGAGGAGCTTTAACTCAGCTCAGTGTTTCCTCTTCTTCACTTCATGGGCTCCACCCCAAGCCCCACCTGTACCCCTCTACCCACTCCCACCTCCTTCCTTCTTTTATCCAATAGAGAGAAAAAGAACTTTCAATTCCTTGTCTGCCAGGCCTCCACTGACTATCTGAACTCTCACTGTCTAATTTAATGTTCACATTTTTTTTTCATTTCAGGTTTCTACCACTATTCTCTGTTCAATTCTCCCTGATTTTGTGATATATATGTCTAACATTTGTGTTTCACATTTAATTTTACTATAGGCATCTTCAAAAATATTTAAGGGGAAAATAAAATCTAAATGCATGTCCCATTTTATAGATATGGAGCCAAGCTTCAAATCGATGAGGTAACTTGTTCAAGAATTTCTGGTGCATCTGGAACTGGAACTTCAGACTCTTAATGCCCAGGCCATGTTGTCACTCCTTGGCCTTCTTGCCCACAGAACCAAAACTTTAGCGGCCAATTGCCACAGATTGAGAGGACTCACCACATTGTCTTTGCTAAGCTCTATCCAGGAAACCACAAAGAGGCAGAAGTTGTCTTCAAGGAACTTGATACCAGGCTCTGTGTGTGTGTGTGTATACTCACATTAATAACTTAGGCTACATCTGAAGTGCTCCAGGAATGGCAACCCCTCATATGCCAATCCCTGAGCCCTTAGCACTCCATCTAAGGCACAACATAGAATTTTTAAAGCTGTTCAGTAAACGGGGGAGGGGGGGGGAATCTTGACACCAACTTAAAAGTTCCAGTCATCCAGCAGGAACCATCACTTCTGATATCAGCATGGAGACCTTGCCTGCCAAAGGGAGCGGAGGTTCCCTCCAGAGTGTGGAAGTCAGAAAGGTCACAGAGTGGGAGTGTGTTAGCACAGATGGGAGGAAGCAGGGCAGGCTTGCTCAGTGAGCTCAGCAGCTCCAGGTCAGCCAGGTCATGAGGGCGGGGGTTCCAGTCTAATGGAAACCATTCATGCCACCGTGGGCTGAGTGGTCCCCTCCTCGTTCACGTATGCAGATGGTTATCCGGCCCAACAAGCCCACGGTTCCTTACTTGCAGATGTACAAGCCACCCAAAAGCTCAGAGTTGGCTCTGACCCAGTGGTTCTCAAACTGACAGAATCACCTGGACAGGCTTGTTAAACAGACTGTGGGCCCCAACCCCTGACTCTGGGATTCAGGTGAGTTTGGGGTGGAACCTCAGAATTTGCATTTCTAACATGTTCCCAAGGATGGTGATGCTACAGGAACGTGATCCACACTGTAGAGACTGCTGCTATAATAAATTCAGTTAAAAATGGTAAGCATCACAAATGTCAAATAAGTGCCAGGCACCATGGGGGACAAAGAAATAAATAAGACACAGTCTATCCCTCCAGGAGCGGCGGACTTGGCCCAGTGGATAGGGCGTCCGTCTACCACACGGGAGGTCCGCGCTTCAAACCCCGGGCCTCCTTGACCCGTGTGGAGCTGGCCCATGTGCAGTGCTGATGCACGCAAGGAGTGCTGTGCCACACAGGGGTGTCCCCCGTGTAGGGGAGCGCCACGCGCAAGGAGTGCGCCCCGTAAGGAGAGCTGCCCAGCGCGAAGGAAAGTGCAGCCTGCCCGGGAATGGTGCCGCACACAAGGAGAGCTGACACAACAAGATGATGCAACAAAAGAAACACAGATTCCTGTGCCACTGACAGCAACAGAAACGGACAAAGAAGAACCACGCAGCAAATAGACACAGAGAACAGACAACCAGGGTGGGGGAGGGGGGAGGGGAGAGAAATAAATAAATAAATCTTTAAAGTAACAAAAAAACCTACTCAGATGAAGTTTGGCCATACCTTAATTATAACATCTTCAAAGATGTTATTTATAAATAGGTTCACACCCACAGGACCAGAAGTTGAGACTTGAAAATGTCTTTTGTGGGAGTCATGATTCAATCCTTAATACCTCCCTTGCCTGCTTGCCGAGATGCTTCTTATGCTTTTGAGAAAAGGTTGTGTTTTCAAAACCCTGCTGCTCAAATGAACTACCTAGGGAGCCTGAAAAATATAGACTCTTGGGCCCCTCCCAGAAAATACAGAATTAATAGGTCCGTGAGTGGCTCCAAAAGCCTGGATTTTCAACAGGCTCCCCCAGTGATTCTTATATCACAAGAGTTTAAGACAGACTGAATTAAGCCATAAGTTCTAAAAAGCCCAGAACTTTTATGAAGGGAGGTCTTATAGTATCCTTAAGCACCCCTACCTCTTGTATCTATTTTTCTGGCAGAAATTATTTCTAAAATAAGCTAGATTTTTCTCAGAAAGCATCCAATAATAAAGAGCCTAGGAAGAACAAGGGGAAACACATACATAAAAAGAGTGAAACCAAGGACAGATAAATTTCAGTATAATTGGGGGAGGGCTTTCAGTGTCCAAAGGTAATGTGGCAAATTGCAAAATGTTTGCAGTACTTTGTAGATCCCCCCACCTAGAGGGGTATCTACATCCCATCATCTGAATTGACCTTGTAACCTGCTTTGGCCAATAGAATGTGGCAGAAGGGACATTGTGTAAGTCGCAGTTCTAGGCTCAGCAGGCCTGACAGCTTCCCTTTTTGGTGTACTTGAAGCCCTGCTGTCATCCTGGCTAGAAGCCCAGGCGTGCATGCTGGAATATGAAAGACTGCATGGAGACACCCCAGGCAAAGGCCATTACGATATGCAATCCTTCAGAGGCCAAAAAGCCCCAGCCCCTGACCTTCCAACTGATCACAGATGCTTGAGCAACTTAGGTCAAAACAGAAGAACCAACCAGGTGAGCCCAATCCAAATGGTCAAACTGCAGAATCATGGGCTAATTCATTAGCTGCTATTGTAAACCTCTATGTTTTGAGTGGTTTGTTACCAAGAAAAATAATACAAGAAGGAAGCCAGAGGCTGTCAGGTCAATCCTAAAAACCAGCTCTATCATTGGAACATTTTGCCTTAGGTCAGGTTTAAATATTGTGTCCCTGCTATGCCAAAAAAAAAAAAAAAAAAAACTTTGAGTAGCAAATGGAAAATTGAGATCCTTCTAATACCCTGACTTTGCTCACTGTACCACTGTCCTGAACTCAGCCATCACATTCTGTTTAGATGGAAACAATTGTCATTTCACCACTTGCTTCAATTTCCATCTAAGAAGTCTAAGCAAGTCACTCCCATATACATACACATCTAATAAGTGTCCTGAAAAATCTTGGCAGAGTCCTAAAGAATTCTCTATGTGGTGAGGAATTCACATTAGCTCTTAGTAAACAAGATAGCAGCATAAGCCAGTGGTAAAGTAATGATCTTCAGTAAACAGCAGTCCAGGAATCAGGCAACCTGCACTCTCGTCATGCCTCTTCTCTTTGGGATCCTGGGAAAAGCACTTAATCTCTGTGCACCCCAGGTCTTTGATGGTTAGATTTAATCTAGGGATATGTAGAACAAGGGCCAAAGTTCAGGTAAAGGATCTGGGCCCCAGTTCCAGACAGACCTAGCTTCATGGGTGTTCAATCCGTTTAGTTCCACAGGGCCCCAGGCTCAGAAGAGCCCTAAGTTCAGAAGCACCTGTGATTGCTTTACAGTGTAATGGTCACTATCTTGACATTCTTAATAACTTTATCTTTGCACTTGTGTTTTGTAAGCAAATTCTGGTGGGAATGGAACATGTGCACAAGCAGAGGAGATAAGTGCAATATTCATGACTGCCTGCATTTCTTGCCACCACATTGTCATATGGTGTTCATGATTCTCCGTGAGCATAGAATTGTGGTAGATCCAGAATAGTTGGGATTTCAGCAAAATGCAAAGCCAGTACAGGGTAGCATGCTAAGTCCACTCCTGAGAATACGGGGATGCTGAGTGCCCCAAGAGACCACACTTTACATTTAAACCAGAACTTGCTTCATATGCAGAGAGAGGGCAGTGACTTTCTAAGAAGCTTGAACAGCCAAGGAACCCTATCACACCCTTTCTTCTCCATGTAACTTCCCTGTATTAGTCAACCACTTGGGCTGAAAATGATGATACAGAAAAAAGGAAAAGATAGGCAACTCGTAATTCCTTTTACTTTCCATCCTTCCTTACTCATCGGTAAGCCAAAGGTAGAGTGTTAATAAAATGTGCATGTATCAAAGAATTGAAATAAAAACAGTTGAAGATGGAGGACTTGACCCAGTGGTTAGAGCATCCATCTACCACCCGGGAGGTCTGTGCTTCAAACACCAGGCCTCCTTGACCCGTGTGGAGCTGGCCCATGTGCAGTGCTGATGCACACAAGGAGGGCCATGTCACGCAGGGGTGTCCCCTGCGTAGGGGAGCCCCACACGCAAGGAGTATGCCCTGTAAGGAGAGCCACACAGCACGAAAGAAAGTGCAGCCTGCCCAGGAATGGCACCGCACACAGGGAGAGCTGACACAACAAGATGACACAACAAAAAGAAACACAGATTCCTGTGCCACTGACAACAGAAACAGACAAAGAAGATGCAGCAAATAGACACAGAGAACAGACAACCGGGGTGGGGGGAAGGGGAAATAAATAAATAAATAAATCTTTTTAAAAAACAGTTGAAGTCTTAGGTTCATTCCCCATATTTTTTTTAAAAAATAAACAAAATAAACAAAAGAATAAACCAACTCTAATTGGGGAGTGAATATAGCTCAGTGATTAAGCTTCTGCTTCCCATGTACACAATCCTGGTTTCAATCCCTGGTACCTCCTAAATAAAATAAGATAAAATAAAAAACAACTTAGTTTTTGTGCAATATTTCTACAATTCTGGTAAAAAACGAAATATATATATACATATATAAGCTACAAAATAAGAGTTACATAATTTAGCTAAGAAATATGAATTATATCATTTTGACAATTCTGCATGTGAGTTAATCTTATATGTACATTTTAAAGTGGCATTGCACAATAAAAAGATGCACAGGAAAATTCATGTTAATTAAAATTTTAGTTTTTTCTTTACCTAAAACAACAGAAAATAGTAAATTAAAAATGCCATGCCACATCGAGAAAGAAACCACAGAAGAAAGGGAAAAGCTTTGTATTTTAGTGTCTTTAACATTACTTTTTCCTGCATTTTGAAAACGGACACCTGAATTTTCATTTTGGACTGAACCCTATAAATTATGAAGCTGGTCCAGTTCTAGAATCAGTCAAGAGCTGCAGGAAGTGTTAATTCTAGTCAGGCACTCTAAACTTTTGCTTTTCCCTAACTCTGAAAGCTGAATCTCCCTGATATATCTTTTATAATTATTTATGTGCAAGTAGAAAACACATAATCACAGTACTTAAATGTGTACAATGTCACTTTTTTTCATTTCTCCATTACTGAACCAAATATGGCTCACAAGACTCCATTCACCACTGATGGTAAATAATAAACAAACAAGTAAATAAATAAATAAAAGCTTCTATTGCCAGTTCAAGGAAACTCAATGGCCTTGGGATTTGAACCCATTCGATTCAGGATACTCTTCCTGTACCCCCTACCACCCTCACACCCCAACTCCTTAAGGAGTGATTAAAACCTGGGAAGAAATTCTTCACCTAAAGTCACTAGCATTCATCCATGCTGACTTCTGTTGAGACAAAATTCCTCCGAAACTTCGGTCCTCATTTCTTCTCCCACTGCTTTGCAGTACCCATAGATCTTTCTGCATCCCCTTCAAGCTCGGAGAGGCCCTTCCAGGTCCAGCATTCTGTCTGAGCTTCTTCTTACTTTTCTTGGCACTAGAGACTCAAGGGTTGACTTAGGTCCTTTCATCCTAGACAAGGTGTTGGCAAACAACGGCCTCTGGGTCAAATCCATCCACTGCCTATTTTTGTAAATAAAGTTTTACTGGAACACAGTCACATCTTTTCATTTACATATTGTCCATAGTAGTTTTCACACTACAGCAGTAGAGTTAAGAATTTGAGATGGAGATCCTATAGCCCACAAACATTTTGAATATTTTAATATTTTAATAAATTATTTAATTGAATAATAAAGTATATTAAATGTCCAATAAATAAAAAATAAATTAAATATTTATTATCTGGCCTTTTACAGAAAAAGTTTGCCAATGCCTGGCCTAGATACACTGGTTGTTACTTTTACTTACTGCTACTTCAATGCAGTAGGCATTCTTTAGGAAGTTTGCTGCCTCCATAGGAAACAAGGTTCAAGTCCTCCTTACTTTGCAGCATCCCTCAAACTTACCTGGGGTTCCCATCAACCCCTCTAAGAGTATTTGCAATGTCCCAAGATGATAATCCATCATTATCTCAATTCCATGACATTCTCTCTGCTTGCTTCTACCAATAAGCTCTCAGATCTTTACCTCCTCTTTGTACAGGAGAATGGACTTTATATCATCATGTATTGGCCACTTGTATTAATTATCTACTGCTTGGAATAACAAACATTATTTGCATATAAAAATAAACATGAATATATTCTAAATGGGGAAAATTAATATCCATTCTTAAGGTCAAATAAATATCATCCTTTGGGCCAGTAGGTTTGAACTGTACATGGAACTCTCTAGGGAGCTGGGTTTTCTCTTTGTAGTAGTTGAATTTCCCTCCATAGAAAAGTTCAGGAAGTCCTGCACCCCACGCCTCCCCACAAGTAAGCGAACAGCAAGCTTGAGAATATCAAGACACTAGATACAGTGTCTTGCGTTGTTGTTTTTAATACCATCTTGATTCCTTGTGGGATTCTTTTAGTTTTTTATTTTTTTATATTCTTTTTTTTAATTAAATTGTCTTTTTTTTTAAGGTACATAGATCACAAAAAATGTTAAATTAAAAAATATAAGGGGTCCTACATACCCCACCCCCACCCTACCACTCCTCCCACATCAACTTCTTTCATCATTATGGCACATTCATTGCATTTGGAGCACTGCTGCACCACATGGATTATAGTTTACATTGTAGTTTACACTCTCCCCCAGTCCATTCAGTGGATTATGGCAGGATATATAATGTCCAGCATCTGTCTCTGCAATATCATTTAAGACAACTCCAAGTCCTGAAAATACCCCCACATCTCATCTCCTCTTCCCTCTCCCTGCCCTCAGCAACTACTGTGGCCCATTTCTCCAGATCAATGCTGCAGTTTCTTCCATTACTACTCACAATAGTTTTATAGTAGAATACCAGTAAGTTCACTCTAATCCATATTTTATTCCTCCATCCTGTGGACCCTGGGTTGGTGATGCCATTCCACCTCTACCTCGAGAGGGGTATTTAGATTCCACATGGTTGATGGATGAGATTCTCCTGCTTGGAGTTGTAAGCACTCTCGGTTCCCAGGTGGGTCATCTTCACCTCCCTGTTAGCCGACCAGTGCAAGTCTAACAAACCAAAGAGTAGGAGCTGCAACTCTGCTGAGGCTCAGGGCCCAGCTGGCACATGACCAGTCCAGAGACTGAAGTCTCCTGGATATACACCAACCCCAGCACCAACCACAGGTTCAGTAAAAGTGACAGAAGAGGCATGTGTAGAAAGTTCACATTTGAGTCTACCTTTGTAGGACTCTTATCAACATCAGTAACTACTGCACAAGTGCAAATGGCTGACTTTTTCTCCTTCCCGTCCTGCCCCCTCCCTGTCTTTGAACTTCCATGAAGCCCTATTGACATACTTAACAAGGGAATGAAGTGTTTTGATCTGTTTGTTGGTTTCAAAGGCAAAGCCCTGGTAAATACCACAACAATTGTGTTCAGAATTCACCTGGGTAAAATGCTTTTGCTTATTAGAAAACAAGCTTTGCAACAAGAGCACATCTTGCATAAGATGCAGAGATCTTATGGAGACAAGGGCCAAGTACAGTAGCTCTCAAAGTTGCTGATGCTTTCTTGAGATATACTGATGTGTCATATTTGGGAGGCAAAATGAAGGGAACAAAGTCAGGCCTCTTGAAGGTGCAGTCCCTGAAAATTCAGGCATGTGCTGACCTAATCTATAACTGCCATTTAAAGAGTGACTGTGAGCTACAAATGCTGCCTAGGGGGCCCTCGTCTATTACCCACAAGAACCCTTTGTGGTAAGAATAATTATCCCCATTTTACAAATAAGGAAAATGAGGCAAGAGGGTCAGGAACTTCTCTAGGTCTTTGAGTTAAAAGTAGCCATGCTAAAGCTTCCAACTGGAGTCTGCTTCTGCAACGGCCATCAGTCATGAACAAGAGTCATCCTCCAGAAATTTCCTTATTCTAACCGTCATCAGTTTCTGATTTAACTGGAAGTCTCCCCCACCAGAAGTTTACACATCCCTTTGGAGGGCTGGAGAAACGAAGGTCAGTGAAGGGGCTGCTAGAGTTCATAAACCCAGGCCATGCCAGGACCACAGGGAAGCTGCCTCATCCCCAAATGGGTGATTCATGAGATCATTCCCAAAAGCTGCTGCCAACCTCATGCTAGCCATCTGCCCTCTTTTCTGCTCACAAATACCCCCAAAAGATGATTTTTTTACCTTCTTTTCCATATTCCAAATCTTACCCATGTGCCACTCATTGACTGAATATAGCCCAGAATCATATGGGAAAATGAAATCTGGGACATCCAAGTCCCTACTTCTTCCCTGCAATGCTGATGAGAATGTATAAAGCAGCAGCAATGCTATCAAATTGACAACAGACAATCCAGCCAAAACAGTAGACAGTATATGCATAACAATTTATATTCCGAATTTATATTCCTGGGACTATGAAAATGAATTATTTTTTAAAAGAGAATGCCACCACTGTATCATGAATCCATTGCTGCGTAACAAATCACCCCAAATGTAGTGGCATATAGCAATCATCATTTATATGGCTCAGTTCTCTGGGTCAGCAATTTTGGCTGCTCTCAGCAGGTCTTTGTCATGTGTTGGTGGTCATCTTCCAATAAGCCAGATGGCTGGCTTCTGGAGGGTTGACTGGCTGTTAGCTGGGGTAATGGAGGAAATGGAGCTGCATTTCTTTCATCCTGTAGCAGATTAGCCCAGGCTTGCCCCATGGAGGCTGGCAGTGTTCTAAGAGTGTAAATAGATGCTGCAAAGCCTCTTGACGTCCAGGCTCATAACTGGTACATCACCTCTGCTGTGTATTATTGGCCAAAGCAAGTCACAAGGCCTGTCCTGATTCAAAGGGTAGAGAACTTGACTCCACCTCTTGAGGAGAAGAGATGCAAAGTCACATTTCAATGGATTACACATACAAGGAGAGGAATGATGCCAATTTTTGCAAACATCTCCAAGACTCATCCAAGAATTTTGGTAAGCAGTGAGGTAAGGAAAGTTTAGCATGTTTTTTGAACCCCCTGCAGAACTTTAATATACTAAAGTGGACTGTTAATCTTCCAGGGGAAGGCATAATGTATGATGCTTCCCACACGTAGGTGGCCACAAAGCCCCTTTGGTTGTGGGCATCTTGTGGGCCTGGCATTCTGAGAACCGTCCTCCCCAAAACACCCTTCTGTCCCATTGTGAATCCCCAGCCTGAATCCAGGAAGATATCTGTCTTCATATTTTAGGGGCTTAAATATCAATTAGGCAGACTTTTGGCAGGGAGAAGGCAGAATGAATTATTTCATAGCAATGTTGAGAGGGGAACTAGTATACTATACAGTTCCCCAAATTTTGGTTTCTAGCCTAAAAGGCCACAGAGTATGTTCCAAAAGCCTCCCCGAAGTCATTATTGCTTCAGAGCCAATTGAATTGCTCCATAATAACAATTCTTTGCACTTACAGAATGCCTTTCCTCTGAGGAGTGCCAAGTAATTTACAATCACTTATTAATTAATCCTCACCCCACCCATGAGATGAGGATGGGTTATTATGCGTCTGTGACAGATGTGTGAAGTGGGCAAAGGGAGACAAAGTGACATTAAGCTTCTGCCCAAGGTCGCTAAGTTGTCAGACTCACTGGATACCTTCCAAGCTCCACTGCACCTCGTGATTTCTCTTTGCATGTCTCTCCCACAGCGCAAGAGAATTCCTCAGAGCTGTGTTCCAGCCGTTTCAGAAAAGGACGCATTTTCCAGGTCAATCAGTAGAATTTGGCTGTTTTATTTCACAGAGTTTTTGTTTTTACTGCTGTGCCTTGGGTTTTGATGTTAACGTGTGCAGTTTTTAAATCTAATATTCAGGTGCCCAAGAAGAGTTGTTTCTAATTGCATTAATTTTGCTCTTTGTTCACAGAGATGTCACTTACTCGGGGAGAGTGTGTGTTTCTCAGCTGAAACATGTTGCAATAATAGCTCACAGAGTGTGAAAGAAGGACTGAGAAAGGAAGAGGGAAGCATGTGTTGTATCTACCAGGGCCTTGTATTTTCACAGCAATGTCCAATTAGGAGATAAATGCATATTTGCTTTTCTAAATAGAATGCACTTATAGCAACACTCAACTAAACTGGAGTCCACTTCTATTAACAGCTGAATAAATTCTCAGAAAAAACTACTGGCTACACAGGAATCTTTGAGCTTCCTTTTGGGCATCATTTCCAAATTATTTTCAAAGGATCTCTTCCCTAAGTATGTCTTTTTCCACACATGCAAACCAAACCAACCAGAGTGCACTTGAGTTTAATAAAGGGGGGAAGAAGTTGTCTCATCCAAACGAGCTACCTAGTACATGGAAAATGGGAAAATCTGGGAGGTAAATATCCTGAAGATCAGGCTATGAGAGTCATGGCCAATCTTCTGACCTGCACAAAACCAATTGTGTCCACCCCTGGAAAAATGAGAATAGGTGCTTGGAGGACGTAAAAACCTAGGAACCAGTAAGGAGCTCCGATCATGACTTCCAGGTTCAAATTAATAGAAAAAAGCTTTGTAATGTTTGGAAGTTCAGAAATATTCTTGTTAACTGTAAGATCGAAGATTTGCTGACTGAGGGAATTCTTCCCTTCCTTCTTCCTTCCTTCCTTCCTTCCTTCCTCCCTTCCTTCCTTCCTTCCTTCCTTCATCCTTCCATCAGATGTCTCCCGAGCATTTCCTCAGTCGAAGGTCCTGTGCTAGGGTTCTGGAGAGATGTGTGCCAAGCCAGCCCACAGCAGAACATCCACTGATTTAATTTTCTTGGATCCCTCTCCCACCCCCCTCCTGTCCTTTCAGCCCCATGTGCCATTTTGGCTCTGCCTGGGTATGGTATTTGTCACATTCTAGGAGATGAGGACTTCAAGCAGCCCTGCCCGAGGAAACCACTGAATACTGCTTTCTGGAAGAGCCAAGTCCTCCGGGTCTCATAGAAAGGAGATCATGGCAGGAGTCCCAGCTAGAAGGACTGCTCTTTCTGGGCAGAAGTGATGTTACCTATGAGGCTTCAGGTTGGGTCACAGACACAGTGGGCCAGGGGGTGGGGGAGGCTGGACAAGTGTGTCATTGTGCCTGGGCTTGGCCTGCAACTTGCAGTTATTGGCTCACATCACGTGCTTCCCATGGGACCACACCAGTATATGTTCTCTTGTTAGGAGTCACAACACTGCTTTTTTGTTCCTAGATCCCAAGATAAATCTTGCACTTCATATATGACAGGTGAATGTATGTCCTTACATGGGTTTTAACTAGTTGCTCATTACTGAGTGAAATCTGTCATAGTAAAAATAAACCCGTTTTCTTCTTCACTTCTGCCCTCACCTATTAAGTCCTCTTGATTATCATCCGACATCCTCCAAAGTCATATTGTCCTTGTAATCCCCAGTCTCATATCTAATATCTGCTTTATGGGATGATTATGAGAAAAGAAATGAAGTAACCTAAGCAAAGCACTGGGCACAGAGTCAATAAATGTTCGTTCTTTGTATCCTCCTTCCAACTCCTCCCTCAGTGTTTCCACAGCAAGTCGTACATCTGTATTTGATTTAGTGTTATAGGCTGAGGTGTATAAAAGTTAATGGCATCTGTGTTTGTCTCCTCCACTCGATTTAAGCTCCTTGAAGGAAGGACTCCAATTACCATGTGTGTTTCCATACCTCAGGTAACTTCAGGACCTCCTTGCATGTGAAAAATACAAGTAAACAGCTTAAATTAAGCCAAAAATAAAGGGGCATTCTTGTAGGGGACTGCTAATACATGCAGCTACAGCTGTGATGAGAGAAAGCAATGGACAGTGATTTTTTGTCATGGATTGGAGTCATCCCTTTTCCAACAGCTTAGTATAGATGACAAGGAAACCCAATCTCATCCAGCATAAGGGGCTCACACTTTTTAATTATGATGAATAAATTAAAGAAAAGGAAGACAAATCTATATTGACTATAAAGCAACAAAGATAGAAATTGGCACAGCCTTGGAGTCCAGAGTAGGGAGATAGGAATCATAATTGATTTGCATATGCATATTAACCATGGAGTCAAAAACTAGTCGTCATTTATTATCAAATCCTATTATTTCAAATAATTTCAATGCACTTATCAAGCATACACAGTCATATTTTAGAAAAGGTAAGCTTCCAGAAAGTTGCCACCCAAGAAATTCACTCTATTTTAAGGAGACCAAGGGGAATGACAGATGATAAAACAAGTTGCTGCCAAAAAGTATATATATGATATGGAAAAATCCAATAAACATGTGATGCTGGAAAAAGAGTTGCCTGCTTTGGGCAGTAGGTCCTTGAATGACTGCCAACATCAGCTTCTATGTAAATTAATAAAGTCTGTACCACATGAAGCATAAAACTTGGCAGACATCTAAAAATAGCAACTAGTGAATAATGAGTTAACACATGCACTGTTTGGGGGCAGCTCCATTTTTTTCTTTTACCTTATGTGGAAATGAAGGATAAAAAGGATGACCCTACAAGAGGCAGGAAGAAATTCTAGCTCGTTACCAACATTCTCTTTTAAGAATTCTTCCAAATTCAGTATGCTAGTGCCTTGTTAAAATATCTGGTGACCCGAGATAAGATTTTAGTTATCTGCCGAGTCTAATTTTTCAAAGGCCACCTATTTCCTGAACCGAGGTGAAAATCATCTTTCCAGGACCAGCTAAGAAGACTTTGGGGAAAGAGAACAAGAAAAATCTAAAAAGAAACTAGCGCATTTTTAAAACCCCACTTTTTGCACCAGGAAGAATGTCTTTGTACCTTCAGCATCCCCAAGCCCCTTAAGCCACAGAAGCACCAGAAAGGGCCCAGCTGGCGAACTGAATTATCCAAACCCCCTTCCCTGTAACTGCCTGGGTAGAAAACCCAAAGCAAATCTTCAAATATCTTCCTGCCTTAAGCCCTGCTCAGCACAATATTTCTATAATTCCAGCTCTTAGGGAAAGAAACACACTTTCATCCACGTTTTATTCTGAGCCAAATACATTTGGGGCAATCAAAAAGAGATGATCATTCCATGCCAGTTCCCCTCTTCCTTCCCCACCCCGACAATTGTTGTATGGCTTAATTAAGGGCAATAATGGCGCTGGGGACAAAAAACGTGTTAGAATTCAAAGTCCATCCTGGTCTATCATATCCTCTCACCAAGGAGGAATCAGGAAGCACAGAGAGAGAGCAAGGCAAGCCTGAAGGTCGCCACGGCGAGGGGAAGGTGATTCCTATCCAACTTGAGAGAGAGGAAGAAAAAAGCAAGCAGCAGCAGCTGTTGGTTGGCAGAGCTGTGTTTCTATTGAGCATGGAGACAGACACACACATAATACACGTGGTAGGCGGTACAAGCCAAAAGGAGGACAACCGTGTTGGTAAAATGAGCAAGCTACATACACAACACTCCCCAGCAAAAGAGAACACTCTTTAAAGAGGTGTCTGTACGTGAAGAAATATGAGTTTTCTCAGCAAACTCAGTCCTCTCTGACCTTCTGCATTGAAGGCATCATATGACTAATCTGAGCAAACATGAGCCTTGTCACGTTAAGCAGGGTGCACCGGCATTAGCTCGGCAGACCTTCACTTTTTCCGTAATGATGGATGGTTGCGTTGTTGCAGCTCTAGTTAGCATGCCGAGGGTCAAAATCCCCAGAGTTCCCAAAACTCCCCTGGCCATCTATCACTGATTACTATGTAGTAAGGCAAACATAATAGATTTCATTCAAATCAACTGCACAATTGGGAGACAGTTTTAAATTTTATTCAGTAATAAGGTTGGCTTTATTGTTGTAGATACCGGAGGAATACAAATCAGATAGATTTCTGGGCCATAAAAAGGCCAGCATTAGCATTTGGAGAATGTAACGCCAAGAAGAGGGCCTCTTCTGAAGATTTATGTGTAAATAAAGTCAAACCTCAAAACAGGGCCTGTGTGCTCTTTTCCATGGGTCTCATTTGAAAACATTTATACAGGCCTTTGATCTGGGCCCAACAATTCAGATTCAATACCGTGCAGCATTTTCAAAAACATATCAAATATTAAAACTCCCATTTTGCAGAAAGAAAAAAAGAACACTTTACGCCATGAGAAAGCAGAGTGATATTTAAGCTAACTTCACTTTGTTTTCCACCAAGAGAAACCTGACCATTTTTTCACCTTTTACATTCTGTGAAGGAAGACTTTGTTGCAGAATCAGTAAGAAACTGGCAACCTAGAAATTTTATTATATTCATCTTGGACTGCCCCTACTGCAGCTTGGGCTCCGAGTAGTTGCTGAGTAAGTCCTAGGATCTGGTCCGGATCTGGAAAATGTGGCACCTGCTCTCCAGAGGCTTCAAGCCTCACTCAAGAAGAATGAGATAACTGTGAAAGGCAGCAATAATGAATGTCACTGTGATTTGAAATTATTGGCGAAAGCCTTCTGAAGACCGCAAGAATTTAGCTGAGCCCTGAAGTCAGAAGATTATTTACATAGCCGGCTGTTTCACATTCCCATGTCTTTGCATGTTCTGCTCTTTTCACCTGGAATGTCGCTCTTCATCTCATTTTTACAGAAAACTCCTGTTCTTCCCTTAAGAATCTCTACATCTAAACTCAGAGCCTCTTCCCACCAACCTCTGAGCCCAACTCTTCCCCTCCTATTCCCTCAAGTCGCTCAGCCTTTGCATGTTCTCTCCATTGCCCCATTTCGACAGGCGAGCTGGGTTTAACACAGGACTGCCAGACTCGAAGCCAGAAGACACAGTCCAACGTGGGAGTGCAGAGGTCGTGCTTCCTCTGTCAATATCCCATCAACCAAAGGCTATCGTGTTGAAGAGACATGCTACGTATCTATCAAAGGTGACTCGTCTTGAAATTTTTCTAGAAACTAGAAAAGTTTTCAGAATTCTAAATGCCCCAGAGAAGGTAGACATTTATTTGCTCAAACTCAGATTCCATTTACTTAGAGCCTCTGAAAATTGTGGACAAAAAGATAGCCAAATGTCACACCGGTTTGGAGGCTCAAATTACCGCTCACTAGCAGGGTGGAGCAAGGAGCTGGAGGCATTCAGAGGAACAGGAGATTCTCTTGTGGAGTCAGAGGTGGGTCCAGAAAGGTTTGATGGAAGGTGTCCAGTCTTAACCTGGACCCCAAAGGAGGCAGAGGGAAAATGTTTGGTCAAAAGACACAGGAAGGGCATCTGGAGGGTTCCGAGAACTGTAGGGGTGGAGACTGGAGGTGAGGCAGTGGAGCTGCTTCTCCTTCTTTGCAGGATAGGACCCAGCGGATGGGCATGCCTCAGAGTAAGGGCTTCTGGTGACATTTTTTTTTCTAGATTCCTTAAATCTCTGCTGCCAAGCTTGAACCAGAAGCCAAGTTCCAAACAGGATGTAGAAAGAGGGCCGTGCCAGTAGAGGAACAATGGTTTAAAGAAAAGATAATCTGATCCAAGATTCAGGGCATCAAACTTCAGGGTGGGGAGGAGTCAGTGCCCATTAGAAGGAAGTCTTTCTTTCTCAGGACAGAACTAGGTCCTGGGGGACTTTGCACCTTGTGTTAACCTATTTGGCTAAACCTGGGAAGACGAGTTTCATCTCAGGAGCCATTTCATTTTTTTTCCTTTATTAAAGAAGTTATAAATTTCCAAAGCAATCATGTGGAACATAGAGGATTCCCATATACCACCCCACCACCACCATGTTGCTGTGAACATTTGTTATAAATGATAAAAAAAAAATCCAAATACTACTACTGACTACATTCTATAGCTTACATTTTTCTCATACACTACCCTAGTACTAAGACCATGTATTAGTATTGTACAATTGTTATGATTCATGTAGGTATGCTCTTATATTTGTCCTGTTAACCACAATCCAGCATCCACCATTTTCACTATGTATACAGTCCCATGCCTTGTATAATTTGCCCAAGGTGTACACTCAGTGGCTCTCATTTTCAACACAGAGTTGTATTGTCATCACTTCAGTCAATTTTAGAACATTTTCATTACACGGGGGAAAAAAATCCCTTTCCACCTTATACGTCCCAATTTTTGACCCTTAGTATTGATATAGCACCTATGTTTCCATTGGTGCAAAAATATTACAATATTACTGTTAACTGTGGTTGATAGGTTACTTAGTTTTATTTTCCATGTAGCACCCTATTCTTAATACCTTGTAATAGTGACATATATTTGTTCTAGTTATAGAACATTCTTATATTTGTACTATTATCCACAAACCACATCCACTTCCAAGAGCACTATGTTATACCATGCCAAGATTATCCTCCAGCTTTCTTTCTACTGACATTTACATCCCTAGACCATCCCTTTCAGCCACATTCACATTTATAAATCAGCTGTGTTAGGTATACTCACTATAATATGTTACCATCCACTCTATCCATTTCCTAGCATTTATAATCAACCTTATTAAAAATTCTACATACATTAAACATCAGCTTCCCCTTCTCAATTCTCATTCTATCCCCCAGTGTCCTATACTCAAGATTTTAACTCCATGAGTTTACTCATTGTATTTAGTTCCTATTAGTGAGACTTTACAATATTTGTCCTTTTGTGTCTGCCTGTTTCCCTCAGCATAATGTCCTCAGTGTTCATCCATGTTGCTAGATGCATCCCAATTTCATTTCTTCTTATAGCTGAATTGCACTCCATCGTATACATAGACCACATTTTGTTTATCCATTCATAAACGTTTTGTTTATTCACCCAAGTTGATAGACACTTGGGTAGTTTCCATCTTTTGGCAATGTGAATAATGCCACTATGAACATCAGTGTGCAGGTGTCGGTTATGTCCTTGCTTTCAGTTATTCTGAATATATTCTTAGCAGTGGAATTGCTGAATCATATGGTAGTTCTATATTCAGCTTCCCAAGGAACCACCAAACTGTCTTCCACAAAGGCTGCAACATTCTTCATTCCCACCAACAGTAAAGAGGGATCCTATTTCTCTGCATCCTCTCCAGCACTTGTTATTGTCTGTTTTGTTTTGTTTTTAACTTTTTAAATAGGCTCTTATTGTTTAGAGAAGTGTTAGGATCACAGAAAAGTTATCAGGGGGCATTTCTAATGAAATCATAACAACTGCCCCCAGGACAGGGTAGAGAGGAACACAAAGTGCTAGCAAGAGCCTTCAGGACTCCAAGCTGCAGCCCTGCTCACACGTCTGGCATGCGCGTCCTATCGCTGCTCTCTCCTGGGCTCATTGCCAGGAAGGACGTCCCAACTGCAGCTCTGTCCCTCAGTGGGGCCACCTTCCTGTCGACACAATGCTGCCCACCATCTTCCTGTCGCTGGAGAGTCAGCCTGTTGGGGATAATGTAACACAGGCACACCGAGGGGGAGAGACTCTCACTGGCGTTCTTCCATCTTAGGATGTCATCCAGATGATGGAAACAAGAAAGTTTAAATCCTCTTCAGAGTGGTCCAAGATTTAATTGACCAGGCTTTTTACAAAGGGGAGCTTGCAAGATCCCTCTTTCACACTCATGCCAAGTGGATTAGCCTGAGGAGGCACTTTCATAACCCGAAATACCAAAATTAAAGACTCAAATCAGTGAAATATTGGTGGATTGTGCGCAAGTTCTTAATATTTGTTTGTCGCATAGCCAAGCAAATTACACAAAATGAAATATTTAATTGGCTGCTCTAAAATGGATTTGTTCTCAAACCATTTAATTCATTAACATACCCAACTTCCTTTGTAGAGCATTTGCCGTGTCTATGTATCAGGCCAACACCGTTCACACATTTGTCTGCTTGTGTGCATGTGTGTACACAGGTATACATATATACATATATGTATATACGTGTGTATATATATATATCTCAGGATCTCTCCCCTTGTCGTGGAGACTTTACTGTTCCCTTTGCCTCACTATATTTGTGGGAAACATTCGTTTTCCACAAAACAAAATAAAGAAATTGCTCCAGATGAGAAACATTTGATGTTTGCAACGTAGAGAGAAAGGGCTATTTTTCCAACATATACTGCAGATGTGGCAGCTTAATGCATGTGCACACGCAAACTCTAAATGAACAGCCCGTATAATCGTGACAATTATACGTTGCAATGTGTGCTGTTTCTCCTAACCAACTCAGGAAACTCCAAGGAGATTAAAAAAAAAAAAAGAAAGAAAGATTGTCCCGGTTTATTTATTGTAGCTTGTAGACTCTACCTGCTTACTGATAAATGTCACATTAATGAAAAAAATGCTGTAATAAATTTAGAAACAAACTGAAAAATTACATAATTAACATTTTGCAGGCTACTTGAACAGAAATAATATTGATGCAATACTGCCATCTAGAGGACGAGAGAAGAAATCACCACAGTGTGTCTTTTTTTTTTTTTTTTGGATTGCTTTATTCCAGAGACGTAAATAAAATATAAAATAAGCAAAATGAAAATTGTTTACTGGCTTATCAGATAATGATGGGAAAAGGAGACCCGGACTTCTAAATAATGGCGTAAATCATGTCTTTTTTCCCACCTGCCTGAACTCTGGGCTGTTGGGCTGGGGCGGGGGAGGCAGGGGCGAGGCAGGGAGAGGCGGCTGCTGAAGAGAGGGGGGTGGAAGGGAAGCTGCAAACTCAGACCACCCCCCCCCCCCCCGCCCCTTCCCGGCCCAGACCGGTCAGGAGCCCTATTGCTCCGTCTTTCTTCGCTGTCGTTGTTTTAAGAGAAACTGAAAAGTTCATTTATATGTAAAATTTCCAGATATTTTCATTTGGCAGCTTAAAAAACAAAAACACTTCAGTCTGAATGAAACATGGTTGAGGACCATATTTGGCTCAAAGGGCAGCCTTGAAAGGGAGAAAGGAACATTGCGGGGAAATACTGACAAAGCCAGAAAGGTATGGAGAAGCTAGGGGTTTGTTAGCAGCCTGGAAATTTATAAAGAGACATTTTGTGCCATGCCCTGAAACACCAGTCCAGTCGATGGGAAAGTGAGATCCCCCAACATAAAACTAACTTTAACCATCTAATCCTCTGAAATTCATAAACGTCTGTGGGATAGGGCTTAGGAAAATATGCGCAGTCTTCAACACGCAAATCCAACAAGCGGTTTCCCCACCTTATTACAAATGTAAAAGTACCCATAATGCTGAATCATCTAGAATGTTAGGCCAATATTGTCTCCTAACCCTGATTCCACCTGAGAAGTCTCCCCCAAGGAATTGGGAACCGGGTGATGGAAGACACAATGGGAGAGAGAAAAAAGCACAAAAAATCATGCCAAAGATGGACAGAAATTGTCAAAGAGAAGAACCGGTGCTTTTGTTCCAATAGCGTTTTCAAAGAATCACAACTACCAAGGGAAAAATCATAACTAACTTTGGCACCATATCCAACAATCGAAAGGAAGTTAAAAAAAAAAATGTGCACAAAGTGATGCAAATCCATGCCTGGGTCTCTCAAGTTTTGCAGGTAGCCAGAAAAACACCAGACCACCTGAGATGCTACAATTGACTTGCTTTCTTCACCCAATGTGTACCAAGGAGCTTATTGCTCTGATTTTTCCCTCTTGATTAAATAACCGCAGGTTGACACTGTCACAGAACAAAGAGAACCATGACAGGGTTTACAATTTATTTAGCTGATTCCACATCCTTTTGATAAGCACAGAGAGAACAGATGTGAGCACGGGAGGAATGAGGAAGAAGCGGGGTGAAAGTGGTTGAGCTGAAGGGTATGTATCCCCTCTTCAACTTTCCCTTCTACTTCTCTGATTTTGTCTTCTTGTTTTCATCAATTTATGAAAAATGGGTGTTAAAATATCCAATTATAATTGTGGATTTGTCTAGTTCTTGCTTTAATTCCATGAGTTTTTCATCCATGTGTTTCCTCAAATATATGTTCTGCTCATTCTCTCTCTTCTCCCCTTCTGAAACTTTCGTTATGCACGTGGGAGATAACTGAACAATCTCCCGTGCATCACAGATGCTCTGGTCACTGTTCTCCTCTCTTTTCTCTTTCTTCTTCAGATTGGATAATTTCTACTGATTTCTCTTCATATTTTCTGACCTTTTATTTGAAGCCTCCAATCCACCATTAAATCCTTCCAGTGAAGTTTCAATTCCATTTCAGTTTTAGATATTTCCACTTCAGTTTAGAATTTCCACCTGGTTTTTTCTATAGTGACTATTTCTTCATTGAGATTTCCCATCTGTTCACTTATTATGACCATCTTTTCCTTTTAGTCCCTGAACATATTTATAATGACAGTTTTAAAGTCTTAGTCTATAAGCCCAATATCTGGGTTATATCAAAATCTATCTCTATTGACTGTTTTTATGCCCTTGATTATAGGTAGCATAATATTAATGGCTCGCAGATCTATAATTTTTTTATTGTATGTCAGGCATTGTAGATGATACATTATAAGGAGTCTGGATTATGTTGTGTGTTTTTTAAGGAAGTTTGTTTTATTCTGCAAGGAAGTTAGTTACTGGTAAATTTTCATAGTTTTGCTTGGTTTTATTTTTTGTAAGTGGGGGTCTATTTCTTTTTGTTTTGTTTTGTTTTTAGTCCCAGAACATAGCCTTTACTCTATTGTAGGGGTTATGGTCTTTGTTATCTATTATTCTCCTCCTGCTGTTCCACTTCCTCCTCTCTTCCTTTAAAACAACTCTTCTTTTAATAACCCTTTAAAAATTTAAAGCCCATTCTTAGCTTGCTGGCAATACAAAAATAAGTGCAAATTCAGCTTCAACCAGTTTTTCAAACCCTGCTCTAGGACATGGTCCTTACTCATAACATGTACCTTTTATGAGGTCTCAACTGAATTCCTGAAGTATTCATTGAGGATATCACATTCTGGATGGGACAGAATCCAATGTCTCAAGCTCTCTACAACCCCTCACATCTGCATTCTGCTCCCAGTCAGCAGAAGCCACTCTCTGCTAAGCCTCATGCAAGCTCATCCTCTTAACTACAGCCCAGCCCTCAGATAAGAACTTGTGAGAAACCCCTATGCTCCATTGCCCTTCACTGCAGTGTGAAAAGTGCCCTAAAAAGACAGCTGGGGCATTTGGGGGGCTCACTGCATGTTTCCCTCCTCACACAGTAGAGCATTAACTCTTTCTCAATGCCTGAAACTAATTTTCTCATATGTTGTTACCCGTTTTGTATTTGTTTATGCCAGGATGTTTAGTCTAGATCAGTTACTCCATTAGGGCAGAAATGGAAGTCCCAAAAAGTTCCACTTTAAGTGGGTTAAGTTGTCAGTGATTCTGCAACCTACAGGTAGAGATGTCCGAGGAGGAGATAATGAGGGATGGGCAAGATTTATAAAAATACAGATTGTTAGGATATGACATGATATTAAATCAAGAGAGAGAAAAATTTATCAGAAAGCAAAACCACAATGTTAAGAGAAGAGGGCAAAAGAGAAAAGAGAATCAAGAGAAAAAATGAAGATGAAAGCAAAATGGGAGAAGTTGGCAAGTGAGCAGAGAAGCTCAGCTTTCCCTAGGTCCGTTTTTATTTTTTCAGAGATAGTACATTTTAGTAATGCCTCCAAAGAGTTGTCTATGTCCTCATTTCTATAATATGCTCTTACCCTCAAGGGAAACATTGATCTAAATCTTATAAGGAGAGAGGCTGGCAAGATGGTGGCTGCGTGAGCTTGCCTGGTAGTGTCTCTGCAGGGGGCGGCTGGGCAGTGTTGAAGGCTCTTTAGGACCGCGCTGTTTCGGGGATTTTTGCTGGTTGGAAGGTGTCTGGACGTCAATTCAGTGGGAAGGTAACAGAGAGGATACGTCTATAATATATAAACAGAGATCCCAGCTGGGCTCGGGAAGTTCCCTCCTTGGGTGGGCGGAGCCGCGGTAGCGGGCGCTCCTGCAGCTCCGGAGCCGCGGCGGCCAGGGTTTTTGTTTTTTTTTCCTTTATCTGGAGGCTTTGCGGTGCTGAGAAATTCGCGGATACTGTGCTGGCTGGTGGGGGATTGTTGGGACAAGACTCCTTGGCGGATTGATTTGGGGAGACAGACGGTGTTTTCTTGTGAAGCGGGGGGCGATTTAGTCGCCGGACAGGGGGGAAAGCGCTTCCGCCTGGAGCCCCATCCCCACAGGTCCGGCTGCCGATCTGCAACGGAATTGGTTTTTGAGCAATAAGGGGACACAATTGGGAGACTGTTGTAGGGTGCAATGAGGGAGGAGGACACGTCTGGAAGCTGATTGGGGAATATTTTGCGAAGTTTGGGATTTCGGATCTTAGAGTCTGTTTTCCGCGTTTCCAGCTGAAGCCCACCCCACCCGGTGGGGCTTGGGATCTGGGTCATTGAATGGGCCGTGGTGTAGAGGCGCCCTCAAGTGGCCGTTGCGTGGGAGCACAGGGAGCGAGCTGTCCAAAGGCTGATACCCTGAGGAGTAGGTGAATTTCAGGGATTAGACATTCAATTTAGAATTCGCGGATCTGGCTTCCCCCACGGGGCTGGCACCCAGCTACGGGGATCCCTGAGGGCTGTGTTGCACTGCGGGGCTCCTAAGCTTTCCGTGGACCAGATTTGAGGTTCCCAGGTCTGGGTCCCCTGGACGCTGGCGGTCCACACCCCAGACTCACACCTCTTGAGTCTTCAGTGTCTCAGACTTTCCACCCCTGAATCCATCACGCTCTGGGGTCTACCTGGGATCCTTGAGTGCTTTGGACCTTAACGTTTGTGTTTTATCTATATTGGTTCATATTGTTTTGTTTTTATTTTCACTTTATCTTATTTTTTACTCTTTTTGACGCCCTGATTGCTAATATTGCATTATCCCCTAGTCTTTTCTCCTAGCGTGTCCCCCAAAGTCCTTTTTTTTTTTAATATACAGTTATTTAGGGGTTTTTTTGGTTGTTGTTTTAGATAGTGTTGCAAATGTGACACGTGTATACCTGTATCACTCTTCCCCCTATCTGTTCCCCACCGTTTGCTTATCCTCTTTTTCTTTCTTCCTTTCTTCTTGTCTTTCTTTTTTTTCTTTATTATAATTAGTTTTTTTTTTTTCGGTTTTCTCTTTCCCTCTTGTCCCTCATTTTCCACTTATTTTATTTTAATTCAAGTACACAATAGGTGCTACAGGGAACACCTCACATTTGCTGGGTTTTCCCATCCTCCACTGCCTCATTTCTGTGTGAACTGATTTAGGTTACCTACACTATCCCCCTTCCCCTGCATCTTGATATCCACTATCATCTACTGTCTCTACTATATTCCAACCCCCACCTCCCATTCTTTGATCCACAAAGTGTCTAACTCTTAATTTCTAATACCTTTGCTCTGTTTTCTGTCTGTTATCCACTCTTGAAACTATTACCTTTCTTTTCTTTTTCCCTCTCTCATGAAAACAATAGCTTTGTAGTTCATACCATATTCCGCCCATATTCAGTCATCTACTTCATAAAAGGTACTCTACCTACAGCTATAACTCTGTACAATCTACATGAATCTAACCTCCATCCTCCCAGATCTCATATTCTTGCTTTGTTAACATACATTACTAATACTACTTTACACTTTTACCTTGCTGACACAATTGCCTTTCCCCAACACTAATACTTTCTTCTAAAGTGAACTTAACCAACAACAAGTAACTTGAATAAGAAGAAAAAAGTGACAAAGAGAAGATATAACACCTATGCAAAAATAACAACTAATTAACCTCCAAAAGCAGACAAAGAAGCTAAGGAACTGATTAAATTCATCAAAATAAAGAGATGACCAGAAAGCAACAAAAATCTACAAACCAAACCAATAATCAGGAAAACATGACTGAATCCAATCAACAAACCAATAATCACGAAGGGGAGCAAAACTTGGCACAAGCAATGAAAGAACTCAGAACATTTATCACCGACAAATTTGATGCAGTAATGAAAGAGGTTAACAACATGAAGACATCACTTGGAGGGGAAATTGCAGACATACGCAAAAACATAACAGATATGATGGGAATGAACACCACAGTTCAAGAAATCAAAAATACACTTGCAGCAAATATCAGCAGACTAGAAGAGACAGAGCAGAGAATTAGTGATGTGGAAGACAGTACATCAGAAATCAAACAGATAGTAGAAGGGGTCAATAAGAAGATAGAAAAAATCCAATTAGGATTTAGGGACCTGAATGACAATGCAAAACGCTCAAACATACGTATTATAGGCATTCCAGAAGGTGAAGAGAAGGGAAAGGGGTCAGAAGGAGTGTTGCAGGAAATAATGGCTGAAAACTTCCCAAATCTACTGAAAGAGACAGATGTACATATCCAAGAAGCACAGCGCACTCCACAAGTCATAAACCCCAACAGGCCCACCCCAAGACATATACTTATCAAATTATCCAAAGCTCAAGACAAAGAGAAAATCCTAAAAGCAGCAAGAGAAAAGAAAACCATCACATACAAGGGAAGCTCAATTAGATTAAGTGCTGATTTCTCTTCTGAAACCATGGAGGCAAGAAGACAGTGGTATGATATAGTCAAGGTACTAAAGGAAAAAAACTTCCAACCAAGAATACTCTATCCAGCTAAACTAGCATTCAAACATGAAGGAGAGTTCAAAATATTCGCAGACAAACAGAAACTGAAAGAGTATACCAACAAGAAACCTCCCCTTCAAGAAATTCTAAAGGGAGTTCTGCAGGAAGAAAGGAAAAAACAGGAAAGGCAAAGTTGGAGGAGAGTATAAGACCAACAACAACAAAAAAAAAGACAAAAAAATATATACAAACAAAATATGACAAACACAAATCCAATCAAAATATGGCTAACACAAATAATTCCTTGATAGTAATAACACTGAATGTCAACGGATTAAACTCACCTATCAAAAGATTCAGACTGGGACATTGGATAAGGAAATATAACCCATCCATATGCTGTCTACAAGAGACACATCTTAGACCCAGAGACGCATGGAGATTGAAAGTGAATGGCTGGAAAACAATCATACAAGCTAACAATAACCAAAAAAAGGCAGGAGTAGCTATATTAATATCAGACAAAATAGACTTTAAATGCGAAACAATTGTGAGAGACAAAGAAGGATACTACATTTTAGTGAAAGGGAAAATCTGTCAAGAAGATCGAACAATCATAAATATCTATGCCCCTAACAAGGGTGCCTCTAAATATGTCAGGCAAACGCTGGAAAAACTAAGTGAAAGAATAGATACATCTACACTTATAGTGGGGGATTTTAATACACCACTATCAACTCTGGACAGAACATCTCAAAAGAGAATCACCAAAGAAACAAAACATCTGAATAGTATATTAGAGGAGCTCGATCTAATAGACATATATAGATCGCTACACCCAAACACAGCAGGATATACATTTTTCTCAAGTGCACATGGATCATTCTCCAAGATAGATCATATGCTAGGCCACAAAGAAAGGCTGAACGAATTCAGAAAGATTGAAATCATACAAAACATTATCTCTGACCACAGTGGAGTCAAGCTGGAGATTTGCAAGGGGCAGAAGCCCAGATTTCACCCCACGATTTGGAAATTAAACAGCACACTCTTAGAAAAACAGTGGGTCAAAGAGGAAATCTCAAAAGAAATCAATGACTACCTTGAAACAAATGATAATGATAACACAACATACCAAAATTTATGGGATGCAGCAAAAGCAGTACTGAGAGGGAAGTTTATAGCCATAAATTCATATATCAAAAAAGAAGAAAGAGCAAAAATTGAAGAACTAACTGCACATTTGAAGGAATTAGAAAAACAACAACAAAGTAGCCCAACAGGAAGAAGAAGGAAGGAAATAACAAAGATAAGAGCAGAACTAAATGAAATAGAAAATAAGAAAGCACTTGAACAGATAAACAAGACCAAGAGCTGGTTTTTTGAGAAGATTAACAAAATTGACAAACCTTTAGCAACACTAACAAAGAAAAAAAGAGAGAAGATGCAAATACACAAAATAAGAAATGAGAAAGGCGATATCACCACTGACCCCACAGAAATAAAGACTATCATAAGAGGATATTTTGAAAAACTATATTCCAACAAAAATGACAATCTAGAGGAAATGGACAAATTCCTAGAAACACATAAGCAGCCCATATTGACGAAAGAAGAAATTGATGATCTTAACAAACAATCACAAGCAGAGAGATAGAATTGGTTATCAAAAATCTCCCAACTAAGAAGAGCCCAGGGCCAGATGGCTTCACAGGTGAATTCTACAAAACATTCCGGAAAGAACTGACACCAATCCTGCTGAAACTATTCCAAAACATTGAAACGGAAAGAACATTACCCAATTCCTTCTATGATGCCAACATTACCCTAGTACCAAAGCCAAACAAAGACATCACAAGAAAGGAAAATTACAGACCAATTTCTCTAATGAACCTAGACGCAAAAATACTTAACAAAATACTTGCTAATCGTATTCAACAACACATTAAACGTATTATACACCACGACCAAGTGGGATTCATCCCAGGTATGCAAGGATGGTTCAACATAAGAAAATCAATCAACGTAATACACCATATAAACAGATTGAAGGAAAAAAATCACATGATTATATCTATTGATGCAGAAAAAGCATTTGACAAAATACAGCACCCTTTCTTGATAAAAACACTCCAAAAGATTGGAATACAAGGGAATTTTTTGAACATGATAAAGAGTATATATGAAAAACCTAAAGCCAATATTGTTTACAATGGAGAAATCCTAGACTCCTTCCCTCTAAACTCAGGAACAAGACAAGGATGCCCACTGTCTCCGCTTCTATTTAATATTGTCTTAGAAGTACTTGCACGAGCACTGAGGCAAGAACCAGAAATAAAAGGCATTCAAATTGGAAAGGAAGAAGTCAAAATTTCATTATTTGCAGATGACATGATCCTATACATAGAAAACCCTGAGAGATCTACAACGAAGATTCTAGAATTCATAAATGAGTTTAGTAAAGTCGCAGGATATAAGATCAATGCGCAAAAATCAGTAGCATTTCTGTACACCAATAATGAGCAAGATCAGGAGGAAATCAAGAAACAAATACCATTCACAATAGTAAATAAAAAAATCAAATACTTAGGAATAAATTTAACTAAAGAGGTAAAGAACTTATACAACGAGAATTATACAAGATTGTTCAAGGAAATCAAAGAAGACCTAAATAAATGGAAGACTATTCCTTGTTCATGGATAGGAAGACTGAACATTATTAAGATGTCTATCCTACCAAAACTGATCTACACATACAATGCAATCCCAATAAAAATCAACGCAGCCTTCTTTAAGGAACTAGAAAAACTAACTATGAAATTTATTTGGAAAGGAAAGAGACCCCGAATAGCCAAAGACATACTGAAAAAGAAAAACGAAATTGGAGGAATCACACTACCTGACTTCAAAACATACTATAAAGCTACGGTGGTGAAAACAGCATGGTATTGGCATAAGGAGAGACACATAGACCAATGGAATCGAATTGAAAGCTCTGATATAGAACCTCACATATACAGCCACATAATATTCGATAAAGCCACCAAACCCTCTCAATTGGGAGAGAGTGGCATATTCAACAAATGGTGTCTGGAGAACTGGATAGCCATATGTAGAAGAATGAAAGAAGATTACCATCTCACACCTTATACAAAGATCAACTCAAGATGGATCAAAGACCTAAATATAAGAGCCAAGACCATTAAAACCTTAGAAAGCAGTGTAGGGAAACATCTACAGGACCTTGTAATAGGAAATGGATTTATGAATATCTCACCAAAAGCACGAGCAGCAAAAGAACTAATAGATAAATGGGACTTCCTCAAAATTAAAGCCTTCTGCACCTCAAAGGAGTTTGTCAAGAAAGTAAAAAGGGAGCCCACACAGTGGGAGAAAATATTTGGCAATCATATATCTGATAAGAAACTTATAACTTGCATATATAAAGAACTCCTATATCTTGAAAATAAAAAGATAAACAACCCATTTAAAAAATGGGAAAAAGACTTAAACAGACACTTCTCCGAAGAAGAAATACAAATGGCAAGAAAGCACATGAAAAAATGTTCCAAATCTCTAGCTATCAGGGAAATGCAAATCAAAACTACAATGAGATACCATCTTACACCCATAAGATTGGCAGCTATGAAAAAAACAGAAGAATACAAGTGCTGGAGAGGATGTGAAGGAAGGGGAACACTCATCCACTGCTGGTGGGAATGCGGAAGGATCCAACCATTCTGGAGGACAGTATGGCGGTTTCTCAAAAAACTAGCCATAGATTTGCCATATGACCCAGCAATACCACTGCTGGGTATATACCCAGCAGAACTGAAAACAAGGACACAAACCGATATATGTACACCAATGTTCATAGCAGCATTGTTCACTATTGCCAAAAGTTGGAATCAACCCAAATGCCCATCAACAGATGAGTGGATCAATAAAATGTGGTATATACACACAATGGAATACTACTCGGCTGTAAGAACAAACACACTACAAACACATGTGATAACATGGATGAATCTTGAGAACCTTATGTTGAGTGAAGCAACCCAGACATTGAAGGACAAATACTACATGACCTCAATGATATGAAATAAACAAGCTGCCCTAGATAGCAAGAGACTGAACGATAGACTTACAGGAAATCGGAGGGTGGAGGAAGGATATGAGCCGATGTCTGCAGGGGGGGAATTTAAGACGAGATGGTGGTAAGTATGAACACAAAGAAGAGATAAAATGGGGGCAAGGGGTTGCCTTTGGTTGGGGCTTTACGGGTTTGAGGGTGGCTGGGGAGGGATGGTTGGGTAACGTTGCCCAAAAGTGGGGGGAGGGAGGGGGAGCATACGAACACAGGAGAGGGTCAGGAGGTGGTGGAGAGTAAAATGCCGAGAAAATCATATCAAAATATAATAAAGAGGGTTACCTGTTTAGAATGCTCGGAGGGGAGGGTCTGATGCAGGACGGGCTCCTGGGGAATGCCTAAATGCTCATTCTGCCAGAGTGGGTGACACCATGGGGTAAAATCCCAAGTAGTGAGAGTGGGGGTGGACCCACATCCTGGGGAGGACTAATGCCACCAAATAGAGGGAACTGTATCCCTCGAGAGAAAGGGTGGCTCCCAGGGCATTGGGGCAGTTGAGCAAGTTAGGCCCTGAACACTATTCCATCTATCTCTGGAAGTGGCTCCTCAGGAAACGGAGGTTGGCTGTCACTGTGGGCACCAAGGTGGAAGGGAAAATGGACGTTAAATGTGTGGAACCAAAGTAAAAGGGGGGCAAGAGAGGAGTTTTTTGAGAGTACACAAGGATGGATATAAAACATGTAATATTACACCATAACATATAGGAGATGACAGACTGATAATGTAAACCATAATGTAAAACATAGGATAACTAAAAATGTAAAGAACTGTATATCCTAAAGTATGCACCATAATGTAAGCACAGATATTACCTTGTTAGAAAGCTAATATCTCAGACTCTGTACATCACCTTCAGTAAATATGATGTGAAAAGGGTGTAAGAGTATAGCTGTGGAAGGAAAAAGGTTTTGTGGTGGATGTATGGGAGTGCTGTATATTATATATATGCATTGCTGTGGTCTAGGACTCCTGTGAAGAAATGCTGAATAATTAGGGGGGGGAAAAAAAAAAAAAAAAAGGATAGGATGTGGAATTTTTTCAAGTCAACATTCTTTATCTAAGTTCTTTATCTAACTTTATCCAAGTTCTTTATCCATCCTTTAAACCCATCGCTATATACCATTCCCTAGTAAGGGACCATGACATTATATTGGGCTTCAAATTTCGGGGAGTTCTGGACCACAGAGTGTTTCAACAATGGCAATGGAGGGATACTGGTATGGGATACCAATGACAGGTGATATATGGCTGACAGGGAGCTGTACAGAACATATGTCCAGGGGGCATGGTAATGATTGGATATACTCATAATGGCAACAATTAAAAACCACAGCAGGGGGGGTACTGGGTTCCTGGCCAGTGGTGCTCTGCCGTGGTCCCTAGGGGAACAGCGACAGTCTCCCAGGTACAGCGGTGGGGACCTGGAGGGAGTGAGGGTTCAACAGTGAGCCCCTGATGCTAATGACTATGCTTGTGAGCTGATAAACCTAAAATAAGAACAAGGCCTAGAGCAACATTGTGCCTGGGAATTTCCTCCTGTCAGCCTTCATGTTACTCAAATGTGGCCAGTCTCGAAGCCAAACTCAGCATGTAAATGCAATGCCTTCCCTCCAGCGTGGGACATGACACCCGGAGACGAGCCTCCCTGGCAACGAGGGACCACTATCAAATACCAACTGATGATGCAACTGGAAAAGGACCTTATATGGAAGGTTCAATGCGGATCAGCAGAATATCCATGTCTACATAAAATAACATGACTTTAAAATGCTGTTTGACCTAAAGTAAGGGGGAAATGGAAAGGAGAAATGAGTTTATATGGCTACGAGTTTCTAAAAAAGAGTCTGGAGGCTGGCAGAAGGATTGCCCTCATGCACAACTGAGCAGAGTCAGAGAGACAGATAAAGCAGATACAACCCCCAGATATTGGTTCCTTTGAAGGCTAAAGAGACCCATGAGAGTTATGGCCATGGCCGATGGGGTTAACTACCAGGGCAGATGGCCCCTCTTTGGAAATGGTGTTTATGTGTGATGAATCTGGACTCAGATGGGATCTCCCTTCATAAGACTTTCATGCTAATGTGCTGGAGGTGCAGTTAACGTTGGGATTTAAGATATATTTAGGGGATTTGAATCTCTGGACTGACAATGTGATAGCCAGGTCCTGAACCTCAACAGACTCCAGCACCTACAATCTGATTTATTGGACTTACCGCACTCAGCTAAGATGGAGTTGAAGAAGGACAATCACCACACCATGGAGCCTAGAGTGATTACAACTGAAAATGGGAGGATTGCATCCAGCATCCATGTGGAATTTGAGCCTCCTCTTGACATAGAGGTGCAATGGACACAACCAATCCAATGTCCACATAGAAGAGGTGGTATTGGATTGAGAAAAGTGGACATGGTGGACGATGGGTATGGGGAAAGGCAGGAAGAGATGAGAGGTGGAGGTGTCTTTGGGACATGGAGCTGCCCTGGATGGTGCTTCAGAGGCAATCACCGGACATTGTAAATCCTCACAGGGCCCACTGGATGGAATGGGGGAGAGTATGGGCCATGATGTGGACCATTGACTATGAGGTGCAGAGGTGCCCAAAGATGTACTTACCAAATCCAATGGATGTGTCATGATGATGGGAACTAGTGTTGTTGGGGGGGGAGAGGGGGGGTGGGGGAGTGGGGTTGAATGGGACCTCACATATATATTTTTGATGTAATATTATTACAAAGTCAATAAAAAAAAAAAAGAACAAAAAAAAATCTTATAAAATACTTTTTCATTATACTCTTATGGATTATTTTTCTCTCCTTCATTCTAATATTGTTGGTTACTCTAACAAAATTACCACTGCTTTTCACTCTTGCGAACGATTTGTTTTGGAATATTGTTAGTATTATTTATAAAGTTCTATGTTCTTATGGTATATAAAGAAACCTTTTTTTCTTTCTTCTTAATCTATCCTTAAACTTTATGCTAAAACAGGTATCAGAAAACTATGGCCCATGAGCCAGATCCAGCTCATTGTGGGTCAAATCTAGTCATGGCGTGCCAAATATGGCCATAGTCATTTCTTCACAGATTGTTTATCGCTCTTTTCAGGCAACAATGGCAGATTTGAGCATAAATCTTGGACAAAGACCCCATGGCCCATCAAACTGAAAGCATTTACCATCTGGCCTTTCACAGAAAAAATTTGCTGACCCCTACTATAGATTACACTTTTGCAAGCTGAGATGAAACATTATTTAAATAGTGTTTGGTTCTAACTAAACCTCCAAAATTCAAGGACAAATATGTTTAACAAGTCCCTTTGCTACTTAAGGCCAAGTAATTTTTTCAAGGAGTCAACAAGGGTTTGTGCTTTCAAAAACAAATAGGATATGGTTAGAAGCATCAATTGTGTAACCAAAACCATACTTAGTGTCATATGAGAATAAATCTCATCTAATCAGGCCTGACAAGTTCCCCATTGGGGAACAGGGGTTGTACTTCTTATGTGGTGCCAAGACTCACAAAGCCTTCCTGGTAGATTGGTCTGGCACCTATTCTTTAAGCATTTGGGGTCCCAGACTTTTAAATGGTAGCGATAATCATTTCTTGGCAGACCAGGAACCTTAGAAGATTTGGGGAACCTCCAGGAGAAAGAAACTCTTCTACATTTACAGGTGTTACAGACAAAATTGGTTGAAATGAACTTCTTGGGTTTGTTTCTCTAACCCAGAACATAAGGGCACATAAGAGAAATAAAAATTCTATAATAATAGAGCCTATTGAAAATAATACAATACCAGATTCCCAATTCTCAGTAATTCTCCAGATAAAGGTTAATTTTTTTGGCATTAGAATTTGCTTAACACCATGTACTGGTCAGGGTTCTCCAGAAAAACAGAACCAACCAGGTATAGGGATTTATTATAAGGAATTGGCTCAAGTGACTGCACAGGTTGGCTAGTCTGAATTCCATAGGGCAGGGCACAAGCTGGAAACCTCAATATTGAAGTCCTTAGTCAAATTCCCCTAGGAAAGCTGGCCATTTGGAAATTCCTTCAAGAGCCAATGTTGAAGTGGAGACAGAAATTCTTCTGACCTCTAAAATCCTCAATTTTGGTTTTTAAGACCTCCAATGATTGGATGAGATTACCCACATTCCTGAAGGCAAAATACTTTGCTGGCTGTAGATACAAATCCCATCCACAGAACAGTTTCATAGAAACAAATAGACCAGTGTTTGGCCACACAACTAGATACCATAACCTAGCCAAGCTAACAGGTGAAATTAATCATCAGACTCCAGACAGCCCTAGACTTGCTGACCATACTCTAAGGAAAATTATATATATTGATTAACATTTCTTGCCACACCAATGTAAATGATTCAGAACAAATTGATAGAAATATAAATTATTCTTTTTCAATGGGAATGAAAATGAAATTTGCCCTTGTAGAGATACAAATTAAAATATAATAACCCAAAGATTATGGTTTATTTTGTATGTGATTTACAAATCTTTTTTCAGCATTCTTTCAGTGACCTTATCTATTCAATCTTTTAAATTTTCATTGAAGCAGTATTACCATTCTGCTGTGTCCCTCACTAATGATTTCAATAAATCTTTGACACAGGCTCACTTAAAAAGAAAAAGAATTAAATAGATTATCATGACTATATTCTAGATGCTTAGGTAAGATGTGAATGCTAGGAGAGTTAAGGAAGGCATTTTTTTTAAATTTTAAGATAAGAAAAATTTAAGCCTATTTCATAATGCAAAAAATACCATGGAAAGAGAGATAGTAAAGAGAAGACAATTAATGAGTCAAATTCCAGAAAAAAATAGGAGAGAATAGAATTGTAAATATAAATGGCTAGATGGCTTTGGTTAGGAAAAATAATCAACCTTTCCTCTGACAGTTAAGAAGGGAGGAAAAGGCGGCTACATACATAGATAATTTTGTGAGTTAAGGGGCAAGAATTGAAGGTCTTCATTCCAGATAAGCCCCCTGCTACTGGTAGTGAGGGTTTGATAGCATGGTAGATGATGTGCAGAGATGATAAGTATTTGAATTAGTTACTGATAGAAATGGGAAAGAGAGCCAGTCTGGAAAACTCTGGGAGTCAGAGCTGAAAAGGCAGTCGACTGTGTTCATCTACAGTAGGAAATCAAGTGTGGTTGGAAGGAAGAGTCAAGTGATTGCAGTGATCCATTATGGAATACAGACCACAGAGCACAGGAAGGAAAGCAAGGATGTGGATGATGGACATAGAGAACATGGAAGGCATCAAGAGACTAAGATCCATGATAAGGAGTGGGAGCAAAGGACCCAGCACCCTGGAAGAGAGGCAATTATGGCTAAGGAGGCACAAGGAGAGACTGCGGATAAGGAATCCCTGGGTGGACAGTTCCAGATAATGGCAAGGTTTCATAGTGTGAGCAGCATTGGTATCTGTAATCCAAGTAATTAAGAGCCTCTACTCAACCTCTCAAAAGACTTTGGGGTGGTGAGCAGGGATAGGTTGGTGTCTTTAACTCACCAGGGCTGGTATTGCAAATACCATACACTGGGTTAGTTTAAACAACAAGCATTTATTGTCTCATGATTTTGGAGGCTAACAGTCCAACATCAAGGTGTCAGCAAGGCCACACTTTCTCCTGGGGTCAGTAGCATTCTGGTGAGGGCAGTCCTCCATCGCACGGCTCGGACTTCTGGCTTCATTTTGTAAGGCCTCCGGTAGTATGGATTAGTGTCCCTCCTGGTTCAGTTGGCCAGACCCTGTTCTCAAATGAGTCCATACCCTGACTCAGCTTAACATATTCAAAGATACTATTTACAAATGGGTTCACATCCACAGCAATGAGAATTAAGACTTGAAAATGTCATTTGTAGGTTGCATGATTCAATCCTCAACAGCTGGTAAATAAGACTCCACTAAAAATACATGAATGTGACACTAGGCTCTCATACTAAGAATAAGGTTCATGCATTTTTCTCATAGGGTCAGCACTTGGCCTACCCCAGATATTCCGTGTGACCTGGGGACTGAAGAACACAGGAAAGGGGAGAATGGAGGACACTGGCATTGTAGAGATACCTAGTATGCACCCAGAGGCATGCTAGGCCCATCCCAAAGATCAGCTCATTTCATACTCACAACAGTCACGAAGTAAGCATCAGCATCTATACTTTATAGAAGAAGAGGCTCTGGAAGGATAAATTATTTGCTCGGTATCACAGGTAGGAAATGTCAGGGCTCATACTCAGCTATCAGACCCTGAAGTCCATTTCCATAGTTACCGCAACATATAGTCCCCCAAAGAATAAGTATATAGGATTCAGAAGAGGAGACAACTGTGAAAAGTCACTTACCCATTTATCAAGATGTGGATTCAGACACTTTGTTTTTTCCAAAGGGCAAAGAAAGCACCAGATACCCCTAAAGAAGATGCCCTTTAACAGGTAGCAAAACTGTACCAATGTTCACATGAAGAAATTAAGATAAAAAATACTGACAACCCACATCACATGAAGAAATTAAGATAAAAAATATTGACAGTCCACATCACAAAATGCGTCATCTCAGGGCCTTTGCACCTGCTGTTCCCTCAGCCTGGGATGCTGTTTTCCAGGTATCTGCATGACCCTTCCCTCACTTCCTTCATGTCATTACTCAAATTGTCTTAACCTAGGCCCTCCCTGACCTCCCAGCTTAAAATTGCAACACATCATCTCTGCCACCACTGGCACTCCCTGTTTCCCTCATGTAATAGTTTACATATTTCATTCGCCTTCCACAATAGAATGTCAGCCCCAGAAGGGTGGTGCCTTTTTCTCTTTTGTATACTCCTGTATGCTCAGCACCTAGAATAGCTCATGAAGCATGATGGGCACTCAAACATTTTAAAATTTATTTCAAACTCAGGCAACTGTCCAATGATTCCCTTACACACGCACACACACACTAAAGAAAAGGGCCCCCAAGGAAGCTAGATATCTAGATATGAGAATTCAGCTTTTCCTTGTGGATGAAATTCCTAATTCCTTACTCAGAATCCACTGTACCCACCTCCTGCTTCTTATTAGGAGACCCCCAATTATTTTTTAGAGCAGAAGCATACAATAAATTAAATAAATAAATAAATAGATAAATAAATAAATAACAAGTGCAAGCAGGAGAATCCCATCCATCAGCCATGTGGGATTTAAGCCCCCTCTCAATTAAAGTTGGAGTGGGCATCGCCATCCCAGGGACCTCAGGATGGAGGAATAAAATATGGATTAGAGTGGACTTACTGGTATTCTAATATGGAATTATTGTGACTCTAGCAAAGGAAGAAATTATATCATTGATGTGGAGACAGTGGCCACGGGAGTTGCTGAAGGCAGGGAGAAGGAAAAAGAGGTGTGATATGGGGCCAATTTTGGGACTTGGGGTTGTCCTGAATGATATTGCAGGGACAGATGTAGGACATTACATACACTGTCATAACCCATGTATAGAAAGGTCACATCTGAGTCTACCTCCATCACACTCAGGAACACAAATTCCAAAGCAGGGCCCACTGACAAGGCACTAAAACTCCAGAGCCATCTGCCATGACTGTAGAACCTGTGCATCTCCGTAGCCCTCAGGAGCACCAGTACCTGGGGTTGTATCTTCTTTGACTGTCTCTGGGATGCTGCTGAGACATGCATAAGTGCGGCCCCTCTGATGACCTCCCGACTCTTTTTTGAAGACTCTTAGCCATATAAACTCATTTACCTTTACCATTCCCCCCCTTTTATTCTTACATTTTTAATGTAACATTTTGTGTAATCTATGTATCTTTTTTAAAAAGATAATAAAAATTTAAAATATATAAATAAAAAAATAAAAGTGAACCCACTATATGTTCCAGCTTCTCTTGTCAAGGATGGCTATGTGGCTAGGTGAGTCAGGGTCAAATGGACGTGAACTCATTTGTAAATAGAACCTTTGAATATGTTATTAGTTAAGGTGAGGCCATACTGAATGAAAGTGGGTCTAAAGCCAATATGGCTGAAGTCTGTGAAAGCAAAGGAAATTAGACACAGAAGCAGAAGTCAGAAGTGGAAGCCAGAAAAGGAGACACATATTCCCATGTGACAAAGGCAGAGATATACTTATGAGCCAAGGAACACCAAGGATTGCCTGCAAGCCAGCACCAGAATGCCACAGATTCTGGGAGAAGCTCTGGCCTGGTCATACCTGGTGATACCAGCCTCCAAAACTGTGAGACAAATTCCTGTTGTTTAAGCCAAGCAGTGCATGGTGTATGTTACAGCGGCCCTGGCAGATTAAGACACTTGGTAAAGCCCTTTCTTCTCCCCGAGGTGAGCTAGACCTTCTTTAAATAGTCTCACAGCACTGCAAGCTTTTTTCATAGCAATAACAACAAGCATGATAAGTTAAGTAATTATTCATGGATTCGTCCAACGAAGTTGGTAAGAGCTATGTTTATCTTTGCTATTGCTGTGTGCTCAGGACCACCCAATTCATTGTAGGTCCCACTACATAATTATTAAATGAATAAGATCTAATAATACAAGACATCACATTAATGACTACATATGTAGTATAGCCCTTAAATGCTGTGCTCAAGGAGTTGAGCGCCAGGACTGAATAGGCTAAGTAGCTTCCCTGAGCATACATCTGAACATGGCTTGATGGGAGAGATTATTTTCCTCCTATTTGACCTACTCAAACCTAACCCAACATTCAGAGTCCAGCTCTAAAGATGTGTTTCTCCAAGGAAACACACTGGTCATTCCATGTCATCTTCATCACTTCCTTCTTGAAATTGATATAGAAGACTGTGGAAATACAGTATTCAATGCGCATTTGTATTGGATAATATTCTTGAGCTGTTTTCTGATCACTGAATTTGTGAATGCCTTTAACCTCATGAAACTTGAAGGCAGCAATAGTGTCCTTTATTCATTCATTCCTCATGCATGTAATGTATTCAGTGCCTAAAGCACCTGTCCTTGGGAATTCAAAGACACACTTATCTAGATCAATCTACAGGGCAAACAAGGTGACAGGTCATTGTAATATGATGAGACCAGTGCTTTGATAAACACAAAGTTCTGGGCATTTGCAAATCCACTTTATGTCCTAGCTTCTCTTGCCAAGGACGGCTATGTGGCATAGTTCTGGTCAATGACTGAAAAAAGAGGTCACTGGCTGAAGCTTCCTGAAAAGCCGTTTACAAGGGAGTAACCTCAACTGGCACACCCCATTTTGCCTTTGCCCCTTCTTTTTCCTGCCTGACATGTGACTGTGATGATGGAGGCAAAGCAGAGTTATCTTGGGTCAGAAGACAAATAAGATGAATAAGTGGAAAGAATGGAGGAGCACAATCTCCGATAACACCATATAGCCTCTGTAATAACACTGGACCACTTTCCTCTGGATTTCCAGTTATATGAAGAAAAATAGAAATCCCCAATTATTCAAGCACAATTATTCAAGCAACTGTTTAGTTGTGTTTTTCTGTCGCTTGCACTGAATGCAATCCTGTTATAATCCCAGGGTGAAACTTATGTTTCCCATTCTCCCTAATCAACATCTAAACCTTGAGACCTACTTGTGGGAAAGCTGGATGTGATTACAGCCAACTACATGGACAATTGTGGCTTAAAAACCGAATCTTGGCAGGACAATTAATACAGAGCGCAAGAGAATGGAAGGCCAGCTACTTTTCCGATACAGGCCCAGATAGTCGGTTCTTCCGAATTTCTCCCATCAGGAAAAAGAAAATCTCAAAGAAGGGTGGAAAGAAGGAAATGTTCATTCCATTATTTCCCAAATATGTTGGAAATCTCACTGATAGGAGATGTAAGGGAGTGAGACTGCGTTCAGTGAGGTGCTGAAGTTAGTAAGGCGAGAAATAAAGAAGGCATGGCTTTCGGATAAAGAAAGGAGGGGCATTTGCTGAGATGTTCAAGGTTAAATTGCAATTCTTAGTAACTGACAATAAATGCACCCTTCTCTTCCCCTTCTTCCATTCCCAAGGTCCCATGCCAGGTCCTATTTCCAGTTTAATTTTCTTACCTTTAGTCTAAAGGTCACAGGCAAACTTTGGTATAATAGTCCATTGTTGTAGCCAGTCTTCATTTTCTTTCCTCACTCAACCTCCTCCTTTCAAAAATTTCTTGCCATTATACTTGTTGGCCACAGATACACATTTTTTGATTGTTAATAGGAAGATTTTTCAAGGAGAAGAATCAAACTTGAATGGCTGGTATATTAAAAATGAAGCAAAAAAAAAAAAAGCCGTATTCTTATTCTGGAAAACTTTTTTCAGCTTCTAAGTGACAGCAACCTTAGACCTCCCTAGGGCCTGGTGCCAGCACATCCCAGGACCCAGCGGGTGTGAGAGGATTTCAGCCATTAACCATTCTCACACATGGGAAAATTAGCCTATGTGGATAATGTAGAACTAAGACGCTTCAAACAAATGGGTGAACTAAGGAAAAAATACAAGATATTCTTAAGAGAACTGTACAGGCTGCTGTGTAACAAAACCATTTGAAACTAAAATGAGGTGATCTGAAGCAAAAGGTAAAGAACAAAAGATACAGATAAGACTTCTTAGAGTCCTACTTTTACAGGAAAGTAGAACCTGGCAGGACAAAATAGGAAGCATGCAGGAAGCAGCTCTGTTGTTATTTTAAGAACCAGAGGATTTGAAATGGCTGAGCAACTGTGACTTCCTGGGGCACACTTACAGAGCTGCTCTCACTAGGAGCTGGGCTGCCTGCCCTACCTTGAGCTCATCTCCACCCCTCACTTTTGGAGGCCGATGGAAACACTGCAACATATTCAATAAAAAGCAGAACACCAGGATCCTGGAAAAGCTGGCATTCGAAACTCTAAATCATGGCAGGATTCTGGGCATTCTGTCCCAAACCTTCTACACTGATAAGGCGTCGAGTTCTGGACTAAGCCTCCTTACAGTGTATTACGGGGGCCTGCCGCTGGCATTGCCAAGGAGAGAATGTGTTGAGGGCCATTTTGGAGACTTACAGATTATCCCACGAAGGCCCAATCATGGGACTAAGATAAAATCCTGAAACTTGGCCAAATCCTACTTGACACACCATACTGATTCAAAATAGGATTAGGTCAACTGGGAGAAATCTGAAGGAGAGTGTCTTTTCAATAAAGACTACACTATTTGAGGGCTGGGTTGTGGTGGGATTGCGTAAATGCTGTGTTTCTCTCTGGCAAACAACTTACCCATTCTAGATCGGCAAAGCTGGCAATCTTCTATTATTAGCCAAAATGAGCACCCTCACAACTGTTATAAAGTGTTTTTCTGGAACACAGAAATTGTAAACCCAATGCCAAAACAAAATGACTAGTTGGCAAAAGCCATAAAACTAACTTGTCCTTGGTGCTATATGTTTCAGCCATAGGAAATCTCTCTACATCCCCAGAAAAAGAGCACCAATTAAATTAAATTACCCTTGATTCAATAATACTTTTGAGCTATATAATCTCTCTCTCCACTAACCCCCACCATTTGGTTTATTTATACCATTGCACTTATTACAAGAAATTTTATCTGATTCATCTCTGTATAAGCTACCAAGTTCCTTCAGGGTATGCACCTGTCATAATGGTCTTTACACTTCCAGAGTCTGTCACAATGCTTGGACATGGTAGGCTATTAAACAGATTTTGAAAGAGTCTCTATTCTGTCTCTTGCTTGTAAAGGTTGGGTGAAAACCTATCTCAACTAAATGAACAAAGTGTCCCATTCGAAACCTAAAAAAGGGAGGAAAGCAGATGTGTGTGTGGTTCAAGTGATAAGGCCTCTGCCTACCATATAGGAGGTCCAGGGTTCAAACCCAGGACCTCCTGACCCATGTGGTGGGCTGTCCTACGTGCAGTGCTGATGCACACAAGGAGTGCCATGCCACGCAGGGAGTCCCATGCACAGGGAGCCCCACGCGCAAGTAGTGCACACCCTGCAAGGAGAGCCACCCTGTGCAAGAAAAGTGCAGCCTGCCCAGGAGTGGCACCATGCATAAAGAGAGCTCATATGGCAAGATGACACAACAAAAAGAGACACAGATTCCTGATGCCGCTGACAAGAATGCAGGTAGATACAGAAGAACACACAGTGAATGGACATGGAGAGCAGATAACTGGGGGGAAGGCAGAAAGGGGAGAGAAATAAATAAATAAATCTTTAAAAAAGAAAAACTGAAAAAGTTTTAGAAAAATACTAGAACCACAAGGACTAAGTGGGCAAAAACAACATGGGCAATTCATGAACAGGGAAAATATGTAAGATGAATAAAACATGAGAAATGTTCCAACTTTACTAAACACGCCATTATCGTTATTTTCCTGTTACACTAGCAAAGTTTTAACCAAAGCATAATTCAGAAAAGATGGTGGAAGTAAAAGGGGACTCATCAACTCAAGTATGTGATATCAGACTGGCTATATGAATAAAGAACTTTAAAAATATTTATATCCAGGGGAGTCGATATGGCTCAAGCAGTAGAGCTCCTGCTTCTCACATGGGAAGTCACAGGTTTAGTTCCTGGAGCCTTCTAGAAAAAACAACAAGCAAAGCAGGTGAAAAAACCAACTCAGGGGAGCCAATGTGGCTCAGTGATTGAACACTGGCTTCCTACATATGAGGTTCCAGGTTCAATCCCCGCCCCTATACCCCAGAAAAAAAAAGGTAACAGTTATATCCAAAGTGTATTTGTGAGCTGCTGACAGGGTGTTGGTTTCATAAGGCTGTGTGCCTGGACAGCCCTAGAATCCTCAGGAGGACGGTCGGTTGTTTGTGGTTTTGTTTACTGTGGCGATTAGTGAGATCTGCCCCAGGCCTGCATTAGTGTAACCTCCAGAATACTTACCTTGAAATCTCTAATCCATACAAACTCTTTGGTACTTAATGTTTCCCCTTTTGGTCAAGGTCTTTTTTCCAAATGCATCACTGGTTAGCATTAGGAAATAATCCCTCAGTGCCAGGGAGGCTCATCTCCAGGAATCACAGACCACGTTGGGATGGGGAGGAGGTAGTGAGTTTATTTGCTGAGTTTGGCTTAGAGAGATGCCCTATTTGAGTAACAAGGATGTCTTCAGGAGGAAACTCTTAAGCATTAATTATAATTAGGTTAGTCGCCCAGCTAGCTCAGTCAGTAGAGCATGAGACTCTTAATTATAATTAGGCTAAGTTTCATTTTTACAGGAATAAGGTTCACAAGTACAAGCATTAAGATCTTGGAATATATGATCATCTATTTCACCGAAATAACAGAGTTAGAATCATTCATAATTTCTCTGCTCATGAATCTTCTATCCCTTTTATTTTAACCTATTATTATCACTATATCCAATTAAATATGCCTCAGAGACTTAAAATCTCAGCAGAGTTGAGGTCAGTACCTACTCTCCAATTCTTTGGACTTGCCTGGGACAGCTAACAAAATGATGCTGGTGGACAATCCCCATCCAAAAAACAAGGAATATCTACAACTTAAGCAAGACAGTTCCTTCTATCTGCACCATAATATATAAGCCCCCTCTCAATCTGAAGCGGTCAGCATGGATATCACCCCAAATTCCTCAAGACAGAGGAATGAACAAACATAAGGGGGAGGGTAACCACAGACCAAAGTAGATTTATTGTTATTATAGTTAATATCGTGCATTAACAGAAGAACTTTTAACATTGATAAAAGATGGTGGTTACCAGAAGTTCTGAGGGGAGAGAGAGGAATAAATAGGTGGAACACAGGACAATTTTATGGCAGTGAAATTGTTCGGTGTGATACTGCAATGACAGATACATGACAGTATACATTTGTCAGACTATAGAACTGCACGGTGCAAAGTTGGTAGCAGTGCTTCAATATTGGTTCATCAATTGTAACAAATGTACCACACTAACGTAAGGTAATAATAGGGGAAAATGTGTGCATGTGTGTGTGTGTGGGGGGGGGTCATATGGGTATCCCCTATGCTTTTTTTTTTTCAGACAATACCAGAGATTGAACTCAGGACTTCATACATGGGAAGCAGGTGCTCAACCACATCTGCTCCTCACCCCCTAATACTTTTTTTTTTTAAAGATTTATCATTTCTCTCTCCTTCACCCCCTGCCCCCCTTCCCAGTTATCTGTGTCCATTTGCTGCGTGTTCTTTTTTGTCTGCTTCTGTTGTCGTCAGCGGCACGGGAATCTGTGTTTCTTTTTGTTGCATCATCTTGCTGCGTTAGCTCTCCAGGTGTGCAGTGCCATTCCTGGGCAGGCTGCACTTTCTTTCGCGCTGGGCGGCTCTCTTTGCAGGGTGCACTCCTTATGTGTGGGGCACCCCTACGCAGGGGACACCCCTGCGTGGCGCGGCACTCCTTGCGCTCATCAGCCCTGAGCATGGGCCAGCTGCACACGGGTCAAGGAGGCCCAGGGTTTGAACCGCAGACCTCCCATGTGGTAGACGGACACCCTATCCACTGGGCCAAGTCTGCTTCCCCCCTAATACTTTTGAAGTAATTTTTCTGTAATCTAAAATTCTCTAAAAATAAAAGCTTATTACAAAATAAAATTAAATAGTCACACAGGATTTTGTTTCTGGTATATTATGCATTGTATGAATATGTATATTTAAAAATAAAACTATTTAAATTTATTAATAATATCCAAATATAGTAATTTGCTATCCACCATTATCCATTTAAAATACACAAATTATTTTATAATAGTCTAAGCTTTTGTCCCATTTCTTTTTCTCCTTGAAATCATATTTCCATTAACTTTCTCTCACAGATTATCCTAATGTAATATATTTTTATGCTTGAAAGCTTTTTGTTGATCACCTGATGTTATGTGCTACAAAAATATCTATAAAAATTGAAATTTCATACATAAAACTTTTTTCTGTGTTCCTAAAAAGAAAGCTAGAAGATAATCTATGGACTGTATAACATAATGATTTTGGCAGTGGATGAGGACTGCGGTTAATAGTACAAATACAAGAATGTTCATCTATTATAAGGTGTTAGGAATATGAATACACATGGGAAAATTAATATATAGACTACAGTTAACAGTAATATTGTAATGTTTTTACAGCAAATGGTAAAGAAGGTAATATATCCAAGCTAGGGGTCAATAATGGACTGTTATAAGGCCTTATGGGATTTTTTTCCTCTTGGAGTAATGAACACTCGGAAATCAACTGAGTTGATGGCAGCACATCTCTGTGATAAAACTAAGAGCCACTGAGTGTGCACTTTAGATGGATTGTACAAGGCAGGGGACCATATAACACAGCAAACCCCATGGTGAATGATGGACTATGGTTAACGGTACAAATATGAGAACATTCTCTTGTGAGCTGTAACAAACATACTATACTAATACAAGGTGTTAATAATAGGATGGTTGGTGGGGAAAATACACCAAACATAAGCCATGGATTATAGATAGCAGTAATATTATGAGGATGTTCTTTCATCATTTCTAACAGATGTGTTGGCAGTGGGATCATGAATGGAAATCTTGTATGCATGATTTTTTAACTCACAACTTCTAAAATTTAAAAAAAGGCGATAAAAAAGGCATATATGTGAGAGTGTGTGTATAATACACATATAAATGCAAAACTATCTTTATATAGTTAATTCACATTATCCATAGTAGTTATATTCTATCAAGTTGCCACAAACACTGAATTAGCAAAACCTAAACCATTGCTCCTAGGTGAGATACAGATTTTGAATTAGCTTCCTGTGAGCCTCCTGTTATGATATTTTCATCAATCAGTTGATACATAACCTTGTTTTGTGTTGTTTTTTTTTTAAGATTTATTTATCTATCCCCTGCCCCCCAGCCTCATTGTTTGAGGGTGCTATCTGCTGTGTCCATTTGCTGTGTACTCTTCATGTCTGCTCATGTTCTCTTTAGGAGGTACCAGGAACCAAACCTGGGACCTCCCATGTGGGAGAGAGGCACTCAATTGCTTGAGCCACCTCAGCTCCCTGGTTTGTCTCTCTCATTGTTTCCTCTTTGTGTCTCTTTGTTGTATCACCTTGTTGTGTCAGCTTGCTGTGCCTGCCCGTAATGCCAGCTCGCCTTCTTTAGGAGGCACTGGAACTGAACCGGGGCCCTCCATCTGGTAGGCAGAAGCCCAATCCCTTGAACCACATCTACTTCCCCGTGTTTCCTTTGAAGGATAACTTTTTTAGTGTATGTTGTTGATTTGTTAAAATTGATCACATGGACAACAGCACTATAGTTCATTCCCTAATGCTTATACAATATGCATATTTTCTCCATATGACAGATCACAGCATTCTTGTGCGTAGGGACACTAGACAGCACTTCAAAACTACAAATGAGGGCCGTTTAAACTGCAAAATCACCAACAAAAAAAAGGATGAAAATGAAAACAATAAAGCAGATGTGGCACTAAATACACTGTGAAAAGGACAGTCATTTATAAAATGAGAGCTGAAACAAGAAGACAGTGTTGCCTTGTTCAGCCTTATCTGTGAATGTGCACATCAGGCTACTCAAAATAAGCATATTCAGAGAAGTTCCACAGGCACAACAGGCATACCAACTTTTATTGTGCTTTGCAGATATTTTTTTTTTTTTACAAATTGAAGGTTGTGGCAACCCTGCATTAAGCAAGTGCATCCAGTGGCATTTTTCCAACAGTATGTGCTTAATTCCTATCTCTATGGAACACTTTGGTTATTCTTACAATAGTTCAAACTTTTTCATTATTATTAAATCTGTTATTGTGATCTGTGATCAGTGATCTTTGATGTTATTATTGTAATTATTTTTGGGCACTATGAACCACACATACACTATAGCAAGCTTCGTTGATAAAGGTTGTGTATTCTGACTGCTCCACTGACCAGCTACTCCCTCTTTCCCTCTTCGCAGGCCTCCCTGTTCTCTGAAATACAATGGCCTCTAAGTGTTCAAGTAAAAGGAAGGATCACACATTTCTCACTTTAAATCAAAACCTAGAAAGGATTAAGCTTAGTGAGGAAGGCATGACAAAAGCTGTGACAGGCTGAAAACTAGGCCTCTTATACCAACTAGTTAGCCAAGTTGCGAATGCAAAGGAAAAGTTCTTGAAGGAAATTACAAGTGCTACTTCAGTGAACACATGAGTGGTAAAAAAGTGAAACAGCCTTATTGCTGATATGGAGAAAGTTTGAGTGGTCTGGAGAGAAAATCAAACCAGCTACAATATTCCCTTAAGCCAACGCCTAAAGCAGAGCAAGGCTCTTCAATTCTATGAAGGTTGAGAGAGGTGAGGAAACTGCAAAAGAAATGTTTGAAGATAGCAGAGGTTTACTCATGAGGTTGAAGGAAAAAAGCTGTCTCCATAAATAAAAGTGCAAAGTGAAGCAGCCAAGTGCTGATGGAGAAGCTGCAGCAAGTTTTTCAGAAGACCTAGCTAACACTGATGACGGGGCTACACTACACAACGGATTTTCAATATAGACAAAACAGCCTTCTGTTAGAAAAAGATGCCATCCATGTCTTTCATAGCTAGAGAAGTCAATGCCTGGTTTCAAGGCTTCAAAGGACAGGCTGACTCTTTTCTTAGGGGCTGATGTTGATGGTGACTTTAAGTTGAAGCTAATGCTCACTTACTATTCTGAAAATCCTAGGGCCCTTAATTATGCTAGATCTACTCTGCCTGTACCATATAATTGCACCAACAAAGTCTAGATGACAGCAATCTATTTACAACAGGGTTTACTGAGTCTTTTAAGTCCACTGTTGAGAACTGCTCAGGAAAAAAAGATTACTTTCAAAATATGACTGCTCACTGATAACGCACCTGGTCACCCAAGTACTCTGATGGAGATGTACCAAGAGATTGTTTTCATACCTAACACAACATCCATTCTGCAGCCCGTAAGTCAAGGAGTAATTTTGACTTTCAAATCCTATGACTTAAGAAATACCTTTTGTGAGGCTATAGCTGTCAGATAGTATTCCTCTGATGGATCTGGGCAAAGTAAATTGAAAATGTTCTGGAAAGGATTCGCCATTTTAGATGTCATTTAGATTCTTGATTCATGGGAGAAGGTAAAAATATTAACACTAACAGAAGTTTGAAAGAAGTTGATTCCAACCATCATGGATGACTTTGAGGGGTTCAAGACGTCAGTGGAGAAAGTAACTACAGATGTGGTGGAATTAGCACAAGAACTATAAGTAGAGCCTGAAGATGTGGCTGAACTGCTATAATCTCATAATAAAACTTGAATGAATATGAAGTTGCTTTTTACAAATGAAGCAAACAAAGTGGTTTCTTCAGATGGAATCTACTCCTGGTGAAGATGCTGTGACCGTTATTAAAATGACAACAAAGGATTTAGAAATATTACATAAACTTAGTTGATAAAGTAGGAATAGGGTTTAAAAGGACTGACTGATTTTGAAAGTATTTCTAATAGGGTAACTACTACTGAATAGCATTGCATGCTACGGAAGTATCTTTCATGAAAGGAAGAATCAATCAATGTGGCAAACTTCATTGTCTTATTTTAAGAAACTGTCACAGCCACCCCAACCTCCAGCCACCACCAGACTGATAAATCAGCATTCATTAACAAAAGGCAACTCCCCCCCCCAGCCAAAAGATTGACTTACTGAAGGCTCAGTTAGCACTTTTTAGAAAGTATTTTTTAATTATGTATATATTTTTTAGACATGCTATTGTACACTTACAGACTAAAGTGTGGTGTAAATATAACTTTTATATGCACTGGGAAACCAAAAAAAAAAAAAAAGCCATGTGACCACTTTAATGTGATATTTGTTTTATTGTGCTTCCTTTATTGAGATGGTCTGGAACCAAAGCCACAATATCTTTGAGGTATCCCTGTATATTGATTTTGGGGTTACAAATAAATTTCAGGAAGTAGGTGAATTCACAAATATGGATATCCTAAATAATGAAGATTGCATCTACTTTTCTATAGGCTTCTAGAAAATGCATTCTAGGAAGTAAAATGCAAATTAGAATTTATGCAATGACAGAAGTTAAGAATATGGCTCTACATATATACTAGCTAGAACACTTTGAGCAAATTACTGATTTTCTGGGCTCAGTTTCTTGATTAGTAAAATGGCAATTTAAAAAGGAAAAGAATCAGTACCTACTTTACAGGGTTGGTATAAAGATTAAATGAAAGTATATATTAGTGTTTAGAACAGTGCCTGGCATATAGAGTGGTCAATAAATATTAACATTATTATTCAAAATATCCAAAATTTGGCAACAGCCTAATGCTTAACAGGATGGTTAAAAAAATTATGGACATAAAATGTCATCTTATTCAGTTGTTAAAATGTAGTTCATAGAGTCTTTAATGAAGCTAGAGAAATGCACATAATATAGTTTTAAGTGCAAAAGCATGATATAAAATTGAATATTTAGTATTACTTCAAATGTGTAAATATATATATCAAGGTGTAGAAAAAGATCTACCAGGAAACATACTGAAATATTAAAAGCAGTTATGCTGGGTAGCAGACTTTGACCTGCTTGTGGTTTTCTTCTTCATACTTTTTTGTTAATCTTTTTCTACAAAAAAGGAAGGGCTTTTAAAATAAGGAAAAGATCATAACTTTAAAAGGTTAAATCAAGGTACCAAATGGGTAATTTTAAAACTTTGTAGAAATTTTCACCTCTTCATATGTAAATAATACAAAACAGAAATTGTGGTTTTTCAAAACTCAACTATTTTCTGTTGCATTTGACAAATACAGAGCATTATATAAGTGAAAAATAAATATTATAAGCAACATAAAGCAATAAATATCCTTTGGTTGAATCTGTGTATGAATAAGTGTGTGAAATTTGGCACCAACAGTGCATTCCCTGACTTAAGCTGGACCACAGTGTACTTAGGCCAACATCTTCCCCTCCCCCCACAAAGGAGTTCTAGTGTCCAGATGGATCAGATCCAGAGTTCCCTTCCCAGGAGGCCTGGCTGGCAGCTCAGAAGGCCATTCCTCCTGTCAGAGGCCTTTACCTTTTCTATCCACCAAACTATAAAGTTCACATCCCTTTTGCAATTTTCAAAGGGAAGAACTCCTATTGTCTGTCTGTAAAAAGGAGAAAGAAGATAAGGTGGACTCTTTACTCTGAAAAAACTTTCCAGAACACTTTCAATTCTTTATGCCCAATTTTGCCCTTCCTAAACAGCTTTAGACTCTATGCTCCTCAGCTCTTTGCCTTTCAGTTTATTCTTCCTTATTATTAGTCCAAAGCACTATGTTCATTTCAGTCCATCAATTTTTGACCTTACACCAGAGTCTATTTTTCAATAAATATCATTAAAGATCTCAATAGTTTTTTTTAACAATACTAAAGAGAATTTACAACTATAATTTATAAGAGATGTCAGGAAATTGTTCATATTCTTAATAGTTATTAAAGCATTTCTTTGGAGAAAATCTCAAAGAAACCTCTTGTTTATCAGTCAGCACTTTCACTTAAATAGTACTACATTAGTTATCATTCATTAGCCATTATACTAGAAAACCATTCTAGATAATAGTTATCAGCTGTTCACCCAAATATCCACTCACATTAACTGCATTAACCAGATTATTTATGACTGTATTTTTCAAAGAATTAAACAGAAAATCCCCAGATGTTAGCATACTTTGTTGCTCTATGTTGACTTAATTCTCAGTAAACCATTCTTATACCAACTTGGTTTAATGAACCCCAAACTTTACAAATTAATACAACACCATCTAAATGCACCATAAATTTATATTTGTTAATCTTGATATTAGAACATTGTAACATTTTAAACTACATAAAAATAGGACAAACAATATAAAATAGAAAGAAATTTGTTGACAACTTACTTCCAAAACATTGCTATTTCTTATATTGCAATTAAGCAACAGGACAGTTTACATAGGTCTCCAGAAAACATAGTGTTTTTAATGTTATCAACAGAAATCAGCACAATCCCATACAATAATGTCTCCAATTTATTATCTTTTCCACAATACAATTTTTCACAAACCATAAGTCCTTTGCAGTTACTCAAAGTCTGTAAACAAGTGTCTGAATCCCCTATATCCCCCACATTAGTTTAAGCTTGTGAATATTTAAATCCTTCAATCAAGTTTCAACTCTTCCACTTGCATAAGGAATCAAGAGCCTTCTCTCTTTAAATTATTTATATTTTATCATATAGCCTGCAATGCAGTAAATCACAGTGAAAGCCCTGGGAAAAACAAAACAACATGATCTTTACAGCAGGACTTGAAACTTTATAATATTCAATGCATTTAAAGAAGCTTCCCATAATAAAAGCGTGGGTTTTCATTTCCAGAAATCAAGTCAATTAGAAATCCTAAGTTCTACTTAAAAACCCATTTTGATCTAAAAGTGAAAACAGTCCCCTATCCATAGTCATTTTATAAACTCTATACAGGTTCACTTGCAGAGATTTTTTTTTTCCAGTCTGGAAAACAGTAGTGCAATTAGTTTTACTTCTTTTACGTTATTTAGTCCAGGATGTAAATAGTTCTGTGGAAAGATAAGAAGATGCTCTGGTAAACAAGAAATTTTTGCAAGCCCATGCTGGCTTACTAGTCCATTAAAGCTTGTAAGTCCATAGTGGCTTTCAACAAAATGTTGCATATACATCACTAATAACAAAGCAGAAATAAATAGGCAAAAAAGACTGTAAACTGTCTCATCTCTTAATGATTTTTCAGTAATAACTGGCTTGATGAATTGATTATATAGTCATTTAAATAAGCAGACAGTAGACAGTTGCCCTTCAGGACATTCCATTGTGGCCTCCAGTCTGGAAAGCCCAAGTGGAGCTACATTCCTAAATTTAAAACAAAAAAGGGAGTTGAGGGTGGGAGATAAAAGTTTAAAGATGCCACTTGAATGGAATTCCATCAAGTCAGCCAGTTCACTTAGATTTCTTCTTAAAAAGGCTTTTAATTTTCGATGGCTTTTTGCTTTTCTCTCCATTATGACAAAGATCATGCGGGATGCTGCTTATCCTGGCAACACTTGGGGCTTCCTGAACTGGTTTACTGTCGTTGCCAGCTGAGGAGCATGATGTGTGGCGAGGTTTAGGCACCGGGATGCCACTAGAAAGCTGGTTCATGCTACAGGATTTCTCCAAGATGCCATTGTACACTTTGCTTGCAGGACTGAAGATCATACTCTTGGTTTCTGTTAGACCTACACAATCAGGAGAACCCCGAGAGATATCTGCAGTTATGGGTGAGTCTCCTCTAGATGAATCCTCCAGGGAGAGTTCATCTCTTGATATCTTTCGGGGAGACAATGTTTGGTATATCTCAAGGCTTGAAGGAGGAGACTGTTTCCTTCCAATGGAAGAATTTAAGGAGTCACATTCTGAAGCTGTGTCTGGCACTTCCCTGCATAGACAGAGAAGCAAAGATAAATATTTAAACTCAGTATTTTCTTAAGAGTTTCAGTAGATTCTAACTAGTTCTACCTAAAATAATCTTCGTTTTTTAATCTATTGACATCTTAAAAGGGGAAAATGCTAAAAATCCTGTTCATATTTCAACAGAATTAGAAAACTCCTACTTTAAATAATATAACCTATTAAAATCCCATGTTTTAACATAAACTATAATGAAATCTAACTATCTAAGAAATATTATTTAAGTTATACCTTCTTCAATTATCAGTGAAATGAAAATGTTTAAATTTTACAGTTTTTTCTCATTTCATCTACATATGTCTTTTGAATTCAATACTAAGTATTCAGTATTTCTTCCTAAATCACATAGTTGACACTATACATTTGGAAAGAAGATTTTCACTCACTGCCCTCTTCCTTTATTTTTTAGCCATTAAGTTGATGAAATGTAAGGAAGAATGGAATATTTTAAGCTAAAATGTAAAAATAAGGGAGGGAGGAATGGGTAGGATAGGAAGCAGAGGATGAGAGGTAGAATGCAACTATATAAAGATATATTTTTTAAAGTAAACATTCATACACTTAAAAAATGGTTAAATTGGAAAATTGTGCATTGTATGTTACCCAATAAAAAAGGCAGACATTCAATAAATTCTCAAAGGTTCATTCTTTTGTAAATGTTCTTTTCCCCTTTCTCCACAGCAGAAAGAAAAAAGATATGAAGAGGAAAGGAAAAATAAAGTTCATAATCGCACAGCCAATATAGAGCAAATGCTACCAGCTATTCCTTCAACGTTTACTCTATATCCACCACTTCTTATACCCCTACTGCTACAACTCATCTTGTAGAAACACCATGAACTCAAGTAAATGACTGCAAAAGCTTCCTAATTGGGTCCCTGTTTCCATTCTTGTTTTTCCCTCTCAGTCACTTTCTACACAGCCATTAAAATGATTTTTTAAAACCACATCATCTCTCTACTCAAAAGTCTCCAGTGATTCCACTTATACTCAAGATTTTAAAAAACCTCCTTGCTAAAACCTACATTATCCTGTATGATCAGTCCCTGGCTAACCCTCTCACCTCATGGTCTACCACTCTCTCTGCCTCACTCCACTATAGGCTTCCTCTTGTTCCTCCACCATGCCCTTCTTGTGATTTCCTCAAGGCTTTTGTGCTGGCTGTTCCCTCGGCCCTGGTGCTCTTCCATCTCTATAAGACTAACTTCTTCATATCATTAAGGTCTCTCCAGAGATGCTTTTTCTGATCACCCCACCTAAGACAACATTCTCTTTCCTTTGATGTGGTTTTATCAAACCACAGTGGTTTATCCTAGAACTCACCACTACCTAAGATGGTATGTTATATTCACTTGTCTATAATCACTTTCCATAGAAGGTATCTTAATGAGGACACAGAGTCTTAGTAACTTCTATATTCTCTGCACTAGAACAGTGGCAGGCTCACATAGGTGCTTAGTAAGTATGAGTTAGATGAATGAATGAGTGAATGAACAGAACGAGATCTTAAAAGAACAGGGACTATTATATCTTACTCACTTTTGTATGTACATTGCCTGATATAAGTATTGTTCACTTTATGAAAGGGATGATTAAGAAATTAAAGTAACTGGCCAAAGAAATAAGATGGGAGAAGGAGCAGATCTGAAGACAGAGTAGAAAGGCGAGAACACGTGTTTACAATCCACCAGCTCCAACTAGGCTAGGACCTTGCCTTACATGCTTTGGTAGCTCTAGTTTTAGCAAGTACATGGCACATATTTATTGGATGAATGAACAGAATGTTGTCTTGTCTTGGATCACCTGTGATCACTATTATTATTCACATTGTCGACATGAATGTTTATTAGAAGTATGGCACTTACCCTTGACATTTATTTTAGGTCAGTATTGCATTTTAGATATTGCACTGGATTGCTGAATTACTTTGTCCTACCTATGTATTTTACTCACACATGTATGTTAAGACTGCTTTTACTATAGCACAAGCTCCCAGAAGATATAAAATCCCCTAGGCAAATAAAGACTTAAATAATGACTTCATATCATACAGTTACATCTGCTGCATAACTTTTAAGGGCTTTTACAATTTGATAATGGTTAGTGCTACCAGAGAGCAAGAGGTAGTTCAGATAGGAAGAAATGGTCAGACTCAGAAATCAATTAATAGAGACTTTTTTGCTAGGCTTCTTTTCGGACAGAAGGCCCATTAATCCAATTGCAAATATTGCTATTTCTGAAGGTGTTCAGTTTCCAGAGTCAGATGCTGCTTTAATTACAATTTTATTAATTTACTTTCTATTCTGCTATGTAGCTTTGGTTGCTTTGTGTGTGAAATTCTAAGCTAAGTTAAATATTTTAAAAACTAGTCTCTAAAATTTAAATGTGTGAAAAGAATACTGATCTAAGTCAGGACAGCAGGATTACCTTCCTAGTCTTGCCATAAATTAGCTATATGACCTTGGGCAAATCATTTCATTTCTACAGGTCTCAAATTTCCTATCTGTTCAATTAAGAGAATTTGATTAATCTCTAATGTTGCTTTCAGTTCTATAGTTCTAATTTCAAAACAAATAATAAGAATTGCTTCTTTCAGATAACTCATAATCAGATGTAGAGTACAGGAATTGTATACCTTTAAGTTTCACATTTTCTCTAGAGCATATATTCTTTGGAATGAACAGCTTAATCATTTGTACCGTTAATATTCTTCTATTTCTTTTTTCCACACAGTGGTATGTAGCTGAATTCATGTAAGGTAAATGCATGTATAACAAGACTTTACCTCAAGGTGAGGTTTAAATGAACATGTATGTATATAAAACATAAAAGATCAGGAAATATTACTTGCTATTATTACTATTATTATTTTGTAAAGAGTCTGGTGGCTCAATACTTAAGAGACTGAAAAAGGAGAGGAGGGAAAGTTTTCTGAATTGAAATTCTTCTCTTTATCAGCTAGCTGTGAATTTTTGACATTGCTATTTTAAATGAGGATTAAGCATTTCCATCAATACAGAAAGTTCTACTTGGAAAGCATATTCCAAGAGTTTTCCTCCTAAGTTTCCCAAGCCTCACAAAATCCATTTTGCTACTAAAGCCATCTTTCCGGTGAATGGTTATATTGCACAGGTATACAAAAAAGCTATTCATAAAGTGCTAACCAAGCAAAGCTACATCAAATTCTCCAACTGCAATGAAGATATATAAAACTTGAGTTATCTGTTTAGGAATAAGAAGTATTCATTTCCTAATCATAAAATTTACTTTCACTAGTAGATAAAACAATTAACTACACAAAATGATTATACAATGATAATATTAACTAAATAATCACATGATATGGCACTACAAAGGACGACTAAGAGCATGTAGACCATTTCCTTTGTTTCCCATATAAGAACAGTAAGACTCTAGAGTCACACAGCTACTAATAAGGTACAAAACCAGAAACCAACACTAGCTTTTCTGGTATTTGATCCATGCTGCTTTAAGAGAGATATGTTGTGTCTTAGAAAAAAAGTTCCACAATAACAAGAGGACTCAAATGATACTCCATGGAGCACTGGTGTCCTTAAGCTGGAATGAAATGAACTGCTGCTGTTGACATTTTGAGAGAAATTTATAAACCTAATTTCCTCTTGTATACATTCCTGCCTCTGGCATCTGATTCTGCTTGTCTGCTAGCAAGTACTACTATAGAACAGAATAAATCATTAAGTGGCAACACATTAAAATAAATGCAGTCATATGTGATGTTTCTTTGTGACCAAGTATATTTAAGCCCATGACTTTAAATTTTACATATAAAACTGTTCATATGAAAGTTTATTCTGAGACTTGAGCAAATCATGTCCAAAGGCCTATGTGATTATATCTCTACCCAGGTCTGTAGCAGGCAGAATTCTAAGATTCAGCCCTTGAAGTATACACACCTTTTCCCAGTTATTCAAACACTAATCTAGGTGCTGTTGTGAAGGGATGTTGCAGATGTAATTAAGGTCCCAAACAAGCTGATCTTAATACAGGGAGCTTAATCTCCAAGAAAGCCATTTAAATCTGGGCCTAAGGGTCAGAGATAAAGGAAGTCAAACGTTCAAAGCAAGCGAGTGATTTGGAATTCTGCTCCTGGCTGGGAAAATGAAGGTTGTCACATGACAAGGAATTCAGGCACCCTAAGGTAGCTGAGAGCAGCCCCTGGCTGGAGACAGGACCTAGTCTTATATTCACAAAGGGCTGGATTCTGCAACAACCACATGAGAGCTTTTAAGACCTCCAGATGAGAGTGTAGCCCAACTAACACCTTCATTTCAGCCTTGTGAGATACTTGACAGAGAACACTAGGCTTGGACTTTTGATCTATAAAACTTAAGAGTTCATAAATAGGTATTGTTTGAAGTCATTAAGTTTGTGGTAACCTGAGATGTGAAACCGCAAACTAATACACCACTCCTGCTCACTCCACACCTTCCATCCCCTCTCACCCCCAACATATATTGCAGTTAATTCATTACCAATACCATTGCTTTTCAGCAGAGAAGTAAATGGCCTCCTCTTCCTCTTCGTTCCGATAAAGGGCAGGACAGCTTGAAACTGAGAGGATATCTGGATCAGGGGAAGGCAAGGAGTGCTGCGTGTGATGGGGATGGTGAGGGTGCCGGGCATGTGGTGGGTGAGGAGCATGGGGAGGAAGCTGAGCGCGCTGAGACTGTGGAGAGGATGGCACAATGCTGCGGCGAGAGCGACAAAGGCTACTGCTTCTGGCTAATGATCCGGCAGGTTTAGCCATGGTCCCTGAAAACCAAACATAAATAAATAAAAACCCTCATAACAACCAATGTTCCCTTTATACACGACACAAATATACATAAAAGAGAAGTGATGTCACTTTAAAAATATTACCAATTAACCTACTTTTACTGAAATACATTTATTACCCATCCTCTATGATCATTAATAAGAAATAAAAATGCAACAAAATTGAAACAGGTCTAAATAATAAGAAGTGAACATAAACACATAATACACTTCATTATCAAGTCTAACATGACTAACCGCTAGGGCAAAAATTTATGCAAGCTAACAAATATATAAATATAAAGATCAACATTAGCATATTTCAGGAATTTGTATTTTTTGCAAATCTTTTTATTAATTTTAACATTAAAAGAGGAAATCTATTAATACAAAATAGACTAGATTAGCAGATATGGCAACTTATTTGAACTTCAAGAAATTATAAGTCAAGGAAATAATTTAAAAAATACTGTACACACGGTCTCACCCCGTAAGACCAGAACTTGTTTCTTAAACACTAATTATTATGGAATTAATCAGAAGTTTTACAACAGCTTGTTTCTGCCACCAGTCTCTGTCTAGGCCCATCGAGATGGTAAACATACTTGCCCTCCATCCTTAATGTCCTCATTGAATGGGCTTTCCATTTCTTTGCCTTAACTGAAACACAGCTTCCCTAGAACAACCTTCTCAAGCATTCTCTGCAGTATATGAGGTGCTCATTCTTGTGCACCTCATATACTGCAGTGTCAGAATAGAAGGTGGGTAGTCCTCACTCCACAAAACCTTACTCCTATACTTTCTCACAAAATGTTTTCCTTTTTAAATCACACTATTAAACCGTATGACTCTTCCACCTCCACTTCACTGGTCACTTCCCAGTAACACTTTCTTACTAATCCATCCAACTTATAACAAATTTGAGCAATCTCATTTGTAAGACCTCTCCAACACTGTAACCAAACAGGGGCTTCATCTCTTCTCACCACCTTTACTTCTATGTTATTCTGCTCCACCTCCACTCTTATGCCTTGTCTTGCCAGTAGTCAAAACTGCTCCATTTTTAAAATGAAAAATCCAGACAGACATTTAGATTCTGACTACATCTCTATCTTTCTAGTTCACAAAGATGGGAGAAACAAGTACTTCATGAAGAAGTTTTAAGACGAAGTAAATATTTTATGTGAGAAAAAGTTTTAAGTAATTCAACAGCATAAAGATTAGAATCAATAAACGGTTCACATAGAGAAATCACTTAGAACTCAACAATCTTGTCCCAAAAAATTCTTATATATGTTGCCTTCTCTATTGCCTAAAAATATGTAAAACTTCTCCATTAGAGTTACGTATGCTTGAAGTTGAGGATCTGTCTTCCTTGTTGTTTGAAGATGCCAACTCAGGGCTGCATACACTGTTTTAACACCATAAAACTCATGCAGAAGTAAAAAGCAATGTGCTTTAACCTTGTAACAAGCTTTCCTTTCAGTAATGTGAATGAGTGTTTTATGATATCTCAGGCCATTATTAATTCCCAATAAGGAATGACATTCATTTCTACCTAAGACTTATAAGAATAGTTAAATGAGATATTAAGGTTTACTCTACAGAAATTTACTTCCAAGGTAACTTTTTATTCTAATGTCAATAATTACTAGAGAAACACAGCAGTTTAATATGATCCTATATTAACAAACTGTATTTTGTGGTATGTTTCCTATGGCAGAGAGGGTAAGATTTTGTTTCTCAATAAAGGGAATTCTCATCATCTTGCCTCAACATCCAAATCCAAATATAAGGACTTCTGGTTTTAGCAGTATGCCAATCAAAGATAACCATCCCCCAAACCCTAACAGACATTTTGATATGATGGATAAAATATAACAGTTGCTTTAAATGCACAGTTGAGTTTACAGTGAAGAAGAGTAAATTTTCAGGTCCCAAAACAAAGAGACTAAAAATAAGAAATAGTAGTCCTGTGAGTAATACTCTAACTGGTGCTGTGGGAGGTTATCAGTCTCAGAAATCCAAGGACTTTTATCTAGGGATAAATGATTAGACTCTGAGCCCACATGAGGTAAGGAGCTTTGAGTGTTACGGATATAAAACTGGCCTAGAAGAGCTACATAGCTCAATGAAAGAGTTATTAAAAGTAATCTGACCAACGAAGAGGAAACTTCTATAACTGCATGACCTCTGGACATAAGGATTAAAAGAAGGCTCTTCATAAACTGGAAAACTAAATATTGTTAAGATGTCAATTTTATCCAAATTAATTTACAGATTTAACACAAGTCCAATAAAAATTCCAACAGTCTATATTGCAGAAATGGAAAAGCCAATTATCAAATTTATTTGGAAGAATACTGGTATAAAGACAGATTGACCAATGGAATCAAATATATATTTGATGATAATTAACAACTGATTTAAACATAACTAATTAGGAGAATGTACTTTTCAAATACATATAGAACAATTAAAATACATGGCCATATAAATAAAGGGTCATAAAGTAAATCTCAAAAATACCAAAAGAGTACATTCCATAGACACTATTTTATGATCACAGTGCAATTAGTTAGAAATCAATTAATAAAGACTCTTTGTAAAAACAACAACCAAGTGAAAAGCAAAAGAAAGAAGCATACATATTTTGGAAATGAAGACACAAACTGCCAGATAATTCTTATTTCAAGGAATAGACATTTATTTAGAGATCAGAAACTTTCAAAAACTAAAGAATAATAATATATACATATCAAAACTTATGGATGCAGCTATGTGGTTCTTAGAGGGAAATTCATAGTTAAATCACATACTGGGGGAAAAGGAGGGACTGAAAATTCATGAGCTAGTGTCTAAAAGAATAAAAAGTAACCCCCAAGGAAGGAAATAGAAGATAAAACCAGGTTTAAATGGAGAAGATCAACAAAACCAACAGTTCTTTGAGGAGTAAAAAGTAAAACAAAATAAACTATGACACATTAATCAAGGGGATAAGGGAGAGAGGCACCATAAATAAGTAATAATAGCAAATGAAAGGACAATTTAAAGAAGAAATTGAAATTCTAAAAATTACGTAAAATACTATGAATTTTTTGCCAAATAATGCAAAAAAAACTTGCATGAAACAGTTTTCTAGAAACATGTAACAACAAATCTGAGCCAAGAAGAAATAGAAACCAGTACTAAACCTTTAACCACTAAAGAAACTAAATCTGTAGTTAAAAAAATCTTCTGGGCCCTCCCACCCAACACATGTATGCTCATGCACACACACAAACCAAAGCTCAATTTATAAGCACTTTTTAAAAATCTTCAAGGAAAAAAATGATCTATAGTTAATATTATTTCAAAGTATGAAATGAAATTTACAGAAGTTATTGAGTCATTATAGTCAGATTCTTGTCTAATACTTTTACAGGCATGATTTAATTAAATCACAAAATAATTCATAAGGTAGGTCATTATTTCATAGAAGTGGAAACAGACTCCAACAAAATACCTTCCATAGTATATACAACTAAGAGATGGTAACCTAAAGATTCAAACCCATGCAGTCCTGATCCAAAGCCCCAATTCCTAAGAACTGTATAATACTGCCTTTCTAAAAGTCAAAAAGAATGGAATAGAAGAATAAAGAGTGCTCCCAGGCTCATCTTACGATGCTAAATGCTAATATAACCTTGATACCAAAATGCAACAAGAACGATACTGAGAAGGAAAATTACTAGGTAATCTAATGAAAGATTAAAATGCAAACACTTAAGTAAAATAACAAACCAAATATAGTTTATCACAAGCAGTTTATTACATAAATTTATGTAATAATTACATAGTCATGGTTTCACTAACTGTTGCAGTTTGATATTTTTGATAAATTCCAAAAAGAAATATTGGATTGTTTGTAAACTGGTCTTTTCCTCTGGGCATATTAGATTATATTGGATTCAGAGGTTTAAGTAACCAAGTAAACTTTTTGCACCAGTAAGGCATTGAGTCCCCACCCCTTGGTGGGTGGGGACTCACAGATAAAAGGCACGGCAAAAGACAAGAATTGGGAGGAAGGTTTCTGATGTTGTAGTTTGATGCTGAAGCCTTAAGCTGGAGCCCTAGGAAGTAAGCACACAGAGGAAAAAGAAGCAAGCCCTGGGAAGAGAGAACCCTGAACCCAGAAAGAAGCAAGCACTGGGAAGAGAGGAACCCTAAGCCTGGAGAAAAGCAAGACTTGGGAAGAGATGACCCCAGGAAGCCTGAATCCTGGCAGATGTCAGCAGCCATCATGCTCCAATATGTGAAAATAGACTTTGGTGAGGGAAGTAACTTATGCTGTATGGCCTGGTATCTGTAAGCTCCTACCCCAAATAAACACCCTTTATAAAAACCAACCAACTTCTGGCATTCTACATTAGCACCCCTTTGGCTAACAATACACTAACTATGGTGATTGGAGCTATGTACTCCAGAAAAACATATTCTTTAACTTAATCCATTCCTGTGGGTGTGGTCCAATTGTACTTAATCCATTCCTGTGGGTATGGTCCAATTTTAAGTAAAATCTCTTCAATATGCTACATTTCACTTAGGGTGCAGTCCAGATGAATCAGGTTGAGCTTTAATCCAGAATATCAGAGTCCTTTATAGGTGGAAAGAAAGTCAGGCAGATAAAAGAGAGCCAGAGGGGAACAGTCAGAGCTGAAAGTCAATGGAATCTGGGAGAGAAGAGAGAAGCCAGGAGAGACCACCAGGTACATAGCCATGTAACAGAAAAGCCAAGAACTAAGGATCTCTAGTAGCCAGCCTCAGAACACCAGTCTTCTTGGAGAGAGGATTACCTTAAATTTCTCCTTGCCTCGTATCTGTGAGTCAAAAAATTCCCATTCCTTAAGCCAACCCACTATATGATATTTACTTTGGCAGCCAGAGGAAATTAATGAGGTACCAGAAGTGGGGTGCTGCTTTGAAATCGGCTTATGAGGTGCTTGACAGAAGAAGCCGAGATTGCTCTGAAAAGACTGTTGCTAGAAATACGGATGCTAAAGGTACTTCTGATGAGGCCTTAGAAGGAAACAGCAAATGTGTTATGGGAAACTGGAAGAAAGGTGATCCTTGTTTTAAAGTGGCAGAAAGCCTGGCAAAACTGAGTTCTAAAGTTGGATGGAAGGCAAAACTTGAAAGCAATCAATTTGGATATTTAGCTGAGAAGATTTCCAAGCTAAGTGTGGAAGTTACAGTCTGATCTCTCCTTGCAGCTTATAGTGAAATGAGACAGGAAAGGGATAAGCTGAGAAATGAACTCTTAAGCACAAAGACACAAGAAAGCTGATGGTTTGGAAAATTCTGAGCCTATCCAGACAGTGTGTTCTGAGACTAGGGTCAAAGTGGCTCTATCAGGAACGTACCTGAGCTTCTGGAAAGCAAGTCCCTGGAGAACAAGGTTCCATGTGAGGATTTAACATCACATGGATCCAGTCAGTCATATAGTTGATAGTCAGGATTAGAAATACAAGTATGTAAGAAAGATCTGTGGAAAGTTCTACTGTCTGATGTTTGGGACCCTTGCAAACTGCATAAAAAGCCAACAATTTTTGCAAAATCTGTATGTGCAAAACCTTGGCCAACCTGGATTGAAAGGGACAGAGAAGGGCTGAGGTAAGATCTGAACAGAAGAGATCTCAGGCCAAGAGCAGGCCCACCCATGTGAGTGGAAAGGGCAGGTTCATTCCTGCATTTAGTGGAGGAGGGCCTTCCACCCCGATGTTCAGAGAGAATGCTGACACCACAATGCATAGAGAGGTGGGGCCTGTGTCCCAGTTTTTGTGGAGAGACGAGCCACCATCCCAATGCTCGGAGAGGACAGAGGCTTCACTCCAGTGTTCAGGGAGTACATGTGCTTGGAAGGGATGCATAAGTGCTTGGAAGGGATGGGACTGCCAATCCATCAGGTCTAGAGGACAAAATGTCAATCCAGATGATTTTCAGACCTTGAAATCTAAAGGAGTTTGCCCTGCTGGAATTCAGAATTGTTTGGGATCTGTGACCTATGTTTTCCTTCCAATTTCTTCCTTCTGGAATGGGAACGTCTATCCTATACTTGCCCATCCATTGTATACTGGAAGCAGATAACCTGTTTTTAGGTTTCACAGGTCAACACAGGGGAATTGTGCTCCACAACAGAAAACACCCATACCCAATGATGATGAGACTTTGTACTTAGCATTTTTATTGAAATGACTTAAGGCTTTTGGATGTTGTAATGGAATGAATATATTTTGCACGTGGTAAGGACATGTCTTTTGGGAGTCCAGAGGGCAGACTGTGGTGGTTTGGAGCTACGTACTCCATAAAAACTTGTTCTGAAACTTAATCCATTCCTAGGGTGAAGACCCATTGTAAATAAGATCTCTTCAAGATGTTACTTCAGTTAGGGTATGCCCTAGAAAAATTAGGAAGGGCTTTAACCCAGATTATCAGAGTCCTTTATAAGTAGAATGAAAGTCAGACAGATATAGAAGAGCCAAGTAGGGACAGTCAGAAGCTGAAAATCAATGGAACCTGGGAGTGAAGAGAAAAGCCAGGAAAGGCTGCCATTTAAACTGCCTTGTGACAGAAAAGTCAAGGACCACGGACCACCAGTAGTAAATCCCAGAGCTCCATTCATAGTCTTCTGGGAAAAAGCATTGTCTTGATGACATCTTGATTCGGGGCTTCTTCTAGCCTAAAAACTATGAGCGAATAAATTCCCATATTCTAAGCCAACTCATTGCTTGGTATTTGCTTTGACAGCCACTAAAACACTGACACATAAATGTATTTATTTAAACAAATTGCAATTCAATGGAATAAAGGAAAAATAAAACAACAGACCACCTCAAATTATGCAGAAAAGAGTTTGATAAAATTTAACGGTCATTCACTGATTTAAAAAGAAAAAATTCTTCATAAAATAAGAATAGAAAGAAATTTTCTTGATTTAAAATTAGCTACCAAAAGCACATGGCAAAAAATAATAATAATTTGTTGATTTATTTTGGGAGAATTATTATTCATGAATTCTGCTTACTGAGATCTTCTTTTATATCTTTATTTATTTTTTTATTTCTTTCCCCTCTCCCCCCTCCCAACCCCCAGTTGTCTGTTCTCTGTCCATTTACTGCGTGTTCTTCTTTGTCCGCTTCTGTTGTTGTCAGCGGCACAGGAACCTGTGTTTCTTTTTGTTGCGTCATCTTGATGTGTCAGCTCTCCCTGTCTGTGGCGCCATTCCTGGGCAGGCTGCACTTTCTTTCGCGCTGGGTGGCTCTCCTTATGGGGCATACTCCTTGCGCATGGGGCTCCCCTATGTGGGGAACACCCCTGCATGGCATGGCACTCCTTGTGCGCATCAGCACTGCGCATGGGCCAGCTCCACACGGGTCAAGGAGGTCCAGGGTTTGAACCGCGGACCTCCCATGTGGTAGGCGGACGCCCTATCCACTGGGCCAAGTCTGCTTCCCATTCTTTTATATCTTTAAATAAAATTGTACAGGTCTCATAAATACTTTTTGAAAGTGATAAATTTCTAGGTTCCTTTTAGCTTTTTTTGGTAATTATAAATGTTACCTATCTTAAAAAATTTTACTTCAAATTGCTTGCTCCTGACTTAGAGATGCAGGTGTTTTTGGTATGCTGATCCTGTATCCAGAAACATGACTGAATTCTCTTTTTATAGTCTTTTGGATATATATATATATATGTAATAAAAGGATAACATGCTTTAGAGTGATACTCAGCAACTTAAGAGGAGTGGGAAAGGGAAACTATATGGTTTTAGCTGTATCGGTACTAGTTTGTTTCAGAGAAAGAAAAAGAGAGAGAAACGAATAAGGCAAATGTTAAAATCTATTTATCATAGGAAGTGGGTATTTTATTTTCAATAATTTAAATATATAAAGGGCTTTATAATAAGAAATTTTACATAAATTGGTACTACATTTCCATTATAAAAATATTTAGCACATGTTAAAAAACTAATACAAAAACAAATATCCATTCTCCCACCTGCACAGAGATAACCACTGATAATATTTGTTCTACCTGTCTTTTTGTTTTATACATAATTTAAAAGAAAATATTATTCTGCATATAGTTTTATAATCTTTTGCTTAGCTCTTAACAGACCAGAGGCACATTTCCTTATCATTATTTCAAAGTTATAGTTGTTATATGTCCCATGGCAAAAAAAATTTAAACAGCTCAGAAGGGATATAATAAAGAGCCTTTATCCTGCACTAGACCCTAGTTTTATTGTCAAGAGTTTCTTGTTTATCAGGTCAAAAACCTGTGCTTTTTTTTTTTTTAATGCAGGAAAACAGACTTGAGTATACTGTGGTACCACTGGGTGGAGACAGAGCTCTCTTAATATTTTTCAAAGAGAATAAATTTAGCATTTCTAAAACATCAAATTAAAATTAAAATAAATGCACATTTTTCATATTTAAAAGTTTGAATCTGTATGCCACAATCACCTAAAACTTAAGTATTCACGTTTCAAATAAGTGTATTCTTTTAATGGACAGTCAGGTAACTTACTCTACAAAAGTTTTTTAGAAAATAAGAAAAAAACTAGTTAATTTAGGGAACGCATCTTCACACACAATTCTGATATTGTCAATTATGGATTCTAAGGAGGAATTCTGACTTTTAAAAGTTATGGTTTTCAAACAAAAGCATATACTTAAGAAATCAGTGTTCCATTTGGCAAGCTTAGGGGCATATAAATCAAATAAACACAAGTTGACAATATTCAAACTGCAGAGCAGACCCAGGTATAAACGTAACTTTGCAACAATCACTACCATGGAGGGAGAGAAGGAGAATGAAACAAGAGAATGAAACAAGAGTTTGCATTTACAAATTGTCTACTCTCTCCTTCTCTTGTAAAAGTTTAGTGCCTCCTCAATCTGCTTACAATCTGTCTTCCATTAATCCAGAGAATTAAAACCACAGAAATGAATACAAGCACATAGTGATAGAAAATTAATTTGCAGGTTAAGGTCTTTATTTCATAAAACTATTTTAAAAACTAGATTCCTTTCTAAATCATAACTTCAGGAAAGCTATAACAATTGGATAGAAAAAAAATAAAAGTAGAAAATGCTCATATATAATAATTTGATTTGTCTCAGAGTAAAATTTCCATGTATATTTTCAACCAACCAATGACTAAATTCTGTTCTCTATCCTTGGGAACTTTACTCAATCTCTGCTGTTTCAAAAAGGTCACAAAGACAGGGAAAATCAATCAATCTGGCAATAATAAGAATAAAAAGTTTTTCAAATGATTTTTTATACAAAAGATACAACACTTTAAATTCAAAACCTGTAAAATTTTGCAAAAAGTCAAAGCTAAAATATGTACATTTCACCTGCCTACTAAAACATTCTCAACAATGCAAAAAAATTTTCAAAACATAGAGCATAACAAAGCAGTAAAATGAAACTTGTACATGTAAAACACCATCTTTGGTAGGAACTCTTCTTTCTAGTGACAAAATGATATATTTTTCTATACATAAACACAGCTTAATTTTGTTTAAAGGTATATTAATCCAGTGCTTCATGAATTAGAAAGAGCAGGATAATACACTTTCAATAAAATGATAGAATTGGAAAATTAAAACAAAATACTAAAAAAATATATCTATTAGGAATGGCAACTTAATTTAATATAAATCACATACTGGCTCAAACTCACAGAATTGATTTGTTAGTGATAGAGCAAGGAGTGAACTTGATGTTTCCAAGAATTTTCCCTAATTTTTATTATAGATTAAGCTGCCTTTTGAAAGGATGTTTGCCCTCAAAGCTCAGTACTTCATTAGTACAATTGTACTTAGGAAGTATAATGTGCTATCTTTACTGTCAATCATGTTTTCATGTGATCATTCTATTCCCCAATTTAATAAGCAATGGTTAAAAAATTAAAGTCCTTTATTCAACACTTAATATAATGTATTGTATATAATTGCTCAAATAAACATTTGTTGATCAAGTAAACAAATTAATCAAACATTCGAGTTTCTTTAAAGTATATGTGCATTATATATACATAAGTATATGTGTGTCCATGTACATACAGATAGAAAACAAGAGTATGTACATATATATACACATCAGAAGGCTTTCCCAAACAGTAAACATTTAAATTATAACAAAAAAGAAAACAGAACGAAGGATGAACACAATTTTCATCATAGATTTAAAGTAAATGATGCATAAAAGGACATGGGAGAAAGTTACTTTAAAAACTGTACCAACTCTCACATTGTTGGACTTACCAGGGAACTGTGAAACTATTGGGGGTGTATCTTCATCTAAGTCATCAACTCCTCCCGCAATTGGATAGGGTGGAATGGAGACTCTGGGCATCACCACCCAGCTGTGATCAGAATAAAGGGAAGAGGTCAAGCTGGGGAGCCCCGAGTTATGGGCTATCTGAAAGCCACAGATCTTCTCAATCTGTTGCCAGCGAAAAAGTCGTTCTCGTAAGCAAGTTGTCAATTCAGAGAGAGCTTTCCTGAAAAAGCCAATATACGAGTTACTTCTTACGTAAAAGATTCTTTAAAATGGTACTGAAAAGAGGCAACTACATAAACAGACCACGGTCATTTACTAATTTCAAAAATAAATTTCCTACTCTTAGAATTAGTGTAAATTATGTAATTTTACATAAATGACAAATTAAAATACAAATTTTCTATAAATTACTCATTTAAGCACAATGACAAATAAAAAGATAGCTGAATTGACATTCTTACTTAGCTTCCAGAATCTTGTGGTCCACCTCATCCAGGGAGGAACTATGTGCAACGTGCAGAGTCCCAAAAACAGTGCTTCTCTTTTTTTTAATTTTCTCTGCCTAAAAATCCAAGGGAAGAAAAATAAATCCAAATGCTTGGTTTGAACAAACACAAATATACTTATGAAGTATATTTTGTTTTGAGTGTATTAATAATCAGAAAAACAGTGTAGCATTATTAGCCAAGATATAGTGCTGTTTTCCAAAGAATAAAACTGATGGAAGAGTGGGGTGGAGCAGCATGCTTTCCTAAGTCAATCGATGTAATTCACATTCTTGTTCTGGAAAATTTCTCTCTTATCCCCCATGGCTGAGAAAGACCTGAGTCTCCTATAATATTAAAACTAGCAAAAAAAACATTAACTATATCATACTGCAATGGAGGTGTTAGTGAACTGAGCATGTTTTTTGCTAGAAATCAGATTAAGACTTAATCTTATTTCATACAATTTATTAAGTGTCAGACATCAATTTCTAGTAACTACTAACCTGAATCAGATATGAAGTGGCAACCTAGAGAAGAAAAGCGCTGTATAAAACATTTCTAATCATAATAGTGACGACTTTTAAATGACATAAGGTCATTTTAAAAGGTATATATTTCTCTAAGTAAAGTAATTTTATTTTATGGCATATGACTACAAGGGATAATTTATGCAATAAATTCCAATTCAAGAAAAAAATGTAATAAATATTTTACTCAGATTTTTAAATCACAGTTGGCTAATCTCTCTACAATGCAGCCTTAAGACAAATTTAGTAGGTTTTAAAATACAGTAGATTAAAAATAAAGTACCTCATCCTTAGCAATAGCTAATTGCATTTCAGCATTTTGTCTTTTAATGTTGTAGTACTGTACTTCCACTTCATGTGTTAACTGAAGCCATTTTTGTAGTGCATCTGGAACAGACCAGCTGCTTCTGAGTTCAAATTCTTTCTCAGCTTTTTTCAGAGCCATGCGAACCTGAATATTCAGAAAGAAAGAGAGGAAGGAAGGAAGGATTACAGTATCATTTAATACCAAAGTTAAGAGAAAAAGGCTTTTTAATTATGCTTTGTAAATATCTTTCTAAATTGCAAATTCTAAATACAATATATTTTTAACACCAGAACTAAAGCTGAAGTTTTAAGTGCTTCTTAGGTTCACCAAGGTAAGTGGTGAAGCCAGAGTGCGTAGAGGCGGTTTTATATACACCTTAAGTCGCAATATTTATTTTTTATATTTTATAATAGTCAGACTTACTGAAAGAAAAAAATCCGGGAACAAACAAACAAAAACTAATCACACTTTTTCCCACAATGCATTTACTTGTTTATGGAGTAAGATACGAAGAAGTGTCAGAAATAGGGTGATACCTGTTCTACCACCCCTTCTAATGTCTCCCAAAGACCTTATTGCAAAAACTCAACTGTATACTAATTTTTTGGAGAAATCTTTCTGTAATTTTCATGACAATTTCATTATGACTGGTTATTTCTCACTGTGAAAATCATATCTGCCTATTAGAGTCTGTTTGACTACTTCCATTTATACACAGCTTCTAACATACCAGAAACTACATTAACTGTATTTGCAGACCATGTGTAAATTTTGAGCAAACAGCTTCTATGTAAGAGTCATTTTTCCATGACATTCTATGTATTGTGTTCATGTAAGAATGCTACAGTATTTCTGACATTTAGGGAAGTCAGACAATAAAAAAAGATTTTTTAAAAAGTAGTAAGTTACATGCATAGTGTTAGGTGTAAAGAAAAAAAAATTTTAAGGAAAAGCCATACTGACTTGGAATCTCATTAAGATTATTATGTTTGTACTGTGACATATCATGGTAACATTAGGGTCTGCTGAGATTTGCAAGGTTATGACAGTTTGAAGCTTTTGTGGATCCTAGAAAAGATCACATCTTAGAACCAAGTCATTCCTGTACATGTAAACCTATTGTATGTGGGAATGCTTAAATTACTTCTTTTAAAGGACTCTGATTAAATTCTATGACCCAGGGTGGGTCTTAGTCCTTTTACTGAAGTCCTTTATAAACAGAGAAATAAAAGCCTCAGACATAGAAAAATAATCGACAGAGAGAGGCAGAGACAAACCCCAAAAGGCTGAGAGGAAGGTCTCAGAGGCCAGAGGTTGGAATCAACAGAGCACAGAGGCATGGAAAGAGGCCCCTGAGAGGCTGAAAGAGCCTAGGCCTGAAGAAGAGGACTCCTCGGAGTGGCAATAGAAACATCCTAACAAATTACTACTTTAAAATTTTAAATACCTGTTCCAATTCCTGCTCTGCATATTGACGTCTACTCAATTCACATTCAGCTCCCTCCCTCAGCTCTTTCAGCCGACAAGCCTCCTCCTTTGCATAATTGATTTCATCCATCATTTTGCGTTCTAGATTTTGCTTTTCTACAGCAACATTTCTGTTTTCTTCCTGTGCTTTTTCAAGCCTTATAGACAATAAAAATGAAAATTCCTTACGAAAGTTAAAAACTTTAATTTATTTTACTGAAAAACAAATATGTATCAAAAGCAATTAAGACATGTGTCGTTCATTGGACTCACCCAGGACAACCAACAAGGAGGTGATGATGGATAACTATCATACCAAGGAACCGAGAGTCTACAACTACAAGCAAGAGAGTGCCCATCCATCAGCCACATGGGACTGAAGCCCCCTCTCAAAGAGAGGTGGAATGGGCAGCACCATCCCAGATTTCTCAGGATTGGGGAATAAAATATGGACTACAGTGGCCTTACTGGTGTTCTACTATAGACTTATGATTCCAGCAATGGAAAAAATTATATCATTGATGTGGAGACAGTGACCATGGGAGTTGCTAAAGGCAGGGAAAGGAAAAAAGAGGTGTAATAAGAAGGGGCATTTTCAGGAATTGGAATTGTCCTGAATGACAGTGCAAGGACAGATGCAGGACATTTTACATACCTCAATAACCTACAGAATGGAGTGGGGGGGGAGAGTAGACTACGTTGTAAACTATAACCCATGCTGTGTAGCAGTGCTCCAGGGTGTGTTCATCAATTCTGGTGAATGTACCACACTGATGAAAGAAGAAGTTAATGTGGGGAAAGGTGGGAGGTGTTGGGAGTTGGACATGTAGGAGTTCCCTGTATTTTTATGTAACGTTTTATGTAATCTAAGTATCTTTTAAAAATAAATAAAAAATACGTTTTTTAAAAAAGACATGTATCAATCAGAATCTGTAGCATTTTCAATTAAACTTAAGTTTGAACAATAAAAACATTAGCCTACTACACCACTATTTTGATTATCTTGGGCTCAAAACACAGGAACTACAGACACTTTTAAGAAATTCATAATTATTTAAATCAAGTTAAAAAAAATAAAATCGTACTACACATAGCTTTGATTATATTTGATTATTTCCACTGGTGGTCTAACCATTTATTCTCAAGTGGATATATTTACAATAAATCTGTAATTATGACAATATTATATACTTTCCTAAAAATATGAATGAAGGAAACATACATTCCTGATGTTTGTACTGGCCTGAAATCTAAGTAGGTAAACACATGTCTATTTTACATTTTTATGAACTGTGTTTTCCTATATAAACATCAAGGTTATAATTTTGACTTACCTCTCCTGCAAGTCCATTAAACTTTGCTCTGCTGTTTGGAGACTCTCTAAGTCTTTCATCATTTTTGCAACATGTTCTTTTGATGTCTTATTCTGTGTATAAGCAAACCAGCACCCTCCAACACCAATTACTATAGAAACTGTGAGGATAAAATCCTTCATCCAGTTGTGAGGGGGACCTGTGAAGAGAATTACAGATGGCTAAATTAATCTTTGAGTGTAATAGAATCTCAGGACACAGAGGCACTTTTCAAAAAGTAGTAGTCATCTAAAAAAAAAAAATTATGAAGATCTCCCTCCCATATACAAGCTCGCCCCTTTCAAGAATTCCTTCTTCAAATAATCAATGTGCATATTATAATTACCTGATATACTGGACCTATAGGGGGGTAGAGACAAACCCACAAGGCACCATGGCACCATGCCCCTACTGGTGGTAGAGAAAGTACTAACTAAGGTCCCGGGACCCTGGAAAGAGCAACAGCTTCTCCATTCATGTTGTGCTAGACCTGACCTCTGTAGGGTACATGGAGTCATAAAGTGTATCACAATTATCACTCCAACTCCTTTCCTTCATCAAGTTGGGCAGCAGCCATGCTTTGATGCAAACTAGAAGCCCAATCATTGTCACAAAGCATTTTTCCAAAACATGGGGTTATGTAACTAATTAAGTTAAACAGTGGTTCTCAACTGGGGGTGATTCACCAGAGATAACAGGGTTACTAGAGGAAAGAAAAGAGTACCACTCCCCAGCACAATATTAATCCTAGCTTCCTTTCTAAGGTAAGAACCAAGCCCTACTGTCTTCAGTGATAAAAACACAGAACTCTACTATTTAAATATTTTCCTAATTATTTTGCCAACACACACTAATTTTCAGGGGGCTTTCTAAAGGGAGATACCATGTTAACTAATAAAATATAATGGGTTATGTCATTGCTCCAAAGACAAACAGTTTACAGTGCAAAACTCCCTAGATGTCCGGGCCTCAGCAGGAAGACACAACATGATGAAGAGCTCTATAGAAAATGGCAAGTGCCCACGTTTATTAGGGTTCATCTGTTTGCATGTGTGGTAAGGAGTATGTTCTTCTATGCCAGGGGTTCTCAGTGTTCTCTACTTCCAAAGTGTATACCCTCACCTATAGTGGAAGAGAGGCACTGAAGAAAGCTAAAGTCTCAATACGATTTTTTTTTCTGCCTCAGAGGTTTAGCTCAAGTCCTAGTTCAAATATGAGCCCTGTTCTGAAATATAAAATCATCAGAAATGGAGGAGTGAGTTCCAAACTCTTTAATAAGAACCACATACTAGAAAAAATTTAAGTGAAAACTCCCTAAAAATGTACCTCTGTTCATTTGACATTGCTAGTTTTTTTATAAATCGAATACGGGTGTCCTAGCTGTGGGGCTCAAGCATTCAAATAATTATTTCAAGACAAACATATTAAAAATATATCATTAATTTCTGGCTCTCAACATTCTTTGGGACTAGTCTGATTTCATTTCAAATGACTTGATAATATAATACTTCATTTGGTTTATAAAAAATAGCTTGTTCCCAGATTAATAAAATACAAATATTTCTGACCAAGACATACACAGAGAATTTGCCTGTATTTTAATTCCTATTTTCACCAATCATTCACATGAAAAAATTAGATAAAATCTTACAGAAGACAATCTCCAAGTGGATTAAATGAAAAACTTAAGACAAGGAAGAGACTAAAAAGAAGATCACCTCTGTGGAATGCTCAGCATTTCAGTAGTGTTCTATTTCCTAGGGTTTGTAATTTCCACTAATAGTACACTTCCACCAACTCTAACAAAGCTTACAACTGTTTCAACAGCTGCTCTTTTAGCCTGAGCTAAAAAAGATCCACCATTAAAGCCACAGAATACATCTGACTACTCCACTAGTCCCTTTTGAGCAGAGCCACCCCAACATGTTATCATAGAAACCTTAAGACTCTGAATTATAAGAATTCAAGTAGAAATAAACATTAGTTTCTAATTTATAATTTGTGAAAGCTACTTTTATAGTATTACCTTTTCTATTCCTTTTTGGCTTCTGAAAAATAAAGCAATTCTCTCTAAAATGCATACTCTTTCACTTGCTAAAATTTGAAATGAAATATTAAATTTCCCTCCTGGGAAAAATATTCCCATCAAAGTAAAGGAATACAAGGTTTATCTTCCTTACAAATACAACATAACACTTTTTAAAAATGTTGTTCCTCAAAACAACCTGAAGAACAGTCAGATAACCACCTCCATCTTCTGCTCCTGCCAGTAAAGTCAGTTACTCTGTCAAGTTTCAAGTGGGTCTTTGCTTTCCATCTATATGAAAAAATCTTTGTCTTGATGATTAATAAAATCAAGTCAGGATCCATTACTTCATGCCATCAAGGTGTTTAGATTATATCATTTTTTAAGGAATTCTTCACTGAACATCCATCTATATGAACATCAACATTCAAACTGCTATATAGACCTAAAGTTTTGAATCTGGAAATTTAATTCTAAACTATCAACTGTTTTTACAATATGTTTACAATCAATAACCAGCATGGAAAATTTCATACCCTATATTCGATGACAGAACACCCAACTTATAAATTTTTCATTTTAAGATGGTATTTTACATTTCTTTCACAGTTAATAATAGATGAGTCTTAGTGGTCGACATTTATCTTTCATACATTTTCCTTCCTTAAATAACACATAGACCCTCTGGTTATTCTTTTGCATCATTCTTTGAATGAGAGAAAATACTAACGTGTTAGAGGTCCAAACAAAACCACATCCAGTGCCTTGAGCTGAAGTTTTTGTCTGTGACTTCGGTCGCTGATTTTCAACTGAGAGATCATAAATGAAGGTTCATGAACTGCTATCCTGTTCATTTTTTAAAAAGAGGGGAAAAAAGTACATATACATTAAATGAAAAGAATTACAGAATGTAAATTTAAATACTTGAGTGACATATTTAACACTATACATATTAATATTAATACTTTAAAAGCACATGAGTGATTTGTTACATATATCAAAAATATTTTCAGTATAAACCTATCTGCAAAGACTCCCATATGTTAATAATTTAGTACCCATATTTATAAGTTTTTGTTTTTTAAGGTACTTTCTGCTATAACTTACTATGATTTAGAAATTTAACAATTTCAAAATACTGAAATACAATTTCAAAATTATCTCTGACATTTTATCATTTCACCAAAAAAAACCAATAAAATTGTAACATTCAATATCAATAGCTGACAAAAATCATTCTCAATTTCGTTCATGTTGCTTTTCTTTAAAAAAAACAGTTCTCCCTTTAGATCATGTTGCATTCTAACGTTTAAACTTTTAAAAATGAAAGTACAATGAAGTCCTAGGTAGGAAGTAAGAAGTCATCACAGGGTAGATCTAAGGATTCATGTATTAAGTATTGAACAATTTCATTAGCAATGAAGAAAGCATGTAGGGGGCCAAAAGAAACAGGAGAAATAAGAAAAACTCAATCTGGACTGTAAATTCAAGGCACTCAACTAAGATTTCTTAACCACTAAGTACGATGCCAGTAAAGATCTTACAAGAGAGTATAATAATAATTAAATTACTAATAACAATGACAATATAAACAAGCATATACTATGTGCCGGGTCCTGTGCAAAGGTTTAACATTAAAAGAAAACCCCTATAATTTATATAGAATCCCCACTTTATAGATGAGGGAACTAGTAAGATTCTAAGAGTTGAATAACTTGCCCAAAGTTACATAATTAGTAAGAGGTTAGGCAGAGATCCAAGCCCAAATACATATGATTCCAAAGACCATACTCTGAATGACTTCATTTTATTTTATACTAGTACTCTCTGAGTAAGGAAGAATTACAGGAACATCTACGAATCTTCTAAAACAACTCAAGCAGGTTAAGAAGACCTCTAATGTTCCCTTTCCATCGTCTCCACAAGTACCCTTCATGTATGTCCCCCTTATACCTTTAACATGACACTTATTAAAATGTTTGAAGGCAGAAACTATGTCTTACCTCTGTATCCCCCAAGCCTAGCATGGTGCTTGGCAAAAGTAGATGCTTGATTAATGTTTGCAAACTAAATGAATGAATACATGGATGGGTTCATGAATTAAATAATAGCAACACTACCGGATAGACTAAATTTAAGAAAGACAATGAGATGTAGTGAAAAAGAAAGTATATCACAGAATTTTATGCAGGGTGCCATATAAGCTCAGAGATGGAAGTGATTCTACCTGAGTGGGTGAGGATGTCAGAGAAGGCCACAAAGGTCTGAAAGGAATGAGGAGGCATGCGTCAGGTGAAGAGAGCCTTAGAAAAAGCTCTGGTAATAAGAATTACAGAGAACAGAAAATACAGTACAAGACTTAAGATAACCATTATCGATAACAATTTGGGCAACCTACAGCAGATGTAACAATGTTTTCATATCACAGGAAGGAAATGCAATAATAGATTGTCATAGGTCAACTTTTTGGAATTCATAATACATTTTCTTATACAGTCCTATAATTAGCTCTTATCTCTACAGTTACTCTACAAAAAGGCTCCATATCTTACATAGTAGTTGAAGTTAACTATATCGTCCCTTTAAGCTGATTCATCTAATTGTTACTACCCTATAAAAGGTTCACTTCTCCTGTTCAAAAAGCCTCCAGTGAGCTAATCTGAAAACTGAACTTCTACATTTCTATTTTTTCCTATAGAAACATGTTAACTATTTTTAAAATTGATACTGATAGGTATATGATGTTACCTCAACAATCTATCGACAATCTATCAGAATTTGTGGCATCTCTCATGAACTTTACTTAAGCAAAAGAAAACAGTGGCTCAACCTTTTATTGCCAAAACATAGGGTAGTCTATTTTATTTCGTATTACTGTTATATAAAGAAACTTCCCAAGAGACAATGTAAGAAAGTACCATGAGTTCCTCATTTCCAGGTTAACATAAATAACTAGAAAAACCCTAATCCCATTTTAACACTCTGCCTTGTTTAGTTTTAACTTAGGGAACCATCTTATTTAAAAACAGGAACTGTACCTTATTTAATTTTTATTCTTTTCTCCAGCATCTAGCTGTACCATCAATATAAAACATATTCAATAAGCACTTAGTGAAATGATTCTTATTCCCCATAATTTCATTGTTCTAATAATGTGTATGTAAAAATAGGAAATATTGATGTTAATACTCAGAATGTTTAAAGGGAGATATGAAACTTTCAACTTGTTCTAAAAACAACAAAAGATGCTATTAAATAGTATATATAAGCAAACTGATCAGGAATGTGATTATGTACATTTCATCACATATAATAATTAAATAATGATAACCAATTACAGTCTTTTTTTATTCAAGAAACCATCCAGGGAGGAATGGCACACAGGAAGCAATCTTGTAAAGTTCTATGAAATCATTGTAAAATTTAACATTTAAATCTTTTAAAAGTACAAGGTTAGAGAATACAATTTAGAAAACTAGAAAAACAGGGTTTCAGACATCTATGGGATATGTTGGCATTCTGGACTTTGGTATCAGGTCTATTGGTTGAAATGCTGCCTAAAAAAATACTTGAATTCTATCTGATGTCATTCAGCTGTAACATGGGAGTAAGGACACATACATCATTTTAGTCATGAGGCTTAAGTGAGATAATATAAAGTAACTCTATGTAACAAACACTTAAAAATGGTTGCTATTATTTATTTCGTTTGTGAAAACTTCATTTTTTAAACTGATATATAACTCATGGTCACAATTAGTTTTAAGTATTGTTATTTTTATTTACCAAAAATCAAGTCAGTGGTTTATTTTGAGTATTGTTATATTTTATTTACCAAAAATCAAGTCAGTGGTTGATTTTTGAGATTATCTAAAAAAGAGGGTTTGGAGCTATTAAAAATAAAGCTGCCTCAAACACACAAAAATAAAAAAATAAAAAATAATAAAAATAAAATAAAAAAGAGGTAGTTGACCCAACTTGTAACTCTCAAAATTAATTACCTTGGGAATATATTTTTTAAAAGGTCTTGATTACTGAGATAAGAAAAATTGGTTAAAAACTGAAAATTCAAAATATTAAAGAAATTAAAGAATGTATATATGTATACACCTCCTTTGAGCATCTGGCCATAGAAGTAAACTTATAGATACAGCTTTGAAACCAGAAATCTAATATATAATTTCCCATGAGTTGAAAAATACATTTGGTTAATAAATTGAAGAGTCACCTGGGAAGCGTTGTTCCTTTGACATTATTATCTCTAAAATTCTTCTCATATTGGGGTAGTTCAACAAATTCTATCAACCACTGAAGGGTGTCCTCAAGGGTCCAATTATGAACTGCAGGAGATAAAAGAGGAAGGCGTATTTCAAACACACCTGCTACACAGAATTAAAAAAATATATATCCAATCATTTCAAACCTTACAGAATGGGCATTATTAAAACAAAACAAAACAAAAAAAACACACCAGAACTACAAGTGGTGGACAGGATGTAGAGAAATAGGGACATTCCTTCACTGTTGGTAGGGAATGTAGAATCGAGCAGCCTCTGTGGAAGACCATTTGGCAGTACCTCAAGAAGCAGAATACAGAACTGCTGTATGATCCAGCAATTCTATTATTAGGAATATTTTCAGAAGAACTGAAATCAAGGATGTGAACTCACATTTGCACATAGATGTTCACAGCAGCATTATTCACTGTTGCTAAAATATGGAACCAGCCAAGTGTCCATCAGCTAATGAATGGATAAACAAAATGTGAAATATACATACAATGGAGTACTATTCAGCTGTAAAAAAAAAAAATGAAATTGGGATGTATATGACAACATGTATGAACCCTGAGGATATTATATTGAGAGAAATATTAGCCAGACACAAAAGGACAAATATCTTATGGTTTCACTAATATGAACTAAATATGATGAGTAAACTCATCAGAAGTAAACTCTAGAGTACAGGTTACTAAGAAATAGACTGTGGGCTGAGAATGTGAGCTGATGCTCAATGTAGAGATTTTTTAATAAGGTTTACTGTAAAAGTGTGGAAATGAATAGAGTTGATGATAACACATTATAGTGAGTAACTAACACTGCTGATTTATAAATGAGATTGTGGCTGAAAGCGGTAGTCTAGGGACATATATGTTAATTGAAAGGAAACCAGAGAATAATCTATAGTATGCACAACAGTGATTTCAGTGGTGGATGAAAACTGTGGTTAATAATATAAGAATGTACTTCTTTTAAAAAGTATTAAGAATATGGTGATACATGGGAAAATTACAACTCTAACTTATGGATGATAGTTAACAGTAATATTGTAATATTTCTGCTATATTGACAAAGATATATCAATTCAAAGGGACAGCTATGGGGGGTATAGGGGATAAGGGATTTTTCCTCTGATATAATGAAAACATTCTAAAATTGACTGTGGTGATGACAGCACAACTCCATGATGAAAATGAAAGCCACTAAGTATAAACTTTGAATGGATTGTATAAATCATGGGGCTGTATAACACAGGGAGTCCAGTTGTGGTAAATAGATTGTGTAGCAGTACAAATATGAGAATGTTTGCTCATGAACTGTAACAAATGTATAATACTAATACTGGCTGTTAATAATTGGGTAGGTTGGGGGAAAATACACCAAATGTAACATATGGACTACAGTTAGTAGGAATATTTTGACAATGTTATTACACAGTTTATAACAAATGTTTTACAACAATGCATGGTGTGGGTGGTGGGGTGATGTAAAAGAGAGCCCTGTAGAATGATATGCATGTTTGTTTTCTAAGTTCACAACTTTTACTACACACCTATTATTAATGTATGTTCACCTATAAATTATATACTTCAATAAAACTTTATTGAAAATATTTACATAGATCTAATTACTATAACTTCAGGGGAAACAAAGATGTTAGACTGACTGTTCAATTCAATTCAGCCAATAATAAGTACCAAAATGAAATCTAACATTCCATGAGGACAAATTAAAAACAATGAGGAAACATACACCTGCCCAGAGGCTTACAATCTAGAACAGAGAAGACAGATAAACGCAAAAAGGACAAAATATTAATAGTTAATTCTAAAATAAGCATCTACACAAAATTGGTACAGGATGAAATAATCTATTATTTCTCTGGATTTAGAAGACTTACCAGATAATTATTTATTCATTCTTCCTCCATTTATCCATTCATCTATCCATGGAATACTGTGTCAAGTTCTATTCTAAGCACTGGGGATAGGGCAGTGAACAAGATAAAGTCCTTGCCCTTAAAGAACTTAAATTCTTTGGGGGTGGGGAAAGGCAGCTTATGAAAGATGGAAGAAAAGGGAAAGATATTTCAGATCGTGATTAGCTATTAAGGAAGAAAGGCAAAATGTCAGGGCAAACCTCCCTGAGGACTTGACATCTGAAGTGAGACCTAACATTTTGAAGAGCTGAGAGAAAAATATCTCAAAAAGAGGGAAAAGCTAGTGTAGGCTTAATAAAGGAATGAACCTGTTTGAGTGACAGGAAGAAAACAGAGAAGGGCTAAGTCATTCAATAGTTTTAAGAACTCTGGGTATTTTTCTAAAAATTTCAATAAGAAGCAGGAGAATAAAATAATTTACGTTTTAAAAAAAAAATCACTGTTCCATGTAGATAGCAGATTATAAGGAACAAGACTGGAAATAGGTAGAACAATAAAGAGAGCATTCCTTACAAAACTGTCCAGGTAAAAGAGGGTATTGGCTAGGAGCATCGTAGTAATAGAGAAGATGGTGAGCAATGGTCCAATTCAAGACATATTCTGGGAATAATGCTGATAAGATTTGCTAATGAAATATATGAGGGTTGGTAGCTAGGGAAAGATAAAAAGTATAGAAAGTGGTACCATTAACGGAGATAGGGAAAAATGGAGAGGAAAAGATTAGGGAGGTGAGTAGGGACCATCAAAAGTTTTTAGACAGGTTATTTCTGCGCTATTTATTCGACATTTTAGATGTACAGTAGCAATCCAATATTCAAGTCTGGAGCTTAGTTAGGGGAAAGTGAAGTTAGGGATGGAGATTCAATTTGGGGAGTCATCAGCATACACATGGCCTTTAGACTGAATGAGATCACCCAGAAGAGTGAAGAAAGCTATTAAAAGGTTCTAAGAGAGTGGAGCTAATGCAAAAAGAAAGTGAAATGTTAAAGGCACTAAAGACAGTAAAGAGCAGTGCTGGGTTTGAACAAAGGCAGACTGACCACAGGATCTGACTCTACACTATCCTCAGAACAATATTTAATAACAGTAAAAATGTGAAAAAGCAGTTAAACATTGAAATCACTTCCAAGGTTTCCACTTGAAGAGTATAAAAGACGGTGATAAGTTTACCCAAAAGAATAGAGGCAAATATGGTGTTAAAAAAAAAAAAAAAAGTCCCATATTGTCTGTATTTAAAGAGGGTTTGGGGAAACAAAGTGCTTAAAGATCACAGAACAGGTCAAAGGAAAGTGAAGAAAACAAGTGAGCAACAGAAGCAGATCTGGGAATCCAACTGTGTATAAATTAATCTGAGAAAAGATCTTTCTAATAAGTCACAGAAAATTAAGAAAACTAGCAAAGCTAGATTTTGGCAGTCTGCCTTTTCCATTAAGTGTTCTTTAGAGAAAAAGCTTAAATAAATGATAAACAACAAAACCTTCATTTTAAAAGGCCATATATATATTTATAATTTTATATAGGAAAAAAGTGTTGACTTTTTTTTATGTTCCCTCCTTCATGTGTTCCTCTCACAAGCCTGGTCATGTACCTGAAGCTGCTGTTTCAGGTTAGCCAAATAACTCAGGATATCAGTCAAAGGTTCAGGCCCTGAGAGCTTTCCACTGAATTTAATACATTCAGAGTAGCCTTTTTACTCTTAAGTTTCTTCCTATTCAAGATGAACTGTGTTGAGAACCGCCCTGTCTTGACTGCCAAGAAACCCACAGTGCAACCGTACTCACACACCCACTCAAAAATCTGAGGCAAGAAAACAGGATAAGATTCTCTCTGTCATTTCTATAGCTGCTCAACTGATCAACAGCAAAAGTCCCTGATCTAAACACTCCAGCACATCAAAATGTTTCTACAATTCCCAATGATCCAGCATAAAAAGGAAGAAAAACCGAATGAAAAATGCATATTTAAACAGCCCAAATCCTAACTCTACATGGTATCTAATAAAAAGAATATCATAGTAGTTCTAAAGTAGTTTTCTTTACAATGAATCTTTAAACCAACAAAGTTCTTTTTTTTTTTTTATTGACTTTGTAATAATATTACATCAAAAATATATATGTGAGGTCCCATTCAACCCCACTCCCCCACCCCCCTCTCCCCCCCAAAACACTCGTTCCCATCATCATGACACATCCATTGGATTTGGTAAGTACATCTTTGGGCACCTCTGCACCTCATAGTCAATGGTCCACATCATGGCCCATACTCTCCTCCATTCCATCCAGTGGGCCCTGTGAGGATTTACAATGTCCGGTGATTGCCTCTGAAGCACCATCCAGGGCAGCTCCATGTCCCAAAGACACCTCCACCTCTCATCTCTTCCTGCCTTTCCCCATACCCATCGTCCACCATGTCCACTTTTCTCAATCCAATACCACCTCTTCTATGTGGACATTGGATTGGTTGTGTCCATTGCACCTCTATGTCAAGAGGAGGCTCAAATTCCACATGGATGCTGGATGCAATCCTCCCATTTTCAGTTGTAATCACTCTAGGCTCCATGGTGTGGTGATTGTCCTTCTTCAACTCCATCTTAGCTGAGTGCGGTAAGTCCAATAAATCAGATTGTAGGTGCTGGAGTCTGTTGAGGCTCAGGACCTGGCTATCACATTGTCAGTCCAGAGATTCAAATCCCCTAAATATATCTTAAATCCCAACGTTAACTGCACCTCCAGCACATTAGCATGAAAGTCTTATGAAGGGAGATCCCATCTGAGTCCAGATTCATCACACATAAACACCATTTCCAAAGAGGGGCCATCTGCCCTGGTAGTTAACCCCATCGGCCATGACCATAACTCCTATGGGTCTCTTTAGCCCTCAAAGGAACCAATATCTGGGGGTTGTATCTGCTTTATCTGTCTCTCTGACTCTGCTCAGTTGTGCATGAGGACAATCCTTCTGCCAGCCTCCAGACTCTTTTTTAGAAACTCGTAGCCATATAAACTCATTTCTCCTTTCCATTTCCCCCTTACTTTAGGTCAAACAGCATTTTAAAGTCATGTTATTTTATGTAGACATGGATATTCTGCTGATCCGCATTGAACCTTCCATATAAGGTCCTTTTCCAGTTGCATCATCAGTTAGTATTTGATAGTGGTCCCTCGTTGCCAGGGAGGCTCGTCCCCGGGTGTCATGTCCCACGCTGGAGGGAAGGCATTGCATTTACATGCTGAGTTTGGCTTCGAGACTGGCCACATTTGAGTAACATGAAGGCTGACAGGAGGAAATTCCCAGGCACAATGTTGCTCTAGGCCTTGTTCTTATTTTAGGTTTATCAGCTCACAAGCATAGTCATTAGCATCAGGGGCTCACTGTTGAACCCTCACTCCCTCCAGGTCCCCGCCGCTGTACCTGGGAGACTGTCGCTGCTCCCCTAGGGACCGCGACAGAGCACCACTGGCCAGGAACCCAGTACCCCCCCTGCTGTGGTTTTTAACTGTTGCCACTATGAGTATATCCAATCATTACGATGCCCCCTGGATATATGTTCTGTACAGCTCCCTGTCAGCCATATATCACCTGTCATTGGTATCCCATACCAGTATCCCTCCATTGCCATTGTTGAGACACTCTGTGGTCCAGAGCTCCCCGAAATTTGAAGCCCAATATAATGTCATGGTCCCTTACTAGGGAATGGCATATAGCGATGGGTTTAAAGGATAGATAAAGAACTTGGATAAAGTTAGATAAAGAACTTAGATAAAGAATGTTGACTTGAAAAAATTCCACATCCTATCCTTTTTTTTTTTTTCCCCCCCCTAATTATTCAGCATTTCTTCACAGGAGTCCTAGACCACAGCAATGCATATATATAATATACAGCACTCCCATACATCCACCACAAAACCTTTTTCCTTCCACAGCGATACTCTTACACCCTATTCACATCATATTTACTTAAGGTGATGTACAGAGTCTGAGATATTAGCTTTCTAACAAGGTAATATCTGTGCTTACATTATGGTGCATACTTTAGGATACACAGTTCTTTACATTTTTAGTTATCCTATGTTTTACATTATGGTTTACATTATCAGTCTGTCATCTCCTATATGTTATGGTGTAATATTACATGTTTTATATCCATCCTTGTGTACTCTCAAAAAACTCCTCTCTTGCCCCCCTTTTACTTTGGTTCCACACATTTAACGTCCATTTTCCCTTCCACCTTGGTGCCCACAGTGACAGCCAACCTCCGTTTCCTGAGGAGCCACTTCCAGAAATAGATGGAATAGTGTTCGGGGCCTAACTTGCTCAACTGCCCCAATGCCCTGGGAGCCACCCTTTCTCTCGAGGGATACAGTTCCCTCTATTAAAACCAACAAAATTCTAACATACAACATGCAGTTTACTTCAAGGGGAGGTTCACGCCTCCTTGTGTACAAAATGTACAGGGTGATTTATGAACATATAGCAATGTCAGGGGAGTATATCCTGAGGAATCAAAGATACAGCTGACATATAAAGATTAATAACTTAATCTGCATTTACATGTGCTGTATGGCTCCTTTGGTGATGCCTAATAAATACTTAATCCTCTTCTCATGACCAAAACCTGTATTTTATACTTGCTTTCTCTGCTTCAAAAACACTAGTTGTCCTTTAGTTCTTAGAACAGGTCAGATCCTGTCCTTCCTCAGGGCTTTTTCTTCTTCAGAGTCCCTTTTTCCATCCCCCTCCCTTACCTTTTCTGATTTAATTTACTACTCCTTCATATGAAAGCTAAAACTTTAATTCCTCAGGTTAGCCTCCCCTGATGCTCTTACGATCATAAATCACCCTGTAATTTTCATGCATAGTTTTTAACTGATTATAATTATTTATTTGTATGATTAGCTTCTTGCTCATTACTCTATCCCTAGCACTTGATACACAAACATGCTCAACAAATTATTTGATGGATATGCTGAATAAATGAAATAGAACATGTTTATAATTGACAAATATTATGAAAATCTTTTTTCCATTTTAGTAAGCAGACCCAAATAAACAAAGTAAGAGCTCTGTCTGTAAAAGAAATTCTTGATGTTAAGGAAGTTAGTTATTTAAGAATTATCTGGTTTCTTTTTACCTGCCTCTCATCACCTTTTCACACGTGCTGTTACTAAAGAGCAGTTCCACCGGAGGGCAGGCAGAGAAGGATTTGGTATTCTTTTTTAAAAATATATTTCCCCATCTGCAAAGCTACAGAAATATAAATTTGATATTGTAACATATTTTTTTCTAGTAGAAATTGTGGCCAACTCTATAGGTTGGTGTCTTAGATTAATTTTTGGCAATTTATTCCAAGACAATAGGAAGAACTTTGGAATGGCAGGAGACCTGATTCTAGCTCCTCCCAGTTGTACCAATAATTCACTGAGCTATCTTAGCCAGGTTATGTAACTGTGACTCAGTTTCTCAACACACAAAGTAATGAAATTGGGCTAGGATAATTTTTTAAATCTCTTCAAATTCTGTTTCTATAATTCCATTATAAGAAATAGGAGGTTGGTGTTTAAAACATTGCTAACTGAACCATTAACCCATGACAGTAGATTACAGAAAATCTGAGCAGTGAACAGTGACTTTAAAGAACTTTAAGGAGAATTTACAAACCTTATTTCAAATCATCACAATAATCTTTCGAAGTAGGTATTTTTATCATCATTATGAAACTGAAAGTGTATGAAGGCTAAATTCTTAATTAAGTTTAACAGATTAATAAATGCCAGATTCAGACCAAGTCTGTTTCTAGAGTCATTCTCACTGTGCAAAAAGATTGCCTCTTAATAATCAGATCAGGGGCCACAGAAAGACAATTTATGCCCTAGTTATACTTGCAGCTTTCTGAATGTACCATATTCCACCATGTCCCTTCTTTAGCCTGGAATGGCTTTCCTGTCATCTTCCTTCTTTGCCAAGCTTGCTCTTCCTCAGCCACCAACACTCAAATGACAAGCTCCTTCTTCCATGAAGTTTTTGCTATCCAACAACTTTCAGTTATAGTTGGCTCCTTTTTGAGCTCCTTGATCACCTGTACACATAACTGCCACTGGACATATCACATGCCATAATGTAATTGTTCATGTCCATCTCATTCTTGAGGTGATGAGTTCGTAGAGATCAGGAACTTCTTCTATTAGCTAGCACAGTAGGCAACATACAGCCCTCAATAAATGATGAATAAAGAGCAAATAGATTTTTAATATGACAATGCCTGCCACACTTATTTGATATAGGGCTTTACATTTTACTATATGCTTTCACATACATTCTTATTAAATTCCTCCATAACCACCTTTGAGAGGTAGCTGTTATACATTCTATACAGACAACCTTAGCCAAGAGAGGCTAAGAGATCACACAGGGCCAGTTACTGAGAATTTAATTTAAATTCCAATATTCTAATTCCAAGTCCACTGCAAATATAGGTGGTTCCTCATTTTCAACAATCTTCACTGTTTTATGCTAAAATCTGAAATATATTTTCCTTAGAAACAAACCTTCCAGACATATAGTACTGATGGTATTATAAGAAGTAAACAACATGTATGAGCAATCTGCTATTAATGAACTCAGGTTTCTACTTGAAACGTCTAGTATACAATGAGGCCTACTGAAGGCCTAGTGGTAGTGAAAGAAATGTGCAATGGAGCCCTGTCCATTCTCACCATGGAAAAGGGGTTCTAGTAGCTTAGAGGGCAAGATTTCAAAGATCCAGGCGATTCAGAGCTGGAACAGGACTCTGGAGCAAAGGGGACAGGGTTGAAAGAGGTAATAGGATGGTGAATAAAACCAAAAACTTCAGGAGATCAGAGGGTATGGGAATATAATAAGGGTGGGAACACAGGTTTGTAGATTTTCACAAGATGAAGCATTTTTCTATCACCCCTCGCCCATTTTGCTTTAAACAGTGCAATTTCTGTAACAGGGAATGAGGTTCATTTTTCTACACCAAAAGTTTCCCTTTCTTCCCCTTTCTAACTTCTACAGTCAGTCCCACCACCATACCTATTTTAGACCAGCACTTAAAAGAGATGAAAAATGGTAATTGGGTCTGGGGGGGGGAGAGAGTAGTTTCTGTAGAAACAGGGAGAATTAAGAGAGAAAGGACCAAAAAGAGTTAGCAACAGAGAGGTAAAGGAACTGGTCTTTCTGAGGCCACCCAGCTGACATAGCCTTCTAAAGAGACATATGAGTCAAACATAGGTACAACCTCAGTTGTACAAACTAGAAGAAGCACCCCAGCTGAAAGTGATCTCTAGAATACTTACTAATTCTACCATCATATGTGCTGTTTCATTTTATCTGCTTTCATCTTATATTTCTGCTACATTGGGAGCACCTATTAGACAAGAACTATCTATTTATCCCTTAAGAACCTTAGCAGGGAACACAGCACAAAGGTGGCATTTAAGTGTCAGCTGAATACATAAATAATGTTTTTCTTCCTTAAAGACAAAAATCAGTGTCGACTTGCTCTCCCATAGTTGTATGAAAGCATCAAAGACAAACAATACTGGTTTTAGGATATCTCATTTCACAGCAGCACTGAAGAATTCTGGGCTCCAAAACAGGATCTCATAACCTATAACTTAATGGAAGATAGAAGGTGCCAATTTATTGCTGTGTGCAAGACAGCAGGATGAGACAAGAATCTGCATGATTCCAATCCAGTCCCCCATGTTAAGAAAACCTGATATATAGACAAATCAGTGTAGAAAAGACAAATTTTAAAACAATGGTATATGTATTTACTTGTTCCTTTCATCAATTAAAGGCAATCTTATAAAACCCAATGTACCCAGTGCACTCAGCCATATACTTGTATTAAATTACAGGCCTAAAAATACAAAACAGCTTAGTGAGGTACCACCATATAAGTTTCCAGCTGTTATATTTAATAGAAGTACATACTGTCCTAAAAACCTTTAAAGACTTCACAAATTGAAATCACCTAAATACTGTGGGAAAAATCTAATTTCTAATTATAAAATATTTGTGTGCTTGTAGACATGTTAACAGTAGTAGCTTATGCTTTTATGAGCACTTAGCAATTTCTAGTGACTGTGCTAAATGCTTTACATGAATTATCTCAGGAAATCCTCACACAACCCTATGAAGCAGGTTATCAGAAGTGACATATTATCCTTGGTTTACAGAACAGGAAGCTGAGACTCAGGAAATTTAAATAACTGAAACACTCCCAAGCAGCAAGTAAGTAGTGTAATTCTAAACCACATCTGCTAACTCAAAAGCTCTAACCCTCAACTAATTATATTCCTCCACCTCCACTCTGCATTCTGAGGAAATTTCAAAACCTAGCCAGATTTACCATTAGCTGTGCTGGACCTTGTCTATAACAGACACATATTACATGTATTCTGCATTTCACTTTTTAATGCCTTTCCTACTGCTTTCTAAAAACTTTGTAATTCTAAATGTATCTTAAAAACACATTTGTAATGTTTTTCGTAATGTTAAGGAAGCAAGTGGCATAACAATGTTTTTGGAAAATTATTGTATTTTAGAAATAAGCAACTTCTGATCTTATAACATAGCTGAAGAGTTAAATACATACTCACTACTTTATATTAAAACATGAAAACATATTTATAAATACCAAAAGGTTTGGTAAAGGGACCAGGGAGGAGGAGAAGAATAAACATTGTTAAACCAAAGTACCGTATTTAAAGTTGGTCATATAGAATGGTTATAGAAAGAAGTTCTGTATTTTTAAGCAACTCTGATATATAAGCTAAGCTAAAATCCTTATTAGCAGTTCAAAAAATGTTTGAATTATTGGCATGTTTACATGAAGTACTGTATTTGAAAACAACATAGGTATACAATAATATTCACAACTTTTAAATTCAATTTCGCCTGTGAATTTTAAATTATAAAAGCCTCAGCAGCTCTCTTTATACTGACAGAGAGGTGATAGCATAACTTATCACAGGAAGATGCAATTAATCTAAGATTCAATACAGCAAGGCTTTGATAATAGCAACTTTAAATTTATGTAAACTTGGAAGAAAACTTAAAAATCTAAAGGCTGCAGAAGTTTGAGGTCTTGCATATTTCATCTTAACTCAATTCATTTTCTAGACTTTGTAGTGTCACTTCTGAGAGTGACTTTAGATGATTATCAGCTGCTCAGCCCAATCAAGACAGGCTTATCTTTAGAACAGTGCCAGAATGTGAGCTTCTCGTTTGTACGTTGGTCAGCGGGGCATGCCTTTGTAACAGGGACTAAATTCCTGCAACATGCTATATTTGGACACCTAAATGCCCCACCCACTGACTTGAGAAGTTCATCCATTAGTAGCTAGAGGGATAGAGTATACTTTCTCTAATGTTCTTTACCCTTTAATATTCAAGAAGTACATGGAATTTTTAGGTGCACAAAATAAATGCTGGTAAATGTCTGAACATTCAAAACTCTTTTCAACAATGGCACAAGGATACTAAGAGAAACTTTTTTACCTTTTCTATGGTAAAGGGCAATCTTATCATTTAAACAGCGTTTATTACCAACACCTTATCCTGTGAAGATAGTGGAAGATAACAAAGACATCTTGAAAAGAGAAAGTGGAGAAATATTGAGTCTCAAAATCCTATGACTTTTCTTAAGATTAACGAACAAAATGTATGTAGAAACGGCTCTTATGAATGGTAAAAATGCTCTATAAATGTACTATAGTACAGTATATGAGCCGAAATTTTTGTTAATTAAGGGAAATTCAAGGAATTTATTTCCTTCATAAATAATTCAACAAAACCAGGGGACTCAATGGCCACAACTGAACTAGATATTCAATCAAGTTTCCCTAAATACCTCATTATGGGTGTCACTGAAGAAAGTAACTTAGGAACAAAAGAGCTGAATTTCTGTTTTTTGTTTTTGTTTCTCCATTTCACGTTCAGTTTTGGGGTTTTTTTGTAACACTGAAGTGAGAATAAAAAAATTATTCCACACCAAATGAAGCCATGTTCTTTAAAGGCAGGCAATGTTTTTCATTCATTTCTATATTCCAACATCTTATAACAATGCCAAAAATGTAACAGGTGCTAAACAAACATGGAATGGCAGGTAGCAGGAAAAGTAGTCGAATAAATGAATGGATGACAAAATGATTCTGTTATCCAAGGCTGTCAGGAACATGCATACCCCCTTCACACGCTCCTTATAGGGGCATTTCTGATAAAGCAACAAACATTTTTCAAAAATGTAATTAACTACACTTCATAAAAGAGAAAATATTACTTCCAAAGAATATGTTTAGGAAAATAATAATTCTACTTCTTTGTAAATTCTACATTACAAACATTTACGTTAATTTTCTACTAAAATTCTCAAAATTGCTCCTTTTCTTTTTCTTAGAATTTGAAAGCTTCTTCTCAAGATGTTCTGTATAGGCAACTTGGGATTCATTCATTCAGCAAATATTTACCAAGTGTACAGTAATTACTACTGGGCATTGGATAAAATAAGTGTGAACACCAGAGACAAGAAATTTATTACAGGGAAACGGACTTGGCCCAGTGGTTAGGGCGTCCGTCTACCAAATGGGAGGTCAGAGGTTCAAACCCCGGGCCTCCCTGACCCGTGTGGAGCTGGCCCACGCGCAGTGCTGATGCGCGCAAGGTGTGCCGTGCCACACAGGGGTGTCCCCCGTGTAGGGAAGCCCCACTCGCAAGGAGTGCACCCCGTAAGGAGAGCCGCCTAGCGCAAAAGGAAGTGCAGCCTGCCCAGGAATGGCACCGCCCACACTTCCTGTGCTGCTGACGACAACAGAAGCGGACAAAGAAACAAGACGGCAGCAAATAGACACAGAGAACAGACAACCGGGGGAGGAGGGGAAATTAAATAAATAAATAAATCTTTAAAAAAAAAAAAAAGAAATTTATTACAAAGACTAGCAGAAAGATCAATATACTAAGAAAATGCACCCAATTTGGAAGGAGTTCAAGATAAAATGAGGACAAAAACCCAATTAACAAAGATTTTCTTTCTAAAAAGTAGTTAAGGCCAGTTAAAAATTGACCTTTCACTGCTTTTGATTACAATCTTCAGGTAAGAAGAATCGTTACATTCAAAACTTGGTTTCTTATGAATAGAAAAGCTCACCAATTACAATGACAGAAGCATTTCAGGGTAGTTTTACTCAGGAAATGGTTTAATGCTAACTATGTATAGCTTTTTTCTAGTACAGTTAGCTGTTAAAAATCTAACAGTTAACAAATACTATTAGCTTCATTTATTTGGTTTGGGGGATTGAATCAGGTCTCCCACAAAAGGCATGTTCAGGTTCCAGCCCTTGGTCCTGTGAGTGTAAACCCAATTGTAAACAGGACTTTTAAAGACGTTATTAGGTATGACCAAACCAAATGAGATTAGGCCTTAATCCAATATGGCTGACATCTGAATAAGGAAAGGAAATTGGACACAAAAAGGAGAAGTTATAGGAAGCAACCAAAAGCTGGAAGTCAACAGGACCCAACAGAGAATGGAGAAGATGCCCTAATGTGCACCCTTGCCATATAATGGAAAAGCCAAGAAACCCTAAAGATTGCTGGCCAGTCTGAAGATACTGACCTCAAAAGGAAGCATGCCTTCTAGCCTCTGAAACCATGAGCCAATAAATTCCTGCTGTTAAGCCAACCCACTGTATGATATTTGTTTTAGCAGCTAGGAGATTAAAATCTTTGGTATATAGCATTTTCCAAAGGAGGTTTCATTTGGAATATAAAGTAGTTGTGGTACAGTTAATGTTAATGCAAAACCAGCTTTTAGGACTAATTATTTTGTAAGTAATCACACAGTGGATAAAACATAAAATATTTAAATAGCCTCTCTCCCCATTCACAGGGAACCTTTGGCAATAACTAAAGAATTATGTGAGGATGGAAAAAGTATGAATGTGCTTCAGTAATAAAAATAAATTCACAAAGATGGACTCATTAATATAAATCCACTGGGTAGTTCTCACTCAGATTTTTCTCCAGTTTTTTCCAACTCTCAGATTCATTTCAAAACCTTTTAATTACCCAGGAGCAGCTGGATACTATATGAGGACGGAAGACAGGCTAGCGGTGTACATGGTTTGCGTGAGGTAAACACTGTGGTGGCAGCCCTGCAAAGACAGGCCCAATGGAGAAGGCTCCTAAGTGAAGTGGCAACCCACCCAATGGGGTTAGGAGACTGGCTACATTAAGAGCAACTGAGCAAAGGTGTAAATATACCAAAGATAACAGAAGCCAGGTTTTTCACTGTCAATGAAGAGAGGTACAAATAGGGAAGGGGTTAAGCTAGAATTAACCCTGTAGTGCTGGACTGAAATTGCAGCAATCAGCGTGAACTCATGGTTTTTAATACATATAAGAAAAAAATATAGATATGTGTGTGAATGTTTCTTAACTCTGTTCACAGAGAAGGCACATGACCAATATTCCAGGAACCTAGATCCTAGGTTCAAAAACCCACTCTCCACTAAAAGTAACTGGGACTCCTTGAAGAAATGGTAGTTTCCAGGGCAGGGGGTAAGAAAAAAACTATATTAGTCTGTAACATCATTTTTTTTTTTTTTGCCAGACAATAAGGATGTACTCAATGGTGGAGACATATAAAAGGACACAACAGACAGTGTGAGATGTCCCATTGGCCAAATTTGGGACATTTTGAAATTATTTTCTAACCCACTGAATTAAAAAGGAATCCAGGAGTTCACACTGATATAAAATAGGAATCAGTGGTGTTCACGCTGATATAAATCTATATCAGTTCACACTGATACAGATTTTGAGATTCAATATTTCTTCAATTTATATTTTTAATGTATGTCTTTGTTATTATCTCCCACCATCTTAACAGGACAAGGTGTTGATAACAGACTGTTTAAATCTCTTCTTTCCTGTAGAATGCCAACTAATAAGTATTATAGAAAGAATGATGGAATTAGAAAAGCTACCATTTGGAAACCACCAAAGTAATAATTATTTCAGGCAAGAAACAAATATGGATGCAAAACCTGTAGTGAAAGTTACATGAGGAATGTGATTTTACACGTCTCAAAGTATGTCTCCACAAAATACTTGTTAATCACAGAAGGGGGAAAGTAACTTTACAGTTACAAAAACCAAGCAGACACTATCTTAAACCAAGTGATCAAAGTTAACACTGCCAGTAGAAGGACAAACTGACACTGCGTGCCACCCAAAAAGATGTAATATAAAGGATACAACATCGTTTCTGCTACATTCTGGCCCAAAATGCACAACCTGGGTCTCATCATCTGGAAACATCAAAGAAACCCTCATTTAGATATATTCTACAAAATGTCTGACATTTTTAAAGATCACAGACCATAGTCATAAAATTCCAGGATATATTAAAGAACTGTTTGGGATTTAAAGACTACAGAGACAGGACAACTGCGTACAATGCATGATCCTGGATTCTTGGGCCATAAAGGCCATTAATAATACAAACAGTGAAATTAGAACGGAGATCTCTGGACAAAGTGTATATGGGAGTTTTTTGTTCTGGTCTTGCAGCTTTCCCCTAAATTTGAAATTGCTTTCAATTAAGAAGTTAAATTTTCAGAACAATTCCCAGGACTTGGGAATTCTCCTGAATGACACTGCTTCAACCGATACAGGCCATTATATATCTTGCCATCACCTACAAAACTGGGCAGGAGAGAGTGTAAACTACAATGTAAACTATAATCCATGCTTAGTGGCAATGCTCCAAAATGTGTTCATCAATTCTAACAAATGTACCACACTAATGAAGGATGTTGTTAATATGGGAAAATGTGGGAGGTTTAGGGAGTGGGGCATAGGGAAGCTCCCCTTTATTTTTAATGTAATATTTATGTAATCTAAGTATCTTTTTAAAAATACATTAATATTTTTTTAAAAAAAGAAAAATGCTGAACAATCTGAAAAAAAAAAGTTAAAATAAAAAAAAAATTTTCTGATTCTCCTTCAATTAATGTAGGTAGAAAGTTCCATTAATTTCCACCTTCTCTACAGCTTTGTTGCTTCTGATTTTCTTCAAAAAAGTATGATAATCTTTTAGCAATATGAACAATGACGACAGCAAATACTAGGCCCTTAATAGCTACCAAGTACTGTTCTAAACTCTTTACACTCATTAACTCATTTAATCATCAACACAACCCTCTGAGATGGCTACTGTTATTATCTACATTACACAGGTGGGGAAAGTCAGGGACAGAGAGATGAAGTTATTTGCCCAAGGTCGCAAATCTGGTAGATATTACACAGAGACTTCAATCCAGGCAGGCAGGCTCCATGCTCTTATTTACCCTGGTATACTGCTCTTAGGATAACCACACCTTAAGGATTTCTCTAGGTATCAGTGTTTAAAGAATGTGATGCATCAACGGTAACAAAGCCTCAGAATTCACAATTAATGTCTTCAGTATTAATTAAGTACTAGGTTGAAAAGATGTAACATCCTAAATGTACAATATTGGAACACTTCTAGAATGGATTTGCATTGTTCAGCTAGCATATAAGTACTAACAAATCACTGTAAAAATATCACTGATACCTTTTAAAAACTATACTTTAAAAGAGAACTTATTATTGTCTTAGCTTTGGTTGATTAGGGAATAACTAGAAATTTTAGTAGTCTTTTTAGGAACATGGTCACTACATTGATTTAAATTACTAAAACATTTATACTTTATAATTTCTTAAATTTCGCAGGCTGGAGTTGAAAAAAAGTCTCCTCTCAACCTATTTTATGCTATTTTTGCCTTTTCCAATTGCATATTCAATAATTCCCAGTTCTATTCCCATTGTTTCTTTGCTCTCTTGCAACTGACTTGTTTCCCAAATCTCGACATGCTCTCCTGCTGTTTTAATTTTTATGTCCCAGCTGAAGGGGAAGAAGTAATTCTACTGACTCTGGTAAAATAGTGTTGGAGACAAACCAACAAATCATTACCAAATAATTAAATTCAGAGTCCTTCTTAAATTATAAACTGTCCTCTCTTACATTTAATTATTCTAACATAATCAAAATACTTTGTCTAGAAAGTAAAAATTATTTATTAATATTTTAACAGAAGTGTCAACAAACCAAAAATGATACAAGTGGTCTCTAAACCCTGCCTAACCAGCTTACTTGCAAAATAAACAAATTCTTATATTGTAGAAGACAAATAAAAAGCATATTTAGTTTACATATCCCTTCAGTCTACACAAAATGCTACTGATACAAATACTATACCGATATGGTACATCAGAGAATTCTGATATTTGCTTTTTATTAATGTAAAGAATGTAAAAATTATTCACAATGACACCAAATTAATTTTTGAAAAAATAGTACCACAATCTTTCATTAGCAAATATAGAAAATTAAGTCAACAATCTAAACTACAAAAATACCATTTCTTAGAGTCACATAAAGTATTTTTTTTCCTAGATTTGATAACATCAAGATATTCACCTAGAGCTATTTATAATTTAATAAAACTTTTTATAATTTCATAAAGGCATACCCTCCTAGACAATTCTCTGGATGGCTTTAAAAACTTTAATATACTTATTGGTTCTCTAAAAAAGAATTTTTTTTTTCCAGGAACAGGGAGCTGAGGATTGAACCTGGGACTACATATGTGCGAAGCTGGCACTCAACCACTGGGCCACATCAGCTTCCCTGAGTTGGCTATTTCATTTGTTTTGCTTGTTTGTTTTTGTTTTTTTTAAGGAGGCACTGAAAACTGAACCCAGGACTTCCCAAGTGAGAAGCAGGAGCTCAACCTCCTGATCAAAACAGCTTTCTATAATGTTATATTTATTCCTTTTTCCTCATTTGGTAAAAATTTGCAAATGACAAGAACTCTAAGCACCATGAAAAAAAAGCACTGCAAAAACCTCCCACATTCCTATGCTTAACTGTCAAGTATAACAGTAGTTTGGAACTAAAAATTAGTATCCTTGCATATTACTAAAGTGTGATAAATACTATTGTGATGTCTAGGTCACGTTGCCAAGAATTTACAGGTATTTGGAGGGTATTTTTCTTTCAAGATTTCCAAACTACTGTAGAATGAAGAATGCCTAGGTTTTACTGCCTCAACTTTCATTTTTCTGCTCTGCCAATGATGCTTTTAAAAGTATCTATACTTCATCTTGCACAATATAGACATGCCTGGTGATCCTAGGTATAATCTCAGCCCCAGTTTCACTCTGTCAAAGTAAAAAGTGCTATGCAGTAGTGGAAGTCTGTAAAAGCCATGCAGATTTTGGAAAGGGGAAAGAAGTCACAAAAATTTCTGATATAGTTTCCAGTGATGAGAATTATATTAGCTCATTTCATTAAAATACCAAAATGGGATTTAGTAAAACAGGTATTAGAATGCCAGTGTCACAGACACACCAGGTTGTTCTGAAGGAGCTCTTCTCGAAGTCCTGCCCTCCCTTGTTGATCAATCTATAGTATTTGTCTGCTAAATACCCCTTCTCTGCCTTCTTCTGAGATTAGACTCCTGATCAAGGGGAGGTTGGTGGGTGGGATGAGTAACCATAGCATCCCATTCTGAGATTAGACTCCTGATCAAGGGGAGGTTGGTGGGTGGGATGAGTAACCATAGCATCCCATTCTGGAGGTCACAGCGATTGGTCTAGGTTTGGTCACATGACCTAAGCAAGTTACTTACTGTAATTTTCCTAACTGGAGTAAGCAGGGAGGACGCCTGTTCCTCTTTGGTCATGATCCTGGGAAAACTTTAAGCCTATACTGGCCAAAAGCCACAGACCTGGCCTCTAGGAAAAGCAGTAGGAGAAAATAAAAATCAATATCCAGAAAGAAAAGAGAGAAAAACAGGGAGCCAAGGTGGATTAAGCCCCTGAATACACACCTGCACTTCCCCATTAAATGAGGATACTTTTTAAATTAAGGTAGTTTGAGTTTCTCTTATATCAAATATTTCTCAACTAGGTCACTCCTTTAATATATAAACATGTAAAATCTCACATCATAAAAAGAGGAAAGCGGGAAAGCAAATTTGGCTCCACTGATAGAGCATCCGCCTACCATATGGGAGGTCCAGGGTTCAAACCCAGGGCCTTCTGACCCATGTGGCGAGCTGGCCCATGCACAGTGCTGATGCGCGCAAGGAGTGCCGTGCCACACAGGGGTGTCCCCCACGTAGGGGAACCCCACACGCAAGGAGTGCGCCCCTCAAGGAGAGCCACCCCGCACAAAATAAAAAGCGCAGCCTGCCCAGGACTGGCGCTGCACACACGGGAGAGTCAATGCAGCAAGATGATGCAACAAAATGAGACACAGATTCCTAGTGCTGCTGACAAGAATGCAAGTGGACACAGAACACACAGTGAATGGACACAGCAGCACACAATGGGGGGGGGGGGAGAGAAATAAAAAATAAATCCTTTAAAAAATAAATAAAAAGTGAAAAGCTTCCTTCCTTCCTAACTACTTGCAGGTATCAGTCCCCTTCCCCACTCCTCCTTTCAAAAGTCAGTGTTACTTCCTCACTTCACTTCCTCTTTAATCCATTCCAATCAGACTTTTACCTCTATGACTACAGTGAAATTACTTTCATCAAAATCACCAAAACCAAACATTATCTTCCCTAGGCTTCCGGGCCCTCACACTCTACTGGTTCTCCTCCTACCTCACTGGTCATTCCTTCTCAGTGTTCTTTCCGGGTTCCTCTTCTGCTTCTTGCCCTTACAGCACTCAAAGCTCTCTGCCTTTTATCCTCATGATCTCAACTAATGTTTTCAACTTTTTCCCCCCTCATTTTGCTCCCCTAATGAGCTTTTTCAGACTTTTCCGCCTTAATCATTCCCATCTCCAAGAAATTTTAATACCACAGGTACACTATGTATCTACAAGGGCACTGTAGAGCCCTTGGGAGCTAGTGCAATGTCTAAGTTTTCTGCCTCCCCCCAAACCAATTTTCATCCCTTGGTGGGAGATATCACCCCCATTAAGAATGCACAATCTTGGGAAGTGGGTGTGGCTCAAGCAATTGAGCTCCCGTTTACCATATGGAGGACCCGAGTTTGATTCCTGGGTCCTCCTGATAAAAAAAGAAAAAAGAATGCACAATCTAAACTTACTTCCTCAATTTTAACATCATCTCTCCAATGATGATTCACAAATTGTGACCTCTGCCCTGACTCCAGAATTGTTTATCCAACTCTTTCCCCACATGGCTTCTAACAAACATCTCAAACTTAACATAACCAAAAGTAAACTTTGACTCTCTGCTTCTACCTGCTGGCCCCCTTCCCCTCCTCAAAGTTTTCTCCATATCAGTAAAGGGCACAAATTGCCACTCTGCTGTTCGGTCCCAAAACTTAGAGGTCATTTTTATTCCTTAAGTCCTGTCATCACCCTGCCCAATCCCCTGAATCTGATCCACCGGCAAATTATGTAAACTATTCCTTCATTAAATATTATGAATCAGACCCACCTATCACCCTCCTAACCCAGGTCATCGCCATCTCTCACAAGTTCACTCCAAGAGTTTCAACAGGTCTTCCATTTCTACTCTACCACCCGCCCCCCCCCAAGTCTAATATTTACACAGTGACCATAATAATCTTTCCAACATAAAAATCACACCTCTATATTTACATTACACTTATAATAAACCCCCAAATCCTTACCACGTCCTTCAAGGTCTTATGATATCTGGCCCCTGTCCACATCCCTGACTTTGTGTCTTCTATCCTCCCATTCCTTCTTACAGTTTCCTGAACAAAGTCCTTCCAGCCTCAGGGCTTAATCTTGTTGATCCCTAAATCTGGAACATACTTCACCTAGATCTTACAGGGCTCACTCACTGTCATCACTCTAGTCTAAAACCAAGTATCACTTTTTTGGGGAGTTCTTCCTTAACTCTGTTATTTAAATAGTCCTTGCCCCTACCTGATGACTGACTATCCTGTTACCCTGCTTTATTTTTATCACATCATTTATCTATACCAGCAGCTGTGTGAATGGGTATGTATCTACAAGCACACATGCAAACTTGTTCATTAGCTGTCTCCCTAAAAGAACAAAAGCTCCATGAGGGCATGAAATCTATTTAAATCTATTTTATTCAGTGCTCTATCCCCAAACTCTAGTGCCTATCTCACAGAAAGTCCTACCTAAATTTTTGACGATTTAATGCATGGAACAAGTGAATGTGATTTCTGGCAAATCTGATGGAGTATCAGATTTGATAATGATTAGAATACCTCCCAACAAACTTTCCTTTACTTGAGATAATTTGAGTCTCTCTTTTTATCCTTTACCATTAAAAAGAGACTAAAACAGACTTATTACTCAAATTTTAAAGCAAAGCTCTATCATAAAAATTTTTAAAAAAGACACAGTATTCTATGGTTTCAAGCCAATTAGCAAAGCATGTGGAACAGTCAGTAATGCAAAGGAATTTCTTAAGCATTTAGTTTTGTAATAAATACAGCCTCCAATGTTTAACAGAGTGCAGGTTCTATTAGAAACTACAGTGACTACTTTCAGGGGCATTCTTTAAAAGCACTCAAAAGAACCTTGACACAGCTCTAAAACACATACTCACTAAATTAAAACTTAACCTTCTCTCTTTCAAAGCTTCTAATTATACATATAAGAGAATGCAATCTAATGTCATGATCAGATTCATGCAATTGAGCATGCTCATTAAAAACAGATGAGGAAAATTTAGACAATTACCAAAGCAGATCAATCTTCAACTATCTCACACTGCAATCTGGAATATGCTTACCTTGGCTAAGGTCACAGGCTCTGGATCAGTGGGTATGCAGCTAGTACTCAGAAACCTATTATTATTCATTGTAGTAGAGCTGTAGCACTATCATTAAAATCCTGCCACAGAATATTTGGTACTGGTCAAAACATGGAAAATAATGATGTTAGCGTTCTACAGGCTTACAATATATAATTCAGAAACAAACCAAACAAATGCATAGGTAAACTAAAAGGTATGGAATTTCTCCAGCCTCCCCTCTCTAACTGCTCACCCCTCTGCCTTTTCCCCTTTGTCCACCCCACCTCCATCCCTTTCCATAAAGTTCAAGACATTGTTTAACAGGTATTATCATTCAAATGCTTCATAGGAAATTAATTCTAAGGAGGATCTGAAATGGTTGGCATGCTTTAAGTCAGTGCCATCCAGCAATGGAAAATCATTCTACCAATAAGTTCTTTGTTGTTCTTCACTTAAATTCATTTTTATTAGCCTAATGAAGTCTTCTCAATCCATAAACCAACACAAATTATCCAGGAAAAAATGAGATGCTGGCATTAGATGGAAAGATGTAATAAGGGCAACCCGAAAGGTGTTCAAAAAGTACTTGCTGAATTGAATTTTTTAAAAAATCAGTCAGAGTCCTCTTTTCTTTTGAGCATATCAGATGCACCAGTTCTACAGAAAACCCTTTACTAGATCATATTACCCATTTGTAACTATCACTTAATTTCCCTCCATTTTCTTGCCTATGCCTTAAGTCTTTTTAATGTAACTCAATTTCCCATACCAATTTTAAAATTGGTTTCCTGAAGGTTAATACTGATTTTTTGTTGTGAAATCATATAATATGTTCCTTATATCAAATTACTAGCCACTTTTCATCTCTTCTCTCAATCCCCCACCAATAAAGAGAGAGGGAAAATGTAAAGAAATGGCTTACAAAAATTCATTTAACATAAAGAGAATAATAAATGAAAAATGTCAATGGACCAGGGAAATGAAATTAAGCTGGGTTAAGACCATGTCAAAACATACATGAGATCCTAAATAACAGCTACAAAAGGAGGGCAAAGAAAGCAAATCATAGGAGTCACAATTTAAGCATAAAACATCTGCTTAGGAACACATCTTATTAACAAGCCTTTAAAAAAAAATTCTTCATGAGGGCTCTTGGCAGATACTTTGCAATGGGATAGACTATGCCCTCAATTACATAACCATCCATCCCTTCCTGAAAACACTCTTCTCTCTCTAAGACTTGAAAATGTACCTTCCTGATTCTCCACCCATGTTTCTGATGAACATTGCTTATGTCATCAGGTAATCCTTTTCCTTTCCTTAATGCCAGCAGTGCCCAAGGGGCTATTCTCTTTCCCTTTCCTTCTCTTTCGTGAACTCTCAATTCATGAGACTTTAAATATCACACCTTTATGTGGATGAATCCCAAATCTATATTGTTAATTTTGTTTTAGAATACAGCCCTTAAGAAGCCATAAACAACCATTGATAAACACCTATTGTACATTATTTTCTTTTAGTCAATTACATGTAAAGAAAAAAAAATTGATGAAGGAAATAAAAACTAAATAACCTTCTAAGAGATACTGGCATTTGTTTATTTTGGCTCTGATGTTTCATTTTGCATCTGATCTTTAGACTGCTAGTTTCAAAGTAATAATTTAAGTAAGCAGCTGATTTAAAAACACTGTGAAATAATAAGTATCTAAATTGTCCACCCTTTTCAACATCCTGGAATAGTTGATATAGATGCAAAAAGAGAAACAGAAGGACCAACTTTTAGAACAATGTTTACTGAGGAACTCTTATTGAAGAGGTTCTTATCTTTAAATAAAACATGAAACCAGATGAAAGAGTTGGACTATATAAGCTTTCTTTCTTCTACTCCATCCAGAGTAAATTATTCAGAGTAAAAAGAATTTTAAGTGTGAGAGATACAAGCAGTATAATTTATCCTATTTTTATCATTCATTTCCTGTGAGCTACGTTTTTATATGTAATATAACATATATTTAATGTAATTTATATTCAATATACATACATTCATTTAAGAATTATATACATGTTTAGAAATGTTAGAAATGAACAAGATATGTATTGAAATTGAAAAGGTTAGCTGACGCCTTTGAAAACTCTATTTTTCAGTGTACTTGTACTTTGTGTCATTTCTGTTACAAATGCTTCTAAATTGCTACGTAACTATTAGAAGATAAAAAAGAATCCAAGTGTAAGACTGTTTGAAAAAAAGATCTTTTTAAAAAACTGATCACCTGTGAAGAGGAAAATACTATTATAAACAATTTCCTTATCCCAAAGCAGTAGGAACAAAATATTTGTTCCATCTAAAGTATAATAAAGTCAATCTCCAGCAATAACATATAAACATCCAGAACTGTATCCTCCAGAGGCTCCCCTAACCATATCTTTCCCAAACCAAGGATTGATAAAGCAGAGCTTAACTCATGCCCATATACAACTGCTTCCCAACTGCTAGGGAAAGGATAGAAAGGGAAGAAAGAATATGATGCTCAAAAAAGCCTACTGTATTCTAGACTGTCCCTCACAAATAGTGAAAAGTGGACAGCCCTTACTTTTACCTTCTGCAGAAGGTTCTGTTACTGTACTCCAAACTTGAGGTATCCCTTGAGTCGGTGAACATAGAGGAGAAATGTAGAACAATTCAGGTAAAGAGAAAACCAAAAGACAAATTCACAAGCAATTTTAGATAGTACTTCCTTAAACTGTAAGAAAAGATTCCTATGATGAATTACATACTAAAGAATTTACTTGAGAAAAAATGAGGCTCACGAAATATCTATTTCATGTGTTTCCACAGATGTGACAGTAGTTGTCTCTGATTCTATTCTGAGAAGTAGTCTCTCTTTCAGAATAAAAACCAAGAAGGACCTATAAAATGAAGACAGGTTGTCTCAAAATCAAGTATTTTCCACAAATTAAAAAAAGCATAACTAATAGCAGCAAGTCAGTATATGCAATGATTCTAAATCTCCAAAACCCAATATCCTGAAGTAAAATAGGAAGAGTGTCAACAATAAAAGAGAAAAGAACGTAGGAAAGAAGAACACTAATGCAATAACTGAAACAGCCCCTAGCAGATCTAAAATGAGTGAACAGAGAGACTTAAATACTGGCATAGGATCATAATAAAAATAGATCAGCATTAGGATTTTTGTGAGTATTCTGAAGTTACATGGATAATTTTATAATAAAATAAAGCTATTTGGGTATAAAGAAATAAAGAACATACTTTATAGAAAGTAATAAAACCAATTTGATTAATATAGAACAGTGTTCGCCTAATTTGCAAATTGATCAAGTAATGTCTGTGCTACTTTTCTAGCAAAAACCTATGTTAAGCACTCTTGAATATAGGATGATTGAGTAAATAAGCAACGTTGTTTGTTTCACCTATTCTCTATATAAAACGAACTTTGACCAGAAAAGACTTTTTGTCACTGGTGTCAATAATGACCTGTCATTCTGAAATTCTATTCTACCTCAAGAGCAGGCCTTCCCTCATGTAAATTACTTTCTGTGGATGATGAAAATCTAAAACCTCTACTGGTGACTAACAAGAGCTTCTCCTAAAACTGAAAGTAGTAGTTCAAAGTATTAAAATGATTTAATAAAACAGTATAGGCATTTGTTATATTAAAAGGCTTGTATTTTTTATGTGCTACATTAATTGTAGATATTCTCAAAGCTATTAATCTAGCAGAAGTGCTTCCCAATAAAGGGGTGACAAGAGATGAAAAGTAAATGCCACTTAATATACCTCCCTTTTCTGGCCTACATGACCAGACAGTAGGCAGACCAGATAGTAGTAGGCAGACCAACATACGTATTCTATCATCCCACAATGCCTCCTGCATATTTTGATTACAGATTGTACCACATCCATTAATTACTTGTTCATAGGTCTTTCTCCAAACATACTGTGGACAGGTGAAGAATACAGAACATATTCTTCATCTGTGTATTCTCAGTATCTAGGACAATGCCTTGCTCATAATAAGCATTTACTTAGAAATATTTACTGTATGGATCAGTTAAATGAATCCCCGCAAGCCCAATGATCACAAGGAAGAAAAAAACTAGAATTCATTCTGGACAAAGGGAAAGAGTTGATCCAGGTCCTCCTTTAAAATATTTCTCCAAAATTCATGATTTTTCATTCTTCCTAATCAAATCCCCATTACATTAACCTCAGTGCTGGTCTTTCTGGGGACAGCTAATTCATCGCCCTATAATTCTTCTTTGCCACAAGGCTTTCTCCAACAAGAAACTACATTAGTTCCTAATACGTAGTACGATGATCAAAAAAATGCTAAAGACTACATTACATGCTAAATACATTACAACTTCCCACACGCATTGTAAATATCACTAGATAATTACTACAATATCCTCTGCCACTAAATTTTGTGTTTATTTGAGGATTTAGGATTTGAGTCTGAAATTACACCTGTTCATTTATTTATCTTATCATGTTTCTAAGAAAATTCTGTCTTTCAAAGTCTTGATGAAGAGTCATCTCCCAAAGGAAGTCTCCCCTCTAATTAATCTGTCTTTTCTCTAAGTCCCCATATAATAGCATTTACCTAGTATCTAACCAAACCTTCCTATACTGTTAAGTATTTAACATTTCTTAGTGTACATATAAAACAGTACTGTGAGCTCCTTGAGGAGAATGGCCTTATTTTATAATGTCTTGTATCCTACCATGGTGGGTGCTATGCATATTATAAATACACAAATATTTTCTTGATAGATGCCAAAAATAATGCTACCTTTTTCCCTGCAAACTTAATTTTGAGTTATGCTGCAGATAATGCTGAACAACACATACTAATCCATCTAATCCATTCACATTCTTTCATTCCATTGCAACTAACAGCATAAACTTTGAAAAGTTTCAGATTTTATTAACATTTAAGATCCACTTATCCTTTCACACTTAGAACAAAAGCTTTATGGATATTAGCTATCTATATAAAGGAAATATTTATAGTCTTTCTTACTTTTAGAAATTTAACAACAACCATTGTTAGGAATTTTTTCCTTATAACTTCCTTATTATGTAACATTTAATTTTTGTGATCCTAAATGGAAAGAAAGTATGCTTGATCATTTCTCTCTGGTTAGGCTTTATATACACATGAACACAACCTTTATTAAATGCCTACATCTACCTCTCTTCTCTAAGACAACCTCAGTTTCTTTACATTACCAATCCTAGATTAGAAAACAAACAAATCCTAAACTTTGGGAGGGGATGTAGCTCAAGGGCCTCCCACATGAGAGGTCCAGCTTTGGTTCCTGGTGCCTCATGAAAAAACAACAACAAGCAAAACAGAGGAATGAACCAACTAAGGGAAGCCAATGCAGCACCAGATTCCCACATGTGAGGTCCCAGGTTCAGTCCCCAGCCCCTGGTACCTTAAAAAAAAAAATTCCTAAATTTTCCAAATGTCTATTTAATTTATAAAGCTCATGATAACAGTGACCTTAGGTAGGATAAGACCTGTGCTGAACAGGATGGAAAGATTACCTCATGGCTGTCACATGTCATAACAACTATTTAACCCAATGAGTTATCTTTTCTAAAAACAGCATAATACTTAATCTGTTTGCTATCTCTTATGGTACCAAAACCTTGTACATAACCAATAATTTTCTATCTACATATTCCTTCATTAGGTATCTGGTTACTACTTAATCGCATTCAGTGAGTCTATTCTAACAATTTCTCCAGTTTACCAAAATCTATGTGAAAGCTAATATTCTTTTAAAGTGATTTTCATTTGCATTGGATTGTTGCCATGTTCAACCTAACCAAGCATTCTCCACACACACACACACACACACACACTGCATTCAGGTTACTGTTGATATTTTTCTATATGAGGTCAGGATCCACTTCTTGATAATGCAATTTTATTTTTCCCACAGTTACAACATTCTATAAAGATCTTAGCTACATTTTATCCTTCAGGGAGTGTCACACTACAATGGTAAGTACAGCCTAATATTATTTGTTCATTTTATTGATGATAATCATGAGACTGAATCAAAAACCTTGCAAAACTTTAAATATGGGTGAACATTTAGTTTATCCAGAATTACTACAAAAATAAATTAATATTTACTAAGTTCCTTTTGGGTGTTGTAAGAAACTATTTCAGGCACTTTCATTTTATTACTCATTAAATCACATAAGAATCCCATCTTATAAGTGAATTAATGTGTCCAATGTCTCAGTGACTGTAAATAGAAGGGTAAGGATTTGAATTTGGATAGTTTGAAGGCCCATACTCGTCCTGCAGCATGCCACCTCCATATCTAGCAAATCTTCAGGGCTGAAGAAGGAACCAAGAGGAGGCTACCATTTATGGTCTACCTCCTTAGCCCCTTCCCGAACTCTTGAGTCATCCTTCACAGCCTTCTGTATATAATCCTACCAGAGAATTACTCACTCCCTCCAGTAAGCTATCTCCATATTCCATAAATCCTTCTTTAAGTGTATCTATCCCTATATATTGTAATTATTTATTTATTTGGTCTTTCCTGCTTGGCTATTTGCTCCCTATAGCCTGGACATGTTTGATTCATCTTTAACACCCAGTATCTAGTGCAATGCCTGCTTAGTACTTCATTGATACCATCTGCTCTGCTACCTGTGTTTCTGTACCATGAATTACCTTATGTACAACTGGGAAATAGGAATTGTCAATACAATGTGCATCATTTCATGTGTGACTTTTCCTACATTAATATGTTATACTGCCAAGTAACAGCAGATAGATTCAAATTATACTAACAGCCAAAATGGCAAGCTAAGAATACAGCTATTCACCCCTCCTTCTTCCTCTTAGCTTAGTTTGGCCACAGCCTCTATCTTGGAAGGGCTTATTGCTCAGTTCTCATTTCTCATGCACCTTTTTATGCATTTATCCCTTGTCTCCATAATTTAGCAACCCTACCTACTATCCCCCCTGCCGTGAAGTTACCTTCACTTTTTTTAAGGTAAAGTCCTATATCTACTATAGTCTTTATTGATTATGAATGCAACATGTCTTTTTACGTGCCCTTGTATTTTTACTAGTATTGCTAGTGCTATGGTTATAAATTTGCATGGACTGTGAGTAGTCTATCCAATTCCATTTCTCCCATAAACTCTTTTTTCTATTTTTTTTTTTAAGATTTATTTTTTATTTCTCTCCCCTTCCCCCTCCCCAGTTGTCTGCTCTCTGTGTCCATTCGCTGGGTGTTCTTCTGTGACTGCTTCTATCCTTACCAGCGGCACTGAGAATCTGTGTTTTCCCTTGTTGCATCATCTTGTTGTGTCAGTTCTCTGTGTGTGCAGCACCATTCTTGGGCAGGCTGCACTTTCTTTCGTGCTGGGTGACTCTCCTTACAGGGTGTACTCCTTGCGTGTGGGGCTCCCCTACATGGGGGACACCCCCGCGTGGCAGGGCACTCCCTGCATGCATCAGCACTACACATGGGCCAGCTCCACATGGGTCAAGGAGGCCCAGGGTTTGAACTGAGGAACTCCCATGTGGTAGGTGGATGCTCTATCCATTGGGCCAAGTCTGCTTTCCCCATAAACTCTTATTTTTAAGTTCATAACTTGGCAAAATCTAAGTTTTTCAGGAGTGGGTCTACTGCATTATTGCCAAAATACTTGTATTAAAAGTATGTGATGGGAAGCAAATGTGCCTCAACTGAAAGAGTGTCCGCCTACCATATAGGAGGTTCAGGGTTTGAACCCAGGGCCTCCTGGCCCATGTGGTGAGCTGGCCCATGCGCAGTGCTACCGTGCGCAAGGAATGCCATGCCATGCAATTGTGTCCCTCACATAGGGGTGCCCCACGTGCAAGGATTGCCGCCCCACGTGGAAAAAATGCAGCCCGCCCAGGAGTGGCGCCACACACACAGAGAGCTGAAACAGCAAGATGACACAACAAAAAAGAGAACCAGACATGTGGTGCCACCAAGAATGCAAGCGGACACAGAAGAACACACAGCAAATGGACACAAGAGAGCAGACAATGGGGGGGGGGGTGGAGGAATGGGGAGAAAATAAATAAATAAATAACTCTTTAAAAAAAAAAAAAAGTATTTGATGAACTGAATGACTGAGCCTCCAAAATTCAGCAGACCTTAAACATTCACTCATTCAACAAAAAATATTTACTGAGTACCAAAGTGAGTAAGACACTGCACTAGGCACTGGAGACACAACAACAATGAGCAAAGTGTGAATGTGAAGGTATATGTGTGTGCGTGCATGTATATGTGTGTAAAAAGAGGCATCTATATTATATTCAAGTAAACAAACTTGAGTTACATATTATTATAAGTGCATTCTAACATCTTCTAATTCAGCAACTGATAAACTTTTTCAACAGAACTATTTTATGTTTTCCAGGAAAAGTCTTAAATAGAAACAAAACATACCAGGTAAAAACAACCCTGTACATTCAGAATGCCCTATGCCCCTGACCTGAAACACCTCCAGGAATCCTAGGGTTTATCAGACTCAGATTTAAAAGCCAGTGTTCTGGCAACAATGCTCCAACCCTTACACGACCCTTTAATAAATAAAGTTCTGACATGACCTAAGAAAATCAATTATGCCACTAAAGACCCTCTAATGAAAGAATTTTATTTCACTCAAGACTTTTCTCTCTTCCCTCTCATGTGACTATTTTAGTAGGAGGAGTCTTAAGATTATTCTTCCTAGCCCATGAATCCCTAAGAAGGTGCAGAGAAAAGGAAGGTTTAGGCCAACTATTAACTAGAGATTTACAGGGAAATTTCCTCATCATAATGGTAAGCTCTTAGAGGGTGAATATTACGGTAAAGGCTTAGGGGGAAAGAGGGTTAAGAGACTACTCAACTTGAAAAGCCCTAATCTAAACAAGTATACCCTCTCATAGATCACATATCTCACCAAACTCACTAGGGTAGGAAACCAAAAAGGGGTTTGAGGACAGTCTCCTCAGATTTGGAAAATATTAATGAAGTAGACAAAGAACCCTGCTCTCGGAAGCGTATACATTTTTAGGGGCAGAGGAGAAGGAGCAGAAGGAAGACAAACATAATAAATGCTATGGTGAAAGAAAGCAGGAAGCTGATTTAAGAGTCCCAACAACAGGGTTAAAGGGAAGTGTGGTTTACAGTTTTTAAGAGGATGGTCAGTTCTTGATAAAGATATGAATAAAGAAGGTAAGGGCGTTAGCCATGAGGACATCTGAGTCAAGAATGTTCCAGGTAGAGGCAAGAGCCAGTACAAAGGTCCTAAGGCAGAGTGGCCTTGCATCGGTAGATGGAGTCTAGATGGAACACAGTGAGGGAAAGAGATGGACAGAATTAAAGAAGTGACTGAGATTACAGGAATGGAAATAGGGGAAGACAGATCACACAGGGGCTTATAGGTCTCTGTAAAGATGCTGGCATCTACTTTGAGTCATTATAGGATATTGGGCAGATCTAACTTGTATGTTTAAAAGATTACTTTGCTAGGTAAAGAAAAGATTATAGCAGAACCTAAGTATACAAAGATAGATTAATTTAGAAGCTAATTCAATTTCCAGGCTGCACAGAGGTGGTGAGACAGGGTCAAATCCTTTTTTCTTCATTTAAACATAGTTAAGTGGGCTCTATTCAACTTATCACATACCCAAATTCTAAGAAAAACACTAGCAATAATAGACTATGTAATGGACCTTCCATTCTTTTAGCAATATCTATACATTGCTCAGATATTACATATAAATAGATTGTTACTGAGTTTTCCACTATCCTATCACTTTCTCCCTTGAAATTTATACTTATTTATTCCCATTCCTACCCATATACATGCTTTTTAAAAATGGTGCAGAGAGGGGGAAAAGAGAGGCAGATTTTTAATTTAAGTCTATGTGTCTTTTTAAAAGCCAATGTTATTTTTTTACTTCTTTCCTTTTCTTTTTCCTAATATATTTTGACAGACCTGTCATTTTAAAAAAGTAAAAACAAAGTTCCAAGAAAGCAACTTCTACATCAGGAAAAATACTGGGCATTGGTGGAATAGTTTACTGTATTTTCCCATTTCCAAAAGTCACCACTGACAGGCTAATAAACTTTATTATTTCTTTATATTCTTACGTGGTAATTTGTCCCAGCTCCCTTTTATGTTCATTTCATTATTCAAACTTGCAGAGAAAAATACACATTGTAACATAAGTGCTTGACTTCCATAAAATAAGACACATTAGAAAAAAGAGTTTGGTTGATTCCATTACTCCAGCTTAATGGACATTTTTTAAATGCAGTAGCTTTTTACTACTAGGTACCAAGTTGAAAGTTTTAGGACACACACTCATCCTGCCCTAAACAATTACTGTCCATAAGACGGCCTGAGGATTGAAAGTTAGAAAAAGAAATAAAATTTAAATTACACAATTTTATCATACAACTATTAAAAGCCTTCATAAAGGATTTACTTAAGAAAAAGATTGAAAAGTTCTATGCCCCCTTAAGACTTTAAGAACTGTTCTCCATAACTAAAAAGAAAACTTTGGGATAAGTTTATTTGATAAACCATATTTAATAGCTTAAACAATGCTTTCCCACTTTAAGCTCAGACATATATTGTCTTATTTATTCTAGTAAAATATATCAAGTTATACAAAACAGTCTGATGCTTAATGAATCCTAAGAATGATAAAAACCATCTTCCAAAAAGTAAAACTGGAAAAGCTATTTCCTAAAATATAAATATCTCGGAAATGTTATTTTGATTTTTTTTTTTGGTAAAATCATATGCGATTAGAAAGTTAGCAATGGCTAAGTAGAGCGGAAGGTTAAGTACTCAGATTACAAAAATAATCTTACCTTCTGATGTTTTCCATCGTTTCCATAAATCCTCAACAGTTATATGCTTATCTTCTCTGTGCAGATGGCTGTGTTTATTAGTAGCATCTTTATATTTCATATCTTCTCTGATAAACTATGGAATAGAAAACGTAAGTTAAATACACTTGATTCACTATTTTAGTCTTCATAAACCGAGGACAAAAAATAAAAGTTTGAAATCTAGTGGGTGGTTATTTTCAGATAATAAGTGATACCTTTTTTGGTAGTTTATACTCACGTTATTCTCACAAATATTTTATACTCACTTTATTCTCACAAAATTTATCTAATGAAATTACTTCTATACTAATCATAACCACTATGACAACAGCAGCAGCAGCAAAAGCACTCATTTAACATTCATTAATACCAGGCACTATTATAAGTTATATAATAAATAGATCTAAATATCTATGTAACTATATACGCATATATACAGATGTACACAGAGTCCATCATGCAACTTCATAACAGTCTTATAAGGAAAGCATCATCATCCCCATTTTATAGATGAGAAAACCAAGGCCCTGAGAGTTTATGTAATCTGCCCAAGATTGAAAAAAAAATAATGAACAACAGAACTGAAATTCCAACCCAAGCCAGTTGGTTTTGCTGACCAGTACAATATACTGTGTCAATGGTATACATTTTTACCAAATACATATTATAGTGACAAGGGTGTTTTAAAACACAATAATACTAATCCCTTCAATTACTGCACACATTTCTTTGTTCACCTGCCTTTTAAGCGATTACTTATAAATGAAAGGGAATCAATTATGGTGTTTAGAACTAAAGAGCTTTACAAAGCTGAAGAACTATCTCTATTAATCTTACTTTAAAATACAGAGAAAGAGCACTAAAATTATCTTTCTTAAAAACCAACCTGTTCATTGTATAAAATTCTCCCGCTATATACCAAATAAAAAGTAAATTCCTTTTCATGGCTTACATACCATTTCTCAGTCTAGTCCCTGACAATCTTTTTCAGCTCCAGAGGCATATGTTTTTGACTTTTACATACTAATAATAAACATCATTTTCAAACAAAAGACTAAATTTTACTTTTGGTTAGAGCTGTTTGGTGGTTTGAGCTGTCTGTACCCCAGAAAAAAACATATTCTTAAATCTAATCCATTTCTGTGGGTGTAAACCCATTGTAAGTAGGACCTTTCAATGAGGTTACTTCAGTTAAGGATGTCCCACCTCAATCAGAATGGGAGTCAATCCTATTATTGGAGTCCTTTGTAAAAGAATGAAATTTAGGCAGAAAGAGAGAAAGATAGGAGAGCAAGAAGAGGAAATCAACAAAACCCAAAAGAGAAGGGAGAGACCAAAACACTCTGCCATGTGCCTTGTCATGTGACAGAGGAGCCAAGAAATGCCAACAGCCTTGATGAGGTCTTGATTTGGATATTTTCTCAGCCACAAAACCATGAGCAAATAAATTTTCCCAGTGTTTAATCCAACCCATTTCATGGTAATTACTTTGAGCAGCGTAAGAAACTAAAAGAGTTGTTTTTAATAAAACTGAAAAAGTAGATTTGAATAGCTATATAATACTGAGTAAATCATTTCACTTTTCTGAGTTTCAATGGCCTTGGGTACAAAATAAACTACAATAACACTATCCAGCATGAGATCAGCAGACCAGAGCCAGTTTATGGACTGGTAACAGTTTACAATGCCTACAGAACTAAGAGATGTCATTTAGAAACCCTGATAGCAATTAGACAATGCTTTGAAAGCATGGGGCCCAAACATGTGATGAATGTGTTCACCTCATAGACGTTATCCAGAACAGACTGAAAATTAACAATTTGGTTCTTTATCATAATTTGAAAAACAATCATTTAGGAGGTCTCTTCTAGCACGTATTTATTCTATTTTTTAAATGCTGCCTTACTCCTTTTCCTAAATGCCCCTTTTAAAAGTTATTTCAAGGGGGCCTGCCTCACTGTCCCCAATCCCACCATCCATACCTATTTCTGTCCAAGCCTCCTGTCCTCTACCCCGCCCCCCATGGCTCCCTTGTCTGTTTTGCTCATTGTTTTGTTTTTGTTTTTCTCATTGTTTGTTTCTTCTTTAGGAAGCATCGTAAACAAAACCTGGGACCTCCCATGTGGGGGGCAGGCTCCCAACTGCCTGAGCCACATCCGCTCCCCATCCTGTCCTTTTGACACCTTCAGAATGCAGTAGAGATATGTGGAGAAATCATTAACACTGAGATGCTCAGAAACTGCCCCTATCTTGAAAAGTGGTCCAGGAGCTAGAGAGAACTTCTAGACTGAAATCATAATTTTACACAGAAGAGGGAAGAAGTCTATCTTGGAAATGGTCTAGTCAGTTGGAACAAAGGGCAACTGTTTCACTTATATGTGGCATAAAAAGAAACTTTCTTCACCACATGAACCCAAAAAACACAGAATCAGAGTTCTGTGGGTTCAACACCAATACATTTTATAAAAGATAGCTAATTTCTATATGATGAAGACTGGATGTGGCATTCTAGCTACTGAACAATTTTAAAGAGGCCAGAATGAATTTATAGATATATGCGAAAACATGTAAACAAAAGACTTGAAGTATCGAAAAGAAAAGAAAAAGACAATTTAAAATAAAAAAGCCTATAAAGATACTCGCTTAGATAAAAGATCTGTTCTTAAGAAAGTTGAATGAAAGTGAATAAAAACACTGAATCATATTGTCCCTGGAATTACCACTTAAAAATTAATATAGTACTATTTTAAAATCTCAAGATGTCATAACTTATAACAAGTCATGTAAACATAAAGCTATCTTATAGCTCTTCAACATATTGATTCCAGAATATGACTAGAAAACACATAATTAGAATTACTTTATGTTGGCGCTTGGTTGGAAAATGTTTAAGTGCATCAAACACACTGGAAATCATCAACTTCCATTAAACCTTATTCTCAATATCCAACAAAAGAGGAGCATACAGTTCTGACTGTTCGGACTTTTCTAAAACTTTACAGAAAATTGCTCGTTTTGAAATAATACAGAACAGTTATTAGGTTGGTGCAAAAGTAATTGAGATTTTGCATTGTTGAAATTTGGCACTTGATACTGTCATACATTCTTAAATAAATGTGGTTATGTTATATATCATTTTATAATGTGCATTTCTCGCTTCGTTTTTTTGCTAATGACTTATTACTTGATTATTTTATATTTATTTTACACTATGGAAATGATGTTAGACAAAATCAAATTTGAGCAATTTTCTTATTTGAATTCAAAATGGGTTGTAAAGCAGTGGAAACAACTTGTAACATTAACAATGCATTTGGCCCAGGAACTGCCAACAAAAACACAGTGTAGTGGTGGTTCCAGAAGTTTTGTATAGGAGACAAGAATCTTGAAGATAAGGAGCATAGTGGCTGGCCATTGGAAGTTGACAAGGATCAATTGCGAGCAATCATGGAAGCTGATCCTATTAAACTACACGAGAAGTTGCCGAAGAACTCAATGTTGACCATTCTACAGTAGTTCTGCATTTTGAAACAAATTAGATAAGGTGATGCCTGGTGAGCTCACCAAAATTCAAAGAAATTGTCGTTTTGAAGCATTGCCCTCTCTTATGCTATGCAACAACGAACCATTTCTGAGTTGGATTGTGACCTGCAATGAAAAGTGGATTTATAGGACAACCACTAATGAGCAACTCAGTGGCTGGACCTAGAAGAAGCTCCAAGACACTTCCCAAAAACAAATTTGCACCAAAAAAAGGTCATGGTCTGCTGCCAGTCTGATCCACTACAGCTTTCTGAATTACATCTGAGAAGTATTCTCAGCAAATCGATGAGACACACCAAAAACTGCACTGCCTGTAGCCAACACTGGTCAACAAAAAAGGCCCAATTCTTCTCCACGACAATGCCCAACTGCACATCGCACAATCTTCGCTTCAAAATTGAACGAATTTGGCTACGAAATTTTGCCTCATCCACCATATTCACCTGACCTCTTGCCAACCAACTACCGTGTCTTCAAGCATTTCTACCACTTTTTGCAGGGAAAACACTTCCCCAACCAGCAAGATGCAGAAAATGTTTTCCAAAAGTTCACTGAATCTTGAAGCATGGATTTTTATGCTACAGGAATAAGCAAACTTATTTCACATTGGCAAAAATGTGTAGATCGTAATGGTTCCTATTTTGATTAGTAAAGATGTTTTTGAGCCTGGTTATAGTGATTTAAAATTCACAGTCCAAAACCGCAATTCCTTTTGCGCCAACCTAATATTTTATCTATCTACTACAGGAAGGCCTGAAATGAGAACACAAATAAAAGAGTGTTCAATAAATAAATGACAGAATATTCTTTACAAAAATACTCACTTGGATGATTCTTTTAAATAAACTCTTCTAGTATCATGAAAAGAATTTGCTTTACATATCTATTTTCAGGAAGTTGGTTTTTACATAATAAACTGATTTCAGTTTCTTGTACCTATATTATACATTTTATATTTGTGCTATGTTCTTTTTATGATACAGCTTTAAAACATATAAGGTCTTACAGAAATATTTGGAGACTCTATTCAGTCCACACCCCTTCCTCTGAGAACTACCCCCAACATTACCAGTAGGTCTCTGAAGGTTTCTAGTCCTTCAACCTATTACCCTCTGCCACAGCCATCTGATCAAAGAATCAACATTTGACCTAGAGGAAAACAATCCAGGACGACAGGATTCTTTCTCACAAGAACCCAGATTGAGATCACAAAAAGCGGGGTCACTTGGCTGTAGCTCTGGATTTTTAAGGTAATAAAGCCTCTGGTGTTGAAGGTATTATTTTATGTACACACAAGAGGGGCCAGGTGGTAAGTGGACCAGATGAAGCCAATCTGCAGAGAGAAAAAGCAATTAAAGATAACAGAGTTATGCCCAAAGATAGACATGATACCTGGAATGCCTCAGTTCTTAATGATTTTCCAGGTCCTCAGGAGGCCCCAGCAACAAAATTATTGTCCTGATTTCCATGAAATAAATCTGTTTCCTCTTTTATTTTTTTAATACAAATTTTTATAAGATTTATATATTTAAGACTTCAGTACCCAGGAAATGTAATTTATCATTATAGTAAAGCATTCAGGCTCTGAAGTCTTAACAGACATGCATTAAAAATCTAATTTATATTGTGAGACTTCTGCAAGCTATTTAAATTCTCTTTAGCCTCATGAATCATTCCTTTGTAAAATATGGAATATAAAATTAACTATCATATACAATCATGAAGAAGATTAAATCAAAAGTTCATACATATTGCATAGAAGTGTTAGACAATAAAAATACTATGAGTATTAAGAACCAATAATAATTAATAACTAATGTTATTATTGCTTTTCAAGTTTAGAACATGAATAAATATGTTTCAACCTAAGTATATGAATGGGTTTAATATACATTTTGGGGAATATCAGACATTGACAAAGGTTAAGATCACTCAGTACTCTTAAAGTACTATTTCTGATATTCTGTAACAAAATATATAACACAGAGGTAGACAAAAACCACACCTTTTTCTTTGAAAATGAAAAGGACCTGACATCAAAATAATGCAGTGTCCAAGATCTGACATGTGAGTCAGTTAAAGAAGATGGGTTTCTTGAAAACAATGGCAGGATCTTCCATTCTTGAAAATAATACTAAAATAGTTCAGTATAATGTCTCAGAGAAAGGAATGGACAAGAAAGGTACTACTGTTATCCCCACTTTAAAGCTGAAAAAGCTAAAGCTAAAGGAAGTTGAACTATTCCTTTTTATATAGCTATTTTAAAAGGAGATCCCAAAACTGGAAGTAAATTTTAAAGAATTTCAAAGTTTAAGTTCTTCATCACCATGTTAACCTAGACAGAACCTGGACAGAACTCTTCCACAAAAATGCACTAATTCTCAAACTCTTAGAAGTAACAGCATATTAATAATACAGAAAACTACCTGAACTACTAACCATTAGGAGAATCATTAGACAAATTGTAACACTACCACTGCAAAATGAAAATGAAGATATATCCATCTACCCATCATAAAGAGGCACATTAGAGTTCTCTGATATTTAATAAAATTATGTCAAATGACTATGATCACTTTATTTTTTTTTTCATGTTGACTAGGACCTCTAGATGGCTACTGTATGTCTAATACATTAAAAAAAAAATAAGGCAATCAAAGTTTCTGAGGTACATTTTCATAATCTCTCAACTTCTATCCTAATGCAAGGAGGTGTTACCTGGATCCCCCAAGGTACTGCTTGCTAATTGCTAAGAACAACACAGAACTAAACCAGGCACTCCAGAATCTGAGAGTAAAATCAGAGATGACATGTTAATCTACAGAACAACATCTGAATCTGAACTCATGGTTGAAGAGAAAATCAAAATTTCTGGTAGAAAGGAAACCTATAAAGTATATTACAGATATATATAGTCTTTATAAGTTAGAGAATACCAGTACCAGTATAAGACACTGAATTATATATTTAAAAGTCTTTTAATTTCCACAGAATTGAAAACATTTAATATAAAGACTACATTTAACCTGAATGCTTAAAACATGAAGTAGCTATCACTATCTTATTGATAGTGGAGCATCAGTTATGAGGTAGAGTACTAGCAGCAGATATATTAGAGATAAGATAATGTGATATAATGAGGTCCTATTAGTTCTAGTAGCTACCACTGAGAAAAGCAGTGTGGTGTTATGTTTAATTTCACTGCTATGTAAGTACTTATAAATGCTTAAAAGAGAGATATGGTGTTTTTATAAGAAATATTCTTCATTAAAATAGCTTAAGTAACCAACCAAAGAATACAGAATGATCAAATTTTTATAAAGCAAAAACTAAAAAAGCATATTATATATATGTTTGTATATGATTTTATGAACATAAAAAAATGTTATGGGAGAAAATGGATGAGCAGTAGCATGCATGAGTGAGTGGGAGGTAGTAGGATGGGTTCTCAGGAGGATAAGAGGAGGTGCCAAAGAGGAGGCACAATACTTGCACATAAAACAGTGAGCACCTGCATAATTCAGCATACATGCACACAAATTCAACAATAAAGATCCTGAAGCAAGATGGTGGCATTCCGGAGTGGAATGCACAAAAGCAAATCTAAAACTACATCAAATCTATTTCTTAGGCACACTGATTAAGGATGGTTACCAGTGCATCTAGAAAGAGAAACTGGATGCTAATTTTGTAACTATATAGCTTTTATATTCTATTGCACATAAATATAATAAAACAGAGTTCTCATTGCAAAAAGAAAGTTTATATTAGTATTCATGACTTTAACATGGGCACTATGTCATATTAATATATGTAATTTCTAAAAAAGAATTTTACTACTTCATTACTTTAAAATACATATAGAACTATGAGCTAAAATACAGGTCCATAATTAAGACCATAAAATAGACTGTACCAAAGGAAATTGTGGACTTGCTACCCATAGAGATCTTTTATAATTACAACATCATTTTGTTGCACTTAGCATACAAAGAAAAATTTGTATCAATGCAAATGGAAAAAGACCTTGACCAAAAAGGGGAAAGGGGAAAGACAAATGGATCTATATGGCTAAGAGACTTCAAAGTGAGTTGGGAGGTCATTCCAGAGATTACACTTATGCACATCTCAGCAAGATCTCACTGACTGCCAAAGTAGATACTGCCCCAGATAGTGGAGCTCCTGAGTGCTCTGGAAACACCCAGACACTATTGTCAGGGCAGATGTCTCAGGAGTTAGGTGCCTTGTAAGTGGGCCCTACTTTAGAATTTATGCTCCCCAGGATGACAGAATTGGACTCAGTTGTGTGGTTTCCCTACACAAAGCTCTTTTGTTCTTCTTTCTGAATCTATAACTAGTACTAGAGTTGGTAGGTGAATGTCCAAAAGACTTAAATCTTTAGGCTGGACCTCATATTTTTTTAATGTAATATTAAAAAAATTAAAAGACCAAAAATAAATAAATAAATAAATCTTTAGGCTGTCCATGTGCCAGCTGGGTCCCGAATCTCAATGGAGCTGCAACACCTATTCTCCAGTTCATTGGTCTCACCCAGGACAAATAACATGGAGGTGATGATGGACAACTACCATACCAAGGAACTGAGAGTGTCCACAACTGTAATCAAGAAAGTTCCACCACTGGCCCTAATGGCTCGCAGCCCCCTCTCAGAGGCGCAGTAAACATCACCATCCCAGAATCCTCAGGATTGGGGAACGAACTATGGACTGAAGTAGACTTACTGGTATTCTACTATAGGCTTGGTGTGATTCTAGCACTGGAAGGAATTATATCATTGATGTAGAGACAGTGGCCACCGGAGGTTATGAAGGCAGGGAGAGAGGAAGGCAGGTGTGAAATGGGGCCATTTTTGGGACTTGGGAATTATCCTGAATGACACTGCAATGACAGATACAGGTCATGATATATCTTGCCATAACCTACAAAATTGGGAGGGAGAAAGTATGAACTACCATGTAAACTTTAGTCCATGTTTAGTGGCAATGCTCCAAAATGTGTTCACCAATTGCAATAAATGTACCACACTAATGAAGGGTGTTGTTAATGTGGGAAAGTGTGGGAGGTGTGGGGAGCAGGGCATATGGGAATCCCCTATATTTTTTACATAACATTTGGCTAACTAATACAGCAGTGAAAATGAACCCCATGGTGGATGACAGACTGTGACTAACAGTACAAATCTGAGAATATTCTCTCATGAACTATAACAAATAATAATACTAATGCATGGTGTTAATAAGGTGGTTTATGGGGAAAATATACCAAATGTAAGCTATGGACTATAGCTTTCAGTAAGATTTTGATGTTCTGTCATGATTTGTAGCAAATGTTCCTCGATAATGCAAGGTGGTGGTAGTGGGATGATGTATGGAAATTCTGTATGTGTGTTTTGTAAACTTACAACTTCTCTAATAAAAAAAGTTAAAAAATATATATATATGTTAACCTTTCACTGCTAATTCAAGGTCATAATTATTCCTTTGTTGCAATCCTCTAACTATATTTTCCTAATTTCCCAGTTTCTTCTGTGAAGGTGTCAGTATGTCTGAATTTAGGAGGGCTGACCAGTAAGAATACCCCAATCCCTGTGACCACAATCATGGTCAGAGGTACGCACATGACCCTGTCAGGACAATTTGCACCAGCGTGCATCCCTCCCAGAACAACTGGAACAGATGGAACAACTGGGAAAAATAAGCGGTTTACTGGGGGTTGTAAAACTAGTAGGATTTGACCTAGAGCTGATAGTGGCTATATGGCCATCATACAGGGAGAACCAGCCTGAGAACATGGCCAACAAAGTAAAAATCAGAGCTGAGAGAGACAATGTTCTGATGACAGCATTCTGAATCACAACTGACATTGGTACCAGTCCTAGATGTTGAGTTATGTGAGTCAATACATTTCCTTTTATGGAGTTTCAAATTGTTCATGATTACATAGAAAGATTCCTATAGATAAATCTGTGCTAACTTCTGATTATTTCCTTAGTAGAGATTCTAGAAAGAGACAGTCATGTTTATAACCCACATTTTCTTAAGCTGTCAAGTTGACCTCTGGAAAGTCTGAACCAATTTATACCTCCAAACACAACAGTATCATGAGTGCCAAACTCATTCACAGAAGCCATCTCAAGCATGAGTAGAAAGTCAACAAAATGAAAGAAAAGCTAACACAGAGCCCTACGTAATACAGTCACTGAACTAATTTTGAAACCATTTAATCCCAAACTTATAGTAATGTACTGGAGTTTGCCTCTTTTGTGGAGCCCAGAAAATCCTGTTTTTAAAGCAAACCTATTCCTGGGCATGTAAACCTATATTATGTGGGCTCTTTCGGTTAGATTCAGTTAAGACACCTTTTAATAGATCGTCTTTGATTAGATCACTTTCTTGAAGGCCTCTGATTAGATTGCAAGGCTCAGCATTTGTCAAATCATCTCAGTGGAGTCCTATATAAGCAGAGGAGAGACAAGGAAAGCTGTCATTTTTAGCCTGCCATATGAGAGAGGAATCCAGGATCACATACAGCCAGCAAACCAGAGAAACCCAAGGAGGCAGAAAGAGGCCAAGGGCTGAAATCAGCAAAGAAACCCTGAAGCAAGGACACCCAGAGGAGAGAGGGGAGAGAGGAGCCATATGCGTGATCACACCACAGCTAAACTTGGGGAAGAATTGAGCCTGTAGGACAAAAGACAGCAGATATCAGCCGCCATTTTGCCTTGTCATGTTGCAGGAGTCCAGGATCATCAGCAGCCAACCTCTGGTGAGAAAGCATCTCTGATGATGCCTTGATTTGGACATTTCCCAGCCTCAGAAATCTAAGACTTTACCCTAGTAAATTCCCATTATATAAGTCAGCCCATTTCTGGTATTTTGCATTGGCAGCCTTTAGTAAACTAAAACAGGTAATATAAGCAACCAGCATAGCAGTAGGAAAACAAGAAGAGTAAGACTTCCTGGGAGTCAAACTGAAGAGAGTGCTTTAAAGAAAACATTGTTCAGTTATGTCATGATGCTGGTAAGTGATATAAAGTGTACGAACTGATCACTGCATACAGCAACAGCACATCACCAGTGCGCTTAAGAACAGTTTTGGTGGAATAACAGCTTGTAAAAGCCTGAGTTCAAAAAAAAGAGAGAGGATAAAAATTGGACACAAGTCCTTTTGAGGAATTTTGTTGTAAGGAAAGGGGAAAGAAATGGAGAAATAACCCAAAGGAGAAGCAGAGTCAAAAGAAGATTTTATTTTGTGGTTGTATTAGTCTGCCAAAGGGGTGCTGATGCAGAGTACCAGAAATCTGTTTGGTTTTACAAAGAGTATTAATTTGGGGTAAAAGCATACAGTTAAAAGGTCCTAAAGAGTCCAACTCAAGGATGCTTTCTCACCAAAGTCAGTTGCCATGTGTTGAAGCAAGACAGTTGCTCATCTACTGTCTGGTCTCTCAGGGCTTCCTATATCTGTCTCGGGCATAGAGCTTGTTTCTTTCTGGGCTTGCTCAGCCGCTCAGTGACTCTGTGTTTTTGGCCAGAAACTACCAGGTGAATGGCTCAGTTCTCCCCGGGGCCTGAGCTGTTTGAGCCTTCTCTTTTCTGTCACACAGAAAAGTTCTCTCCTTTTCTCTTGTGTCTTGAGTGAGTGTCCATTTATATAAGCCCACTAAGGGGCAGAGACTCAACCTAAGTCACATATTACTGACATGATCAAATCGAAATCCTGATCTTAACAGGTAATTTAATCAAAGACATCTCAGCTGAATCCAATACAATCAAATGATATCACACCCAAAAATACAGATCAGTTTACAACATAATCTTTTTCTTTTTGAGATCCATAAATAAAGTCAAACTGCCACAGTTCTGTTTATAAGGAGGGAGAAATAATATCAGGTTTGAGATAGATGAGACAATTCCAGTAGAAAATGGGAAAAAAATGGTTGTTAAGAAGGGGGAATTGCTAAAGCAATATTCTAGAGTAGATGAGCGAAGATGAGATCTAGTGCACAAGCAGAGGAAGTCACCTTTGCAAGGAGTACAGTTAATCTAGAAGCCAGGAGAAAAGGCAGAATTATGAACCAAATACAGGTGATTGAGCTCCAGTAGTTTTATGACCTCTGACAGGGAGAGGTCAAAACTGATCAAGTTGTAAACCTAAAATCTCTGCATTGAATTGTATGCAAATTATAACTCAAAAAATTTAAGTCAACAAAAAACTTCCTTACTCCAATTCTAATATCTTTTGTCAATTATTAGCAGTCTGGGATAAGATTTTAAGCACAACTTAAAGTATGGGATATAAGTTAGCACTGAAGAGTTAAAGGAAAATTACTATCTTAGATTACCAGGACTGCTATAACAAAGTATCACAGACTGGTTGGCTTAAACTACATAAATTTATTGTTTCAGTTCTACAGGCTAGATGTCTAAATCAAGGTGTTGGCAGGGTCATGCACCCTATGATGTATATAGCATTTTGGCAGTGATCAGTAATCCATGATGTTCCTTGGCTTGTGACAATCTCAATCTCTGCCTCCATCACACAAATGTCTCTCTTTCTCTGTATCTATCTGTGTCCAAATTTCCTCTCCTTATAAGGATACTAATTAAAATGGATTAGGTCCCACCTTAATTCAGTTTGACCCTGCCTTAACTAACAATATCGTCAAAGATCTTATTTCCAGAGGTCACATTCATGAGTCTGGGGGTTACAAATTGAACATATCTTTTGGGGAATACAATTCAATCAATAAAAATGACCAATAATACTTAACAAATTTCAGAGTAACCTAAACATTTCTCATTATTGTTTTCCAGAAAAGAAAGTGAAAGTTTCAAAATTTAAAGATCAAAAGTTTCAGTATCTCAATTGGGGTGTCAGACTCAAGTATATATATTTGTCAAAATTCATCAAGCTGTAAACCTAAAATCTCTGCACTGAACCCATGTAAATTATAACTCAAAAATTTAAGTCAACAAGAATTTGAAGAAATTCATTGTAAGAGCACAATTTTATTCATTAAAAAGATATTATTGGGAAGCGGACTTGGCTCAATGGATAGAGCATCTGCCTACCACATGGGAGTTCCACGGTTCAAACCCAGGGCCTCCTTGACCCGTGCGTAACTGGCCCACGCGCAGTGATGATGCGCGCAAGGAGTGCCTGTGCCACGCAGGGTTGTCCCCCGCGTAGGGGAGCCCCACACACAAAGAGTGCGCCCCATAAGCAGAGCCATCCAGTGCGAAAGAAAGTTCAGCCTTCCCAGGAGTGGCAGCCGCATACACGGAGAGTTGATGCAGTAAGATGATGCAACAAAAAGAGACACAGATTCCCGGTGCCACTGACAAGAACAGAAGTGGACGCAGAAGAACACACAGCAAATAGACACAGAGAACAGACAACTGGGGCAGGGAAGGGGAGAGAAATAAATTTTAAAAAATAAAATAAGAAATTAAAAAAAATTTTTAATTTAAAAAAAAGATATTATTTACTTTTAAATGCACTACTCATCTCTCAGGATCTTTAAGAAAGTCAAATGCTAAAAGATCCCATTAACTTGCCATAAATTATAATTATTAAATGTCTTTTTATCAATTGTTGGTTTTGCAAGGAAAAAAAGAAAATAAAACAGGTAATTAAAATATTTCCTTCACTGAGATTCAGTTTAGTGACTCCAACTCACTTCTGAAACATGAAAATCCTATATAGATTATTCAGAGAATGCTGGCTTCTTAGGCCTACAGAAAGAGCTTAAACTTCCCTTAACCTCCACACACATACTAAGTAACTAACAAGGACCAGATAAAACCTAAAAGGTAGACTGACTGAAGGAAAGAAAATGGAAATAAGAATCAAGCAAAACCACAGAACAACAAACACCTCAAGAGAAAAACTTAGGATCATAAGACTGTTTCAACTCAGAAAGATGATGAATGAAAACACAGAAAAACAGGGAAGGTTTTCTATGGAAAAGATCTCATTCAAGCTCAGTCTTATAATTAATTTGACGTGCAAAATGGAACAGGAAGAAATTAAGAGAAATCATTAGTGAAATGCCTCTATAGTAATAAGAATACAAAGATGTGTATAAACAGGTTATCAACTAGATCCCTTTTTTATTTTTTCAGGAGATACAGGGGATTGAATCCAGGACCTCATATATGGGACATGCTCAACCAACTAAGCTACACCTACTCCTCTCAAATAGCTCATTTTTGCTAGAATAAAAATACATGAGGAAACTGCATTGTAAATGATAATGATGGGAAGCAGATGTGACTCAAGTGACTGGGCTCCCGTCTACCATATGCGAGGTCCAGGGTTTGATTCCCAGGGCCTCATGGTGATGGCAAGCTGGCCTGAGCGGAGAGCTGGAGTGGCAAGATGTCATAACAAAAAGAGACACAGAGGAGAGACAATAAGAGACACAGCAGTCCAGGGAGTTGAGCTCAGACAAGAGATTGAGCACCTCTCTCCCACTCCAGAAGGTCCCAGGATTGGTTCCATATAGTCTAAAGAGAAGAAAAGCAGACACAGAAGAATGCAAAGCGAATGGACACAGAGAGCAAACAATGGTGGGGGGAGGAAGGAGGTAAATAAATCCTTTTTTAAAAAATGATAATGATAAGAGAGGTAGCATCGCACAAGTCTACAAAAGATAGTGAATGACAAACTAAAGAAGTCTAGACTCTTATTTGGTACACTCTTGCAGTGGGAACTAAAAAAGGCAAATTCTTGGGTCTCATCCCAGACAAACTTAATCAGAAACTCTGAGGGTAGGACCTAGCAATCTGCATTTTTAATAAATCCTTCAGGTGATTAGGATGCACACCAAAGTTTGAGAGCACTGAATTATGGAGCTCCAACATAAGCTTCTGAGTACGTGATAGAATAATAAAATATCATGTTCTACAATGTTTTAATCAAGCAATAATGGTCAAATGATTTTAAAAGGAGAAAAAGACTAGCAATAACAAAACCGATTAGAAGTCAAATATTAATAAAACTTACCAACTCAGGAGAGATAAACAAGAAGTCAGACAAAGATGAGTCTGGAGCACTGAAGCTGAATTCAATAAACTGAACTGAATTGAAATTAACTGGTAAAATAGTGATATTGTCAATAAAAATAATAACACACTGAAGGAAAAACAGGAAACGGTTTTAGGAAAAAAGACAGTGACTGGTTCAGTATGGGACTTTCCAGGAGGGAAGATAATGATAAAGCAGTGTGTTATGTAAACATTTAGAACAGTGAATTGGAAATCCTAGCAGATAAAAATAAGAGATTAGAATTCAAGACAGAAGTCACAACTGAAAATATACAGTGATTATTAAAGCCATGACCAGAATATAAATTCCTAGAAAGCGACAGAAAGCAAAGAAGAGGCCGAAAGACCAAACCTTATGGAATACATACATTCAGGATGCACAAAAAGCAAAATCAATTAGGAATTAGAAGAGGATTTGCTTGAAGGAGGAAGAAGGAAAACCAGGCAAGTTATTTTCAATCCTATCCCCCATAATGCTATACTCAGTCAGAATGAATTATTCACAATTGGCTAAATTAGTACCATAGGCTTTAGTGTCTTTTCCCTATCCTTATTTTGGAATGGCCTACCTATCATCACTATCTGTGAACACCATACCCATTTCTCAAGGATCATCTCTAGGACTGATTCATGAAGCTTTTCCTGGTGTTCCACAAAGAGAAATGTGGTCTTGTCCTCTGAAACACAAAAGCACTTCCATGATTTGTTTTTGTTCCCAGATAATTCTTCATAATATGCCTTATATTATATACACATGACATTATGTGTCCTACCTGATGGTAAGCTCATGGAGGTCTGTGCTCATATTTTTAATTCTGTCCCAAATTTAGTACAGTCTCTATATATAAATAGGATCTTCAAAGTATTATGTGTGTTTTATTTTTAACTGAATGACCAACAATGCCCTTAAGTCAGGAGTCTGAGTATCTTTCCTAGGCTCTTGAAAGGACCAAGGAAAAGAAAATAAAGGGAAAAGGAACACACACACACAAACACAGAAAAATTCCTACACCAACCCATTTTATATGTGAAACAAATTTTAGAGAATGTGATATAAAATAAATAAAGGTCAGTTAGCAAGGACTAATATTCAAGAAAAAGGTTCTCGAAAATTTATTATCAATCCTTTCAAAATATTTTCAGGATAAAGGTGAAATTTTTTAAATTCTTAAAGAGTTTGCCTTATCAGTTAAGTTTAAAAGTCTTACAGGCACAATAAGACTACCAGGGAGAAGGGAGTATTAGGAGGAAGGGGAACAGGGGAGCATAAAGCAAGTCATCAATACTTGGTAGTACCATTACTAGGGCCTGAGCAATATCAAACCAGGCCAAACTCAGAAAGGCCAGGAGAAAAAGCCTAAATGAAACACAGAGCTCATCAGCAAGGGGGAAGTGATCTTCAGGATGAAGTAAGATGGGTTCTCCAGCAAACTCAAGGTAACACTTACGACATGTCGTCAGTATGGTGCTCAGACCAAAACAAAGGAAATACGCAGAGCGTGAGGTCCTAATGACTAAGCTGACACCAATATCCAGAGGCTTACAACAATAACTGAGGTCATTAACAGAAACACAGTCAAGAATGTATACAGGGAGGTTCTTTCAGTTACAGTGCTTGAAATTAAATATAAGTGAAAAAACAACTGGAAACGGTGTCTAAACATGTTGTGGAGAGTGAAAAGGAGCTGGGATAGTCGGGCTCTAATCCCAGTTCCCCTTCTATACACAGTGTCCTAAGTAATACAATCTAAGCCTCAATTTCCTAATCTGTGAAATAGGAATAGCACCTGTCCTGCATTTCTCAAAAAACAAAACAAAACAAAAAAGCTGATGAAGATAATGTGAGACAGAACAAATGCTTTATAAACCATAATGTTACAATCTACGTATTGTGGGGTTATCCGAAGATAAGAACAATTTAACAAATTGGCGCATGCCCTCCTGATACAGTACAGAACCTAACCTTAAGACCACACAGACAAATTTCTAAAACAAAACAGTGTTCTAGAGACTACGTGGTTAGTGACTGCAGCACTAACTCCTTGCAAAAATTCAGCAGGCTGAACACTAGAAGGTTTATAAAAGAACCTAGAGCATTACATAAAAATCTTCAGATATGAAAAATTGGGAAAACCAGGAAACTTACTACAAAAAATAATTATAAAAATTAATAAAAGGGTATTATGTTGTTAATACAGAAAATATTTAAACTATTTCTGTAGAAAAAGATTTCTTAAAAAATCACTCAACTCTAAGAAAGGAAAAGGAATAGAAAAACCCTCACATGTCACTGATTGTTAGTAGAAAACAACCTTAAAAAATAAAAAGACTTAGGGTAATGAACTAAATTGAAATAGACTGAAGTTTTGCTAAAAGCACAAGAGTTGATTAATACTTAGATCAATTAAAAATAAATTAATAAGGGAGCAAGACTGAGATAAAAGCAAGCACACTAGAAAGCTTACTATGATAAGCCATATACCTAGAATGATTACACATCCCAGTTTGCAGGGGAAAGTTCTATTTTATACCTATTGTCCCGGTGTAATTATTAATATCACCACTCTCAGCCTCAAAAATATACCCATTTGGATGGTCATACTATCTATAATAACAAGACAAGGCAGACAGTGTTAGTGTTTCAGTAAAGAGTCGATTTTATTTAATTCATTTGTGAAACTGGAATAAAGTTCTGTATCCACCCAAATTCAAAGGTCTTTTAAAAGATGAGACAATATGTGAAGTATGCTAAACTCTCAAAAAAAAAACTGCATTACATAAATGCACTGCCATGCTCTGTGATCCTGAAAATGCCCAGGAAAGGAGGCGGAGGAGAAGAGTAGGACTGGCAGTACCATCAGGCTAGAATGAAGATGAGAAGTACAGATGCTCGTTCTGATTCCCACTCCTACTCCTCTGCCCCCTTTCAGTCTGTAACAATATTTCATCCAAAAATCATTCTAAGGTAAGTTAAAATTTGATGAAATAGGAAAGAGGAATGATTTTTTAATGAATATATATAACTACGAACCTGTGGGACTAAAAAAAAGTAAAAATAATTTGAGGGAGGAGAATGATTCACTAATTGAAGAAGGAGTTGTGGTAATGCCCAGAAACAGAGGAAGGATACTACTGTGTTGAAGGTTTCAATGCTCCATGGTGTCTGTCATAAAAGGATTACAGAGTTTTCAGCTCTCTATAGACAGATTTCATAGTTACAGGCCATTCATTATCAGTTTATATGCAGGTTGCATTTAAGCATGTATATCTGACATTTGAAACACACCTTTCTATAAACAGGGTGTTTAAATTTCCAGCTCACTGCAAAAGCCTATTTAATCCATACGTAGCTGAACTATATAGTACCAATGGTGCTTTTCAAATGGACTATGACATAAAGCAGCATTAAAAAGAAGAAACCTACTATAATAAATCAGACTTTTAGGGTAGAGAAAAGATGGCGTGGATGGTAAGAAATGGAAGGGTATAGAAAATGTTCTGGTAAAGGGACACTAGTTTCTATGATAGTTGCTTTCAGAGGACAAGCAGATGACCAGAAACACTCTGGGAGAATCAGCTCTTAGTAAATATCATAAGCAGAAAGATAACCCGGGGAAGTGGACTTGGCCCAATGGATACGGCCTCTGTCTACTACATGGGAGGTCCGCGGTTCAAACCCCAGGCCTCCTTGACCTGTGTAAAGCTGGCCCACACGCAGTGCTGATGTGCACAAGGAGTGCCCTGCCATGCAGGGGTGTCCCCCGCATAGGGGAGCCCCATGCACAAGGAGCGCACCCTGTAAGGAGAGCCACCCAGCGCCAAAGAGAGTGCAGCCTGGCCAAGAATGATGCCACACACACGGACAGATGACGCAACAAAAAGAGACACAGATTCCCATGCCGCTGACAACAACAGAAGGGGACAAAAGAACATGCAGCGAATGAACACAGAGAACAGACAATGGGGGTGGGAAGGGGAGAGAAATAAAAAAATAAAAATAAATAAAAGAAAGAAAGATAACCCAAAAGCAGTTGGTAAATGGATAGAATAGCAAGATAAAAGGAGTCCAGTAAACAGCTACTTCAGTCGTCAAGGGAAGAAATAAGAGCCTGGGTACTCCACTAAATAAATGCTGAAACAGGACAGAAATTTCACAACTTAAGAAATATTTCTGGGTACAACTATAAAATAATAAAACATTTTCTTCAACTATGTTTCTGTAATTTATACAATGGTTCTTAAGCATTCTAGGTTACAGAACCACATGACTTTATAAAAGCAAATAATTCTCTCCCCAGAAAAATATACTATCTTGATTTATAGTAATGAGATATATATCCATGATTCCCAGTGGAACATACTAGGAAATTTTTAAGGTGGAACTAGACAAAAGTAAAATCATAAAATAGAGGAGCAGGAATCAAGGTCTTTTGCAAGACTACCAAATGTAGGTATCATTCCCAAAAGGCTAGAAACTCATAAAAGTTTAGTGCAAAAACAACTCTAAGATGTAAGTCATGAACCATTTTTATTGACTTTTTATTTTGAAATATGGTAATACTTACAAGATGATACAAAAGTGAATAAACAACATACAGAGAACTCGAACATACCCTGCCCCACTCCCAGGTACACAGATCCACTCCACCTATATTAACTTATTGCTACATTTATCATTCTATTTATCAATCCATTTTCTGAACACATAAGTATAGGTTGTATATATTCATGTGTTACGAACACTTAATACTGCCACATACATTTTCTAAGAACAAGGATAGGATATTCACTTATGTAACTACCAACGTATACTATCAAGTTCAAACAGTTTAACACTGATATAAAGCTTACAGTCTATATTCCAAAATTTTTTATATGTCCCAATAATATCTCTTTGAGCCTTTTCTCCACCCTTGCTAGGTCTTATCTAGATCAGGTATTTCATTTAATTGCCACTGTCTCTTTAGTTGCTCCTTGTTTTCCTTTGTTTGAAAATGTAGGAACTTATATTCAATATAAACTATCAACCCCTCACAAGTATATCATTCAATGGGATTAATCAAATTCACAAAATTGCAGTACCCTTACCACCACCCCTTCCTAGAACTTTTTCATCTCCCCAAACAGAAACCCTACACCCATTACACATTAACTCCTTATTCACCCACCCCCCACACACACACCTGGCAACCCATACTTTACTTCCTGTCTCTATAAACTTGCATTTTCTGCAATATTTTCTATGTACTTACCATGGATAAGTCTTGGATGTTCCAGGTCTGATCTGCCTCATTGTTGGTTTCTAATGCTTTAATCTTCTTTCCCTGGGCTATTACTTCCTGGGTTTTTTTTTTTTATGTTTTGTAACCTTTTACTGAAACCTGGACATTTGATATCAATGTGCGATCAATGAAATTTACCGTGGCAATTATTTCTTAAGCTTGTATCCAGCTACTGTAATGACAGACCCTTCCTTGAATGCCAGGAACTAACAAAAAAAGGAAGGAAAAAAATTAAAATACCTTTCCCAATCTTTGCAGGTTGACCTGTGCCAGTGTCTCCTTCAGGACTTATCCATACAATGGATTGTCTGAAAACAGCTATATGCCAAAGTGTAGGGGCCTCCCGGATCTCTTCTCAGCAGGAGTCTTGACTGGGGCATGTGCATATATTCCTAAGAATTCCCCATTTACAAAGTTACAAATGAGGAAACAGTTTTCTCAGGGTCCTGTATACTATACTGTATGTCCAACAGCAAGCAATTCCTTGCCCCAGGCAACACTACTTGTCTGCACTTCTGCAGGGCTCTGTAAAGAGCTTGCTGAGTTGCCTTCTACACACAGGGCAAGTTCTAGGACTCCGAGTCCCTCAGGCCAACATCAGACAGATTAGGCCACTCACACATGATGCTAGCATGTTCACCAGGTTCACTCTGCTCCTTCTGAAACCAGGACCAGGGATTTACACCGGGAGCATGGGCCAGTTCCATGCAGAGCTGGTGAAGGATAAAGAAGGGTCCTGCCAGGGCACCATGAGATTCCACTGCTTTTAAGAAGCCTGTTTCTTGATTTGTAGTAACCAAATCATGTTACAACAGTCCTTTAATTGTTCTCTGAAGCCCCGAGAACAATGTTTTTGTTAGTTCCTGCTGGTTGTTCCAAGTTTTTATGGGAGGATGAAGCCCTGAAGTGTCTGATTCTGCCATCTTGATTGGGGTGGGGCCATGAACCATTTTACATTGATGCAATTATGAGAAAATAAGTTCTATAGCTATATTATATGTTCATAAAAGGACAATATAGAGTTTCCAGCAGGTATCAGTACCCTGATGGTTTAATCCAGTGGTTCTCAACATTAGAGGGCATCAGAACCACCCAGGGACTTATTAAACCACTGACTGCTGGGCCCCCGAGTTTCTGATTCAGTAGGGCTAGAGTGGGGTCAAAGAACTTGTATTTCTAACAAGTTCTAACAAATAAGGTTAATGATGCTTGTTCAGGGACTATACTTTGCTTTATTCCTTAGAGTAATATCTCAGATTCATGCCAATTCCCTTTGTTACCTCTCTCTCAGGGACCAAAGATATAGCTGCAACGATCCAATTTGTCATATAAGATCTCACCTTTCTTTCCTCACTCTGTTGTTGTTTTTTTTTAAAGATTTATTTATTTATGTATTTATTTCTCTTCCCCTTCACCCTTGGCCCCCCCCACCCTGGTTGTCTGTTCTCTGTGTCTATTTGCTGCATCATCTTCTTCGTCCACTTCTGTGGTTGTCAGCGGCACAGGAATCTGTCTTTCTGTTGTTGTGTCAGCTCTTCCTGTGTGCGGCACCATTCTTAGGCAGGCTGCACTTTCTTTCGCGCTGGGCGGCTCTCCTTACAGGACGCACTCCTTGCGTGTGGGGCTTCCGTATGCGGGGGACACCCCTGCATGGCAGGGCACTCCTTGTGCGCATCAGCACTGCGCATGCGCCAGCTCCGCATGGATCAAGGAGGCCCGGGGTTTGAACCGCGGACCTCCCATGTGGTAGATGGACACCTTAACCACTGGGCCAAGTCCGCTTCCCTCCTTCCTCACTCTATAGCCCTAATGCAAAGTAGGAAAGTGTTCCAACCTTTTTTCTACCTTGCTACCAAAACATGTACATAATTCCAGTATCATTCTGAAAAACTTAAACAATGGATAAGTGTACAGAGAAGAAATAGACAAAGAGAGAAGAAATAAACAAAATGACAAACATATTTGGTAAGTTGTTAAATATTAAAATAACCTGAGCATATCCTAACAGATGACTTCCACCTGGATAAGAAGAGACTTCCACATACTATTAGAAAATGTTCAAAATCATTTCTCCTCTACGATCTCTTCAGATCAATAATTAGACGCTTGTATTCCACATGAAAATCAAATTTTAAAAGTAACAAAATTTGCAACTAAAACAAATTCATAGCAACATATTTACAGAAAAAAATTATTCAAAAGGGTGAACCTGCATATATAAGACCATTTTTCTTTGAAGCTGAACAAATGTAGATTAATACTACAAAATATTAGTATCAAACCAAAAAAACACCCATAACATTATATTAAGTGAAGGAGACCAGACAGAGTTCTACATATTGTATGATTCCATTCACATAAAATGTAAATATAAATCAATTTATAAAGATGAAACTAGACTAGTGGTTATGTAGGGCTAAAGAAGGAATACTAAGGGGCGTAGGGTCTTTCTTTTTGGAGTAATGAAATTGTTCTAAAATTTTTTGAGATGTTGAACGTACAACATTGTGATTATACTAAAAGCTACTGATTACACATTTTGGATAGATAATATGGTATGTGAAGATATCTCAATAAAGCTGCTTAATAAACGAATAATTGTGGAAGAATAGCCAGAAATAGCAGCTATGTACAGCAGGAGAAACAGAGATTAAGAGGTGAGGAATTTTCTTTGTCTGGTTTTTTGTCTTTTATTATTATTGAAATAATGAAAATATTCTAATAATGATTGAAGTGATGAATGCACAACTCTGTGATTATACAAAATAACACTGACTATACACTTTGGATGAACTGTATGTTCTATTAATATGTATCAATAAAACTGATTTGTTGAAAAAAAGTATTTTTCAAAGAAGGAAATAAAGTATACATTTTAATCAAGTCTTCCATTAAAAACTGAAACCTAAATTTCCTTCCTATCACTGTATTTTCTTCTAAATTAAATTAGTATAAAGTGAGTGAGTTTTTTCTCCATATTAACACCTATTACAAGGCTTCAGAGCTAATTTCAAATACGGAAAGTAGAGTAGGCATCATAAGAACTTCAATAAGTTCTTACAATACATATTCCGTTGTTGTATGTTACAACAGAAAGTAAAGAAGAATAAATACTAACATTAGCAGTGCCTCTGAAACTTCCTTTCTTGAAATATTCTCAAATATACCTTGTTATCATAAAAATGGAATGAAGCTTATATGATTTATAATATGACCTCGTTTTACAATTCATTAATGTAGTGGTCTCCAAATTGGGTTGCCAGACCCCATAAGGATCTACAAGTTAATTCACTTAATGGGAGAAAATATTAAAACTCCATTTACACCCAATTTTATCCCATTTTTTGTATATATTTTTGAATGTTTTTAAATGATATATTAATACAGACAGTAATGTATATAGCTACTTATATATAGCTATTACTTGATAAATTAAATAAGGGTGTATACACTCAAAAACTTTTTACCAGTAGAAGTGCATGTGCAAAATAGTTTGTAGAAATATGACTTATCAGAGACCATGTTCAGCTTCTAGAAAGTCATTTTATTTTTTGCTTTTACCAACAATGTCACGTGATTTAACATAATTTGAAAAATTATATCTGAGCCACAGGTATCTCTATATTTCCATCAAGTCTACTATGTATCCTTCACCTTTTCTTTAAATTATTACTAATCTGTTTTACAGAAGATGTACTCCTAGGCCTAAAATTTCATAATTTTCATCACCATAGAATAACATCTGTTAATATAACTCCTAGGCTGCAATTTTCTCTCAATATTTAAGTAAGATAAATGCCCTTACAAGACCAGATATGAAAAAAAAAATGAATTTCAAAGGGAAAATGTTAGATTATATATATGGTAATAGAATAAAAAATTTTTTAATCCATGAAACTGTACTATATAGTGAAACCCCAAGTTAAACCACAAGGACTATAGTTAATAGTACAACTATAAAAATGTGTTTCATAAGTTATAACAAATGCACCACACCAATTCAAGGTATTAATAATAGGATAGTATATGGGAATACTGTATTTTATGCATGACTGTTCTGTAAACTTAAAATCTCTCTAATTAAAAAAAAAATTTCCAGACACTAACATTATTTCTCAATAGGAGCTCTGTAAGTTAGAAGAGCTTGCCTATGACCAACAAGCCCTTAGCATGATGCACTAATACACCTTCCCACCAGCTTTTTGTGTCTTTCATTGTTCCTTTGTTTCCCTAATATCCATGGATCATCCCAGCACTAATTTGGTGCTTTCTCACATCTTTTCTCAACTTCTAGTCTCTGTACTATTAAGTCTTCACCATAGCTCAGTTCCTTCAGGACAAGTCTACATATATATATATATATATATATATATATATATATATATATATATTTTTTTTTTTTTTTTTTTTTTTAATGAAATGACTAGTCCCAGGAAATCAGGTATCTTTGTCCATCTTTGCAATGCCAGTACCTAGCACACCATCTAGCAGGAGACAGATATTCAATAAAGGTTTGCTGAACTGAACTCTATTTCTTCAGTACTTCATGTTGTTGTTGTTGTTGTTGTTGTTGTTGTTGTTGTTGTTGTTGTTACTGAGAAGTACTCAGGAGCTGCTGCTGCTTAGCTCTGGAGAGTGTTTCCAACACAGGGTCACCATCTACTTATAGGCACAGACCATTCCAAAAGTCTGATTTCCCCAATATTCACTCATTAAACAAACATTTATTACATGCTTATTAGGCACTGTGTCAGACACTCATGGTCAAGATGTTATTGCCCATGAAAGGTTCAATAAATATAAAGCAAAACCAAAAAATTGAACAAACAATGGTCAGTTTACCATTTGCTAAACAATGACTTTACTCAATTTATCAGAGACAAAGGTAAGCTCACGTCCAATACTACACACTTACGCTAAAGTCACAAAGTGTGGGGTATAAGGGAACCATTTGTATTTTTTAATGTAACATTTTTTGTGATCTATGTATCTTTTTTTAAAAAAAGACAAATAAAAATACAAAAAATTTTTTTTAAAAATCAATGTAGTACCGTATACTTGTATCAAGGTTGTATTTTTAAAAGCAAAAAGTATATTCAATTAAACAAACACTAACCACTTACACCAAACATAGAGCTTTAAGACACTAGATTCATGTGATAGTTTGAAACAGAAAATTTCCTGGTCAAATAGACTTAAGATATACCACCCTCTTAAATGATACACATTAACATAACACAGCTTCAGCTCAAGATCATAGGTTCTGGAGTCAGGTTGGCTTCAAAACCCCATTTTTATCACTTAAAAGCTGGTAAGCATGGGTATATGGCCTAACTTCCTACAGCAGTTTGGTATTATTTATTAATTCCAAAAATAGATATTGGATTATGTTTGTAAACTGGTCTTTTCCTCTGGGCATATGAGAGTGTATTGGATTCAGAGATTTTGCTTTTACATGATTAAATAATGATTAAGGCTTTGAGTGGGCCATGTCAGTAGAAAATTGAGTCCCCACCCTCTTGGTGAGCGGGGACTCACAGAAACCACACCACAGAGAAGGGAGGTTGGAATTTTGAGCTGGAGCCCAGGAAGTGAACACACATAAGAACACCGAGGAAGAGAGACAGCTCCTTAGACATAGCAGAAGCCTCAGGGAGAGACAGAGCCATTCGCCTGACAGTCTACTGCTGGCCTTGTGGAGAGAGGCAAAGCCTTGAGGGCCTCATAGTCTACAGCTGACCTTGTGGAAAAAACAGAGGAGCTGAGGCCTGAACCTCAAGAAGAAAGGAACCCAGGAAGCTTGAACCCTGGCAGCCATCAGCAGCCACCTTGCTCCAACACGTGGCAAAAGACTTTGGTGAAGGAAGGAGCTTATGCTTTATTGCCTGGTAACTGTAAGCTTCTACCCGAAATAAATACCCTTTATAAAAACCAACCCATTTCCGGTATTTTGCATCAGCACCCCTTTGGCTGACTAATACACTTCCCTAAGCCTGTTTCCTTACCTGAAAAGAGATAATAATAATATATCCTAAGCTCACAGCATGACTGTAAGAAGTCCATACCACAGCATATATAAAGTACTTATAGTGTGGATGTTTTCTATTATTTTAGTACATAAACCTATTAACGTAAGTCTGAAAAGTTCTATAATAAAGAAACTAAATTAATTCAGCATTTCCCAATTTTGACCATATAACCAGTTCTTTCTATAGAATATCTATTTAACATTCTCTCTACTGTAATTGTATGCTTACTGCCATTATTTTCCAGAAAGAATGAAAACCTATGTTTATGTGGCATCAGGTTTTATTAATTATTGCTCACAAACTATGAAAATCTCAGGATACTAGGAAAATACCTTAAAAATTATAATTAAACAAGAAACAAGAATTCTTTAGTACCTACTCTCTTCATTTGTCAAATAAATTGTAAAAGTAATTTGTATATGTAACAACAGTTACCCTTAACCACAAAGCACTCTATAGAACAGATAAACCCTGCTTCAAAATTGTAGATCTATCCTATTAGGAAGATGAACATGAAAAGTGTCACTGTTTGTCAATTCCAAAAGGAAACGTTTTCAAGGAAGTTACATCACTTTATGGCTTTTAAGATAAAAATTTTTACTTGAGAATTTCCCATTAAGTATCTCTAGGTAATAGCGTCCAGAAACAAACTGTAGTAAGCAGCCTCTAAAATGTTTCCTGATGATCCCCACATTGTGGTATTCATGGTCCTGTGCAAACACCTTCTCTTGAGTGTCAGGTGGACCTAGTGCCTCCCTTCCAACAAAAAGAATACAGCAAAAGTGATGGTACATCACTACAGAGATCAAATTACAAAACCCCCGAGTTGCTGGTCCTGCTCTTGAAGCGTATGTATTCTGCTGCTGTTTGGTGAAGTATTTTACATATATCTGTTAGGTCTAGTTAGATTATAGTATTATTCAAATCTTCCATTACCTTATTAATCTTCAATCTAGATGTTATCTATTTTAAAAGTAGTGTACTTAAGTTTCTCGCTATTAATTTAGAACTCTCTATTTCTCCCTTCAAATCTGTCATCAATATCTGCTTCATATATTTTGGTGCTCTGCCATTAGGTGCATATATTTATGATTTTATGTCTTCTTGTTGAATTGACCCCTTCATCAAAATATAGTGGCCTTTATCCCCCTAACAATTTTTCACCTTAAAGTTTCTTTTATCTGATACTAATATTGCTACCCCAGATCTCTTTTGGTTACCATTTGCATGGTATATTTTTTCCATCATTTCTTTCAAACTACTTGTGTCTTTAAAATGTAAATGTTGAGTCTCTTGTGAACAGCATATCATTTGGTCATGCTTTTTCATCCACTGCCAATATCTGCCATTTGTTTGTAGGATTTAATCCACTTACATTTAAATACTACTGGTAATACAGAAGTTTCTTCTGCCCTTTTGCTATTTGGTATTTTAACTCTTATAACTTCTTGTCCCTCAATTCTTCCATTAATACCTACTTTGATAGTTATTTAATTTTATGCCCTGAATCATTTTTAGTGTTTTCTCATTCTTTCAGTATATATTTTTGTTTAGTTTTTTTGCGTAGTACCACAGGGCTTAAATTTAACATCCTAAATCTATAACAATCATCACTGACATGATACCAATGTGACTTCAATAGCATATGTATACACTGTTCCTATAGAACACCATACTCCCTTTCTGTTGTACTTCTTATAAAACATATTTTTATACATTATATAATAGATTTACCATTATTTTTTATGTATTTTGCAATTTAGAACCTGTAAAAATTAAAAACTGGAGTTGTATATGAAAAAATTACAATAGTACAGGCATTTGTAATTACCTATAGGATTACCTTTACTAGAGAGCCTTTTTTCTTTCTATCGCTTCAGTCCTCTGTCTAGTGTCCTGTCCTTTGAAGAACTCTCTTTAACATTGCTTGTAGGGCAGTTTCAGGAGTAATGAATTGCTCAGCTTTTGTTTATGAGGCAGTAGCTTAATCACTCTCATTTTTGAAAGACAGTCTTGCAGATATAAAATTCTTGGTGGCAGCTGTTTTCTCTCATTGCTTTAAATATTTTGTCCAACTGTCTTCCTGCCTCTATGGCTTCTGATGAGAAATCAGCACATAATCTTGTACACTGTACATAACATGTTGCTTTTCTCTTACAGCTTTCAGAACTATCTCCCGTCTTTGGATTTGACAGTTTGACGACTATGTTTCTGGGTGTAGTTCTCTTGAGTTTATTCTGTTTGGGGTTCACTGGGTTCTGGAATGTGTATGGACATGTCTTTCAGTAAATTTGCAAAGTTTACTGCCATTATTCCTTTAAATATTTCTTCTACCCCTTTCTCTCTTTCTTCTCCTTTTAGGACTCCCATAATGTATACATTGGTATGCTTGATGGCATCTCACAGGTCCCTTAGGCTCTGTTTGCTTTTTTTATTTTTCTACTTTTTTATCTTTCTGCTCCTCATCCTGAATCATTTCAATTGTCTTATCATCAAGTTCACTAATTCTTTCTTCTGCCAGCTCCAATATACTGTTGAAACCCTCTAGGGAATTTTTCATTTCAGTTATTATAGGCTTCAACTCCAATAGTTCTGTTTCCTTTTTAAAAATTCACTCTATTGAGACTCTTGTATTTTTCACTGTTTTCCTCATATCATTTATTTCTTTCTCTGTGATATCCTTTATCTGTCTAGGCATACTGAGAATCACATTTTTTAAAATTTTTGACCTGGTGCTCGATTCAGTAGCGCATATACTAAAATTGGAACAATATAAAGATGATTAGCATGGCCCTTGAGCAAGGATGACACACAAATTCGAGAAGCAGTCCATATTTTTGCTTCAGTTTTGAAGAGGTTTTGAATCACAAAAGGGTTACAACCTGTGTGGCAGGGGAGGATCATTTGTGCAGGTTGTGAGTGATGGGGAATATATAGGAGGAAGCTCACCTGGGCATACATATAAGGCATATAAATATTTTCAGATGTTCGTGCAGCATTTTTATGGTGAGTGAGATTCACACAATAACCGGAAGAATATCAAATCCCCATCCTGGGGAGTGCTCAACATTCTCTAATGGAACAGCAAGAATCCCCTGAGTATAGGGGCAGTGACCAGTGAAGGAGAATGGTCCATGATGGGACTTTTATATTGATGATTGTGCCTATGAACCTTTACACTTGAAATTGAAACTTAGCCTAGTATTATAGAGTGCCTTAGAGTTACCTCCTGAGAGCCTCCTTGTTGCTCAAATGTGGCCTCTCTCTAAGCCAAACTCAGCATATAAATATAGTACCTTCCCCCCAGCATGGGACATAACTCCCGGGGTTGAGCTTCCCTGGCACTAAGGGAAACCCACCAAGCACCAACTAGCAATGCAACTAGAAAAAGACCTTGACTAAAAGTGGGAAAAGGTAAAGACAAATGAGTTTAAATGGCTAAGTGACTTCTAAGTGAGCCGGGATGTCATTCCAGACGTTACACTTAAGCACATCTCCGCAGGATCTCATTGACTGCCAAAGTAGATACTACCCCAGATAGTGGGGCTCCTGAGGGCTCTGGAGACATCCAGACACTATAGTCAGGGCTGATAGCTCAGGAGTTAGGTACCTTGTCAGTGGGCCCTATTGTAGAATTTATGTTCCCCAGGATGACAGAGTTGGACTCAGTTGTGCGGTTTCCCTACACATGGCTCCTCTGTTCTTCTATATGAATCTATAATTAGTACTAGAGTTGGTAGATATAGGTCCAAGAGACTTAAATCTTTGGGTTGTCATGTGCCAGCTGGGCCCTGAATCTCAATGCAGTTGCAACATCTACACTCCAGTTCACTAGTCTCACCCAGGACAACTACTAAGGAGGTGATGGTGGACAACCACCATACCAAGGAAACGAAAGAGTACAACTGTAAGCAAGAGAGTCTCATCCACCAGTCCTATGGGATCAAAGCCCCCTCTCAATTAGAGGCAGAGTGGACATCACCATCCCAGAATCCTCAAGATTGGGGAATCAACTATGGACTAAAGTAGACTCAGTAGTATTCTACTATGGACTTATTGTGATTCTAGCAATGGAAGAAATTATATCATTGATGTAGAAGGCAGGGAGAGGGAAAAACAGGTGTAATACAGGGGCATTTGGGGGACTTGGGAATTGTCCTGAATGACATTGCAATGACAAATACAGAACATTATATGTCTTGCCATAACCTACACAGAACTGGGTAGGAGAGAGTATAAACTACAATGTAAAGTATAATCCATGCTTAGTGGCAATACTCCAAAATGTGTTCCTCAATAGCAATGAATGAACCACATTAATAAGGGATGTTATTAATGTGTGAAAGTGTGGGAGATGTGGAAGGAGGGCATGTAGGAATCCCCAAATTTTTTTTTAGGTAACATTTATGTAATCTAAGTATCTTTAAAAACTAAAAAATAGGGAAGCGGACTTTGCCCAGTGGTTAGGGCATCCATCTACCACATGGGAGGTCCGTGGTTCAAAACCCAGGGCCTCCTTGACCCGTGTGGAGCTGGCCCACGTGCAGTGCTGATGTGCATAAGGAGTGCCATGCCACACAGGGGTGTCCCCCACGTAGGGGAGCCCCACGCACAAGGAGTGCACCCCGTAAGGAGAGTCGCCCAACGCGAAGGAGGGTGCAGCCTGACCAGGAATGGCGCCGTCCACACGGAAAGCTGACACAACAAGATGACACAACAAAAAGAAACACAGATTCCCACGCCACTGACAACAGAAGTGGACAAAGACGACGATGCAGCAAAAAGACACAGAGAACAGACAACAGGGGGGAATAAATAAATAAATCTTTTTTAAAAAAACTGAAAAATAATAATAATTTTAAAAAAGTCTTTTTCCTGTACTTCCAAAGACTTGTCCTCTTCACTGATAGTTTTTAGCATTTTATCTTTTTCTTTGGGTGGACCATCACTTACTATTTGTATTGTACTCTTTTTTAATACACTGTACATTTTAATATTTAAAATGTTTTGTCCTAAACTGTTCCTTACATCTGTACCCCATTACTGATACGACAGAGATTCCTTGAATGCAGGAGCTAACAACAGAGGCAAAAAAAAGCAAATACACACCACTTTACATAGCCTATGCATACTGGCTCTGCTTTGGCTGATGGTCTCCTTCAGAGTTTAGCCCTCTTATCATGATGACCAGCCCAAGGTGAATGCACAGCGCAGGGTTGTCTTTCTTACCTGAGCCTGGTGTATATGTAGAGTCTGTTTGTGTTTCCTTGCAGTCCTTGAATCTCCCCCCATCACCCATTTATGGGAATTCAAATGCCCCCTCTATTTCCTATGAATTAGACTTTCTCTCCTTCCTGGATGCTTGATTGTATGACTTAATGTAAATAATCCTTTGCCCCAGGCTGCTTTGACTTAATTGGTTCTTAAACTGCTTTAGCGGTCGGCAATCTGTGTCTACCTACAGGACAAGTTCTGAGAGGGCAAACTTGACAAGTTTCTTGGTTCTGTCTTTCAGGATTCCATCTGCTACACTGGCATCGACATACCAGCATCCCAGTATGCACACAGAGGTTACTCTGTTCCCTCCAGAGGGCAAACTTGACAAGTTTCTTGGTTCTGTCTTTCAGGATTCCATCTGCTACACTGGCATCGACATACCAGCATCCCAGTATGCACACAGAGGTTACTCTGTTCCCTCCAGAACCAGGACAGGGACCCACAATGGGAGTGAAGCAGGCTAGTAAGATAGGGAATAGGTAGATGGATCTGGAACCTGATAAGAAGTCCACATGGACATCAATAACCCCAAGATAGCTGCTGGAAGACCCTCCCCCAAGATTTTGCCACTCAGAAGAAGACTTCCAGAAGCCCCAGATATTCCCTAAGGACTTTATCATTGGGCCCTCCTGGGGGATTGATGGGAGAAATAAGCAATCAAAACTGTGAACAGTTGGAACTCCTCCCCTGCCATTAGCAAAGGGGTGGGGTAATTAACAGTTCAAAAGGTGGCACCGGGCCTGAGTTCTCTCTCTCATTCACACTTGCCTCTGGACCTGAACAGCTGCCTTCTCCCCCACTTGGATTACCACACAAATAAAACCTGGACATTTATAACCTATATTGGGAAATTGTATCCTGTAAATCAGTCCACTTTTATCACTTTTCAGCCCCTTCCTCTCTACCTAGGACCCCTGATCTATTATTTTCTCCCATTTTTCTTACCTCCCTACCTGAGTAAATTCCTGGCCTAACTCACCTGGCGTGCTCTTGAAATTCATTTCTGCAGTATAGCCAAGAGCCTAAACAAAATCCAGTAACAGGAGTGCAGGTGGCCTCCACATTGCACCACAGAGGAAGTGGTGGAGAGGCTGGCAAGGGCACCATGAGCTTTACCTACCATTTTTTTTTTCTATTCACAAAGAAAAAGCTCCAGTCCACCTTTTCATTTTTTTGAAAAATTCCCAACATTACAGAATTAAACTGAAATGTATTAATATTCCACTCTTATATTTCCATGACATGACAAATAGAAAAAATTCATGAGCAAAAAAGCAAACAAACAAAAACCAGGGAGGTTTAAAACAAAATGCAGAGCTCAGCATTAACAGCATTAAAAACTGAACAAAGAAAGGAATTTAAATGCTTTCATTAAAAAATTGTAAGTGGATAATAAAATACGCAGAAACTGAAAATTTACGAACAACTTAAAACCTGGAATCGCTGACTATTCAGAAACTGCAAAGATGGATCATGGGTGGTAGTGAACAGCAGAAAGGAGTACAGATCCATCTGTATTATTCTTGCTGTTCCCCATGCCACCCGTCACCAAGGAAAGCATGACACTGATTAGATATTGAGCCAGGCTAATGCGGGTAGCAGATTCCATGATGGTAACCTATCTATCAGTAGATCCTTCCACTGGATTCGTTTATTAGTCAGCCAAAGGGGTGCTGATGTAAAATACCAGAAATTGGTTGGTTTTTATAGAGTATTTATTTGGGGTAGAAGCTTACAGTCAGAGGGCCCTAAAGATTCCAATTCAAGGTGCCATAAGAGGTACTTTCTCACCCAGACTCTGTTGCCACGTGTTGATACGTGCAGTTTCTCTGAGAGCCCCTGCCCACCAGACAATGGGAACAGGGACTCAATGTCCTACTGACATGGCCCAATCAAAGCCTTAATCATTATTTAATGAAGTAAAAGTGAAACCTCTGAATCCAATACAATATAATGTGCTCAGAGGAGCAGACCAGTTTACAAACAGAATCCAATATCTATTTTTTTAATTCATAAACAATACCAAACTGCTACAGTTCCCAATTTTGATCTATGACCCAGACATCTGACAGCTCTTACTGATTTTGGTGCCTTGACACCCGATTATGAAGCCAATCAAATTGTTAGGAATGGTGAGTTCAAGAGAAGTAGTCTGACCAGATGCATCCAAACATGTACTAAATCCAGTGCTGCCATGTGGCATAGGAAAATGAGACTGTTCCATAGCCAACTGGTGCAGCTTGGTCAAATCTGACTGTGGAATGGTATAGGCCTGACCACCTGCAAAGCTGGCCAGAGAACTGGATGGCTTGGTCCGGTATGGGATGGTCAAGTCCTTCAGGGAGAACTCTAACATAACCAAGCAAATTTGTTTGACATACTCAATGATGATTATGGAATGCCAGCAATAGCGATGGCTTGCTCAGTTGAATAGGCAAGCATATCCTTTGCCACTTGAACCTGAGATCCTCTACTCACTCGTATTTCCTTGATCTTGCAACCACACTTCCCAATGAGAGAGCCGCCCTGACTAGCAGTGACCACCAGCCTCAGGGTGACCCGGATCTCCTGGCAGCTCTGTTCATCTTTATTGAGCTGCTGATGTTCTCTTCCAGTTTGTCAATGTTCACAGCAGACTTTAAAAATGAATTAGTGGTTCTAGTCAAAGTGATAATTCTCTCAGGACAATTCCTTTCTGAGATACTGACATATGGACCACTTTCCTCACGTATCTTCTTAACTGTTTCTCCTTTCTTTCCAATGATAGTGTCAACTTCTTTTCCATGCATAAGTTGTCAAATGGGGAGACTGACATATAATTTACCTTCAATCACACCAGTGCCCATGTACAGCAAAATTCTGGGGAGCTGGACTTTGAATGGTCAAGTCTTTGGTCAGTGGTGAGGGTGAAAGTCAAAAACTGCAGACGTGAGGTGACTGTGGAGAAAAGGGGTACAGGCAGGCAGGGGAAGGGTTGGACCCCAGGGACAGAATAATAGAGGCAGGAGGGAAGGCAAAGGGAAAGTAGTAGGGGGATGCAGGAGGAAGCGTGGAAAGGGGGAAAGAGACCCCGGGGTAGTGGGAAGGAGACTGCACAGGCTGCGGTTGCTCTGGCTGCTCCTTCTGCTGGTCTGCCTATGATTTTTAAAGCTGCAGTTTCTTGATTGCACACATTCAGTCACTGCAACTCTTTTAACTACTTTCCAGAGTTCTGAGGATGATAGCTCTGCCAATTTTGGAAATTGTTCAAACATTCTGTGGGGAGAATGGCAACCTGAAGCAACTTATACCTTATATCTTATTTCATTAATAGAGTAAACTCTACTTCTTAACCATAAGCTTTTAGGTCTAACCATTATTGCAAAATGCTTGTAATTCCATTGAAATGTAAGGCCTTCCATTGAAGTAAAACTTACAGTGCCATGCGTACTTAATTTCTTTAGACAGTGATAAGAGGACATTACACAGGCACACATTTAATATCTGATGATGAGGTTAAGAAAAAGGTCAAAATAATTTATAATTCTAAGAACTATTATTCAACCAAATACATTAAAATAGGCTGTCAAATATCTGCATAAGCTTATTTAATAAACTGTCCATATATTGTACACAATTTTAACTGATCTTTCCTTTGAAGATATTTAAAATGATTAAGTAAAATGTGAGTTTCTAATTTTTCATATTTAAATATTGCAATACTTATAACTCGATATATCAACCAATAACAAGGTACTTTCTATTATATAAATTTCTAAATAAAGAATCTAGCTCTCATTCCAGACTTGAAATTAGCCAATCTCAACAAATTAATTTGTAACTTCTGAAACATGGCTATATAAAACTATTCCAGCTTTAAAAAGTAAAAACATATCTCAGTCTACATATAATACCAGGAGTTAAAAATGCTTTTTGACCTTGAATAAAAGGGGGAAAAGGAAAGGACAAATGAGTTTATATGGCTATGAGTCTCCAAAAAGAGCCGGGAGGTTATCAGAGGGGTCGCCCTTATGCACACCTCAGCAGAGTCCCAGAGACAGATAAAGTAGATACAACCTCAGGTATTGGTTCTTCTGAGGGCTACAGAGACCCACAGGTTCTATGGTCATGGCAGATGGAGTTCAGTGCCATGTCAGTTGGCCCTACTTTGGAGTTTGTGTTTCTGTGTGATGGAGCTGGACTCAGATGTGATCTTTGTTCACAAGCCTCTCCTGCTACTTTTACTGGATCTGTAGTTGGCGCTGCGGTTTAGTGTATACCCAGGGGACCTGAATCTCTGGACTGACCATGTGATAGCCAGGCCCTGAGTCTCAACAGACTTGCAACTCCTACACTCTGGTTTATTGGACTTACCCCACTCAGCTAACATGGAGGTGAAGAAGGTCAATCACCACACCAGGGAGCCAAGAGTGCCTACAAGTGAAAGCAGGAGAATTGCATCCAGCATCCATGTGGAATCTAAGCCCCCTCTTGATATAATGTGGAGTGGACACAAGCATTCCAGGGTCCACAGGATGGAGGAATAGAGTATGGATTAGAGTGGACTTACTGATATTCTAGAAAATGTGGCATTGGTGTGGATAAAGTGACCATAGTGGCTGCTGGGGGTAGGGAGTGGGAGGAAGAGATATGATGTGGGGGCACTTTCGGGACTTGGGAGTTGTCCTGGGTGGTGCTGCGGGGACAGTTACCAGACATGTCCTCCCATGGCCCACTGGGTGGACTATGGAAGAGTGTGGGCTATGGTGTGGACCACTGACCATGAGGTGCAGCGGTACTCAGAGATGTATTCACCAAATGCAATGAATGTCTCATGATGATGGAGGAGGTTGTTGTTATGGGGGGAGGAGTGGGGTGAGGGGAGGGACCTCATATTTTTTTAATGTAACATTAAAAAAACAAAGACAAAAAAAATGTAAAAAAATATTTTCAAACATTGTAAAATACTAAATATCTTAAAATCAACCATATGTGTTTCCCAAATTTCACCATTCGCCCCCCCCAAATATAATCCCTCAGCATTATTATACTTCTTAACCTAAAGGAATGCTATTGAATCCTCTATCACATTATCTAATTACATTTTCTTTAACCATGACATTCTCTAAAGATCAGTTCTTTTATTTTTCTAGTTCATGTAAGAAGTGTGGGTGTTTGAAGTTATATGTACCCAAGACCTAATGTTAAGCCTAATGAAATAAGCCAATCACTAAAAGACAAATACATCATGACCCCAATTATATGACCTAAGCATATTGAGAAGACTCACAGAGCTAGCGTCTAGAAGTTAAGTTATCAAGAGACAGAAAGAGAGTAGTATGGTGAGCTGATGCTCAATATGGGCAAAACCTGTGATAAGGTGGAAAGGGTGGTTTGGAAATGGATGGGGGTGATGGCGGAGCAGGGATGTGAGTGGGGTTGACAGTGCTGGAATGTGAGGGTGAGCAGGTTGGGAGGAAGGGCAGGAGGAAGGAACAGGTGAACTCTGGGAATCTGTAAGTCTGCGGTTGAAACTACAATGGTGGGAATGCTCTTTTGGCAAATATAGCAGAGGAAGATCACTGGTGCAAGGCATCAGCAGTGGGGAGATATGTGAGAAAGGGTACACTTGGGGCATGCTTCTGTGGAATGTGAATGTATTTATCCTGTCATACAATGTCATCTCAGTGGGTGGAGACACACATAAAAAACAAGAAAATATTAAACTCCCATCCTTGGGAGTTCTGCTGTGTTCTCAAATAGAGGGACAAGATCTCTAGAATATATAGGCAGTGCCTAATAAAAGAAAACAGACCAGTATATCAAGCCCTCAATATTTATGCATGTAACTATGAACCTTATTCTTCAAAACTGAAACTTAGTGGTTACCACAGTGTGGCAGTTTAAGATTATTTATGAATCTCAAAAAGAGAAAGATTATGTTTGTAAACTAATCTCTCTAGATGTGATCCCCTTTGATTATACTGGATTCATTTGAGGGGCCCTTGGTTAAATTACCTATTAAGATTAGGGCTTTGATTCAACCATGTCAGTAAGGTGTGACTCAGGTTGAGTCCCTGCCCCCTTGGTGGGCCTATATAAATGGACGCTCATTCAAGATGACACATGAGGATGAGAGAACTTTTGTCATTTTTGATCCTGTGGCCCCAGAAAGAGATGAGCTAGTTACATGATGGCTTACAGCTGATCCCATGGGGCCTTAAGAGGAAGAGGAAGCCCAGGAAGGAGAGATTAGGCAGAGATCGCCCAGCTGCCTTGCTTCAACATGTGTCAGCTGACTTTGGTGAGAAAGTACCTCTTATGATACCTTGGGCTGGACTCTCCACAGCCTCAGGAATGTAAGTTTTTACTCCAAATAAATACTCTTTATGAAAGTCAACAGATTTCTGGTACTTTGCATCTATACCCTTTGGCATATTAAAATACATAGGTTCCAAGGGGAGAGAGTGGAAGAACAGATAGAACATAGGGCATTTTTAGGGCATCAGAATTGTTCTGCATCATTTTGCAATGATGCATACAGGCCATTATATATTTTGTTAAAACCCATAAAAGTGGATGGTGCAAAATGTAATGCATTGACCATGGTTAGTAGCAATGCTTCAATATTTGTTCAATTGTAACAAATGTACCATATTCATGTAATATGTCATTAATAGGGGAAAATGTAAGAGGGGAAAGGAGCAGAATATATGGGAATCCCCAACCCCCCTTTTTTCCCTTATCTTTCCAATGTGACTGTTTTGTAACCTAAAGCTTCTTTGAAAATAAAGTGAAAAATATTAAGACACTGGGGAAACATCCACAAGAAATTGTCAATAAATATAAAAGATAATAGATCTTATGCTGATTAAAGGCACAATGCAAAAAAAATTTTTTTTTCTTTGGCTTTGTTTTTGGAGAGGTTATGGATTGCAGAAGGGTTTCAACTGTGGCAGGGGAGGATCACTGGTGTGGGGTGTCAGTGGTGGGGGCAATGTTGGGGAGAGGTGCATCGGGGGCATACTCTATGGAATATGAATGTGTTCATGTGGTCATGGGGCGCTGTCTTAGTGGGTGAATACTCACAAAATAACTGACAGAATACTGAATTCCCATCCTGGGGAGTCCTGTTACATTCTCTAATAGAGTGGCAAGAATCTCAAGAGTACATGGGCAGTGCCTAGAGAAGGAGGACAGACAAATACATCAGGTCCTTGATATTGATTCCTGTACTTATGAATCTTGTTCTTGTGAAATTGAAACTTAGCCTAGTAATATATACTGCCTAAGAGTCATCTCCTGGAAGCCTCCTGGGTGCTCAATGTGGACTCTCTCTAAGGCAAACTCAGCATATAAGCTCACTGCTTTCCATCCAGTATGGGACATAACTCCTGGGGAAAGGCATCCCTGGCACCAAGGAATTACTACCAAGAGCCAACTAGAGATGCATTTGGAAAAAGACCTTGACCAAAAGGGGGCAATATTAAATACAAATGAGCTTTTATGGCTAAGAGATTTCAAAGTAAGTCAGGAGATTATTCCAGAGGTTACATGTATGCACATCTCAGGAGAATCTCACTGACTGCCACAGTAAACAGTACCTCAAGCAGGGGCTCTAGAGAAATCTAGTCATGATAGGCAGGACAGACAACCCCAGGAAATCAACACACTGTCGATGGGCCTTTCCTTGGTATATATGATAACCTATCTCCCCAGTGTATCAGAATTAAACTCATATGTAATTCTCCTACCATGGTTCTTCTGCCCCTTTTATTTGAACATATAATTTACACTATACCCATTAAATATGTATCCCAGAGACTTAAATCTTTGGTCTATTCATATGACAGTTGAGCCCTGAATCTCAGCAGAGTTGCAACCAACACCTACTCTTCAGTTCATCAGACTCACTCAGGGCAACCAACAAAAGGATGATGATGTACAACCCCTACCCCAAAATAACATAGTATCTACAACCACAAGCAAAACAGTTCCTTCCACCTGACTGATACGATCTGAAGCAGAGGACACCACCATCCCAAAATCTTCAAAACTGAAGAATGAACAAACATAAGGGGGATATGCAGCTACGGACCAAAGCAGACTTATTATTATGGAAGAACTTGTAACACTGATATAAAGACAGTGGTCACCAAAGGTTCTGAGAGAGAGAGAGAGGGAAGAATAGGTGTAGCATGTGTCATTTTGGGGACATTGGAATTGTTCTGCATGACAGTGTAATGACAGATAAAGGCCATTTATATATTTTGCCAAAACCTATAAAATTGTGCAGTGCAAAGTGTAAACCATAATGTATACTACAGACCATGTTTAATAGCAATGCTTCAATATGTGTTCATCAATTGTAACAAATGTACCACACTAATGAAAGATGTTGTTAATGGGGGAAAGAGTGGAAGTGGACAGGGGCAGAGTATATGGGAAGCCTCTATATTTTCAATGTAACATTTATATAATCTAAAGCTTCTTTAAAAATAAAGAATGCAAATAAATAAATTTGCATGCAACTTAATTGCAGAAGACAGGTAAACTCCACAAGCCATTCATCTACTGAACATTAATATACTCTCAGAGCTGAAACAGATTTTACCTGAAAAAAGCTAAGATTGTCACACTGTAATTAAGAAAACATACAATAATTTTTAAAAATCTATTTAGAGAATAATTTCCTTCTACAAAGAGTATTAAATATAACAAATTCTAATACTCCATAACTTACTTAAGTCTAATCCTTAAACATCTATATTGGCAACTCAAATAAACCACTAAAATAATCTTGAGTGGATTAGAAAGAACAATCTATCACTCTTAAACCAGATTATTCTTACTAAAATAGAATCTGATAGCTTTATTGTATGTGTGTGTATATATGGAGAGAAAAATTGATGATGATGATGAAAGAATGAATTATTTAATGGACTATAATAAAAACCAACTAGTTTATGCTGTAAACCAGTAATAGGTGATATTCCATCTATTTCATTTCATCCACTCTTCCTTAGGACCAAAAGAACGTATTTACATACTTCAAATATTTTTGCCATTGGAAATAATGTAAAAGAGGATTCTCTTATAGCCTATAGTTCCAGAAATGAATGAAATAAATTGGTCTATTTGGAACTAAAAGTCAGGATTTTGATTACTGACACTAAGTTCTAACCAAAAGGATTTAACCACAATTAAAAAGAGATTATCCCCAATAAGGGACCAGTGGATAGGGCATCCATCTACCACATGGGAGGTCCGCAGGTCAAACCCCGGGCCTCCTTGACCCATGTGGAGCTGGTCTGCGCACAGTGCTGATGCATGCAGGGAGTGCCGTGCCACGCAGGGCTGTCCCCATGTGGGGGAGCACCACATGCAAGGAGTGCGCCCCGTAAGGAGAGCTGCCCAGCACGAAAGAAAGTTCAGCCTGCCAGGAATGGCACACATGGAGAGCTGACACACAAGATGACGCAACAAAAAGAAATACAGATTCCCGTGCAACCAACAAGAAGCGGACAAAGAAGAACATGCAGCAAATGGACACAGAGAGCAGACAACAGGGGAGCTGGAGGGGGAAGGGGAGAAAAATAAATAAAAAATAAAAAATATAAAAGATTATCTCAATCAATGGAAATCAACTGACACAGAGACATTTAACATAGGATTGAAAAGTTAATATCTGATGTAATAAATAATTAGAAATCAGTTCAAGTTTCTTAAACAGAGAAATACACTACCAGAGTGATATTCATGAGGGACTGGAGAGGAAAAACTCAGAGACAGTAATCTATGGACAAAGTAATTGATACCTAGATTAAAACAGAGCAAGCAAGTAACTAGAGCAGAGAAAAGGTAGTTAGAAAAGAAGAGAGAAAGGATACACTTCAAGAAAAAAAAGACTATTTCAGCAGGGGTAGGCAAACTATAGCTGTGGGCAAAATCCAATCCACTGCCTACTTTTATAAACAAAATTTCATTAGAACACAGCCATGCCAATTAGTTCATGCATTGTCTATGGAGGCTTCATTCTACAATGGCAAGACTGAACGTTATGATAGAGACCATCAGACCCACAAAATCTAAAATATTTACTATCTGCTCCTTCATAGGAAAAAGTCTGCCAACCCCTGATATAAATGAATAAAAATTAAAGAGATGTGGGTCCAAAAGTGCCACTGAATAGTAAGGGATTTAAAACAGGAGAACTGGGATTTTATTTTAGAAATACTAAGTTTAAAGTAAAAGTAAGAGCCCTGTGAAGAAGGCAGGCAGAATGAATATTTCAGGAAAACATACTGGGTAAGAGATGGAAAAATCAGGCGTAAACTGAAAATGGATGAGCCTTCTCATGGTAAATGTTTTACATGGCAGGTCAAGAACTTATCTTTAATCTTGTGACAGGTGGTAGTTTCTCAGGCTTTTCACCCAAAGCACAAGTAATAACAGAAAATATAGGTCAATGGGACCTCTTCAAAACTGAATAATTTTGTACTTCAAAGGACTTTGTCAAGAAGGTAAAAAAGCAGTCCATACAATAAGAGAATATATTTGGAAACTATGTATCCAATAAGGGCTTAATACCCAGGACATATAAAGAAAACCTAAAACTCAACTATAAAAAGACAAATAGTCCAATTAAAACATAGGCAAAAGACTCGAATAGACATTTTTCCAAAAAGGAAATACAAAGGCTAAAAAAGCACATGAAAAGATGCTCAACATCACTGGCTATTAGGGAAATGCTAATTAAAACCACAATGAGATATCATTTCACACCTATTAGATGGCCACTATTAAAAAAAACAAACAAACAGAAAACTCAAATTTTGGAGAGGATGTACAGAAATAGGAAAACTTATTCAATGCTGGTGGAAATGAAGAAAGTTACACCCATTGTAGAAGAAAGTCTGATGGTTCTTCAGGAAGCTAAGTATAGAACTGTCATATGATCCAGCAATTCTGTTGCAAAGTGTACACTCAGAAGAACTGAAAGCAGGTACATGAACAGATATTAGCACACCAATGCGCATAGCAGCATTACTCACAATTACCAAAAATGGAAATGACCCAAGTGTCCATCAACAGATGAATGTTAAACAAAAGGTGGTATATACATACAATGGAGCATTATTCAGCTGTAAAAAGAAATGAAGTCCTGATGAATGTAACATGGATGAACCTTGAGGACATTCTGTTGAGTGAAATAAGCCAGACACGAAAGGACAAATATTGTATGCTCTCACTAATATGAATTAAGTATAATGAGAAAACTCAAGGAATTAATATCTAGAATATAGTTACCATGAGATAGAATAACAGTAGAGAATGGGAAGCAGATGTTTAATTTGTGCAGAATTTTTAATAAGGTTGATTATAAATATTTGGAAATGGATAGAGGTGATGGTAGCACATTACCATGAGTGTAATTAACAATGATGAATTGTGTTTGTGATTGTAGTTAAAGGGATAAATTTGGTGTTGTTTATGTCACTATAAGAAAAGCCAGAGTATTAAACATGTGAATGTATAACACTGTGAACCTTGTTGTGGTCAATGAAAGTGGTTAATAATACAAATGTAAGAATGTTCTCACATGAACTAGAAAAAAAAAAAAAGAACTGATCTTTAAACAATGTCACAGTTAAATAAAATGTAATAGATAATGTGACAGAACATTTGATAGCATTAGATGGTAATATAAAGAATAATATAATTTGGTGCTATGTAAACTAAAAAAGAACATTTTAATAGGGACAAATTCAACAAAGAGAATGAAAAGCTTAAAAATGCCTAAGAAATTTGGTTAGAATGAAACCACAACCGAATAAAGAAAACAACTTCAGTGGAGAAAATAAGGGAGAAAGAAAAGACCAGGAAGAACATGGGAATGCTTAAAAAATAAGAACAGTGGGTTCAGGAGATTATTACACATTGGTGGCCCCCAATGAACCCCATATTTCCTTGTATTCATACCCCTATAAATCCTCTCCCACACAGATTATGAGATTGGCCAAGTGACTTGCTGTAGCCAACTCGACATTAGCAAACACTGACAAGCAGAGGCATGCTAAACATTTGCACATGGGAACTTGTCTTCTTGGTACACTACCACTTGGAAGCGAGCTGTCATGCTATAACAAAACTTGAACTAGAATCCTAAATGACGAGAGACCACATGGAAGAGACCCTAAGGATTAGACAATCTTAACACTTCCAGCCCTAGTAGAGGTCCCAACTGAATTCCACAACCACAAAAATGGTCAGCTGAATCCATCAACCATGAGTTGAATCTGTCGAGAATGAGCTGAAATAATGAACTACTGTATTAAGTCACTTAGTTCTGGGGTGGTTTGTAAAGCAGCAACAGAGAACTGATACAGTAAGAATACAATATATACTTGGAAATCCAAGACCAGAACACTAAATTTTTATAACTGAAGAAACTTGTAGACATAGTAAAAAAATCAGCAAAACCAAGTTATAGAGAGGGTAAAATTAAAGTGTAAAAAGAAAAACTAAAAATGCCGAAGCTGAAGGAGTAATGCAAGGAATACTGGGAAAATTTAAGATTAAAAACTCAGTCAATTCTGAGAATCTTAAGAGAATACCAGGGAAAAAATTCTTTCACCTACTTCATCACTTTCATCAACTTCAATTCCACCATCTTTGTCATCATCCATTTGCTTATGTATTGTTTGAAGAGCTTCCAGACTAAATCTATCTTCTTCTGTAAAGCATGGTGGATTCAGTGACATGCAGGGATCTGAAAGAGAACAATGGGCAATTACTAACTTCCCATACCAAAACACAGGCTATAATTAGAGAATATAATTTAAAAGAAAACCAACAAAATTAAACTTCAGACTAAGTGAAACCAAAGCTTTAGAATGCCTAGCAGAGTATTCTTCACCCATAAAAAGTATAATATACATCCAAAATTAACTAAAAATAAATAATCCAATTTAATTAATAATAGGCAACTGCATAGGACTTATGTCTATAATAATGTCAGGTTCTTCCACATCTTTAAAACATCTTTAACCATTTTCTTCTTATCCAACCTATTATATTTATTCGTTATTCCCTCCCCAAAAGAAGATTTCTCCTCCTCCCAAAAAAGAAAGAAAAAAACTAAAAACCACAGAACACAATGTGCTATTTTTGTATAATTCAGTTTAATTAAATGTAAGTCCTAGGAAAATATCAAAAAGAATATGAGGGAAATGCAGAATATTCCAATGACCTCAAAACAACATTTTTTCCACTTTTCTCTTTAATGAGAATCCAAGAGGTCATATGGCTTTATATAAAATACTAATTTCTTAGGTTCAACAAGGAAAAAGAAAGAAAAAGACTAAATTTTTAAAAATCTTGTTCCTGATGTTTTACTTAATATACATTTATCAGTTAGACCTCTTTTCTTTGGAAAATGTTCTAAAGGAAAGTGTGAATCCTTACATTCAGGTTGCCAAAAACTAACATTTTAGAGAAATGTATAGTTTTTCACAGCTTAAAAATCAGACTAGTGAAAATTACCTCTTGCTGACCCAACTAGTAAACATGCTATATACCAAAAAGAAAAACTACTGCCAACATTTCACTCCAGCCATGATCTGGCTGGTAGACAAATGTGGTATATATGACTTTATATTTTCTCCCCTCAACCCTTCCAGTTTTTTCCCTTTCCAGTCGCAGCAACATTTCATTCCTAAATAGTTAAAAGGCAAGCCTCAAGAACTGGTAGTGAACTTGTACCTGATCAGTGAATCTTGGAACATTGCATTCTTTCAAAGTCCTACTACCCCTCACATGCCTGTCCCAACTGCATGTACACATGCGTTTTTAAAAAACCCTGCTCGTTTTGCCCTGAATGCAGACGATCGAGCTTGGAAAACGCTGTCCCTCCTCCTGTCCCTGAGGAAAAGGACACCACATAAGCCCCCTAAATAAGTGCTCGTCACTCGCCAAGTCAGACTTAACTGAATCCTTCTTTGGTCTGACATAACCATCTCAGTTCTGCAGGGACCTGTCATTTTACACAGCTCCTCACCATACTTTGGACAACAGATCCCAGGAACTTACTTCTACCAAGTCACTAATATTCTATCCTATAAAAAATGCCATCAGAACACATGTAATTCTAGAATTCGTAAAAGTTTATTGTGGTTAGTATGTTAGAACGGTTACCCACAGACTTGTTATCCTTCAACAATAGTTTTAAATTTTAGTCTATCATTCTGGCTTTGTTATGAATTAGCTGTCTCTATTTCACATTATCTTTAAAATAAAGTAAAAGAGCAGCTTAGTAAGGTCTATAAGAGCATAAGAATACCTAATTCTGTGTTTAGGGGAAAAACCTTGCAAGAAAGAAACCAGTACTTGAAAGCCATTAGTAATTCTATTTTCTAAAAAGCATGACAATCTTATATTATTCCACATTCTACTTGTAAACCAAAAGATATTTTGGCAATTTAAAATTTTTAATAGTTTTAACTCACAATTTCATTCTAGTTATTTTAGACTTGGATGGGAAGGAAGCAGAAGAGAAAAAGGAACTCTATGCAAGTGGAAAGTACAATTAATACTTATGTGTGATACATGTATATGTATATATGTATTTAGAATGGCAATCAAGATCTGCTAAAATCTAAGACCTTATACCCATAATGGTCAAATACAATCCCTAATTCACAAAACAGGGAGGGATATGCCTATGAGTTCAAATTCATTTGTAATTATATTGGAAGATACTTAGTAAAAAATAAACTCTCAGGTACCATAATAACATAAAGTAAAAAGATCTGTATATAATGTGTAATTGCCTCCCACAGCCCTATGTTTTTACATTCATTTTATCTTGTTAATTAACATATAAAGTGAAAGTGTTTATTCCAACTGGAATATAAGGAAAGCGCCAATATCAATCACTCTGATTAAACAGGCTTTGTTGTTAAACTCTATAGGAGAGTTAACAGTGAGAGATGCACAAACCTTATAAAGCTTTAAAAGAAAAATAGAAGCAACATATGATCTGAAAAAAATTTCAGATAAAAATAAAATTAACCATTTCTAACTTAAATAAATGTATGTAATAAACATTTATTAACTTATCTAATAAAACACCATCTTTCAAGACCCACTTCAGGATTTAACTTCTCCAATGAAGTCTTTCATAAATACCATCTCCTAATGATCACTTCTTCTCTAAACTCTTCCATTCAACAAATATCAATAGAGCATTTATAACATGCCAGGCTCTGGAAATACCATAGTAAATAAAAGAGACAAAAATCCCTCATAAAACTTACATTCTCATGGGGGAAATAGACATAAGATAAATAAAAGTAAAATATAGCATAGTTAGTGGTGTTGAGGGGAGAAAAAAGGTAAAGGGCAGATAAGAAATGTCAAGGGACTTGAACTTGTCTATTATATCTTTATTCTCAAACCATTCTACCTAGGTGTTCACTTAATGCTGTAGTTTATTAATTGCTTATTGTATTATATGTCTTTTTGTCCATACAACTAAGCTTATGAGCAGGGCGGAGACCATGTTCTCACACTTCTCACATGTTCATAATACCCTGGACATAGCTAGGGCATATGCTAATCCACTGATAAATTCTATTAATTCATACATTAATTTAAATCACAAACTTGTAGTATGCAAGGCAGTGAGAGACCTTAGAGAATGAAGAAACAAAACAGTATCTCTGCATTCAAAAAAAGCTCAAATGAGAAAGAAGGCATGCAGACTTCCAAAATAAATTGTGTTAAATACTGAGAACATTGTCTCATTTATGGGAACACGGAAGAAAAGTACCTAATCCAGACCGGGAAAGAGAAATCAGCAGTAAGTTTTCTAGAAGTAACTCTGGGGAGTTTTAAAAGACTGTAGTTGATAAGCTTAGGAGGAGAGAAAAGCATGCCTAGAAGAATAATAACCATATTTTCAGTGGGAAAAGAGATATAGCAGGTAGGAAATTGATAAAATGGGGTTGGATCTCTAAATGTTCTTTTCTGAATGTTAATTATCCTGCAAATTATGAAAGAACTACAAGGATTTTAAGGAGGAAACTAAACACTCAGATTCATTATGTAAAGATAATTCTGGTGACAGTGGAAGATAGAAGAGATAGAGCCAAGACTGAGAGACACAGCTTTCAGGAAGTGCTACAGTAAATCTGGCAGAACTCCAAGGAAAGGAGAAGGTAGATGATGAAGATTACTCTACGGATTTGTCAAGGTAGAGCAGCGGAAGGAAAGATGGGAGTTAAAGATACGGCAAAAGTGATCTATTTCTCCATATGACATTGTATTTCCTTTTGGTATATGAATTAAGGCCTAGAAATCTAACTTAGAATACTTGTAAATTTTCATCTCTATTACGTGTACAAATGCCTTTTAATTTCTTCTTCAGCTGTTTCCATTCTAGTTTAATTCCACGTAAGTGATTATTTTAACTCAAATTAGCCTAAATTTCTTTTAAAATATACTACCTTTTATAAAAGATTTGTGCCTATAAAGAGTCAGTTATGGAAAGCGGTTGTGGCTCAACTGGCAGAGCATCTGACTACCATATGGAGGGTCCAGGGTTCGATACCCTGACCCATGTGGTGAGCCGGCCCACACACAGTGCTGTCACGCGCATGGAGTGCCATGCCATGCAGGGGTGTCCCCCGCACAAGGACTGCACCCCACAGGGAGAGTCATCCCATGTGAAAAAAGCGCCTGGGTGCCGCACACACAGAGAGCTGATGCAGCAAGATGACACAACAAAAAAAGCAACACAGTTTCCTGGTGCCACATGATGAGGATGCAAGTGGACACAGAATACACAGCGAATGGAAACAAAGGCAGACAACGGGGCGGGGGGGGGGGGAGAGGAGAGAAATAAATAAATCTTTAAAAAAAAAAGTCAGTTATAACAGTTTAAAACACAAGTGCTAAAATAACAAAATCATTCTTTGCCAACTTTTCATACACACCTACTTAAGCTACCCAAAATGTACTAATATCATGTACTCCACAGTCTGAACATGTTTCTCATCTAAACAGAATCCATTTGCTCATTTAAATATAAGCAATGCCTGTAATGTGCTAGGTCCTGTGCTTGGTGCTAGACATACAATGATAATGACAAAGATTTATTTCTTCCCCCAGGTCTCCTCACCTTATGTCATATGCAACACAGCATGATATATCTTTTTACCATTACTCACTGAACGCTTTCTTTTCTTTTCACTGAAGCAAGAGTAGCACTTTCCACTGAGGAAAAAGGAATCAGGTGAAATTGAATGAGACCTAGCCAAAGTCAGCAATCAACACTATTCTTAAGATCCACCTTGCTATCTTTTACTCAAAGCCAGGCAAATGCTAAGTGTGATTCCACAGAAATAAGGTTAATTGAATCAAAATTATTTCACCCAATAAGAAACATCCACTATATTCTAGAAACAAATGGTATTTTGTGTACATAATTTAATTCCTTCAACCCTAGTGGGCCAAGACTATGATTTTTAGATAAGGAAATGAGACTCACAATAACCCTGCTTAAGATCACATGCCTAGAATGTGACAGAACTGGAATTCAAAGCAAGTATTCCAGACTCCAAATTCATGCCCAAGTTTAAGTATAATGAACATAAATGGGACAGTGCCACCAGGGTCAAGAAATAATAAAATACTACTATTTTAGATCTGCCAGGACCTGACTAAGAAGACAACTCTCCTAACCCTATACCTGGGTGAAGGCATTCTCTTTAGGCTGAGAACACCAAGAATCATAAATGTGTTCCATGGAAGGGGATCACTGCCACTTCAGGAATAATATTCAAAATCTAGAATACATACATTTAAAAATGTCTTATAACCCTACTTGGTCATAAAATTATTTTTGGTATATTTTAAAAGATGGGCCTATTTGGAGTGTACGGAAGGCTTTCCTTTCTGAATACCCTCCATCAACTAAGGATTTCATATTAATAAAAGTGCATGCTAAATTAATGGGGAACTCAGACGTTTACTATGAGCTCCTCAGTCACAACATCTGGGGACTACTACCAGCATTCAGCAAGTAGGAGTCTACAGATGCTAAAGAAACGACAACGCACAGGCCAGTCCAACACAACAAAGAATTGTCCCCCACAAAATGCCAACAGTATTCTATATTGGGAAGAAGAAAATACTATTAATACTGAATAATTGGTGGAAGAGCAATAGAACATAAATCTGTTAAGTCAGCTTAGCACAAGTCAGTGAAGGGCAAGGAAGAACTTCAAGAGGAGTCTAATAATAGAAGCCACTGATGATTTTTAAGTAGAATGGAGACATTACTTCAACTTTGAGAATAAAGGGGTCAACTCAGACTGGCAGAATATCTCAGCCTACATGTAATATCAGGTGTTAAAAACTGCTTTTTGATTTTGGATAAAAGGGGGAAATGGGAAGGACAACTGAGTTTATATGGCTATGAGTCCCCAAAAAAGTCGGGAGGTCATCAGAGGGGTGATGTTTATGCACGCCTCAGCAGGGTACCAGAGACAGCCAAGGTAGATGGAAACCCAGGTGCTGGTTCTCCTAAAGGCTGCAGAGACTCACAGGTTCTAATGTCATAGCAGATGGCACTGGAGTTCAGGGCCATGTCAGCTGGCCCTACTTTGGAGTTTGTGTTCCTGAGTGTGATGGAGTTGGACTCAGATATGACCTTTCTACACATGCCTCTTCTGTTACTTTTACCGGACCTGTGGTTGACATTTGGGTTGGTGTATAGTCAGGAGATCTGAATCTCTGGACTGTCCATGTTATGGCCAGGCCCTGGGTCTCAGCAGACTTGCAGCTCCTATCGTCTGGTTTGTTGGACTTACCCTGGCCAGCTGACAGGGAAGTGGAGAGGGTCAACCACAACACCAGGGAGCCAAGAGTGCCTACAGCTGTAAGCAGGAGAATTGCATCCATTATCCATGTGGAATCTAAGGCCCCTCTTGATTTAGAGGGGGACTGGACATAACCATCCCAAGGTCCATAGGATGGAGGAATAGAGTATGGATTAGAGTGGACTTACTGATGTTCTGCAGGGAAACTATTGTGATTACTAAGGGAAAAAATTGTAATAGTGATGTGGAGAGGGTGATCACGGTGGCTGCTTATGGTACAAAGATGGAAGAAGAGATATGGTATGGGGGCATTTTCAGGATTTGGAGTTGTCCTGGGTGGTGCTGCAGGGATGGATAGTGGATGTTGTGTGTCCTGCCGTGGCCCACTAGGTGGACCGGGGGAGAGTGTGGACTACAATGTGGATCAGTGCCCATGTGGTGCAGCAGTGTTCCAGAATGTATTCGCCAAGTGCACTGGATGTGCTGCGATGATGGAAGAGGTTGTTGATGTGGGAAGGGTGGAGGGTATATGGGGACCTCATATTTTTTTAATGTAACATTTAAAAGAAAATAAAGAAGAAAAAAATAAAAATTAAGGAAAAAAAAACCATTATAGTACCTGATATATAGGTGGCATTCATACTATATATTGAACAAACGAATCTGGGCTCTTAATGTTACTTACAGCAGCTAAGATTTATTTAGAGCTTATCACATGCTAGAACACCAAAGGAATAAGGGAAAGTTGTAACTGGATGGGTATACACAAAAAAGCAGTTGGATGAGTCCAGGAGCTCTCATTTCTGCTCAGACATTTGAAAAGTTAAACAATAGTTAAAGGAGATAGACCTTACCAAGAGAGGGATGAGACACCACTGCAGATGTATCTAACTATGGCTTAAGTATTATATTGAAAAGAAAATAAAGGGACTTTGCTGTAAACCCTTCTGACTGATGACTGCCTCTTGGAGCTCTGAATCTTTTAATCACTGATTTTGCATAAAAAGTAGCTATTAATTAATCTAGATCCAGGAAAAAGAAAGAAGTTTACCCTGATATATAGATAGGAGTTCCCCTTAATAATAGCAACATTCACCTATACTACCTTCCAAATGTTTTAAAGAGACAAAACTCAGTTCCCTTAGGTCCCTTCCCACTTTCCAGAGACATTTTTCAATTTACCCATCTTCTGATATTTCATTCCCATTTATCCCTCTCCCTACCAAAGCCCCTTGTCCCTTTAAAAATTACTTATATAATCTTCTCAAAAGAGCTTCTCTACACTGAGCCAGAAGATAATGCCTCTGCCTCAAAACTATCTTAATAAGCAGTTCATTTACTAGTACACTCCCTTATATACTTCATTTATATTTATTGTTAACCAATATCTTCTTTCAAAGTACATAAATAAATAAGAAGTATTTATACAGCTGTATTTATCTCTAAATTCACTGACAACCACATAAATTCTCCCAAATTTGTTTTATATTATAAACTCTTCGAATGCTTTCACATTTATAACTTTGCAACATCTGTTGTATGTGGGAAAATACTGTTGACTAGGTATGAAAGGAAAAGAAAGTAAACAGGACCAGGCATACATTTATTATACTGACTCCTGGATTCCAAAGATGCTATAAAAATTTTAATGAAAAATGTTTTTAACAAAAAAGAGAGGGATTTAGGAACACACATGCAGAGAATCAAGAAGAAATTCCTAACTTCTCTCCAGAGATCAGAAAAATCTTAATGACATACACAACTGAAAGCAAAGTGACCAAAATTGAGTTTAAGATTTTAAGAAGCACAGACCCTTTAGAGAGACTGCATGCTTGTGCTACTCTTTTTATTAATATGCTAATATATTGCATGCACAGATTGATGGAATAGCTTTGCTTATTTTGTTTTGTTTTGGAGAAGATAATATGATGATTCAAAGCTACAACCAAAATACAAGCTATAGTGCACCAAGATTATTAATACTATCCTACCCACATTAACAGGAGGGAAATAAAGAGAACGTTGTTATTGTGTGCTCTCTATATGCCAAGCATTGATCCAAGAGCTTTACACTGATTGTTTCACTTATCCCCCAGTTCAAGAAATTAACAACAATCATGCAAAATAAAATGAGTATCCTGAATTTACAGATGAGAAAGCTGGAAAAGTCTGGAGGGCAGGGGGAGGAACTTTAATTTTCTGCTCATTCTCACCCTACCACTTACAGTATAATCTCAAGGAAGTGATTTCATCTCTCTGTTCCTTAATTTCCTCATATGTAGAATAAGAATAATAATCTTGCAAAGTTGTTGTGGGAATTAAATGAGATCTCTACATATAAAACATCTAATAGTGTGTGCACGTATTAAGGACTCAATAAATGGTACTCAATAGATACGATCCTCTAAAGAGGTAAATGCTCAGTCGTTAATCAATAAATGGCACGGTAGAAATTCAATACTAACTCTCCTGAAAAGCAAGTCCAGTATTTCCATTGTATTTCCGTTATCTGGTAAAAAATATCACTTTTTTTAAAAATTAGACTTAACACTAAATAGCTTTTGGCTGATCCCAAAACCAAATATGCCTTAAAACAAAAGAAGAGAAAGAGTGAAGAGCATTTACATCTCCAAAGAAAAGGACAATGCTCAATTAGATAAAAGTTTTGCTATATCTTGGATTCTTTTTGTTTGTTTGTTCACACAATTACTTTAGAAAGTTAACATTTTTAAGGGGAAACAAAATCACATTTCCAACCAGGAAGAGTTCATTACCTACCAATTTGATCTCACAAAAAATATTTGTAATATCCCTTCCATGTACCGTTGTTGCATAATAAAAGCCTGAAGACTTACAAGGCTATGGCTACAATCATTGGAAAAGGTGTCTAGAGCTGGCATATGTTGTGATGTGCCGGTGGCCACAGTAGGGAAATGAGACCAGGGCCAGAGACTTCATGTTCAGTAATATTTGCAAATCAAATATTCCTAGTTGGGGATTGCCTATACAATTTACAAAGAAACAGCTGAACAATCCCTTTTCTTATGGAAATAACCTTCAAAAACAGACAGCCACTGTTTTGTTTTGTTTTGAGAAGAGGACCCTCAAAAAAATCTTTCATTAAACTTTTAAAAATTCTGCTTCCAACATCCAGGGTTCTAAAATAATATATAGTCCCAAAACTTATTGAAATCCTTATTGATAATTAAAATATCAAAGCAGAAACATAATGGGGTCTCTGAATTTTAGAATTAATATCTCCCTTGAATGTTTTTAAAATAGCCTGAGACATTCAATAACAGCAAAGAGGAACTGAACATGTCAGTACTTGATAGCATCTTGCAAAAAGTCTTCATGCAAAAAGATGAATCAGGCAAAGCTTTTGTGTAGTTTTTGAAAGAATTGTCACATAGCTGTTAGGATCATCAACCTCATTCTTAAATATAATCTCTTCTACATATTCCATTTACATAATTAATTACCATATAATTCTAACATCTATTTCTGCTTCAAAATGGGTAAGGAGAAGTGAAGGTAGTTCGGAGTTAAAGAGGTTATTGCAGATTCCTGGTATGTAGCAAACACTGTTAATAACTAGTACAGTAAACTAAAATGTTTCCCAGAATAATCTCTTTCCTCTGAAAGTGTTTACTTCCACTCTTCTTGAGGGGCTCTCTCTCTCTAAATATCAGATTTTACTTAAGATAACTCTGAGAGTAATGAAATTATTTAATCAATATACCAAAATATATGCATATAAATTAATATTGCTTCTATTTCAAGAGTTATCCTTAGGAAGGTATAAACACTACTACTTCGCCACTATCTAAAACGTATGGCACTCATGAATTACCCAAAATAACAACCCCAAAGCTTGTATACTGGTTTTCTGCATATGCTTATTTATTTATTTATTTATTTAATGGAAGAATAGCATAATTTCTTCCATTTAGGATGGATTTAAACTTTGGAAATTTCTCAGGCAATCAATCTGCAGAGTATCGTTTTTGGCCTAAAATAAAGGATTTTCATGTAGTCCCACAAACTCTGACACAAATTTCAATTTATTAATCCTCAAGCTTTTATTTTATATTCTTTGGAATATACCATTAATACGTTAATTTTTTAAATAACTGTGATCTAAGAAATGACTCTGATAATATAAGTTCCTAGAGGAACAGTATTTAAGTTTAAACTGGCCTAAAGAAAAAATATTAAAACAGTCAAATAAACCAGAGTTATTTAGCAGTTAAATGAAAATTTAATTTTCATTAAGACACCGTAATCACTTTTATTTCATAAGTTTTCCATAACATCATTTTCCCAATTGGAACTGAAACCAATGCAAATTCCTGGTTTTATTAGTTTTGTTCAGTGCTATATTCCCATCACTAAGACCACAAAGTGGCTCCTAACAAGGACTCAATAACTACTTATTGAATAAATGGATCAATATAGAAATTTAAGATTTATATTTGCCTGGCTTAATCATGGAATTTTTATTTTCATTTTAAAAGGATCAACAAAATAAAGCCAAGCCATGTGATAAAGTATACTTCAAAAGACAGCAACTATATACTTTCAATAGCTCAAGCCAAAAACTCGGGAGTCATTCCTACTACTCTTCTCACACACATTCCATATCTAACCATGAAGAAATCTCGGCTCTACCTTTAAAACATTATCCAGACTCCACCCTTCCCAGTCACCATCATATCCTGCATAGATTACTTTTCCTCACTCTTTCATATTCTTTCTACCCTCCTTTCACAGCTAAATTCCATGGTCACTCATTATAATCACTCCCCTGCACACAGCCTCAACTCCCTTTTCTTCCTCTCATTTCATCATACTTCACTGCAAAGTCATAACCTTGGTGAAATCTAATTCTCCACTTGCTCTGCACCCATACCAGTTAAACATGGCTGGAGAAACACACATAACCAGACTGAGAAGTAATGCTTTAAATTCATGAGCACAGACCTCAACTGCACCCTTAATGCTGGGCAGTCATACTAAAACTCTTGGTTGATCCTCTCTCACTCTATTTCACACTTTCTTGCTCTTCAACCCACAATGCCTCCTCCACATCCTCACTCTCAGCAATGACTTTCCTAAACTTCCCTGAAAATTTAAAGAACTTCCAAAACCTTCCATGATTCATCAAACCACCTTCTAGGGTCTACACCCTCATATTGTATCTCTTGCCTTTTGCCACAAATGAACTATACCTGATTCTATGTAATGTCAATCCCTATACTTGTAACTATATTTCATCCCATTTAGCCTCTCACAGGCATTGGCTCTGGGAGTTTCTCAACATTTTGCTCTGTAATGGCTCATTATTAGCATAAAAACATGCTTGTTTTTTTATCTCATCCTTAAAAAAACAAAAACCCCTCAACCTCATTTACTACTACCCCCATTTCTTTGCTTTCCTTTGCAGATTACCTCCTTGAAAACATTACTAATTCAGCATCTCCAATTTTTCTCCTCCCTTTCTCTCTTGAAAGCCAACTCCAATAAGGCTTTTACCCTCACCACGCCACCAAAATTGCCCTCATCAATATCACTAATAACCTCTACATTACTAAATCCTGAGGCCAATCCTTATTTTTCATCTTACATGGCCTACCAGTAAGCATATGCTCCAGTTTCCAGGACAACACATTATCCTTATCCTCCTTGCTCACTCACTGCTCCTTCTCAGTCTCCTACTATTACAAAGGGCGCAGGAAACTTTTGGTGATGGTGGTTATGTTTATTATCTTGACTGTGTTAATGGTTTCTTGGGTGTATATTTATATATATAACACTCACACATATATACATGGATAAGTGCTTAACACCAAATTGTATACTATAAATAAAAACTGCTTATTTTATGCCACTTACACCTCAATAAAAATGTTTAAAAACAGGTAACTGCCACCCTTCATGTATCATTTCCTGGTGTTCAAGATTGCTCAGAGATCATGAAAATGTTATTAAAGTTGCTTTTAGATCCTAGGATGAAAAAATCCTGTCTATTAAGAAGAGTTAGTTCCTTTCTCATAGCCTCCTTCATCCTGGACTTTAATCCTCTCCCATCCTTAAAAAACAATGTTGGCTCTATCATTTTCAATCACACAGTTATTTTCCTAACAAAAGAGACAACCAATTAAGTGAAGTTTGGCTTTCTCTTTGTTATCTATTAACATTACAGTACCAGAAATAAACCCACTGCCTTTTTTCTTCCAAACATAACACTTGAAAATTCCTTTTATTTTATTCTTTGCAAGCTTCAGCTAAGTTTGTCCTTTAGTAATATGAACATGGTTATCAGAGATCTGTGCTACTTTCTTATTTATTATCAGTTATATGTCCTATTTTCTCTCTCTTAGAAATTTACACGATGTCTGAATTAATATCTTCATATATTAGGTATTTTAATAAATACTATTAAGAAATGAATAAGTAAAATATTACTTAAAGAATTTCAGGAGAAGAAAATTAATTATATGATAAATATTCAACTTTAAAGATGTTAAAATTACCAAATCTAGAGACTCAAATAATTTATGTAAGCAAGTTCATTAAAATATTGCACAAACATTAAGCACATGTTTATATATATGCATAAATATAGGTTTGTATACATGTAAATATATGTGTATGCATGTGTATGTATATATATATAAATAAAATTATTGACTTAATGAGACTTCATGAAAATTAAATGTTCAAGGAGCCACTTGGGTTATGCCACAAACGCCTAGCCCTTAGCAGAATTCATTGGCAATTAGGGACTCATGAAGATAATGTCAGATTTGTGTTTTGTATAGAATATTCAGACAGTTGCAAAATATGGATTTAAGGACAACAGACTGGAGTCAAGGAGACAAATTGTTTTATCATCCCAAGCAAGGAGGATTTGAACTAAGGCTGTGCTAATAGAATGAGAGAGACTAAGGCAGATTACAAAAATATTTACGAAGTTTGACTAGTTCTCAGAACTCTCCCACTTTAATATTCAGCCTCCCTATTATAGAGATGTCACTATTTAGGAAAAGACTTTACTCATTATACCAAGCACTAAGAATACTTACCACTTTCCTTTATATTTCATAATTTTTTATAAAGACATATCTAGGAATATAAACTAAATTTCCAAATGATTAGGTACTAAAAACTAAAACAATTACAAACTTTTTTTTTGGCCCTCTTAGCAACAGGAAGACAGTTCTTAGAGACAATCCACCTATCACATGACGTATTGGAACACTGCAGCAGTTCCATTCCAGCTCAGGATTGAGGAAAGAACAAGACACAGGGCAGCATCAAAAAGGTAGAAATGAACCTAGGAGGACATGTTGTCAAAAAGATTGACAATTACTGCATTCTTCCTGCCTGCAGAACTCAATCAGAAATTTCTAAGAAATGATTTTGAATGATGTAGAATGGAATGAAAGAAGTCATTCACAAACCAATGCTGATCATTTTAAGTAATATTAGCTTTGCTTCCCTGAAATGTTGACTGTGTAGGTACTACACTGAGTAGTCTTAATCCCACATTTACCATAATCAATATAGATATTTAGATTCGATGTAGAGAAACAGTTTTATCACTAAAATATGTTACTTCTATCCTGAATGTAGCCATACGCCTAACAGCCTAAAAGCAAAATTCTTAGCAGATCAGCAATCTGAAGATGATCAGAACTGGACCCGGGGAACAGGTGTAGCTCAGTGGCTGAACTCCTGCTTCCCATGTATGAAGTCCCGGATCCAATCCCGGGTATCCAAAAAAAATTTCTTTTTTAATGGATCACTCTTCTAAACCCAAAACATTTAGCTTTCACTATTTTTGGTGAGGAGAAGAAATACCTGGGAACAACATCTATATATTGTATAATTATTAAAAGCTAAAATTTCCTCTTAATAGAAATATAAGTGGGTTTACTTTTTCTTATCTTAGAAGACTTTAGCTATTAACTGCTTAGGTCACTAGAGCCCCAACAAGAAAAACAAAGTAATGTCATTTGTTAACAAATCTTAAACATGATAGCTGAAAAATATTTCTGGGCTTCAATTAATCTGACTTATTTATGTTCTGAAAACTCAGCCAGCATTGGTAGTATAGTAAGAAACTGTTGTTTCTGCCCAGCATCCATTCATTTCCTCTTTTTCTAGTCATAGGGTAACTATCCCACCCTCAAACAGTCTTGGAACTGTGTTACAAGATGCCCTGTCGACCCTCCCCCACAACCCCCCACCTCCTTCCCACCCTTGGCCAACACACAAACTACACCAGTTGGAGAGGCAAGAGATGTTCTGCCTTCTCTCCTCCCTCCCCTTAAGTGCTTCGTTTTCATTCTACAAACTATCCATGCCCTTCCAATGTATGTTTTGTTTTCTTACAAAAAAAGCTTAAATTAGCCAGAATGGCTTTTTATTCCTTATAACCGAAGAACCCTAACTGACCCAGGTACCCAAAACTCGAGTTGGTCAGTACTTTCCTACTTCTAGGCCTTGCTCACACAATTATTCATATCAAGAATAAAAGAAAACCTTAAAATTAGTATCTGGGAAATATTTTCAATCAATATAAAACAGAACTTTCTTATAAAACTGTTCAGAAACAAAACATGTCCTCTTCTGAGTCAGTGAACATCTTCCAAAATTGAGGATATTCAGGAGATGGGATTATAAAGTTGGAGAGTAGTTTAAGTCATGATCTCTGAAGCATTTTCTAAGTTTAAATCTCTGTAGATAGTCAATTAGGATTTAGAGAGGCCTCTGGACGATTTTACACAACATGTACTATTAAACATGTCATGAACCATTTCAGAAAAAACAAAAAAAATGGAAAAAGGTTAAGAAAGCCCAAAAGTCTTACTGGTAATGTGAGGCTCAAATAACATTTAAAGCACCTAGAATGGGTTTGTGACACATCCAACTCCAGGGCTGACCTTCAAGAAATGATCGTTAGAAAACAGGAATGGTAATAATGGCAACAGCAACAATAAAACCAAATTTGGAAGCGGCTACAAACAATGCAAATTTGAAAAGCTTCAAAAAGAGGAGTAAATCATAGGTATAATACTAATAAAGCTTTCACTGACTTTAAGTTGCCATCAAATTTAAAATGCACTATTATTTAGTTTCTATTAACAAAAAAAACTGCCATCATTTTTAGCCCAAACTCCAATTTCAGAGAAACTGGGCTTTAAATGAAGGGAAAAACATGAAATAGAATAGATGAATTAAGTAGAAAGACTTTGTTAGCAAAGAGAACATATAATTACAGTTAGTAACAGAAATAAATCAGAACATTTAAAAGTTAATATCAGCTGTAATTAGGGCTTAATTAAAATGATTCTGGTAGAGAGAAAAGATTGAAGTATAGATTCAGGAAACAAGTAATGAGTAAGAAAACATTAATTACAGC